>NC_059078.1:99190571-100555571 GCF_020497125.1 Mauremys mutica
CAGTACCTTCGGGGGAAACTCAGATGTATGGATTTAATTATATCCATGCCCATAATTCTGTAAATTCATACATTTAATGTGTGATTACAAAAGCCAACAAAATAAAAAGAGAAAGTCAAACAGCTGCCACTACCTAGAATAGTCCATTTTCCTTGTCCTGGACCATCCTGAAGTCATCTAGTGACTTTGCCAAGACTACAGAGCCATTATTTATGTTTGTCCAACAAGAGCATAATGTTTGATGTACTTTGCATATCATTCACAGAATGTTTTCTTTAACATAGAACCATAGGACTGGAAGGGACCGTGAAAATTCATCTACTCCAGTCCCTTGCACTCAAGGCAGGACTATGTATTAACTAGACCATTTCTGACAGGTGTTTGTCTAATGCAGTGGTTCCTAAACTTTAACAGCCTGTGAACCCTTTTCACTAGCACATCAAGTCTCACGAACCCCCTCTTAAAAATGAATATTTCCAGGGATTTTCTCCTTTACCCAAGTATAAATTATAAAAGCAGTGATCTTAGAAATATAAAATTTGTTTTATGACATGCTTATTACACACTTAATCATCACCACAGTATTTTTAATACTATATGAAAACGGCAACACTCTTCCAAGATCTCACTTTCGTAGCTTGTATTACTTTGAATAAGCCTGTTATAAGACAAGGCTCCTACGTTGCATCAAGGAGTATCAGATGTGAAACTGCATGAAGATATTTAAGAAGCCAACTCAAAAAAAAAAAAAAAAAAGAGTTCCTCCTACACAAGCATTCAGGTCTGAGCAGTCCAGGCAAACAGCGCACGTTACAACAAAGCTTAAACTTGTTCTTCATAATAATTTTTAAAACAATACTAGATGCCTATTTAATTTTAACAAACAGCAAAAAATATTCACCTCCCTTTTTGTTTCTTATAAGGAGTCTTGAAGTTTAAATCTCCTCAGCATGATAGGTTTGCTTTGATCTCCTTAGCTCTTGGAAGTCCAGGGGCTGCGGGCCCCATGTTGCCCGGGGTCCCTAGGGACAGCTCTGTCTGCCATTAGGGATTCTTTCCCCCCCCCCCCCCCGGCAACTCCCTGTAACATTTCACAAATCCCCAGGGGTTCATGAACCCCAGTTTGGGAACCACTGGTCTAACCTGCTCTTAAAAATCTCCAATGATGGAGATTCCACAACCTCCCTAGGAAATTTGTTCCAGTGCTTAACTACCCTCAGTTAGGAAGTTTTTGCCTAATGTCCAACCTAAACCTCCCTTGCTGAAATTTAAGCCCATTGTTTCTTGTCCTATCCTCAGAGGTTAACAAAACAATTTGCCATCCTCCTCCTTCTAACAATCTTTTATATAGTTTTAAATTGTTATGCCCTCGCCCCTAGTCTCTTTTCTAGACTAAAACAGACCCAATTTTTTTTTCCAGTCTTTCCACATAGGTGATGTTTTCTAGACCTTTAATCTTTTTTGTTGCTCCCCTCGGAGCTCTCTCCAATTTGGACACATCTTTCCTGAAATGTGGCGCCCAGAAATGGACACAATACTCCAGCTGAGGCCTTATCAGCATGGAGCAGAGTGGAAGAATTACTTCTCATGTCTTGCTTACAACACTCCTGCTAGTACATCCAGGAATGATGTTTGCTTTTTTTGCAACAGCATTACACTGTTGACTCACTTAGTCTGTGATCCAATCCACTATAACCCCCAGATCCTTTCTGCAGTACTCCCTCATGGCAGTCATTTCCTATTTTGCATGTATGCAACTGATTGTTCCTTCCTAAGTGGAGTACTTTGCATTTGTCCTTATTGAATTTCATCCTATTTACTTCAAAATGATCTGGACAAACTGAAGAAATGGTCTGAATTGTAATCATATCCTCCAAAGCACTTGCAGCCCCTCCCAACTTAGTATTGGCTGCAAACTTTAAGTGTACTCTCTATGCCATTATCTAAATCATGTATGAAGATACTGAACAGAACCGGACCCATGACCAATCCTTGGTTTATGCTGTAGATAACACAGCAGATAGCTGAGAACCCTATGCACATTAATCCACTAAATTTAAAGAATCACAGCTACAATTCACTTTTATGTGCAAGAATATTAACATTCACCATATACTGTACATAACTGTCTCATTAGAATGGATGCTCAATTACTTTAAAACAACTCATTCAGACATCTATATTTTTTTAAGAATGGGTACTCTGTAAATACCTGACATCTATTTTTTAGAAATCAGTGTTTAATAAAGGGAATAAAGAAGCATGATATTTTATTAGACATCCAGATGCTCTATAAATTTCTTACTAGCCTAAGATCAATGAAGATCAGACAAACAGAAACAATGAGAAGGCAGCAAAGTTGATGGATAGGGTACTGGCCTAGAAGTGTGGAGTCCTGGGTTCTATGCCCAGCTCAACCACGCTGACCTGCTGTGTGACCAGGACAGGATAGATTTGCATTGTAGGGATTAATCAGGATTGTATAGTCAATTAGGGTGTTGTCTGTAGGACACACTCCACCCCATCTCACTTGGAGAAGCTAAAAAGGTGTGTAGAGAATGAGGCAAGGGACTGCAAGGAGAGAAGGGATGTTCTTATGCTTGAAGCAGCTGAATGCTACCCTAAAGAACTGGACGTTATGTTTGTCTCTGCAACAGAGTTTCTATAAAATGCTGGACAAGTCATTGCAGACAAATATTTCACAAGTGGATACTAATTGTTTCTTCCTTATTTTCTCAAAGTCCAACCTGCGGCCTGGAGTCGGACTTGCAAAGTATTGAGCACTTGCCATGAGAAAGCATCATCAATGAAAGCTATCCTTTAAAGTGCTGTAAAGATGCTCAGTTTTCTGAAAAATTAGGTCCTTGGCATCTCAAGTTGGGCACCCAAAATTACTGGATACTTGACAATTTTGGCCTTAATCTTTGGCCATCTGAGTAATTACCCGCTTTTTACAGATGCTAAAGTGATAAGCACCATAAAAGCTGTCATTAAGAAATTAATTCTTTATTCAGTGCAGGGTTTGGATGGCATACAGTAAAACAAGGCTGGGGTCACACACTGAAGGAGTATAAAAAGGAACATTGACAGCTGCTTATTCAGTGAGTACTCTCTCCTGTACACTGAATGAAGTCAAGGTCCTGGGGAAAAAGTACTAAGTGATCATGTAGATAAAAACTTTATAATACTGCATATGCACAAGGGGGTCAAATTAAGTGTGCATAGGCAACTTTAATTCTGGTATTTCATAACTTTTGAGTGCTTGACTTCTCAGGCTTAATATTCTTTTAACATAGTATTTTATATGTAATGTTCACATAGCTTGAAAAGAAAGAGTGCACTTATCAGAAAATTGTTGTGTGTCATTTTAATTTAATATAGCACATGCTGCAAAAGACAACTTTGGACATAATCTTACTAAAATTAAAGTAGCTATAGGTTCTGGTGTATCTTCACCTATTCAGGGAATGTATGGCATTTACATAGGAAGGGAAAGAAACTGTCATGATGCTGCAATTAGGAGAAAGCAGATTTTAAATTTTGCCTTTATGAAGAATTCTGTAAAAACCTGCCATGACAAGTTGGGGTGCCCAGATTTCCTTTTCTTATTTTTATATAGAGCTATTGGTTCACTTTTCAGGAGTAATATTTCCTCTGACAAAATCTAATCCGATACTGCCTGCTTAGATATTTAGGGCCCGAATTTCTAAACTCGGAACAACTTTGCAGAAAGTTAGTGCACACATTTACCACTACTGTGCATGCAAATAAATTTGTGTACACAAATATATACACTTCATTTGTTCATCCAACTGTGGTAACTCTGCATATTTATTGGGCATGTAGGTGCACACCCCTGTCTGTCTACAGTTTTGAAACAGTTATCCTTACTTGCCAAATTAGAAGACTTTATTTCATAAAGGGTATTTTGTTTACTAAAAGGAATTCAAGGAAACTAAAAGGTCATTGTTTGTCTACTTCAGATAGCAAAAGCAGCAAAAAATATTGATTTCACATTCTAAATCTAATTGATTTCTGGAAGTAAACAAAAAGTGCCTTTTGTATGAAGATTTAAGCTTAAAATAGAAGCAATTACTCTGAGTACTACACTTAATGTTAATGTAACAAGGACCAACAACATTACATGACATCCATCATGCAGCACCCATAAAGGAAAGTTGACTCTGAGAAAATAAAATTGTGAGATTTCTGGTTCTGAGGAACATTAGTATGCAGAATAACTTTTTTTGCAATTTAAATGTATTAGCTAAAGCAGTAAAAGTTTTACAACATACACACTTTAAACCAAAAATATAGATGCTACGTAACTGATAAATTCTGAGAATCTACCTGTTAAGTAGAGACAGGAAGCAATTTACCAGAAGTTTCCAAACTTTGGTGACTAAAATTAGGCACCTAAAAATCTACTATGTCATCTAACTTTAGACACCCAAAAGTTTTACCAGAATTCCTTTTGCTGGTACCAAATAAAAAAATTTTTTTTACTTATAATATTTTTTTTTTTTAAAAACAACCTCCTTTATAAATCTCCTGCACCCTATTTTCTAATACACCTCCACCCCAATATAATGCAACCCGATATAAAACAAATTAGGATATAATGCAGTAAAGCAGTGCTCGGGGGGGGGAGGGGGAAGCACGGGGCTGAGCACTCTGGTGGATCAAAGCAAGTTCGATATAACGCGGTTTCACCTGTAACGTGTTAAGACTTTTTGGCTCCCGAGGACAGCGTTATATCGAGGTAGAGGTGTACTTATGTGAAACTGTAGTAAATGTAGAAGGGTCACTGTTGCCCAATGCTGATCAATACGGTATGAACATCAAAGCCTAATTAATACCATTTAACTAACATCACAAACTATAAAAATTCATTTTTCCTATAGATCAAACCCACATAAGTGCACAGGTTCATTGCCTTTCTACCAATGAGCACTCCACGCTCCCTCCATCTAATGCAGTTCCTTTGCTTATCTTCCTAACACCTATTTGTGGATTTCCAGTCCTCTCAAATTCACAAAGGCCAAAGCTGAGCTCTTCATGTTCTCTAACACAGTGGTTCTCAAAGCCAGTCCGTCACTTGTTCAGGGAAAGCTCCTGGCAGGTCAGGATAGTTTGTTTACCTGCCATGTCCGCAGGTTTGGCCAATCGCGGCTTCCACTGGCCATGGTTCACCGCTCCAGGCCAATGGGGGCTGCGGGAAGCGGCGCGGGCCGAGGGATGTGCTAGCCACCCCTCCTGCACACCCCAACTGTTTCTCTCTTTCACTGTGGACATCACCATGCTCCCAGGCATCCAGGGCCATAACTTGGATAAAAAACTTTGACTCAGCCACGTCTATAGACCCTAATATTCAGCCCATGTCTAAATTTCATCCCTTCTTCCTAGACAATCTCTCTAAAGTCTGACTTTTCCTCTTGTTCCACATAGCTATACTCTGTTTAAGCCCTCAACATATGCATCTTTATTATCCTCCATTCTGGCATTGATTACTAAAACCTTGCTCCTCTCAAGTCCATTCAAAATGCTGCCGCCAATATCACCTTCCTGGCTCATTGCCCTAAGAGGAATGTCATCAGAGCATGTCTACACAGCAACTAGAGGGCTTAAACTGAGTACTAGCTATGTGGAACAAGAGGTAGTAGCAGGATGAGGAATGGGGAAGTTAATAAGAGTAAGGGGAAAGAGGCCAGTCACTGCTCATTACTTGCCTGACCATGGTCTGCATCTTGGGTTTGGTAGGCATCATAAAAGAGGGGAGTGTTGAGGAGGGATTTGAAGGAGGAAGGGTAGTGGTTGCACATTGTATTAGCGAGTTTTTCTTGAGTATTGGGGTGGCATGAGCACACAAGATGCTTAAGGAAGGAAGCTGATTGGTGCACAAAAAAGCTGGGAATTGGTGTCATGATATATTACTAGATCAGCTAGGCAGGGAAGGGCAATGTTGTGAATACTCTCTCATTAAAACAGACTTTTGTCTTTACCTTTGAAAACAAAGGACAGAACTAATGGAGGGTCTCTAAGGGTATTTCTACACAGCAAAGAAAAAGCCACTGCTGGCCCTGTGCCAGCCAAGTTGGGCTTGCAGGACTGCTTAATTGCTGTGTAAACTCCTGGGCTCTCCGACCTCAAAATTTAAAGACTCCTTTAAATGCTACACAACAATGAAACAGCCCTGCAGCCCAAGCCATATGAACCCCTCCCCCCCCCAAAAAAGTCACATGAACCTCACAAAGCAGAACTGTTTTGTCAATGTATTTCTTTTCTCAGACATTAAATCCCTATCTCCTAATTTGTCTGTTTTGTGCCATTTAGACTGAAGCTGTTTCGGGCAAGGATTGTCTCTTATCTGCATCTGCACAACAACTAGTACAGTAGGGCCTCAATTCCAATTGGTGCCTTTGGATACTACCATAACATATTTACCACCACCACCAGTCTCTGGACCATGAAAGTCCACAGAGCACCTGCTGGACAGCTGGCTAGTCGTATGGTGCTGGCTCCTCTCAGTTATTTCCTGCTCCTATTCTTCACTAACAAAACTAAAACAGAGCTTTCCTGATATTGTTTTTCCATGTAATCAAATGCTGTGGTTGTCATAGGAATATTACATGAGAGGTCTGCAAGACCTCATTCACAAGTTCTGTTAAAATGCAGTCCACCCTATGAAAACATTTGAGAACCCCCAAACTATGCTATCCAACATTAAGGTTGAGCTGTCAAAATCCATGATTTTATAAAAAGACAGGAAAAGCAAGCACTTACAACACATACAGGAAATGCAAAGAGATATTACAATAGACTTAGGCCAAAAATAGAAAACCTGTACATGCACAATGTGGCTGAATTATTGTTGCTGTAGAAACCTTATTTTTTCTTCTCCTGTCATATTCCCTTTGAACTCAACTGCAAAACCTTATTTCATTTTTTTCCTGCATTTATCATAGCTCTGCTGGGACAATGACTAAAATCAATTCCACTACTTTAGTGCAGAAACTATTTTTCCAAGCAGAGACGTGTAGTAATAATTCATTCCTGTACCCTAAAGAGAGAATTCAAACCAAAAGATAGTTATGATTTAGCAAGTTCCCCACACCTACTTCCTAGCAGTATGGAAGATCCTCGACTGTCACAACCTATAATATGGTCACACACTGATAGCTGGGAAATCCATCTATATACAGATAAAAATCAAGCAGAACACATACCTGATTTGTCATCTTGGACCTCAAACTCTGCACCAGCAGATCCAAGAAGAGATGCTCCATGTTTTAACAGTCGACAGATATCAAATCTATCAAAATGCAGCCGATCACTGGCACATGAATCATCTATAGGAATTTCTGAATCAGATTCTAGATAGAAATTAAAAATACAACTTAAGGAAACAGTCAATACCAATGCTCTTTCACATGAGTAGCAGGGGGCAAAGGTGGGAAAGAAGGAAGAGTTTCTCAGAAAACTAAGAAATGCACGCATTTTATTTTGCGAGTTTAAAGGCTTCATGGAAGGAAGAATCTACATACTGCAATCCATCTGAGTCAATAAAAATATCTGTCTTGATATGTTGCCTTGATGCAGATGCTTATGCTTGATTTTCAGACCATAGGTAGCTGTGCATTTACATGCCTACTTTGTGCACAAACTGATTTGCAGGCTCATGGGGCATGTCAAGATTTATGTACTTCAAACATAAATGTGGACCTACCCAAGGTCTAAAAAGTAGACCAGTTATTTGCTTTCCTAATTGAAATATACAAAAATCTTGCTCATTTATAGCCTAGTGTGCTTTATTAGGAAGTCTATGTACCCAAATCAAAATTAGTACAGCCTATTTTCTTCATTTTTACAAAAGCACAAGCGTTGTGTGTGTACATACCTAAAAGACAGAAGGGAGAACTGACTTGTCCAATAATTTTATTTAGCATTCAGGTAACAGAACCAGGATAATACAGCAACATACACTGGGCCACCAAACATCAGTAGGATCAAATGGCTTCACTAACTCCAAAATTAGAAAAACAGTACATACAGACCTTGTTCTTAGTAGTTTTAGCCTTGCAGGGCTTTTATAGAAAAAAGTAACTGGAGATGTTCAGGAAATATCTGGGCAAAGCAACACAATAATATCACGTGACTCCATCTTCTACTAGGCAGACATGTTCAGTGGTGTAAGAGTGCAAAGTGGGGAGGCAGACGGGGAAGTGTTTGCAATAGGCTTCAAACACCCAACTCTAACAGTAAAGCTTTAAGGATTAATGGAATTCTGCTTTTTCATTAAGGTAGGCACTTTATTATCCCACCTGTTTTGGGGTTTTTTTGTGTGTTTTTTTAATAAAACAGAGAAGGGAGGGTGTTTTCTGGGGTCTAGAAGATTTGGTGGAACCTTATGTTGTATTCTTTGTTAATAAAGCCAAAACCCATTAAGAGGTTGAGTATGGATTCTACATATGCAGCCTGCAGACAGGGCTTGTAAAGCAGATTGGGAAAGACTGTCTGACAAGTTTTATACCAGAGTAAGCGTACATTAGAGTGATCATCAACTGTATATAGTTAACTTAAAAGCACCTTGTTTTGGTCTTGGAGTTGGCTTCCACTCGGGTACATTTTTCACTATTGCTTCAACAGCCTGGCCAGCTGCAATGCGAGTATCCCAATTTGTACTCCTTAAGTATATTAACACCTTTAAAGAAAGATTTGAAAATGAATTGCTAGCTAAACCTTTAAATAAATTTTAATTTCACGAGTACAGCAGCCATCCAGTGCTCTGATCAAGAAAAGATCATTTTAAATGCAATGGGTCAAAAGGCTCCATTTAAAAGACAGCTGGGACCTGGAAGAAACAGTGAGAATACATATTGCTTTATTATCAATAGCATTCATGCTGCCCATCAAGAAACACCATTAATAATCTGGTACAATAAGCTCAAACAAGTAGTTAGGACACAAAACTTTGTTTCTTATCATTCTAATCAACTTGCTTCTTTTTAAAATCTAGACTATTTTCTCAGAACACTCTTTTGGTAAAAGTGGCATAATATTCATAACTCTGGCCACTCAGATGATAGCATCAATTGTGGTATAAATACCCATTCAATAAGAACAGAGATGAGACCATTCTGTTGCCACTGCTGTCTGACAAATATTAGTTTTGGTGGTTCTGTTTTTTGTTTAAAAAAAAACCAAAAAAACCACACAATGGATTTGGCCAGATTAAAATCTAGAAGTAATGAAAATCTCTATTTCATTTCCAGTCCTTTAAAATCATCTAGTCGTCACCTTGCTACTAATCACTTTTAACCCTGCAACACGTAGCTCAACAAAATTTTGAACTAATGAGGCAACAGCAGGAAACTGAAAAGAGTTAAATTTCTCTTTCCAGATTACAGCAGATGTTGAACAAATTAATCATATCTAGAATACATAGTGAAATCAGTCTTAAGTGACCATCCCAAAGGCTGATAAATTAGCCGTTTAATGGAAGTGGTCTTCTAATTAAGAGTGAAGCAGAATAGTAATCAATATATTTAGGGGATTCTTTTAGGTGGTCTCCTAAAAACAGGAGACTGCCAAATAAGGCTTCCTTGTAGTATCAAAAATACAAATCTAGTTTTATTCTCATTTCAATTCTCTATTTGCCAAGGCTTTGATGTTACATTAAGAAACAAATGCTTACTTTAGATAAGAGATTATTCAGTTCATGGGGATGGAGTTTCACCACCTCCCCAAGTTGCTGTGCAGCTGCTTTTCTTGTTACCGGTGTGGTACCAGTGTCCAGTAAAATGAAGAGACGATCAAGCCTACACAGATGAAAAAAAAAAAATGCGGAATGATTATACTTGCAGAATTTGATTGGCTCACACTATTAACATAATCCCATCAAACCGTCCAGCATACCTGACAATTTGAGGGGAGTAGGTTGCTTGGGGACTGACAAGATATAGACCAGGGGTCGGCAACCTGCGGCTCCCGGCACGCCAGGGTAAGCACCCTGGCAGGCCGGCCCGGAAGCGGCGCGAGCCGGGGGATGTTCTGGCCGCGGCTTCCTGCCTCCCGCATTGGCCTGGGACCGCGAACCGCGGCCAGTGGGAGCCGCGATCGGCCGAAGTTGCCGACGCGGCAGATAAACAAACCGGGCCGGCCCGCCACGGTGCTTACCCTGGCGAGCCGGGAGCCGCAGGTTGCCGACCCCTGATATAGACCAACAGATCTGCAATTATGGTTTTTAGTAATAAAAGTTTACTCATTCTGAAAGAATTTCTAATTGAGAATAAACCAGAACATTGATCAAATCCAAAATGGAGTAAAAATCTTTCATTACAAAAAGTTACAGTTTATCCACTTCTTTTTATAAACCTGCAGAGAATTAAAAGGGAATTCACAAAGTTACAATCATGATCAACTAATTGCTCATCTCAGAACAGGATGGAAATTCTCTATGTCAGGATTGAAATGCCTTTGAACTTCAGTAACACTTTATATCCCAACACTGACATGGAGAAGTGCTATTACACGAGTGCATTTGGACAAGACTGCAGTAGAAATAACCCTAATATTCTACATTAAATCTGCATTTCAAGCAAAAATTTTATAATCCATTATGTCAAGTTCTGCCTTTCTTTTGGATGCCAGTTTTGTCATCAATTCTCATTCTTCCCCTAGCTGAGTAGCCAGATGTGTGAGCACCAAACCAATATAATCTTTGAGGTACTTGTGTCAAACAAAGAAGTAACAGCACAACAAGTATTATAAAACATGAGGTCTTCTGTATAATACTTTACCTCACTGTTAGCTGAGGCATCATGATAGCAACATTTAAGGCAAAAAGATTGGACTTTGTAAGAATAAGTAGTTTCTTTATGAAACTTTCCTACAGTAATTTTTTAAGAATGGAAGTGTTAGAATTTTTTTATTAGTAAATCACATTCTAATTGTGGAGCACATCAATGGCTCTCTTTGCCAAGGGATGTGATAAACACTCCATCACCACTTAGAGTCTTTAAATCAAGATTAGAAGCCTTTCTAAAAATATATATTTTAGTTCATCTAGACATTGAGTATAATTCAAGAATTACTGGGTGAAAAAAAAAAATCAATGGTTTGTACTACATAGTTCCTTCTGCCCTTAAAAAAAATTTTTTTTTAAAAATCTATGAGTAAATCACTAAAAATACTTGTCATAAATATGAAGCTCGCCTACATTAGCTTGTCAAGATGAAGATCCAAAACTCCTCCAATCTTCCACATCCTCAAAAAGTCTGTCATTTAACCCAATCTGTCCCTCCAGTTACTAGCCTTTTTCCAAAGAACTCAAAGAATGTTTAGCCTGGTCACACCACTTCCTCTTCCAGGAAAAAACAAGAATTCGTCATATCACTACACAAGAAACCACAATCATGACCCAGCCTCCAAAATTCTAAAGTCTATTTCCAATCTTAACTACCAAGAGTTTACTGCCTCTAAGTAACACCTATACCTGTACAGCCAGAACTAGACCCCTGATCTCACAGCTTCAAGAACACAAGTCTCTCACCGGGAAGGTCTAGGACAGGGGTAGGCAACCTGCAGCACGGTGCCAAAGGCGGCACACGAGCGGATTTTCAATAGCACTCACACTGCCTGAGTCCTGGCCACTGGTCCAGGGAATTCTGCATTTTAATTTAATTTTAAATGAAGCTTCTTAAACATTTTAAAAACATTTACTTTACATACAACAATAGTTTAGTTATATATTATATACTTATAGAAAGAGACCTTCTAAAAACATTTAAATGTATTACTGGCACGTGAAACCTTAAATTAAAGTGAATAAATGAAGACTCAGCTCACCACTTCTGAAAGGTTGCTGACCCCCGGTCTAGGAGAATATATTTTTCCAAGCTGCAAAACTTTAACAAAGGGGGAAAACATTCTCTCTCTTCCCCCTCCAGCCCCATTATCCTCCTCCCAATTAAGTCAATGGCAAACCTCTTCCTCCCCCAACCCCCGAAATCAATTGACATCAAGGGAGGACGATTGCAGCTCACAACTCCTGCTGAAATCAGTGGGTGTAGGACTGATCCTGAAGCTAGACACCACAGTTGTTAATAACAGTCTGATTACATCTGGCTTTCTACTTTGATAGCACCGAGGCATTTCTGAGCTAATGGGCAGACAAAAATTTAGTAGCAGACGCTACTAAAAATTTAAAATCAGAGTAATCAATGATTTGCAATGCAAACCGAAATTTGAAAAGTTCTCTTGAAACTTCAGACATTTTTTTCCCTTCAGAATAAAGCAAGCAATGGTAAGGCCAAACCAATTTTCCAAGCCAATCTTATAGTGGAATTAGAAGTACAGCTATCTAATGGAATCTTGTTGTAACCTCAGCTATGGAGGGGCAACCTCCTATCTACACCTATACCACCACCATAAATGTACAATAGGACTCTCCTCCAAAACAGCTCACAGTTTAAATGGACAGGTACAACACAGAAACAAGATCACCACTTGTGATTATAGCTGAAATTCTCAGCCGAACAGAAGGATAGTGTTTTTTCACAGAAATAAAGCCTTGAGTATGAGCAGGCAACAGAGATAAAGGGAGTGCTTGGGAACTAAACTTAAGTGTCACAGAGATAGAAATAATAGCAAAGGTATTTCTGAACTGCTTTGAAAAAATAGATTACATGCTAAAGTGAATTTTATATTTAAATATAAAAAGAATAATGGAACCAGCCTCCCTCTACAGATACCTTAATGTAATCACAGTCCATCTGCCAAATTCACCCACAATTTAATCATTTCCTTCGTTTGCCATCCCTAAGCAATTGTTTGTGCAACTGTAGTGGCTGCTTTCTTCCCCAAAGACATGTGCATTTCAATGGTAGAGGAAAAGTCATGATCCCTTTATGTGTTTGCGCTTACATTGTTTATATCACAGTAAAGCATTTAACTTTAAATCAAGTCCTTGTTTACTTCCCTGAACTTGTCAGGTATCTCCATTTGTTCTGCAACCGCTGATTTAAGACTTATTTAAAAGTATCAATAAGAAAGGAGGATGTTTAAGTGTTAATAAAATAAAGGTTTTGTCCATTCTGCTTTTTCTTTCTATAAATACATTCTGAGGAAAGAAGCCCACAATCTTTAAAGTCCTTTGTTTCTGGAACTGTATGCATCCCCTTCTGTGCTTTTTTGTTGCTTTTTGCAGTAAATGGCAACTTAAGTAGCTTCTAAAATGGTATAATTTTAGAGAAATGTGTAGTCACACAAGGGTATCAAGCAAAAACCCAAGGAATCCACAGGCCTCCCGTAAAAAATAAAATGCAGGATATGTGGCTCAGCACATATGGCAAGTAATAAATATATTTTAGACTAAGTGTTTAGCAGTTGCCTTTTAAAAACTTAAAATATTGAGGAACACAAATACATCCACTATGCATGCTGCCTAGAAATAACCAATTGCAGTGCCTATATTTAATGTTACACAGCTGTTAGTCATGTCATAAAACACTGCTGAAATTTAGTATGCTTTTATGAGACAAGGAGCACTTTTTTCTTCTTCTAAGTTTCACCCAAATAAACTGAGCCATTTTAAGTATAGGAGGAGCGGGGAGAAAGCATGTTTTTTAAACTGACTAAAAAGCAGGAAGGAGATTGTTCCTGCCAAACTTAAGTTTCTCAGTCCTGAGGCCATAAATGTGCCTTTCATGTCCTGGTGAAAATTTGATATGGCCAAGTTAAAAAGTTTTAAGAAGTCCTATTTATCATCTAATATAATCTGATTTACATATGTTAAAAACAAATGACCTTCCAATGTACCAGCGTCAGCAAAAGAAAGTTTTCACAAAATTGATGTCTCAGAATTACATTGAATGTGCAGACAAGTACATGAAATTGATTGGAATTTCATTTTTCATAGGTTGGGGCATTGTGGAATAAAAATGACTATTTGTACAGAGAGAAATAGAAATGTATGGAATGAGGCAAGCCTCCTCACTTCACTGCTTGCACATTGTGTCATAACAGAACATATTCTGTTGCTGTCTATCAAACAGTTTAACATAACTACGTCAGGCACAAAACCATCAATTTTATGTAATGAAACAGGGATCATGTATTTAAAAAAAAGGGATAACAATTAAAGACAGCTGTAATGCATAAGCACAGGCAGCCTTACTTTTTACTATTCCACTGTACAACCTTAACTTTATTTAAGGTATTTTATAACTATAACTTGTATATTGCAGACATGTATATACAAAGTGTATCCCCAAGCTAGCATGATGTTTTGCAATCAAATAAGTAGGCAAGGTCCCTGCCTCAAGAAACTTATTTTAGGACCTGAGCCAGCTCCCATTTAAGTGATTATAATTTGTCCCCTTGCCTTAATGAGAGATGAAACAGGCCCTTACAGTCAACTAACTGAAGCATATATATGACACAGAAAAGCAACAAAATGGCACAATAGTCATTAGACCAGGATTTCAAAAATGTATTAACACCTAGTAGCCAGATACTGATGCAAAAGATATACCAGCAAGATCTATAAACACCCTGGTGAGAATCCTAGCTCCAGCTGCTGGAATTCCTATCAGGGTTCTAGCCTTGAATCCTGTTCAGGAGTTTCATCTTTCATATCAGTCTTTGACTATGAGGTGTCTGAGAAGTTTCACATCTCCTTGCTTCTATATTGGGGAGGGGGGGGGGTACTTCCACTGCTCTATCCTTTTACCAACTGCCTGAAGCTAGTGCCAGGCAGTAGTCTTCTTCCAAACTTTAGTACTAAAATCTTACTAATGGAGACTGCTAGAGTGCCTGCCTATACTGCTGTTTCACTTTCCCAAGCAGCAACCATAGTAGAGTGGAACTGACAAGACTCAGGTCAGTTTCATTGTTATTTTAAAGCTTGGGGTATTGATGAAACTAATAAGAATCACATCAATATAACTTTCACCAATACTCACAGGCTCTAAAATGGCAATCAACCTGACCCCAGTCTGTCAATTCCACTCTACTACTGTTGCTGCTTGGAAAAGTGAAGAGCAGTAGCAATGAAACTACATGCAGACTTGGAAAGTCAGCAGTGCATACATTCGCCATTTGGAAGGTTCTCTGAAACCATACAGGCTAGAATTTTTTTTTTAAAGTACATTTATGTTCTGCCAGAACTTATAATCCCATCAACACAATGTTTCTACAAGCATATGGATTTTTCAGGCCTTTACTGGAGATTTTGGGTTACCTTGAGAGGGACAGACAGAGATTGTTAATGATATACTAAGTTTGAAATTTTAGATGTTTATGAGCCCACAACAAGGTTACCTCTTCTTAGGAACTCTTATATAAGACTGCCTCACACCTAATAAAGGCTTATGAATCATTCTCAGGAACTTTACTATCATGATCATCCTTCGTAACTATTCAGAATATGGGTACTGCATTATGGTCCCAATTTGGGAGTGTGCAACTGAAGGATGCTATACTGAAAACCCAGAAACTGGTGTCTTATTTACTGACCAGGTATAGCACAGGCAGCGGCAGCTTATGCTTCTCCAGGCTTGCTTATTAAAGTGCTTCACATTTTCCCCAGTGAGGTAAGAAAGTATTTCAAATGAACACAACTAGAAATCTAAACAATTTCATGAAGTGAGTTAAAGGTAGGGGCAGGTATTATACCTGTAACAAAGTCATTCTGCTACTTTCTTTGATTTTACTATCACATTTTCCTATTTTAAAAATGTTTCTTCTCCCCTCCCAGTATAGTGCAGATTTTCCCATTATTCTGGGAGGTAACTGACTGACTAAGCAGAAGAAACAAAAGAAAATGAAAAATAGGTTCCCCTCTAACCTCTTTAAATTATAGTGGCTCTTTGGTGGGATTTTTTTAAAAAATAGCTTAATTTAACTTTTTTGGTTAAATATCTTAATTAACTTTTTAGCTGGCAGTGTCCCCTTTCAATCTTGATGTCAACACATACTTTAGACATTGCTGAAATCCAGCAACAATACTGAATAGTGTCCTTTTTGCAGTGATAGTGGTTTGTGATGTGAAAATGTTCACTAGGCAACCTATAATCACAAAGAGCACCAAAACCACCATCACATCATAATGACTGTCACTATAACGGGCCAGATTTGAGAAAATGACTAAGGTGAAAGGGTTTGCTGTATCCCATTACTAGTCCCTGTCTTGAGCCACCTAGTTCCACACAGTCCCACAAGTTTATAATTCCGTTCTCAAGCAGGGGTTCCTACCATGCTCACATTTGTGTATAACCCTAGTGAGAGAGAAGAGGAAGAACAAATTTCTTGCTATCGCACTGGTTGTTTCTATTACCCAGATACATTGCCCTGTACAGCTAATGGGGAAGGAGAAGTTGAGGAGAGAAGAGAATTCCCATCAAATTATCCCTGTTCAAGGCTTATTCTTGGAGATTGGAGAAGGGGACACTGTAGCAATGTGTGTTTGTCTCCTGAGAGGAAGGCTACCCTGCCTAAACACCCATGTGTATTTATTCTTGGGGATGATATCCACTGGGTAGCCCCTACTTGTGTGTGTAGTATTGCAGGAGATCTGGCACATAATCTGTGCTTTACTGTCTAGCAAGGCCTTTTGTTATGGGGCTTCTGCTACTTTGTTCTAAACACACAAAAACCAAGACAATGAAATAACCAGCAGACTCTAAAAAATAAGATTCTGCCACAAGCAAAATTTCTAGAAGACAGCAGAGTCTGGTGACACACACCATCCCTCATCCAACAGCATGGACTAATATCCACAAACCCATTTCCTTCATTCCATAGCCATGTTTTAATTATTTTTTTAACAAAGCAAATGCATCTTACTATAGCAGCATAAGCTCTCCTAATCTGTTTTTGACAAAAAATGTTTACAGATTCTCACCATCTGTCCAGAGCTTGGCTTGTCAGAACTAAAATTTTAGGAAGGTTTTTCCATTCAACCACTAATCAAAGCTAATCTTCACATGTACGGCAAGGTACTTGACAATCTTTTGGTTTTGAAGTATAAAAGCAAAATCAGCTACAAACACAAGAATAGGACTTCATTTGTGAAACAAGGTTCTAAGACCAAGTTAGACAGAAACTTCCCTAAGGCTAATATCGTGTATTATCCTAGACCGATATTAAGTCAGCTAGACTTGTTTCTCCCCCAACTCCCCATTTATAGTTAAAATTGAACATTAATCTTGGCTCTTTAATACATATGTAAAAAACATACTTTTAACTATAACTATTCACAGGGAGAGTTCAGATCTCTACAATAATGAAGCTTGTAAAGACCATAACACTAAGCAACCAAACCTAATTTAATCAACACCAACAATTTATATATTCATGCAAGTTTGAAAGGAAAGCATGCTGAAACTTCTGGGTTCAGAAGTGAGAACTCTTGGAAACATTGTATTATACCTGACAATAGAAAACTGACTGCTACAATGTTCCTGTTCTTATATTTAACTTCAAAGAAAGGTCACTTGTCAGAACAAGAGTTACTGTATATGATCTGCATTTTGTGATGTTTCTGCTGTATCTATTGTAACAATGTGCTGAGGCCAAACTTATA
Source organism: Mauremys mutica (assembly GCF_020497125.1). Taxonomy (NCBI): domain Eukaryota; kingdom Metazoa; phylum Chordata; order Testudines; family Geoemydidae; genus Mauremys; species Mauremys mutica. Next base: position 99,208,156 of record NC_059078.1, read on the forward strand.
CAGTATCACTTTTGCATATAGACTGAAACACTGGAAACAACAGGAACAGCCAAACTGTTACAAGTGTTTCAAAATATGTAGTTCCTTTACACTACTTGGCTCTTGAAGTGATTTCTTACTAACTTTCCTGGGAGTGTTTCTCACAAATATTCCACTAATTCTGTGGAATTAATGTCTTTTTACAGCATACAATGGATAAAACTTTGTATGGTATTGTTCAATTAGACTCACAGTTTTGGAAATAACTGCCTAGCTTTCCATTGGAACAAGTGTGTCTCACAAGTGAAACTACATGACTAATTAAAAAAAAGCTGTTTTAAGTTAACACTTAAATTACAAAATATGCCTTGTCTACACAGGGAACACATTCGATTCCAAGCATCTGAAGTTTGGAACAGAAGCAAATCCTCATTGTAGACAAGGCTTTAAAATATGTATCAACTGTTCAGCTAATTCTTAATATTCCAGTGATCTGCAACATTGCAAATAAAGTAATTAGAGAATTTAAGAATTTACAGTGACTGCCTCAAAAATAAAGGGATAACATTGCTGTGTTGGAAATGAATGTAGCATCTGATAGCAGAATTTAATTGCAGAAAGGTTGGTTGTTAAAATAATCTCCTAGTGCTTTAAATTCATATGACCAATTAGGACAAAATCCCAATACAAAACCATTGTTTTGAAGGGAACAGTAGAGAACATAATAAAAAAACCTATCATGCGGCATTGTCAACCTCAAAGCTTCTCATGTCAAATCAATTGGCCTCACTGCTGCTAGGGGAAAAAACAACAACAAAAATCCATATTGCAGGCTTGAATTCATGTTTCACAACAGCTTTCAGTGATGAATGAAATTCACATATTCTAATAGATCAGATGATGTATTGACAAAGATATGAACCTCGCTACATACTTAATGTAGGTCTTTGGATTAGGATCCACTTTTGTTACTGAAGTTTTAAAACATAGAGGGGTACCACCTATGCAGATTATCCCCAAATCTCATCCCCACTGTCACAACATCTAGGCAATGGTTAGATGGGGGCAGAGGGAAGCATCCCCTTGTGAAGTTTTTCCTGTGTTCAAAGGATGATTGAGATTTATAGTTAATTTTTTAATAAAATATTTGTATATTATAAGTTGTATCCTTAAACACTTTAAACTCCAGCACACCCTGATTCACATATGTTTAAACTGATACCACCTAGGAGCTAGCGAGCCAGGATTCCCTAATCCTGCTCTGTGTGGAAGCCTATGATTTTATTATTAGCATACTAGGAGGCAGACAAAGCAAAGTGGTTCCTGTCACCTCCCGAGGTGCCAGTACACTGATACCTTGATGTAGCAGGATTCCACCAACCTTCGGCATGAACATTTAAGGGTGGCCTGCACATCCTTTGACAGTGTGTATAAGATGTTGGATGGGGAAAAAAACCCTTATCGCAGGAAGGAGGGGTCGGGGTTCACACACACTTTACTGAGCTACGGGCTTCTGTCTGCTCCTGGGGCTGCAGTTACCCCGGCCGGCGGGCATGCAATGGACTGAGCCCGCGCTCAGGGCCATGCAGCAGCAGCACCAGAAGCACACACGGGAGGCCGCAAGTGGCACATGATGCTGGGCAGGGATAATACCCCGGTGGGGCCTCAAGAGGTTAAGGAGGCTATTAGGAAACGGGAGCGAGTCACCTCTTCAGCCCCACACAGCAGAGGCTGCCTTGGGGGCTGTGGCCCATGGGCTGCCGCCCTCTTCCCCCACCCCCTCTGGGCTTATACCGACCTGGAGACCGCCATTGCCAGAGGGAGCCTGGGCCCGGTTGGATAAGAGCAGCGGGGTGGCAGGCGGGGGCCGCCCTTGCTCTCCCAGGAAGCAGGATGCAGGGGCCTGGCCTAGGCCTCTCAGGCTCCACACTCCGACCTCGGCCCCACCGGATAAAGATGGGGAGCGGCTGAGCGCGTTGATGGCCGGCGGAGTCCCCCTAGCCCCCGGGGGTGGCGGCAGTGCGGGTGGTAGCAGTGGAGCGGCCTCAAAGCACGGGTTAAAGCTTCTATTCGCCCATCGCTGGGGAGAAGCCCAACGCCTGGTTTTATAGGAGCAGCCATCTTGTATTTATTCCCTTCCTCCATGATAGCCGCTTCCTCATTGGCAAAAGCGCCGAGCCGCAGCCAATGGGAGCAGTGCTTCTAAGAGCGGAGAGGGAGGGAGCGTAGAGTTGGGGGATGGGGCTGAGCAGACTCTACCACGGAACTTGCCGCGCCTGCTGGGGAAGGGGGAGGAGAGAGAGGGGGGGCGGGCCGTACCATTTACACAGCCGTAGAGGGAAACCTACACAACGGATCATACCCGTTATCCGGGGGAGAGGAAATCCCCCAAAATGTGTCAGGCAGTTTACATCCACCCCGTAAGTTCAACCGCAGCGTTCTCTGTGGGGCTAGAGCGGGAGAGATCACTCCCCCCTTCGCCCGCAGTGGCATTAGCCCTCCTCCCCACAACTTCTGCTTGCAAACCACTGCCTAGGGCGCATGCTGAGCGGCAGGAGCGTGGTAGGCCCACCGGCACTACAACTCCCAGCATGCACTGCGCCCGCCTGAGCCGCGTGCACACGGCGCCGTCACGGCCCCCTGCTGAGGGAGGGCGGGTGCGTGGCTCCGCTGCTCGGCAGGACCGCGCGGCCCGGGCCCCTGGGAGGTAGTTCCGGGCTGTGTGGGGTGCGAGCGCGTTCGGTTCTGCCCGCCCTCGCAGGGCGGTTGCTGAGCTAATGGCCCCTAGCGCTGGGGCGTATTTCAGCAACTGCCTCCCGCTCGTGACCTGGCACGAGGAGCCCGCCTGTCACCAGCACGCTACCTACTGCCCGCCCTTCGGTGGCTGAGCAGCTTCAGCAGGGTCAGGGGAGGTAAATCCTTCCCACCTCCGACATTTAGAGGGCAGCTGGTGGCTACAGGAAAATCAAACAGTTTATAGAAATACATCCAGCTAGTAGCAAGACACTGATGTACGCTCACCCCACCCCCCACATATAGGTGGGTATTACACTGAAAAATAGAGGCTGGGATACAATAACAAGACCCGTTGGATTTACTTACAATTATTTATTAACCTGCAACAGTTCTCAAAATAGCCAGGCTAGGACTGAGTTTCCATATCTGTAGCTCGTTCCACTCCCTTTGCAAAGAAGAATTACCTTCTAAATGCCAGATATAAAATCAGAGCTGTATTTGATAGTCAGCTGTACTAAATTGCATTTTTCTTCCATCTGACACTGCCTCACACTCTCTCCCCCAAACTTTCTTTTAGCAATTTAAATAAGGGGTGAAGCAGAACCAGTTTTAAAGGCTACTATGACTCCACCCAACAATCTGTTCCACCAATCATAGCTTTTTTATTGCCTGTTATAATTTATTTGTCTTAATATCTGTGGTAAATTACTAAACCTTTCATCAGGTGCCCACTGTCAGCCTCACATAAGGTTTGCTAATTTCCAAGATCACCACCCACAACCTCTTTTCTAAAGAGAGAGATAACATTTGCTACCTTCAATCCTCTGGTATAGGATATGATTTAAATAATAGAGTGCATTTTTTCTAGCAGCTCAGTCACTTTGGCCCAGGTCCTCAAAGGTACTTAAACACCTAACTACAATTGAACTCAATGGGAATTAGGCACACGAATACCATTGTGGATCATCTGGGCCTTTATTCCTGGATTCCATCAGGATAAGACTGTCAGAATACCATCCAGTCCTGGTGACTTAGTGCTCTCAATTTATCAGTTGTTCTGGCACCTCCTCTATTGATATCACAATCTCTAATGATACTTTATTAACTGAAAAGACTTGGTCTGAGACAGATATCTGCAGTGTAAACTGATACAAATAAATCATGTAGCATTTCTGCAATGTCCTGATTCTCCTTAATTGCTCCCTTTACTCTCTGATAGTCCAGCAGGTCAACCCATTTTCTCACAGGCTTTCTATTTCTGACATACATAAAGAAATCTTGTTATTCATGTTTATTGTCAGATTGTATGCTCTTAAATTACCACATAGCATTTCTAATTTTTATTTTATATTTTATTTGCTGTAGGTTATGCTCCCATCTATTACTTCACTAAAGGCGGATTTCCATTTTCTGAAGAATATCTGTTTAGTTTAAGTAACCTTTAGTTATGGCTATTTAACCAAATGATTTTCTAGTCTTTCTGCTCTCTTTGTTTAGAGGTATGTTTATCTTCTATCACTCAGCTGGGCTACATGCTGAATCTATAGCCAAGACTACACCAAAAAGTTAAGATGACCCAGCTGTGTTGCTCAGAGGTGTGAAAGCTGACCTAACCTCCAGTTTAGACAGTGCTAGGTTGATGGAAGAATTCTGTTGACCTAGCTAAGCCTTTTCTGGGAGATGGAATAACTACAGCAAGAGGAGAACACCAGCACTGCTGTAGTGTTGTAAGTGTACACATAGCCTAAGAATTTTACTTGCCTTATTTTTGACTTAAGGGACTTTTTGAATAGTGTCATAATTTTTTTTTGAAATTCCCTTTTTAAAACTACAGTGTCAAAGTGCTAGTTTCTGGTGCATTCCATCCTTTGAGGATATGGAACTCGTATTGTGGTCACTGTCATTTAGTAGCTTATCTATGGTTACTTCTAGAACAGACTTCAATGTGTTACTTATGACTAGGTCAAGAATAGCCTCTCTACTTGTATGCTGTAAAACCAGCTGTTTCAAGAAGTAATGTTTTAATGTGCTGAGAAATTGCTTTACTAAATCATGTCTGATTGGGATGTTTGATCAGTTTATATGCAGTAAATGAAGTTATTCATTATTGATATTTCATTAGCTATAGTTGCCTCTGATCTTCCCCTGCATTGTGCATTCAACAGGCTTTTCCTGATTAGGAGATTGTTAGTGTAACCATACTTGTAGAGTTCTATTGTTTGGAATTTTACTGCATGAGCCTTGCCAGTCAGAAATTTTATCTCATTAGATTATATTAAATCTTTTAGGAATAACGCTGCTCCCCCACGTCTATTGCCTCATCAGTCCAATTTGGGATTATAATAGTATATTCCATCATGTTTTAATGTATGCCTGTTATGTCAAGGTTCTCTTCCATTGCCAAGCATTCTAGTTCACCTGTTTTTGTATTTAAACTTCTTGTATTACTATATAGATATTCTAGGTTTAATTTTTGGCCATAAGCCTGTTTTTATTAAATCTCTTAATATGTTATTCTTCCAGAATTTACCTCCTTGATCTCCACCTGTTTCTCTTCCAGCTCAGCTCTAATTTCTGTCCTATTCTTTACCAGATGCAGAAATACCTTTTTTGTTGTTGTTGTTTGTTGACATCCCTAGCATGTCTTTGTATGATCTGGGTACACTTCCACTGTCAGGCTTTTACTCCAGCTCCTAATTGAAATAATATTCCCAAACGTGTGCAGAGTTCTGTGCCAGAAGTCTGGTTCATCTCTTGTGTATAGGTGTTCACTTCTCCAAAAAGTTTCCCATTGCCTAATAAATTTTAAACCCATCCTCTTTATATTTCTCTTCCTGATCCATAACTAGGGCTCTTAGAGGGTTTAATTAATAATTAATTAATAAAGGTGTCACTGGTAGCTTCTCCACTGTTTATGCATCAGCAAGGTTACTAAATTATATTTACGTTAATCAAGCATGGTTTTTATGAACTCCAAACTTTTATGAGCCTGACAGTATCAGTTCACATGGATAAGCACAAGATCATAGAACTTTATTACAACTGGTTTGGAGTTTTTTAATTAATTGTTTTTCATCAAAAATGTCTAGTTGTCAAAACCAAAACTGTTCATGCAACAAGGTCAAGTTCAATAAATTCCCCAACTCAAAAAAATGTTGAGAAAAAACGTTTAGAAATTGTCAACATGAAAAATTATGGTTTTCCAGATAGAAATGACTTTTTGATTAGACAATAAAGTTAATTAGACTGAAAAAAGATTTTTTTTAAAAAGGTCAAAATAAAAGAAATAAAAGATCAAAACAAAATGTTTTAATTGATCTGAAACAAAAAAATGTTGGGTTGAGGGGGTTTTTTGGTTCACAAATATTTTCAAGATTTCTACTTTTTGTCCCAATTTGAGATGGGGAAAATTTTTTGAATTCTTTAAAATATTTGCAGGATAGGAACACTGTTTTCCACCCACCTCTAAACTGTATTTGAGAGTTCAGTTTGGAGTGGATGGCATGGATGAAATGAGGGAGCTCCCCATATGAAAACAAATTAATCAGTTTAATATTGTGCATATAGGAAGAAGCCTGGGGAAGAAGAGTTCCCCTCACCTTTTTCAGTGTTTACCAGAGCTATGTAAGAGGCAAAAATGAGCAGAGAGAAATGGTACCTAATTTCTACTCCAAGATCTTAAAGCATATGAACATATGCTTTAAGCATATGAACATATGCTTATATGTTCATATGCTTATAAATACAATATTTCTTAAATATTATTTGTTCGTGCATCTGACAGTGATTTTGAACTTTGACAAGTAACTTATCTACAGAAAGCTTGTAACATGTTAGTCTTTACAGATAAATATCCTATAAGATATGCTTGATGTAGTGAGTTTGTCAGGTCTGAAGTAAAAGATGTTTGCAAAGAACAGGGGACCCTTTGCCAAGGGGTCGCTATATCATGCAGTTCTAGTTCACAGCCATTAAAATTGATGTCTTTTTATTTTACAACATACTAATATTATGTAATTACTAGGGCTGTCGATTAATCACAGTTAACTCACACAATTAACTAAAAAAAATTAATCATGATTTAAAAAATTAATCACACTGTTAATAGAATACCAATTGATATTGATTTAATATTTTTTTTATGTTTTTCTACATTTACAATTACATTGATTTCTATCAAAACAGAATACAAAGTGTACAGTGCTCACTTTATATTATTTTTTATTACAAATATTTGCACTGTAAAAATGTTAAACAAAAGAAATAATATTTTCCTATTAACCTCACGCAAATACTGTAGTGCAATCTCTTTGTCATGAAAGTGCAACTTACAAATGTAGATTTATTTATTTATTTATTTATTTGGTTTCATAACTGCGCTCAAAAAAGAAAACAAAACTTCAGAGCCTACAAGTCCACTCAGTCCTACTCCTTGTTCAGGCAATCGCTAAGACAAACAAGTTTGTTTACATTTACAGGAGATACTGCTGCCTGCTTCTTATTTACAATGTCACCTGAAAGTGAGAACAGGCGTTCGCATGGCACTTTTGTATCCAGTGATGCAAGATACTTAAGTGCCAGGTATGCTAAACATTCATATGCCCTTTCATGCTTTGGCCGCCATTCCAGAAGACATACTTCCATGCTGATGATGCTCGTTTAAAAAAAAAAGTGTTAATTAAATTTGTGACTGAATTCCTTGGGGGAGAATTCTATGTCTCCTGTTCTGTTTTATCGGCTTTCTGCCATATATTTCATGTTATAGGAATCTTGGATGATGACCCAGCACATACTCCTTTTAAAACACTTTCACAGCAGATTTGACAAAACGCAAAGAAGGTACCAATGTGAGATTTCTGAAATTAGCTACAGCACTTAACCCAAGGTTTAAAAATCTGCAATGCCATCCAAAATCTGAGAGGTACAAGGTGTGGAACATTCTTTCAGAAGTTTTAAAAGAGAAACACTCAGATGTGGAAACTATAGAATCCAAACCACCAAAAAAGAAAATCAGCCTTCTACTGGTGGCATGACTCAGAAAATGAACATGCATTTCTGCTCTGCTGTGGATCGTTATCAAGTAGAACCCATCATCAGCATGGACGCATGTCCTCTGGAATGGTGGTTGAAGCATGAAGGGACATACGAATCTTCAGCACATCTGGCATTTAAATATCTTGCAATGCCGGCGGGGCGGCTCTATGTATTTTGCTGCCCCAAGCACAGCAGTCAGGTGGCTTTCGGCGGCATGCCTGCGGGAGGTCCACTGGTAATGCGGATTCGGCGGTATGCCTGTAGGAGGTCCGCCGGTCCCGTGTCTTCGGCGTACTTGCTGCCGAATTGCTGCCAAAACCACGGGACCGGCGGACCTCTCGCAGGCATGCCACCAAAAGCCGCCTGACTGCTGCCCTCATGGCAACTGGCAGGCCGCACCCTGCGGCTTGCTGCCCCAGGCACACACTTGGTGCGCTGGTGCCTGGAGCTGCCCTTTGAATGCCAACTACAACAGTGCCACGCGAACACCTGTTCTCACTTTCAGGTGACATTGTAAACAAGAAGTGGGCAGCATTATCTCTTGCTAATTGTAACCAAACTTGTTTGTCTGAGCAATTGGCTGAAGTAGGACTGAATGGACTTGTAGGCTCTAAAATTTTACATTGTTTTATTTCTGAATGCAGGGTTTTTTTTGTACATAATTTTACATTTGTAAGTTCAACTTTCATGATAAAGAATTTCCACTACAATACTTGTAATGGGAGAATTGAAAAATACTATTTCTTTTGTTCTTTTACAGTGCAAATATTTGTAATAAAATAAATTATAAAGTGAGCACTGTACACTTTGGATTCTGTGTTGTAATTGAAATCAATATATTTGAAAATGTAGAAAACATCCAAAAATATTTAAATAAATGATATTCTATTATTGTTTAACAGCACGATTAATCGCAATTAACTTTTTTAATTGCTTGACAGCCCTAGTAGTTACATAGAAATGGTAGATTGTAATTGACATGGTTACTTAAATCCACTACTGTATTACAATTACACAGATGTTCCATTATTCTTTCCCAAAGTATAATAATTGTGCAATCTGCAGTTTTCGGATATAGATAAAACTTTAGGGAACACTAACAACATTGCAGAGTAGTGTTATTCAGACTGTGTTATATTTATATGTGCTATTCCTAAACAGGAAATCTTACATAAGATTACTTTTCAATTGAAAACAAACTTTGGGGCTGTCTTAAGTTGTTCAGTCTGGAAACTGAAGTTCAGAGGTAAGGCTTAAACTCCAGACTTCACCCACTGCTAGTGCTCCTGAACAGATGGTGATCTTAGAAGAAATGTAACGTATTGGAAGTTTGAGTAATTTCAACATAGCATTTAGTAAAATAGCACCAAATGGAATGGAAACAAAGATAAGTGAAGCTTTAAGGATACTGAGTGTGTTTCACACTAGCAGCACCTTCAGTCATTGAAAGGTGCCAAAGGGGAGTGAAGGCCACCGTTCCTTTATAAATATATATATATTTTGAAGGTTGAGTAAGGGAGGATAGGGAAGTGGTCCCAACAGGCACTACTTTCTAGAAGATGCTGGAGTTATGCTTATTCCAAATGCATGGATCCATATGGACAGTTCTTGATGGAGAACTCTTGTTTCTCTTGTCATACTCTAAAATCTTCAAGAATGAAATCTTGATTCTCTCCACTACCTCCCATAGTTATTACACAGTTTACAAAGGCTTTTAATAGTTGACATATAACTACTCAGCAATTCCTAAACAAAGACTAATAAGCTTGTGCTCTCCCATGATAGAAACCCTGTAGTGAGAACGTGGTTAGGCTTGTGGTTAAAGGAAATGATCATCATGTTTGATTGGCAGTGACACTGGAGAGGCAAGATAGTTGGCCTGCTCAATGTGGAGTGGAGGATAGTGAGAATAAGTGGGGAAAACCAGCTAGGATCCTTGAGAGTTCCTCTGGGGGGTATGGAATGATGAAGTGCACACCTGCACTGAATATTGTGGATTTGGATCCTGAGTTAGGAACAAATGCCTTACCTCATTCCAGAATCCCTTAGGGCAGGTGACTGATGTCTTCTCAGTTACATGGAGGAGTATCTGAGTGGGAGTTAGAGGGGTCACTATATCCAAATATTAAGCCTGGTGTTGAATAACTGAGTGTCTAATGGGCAACCTCTTACAGGGTGAGTGTGATATGGCTTTTGAGTCATTTGTTGTTATAATTCAAGTAAATTGAACATTTTTGTAATAAAAAGTGGTTACAAATTCATTTCTACAAAATAAATATGTTCTAAACTATATTCTAACAGTACAAAACAATTTGCAGGCATAGGAATTTATAGTGGAGATTCGTTTTTCCAATATCTTTCTCTACAAATAATAGGTCTATTTTTATAATTCAAGAGATTCTGTAGGCTGAGCCCATTGCACACACTGGGGATTCCTTGCATCTCCCTGTTCCCCCTCCCAAAAAGCTCCAAGTAGGCCACCTTCCCATCCCCCTCTATTTCAGGAACTCCTTGCAATCTCCTTTACCGCCCTCCCCCGTGCCAAGGGCTCTGTGTGTGTCCCATTTCCCCCTCTGGATCATGCCAGGGACTCTGTTTCCCTACTTCCCCCATAGCCTGGTCCCTCATTCTCCCCTCCTTGCTAGGGGCTGCATGTACCCAGTGCCCCTTGTGGGGAACTGTACTTTCCCCACAAGAGGCTCCGGCAAGAGAACCCCATTCCCTTCCTCTGCTCCATGCCAGGGCTCTGTGTATCCTCACCATTCCTCCCTCCCCCATACCAGGTTCCCTCCATCCTCCACCCCTATGTATGCCCACCTACCTTTCTCCCTTCAGTCTTATTTATTTTTTTCTAACTGTATTGGGACCACTGGCAGAGCTGAGGTAGGCGATATTGTTATGCTGGAAGATGTTAATGGCTGCCATCAATGGTTTCTTTGATCTAGAGTCAATTATGGAGCAGGTTGAAGCAGCTGGGTCTGCTAATCAGACGCAAGGGGCTCCACGTGTCCCCCATTTTCCCCTTCTGGTTTTTCAATTTTCACCCAAACCCCAAGCTTGTTAGGGTTCTGCCCACTGATGCCTGGAACATTCCCTGAAATGTTGGAATTGATCACATGCAGCATTCAAAAGTTATAATATTACATCCAAACAGTCAGAGAATTGCCATCAAATTGAGTATAGGACCTTGCTTCACTCAGCCAATAATTTACATTCCCTATAAACCTTAACAGCTGAATTAATCTCAGATTGGTTAATTCACCACTAACTATCATTTATTTATTTATTTATTTATATATATATATATATATTTCCAAAGCTAATACTTAAAAAATATGTGAAAGTTTTTTTACGAGGATCATTACCTATTTCATTTACAAATCATGGAAATGTAGGGCTGGAAGGGACCTAGAGAGGTCATCGAGTCTAGCTTCCTGCATATATCTAGACCATCCCTGACAGGTGTTTGTCTAACCTGTTATTAAAAAGCTCCAATGATAAGGATCAATTTATTATTAATACCAATATATTAATGTTAGTGTTAATAATAATTTATATTTTCAAGTATTTTCTCTTGCTTTTCAAAACTGATGTTGGGCAACTTATTTGAAATAATTCAAATGAATATAGAGATACTAACCAGAAATAACTTTAAACATTATATGGATGCCTCTGAGAGAATGTCTTCTTATCAGCCAGAAACATAACATCATATTTTGTAAGTGTGATCATCATGTCTTCTTCTGTAACACATACAACACAGTTAATTCTAGCCAGATCAAGCTGTGATATGTTTTGCCATTTGTATCTTGATTTATCTGATTGACTAATAACAAGAACCAAAACTTTTCTTGTGATTATTTTGTTCTCTGATACCAGTTATATCTCTATATCTCTTAAAATATTAAAAAACAACAATGACAACTCCCAACTATGTAATCTATGCCTAGGGAGTGGAGTCTGTCCAGATTGGCACATGATAATGTGGCAGAGAAAGTGAAAAACCTGGGGGTGAAATCCTGGCCCCACTGAAGTCAGTGGCAAAACTTCTATTGACTACAGTAGGACCAGACTTTCATCCCTAATCCTGATGTCTATACCCAAGTGAAATACCCATTGAAATCACTGGGAGGATGACCCCATATATGAGTACAGGATTGACCTCAACCCAGAAGTGCTGAAACTTCATGTCGTGTACCAAGGTATTAGGAATTCTTAAATCAAAACACAGACTTCATAGTGAGATAAACTGATGCTATGTCTACACTACAGCAGCGACAGTGGTGCAGCTGCACCAATTCAGCTGTGCTGCTGTATCACTTCTGGTGAAGACGCTCTAATACCTCCTGCCTCCTCCAGAGGCGGTAGCTATGTCAGGGGGAGAAGCTCTCCCACTGACAGCGCTGTCCACATCAGCATTTAGGTCGATATAACTTGCATTGCTCAGGGGTGTGGATTTTTCACATAAATTGTACTGAAGTAGTTTGAAGTGTAGACATAGCCTAATCTGCAGTGCACAGGAATTCACTAGAGCTGATTGAAACTTTGAACAAAGAGGTATTTTTATTGAAAATTTTGTCTTTTTTTTCAAAATTGGAAATTTTTCTTGAAAAACATTGTTTTTTTTTCTATTTTTCAAACTAACCTGGAAAATGAAAGTTGATTTTTTGCTTTATAATTCCCACCTCCCTCTTTTCAGTGGGAACAGGAAAGTGGAAGGAAAAGACAACAAAAAACTGAAACATTTCAAAATAAAAAAAATTTACTTTTGAAAAATGTTTGTACACATTTTCACAAAAAAATTTTGAGTAATGAAAAAAATCATTTTTGTGTTAAACTTGCAAAAAGAAAATTACTTCATAACGTTTCTCACTTTTGACCAGTTGTGGTATTCACACAGAACTGATTTCAGTGGGCTTTGGATCAGGCCCATAAGTCTTAAAATCTGGTCCCAACATGCACTAAGTTCAAGGTAAATTATGAGGTGGATTCTCTGCAGTCCTGTTTGGTTTTTGAAATTTGGTTCAGGAATCTGGAGGGAATATCTTCAGGATATTGCACTACACGTGGACTAGATTTAAAGATTAAACGGAGGCTATTCTTATTTTTAATCCCCCCACATGACTTTGTTGTTGGAGGGGTAGAAGTCAGAATTGCTCCTGTATTCTTTTGATAACCAGTGTTTGCATCAACATGGTATTTAAATACAAAGGCACAGTCAGATTTATGAGGCCCAGGACATATTATATTGAGTCTGCCTCCAGCCTGTAACCTCTTCTCTCCTTCTACACCCATCTGTCTTACATATTACACAGAGAGAGAGAGAGCTTTTTCACCCTCTGTCTCCTTTCACGCATTCTCTCTTTCTACTTTAATTCCCTCCGCCCTCTTTTTTCCTTTATCACTTTCTGTTCATGTTACTTCCTTCCCTTTGTCCCTCCATTTCTGTTTCTCACTTCAGAAGAAAGGGGAAGAGCAAATGTTAAGAACATAAGAACAGCCATACTGTGTCAGACCAAAGGTCCATCTAGCCCAGTATCCTGTCTTCTGACAGTGGCCAATGCCAGGTGTCCCAGAGGGAATGAACAGAACAGATAATCATCAAGTGATCCATTCCCTGTCACCCATTCCCAGCTTCTGTCAAACAGGCTAGGGACATCATCTCTGCCGATCCTGGCTAATAGCCATTTTTTGAACCCCATTATAGTCTTGGCCTTCACAACATCCTCTTGCAAAGATTTTCATAGGTTAACTGTGCCTTTGTGTGAAGAAATACTTCCTTTTGTTTATTTTAAACCTGTTGTCTATTAATTTCATTTGGTGACCTCTATTTCTTGTATTAGGAGGAGTAAATAACACTTCCTTATTTACTTTCTCCGCACCAGTCATGATTTTATAGACCTCTATCATATCCCCCTTTGGTCATCTCTTTTCCAATCTGAAAAGTACCTACATGTACTACAACCAACGGCTCCTCCCCAACACTACACGTAAGTCTCTCTAGATGTCTCCAGAGATCTGCAACCTTCTCACTAGGCAGGCACATCACCATGCGGTTTTCCCAGTCATCGCAAACCCAGCTATTTATGTTTCTAATGATGGATCGCTCCTCTGGTCACTTAGGAGTGGGCTCTTTAAAGCCCTGGTCTTCCTGAGTAGCCCCACCCTCTGGTTAAGGGTTGATGGGTGCTAAAGAGCTTAGGGATCAAAGCCTGGTTAAGAAGCTCTCAGCCTTGCCTAGCAGGCCACTAGACTCAGCACAGGGTCCCCCAAACAAACAGACCAGACACAACAAACTTACTCCAAGGGTCACGTAATCGCTCCTCCTTCACCTGAAGAACTCCCTCACAAAACTTGGAGCTTGTATCAAGGTGGCCTCCTCCCATGGTTCTCTTTGTGTCTTGTGGGTCTTCTCTAACAGTCCAGAGGAAGAAGAGGTGGCCTGTAGGTTTGTCTTAAGCTGCCTTGTGCGAGGATGTCCATGTATTAGCCCTCAGAGCAAGCAGCAGTCTATTTGGACAGGAACCTCTGAGAAGAGGCACACAGTGCGGGCTGGTGCTGCATACAAGAGCTTCTCTGTTAGCCGCTGCCTCTGTCTATATGTACTGCAGGCATCTTAAACGAACTGCTGTTCACTCTGGTGAGAAGTGGTAGGTCCCCCTGATGAACCCAGGCCTGGGACAACATTCCTAGCTGCCTCTATCCCCTTTCCCAGTGATAAAATGACCAATAAAAAGTAAAGTCTTCATTTTTAGAAGTGGCTAGTGATTTTGGGTGCTTCAATTTCTTCTTGCCCAACTTAAGACATCTTAAAGGGGCCTGATTTTTCAGAGGCTGGGTGTTCAGCACTTCTGAAAATCAGGCCCCTTTAGGGTGCCTCAAATCACTAGTTTTGAAACTGTATGTTGAATCTGCAACTTGCTAGTAAATTTGTTCTAGATGCTAATAGGGACAAAAAGGATCCTAATTGGGACTGGGGCTTTTGGGTACAAATAATAAAAAATAATAGAAAGGAAAAGTGCTATGTAAGTGCAGAGTTTAATAGTTACTATATTATTTTGGTTGCAAATAAGTTGCCTTAAATTAGCACAGTAAACAGGTCTGCAACTCGTGAAGTTGTAATTCATTTGTATTTTCCTATGAATGTTACATAATCTCTAAAGCAATTAATCGGGGTGGGGGGAAGAATCTGGTGGTTTTTAATAGAAGTTCAGTCAAAATTATATCATGTACTCTTGGGAAGATGTATGATCTAGTGGTTGCAGCTGGGGCCTGGGAGTCAGGAACGCTGTCACTAATTTGCTTGCATCCGAAGAAGTGTGTATTCACCCACGAAAGCTCATGCTGCAAAACGTCTGTTAGTCTATAAGGTGCCATAGGATTCTTTGCTGCTTCTACAGAACCAGACTAACACGGCTACCCCTCTGATACTTGACACCATGCAAGGCACTGCATTTAGCCGTATGGAGTGGAAATCCATCAACCTCATGAAGAAACTTGCACAAATACAGACGGATATCATCTTCCTTTCCAAATGTAAACGGATGGACATCATACCTAATGGACTAAAGGTAAAAAATCCACTGCTATCTACATACTACACAGACCACAGTGAGAGATTATGCCATACTCTATCAAAGAAACTGAGGAACCACCTGATCAGCATCCTATACAGCAAACAGGAAAACATCAAAAAAGAGCTCTCCAACCTGGAGACTCTCATCAATAACCAAACTTCCATACAAATGGACTTCACTAAAATAAGAAAGGAGATCTACATTACTCACTTCACCTCTCTACAAAGGAAAAAGGACTGTAAGCTGTCTAAACTCCTACCTGCTACATGGGGCCACAACCGTGGTACCCCTAACCCACCCAGCAATATCGTCAATCTATCCAACCACACACTCAGCCCAGAAGAACAATCTGTCCTATCTCGGGGACTCTCTACCCTGCCACCCCCACCAACATGATACAGTTCTGCGGCGATCTGGAAGCCTACTTTCGCCGTCTCCGACTCAAAGAATACTTCCAGGACAACACTGAACAGCGCACTGATACACAGTTACCCTCCCACCAACAGCACAAGAAGAAGAACTCCACATGGACTCCTCCTGAGGGTCGAAATGACAGTCTGGACCTATACATTGAATGCTTCCGCCGACGTGCACAGACAGAAATTGTGGAAAAACAACGTCGCTTGCCTCACAACCTAAGTCGTGCAGAATGCAATGCCATCCACAGCCTCAGAAACCATCCTGACATTATAATCAAAGAGGCTGATAAAGGAGGTGCTGTTGTCATCATGAACAGGTCTGACTACCAAAAGGAGGCCGCCAGACAACTCTCCAATACCAAATTTTACAGGCTACTTCCCTCAGATCCCACTGAGGAATACACTAAGAAACTGCACCATCTACTCAGGACACTCCCTACACTAACACCGGAACAAATCAACATACCCTTAGAGCCCCGACCGGGGTTATTCTATCTACTATCCAAGATCCACAAACCCGGAAATCCTGGACGCCCCATCATCTAGGGCATTGGAAATCTCACTGAAGGACTGTCTGGATATGTAGACTCTCTACTCAGACCCTATGTTACCAGCACTCCCAGCCATCTCCGTGACACCACTGATTTCCTGAGGAAACTACAATGCATTGGTGACCTTCCAGAAAACACCATCCTAGCCACCATGGATGTAGAGGCTCTCTACACAAACATCCCCCACACTGATGGAATACAAGCTGTCAGGAACAGTATCCCTGATGATGCCACAGCACAACTGGTTGCTGAGCTCTGTGCCTTTATCCTCACACACAACTATTTCAAATTTAATGACAATATATATCTCCAGATCAGTGGCACCGCTATGGGCACCCGCATGGCCCCACAATATGCCAACATTTTTATGGCCGACCTGGAACAACACTTCCTCAGCTCCCGTCCACTCACGCCCCTTCTCTACCTACGCTACATTGATGACATCTTCATCATCTGGACCCATGGGAAGGAGACACTGGAAAAATTCCACCACGATTTCAACAGCTTCCACCACTCCATCAACTTCAGCATGGACCAATCTACACGGGAGGTCCACTTCCTAGACACCACGGTGCAAATAAGTGATGGTCACATTAACACCACCTTATACCGAAAACCTACCGACTGCTATGCCTACCTTCATGCCTCCAGCTTCCATCCCGGACACACCACAAGATCCATTTTCTACAGCCAAGCACTGAGGTACAACCGTATCTGCTCTAACCCCGCAGACAGAGACCAACACCTAGAAAATCTCCACCAAACATTCTCAAGACTACAGTACCCACACGAGGAAATAAGGAAACAGATCAGCAGAGCCAGACGTGTACCCAGAAGCCTCCTACTGCAAGACAAACCCAAGAAAGAAACCAACAGGACTCCACTGGCCATCACATACAGTCCCCAGCTAAAACCCCTCCAACGCATCATCAGGGAACTACAACCCATCCTGGACAATGATCCCACACTTTCACAGGCCTTGGGTGGCAGGCCAGTCCTCGCCCACAGACAACCTGCCAATCTGAAGCATATTCTCACCAGCAACTGCACACCGCACCATAGTAACTCTAGCTCAGGAACCAATCCATGCAACAAACCTCGATGCCAACTCTGCCCACATATCTACACCAGCAACACCATCACAGGACCTAACCAGATCAGCCACACCATCACCGGTTCATTCACCTGCACGTCCACCAATGTAATATATGCCATCATATGCCAGCAATGCCCCTCAGCTATGTACATCGGCCAAACTGGACAGTCTCTAAGGAAAAGGATAAATGGACACAAATCAGACATTAGGAATGGCAATATACAAAAACCTGTAGGAGAACACTTCAACCTCCCTGGCCACACAATAGCAGATCTTAAGGTGGCCATCCTGCAGCAAAAAAACTTTAGGACCAGACTTCAAAGAGAAACTGCTGAGCTCCAGTTCATCTACAAATTTGACACCATCAGCTCAGGATTAAACAAAGACTGTGAATGGCTTGCCAATTACAGAATCAGTTTCTCCTCCCTTGGTTTTCACACCTCAACTGCTAGAACAGGGCCTCATCCTCTCTGATTGATCTAACCTCGTTATCTCTAGCTTGCTTCTTGCTTGCTTATATATACCTGCCCCTGGAAATTTCCACTACTTGCATCCGAAGAAGTGGGTATTCACCCACGAAAGCTCATGCTGCAAAACGTCTGTTAGTCTATAAGGTGCCACAGGATTCTTTGCTGCTTCTACAGAACCAGACTAACATGGCTACCCCTCTGATACTTGACTAATTTGCTGTGAGATCTTGAGGAAATACATTTAATTTCTCATTCTCTATTTGCAAAATGCATATAAATATTACTTTTCTACCTCCCAGAGACGTTGCAAGGCTTAATTAAATAATGTTAGTAAAGCAGTGTGAGGCCTGTGACGCTGTATGGAATCTGGGGGACACTTTAGGATATTATGAATACCAATATTGTGAAATGGCAATGAGTAATGCCAGATATGCCATGTAAGGTATCTGCAAAAATGTTATAATTTTCCAAGTATGATAATCTCGTTTAAGTGTTTGTATCACCTTTTTACTACAGTAATTCCTCGCTTAATATTGTAGTTATGTTCCTGAAAAATGTTACTTTAAGCAAAACAATGTTGAGTGAATCCAATTTCCCCACAAGAATTAATATAAATAGAGGGAGTTGGTGGAGCCAGAGGGTGGGATATTTCCCAGGGAATGCCTTACTGCTAAACAATGAACTAGCACTTGGCTGAGCACTCAAGGGTTAACACATTGTTGTTAATGTAGCCTCACACTCTACAAGGCAGCATGAATGGAGGAGACACAGCATGGCAGAGACAGACAGAGACACACACTGTGTGCATGAGAGAGAGACACGGGCATTGCCCTTTTAAGTAGGCTAATCCCACTCTAAATACACTGCCTTTTTAAGTAGATCAGCAAGTTGAGGCTGCTGCTGCTGCTGCCAGCAAGCTCCCTCCATCCTGAGCCCTGTCTTGTTCCGCTCCACCCTCCGCTCTGTGGCGATGGGATACGGGGGGGGGGAGCAGGAGTGGGGGGAGGGGGACACACTGACATTAGCACCCCTCTTCCCTGCCCCCAGGGGTGGCTCTAGCCATTTCACCGCCCCAAGCATGGCGGCATGCCGCGGGGGGCGCTCTGCCAGTCGCCGGTCCCGTGGCTCCGGTGGACCTCCCGCAGACATGCCTGCAGAGTGTCCGCTGGTCCCGCGGCTCCAGTGGACCTCCCGCAGATGTGCCTGCGGATGCTCCACCGAAGCCACGGGACCAGCGGACCCTCCGCAGGGATGCCTGCGGGAGGTGCACCGGAGCCGCCTGCTGCCCTCCCGGCGACCGTCAGAGCGCCCTCCGCGGCATGCCACCCCAAGCACGCGCTTGGCGTGCTGGGGCCTGGAGCCACCCCTGCTTGCCCCGCCTCTGCACAGCAAGCAGGAGGCTCCCGGGAGCAACTCCAAGGCAGAGGGCAGGAACAGCACAAGGCAGTGTGGGGAGGGACAGCTGAACTGCCCAGCAATTGATAGCCTGCTGGGCGGCTGCGGCACAGGGAACTTAGGGGAGCTGATGGGGGGCTGCCAGTCCACCCTGGTTCCAAGCCCCCACCAGCTAGCTCCTGCTCTTTCTGCAAGCAGTGGACAAAGCAGGCGGCTGCCAAACAATGTTATAAGGGAGAATTGCGCAACTTTAAATGAGCATATTCTCTAATTGATCAGCAATGAAACAATGTTAACCGGGACAACATTAAGCGAGGAGTAACTGTATAAGTTATGTATGGTATGTCTGTAGTTCCAAACTTGTGCTGTGCATCTGGGTGATGCCTCCAGACAGATTGGTACTAGCACTGCCTAGCCTGCTTGGCGGCCCATCCAGAAACATCAGCTGTACAATTGTCCCACTGAGAGAAGGCCAGGGATACACCTTATGACTCAGCAAGGTGGAAGTTTCTATTTAATTTCAGAATATTAAAAATGATGCAGAAGAAGTTTATCACAAACTAATCAAAATATTTGTCATGTTTCTATCATGCAGAAAGGGCCAATAAGATGTTTTTAGCAAACTCCACTGTGAGAGTAATGGTGACGTATTGAATACAGATGAGGAAAAAGAGAATGTTCAATACTTTAAAAAATGAACTGAGCCATGAATTAAGTCTCTTTTCTCTTGTGTTAGGTGAAAACAATCCTTTCTTACAGTACCAATGCAGGCTATAGCTGTAATCTGTTTTGTAGGATATCCAGCAGGCCTAACATTACAAGGCTACAAAGCAATTTGTGGAAAGCATTTGTTATTAGGAAGTTACATTGTATACTACCAGTGTGATTGTTGAGCAATTATCAAACATAAATAAGCACAATTTAACAGGTTTCCTTTGGAGTAAGACATTTAAAGGCTTTTTTTTTTTTTAAAAACTACCTAAACAAATTTAAATTTTTTTAGTTAGAGACATTATCTTTCCAGTTAAAAGGGGGTCTTACAGCTAACAGATGATTGTCGTTGAGTAGAGGAAACCCCAGTTGGTGCAGACCCATCCCTCCTGCACCTGGTATAGGGAGAATTGCCAGCACAATACAAGAGAAATCTTTAGGGTGCTCAAAAATATGCACTGGAACAGCCCAATTGAAGATCAAAGGTCGCAAAGATAGCCAAAAGCAACCTTTGTTTCCCTCCCCTTCCTATCTTGTGCTGAGCACAGTTCAGCCAGTCTGGAGAATCTGGCCCATAGTTAAATATCCAAGGAGAAAACCTGGCCCTGCTGAATCAAGAGCAAAATTCCTATTGACTTAAATGGGGACAAGATTTCTAGAGCCCTACGTGGATATAAAATGTGGATCCGCCTCCATCTGCGATCCACAAAAATGGATCTGCGATCCAAGTGACCATGGATTTGAAGGGATCTAAAGATTTCACCCTTTTTGTCCCGCTTGCAAATATTTGCTGCATTTAAATTATTCATAATATTATTTCACAGCTTCAGCAGTTTGTCAGTGTTTGCAACAGCACTGTGAATGACAACAAAGTCAAGCCAGAAAAGTTTGAAGTCATACTTTTATGTGACATATTATACCCTACCAGCAACCTCCAGGATGTCTGCATCACTACGTCTTTCCAGGAGATTTCATATTCAGCACAGTGGGAAACCAGTGGTGTTCCCCAAGATGTGTTGCAGTATTCTGCAGATATTTCTAGTAGTGTTGAGAATTTGCATGAAATAAGCCAGGACCATGTAACATTTTCAAAAGTTATGGAGGAAATAGGAGAGACCCTGACACTTATTTTGACAGTTGCATTGATCTACAGTATGAAGATAAGAAGTATTTTAATTAATTTGATTTCATATTCTACCATCTGGCTAACTTAGAATACTACAGATGCTAATGTGCAGTGATGATTCAGCTGCAGAAACATTTCAAGACAAGCTAATAACTGTTTTAATGAATTGTGTGGGCTTACGTTTGCATAATTCTATTCTGAACAGAAATTTTTTTAAAGAAACTAAATTCTGGGGAAAAAAATATGAGAACACCCAAGCACATTTCAAAGCCAGTGTGCGGTAAATGCCTTATCCAGTAATTTTGCTTCAACCATAACTGCAAAAGCAAAATATGTTTTGTCAAATTGAAAACATCTGGCTCTTGGAAAACTGTACCTAGAGGTGAGTATTGAGCTCTAGAGTACTCTACCTTTGGATCTGGGCATAGGGGCTATATTTCCCTATTCAAATTATAATCTCATTTTGAATCTAACAGTGTACTTCAAAGCACTTCCTTCTCTATGTCCCACAATGTTGCTCTTTACTCCTTTTTTACATATAGCAAGTATCTAAACATTGCAAAAACAAAGCTAAGACATTTATATTTGCAATACTAATGCCAGGGCCGGCTCTAAGTTTTTTGCAGCCCCAAGCAAAAAAATTTTTGGCGCCCCCTACTTTTTTTTGGCTTTTACACGTTTGCACTTGGCAATGTTTTTTTTGTTCTGACTGTTTAAAATAAAAATAAATGAAAACAGAGAATTTGTAGTTAGTGAAATAAAACAATTTCCTAGTAGTGTACTCATTTAATTTTAACAAAATCACAATTACAAACAATTTGGGTTCAACTGTACACTGTAATGAAAAACGATAGTGTCTTCCGTTGCCCCTAGTTTCTCATAAATTAAAAATTTATATGAACTGAATTTTTCTGGTTTTTATACTCATATAGTCTTTTAATAATTCAGTAAAATCCAAATTTTTTGCAATGGTATTTTCAATTGAAATTAATGCGAGTCCTGACAAACCATTTTGAGACATGGTGGACCTCAAATAATTTTTTAGTAATTTCAGTTTTGAGAAACTGCACTCACCAGAAGCCACTGATACAGGTAATGTCGACTTTTTAAAAATAGTTTTTCTAATTCTTTTTTTCCGTTTCTCTCCTTATTGCCAGTAGGCAGCACCGGAAAGTCGTTTTTGTCCCAGCTTTTTAGGCCTATAACCACTGGCACTGACGCGACATGGAAATTGGTGCGAATTGCGCCAATAGGGCAGCACAGTACACACAAGTAATTGAGATTCCTAAATTAATTAATCAATAACCGTTAATGTTTACACATTTACGCACATTCATATTATGAGTGACCATGTCACGATGTGAGACAATATTTTTCACGTCACGCTCCTATCGCACTACTGAAGATTTTTTTTCTTCGTGTCTTTTTTTTTTTTTTTTTGGTACATTGGTGGATTTTTCTGGGAAAAAAAAGGATGGCCGGAA
The DNA here is from genome assembly GCF_020497125.1 of Mauremys mutica. Taxonomy (NCBI): domain Eukaryota; kingdom Metazoa; phylum Chordata; order Testudines; family Geoemydidae; genus Mauremys; species Mauremys mutica. The sequence continues at coordinate 99,230,734 of NC_059078.1, forward strand.
TGCTGCTTCTGGAAATGTGCCACCCCAAGCACGTGCTTGCTTTGCTGGTGCCTAGAGCTGGTCCTGACTAATGCCTCACTGATATCCTCCAGCAGAGAGAGAGAAGCGAAATTTCCTTAGAAAACTTGAATGTAAGAAACCTGTAGCCTGAGCTGCACCTCTCCCTCATCCCTAATAAAGGCATGTGAATGCTGATGCTTAGACTAAGCCTGTGTTAAAATGATTTAACAGAAAATAGCACCCAACTGAAGGAAAATTTGTTTCATTAATATGCACACCCTTTCACAAAATTACTTCATCTTTGAGATACTTGTTACTGAGTAAGGCTGTATTATTCTCGTTATCACAGATTTAATGGAAAACAAAAGTTAATTGTTGTAAAATATGAGAAATTCCAGCTTTCTACAATGAGCAAAAATTGGCAAATTGAGAGATAATCCTGACAGAGGGGAATGTCATTGAGGTGGAGAGTGCAGGAGTAAAGTGGAATTAGGGATGATTTGGAGCCAGCTGCCCTGTTGGGCTCTCTCAGGTAAGTCTGTAAGGGACCGGGGAAGAAGCAGGGAATAAACCCGGAGGATCTTAGGAAAAAGAAGATATAATTCTTCACCCTTCACTTACTCATGAAGTGTCAGGACCTCTTTCTCCCGAACTTGGTCATTTTCTTTGCATCTCTCTGCTTTCAGCGGTCTAGTGCTTGATTTTCAAAAGAACTCAACACCCATAATTGGGCCCAGATTTTGAAAAGCAGCTACCATTCAGAATTTAGATTCTGTGTTGTGCTTTTCATGGGATATTGTTCTACAAGGCTAGAAACCTGGAAGAAGTCCAGTCCATCTTGAAAGTGATCTTTTAGCAACACAGGCACATGGAGGATCAGGGCTATTCCAGATTTTCAACATTGGAGAACAATATCCCAACAAAACCACAATTTAGAATTAGTTGGACTAACTGAAAAAAAACCATCACTTGATGTGACAGGCATGTGCAGAACATTTCCCAGAGTTGACAGATAATCCAGTTAGTTGTCAGTGTAGAAGTGTTAAAAGTAGAGCTGGTTGGGAATTTTTTAAATTAAACTTTTATTTTTTTGACCAAAAAAAATTTGTCAAAATTGAAACAGTTTTGACAAATCTCCGGACTTGAAAAAGTATTGAAAAAAGTTGTTGAACAAAAACATTGACATTTTCTCAATGACAAATTTCAATTCTGCAGTTTAAAATGACTTTTTGTTTAAAAAGTTAAAAAATGTTGAAATTGAAAGTGAAAGTGAAATTTTGTTTTTGGTTTTCCATTTGAGATTTTGACTTTTTGTCCCGATTCAGAATGGGACAAATTTTCAACTCTCAAAAATATTTGAGGGATGGGAAAACCATTTTCCATTCAGCTCTAGTTAAAAAAGTCATTGTCAAGCTATGCTACACTGCTACATCAGAAACACAGGAGCATAAAACCAGAGTGTGTTCATCTGCAGCAGAATAATCTCAAGTGCTAAACCATTTTTCTGCAGAAGTTCCAGGATGCTTGAGCAGATTTTGCAGAAATCTGTAATGCTTTTGAATTTATACAAAAGTTAGCCTTAGATCAGAGGTGGGCAAACTACAGCCCGCAGGCCACATCTGGCCCACGGGACCTTCCTGCCTAGCCCCTGAGCTCCTGCCCTGGGAGGCTAGCCCCTGGCCCCTCCCCCGCAGCCTCGGCTTGCCCTGCCACCGGCGCAATGTACTTTTCTCCCTTAATACTGGCTTTTAACTGCAGGATTATGACATTGAGACTCCATTTTTTGTTAGTAGTTAGCAATAAGAAATCCAAGGTACCACCAAACAATTCAATCAAATTGACATTACTTTCTGCTTTATTAATTTTCATAGTAGGTTTTCTGTAATCTCAAATGCTAGTCTAGTTTACGGTGCAGTGTTTTAGCTTTTATTACAAGTTTTGCATCCTGAAATTATTTGCATTTAAAGAAAGTTAAACAGAAACACAACCACTATCAGTCAGCTGTTTACTTTAGGATATAGGGTTCCAATTTCACTAGAAACAAGAACTATTTTAATTTCACATGTGTTGAGGATTTGTCTCCAAATATACTTAACACACACTATTTCATAAATGTAAAGAACCGCACATCAGTAGAAACTAGTCTTACAGTAGAGACAAGTTCTCTTAACATTGAAACTTGAATTTTCTAATTCGTAAAAAAAAATTGGTCCACATACAAAGTAAAATGGGTAAATACAGGTTTAATCAGAGCAAATGCTTTCTTTTTATTCAGTTCCAGTTGTAGCGCTCTCTTGGAGGTAAATCATAATGTGTTCTCTCTTCCTCTTCAGGTCTGTAATCTAGTGGCAAACCATAATTGTAATCAACTGTTACAATGGGCAATCTTTTGCCTTGCTCCATATCTCTTGTAAATTCACCTTGAAAAGGTTTCCTTTCATAATCAGTTGAATCATCTTCCTGGTGTATGGATGAGGACAGATGCATTGTGCGTGAAGAATATGGCGCAAATCTGTTTTTTCCCCCTCTGTTAAATTCATCTGAAGGACGGGTTCTCCTATTATCTTCAGGACAGCTAGGCCGATTACTATAATAAAACAAAATATTAACTATACAATTCTTAGATATACAATATTTCATTAATGATAATTGGCTGGCATTAAACTCTAAAATGGTGTAACTTCAAAGAGAAATTATAGGTAAATAATTCACCCTTTAGTATACTGGAAATGGAAAAGGTCATCCAGCTCCAAATTCTTTCCTTTTTATGAGTCATCTTAAGACTACATTGCAACTTCATTACTCTCCTCACTACCCTTCTTTGTTCTTAGAGACAAATTTACCTAGGTATTGCTAGCTAACTTGTATTTGTAATTCAAAAGAAGGCAAATATTAAGTTGACTACCCTTTCTGTAAGGTAGTTCTACCAGGAGTTCCCTATTTATTAATAATTTATTCACTTTTGGATCATGTTTCTAGTTTTAAGCACCTAAATAATGTGAAAAAAAATCAACAACGTTATCTTTCCTTTGGAATACATAATAGTAGCACTCTACTGCATGTTCTCTATTGCAATAATATTGTTCCTATGATATGGTGACTTAGGATCTAATAAGTACCATATATGCCATATGGTAAAGGGTGTACACACACACCCCCTTACCATATATACACACAATTGTTTTGTATTCCATCTCTCTGGTCACAAAAAAATTGTAATGGTGAGAATAATTAGCCACTGGAACAATTTACCAATGGGTGTGATGGATTTTCTATCACGGACAACTTTTAAATCAAGATTGGATATTTTTCTAAAAGATACGGTCTAGAAATTATTCTGGGGGAGTTCTATTGCCTGTAAGGGCATCAGACTAGATGATCGCAATGCTCCCTTTTGGCCTTAGAATCTATGAATTTAGCATATATACCATATCTTGGCTCTTTGCTCCCAGTTTAAATTATAGTATTTCATATTTACCTTTTTTGTACTGCATTTGCCACTAATTACCTACATCAGAGGTTCTCAAACTGTGTCATGGCATGGACTAGATTTTTAAATAGAGAAACTGCCTTGTGAAACGCCTCCCTCATATTCACATGGAACACAACCCCCTCTGTCCTATTCATGATTACATCATCCCAATTGTTCACATAGAAAAGTAATAGCCAAAATGAATTCAGTGTAACTTTTGCAGCATTTCATGCAATGTAGCAGCTAGAAAAAAAGAGGATGGCCAGCACTCCAACAACCACATTTAGGAACCACTGATCTAACCAATCCAAGTATTTTTGTATCTGGTTTCACTGGCCCTCATAATTTGCTCATTTTCAGGTTCAAGATCACCTGCAGATTTTGAGAATTTTGGTTTTAATCCTGTAAAATACTTATGCAAGTGAGTAATTCCATCAACTGGTGTTAATGTTAGTTAGAGGATTAGAACTCAGCAAATTATGAGGGACTATGAAACCAGATTCACAAGATTTGGATTATTTAGGTCAGTCATGTCCTAAAAGACGGTTACTCACCGTAGTAACTGTTGTTCTTCGAGATGTGTTGCTCCTATCCATTCCAGTTAGGTGTGTGGGCCGTGCGTGCACGGCATCTCGGAACTTTTTTACCCTAGCAACTCCGGCGGGCCGGCTGGGCGCCCCCTGGAGTGGCGCCGCTATGGCGCTGAATATATACCCCAGCCGGCCCGTCCGCTCCTCAGTTCCTTCTCGCCGGCTACTCCGACAGTGGGGAAGGAGGGCGGGTCTGGAATGGATAGGAGCAACACATCTCGAAGAACAACAGTTACTATGGTGAGTAACCATCTTTTCTTCTTCGAGCGATTGCTCCTATGCATTCCAGTTAGGTGATTCCCAAGCCTTACCTAGGCGGTGGGGTCGGAGTGAGACGTGGCGGAGTGTAATACCGCGGAGCCGAAGGCTGCGTCGTCTCGAGACTGTTGCACCAACGTGTAGTGGGAGGCGAAGGTGTGGACCGAAGACCAGGTGGCCGCTCGACAGATGTCCTGGATCGGAACGTGGGCCAGGAAGGCAGCCGACGAGGCGTGCGCCCTCGTCGAGTGGGCGGTGAGTCGGCACGGGGGGACGCGAGCAAGCTCGTAGCAGGTCCGAATGCATGCTGTAACCCGTGAGGAAATCCGCTGGGAGGATATCGGCTCGCCTTTCATGCGGTCAGCAACCGCGACGAACAGCTGGGGCGAACGCCGGAAGGCTTTAGTCCGCTCGATGTAGAAAGCAAGCGCCCTGCGAACGTCGAGGGTATGCAGCTGCTGCTCCCGAGGCGAGGCGTGCGGCTTCGGGAAGAACACCGGAAGGAAGATCTCCTGGTTGAGATGGAAAGCTGACACTACCTTCGGGAGGAAGGCCGGATGAGGGCGAAGCTGCACCTTGTCCCCATGGAAGACGGTGTATGGCGGGCTAGCCGTCAGAGCGTGGAGCTCAGAAACTCGTCTTGCTGATGTAATGGCGACAAGGAAGGCCGTCTTCCAGGAGAGGTAGAGCAAGGAGCACGTGGCCAAGGGCTCGAAGGGGGGACCCATCAGCTTGGCCAGCACAAGGTTCAAATCCCACGTCGGGGTAGGACGCCGCACCGGCGGATACAAGCGGTCCAGGCCTTTGAGAAAGCGGGAAACCATCTGGTTCGAGAAGATGGACCGACCTCCTACGGATGGACGAAAAGCGGACACTGCCGCCAGGTGAACTCTCAAGGAGGAGACCGCAAGACCTTGCTCTTTAAGGTACCAGAGGTAGTCCAGGATGGTAGGGACCGGGACTACAAACGGATTGAGACCTCATTGATCACACCAGAGTGCGAATCTCTTCCATTTCGCTAGGTAAGTGGAGCGAGTTGAAGGCTTCCGGCTCTCAAGTAGGACCTGCTGGACTGCTGCAGAACAGCCCCTCTCCGCGTGGGTCAACCACTCAGGTACCAAGCTGTGAGATTGAGGGAATGCAGGTTCGGATGGCGGAGTCTGCCGAAGTCCTGAGTGATGAGGTCCGGCCACAACGGAAGGGGGATGGGTTCCCGAACGGAGAGCTCGAGCAGCAGGGTGAACCAGTGCTGCCTCGGCCAGGCCGGCGCTACGAGTATGACGGTGGCTCTGTCCCTCCGAAGCTTCAGGAGCACTCGGTGCACGAGCGGGAATGGAGGGAAGGCGTAGAGGAGGCGATCCGTCCAGGAGTAAAGGAAGGCGTCCGACAGGGAGCCTGGCGAGCGACCCTGGTATGAGCAAAACAGGTGGCACTTCCTGTTGTCCCTGGAGGCGAATAGGTCTACTTGGGGAAACCCCCACCTCCGGAAGATTGTGTAGACGACGTCTGGACGGAGGGACCACTCGTGGGAGAGGAACGACCTGCTGAGATGGTCGGCTAGCGTGTTCTGCACTCCCGGAAGAAAGGACGCTTCCAGGTGAATGGAGTGGGTCACGCAGAAGTCCCACAGGAGCATCGCCTCCTTGCAGAGGAGGGAGGATCGGGCTCCGCCCTGCTTGTTCACGTAGAACATTGCTGTTGTATTGTCCGTGAACACTGTTACACAGCGGCCTTGCAGGCGGGTGCAGAAGGTGCGGCAGGCCAGACGGATCGCACGCAGCTCGCGGACATTGATGTGCAGGGCGAGCTCCTGCGGCGACCACAGACCTTGGGTGTGAAGATCGCCCAGGTGAGCTCCCCAACCGAGCGCTGAGGCATCCGTAGTCAGAGTAGCGGATGGGCGAGGAGGGTGGAACGGGACTCCCGCACACACGACCTCCGGGTCGAGCCACCAGCGGAGGGACTCGAGGGTCGTCTTGGTGACCGTGACCACCATGTCGATGGGGTCTCGATGAGGCCGGTACACCGACGCGAGCCAAGACTGGAACGGGCGGAGGTGGAGCCGCGCGTACGCTGTGACATATGTGCACGAAGCCATGTGGCCCAGGAGGCGGAGGCAGGAGCGCACTGTCGTGGTTGGGAAGGTGACGAGGTCTCGGATGATGGAGACCATCGTCTGGTGTCGAGCGCGAGGGAGACAGGCCCTGGCCACCGTGGAGTCGAGGACTGCTCCGATGAACTCCACTCGCTGTGCTGGGATCAACGTGGACTTCTCGGCGTTGATGAGAAGACTGAGTCGCTGAAAGAGAGCCAGGATTTCTGCTATCTGGTCCATCACGAGTTGTCAGGACTGACCTCGAACCAGCCAGTCGTCGAGATACGGGTAGACGTGTATCTGACGACGCCGGAGGGCTGCAGCCACTACCGCCATGCATTTGGTAAATACCCTCGGGGCGGTGGAGAGTCCGAACGGCAACACGGCGAACTGGTAGTGGGTGGTGTTCACCACAAACCGGAGGTAACGACGATGGGGAGGATAGATTGCGACATGGAAATAGGCGTCCTTCATGTCGAGGGCGGCAAACCAATCTCCCGGATCCAGAGAGGGAATGATGGTCCCCAAGGTGACCATGCGAAACTTGGGCTTGAGCAGGTACTTGTTCAGCTCGCGAAGGTCCAGGAGAGGACGTAGCCCCCCTTTCGCTTTGGGGATGAGAAAATAACGGGAATAGAATCCCCTGCCCCGCCTGTCTTGAGGCACTGCTTCTATAGCACCCACGCTCAACAGAGTGTGAACCTCTTGTAAGAGGACTTGCTCGTGAGAGGGGTCCCTGAAGAGGGACAGGGAGGGTGGGTGGGAAGGTGGGGGCGAAACAAATTGCAGGCGGTATCCCGACTGGACCGTTTGAAGCACCCAGTTGTCTGATGTTACTTGGGACCACGCCGAAAAGAAATGGGAAAGGCGGTCGTAAAATAACGGGGAAGGATCCGGTAGGGAGAGTGATGGGCCGTCCTCGAGCGTCCCATCAAAAGGCCTCCTTGGCCCCCTGAGGGGCCTTGGACGAGGCCTGGCCCTGGTTACGGCGGTTGCCTGAAGGACGACGGCGATTTTGGGCCGGTCGCCGGCTATTGTATGGCCGATATCGCTGCTGATAGAAGGGCCGGGAGGGCTGCTGCCGGAAAGACCTGCGCTGCGTCGCCGGCGTGTGCATCCCTAGAGTACGGATTGCAATACGGCCGTCCTTCATGGTCTGGATCCGAGAATCCGTCTTCTCGGAAAAAAGACCCTGCCCGTCAAACGGCAGGTCCTGTAGAGTGTATTGGACCTCCGGCGGCAGGGTGGAGGATTGCAGCCAGGCGATGCGGCGCATCGTCACGCCAGAGGCCAAGGTCCGAGCTCCGGAGTCCGCAGCGTCGAGGGCGGCCGTGATGGAGGACCTAGAAACTCTCCTTCCCTCGTCCAACATCACCGCGAACTCTTGTCGGGAGGCTGATGGCAGGAGCTCCGTAAATTTCGCCAGGGACACCATAATGTCGAAGACGTACCTGGCGAGGAGGACCATCTGATTGGCGATCCGCATCTGCAGACCGCCAGCGGAATAGACCTTACGGCCCAGTAGGTCCATACGCCGCGCGTCCTTAGATTTGGGCGCAGGGGCAGGCTGGCCGTGCCTCTCCCTATCATTGACCGATTGGACGACCAATGAATCCGGGGTCGGGTGAGCATAAAGATACTCATAGCCCGTGGGAGGGACAGAGTATTTGCGTTCAACCCCACGGGCCGTAGGAGGAACGGACGCAGGCGTCTGCCATAGTGTGAGGCATTCTTTTGAATTGTGCGCACGAATGGCAGTGCGACGCGCACTGGAACTTCTGCCCCAACTACATTCGTGATGGGGTCCTCGTCCTCCTGGACCTCCGCTATCGGTAGAGCCATAGCCGCCGCCACACGGCGAAGTAGGTCCTGGTGCGCCTTCAAGTCTATGGGCGGAGGCTCCTTGGTCGCCGCCCTGGCCACCGCCTCGTTGGGTGAGGACGAGGAGGATAAGCCCTGGATGACCGCTTCCGACGAAGGATCCGGTGCCTGCTCGTCAGGAGGGTCGGGCTGTACGTGCCCCTGGGGTTCAGGTGGTATGGAACCCGCACCTGGTGGCGAAGGGGCCGGTCGGCTGACTGTCGCCTCTGGTACCCTGCGCTCGGACGCCGGGGCTCTCGGGGGGAAAGGCACCCCCTGAGCCTCATACTGGGCCCAGGGAACCCAGAAGCCCTACGGCTGTGCCCCTTGAGGGTGTCCCTGTGGGGTGGGTGGCAGGTGTCCATAGCCCTCCGTCCCGGAAGCGACCGACGCGGGGCGGGATGGCCATGGCAGTGCCGAAGCGCTGGCGGAGTGCGCCGCCGAATAAGGTAGTCCGTGCCCGGATGTCAGTGAAGAGCGATGTTGTTCCGCTCGGTACCGGGATGGCGACCGGGAGCGACGTCCGTCGCGGTGCCGGGAGCTCGACCGGTGCCGAGAGCTCGACCTAGACTGAGACCTGCGGTGCCGGGAGCGCCCGCGCGAGTTGCGGTGCCGGGAACGGTGCCGGGACTGAGACCTCCGCCGGTGCCGACGTGATGGCGACCTGGATCTCGTGCGACGCCGGGAGTACGACCGGTACCGCGATGACGAGCGGTACCGGGACTGCGACCGATGTTTCTGACACGACAGCCCGCACCGGCGGTGCCGGGGGCTCGGTGCCTCTATGAGCTGAATCAGCTCACGCGCCTCAGAGAATGTCTCCGGCGTCGAAGGCAGCCGGGGCTCAACGACGGACGGTACCGGGGAGCGTGGCGGCGCTGGACTCGACGGGCCTTGCGGCGCCGGAGTCAGAGGACCGGTGCACGACTTGTGCACGGCCACCGCAGGGGCCGCAGGTGGCGCAATCGTTTTCGCCGAGTCCTCGGCGCGGGCCTTAGCAAGCGCCTTCGCCAGCTTATATCTCTTTAAAGGCGAAAGCGAGCGGTGCCGGGACTTCGTAGCCGCTTTCTGAGGCTGCGGTGCCGCCGAGCCTGAGCGGCTCGGTGCCGCCAGTGCGCTCTGGACCGAGGAAGCTCGCGGTGCCGGCGCGGAGGGTGCCGGGGGCTGGAGCGACGCTTCCATCAGGAGCTGCTTTAAGCGGATATCCCGCTCCTTTCGAGTTCGCGGTTTGAAGGTGGAACAGAGCGAACACTTATCTGTTCTATGTCCTTCGCCCAGGCAACGGAGGCAGGCATCGTGCGGGTCTCCGACAGGCATAGGCCTCTGGCACGCTGCGCAGGGCTTGAAGCCCGGTGCCTTGGGCATGAGCCTGCACCGGGGGAGGCAAAGGGGGAAACCCCCCCCTTTTACCTTATCTAACACTAACTACCTAACTAATAAACTGTAAAACCTAATCACTAAGCTAACTATATACAAACAAGAAGCGAGAGCTAGGGTTGTGGAGGACAAAGAGCACTCCACAGTTCCAACTGGCCGTCACGGGCGGTAAGAAGGAACTGAGGAGCGGACGGGCCGGCTGGGGTATATATTCAGCGCCATAGCGGCGCCACTCCAGGGGGCGCCCAGCCGGCCCGCCGGAGTTGCTAGGGTAAAAAAGTTCCGAGATGCCGTGCACGCGCGGCGCGCACACCTAACTGGAATGCATAGGAGCAATCACTCGAAGAAGAACTGTGGTCCTTGGAATGCAGGTGTTCTCTGATTCTAACTAGCTAGTTTGCAGGTTTGGGACTTTGGTCTCAATATTATACATTCAAATCACATACACAAATTAAAAAGGGTCTTCTATCAGATTCTAAATAACCTTCATGGTCTGATCCAACTCCCAGAAAGTCAATGGAAAGACTCCTACTGATTTTACTGGTGTTTAGATTGGACCCTCAGTGTTGATGATTTGAGCTGTGCGCTACATGACAGCAGGATGGAAGAACTTCAAAGAAGAATATATCCCAAGTTTTTATTTTGCTTTAAGAATGAGTTCACCATGTAGGGACTGTTAAATAATTTCTAGTTAAAAAATATGATTGCATTAATGAGCATCAGTGTTATGAAACAAACATAATTTGCTGCACATTAAATTCAGGATTTTGTTTTCTGCCAATTAATTTGATGCCTGTAATAAAAAAAACAAACCAGACATCTGGCATAAGACCACATTTTACACACACACACACCCTCTACCTCGATATAACACAGTCCTCGGGAGACAAAAAATCTCACCACGTTATAGGTGAGACCGTGTTATATCAAACTTGCTTTCCCCCCCCGTTCCTTGTTCCCTGACCGCCCCCTCCAGAGACCCCCCCCTCCCTAATCACCCCAAGACCTCACCCCCTACCCAACCCCCCTGTCCCCTGACTGCTCCGACACCTATCCACCCCCCACCTCCTGACAGGCACTCTCCGGCAGCGGTGGGAAGCAGAGCAGCGTGGCCCCAGTGCGCTCCACCCCGCCAGCTCCCAGCTACGGCACTCCGCTTCCCGCCGTCAGTGAGTGCGGGGAGATTGGGGAAAGGATGCCTCCTCGCACTCACCTGCGGCGGGAAGTGGAGCGACGTGGCCCCAGCCCGCTCTGCTTTCCTTGCCCCAGCCCCAGCAGTGTCACTGGGGGGAGGCTGGGGCAAGGTCCTGCACTCACCTGCCTGGTGGGAAGTGGAGCACCATGGCTTGGAGCTGGCGGAGTGGAGCTGGCTGGGGCTGGGCTGCTCCACTTCCCGCCGTCGGTGAGTGCAGGGAGGTTGGGAAAGGACGCCCCCTGCACTCACTGGCGGCGGGACACGGAGCGAGGCGGTCCCAGCCCGCTCCATTCTGCCACCTCCCAGCCATGGCACTTTGCTTCCTGCCGCTGGTGAGTGCGGGTAGGTTGGGGAAAGGACGCCCACCGTACTCACCTGCGTCGGGAAGCGGAGCACTGCGGCTTGGAGCTGGCAGAGTGGAGTGGGCTGGGACAGGGCTGCTCCGCTTCCACCACTGCTGGTGAGTGCGGGGGGGGATCCCCTCCCCCAAGCCCTTTCCCCCGAGTGACACAGCTGGGGCCAGGGCGAGGGAAGCAGAGCGGGCTGCTCCCGGTCCCCCGCTAATCCCCCAGTCCACTCTGGGACCGCGGGGTCCCCAAAAGTGCCCTCCCACAGCTCCTGCCCCCCAGACCCTGGGGGGGGAAAAGCCCCTGACTACCCCCGAGACCCTCTGCCCCTTATCAAACCCCTCAGCCCCGGCCTGGTCCGGCACCCTTAACATGCTACTCAGAGCAGTGTGTCAGAGCTTTACTGTGTTATATGTGAACCTGTGTTATATCAGGTCGCATTATATCGGGGTAGAGGTGTATATAATAAATAAGCTTTTGTTCCTTTACAATGGAATGATTTGTGAAAACCATACTACCAGGAATAAGGATTTTCCAGTGATAGAGTACGTACTTCAAAATCCTGATTTTCAGACCCATGTGCAACTTTATTGTCTCTGGTATCTAAAATACTGGTAACAAGTACCATGTATTATAATGTCTCATCCATTATCAGATATAATTATAAACATGCATGAATTTCATAATACATTTCCATTATAAATTGCTTATATTGCAGTATAGCAAGAACAAATATCTAGTTTGACAACTGCACATCCAATTTAAATTTCTATGGTCATGGTGGCGAGGGATGGTAATGTGTAGAGGGGTATATAGATTGATATGCAATATATGAATGCTGATATTTACCTGTAACTTCTACTGAAATCATCATTATCAGATCCGTAATCTCTGTGACGTGAAGGAGAAGAAGAAAAGTGAGGTTCTGGTAAATTTTCATGGGAGGAAAATGACCGATTTCTGAAAGAAACAAAAGAATTACACACTAGTTTTTCTTAACATGTAAAATAATTCACTAATTCTAGTGAAAGTTCTTTTAGATTTTTTTTAAAAAGTAACCAAAACTAGTTAGCATGGAAGGAATGTCTTAGTTATATAAGCGAGAGTATAATTATATTATTTTAGCAATATCAAAATTATAAAGTCTCATAAGAATGATCTAATATCCCTAATTGTTTAAATTGTGTAAATCAAAAATGGACAGAAATAAGTCTTTCAAATTTATTTAAGTATTTGGGAGTGCTATAATTTAAGTGTAAAAAATAGTGCTACAAATTTTATGTCAAAGGTTTTACTTTTGAACCCAACAGTTGTTTTAACAAGGTGCGTATTTGTTTTAGAGAGTCATCAAGGATTTACAGTTCTTAAATGAGAGGTTCGCTAGCAGACATTATTTATGAAATAAGCAACTGAAATCCAACACTTCCTCACTGCTTTGCTGATTACCTCAACTTGGTTAAAGGGATTAACATAATATCATATTACCTTCAATCCTGAGGACTGATTTTCAGATGCAAACCTCTTCACTATAAAATGAAGTGAGATGAAACATTTTGTCTCAAGTTGATTCTGACCAGTTACTGGAAATGTGCTTTAATTTAATTCGGCTCTCTAATTTAAGAAAGTACAGAAATACTCTGGAGATGACAGTTTCCCAACCTTAGGGCCTGATTCTGCAAACCCTTACATGAGTAAAAGGAGGGAAAAAACCTAACTAATTGCTCATTATCCTAAAAATGTCATATAATAATATGCTGAGGAACAACACTTGCTACTCCCTAAATCTGCTCTAACAGCAAAACAATACTTCACCTGTCTGAACCCCATTCACGTGGCAAGTCGTCATGGTCATGAAAAGGTTGCAGTCTTTGTCCATGCCCCTTATTAACAAAATCAAAATCTTTCAACTGTGTCTGTTCCTGTAAGTCATCATAAGCTTGATTGTCATGAAAAGGTCTGCGCCTTTGTCCAGGACCCCTATTATCAAAATCTTTCAATTGCATCTCTGTTTGTAAATCATTGTGAGGCTGATGGTCATGGAAAGGTCTCAGCCTATGCCCACGGCCCCTATTAACAAATTCAAAATCTCCCAACTGCATATGTGGTTGTAAGTCATCATGCGTTTGGTAGTCATGAAAAGGTCTCAGCCTTTGCCCGGGCCCCTTGTTGATGAAATCTAAATCCTTCAACTGCATCTGTGCCTGAAATTCATCATGAGACTGGTGGTCATGGAAAAGCCTTCGCCTTTGCCCACGGCCTCTGTTAACAAAGTCAAAATCTTTCAGCTGCATGTCATCCTGTAAGTCACTGTGAGATGGGTGATCAGGAAAGGGTCTCTGCCTTTGTCCACGGCCTCTATTAACATACTCAAAGTCTCTTGACTGCATGTCTCCCTGTAAGTCATCATGAAATTGGTGGCCATGAAAAGGTCTCAGTCTTTGGCCAGGCCCCTTGTTACTGAAATCTAGATCTTTCAGCTGCATGTCTTCTTGATAGTCATCATAAAACTGGTGGTCAGGAAAAGGTCTTCGCCTTTGTCCGGGTCCCCTGTTGTATTCCCAATCTCTCATTTGCATTGGCGCTTGTAAATCATCCTGAGATTGGTGGTCATGAAATGGTCTTCGTCTTTGTCCAGGTCCCTTGTTAATGAAATCGAAATCTCTCAACTGTATCTGTCCTTGTAAATCATTGTGAGAGTGGTCATCGTCATAAATTCTTAATCTTTTCCCTGGCCTGTGAAGAAAATTAATATTTTAAACAGCTTATTTGTATTTATGTTATAAATATTTCAAGTTAGTCATCCAAACAAAGTAACATTTTTTTTAAACATCTCAGGATTGAGAATGAAGGACATTATCACTCAAATATGTAAAGGTACTAATATATTAACAGTCTAAACGGTCTAATTATAGTATATATTATATGTATTCTATAACCTTGTCTCCTTCACCAACAGAAATTGATCCAATAAAAATATTGCTTCACCTCAACCACCTTGTCTTTCTAATTATATTATAAAACATATTCTATTGTCAAGACCAGGAGTTCTCAAACTGGGGGTCATGACCGCGAGGTTATTATACGGGAAGTCACGAGCTGCCAGCCTCCAACCCCCAAACCCTGTTTCGCCTCCAGCACTTATTATAGTGTTAAATGTAAAAAAGTGTTTTTAATTTATAAGGGGGGGGTCGCACTCAGAGGCTTGCTGTGTGAAAGGGGTCACCAATACAAAAGTTTGAGAACCACTAGTCAAGACTATGAAAACCACTATAATTCTATATCACCTTTTTAAGAGACAAGCAAACCCAAAATAATCCCACAGAAAACTAACACCACAAACTACTATACTTGAATGTTATCAAGGAACAAGAGATACATGTCTCTTCCAAAACCAAAGGATAAAAACTTTTACCACATAAAAATTGCCTCAGTGAATCCAAAGTACTTGTAATGGAAGACATCCTGTCCTAATATTCCCTTGCTTCATCTTTTTATCCCAACCTTCATTTAATTTAAAATAGGAATACTGAATTAATAGTACTGAAAATAGAACAGAATACCAATGTAACTATTGAAATAGTTATCTTTCACACTACATTTTTAAAAAATGTCTCATTTTTGCCAATTACCCAGGAAAATCTTCATTTGGGAACCTATCTACAGGTCCTTCCATCACATTTGGTGGAGGTATAATATCTTCATCAGGATCCCATACATCCATTCCAAGATTACTAGGGAAAATAAAAGCATTTAATATAAAATTTCCTTTATTAAAAATACTGTTGAAAGAACGTATGTACTTTTTTTTCCAGTTGTGGAAATAAATTGGCATTATGGGAGTGCTGGAAATCTAGGGTATCACAGAAGTGTAGGACTGGAAGGGACCTCAAGACAGGACCTCAAGTCCAGTCCCCCGTGCTCAAGACAGGACTATATGTACATTTGGGAGAATTTCAGTTTATTTTTTTTCTGAACAGGCTGATAGAAAAAGGCAAAGAAAATACTTCACTGACATATGACTCGTTGACAGTTGGGGTGAAGCCCCATGGTTATTTGCAAAATTGTCCCTCAACTACTTCACCCCTTCCCATATGAAAGTATACATGATAGTGATTAATACAGAAAAGTTTCCCTATTTACATTCTCATAATACAGGAACAAGGGACATTTAGTGAAACTGAAAGGCCAAAAATAATTAATTAAAAAAACAGAGCTTACAACTTCACTGCTACAACGATATCATAAAGGCAAAAGAGTTTTGTAGGACAGATGGATTAGAATGACATCTACAGTTACATTAGATTGGATTTTTTTTAAAAATAAGGAATATAAATCCTCACGCTTCAAGACATAAGTCTGCTACGGACAGACAGGGGCTAGGAAGAATCTTCCCTTCTGGGCCTAGTCTGCTACAGGATCTGTTGCATCTTCCTCTGAAATATCTGGTAGTGGCCATTGATAGAAACAAAACAGCAGGCTAGATAGACCATGAGTCTGATCTGGAATGGCAATCCCCTATGTAGCATATTCAGAAAGGTTAATAGATCCAGACTCTGGCAGGCTAAGAGGAGAGAGTGAATTCCAGAGTTAAGGGGCCCTCACTAATAATTTTTTGCCAGCTGCTCCCTCTCATTTATAACTCTGCTGAACGCACCTAAGGAAGTAGGACACAACAACAGAAGAATTTAATTTAAAAAAAAATCAACTTTTAAAAGAAAACCCTTTGCATGATGTACATTTATAATATAAAACCTAAGGGGAAAATTACACTTCATACCATTCATAACAGAAGTCTTCAAAGATAAGCACTCTTTGTAAAGTGTAATAAGAGAGGTCAATATGTGCTTAACAGGACAAGAGACAACATTTTAAATATGACCCAAGCATTGAAAATACAAGGAACTACACTTGACAACTTCGATTATGTAATTAAAAGCCTTTGCCTACCTTCTCATTGGCTGAGTTCTGAGATCTGTTAAATATACAAGACCGTCCATACGATGACCTCTAGCATCACCAAAAGCTGAAGAAGATTATAAAAAGATTAGCGTGTGCAGTTAAACATGCTTGGAACACAGCTGCATATAATGCGGTCAATCAGGGCTCCATGTAAACCGTGGCATAATAAAACCGTGGCATGTAAAACTTGAAATAAGTTCACTATTGATTCCTGTGACTCAATTTTAAATTGCAGCAGACTGCACAAACATTTTTGCAGCAAACTGTTTTCCAACTGTAACTATTGCAGTTGCTACTTATGATTGCATCAATACACAGAAACCTTCAAAACCAATAATGGGGTTGGAGGGAGGGAACTGTCCTCTTAATGTGGTTCAGATCTGATGGTGCCCAAATACTGCCAGGCATGGAAGCAGCAGCAGGAAGGATTTATCTGTGGGAACCCGTGCAGGAGTTAAGTGTGAGGTAGCTGTCACAGAACCACTGTAGACACAGAGCCCCATGTTTTGTTCAAGTTCTAGGAAATACCTTGAATTGCTGTCTCTGGATCCCAACCTTCAACATCAATAAGGTATCTGACAAAGAACATGCTGAATTATTATAAAGGTATAGATTATGACTGATATAAACATACTATTCTAATGAAAAAAATTATCTGAATTTTCATGTAATACTTGCCTACATATAAGGTAGCCAGTTCTATTAATTCCATTGGTACAATGAACTCCAATGAGTTTATCTATTACAAAGGAAAAAAATGTAAAAAACAAAAATACCATAAAATAATTAGTGCAAAACAGAAAGAAGCCATTTATTGTTTACACTAAAGCAGTTTCAGTGAGCATGTTTTCTGTTTGCAAAATTATTATTATTAAGCCTGTACACACCAGGATATATGTCCAGAATTTATGTTCTTCCTGCTGGATTTGTAGCAGCAGTTAACTCAATGCTTCCCACTTCCCAACCTCTTGGAACCTAAACTAGTCCAGGCAGGGCACAGAAAAAAGAAGGGGGAAACTGGTGATAAGAAAAGCTGCCTGACTAGATAACCATCAACCACACTGTGATAAGGAAATTTAATCAAGAACTAGAACAAAACATGACTGACTTTGAGGGCAAATTTAAACAGCCATCAAACTTACTTTCACAAGGAGTTCACTTACAGATTCTCCTGAACCCTTCCAAAAGCAAAAACACTGAAGTCAGCCTGGCAGCCTACTGGTAATGAAATGCATTACTAGAGGGATCCAAGCACAGGCGTCTAAATTTGGTCCATTACTCCTGGATGGCAGATGCCTGAGGTATTGTGGAGGCAGGCATTTAGCTTCTTGCTTTGTATTGCCATCTCCAGTCAACTCAGGAGTGGCACTTACAGACTTTGGAGAAAGCTGTGTCTCTTCATCCAGTTGCAAACTAGGTTCTGACCAACATTCAGAACAAAACATTCCGACCCAAAGGGTCCCTGAAGGAATGCCTTTGTCACATCCAAATCATTAGATTATGCAGGAAGGAAACTCCCTACACTTCAGCTCATAAGCCAAAAACAGCAACCAAGGAGCCAGAACATTAACTACTGGGATAAGAAAGAACCATCTCATAATACCGTTCTTCTTTTCCAACACTTCAAATTTGGGCCCTGGTTTCTGAGATTTACGTCCACCTGCAAACTGGCTAACCACAACAGAACCATACATCTTATCTGAGGTAGAGCAGTGGAACTTTGGCAATGGAAATTTTCTGACACAAACCATTACAGAGCTATCACAGTAAGAAACCAGGACTTGGTCAACAGAGCAGTCTCCTGATTCAGGCACACAGCTGAATGACTCTCAGCTGCCAGTAAAGATTTGTTCCAAAAGATGCTGAACTGAGTTGTGCAAGAGCCTCCAATACTAAGGGAAAGATAAAAAGAGATACACATGTAGGTTGTAGCAGGATGTGTGCAACGAGTTCTTCCACGCATAGAGCTGTCACACCACTATGTAAACTCCCAACCACCTCTATAACTGTATCATGCTCTTAAAGAATTACAATCTTCATGAGAGCAAAGGAGTATCCAGTTGCCATCAAAATATCTTGACATGATGCCCTGTAGCTACTAAACTTTATAACCGATTAACTAAATGACATCTTCATGCTTTTGAGCTATCTCCTTGACTCCTAATTCAGAGAACTGAAGGTCACACTACTAAGTGGTTCTGCTATGAAGTAGAAGGTGGAGATCAGACAGGAGGCTATCACATTACATGCCTTCAACAGGGTAAGGCTACCTCACGATCACAATGAAAGGAAAAAAAAGTATGATCAGAAAATCCTTGATTGTGTCCAATTACAAAAACACAGAAAGTGTTATGAAAAGCATTACTTATTATACACAGAACTATGCCAGTGGCTCCCAAGCTGTGGTCTGTGAACAAGCAGTGATCCATGAAGTGCCTGCTGGTCACATGGGGTAGCTCTCCTTGTTCTCAGCTGGCACATCACATTAAATACAGCTAAAAAATATGACGCTATTAGGAAGGCAGTCTGTGTAATAAATGCTGTAGCTAATATGAGCATTTTGGACTGGCAAGGGATAGGAGATGGTCCACGAGACTATGAAGTTACAAAACTGGATCAGACTATGAAAAAGTTTGAGAAACCTGACCTGTAGAAGTGAACATCTATTGTGATTAATACATCATACATTTAAGATTTAAGTAACATTTTGGTCTTTTATAGCATTAAAGATGCTGTTAATTACCATTTCCTGCATTTTCCCAAAGGAACTTTCTGACCCATTTTTTGAATTGTAGAATAGTAGCATTATCGGGGACTTCAAGTCCAACAGTATACAGTTTCTTATACTGCACACTTTTAGGTAAATCCTAGCAACAACAAGGAGAAAAAAATAGCAACAATCATTAGTCATTAAAATTGTGTACCACCATAAAACTTACAAACAATATATAAAAAAACCCAGATGTAAGTCACTGGTTCAAATCTGTATCAGTAGTGATTGAAAATCATCATTTTGTAGTTATATTAGAAAAGCTGTACTCACAAAAACTGCAATAGCAAATAGTCCTTTTGTTGGGAAGAGTCAAGCTCAAGCAAGAGATCTAAGTTTGCAGTGGAGACAGAACTACCCCTTTCAATACCTCCTGGTCAGAGTAGATGCACACTGGTTGGACTGACGAGGGAAGCTTGTACTGCCATTCAAATCCTCTTCATGAAGAGTATCAAGCTTCACCTCCTCTCCCTTACTTATTTTATCCCATTATCATGTATATTCAAGGGTCTACATTTAGTAACACATGCTTCTATTTACTCTTGCACAGAGCACATTAAATGGATATTCCCAATTACAATGTAAAGAATTTTTTTTTAAATCAGTGCAGATAACTCTGGAATCCATTCATACAGCATAATAGTGAAAGAAATATTATATTTTTTAAAAGATATAGCATCTGTCTTCAGGGCAGCAGCCATGTCTTCCTGCGTGTTTGTGCAATGCCTAGCATAGTAGTCTTGATCAGAGAATCTGGGAACTACAGTACTATAAATAAATATAATGATTAAATGCTAGTAAATCAAGCCATAATTGAATGCTAGCTGAGATTAAGATGATATTTCCTTCATGATACAATTCTGCATAAATTTGTGCAGGAAACAGGATACCAGATTAGATGATTCACTTGTCTGTTCCAACATGACAATTTCTAGACTGGCATTAAATAACACAAGATAAAAGGTAGCAGTAATTGTGCATTTAATTTTGCTATTACTGTTTTACTATTACCTTAACTTCATAATACCGTGTGGTGTATGTTAAATCAATAATTAATCCAAGTTCCACATTTAGGGCCTTCATTGCAGCAATCAGGTCTTTGGGTGTAAATTTCTGGGTTGGAGTAAGTCTCTGGTTAATTGCCTGTGATGAAAAAGGGAACTTAAGATTGTGTTTTACAAATTCCAATAAAAATAGAAACATCTGCCTCATAAAAGGAATCAGGAACAAGAGGAAACATAGGCATTCAATGTATTGTGTGGATTAAAAAACTAAATTGAGACGGAACTGACGACCCAAAATAAATTCATGATTTTATTGTATGATATTATGACAACAGATAACACTGTGGCAACAGCTCCAGTGCAATAAGCACTAATTTCATATCAAGAAAAAAGTCCTGCACAATGAAGAATGAATATAACAATTTAAAGTAATTCCTTGAACACAGACAAATCTAGCACTGATGTCAATAAGCAAAATAAAATATAAAAATCTTACCCACTTGATCTGCAAAAAATCCCAACCAACTGGTCTATTCTACATAAAAACTAGGGAGGTCTGATAGAACAGCTTACTGGCTCACCAATCTTCCCAAAATGATGGGGATACTTATTTTTCCCTGCCTGTTTGTTTTCTTCTCTGTCACTCATGTTACTGGATGCTACATAAATTTATAATTTTGCATTAAGATCATTTTTCCCTGTATATTTGAAGCAAGGTCTTATCAGGATTGAAGTGAGTGTAAGAAGAATGCAGACAGCAGCAAAAAATTCTCTAATAAGCATCAGGGCCAGGCAAAGTATCAGGGAGCCTAAACAGCTCCATGACTGCTTCCAGTCTCTGCTTTGACCAACATAAACTCAGCAAAACAGAGAATCTGGCCAACCATGTGAAACAGATTAAGATGGAACTTTCATATAAGATGGTGCCTACATACCATTAAAGAGCATTTAAGCAAAACGTTTCTTTAAAATACACTTCTTTTGTCCATTTCTGTGCAATTTACAGGAACAGGATATGGAGACATAAATTTATAGCCACTATTTCATAAGTGGTCCAGTGACCACTACCCTTTAATGGGTGATCATCATGTATGTGAAATTAATTTCTGGTTTATGTAAAGTGGACAGTTATCCACATCACAAAAATCACCACCACAAGTAGGACTCATTACAGCAGTTTCAGAAGATGCAAAAGACTGGGCTCAAAACTGAACCAACACACTCCGGAA
Organism: Mauremys mutica; assembly: GCF_020497125.1. Classification (NCBI taxonomy): domain Eukaryota; kingdom Metazoa; phylum Chordata; order Testudines; family Geoemydidae; genus Mauremys; species Mauremys mutica. Next base: position 99,251,890 of record NC_059078.1, read on the forward strand.
GCACTAAATTCTGTAATGTTAATTGAATGGTGCAGATTAGCTGGTGAGAAAGTCATGATGAATGAGAGATAAGTAAACTTACTCAGTAACACCAAGTACCAGTCTACACCTAAAAAAGTGAACATCTTTAGTTTATGGAAAGCTCATTGGAAAAGGACTGAATGTGCTAAATACTAATTTTAATAGAAAAATAATTTCTGTAATTTTTCACATTGAATCTGTTCTGCAGTTTGCATGAATTTGAATGCTATTTTCCATAATTCTTCACACAGCAATTAGTACGGACTGAGTGAAACAACATTTTATACATACCCCTTTTAAAGGCACTTTGAAAGCAATGAATCTCGTTCCTGGTATAGGCTGTCCAACTGGTGTCAAAGTCCGCCATCTTTTATAAAAAAAATATATATTTGTATATTTTTCTGAATACTTAAAGGATAAAATACTTTTCAAATTATACTAATATGATACAAGTCACCTGAAGTTTCATATAAAACAGCTACTTCTGTAATAAAGTTTCTTCTTCTTTGGAGTAAGCTTTTCTCAGCAAATGCACAAAAAAATACTGCTCTTTTTGGTCTTGAGATATATTTCAAGCTACATTAAATGTCTTATAAACATCAGACTCTGCTGCTCCCATATCACTCCAAAGAGAAAGATGTAAATAGCACCCTGCTCTCCCTGATGGATCATACAGCTACTTGCTTGACATGTCAAGGGCCAGATTTCCAAAAAAAATTTCAGAACCAAGCAGCAATCCTATTTGGGCATCTAAATGAAGTGGTCAGGTTTTCTAAGTGTTTAGCTGGCTACTTTATTAAGATGCCTAAATAGAAACTGAACTCTTTTGAAAATCTGCCTTATTTCACCAGAAGGAGATATTTTGATTTAAATAAATCCAAAATAAATACTATTAGCTAGCATGACTACTGAAACATTTCTTTTGTTTTGTTTCAATATTACACATTTGAATAATGTTAATAAATTACTATTGGGGGTGGGGGGAATTCATAGATTCCACAGTCAGAGGGGACCACTGTCATCATCTAGTCCAGCAGTTCTCAAACTGTGGGTTATGACCCCAAAGTGGGTCATGACCCAATTTTAATGGGGTCATCAGGGCCAGCATTAGACTTACTGGGACCCAGGGCTGAAGCTGAACACTGAGCTCCACCCCCACCTGGGGCAATGGGGCTTGAGCTGCATCCCCCTCTCTGCCCACCTGGGGTGGCAGGGCATGGCCTGAGTCCCTCTTTCCCTCCACACCCCTCGCCCCCCCCAACAGGGCAGCAGGGCTTGGGCTCCGATGCCCCCCATCTCCCTCCTTGTTCATGTAGTAACTTTATTGTCAGAAGGAGGGTTGCGGTGCAATGAAGTTTGAGAACCCCGATCTAGTCTGATCTCCTGTATAACACAGGACATATAACTTCCCCAATTTAATTCCTAGACTATATCTTTTAGAAAAACATCCAATCTTGATGTAAAAGTTGCCAATGACAAAGAATCCACCATGACACTTCGTAATGGGGAAAGGTGCCCACGATGCTGGAAGAACATGAGTATTATTTAGGTGAGTCAATTAGGATACAGAATTAGCATTTCTCAGAGCACAAAGATTCTTCCATTATTCAGCACAGCTACACAAATTATATGGAGAGACTGCTGGCCCTCCATAACTAAGTCTGCAACCAGGTTTCCATTATGAGACCAATCTTCACGGATCTTCTAAGAAAGCACAAGAAAAATATTTTCTAGTGATAGTTTTTGTGATCACTGTTAGTATAGAATGGGATTTTGTCCATAAATTTCAAGTAATTAAATGAAATGGTTCTGAAGTTACGTTAAAAATTAGTCCTTTGCACATTAAAAAAAAATCTTCAAAATGGAATGGTTACAGTTAAAAATTTGTATATAGCTGTAAAACCACACTTGTACTGAGATGAGCTGAATTAGGACAATGAAATTTGGGAGGGAAAGAGCCTGTAGGTCGAAGGGGTGTCTAACAGTGTTTTGGTGAAAATATTTTAATTTGGGTGAGTTATAAGCCTTTGAAAAACAACCATTGTGCATGCACTGTTAGCACGTGGGCAAAATGCTAACTATGTACTGCATATGCACCTGGGTCTCAGTGAGTTAAAAATTCAACTGTATACCCTGAACCCATCAAGGAGCAATTCTAAATTATTCTAATATGGAAGCTCATGATAGGTTACATGACTTGTTAAAACTTGCACAGGAAGTTTGGGGCAGGAAACAATATATTTATCTAAGGTAGCAAATCTACTAAACCACAGATCTTTGTATCTGATGCTTACTGATCTGTAGAATAGGGCCACTCAAGTTTATCAACTTTGTCAAATGTTTTAAAATCTACAGAGGAGAAGCCAGATATAAGTGTAGTCTGTTTTACAGAAAGGTAAATAGGCACAAAATGCTGTGGGATGGACTTTGGGCCAGCAGAGGAAAGAAAAAGCTTGTCCTCTTCAAGGATTGCTACACTGTGCCCCCCTGGACTTGAGTACAGGAGATAGAGGGGCTCTGTGGCTAACTGTTTGGGCAGCAGCATATAATATAAATTTACTGGCTCCCATATACTCAAGGGAAGATTTATAAGCCCTTCCCCATGCCCAAAGGTGATATTATACACTAGGAAGAAAAACTGACTGATTTGCCTGAATGGCACTGTAGTGGGATTGGCTAGGCCATTGCCTGTAAGCCTGGCTCTGTTGTGTGAAATCAGGCAAGTGAGTGATTTTTCTCTCAGAATCTGTAACGTGGTTCGCTCTTTGCAAGGAGTTTTGTGAGCTACAGATGAAAATACACTATATAACTGTAAAGCATTTTTATTAAACTTCCTTATGCCCTAAACATGAAAAATGTCTAAGGATCAGGCTGGGAGGCAAGGTTCATCTAATGCAATATACATGGGCCTAGCAGTTAAGAGACACAGACGACAAACCTGGTTCTAATATTAATTTTCCATGTGACCTTGATCAATGGAGGGCTTGTCTCAATTAAGGAAACTTGCTAATTATACTGGTATAAATTTCCCTTATCTAGACAAATCCTTACTTTTTCCGAGCAATAATTTTACAATCTGTAAAATGGGTGTAGTAATAGTTACCTACTTCCTAAAAGTGTTACAAAGCCCACTTAAATGTGTGTAAAGTGCTAAGAGTAAAGTATTAAAGATATACTGTCACTTTATTCTTACTATTTAACATTTACATTGCAGTAGCACTTAAAGGCCAAGGAGGTTGGGGCTCCATTGTGCTACTTAAAAATGTGGTCAGTTTCTAAAATGCAATCAGTTTCAAAATAAGTTAAGTTTCAGTTACAAAACATGACCCTGGGTATTCCCTGCTAATTTGTACTGGTTTAATATTATTTTCCTATTTAAAAAAATAATAATAATAATAATAAAGTTTTTCTCCCCGTTGCTGTGCTGACTATCCACACAAACAAAAGAAGAAACAAACTGTCCACAATGTGCATTTGACAGCACTATCTCAAAGCCCAAAATAAGTCGTTACTTTTTATTGTAGTTTTTAAGTTGATGGTGTCCGCTAAAGTTTTGTAGTGGTAGAGCTGAGAATAGAACAAAGGAGATCAGCCTTGCAACACTGTATTCGTTACTTTAATTCATGTGGTCTCCAGGGCGTCACAACCACACTGGAAACTTCGGAAAGTGATTGTAAGGTTTAAACTTGTAAAGTCCAGCAAATTACACTAAAGTGCTTCACAGTGCTCCCAATATTCAAAGCCAGTAGAGATGGAGCAGAAAAAAGGCCAAACTCTACTGTTCATGTACACCCTAATGTCCTAGATAACAGATCGAGCACAGAAACTTAAAACATACTTTTTGTGTGTGAAAATGCTTTCAATGAGCTCTACTTCAAAACTACTGAACCAATTTCCTTCAAACTCAGTTTGCTCCTTATATCTCATTAACAGCCACAAAACAAAAGCAATCTTGAAGGAAATTGATCCAGTCTCTATGTATGTGCAAAACCTCTTCTCAGAATATATAGGGAAAATAGATATTTTACACATAAAGAACTAATAAATATCTGAATGAATTCTACTGAAACTTTCCAAAACACTCCCTTCTGGGTAAAGATCAAGTACAAAAAAATTTCCAGTCCCCAATTAATTGGTTTGAGTAAGCTATAATCAACTTAAGTAGGGAGTTTAAAGAAAGTTGCATTTCAACCTTAAATATAGTCATTGCTACCATAATAAAATGGCCAAAAAAATCACCTAGATCAGGAGTTGGCAACCTTTCAGCAGTGGTGTGCCAAGTCTTCATTTATTCACTCTAATTTAAGGTTTCGCATGCCAGTAATACATTTTAACGTTTTTAGAAGGTCTCTTTCTATCTCTATAATATATAACTAAGCTATTGTTGTATGTAAACAAGGCTTTTAAAATGTTTAAGAAGCTTCATTTAAAATTAAATTAAAATGCAGAGCTCCCCCGGCGGGTGGCCAGGACCCGGTCAGTGAGTGCCACTGAAAACCAGCTTGAGTGCTGCCTTCAGCACCCGTGCCATAGGTTGCCTACCCCTGACCTTGATTCTACCTAACAGTTCTAATAAATGTGCCTTATATGATGCAATAAAAACTTGATAAGTATCTGGCTAGTGTAATTTATTTTGGAAAAGGAGGAGACAAAAAAAGACTGAGACACCCAAATTCAAATTATGCCAAGTATGTGATCACAGAAGTCACAAAAATTGGGTGTAGGGAGTTAAAATGTGATTTGTATAATTTCTTTTCACATTTTAATGTAACCAACACTGATCTCAGCATTAGAAAAATTGGATTTCTTCAGCTACGAATTTTCATTTTGTTTAGAAAGGCCATTGTTTATATGAACAACAAATGGCTAAAGCTATTTATACAGTGCAAATAAGGATGCTGAAAAAAGAGGGGACTTGTACGTTAAGAGTATATTGATTAGTGTTCTGGAAGGCCAAAATATAGTTTGAAAATTGGAGAGTTTGTTTGTGGAATTGGACACGAGTTGTTAGATGTGCAACAATATTTATTTTTAACTGGACTAATTGCCTAACCTACAGCAAATATTTTCATAGAAGCATTCTACTGCATGCTCAACCTGTGCACTTACTGAAAATTTAACCTTCCTGCTGCACTGAATTTACCAGTTAGTTACAGAGATCTGTTTATTGACAACCAGAGTAACCAGATAGAAAGTGTGAAAAATTGGGACAGGAGATGGGTGGATAATAGGCACCTACATAAGAAAAAGCCTCAAATATCGGGACTGTCCCTATAAAATTGGGACATCTGATCACCCTATTGACAACAGTAGATTTAATCTATATTTTTAATTAATCAAGAGCAAATATTGGACTGTTGCATCACTAAATGGATCAGACAGGAACTGCTGTCTGACTACAAGGGAGAATGTTATTTACACAAATATATCAATAAGTAAATTTAAAAAGGTAGTTTAATGAGATTTTGGTCACTGATGTTCAAAAACTTGCTGCTGGATTCCCCTGTACATGATAGTGTCCTATTTATTGCTACCTCTGCCCACATTTTTAAAGCACCCAAAATAATAACCAAGAAGGGCTGAACATGAGCGCTTCTGTGGTCACCGATGTGATAAAGGGGACAATGAGGGACATACTTTACCCTACCTATTCATGTTGAGATGGCATTAGAGTGGAAAAATTAAAAACAAACAATAAAACCTCCAGATCCCTCTGTCTACTGGAAATGGGGTGAACATGGGAAGGAAAAACTATGAAAACCTAAGATTCAGATACAGTAATATAAACAGTACTAATAAATAGAATGACAAGGCAATTTCTCTGAGACACCAATACTGGCATATAGTTCATATACAGCAGTTTATTATAAGGTCAAAACAGCTTCAGCTTCCTCCAAGTCCACATTTGTTAAGAAATCCTTCTTTCAATTATTTTGGAAAACCAAACTACATTAAACAAGTTATATATGTAATATATAACTATTATATAAAGTTCACTGGCACAATAGGTCAGTTGTGGTCTATCATGAATGAAGCAATGGAGTGTGAGTAGGGGCATTTCTCAATGAAAACCACTTCACTTCACCCTCATTTTATCATTTATTTTACAATGTATGACTGACACTTCACAAGAAGAACACATTAGCTGGCCCCAGGAGCTCATCTTCTAAGTTAGAGGTAACATAAGAGTTATTACAACAGGTGAGGGGGACAGGAAGAACAATAATTCAAAACAGGCATGTTATGTAGGTCTCATTAGCTCTAAGGATTTTCTCCTTATATTTGTTATTTTATCATCATTTGGGAGAATAGGATCAAGAGTATGGAAGTAGAGCAAGGGTAGTCCTAACAGGAAAAAGTTTTGAGATGGAAATTCAAGGAGGTTAAAAATACTTGGACTGATCAGCTTAGAAAAGAGAAAACTAAGGGGGGATATGATAAAGGTCAGTAAAATCATGATTGGTGTGCAGAAAGTGAATAGGGAAGTATTATTTTCCCCTTCACATAACACAGAAACTACAGTAGAACTTCAAAGATACGAACACCAGTTACAGACCGACAGGTCAACTGGACACCATGTGAAACCGGAGTGGAGACCAAAACCAAAACAAACCAGGAAATACTGTACTGTGCCTGTATTGCATCTGGGCTTCTTGTCCCCACCCCCAACTTGCCACACAGGGCGCAGCTGGCACGAGCAGCTCTGGGGTTTGCGCTGCTTTCCCATAAGCCATGGACGTCGTCCTCTCCCCTGCCCTCCTAGAGGGACAAGCTTGAATGCTCAGTCTGAGCCTAGGAAAGAAACTTCCTGAGCTCCTGCTGGAACCTGCCTGGGAGTATTTGTTGCTGGAGCCCAAGCTCAAGCTCCTGCTTGCACACTGTGCTCTGGAAGAGCAGCTCATTTATAAAAGGCCACAGCCTGCACCCCGCGGCCACTGACGCCTCAGTTCCACAGTGTGCCTCACTCATCATCCTTGCAGCCAGGGGGCTAGAACCAGCTGCCTGTCCCCACCCCCTTGGATGGGGTTGCCCCTTAAAGGTAGGAAGTGAAGAACCTGAAGTTTGCAGGCTCGGGCGTGAGCCCCCGCTCCGAGCAGTCCGCCCTGAGGAGCACCCCATAACGTCTTGTTCAGAGTTACGAACAACCTGCATTCCCGAGGTGTCCGTAACTCTGAGGTTCTACTGTATGAAATGAATAGGCAGCAGGTTTAAAACAAACGTAAAAAAATCTTTACACAATACATGGTCAACCTGTGGTACTTGTTGCCATGGGATATCATGAATGCCATGGGATAAAAAAAGAACTAGATATGTTCACGGAGGATAGGTCCATCAGTGGCTATTAGCCAAGATGATCAGAGATGTAACCAGATGCATCGCTAAAATCGCTGACTGCCAGAAGCTGGGACTGGATGGAAGAGGATGGATTACTAGATAATTGCCCTTTTCTGTTCATTCCGTCTGAAGCATCTGGCATTGGCTACTATTTGAAGACAGGACGCTGGGCTAGATGGACCATGGCAAATTTTCTACATCCCCTTCTCTCAATTAAGTATGTGGAAAAACTCTCCATTCCAGTCCTTAGTTCTCCCAAGGAAACTCACCAAAACCAATGTCTCAATATTCCGAAATTTCTAAAAGGTATAAAATAAGCAGAAGGAAGACGACAAACTTTCAGATACTCTTTATCTATCAGAAGAAACAAAGGGTACAATTCTCCCTTTACAGGTTACCTTTACAAGTAGTGTATGGGGCACACCGGGGAAGGAAAAGATAAGATCCATAGAGAACAACAGAGGGTTAGGATGAAATAAAGCATAGGATGGTGCAGAGCTATGAAAGGAAGAAATCTGAACTTGTTCTGGAATACAAGAAGAATCCAGTGAAGGAACAGGGGATGGAGAAGGAGGAAAGGATGATGTGGTTAGAGCTATCAAAGAGGAAGCTTTTAATAGCAGAGTTTTGGATAAATGGGGAGAGTTACCCAGAGACATGGTAGTTACAATAGTGGAGACATGAATAAATATTTTAATAATAGGGTAGAGGGGAAATTGCATCAGCGGAAGTCTGTGAGTCTAGATGTAGGGCAGGTGTTAGAAGTCAAAGATGATATCAAGATTAGAGACAGGGTGACAGGAAAATGGTGGTTTTGTCAACAATAATGGAAACAAAGGAGTGAGTGAAAAAGCTAATTATTGGAGAAACTGAGCTGGAAACAGCACACAATCCAAGAGGAGTTATCAGAAAAATGCAGCAATGCTTGACTGAAGAAATAATGAAAGGTTAGGGGCACGGAAGTATATCTAGAAATCGTCAGTATAGAAGTGACAGCTGAATCTATGTGATTCATTGAGAACATGTAGAAAGAAGCTATGGAGGTAGATGATAAAAGAATCAAGGAATGAACCATAGGGAGTCAAAGGAATACTGGAGAAGTCCCGAAGTAGTTCTCAGGAGGTAAGAGGAAGAACCAAAAGTGTTAAGGAAATTCAGGAACAAATGTGAAAGGAGCAGCTAATTATCAAATAGGAGATAGTCCACGTACAATTAATTAAAATACAGTCTCATAGCACATGTAATTTTCCAACCTCTGGAAGGAAGAGCATGTATGCTGATCTTCTGTCAGCATCTTAAAAAGGTGTGTGTGTGTGAGGAGTACAAGTCAAATCTCACCTTTAAATTTGCATCAGAATGGCTACACAGCTTTGAAAGCCTCTCGTGGCCCCACTGTCTAAATTCAAATTTCCTGGGTTTTACAGTGCCCACAAGTTTATTGTTCTAACAGGAAAGCATTTATTATACACTTGTGCACACATAAATCAGTAAGTGACATATTGCGCATACACAGTACTTTTTCAGTCATTATCTTTATTTCTCTAATTTTTCAGACTTGCAAACACTCCATATAACTATATACATAAAGATTTGATGTCTTAAAAATAAAGCCATTTGAGTTACGCAAATATTTAAATAGAAGTCAAACTTTTTTCTACACATGGAAACATTTTGTGCCCCTCCCCTCCCCCAAATGTACTACGACCTCAAAGCACATAGAATTTTACCTGCTTTTCGAAACAAAAGGGAAGTATCTCACTTTTGAGATGAGAACAAGCATAAAAATGTCAAGCTCAGACTAATTTTTTCCAGAAAGTTATTTGGGTCTGAAAACAGGGGCTTCAAATAAAAATAGCATCTTAACTATATTATTATTATACTAGTACTCTAGCTAGCTACTTTAGAAAAGGTATATGAATAGTATTCTTAAGTCTGGTTTATGTGAAAACGTATCACCCTTTCATTCTTTTAAAATTAATGTTTGTATATTTAAAGAGTTTCAGAGATCTGCCACAAGAGCTGGAAACTCTCTTAAAAACAAAGTAAGAAAGCTCCCATCATATTTAGTTAGGTGTACCTTGGTAACAAGTATAAGGGAACAAGGCTGACCTGGGGTCAAATGGCTATGTATTTAATAGTGAACCAATGGCAGTGGTCCCTTTTACCAGGATGGCAAAAAGGAAGAAAAAGGAACCATAGGGAAGAGCTCTTGTTTGAGCAATCACATCTGAGTGATTGAAGATCAGTGACAGGCTCTAAATGTAAGAGTCTAATCTGATGTGGGTACCTGAGGGAGCAATTCTAGAAAGAGATGGATACAGAAAGATGAGTTTACCCTATGTTAATAAGGTGACTATGAATAAATTATGTTACGGAGCCTGAACATTTTCAGTTAGGCTCTGAGACAGATGTTTGACAGCAAGGAAATTACTTCAACAAACCATGTTACGAATGTTGTTTTGGACAGAAGACTTGCAGACCACTCTTATAAATACAAGTTATATTTGATAAGAATGGCTTACTATTTTGATTTTTAACTGACTGGATACTTTTATATTAAGAGACTAGATATCATAAAAGTAGAACCACTAACTATCATCCACCTGAATTGTCATAAAATAGAGGTCAAACAGAGGTGCAAATATTAGCAATATTTGTAGTTATGTCTGTTCAATGCAACACTGGTAATGCCGAAACAGTAAATCATATTTTAATAATAAAGGTAGCAGCTGTTTTCACCTATGTGAACAGTCAATCTAAATGATAACATAAAAAATACATCTTGGGAATCACTGTTATCCAGTGAATGAATTCAGTTTTTTGGCTGCTGAAGTAGATCCCACTGTATATCAGTTCTTGGGAAAAGCTTAGTTGTATCTTCTCAAGAGGAAAGTAAAGTTATATTAGAACAAGTTGCAGATAAAATATGCAATGAGTTACCTTCATTATACTTATTTGGTATATTTCACACAGTTTAGATATACACTTCTGTTTTTATTTTCAAGCACAAGATTTACTTGCCCACCTTTTCCATAGGTATCTGGGCAAGCAGAATGTTAGGTGACTAATTTACAGGAGTAAAATGACAGAACTGTTGAGTTGTACAATTGGATTTCTCAGTATCAGAAGCAATTTAAAAGCATAAAGCCTTTGGTCTTTGGCTTGTCATTCCTCACTGGCATCATTAAGCAATAATGCATAGGATAATTGATAGCTCAGTGGGCTATGTCCAAGATTGTTTGTGATACAGCAGTTACAACAGATTTAGAGCACAGCAGGAGTGAACTATGGGATGCCTGCACTGCCTCTGCTCTATCTGTTCTATACATAAATAGTATCGGAAATGAGAATGTTCTATCATTCTGGTGTCTTTAATGGACACTAGACTTATTTCTTAAAGTAAAAAAGCAACATATTTCTCTACTATAGTACTTTCCAGAATATAATAGCTCAGAAAACTCCAGCGTTGAAGTACATCAGGAACACAGATTCAGCAAAGAAATTAAAATATTGGCATGTGTGTGTTGGGAAAGGTTTTTGACTAACAGTGAAAACCTGGTAAAGACGGACGTACATCTTTTAAAAGTTACACTGGGGAGAAAAGTAACTTGAAAGATGACCATCTGAGGCTAACAATTCAGAGGTTTCCAAAACTTGCAGACCTTTGCGAATATGCATGATTAGAGGGCGATTTTCAGAGTTTAGTACTTACCTTAAACAACCCCCCCCCCCCAAAAAAAAACAGAATTCCAAACCAGATGCTATACACATGCCAAATAACTAAACTGTATAGAAACAGAGAGACTGAAATACTACAGATTGCATAAGTTCATCTCCAGAATAGTATACTTGAACTGTGTGCTACAGCTCAGGATCTGGGTCTAAGTGCTTTACAGAAATGTACAATTCTCACACAGATACCACAGATTTCTAACAGAGATCTTATGCAACTTGGTTTGCCCTATTTTCCCCCGTGTTTAAAGTGTGATTCTGCTCTGAGGCCAGACTTCAAAAGGCTTTCTGAGGTTACACATTGTTTCACTGACTTCCAGAGCAAATTTGCTCAGTTTATCTCTAAAACAATGTTTTATTTTAGACTGCTAGCCCTGTTAACAACTTTGAATCCGAACTTTGAACTTTTCTTCTCATGCAGCCTCACAAATAAGTGTTCAATAGGCCAAATTAGGCCCTCAGTGATACCTGTCCAAACTTGATGGTCTTAAAATCAAAGGCTGACGTGTAGTTCCATTGCTTTTAGGAACTAAGCAAACAATTCTGTTTATGGTGCACAAGAATAAGCAGAATTCAGCTTACTCTCACTTAGCTGTATTAGTTCCAAAGTGTTAACTGAAGTAAAAAAGCAGGAAAGATACATTTTTATCATTTAAGACAACATATGTAACTATGAACAGGAGGACTAAATAGAGCTCATGACTATGGTGCCATTTTTACAGTCACTTTTCAGAGCAGAACAGAACTGCAATGGAAACGGTATTCACTGTCTTTAATTTGGATTCTGGTGCATAAATAAATACAATTTTCATTGTTAGTGTTTTGGCAGCTCTGTAAATAGTTTAAGTAACTTGAACTCCCTCTACTGGTTGGTTCAGCAAAACACTGCATACACACCTTACATAAAGGGATTTTAAAAAAATGTATCTGCAATAGTCTTTAAAAAAAAAAAGTTCAGTCACCACCAAGTTTTAAATAATTAAGGTTGATCAAACATTGATATACGTGGCAGTATTCTTTTAAACAGCCACCAATAAGAGAAGAATTTTATTCCCTAATAAAATAATAATACTGAAGACATGGTCCTCTAATTTTGTCACCGCATTTCTAATATCACTGAATTACAAAGCTTTATAAACAACTTTTTAAAATGTCTAATTAAGCAATACTGTTTTATTTGCTGAAATCAGGTACTGATGGATTAATAATAATATAAAGACGTCTTAAAGTAATTAGCCATTCAGGTTAAATGTAATTTCAGAAAAATCTAAAAATAAGGTCTTGTTTACACTTACAATGCTGCACCAGTGCAGCTGCGCCATCAAAGCACTTAGTGAAGACACTAGCTAGGCCAACTACTACACCTCCCTGAGAGGCTGTAGCTATGTTGATGGGATAAGCCCTCCTGTCAACATTGAGAGTTATGTCGGTATAACTACATCGCTCAGGGGTGTTGCTCACTCGGGGGTGACATAGTTATTCCAACATAAATTAGTAATGTAGACCAAGCCTAAAACGCTGTTAACCTTCAATACAGTACGTTCTTCAGGTGACTTTGTATAAGAAATAAAATACAATTAGTTAAGTTAGTTACAGATATGGTGGCAGAACACTCTAGAATCTGATTTTAGAGGGACAATGTCAAATTAAAAATATATCCCAAACGTCTATCTAAAATTTTTTAAAGCTGTTATTGTTACAATTAAAACTGAATATTAAAAATGAAAATTTATGAGGGAAAAACTGGGGAGAAAAAGTGGTGCTCTTGACAGCATATTGTGAATATAGTTTTACCAGTATAAAGGTGCCTTATATCCATATAGCTTATTCCCTTTCCTGTACAGGAATAAGCTGTACCAGTAGAAGCCCCTTTATACAGGTGTAACTGTATCCACACTATGGGGTTTATATTGTTTTAATTATACCAGTATAAAGTGGTACAACTTATATGTGTGTAGACAAGCATTAAGCTTCACTGTTTCCTCCGTATGTAGTCTCTCCTGTTTGCACAGCAACAAAGGATGGGAACAAATAAAAACTGGAAGGTGATTCAGGGCTAATTGTAGTACCTAAAAACTACTTTTAGTTTGTTTTAAACTAGAGTTTAAATTGATGGTATTGCTTTGAGTTGCATAGTTCCTAACCTGCTTGAACTTGTCCTGTTTCAAATTTTCTGGTCATAAACTGAGTAAAGAAACTGAATTCTGAATGGTTCAGAGCAATTTGCCCAGAAAGTTTTCAGCAATTTAGTTAACATTTTATTTTCACACAAGCAATTTCTTACCAGAAAATTCATATTAAGAATGTGCACCAAAAAGAAATAGAAATCATTAACACATTATGTAGACTTAGTAAGACCAGACACATTTTTAAACAATTAGATAAAAATCAGTTCCTTTTTCACTTATCTTCAGGAGAAAGTGTTAGCAATGCCACTAAAACTCAAATATACCAAGGAACTGCATTTCCTTACACTAACTTTATATTACTGATTCTATCAACCATACCAAGAAAATAAGTACCTCAATTTTGATCTTGGCAGGTCAAAAGCCTTTTGGGCCATGTTTCAAATATACTTCTAATTTTAAGTAAACACATATATACTATTAAAGGCCGTTTCACTAGAAATATATTTAAATGTTTACATAAGATTAAAACTATGGTTGTTTAATAACTTGTAATGTCTTCAGTGACAAAAACCATGAAATTGAAAGACAATCTTTAAAAACACAGCTGCATAGTTTGGAAAAGTACAAAAACTGACAAATTAGATTAAATTTTTAAGCTTAAGCTCCTAAATTTTATTAGCTGATGACTCTCCTACAGGATAGAGTTTATTTCTCAATTTGGGAATGTACACATGTGTTAGTTTCTAATTTTAAGTAGAAACTAGGATAACGTTCATTATTAAGAAAGGGATGCTTGTAGCCTGTGTGTTTAGGTCATAGCTGCTTCACTTCCTTCAAATTCAGGGGATGAAGGAAGGAACAATTCGTTAGTGAACACGTTCCCAGTTCTGAAATATTAATAACCTAAGCCATGAAGAAAATGAACAAGACATTAATTCTTTTAACGGCACTTTAAGGACTAACAGATTTATTTGGGCATAAGCTTTTGTGGGTAAGTTTCTGTCCTTTCTGTTTGATAAACCTAAGACCTTTTAAATAAAAATAAGTAAAACTTTTAATCTAACTTCGTTTAAAACTTTGGATATAGTATAAAGGAAAGTGGAAGAACAAATTAAGTTAAAACTATTAAATACTTTTTATTATTTATAAAGCTACTGATATTTTAACAAGTTTTAATTCCTGACCACAGCCCGCTATGACCAAACTCATCTAAAATTCTTTGAAGTTACTTAAAAAAAATATTTATTTTTGTTGCCCTGGATTGATCAACATAAGCGATCTTTTTGGCAGGGAATGGAAATCAGGACTCCTATATGCTGTTTTTGACTTTTTCATTCATTCAAAGGCTTTGGTAAAGCTACTTAACCCTCAATGTAAAATGGGGATAATACCCACCTTTCTGAAACACACTGAGATCTTCTGATGAAAGGCATAAGCCTCACTGACTACTCCATACTACTAGCCCTTAAGTTTACGTGCACCCAACTAAGTCTGTTGGTGAACTGCCAGTAGCACAAAGGCTACATTTATTATTAAAAAAAAAATGGAGCAGATCGCAGCCACTGTCATTTTTAATATGAAGCACAACCAGTTGTCCCAGTATGCCAGATCACTAGGATGCAGATAGAACGCTGCATCCTGGGACTTATTGCCTGAGACATCACCAGTAAACATTCTGATAGTTCACTTGAAAAGTACAAGTAGGAAAAAAAATGGTCTTTTGCACTTGTATCTATGAGAATGTCCCTTGTGCACATGCATGCAAGCATCTGTCCCCCATCTCCTCCCCAGCTCTTGGTGGTACTGTAAACATCTGAGAAATTGAAAGGATGGACTACTGTCTCGCCCCTCCCTCCCCAGTTGTGAGGACGCAATTCAGGGGGAAGGAAGCTAGGAAGAGGAGCTATGTTTGCTTGATGAAGGAGAAGCTTTCACAGACAGGCTGGGATATTATACTCACCTGGGGGATGGTGGGCTGTGTCTTCCCTGTCTTGGAGCAGATACCTACCTTAACTGGCTGTAGGTGGCAGAGAGGAGATGCTGTAGCGAGAGAGTGCATGGGGCAGTCAGAGCCCCCCCCCTGCAGGCGGGGCCGGGCCCGCTCCTGCCTCTCTCAGTGTGAGGGATACTTACCCATCGGGGATAGTATTCTTCTTTACCATGCTGAAAGCAGGAGCAGGCAGAGCAGGAGGCAACGGTGAAAGTGGGCACTGCAGCAAAGGAGAGAGAACCGCGCAGTTAACACGGTGCCAATCTCTTTCTCCATTAAGATGGTCCATCTCACAGGGCTGACCCTAAATGCAAGCACAGCAAGCAGCCACTTCGGCTCCACATTTGATGCCATCAAGTTCTGCAGCTTGCAGGCTGGCCCATTTTCCTCTGCTGCAGTAGGACTGAAGGGGAAGACAGCAAGTCACCCACCGCCCCCCAAAATCTGAACCAGAGAGAAGAGGCAACGGATTTCTCCCTCAATTCGACCCTAGCAGCAGGGCTGAAGGGGTCAGAAAGATCTTACTGGAAGATCTTTCCTCCTCCTGTAGCAGATCTGCCCTCCCCTCGCACTCTCTGGGCCTCACTTCTGCTCCCAACGAGGGAAGGGAAGATCAGCCCCGCAGCAAGGGAAGAAGATTCACCTGCCCAGCGCTAACCTAGCTGGGCCCGATCCTGCCAGGTGCTCAGCTCCCGCTGACCTAGCGACTCCAGAACGGCCCCAAAGACAGCCCGGCCCGGGGCCGCCGCTCCAAAGACGACGCTTTTAGCTGGCGCGAGGCCCCAACCCCCAAGACGGCGCCCACCATCCCCTCTGGCTCCGGGAGCCCCTGGCAGCCCCAGCCCCGCGGCCGGCTCCCAGAGAAGGGAGACTCCGGGGGCTGCCGGGTGCCGGCGAGGCAGAAGGACCAGGGATGGGGCCGGAGCTCGGAGGGAGGCGCGGGGACAGGCCGGGCCTGCGGTCAGGTCTCCTTAGTGAGAGAGGCAGGGCTGGGACCGTGAAGGGGGTGCGGTCGGGTCCCGGCGAGGCAGGGTGGGGGGCTGGGGCTGTAGGTCGCCCGTACCCTGAACGGATTTTCCTTGAAGAGAAAAGCTGTAGTAGCGAAACAGACGACACAGAACCTTCCCGAAAGGCTCCGCACTGCGCAGGCTCAGCAACCGGCCAGCTAGTGTTTCACACTGCGCATGCTCATCAGTTGCCGATGGGGGTCAGGAATATCCTGGTGCGCAGGCTCAACAACAAGGGGCCAGGTTTGTAGGTAGGCTCAAGGGCTAGTGAGGCACGGAGTTGACAGTGCGCATGCCCAGGAAATAACCGGGGGAGCGGAGAGGTGTCAGTGCGCATGCTTAGAACCAGGATTGTCGGGAGGGGGCAAATGTATCAATGCTCATGCCCAGTATCGGCAGCCTAACTAACTTAAATTGGCGAGAGCCGGGACCCTCTGTCTTGGGGGCGCAGCTCCCTCAGATGGTCCGTATCGTCCCCGAGGCCCGCCCCTTATCTTTCTCTCAGGAGGACTACAGTTCCCGGCGTGCAGTGCGGCACCTGCGACTGATAGGCTGGGCCGTCGTCCCTCTCTGGCCGCGGGCGGGCGGGGGAGGGCGCAGCGGACTCTTATGTCGGGGGCAGAGGCTCTTAGTTGTGCAGCCCAGCGCCGAGGCCCCTGGGTACTGGGAGGGGTGGAGGACTGCGATTCCTGCGCGTTGGGGGTGGGCTGTGCAAGTCCACAGCGGGCTCTGTGTGTGTGCTAGGGGATGCCTTTAGTCTCTGCAGCTGGGAGTCCGCTGTAGCTGGGTTTCTCAAACTTCATTGCACCAGGATCCCCTGCTGACAACAAAAATTACTACATGACCCTAGGAAGGGTGACTGAGCTTGCCCAAGGCCTGCTGCCTCAGACGGTTGGGAGGGGCAAAGCTGAAACCTAAGTGCTTCAGCCACAGGCATGGGACCTGTAACCTGACCTGTGCTGCCCAGGGCTGAAGCCGTTGGGCTTCTACTTTGTCAGTTGGGTTCAGGCTTTAGCTTGGCCCCAGCAAGTCTAAGCCAGCCCTAGTGACTCCATTAAAACTGGGTCGTGACCCACTTTATGGTCCTGATCCACAGTTTGAGAACTGAGGTTGCACACTGAAGTGGGAAGGTGCCTGCAGTTTTCCCACAGCCTGGTGCTGAGTTGCTGACAAGGGTCCCTCATGGCTGGTGCTGTTTGTTTAAAATCATTGCAGTTACCATTACGTGAGCAAAGTTGCCAATATCAGAAGAAAATGGTCAGGGATAGTTTTCCAAAAAAAATTGGCGTCTGATGGTGATGAGAAAGCTGTGTGAATTCTAGGGGACTTTTTTTAATGTGCTGAGAGAGAGGGAAGAAAAAATAATCTAAAAGATGCATAAAGCACATAACTCCTTTAGCAGACCTTACGTTCTTTGCATATCTGAAAAGTGTGGCTCCTTCTGTTCTCCACCCCTCACTGACACTTTTGTACAATTTCTGCCTTTCAAGGCTTCCCTCTTCTCTCCTGCTTTCTTCCCCATTTATCTCAACTCCTATCACATGCAGGCTCCTCTTCTGCTCCCTGCCAGCTGTGTCTTGTCTTTCAGTAGCAGTTGGTTTCAGCTCCTTCCCTTGTAGATAGCTGAAAGTGGGTGAGGATTGGGTCTTCCTGCTCATGAGAGAGGAGACGAAGGCATGAGGTGGCAGGGACAGGACAGCTTAGCTATAGGAGAAAAGTAGTTCAGAGAAAAAAGGCTGCCTAATGCTGTCACATATTCCTGGCTGTGATTAGTGGCTGTGACACCAATATCCCTTGATGATGTTTGAAAACCCTGGACTGTTGACAGCTAGGGCCTGGATGAATCAAGGGTGTTGGCCACAAATGCTGAAGTCTGTGTAAAGTGCCACTTTTGTTCAATTTTGACATGTTATAATTTTGCATTAACAAGCTTGTTTTAATTTTACATGTTTTTTTGTTTGAGAATCACATCTTTTAACTCTTTAAGAATTAGTTTTTCATTGCAGAAATATAGACGCATCATACGTAGTCTTATCCCTCTTTCTGTGCACAAGCCACATTACACTTTTAATTATGTTCCTTTCACCAGGGCTACAAATTAAGAGCCATATACTACAGGGGATCTTCGAATGGTAACAAAAGAAGGTTTGCACAAAGATTGTGAGTAGTATATGGCCACTAAACTTTAAATTAGTAAAATTATTCTTACAGTAAGTATCATTTGGCTGAGAAAAATGATGCAGGATGCTTTTAGGATCATGACTACACCTCTACCCCAATATAACACCACCCGATATAACACGAATTCAGATATAACGCAGTAAAGCAGTGCTCCAGGGGGGCGAGGCTGCGCGCTCCGGCAGATCAAATCAAGTTCGATATAACGCGGTTTCACCTATAACATGGTAAGATTTTTTTTGGCTCCTGAGGACATCATTATATAGAGGTAGAGGTGTATTTCTGTCCTTTGATTACCGTATTGTTCCGAGTATAGGCCGCTCCTGATTATAAGCCACACCCTTAAAGTTTGGTGCTATTTTAAAAAAATTAAATTTTTAACTTTTTTTAACTTAAAGAAAATCTCAGCCGCGGCCGGGACTCAGAGGGCTCTGGGCTGTCTGCCGCGGCGGGGAGCCCAGAGCCCTTTAAATCCCAGCCGCGGCCGGGACTCAGAGGGCTCTGGGCTGTCTGCCGCGGCGGGGAGCCCAGAGCCCTTTAAATCCCAGCCGCGGCCGGGACTCAGAGGGCTCTGGGCTGTCTGCCGCGGCGGGGAGCCCAGAGCCCTTTAAATCCCAGCCGCGGCCGGGACTCAGAGGGCTCTGGGCTGTCTGCCGCGGCGGGGAGCCCAGAGCCCTTTAAATCCCAGCCGCGGGCCGGGAATCAGAGCGCTCTGGGCTGTCTGCCGCGGCGGGGAGCCCAGAGCGCTTTCAATCCCAGCCGCGGCGGGGAATCAGAGGGCTCTGGGCTGCCCGCCGCGGCGGGGAGCCCAGAGCCCTTTAAATCCCAGCCGCGGCCGGGACTCAGAGGGCTCTAGGCTGCCCGCTGCGGCGGGGAGCCCAGAGCTCTTTAAATCCCAGCCGCGGCGGGGAATCAGAGGGCTCCGGGCTGCCCGCCGCGGCGGGGAGCCCAGAGCCCTTTAAATCCCAGCCGTGGCCGGGACTCAGAGGGCTCTGGGCTGTCTGCCGCGGCGGGGAGCCCAGAGCCCTTTAAATCCCAGCCGCGGCGGGGAATCAGAGCGCTCTGGGCTGCCCGCCGCGGCGGGGAGCCCAGAGCTCTTTAAATCCCAGCCGCGGCGGGGAATCAGAGGGCTCCGGGCTGCCCGCCGCGGCGGGGAGCCCAGAGCCCTTTAAATCCCAGCCGCGGCCGGGACTCAGAGGGCTCTAGGCTGCCCACTGCGGCGGGGAGCCCAGAGCTCTTTCAATCCCAGCCGCGGCTGGGACTCAGAGCGCTCTGGGCTGCCCGCCGCGGCGGGGAGCCCAGAGCCATTTAAATCCCCGCCGCGGCTGGGATTGAAAGTATTTTTATTGGTTTTTTTTGGGCAAGATCCCGCTTATAGGCCGCACCCCTAGTTTAAAGACTTAAATTAGGGGAAAAAAGTGCGGCCTATACTCGGGACAATACGGTATTTGTTTATGCAATTAGCCAGTTTGTGTGTATAGTACTTGTACTGCAGTACTTGTACATGCAGATTAGGCAGACAATTGTACATCTCTATTTGAAAATTATTAGCCTTAGGCTAAAAAATAAGCATTTCACGGGGGCAGTTCACACCTCTTTTACACCTGCTCTCTCAGCATTCTATTGCTTCAGATTTTATTTATCTATGCAACCATAAAGACTAGAAGCATCAGTGCTGTCTTCTTTCTTTGTTTCTATTCTGCAGGGTCTGGATGTGTATTGAAGTAAGGGGTGTGCATAGCTGCACTTAGATAATGATATTTGACTCTTATTGTAGTAACACTTGTGGGCTATACCTCTCCAGTTGGGAGAGGATTGAACCAACAATATAGTAATAGTAGAAGTACCTGGAATTCTTGCTTCCTGATCATGTTGTCTGGTGAACTAAAAATACATAGATTTCTGCTTCTCCTGGGCTCAGAGCTCCGTTTTGTTGACTTTTGCATGCCAAGATTATGGTTATATGTCTCGAATGGCATATGTGCAAGTATTCGATGTGAAAGATGAATATTAAAAGCACCATGTTTGGTATAGAAGAAAGAACATAAGAATGGCCATACTGGGTCAGACTAATGGTCCATCTAGCCCAGTTTCCTGTCTTCTGGCAGTGGCCAATGTTAGGTGCTTCAGAAGGAATGACCAGAACAGGCAATCATCAAGTGTCCACTCCTAACTTCTGGCAGGAAAAAAAACAAACAAAAAAGTTGTGATAGGGTAAAAAAATGGTCAAAATGTACCATTCAGATAGTTTCCCATTCTTTGACAAGTGTCATAATTTTGCTTCTGAAAAATCTATTTTTCCATAGTATACATTTTGATTGCAAATTCTACATAATAGAAATTGCTGTTCTCCCCTAGTGTGCCTCACCGTAGTCTAATTGAAATTAATTAGAAATTAAAAGATGAAGTTCTAAGCTTATTTTGGTTGATTGGGTCCTTGGGGAGGAGAGAGGGTTTATTTATATAGGATAGATGCAGTTGAAACAACAAGAAAGTGGATTATTACCTATAAGAAGAATGGGAAAAATAAAAATTATCAAAAACTATAACAATAGACTCTGGATGGGACATGTAAAATTATTTATATTATATTAATTCAGAAGTCAACTACATAACTTTAAATGATAAAATGCATTTTTATTCTGTTGAAAGAGAGGAATTGTTCAATATTGTATAAAATAATAAAACCATATATGGGCCTAATGTCTAAAACACATTACAATTACAGCCATATTAGGGGATCCAGTTATTATGCAGCTCCGTTGTGTGGTATAAATAGGACTTAACAAGCCCATATTCTCAGATCTTGGTTTCTTTTGATTTGTCAATGAAGATGAGAGCACAAGTACTGATATATGTATGTTTTATACTTATGTAAATAGCTATGCAAATTAGATACAGCGCTCAGGCTCTTGGCAAGTTGCCAAACATGACTGTTGGGAAGTGTAGAGGGGAAGAAGGGGTCCTAAAGTTTTGTATCCATTTGGTTTAGCACATATTCTGGCATGTTAATTTATTGTAATTTTCAGGTTAGTAACCTGATCATTTGGAAACCCATGTCATAGAGTTTAAGACTAGAAGAGACTACTAGATCATCTAGTCTGACCTGTATAGTGACCTGTGTATCACAGGCCATGTAAACCAGT
Source organism: Mauremys mutica (assembly GCF_020497125.1). Classification (NCBI taxonomy): domain Eukaryota; kingdom Metazoa; phylum Chordata; order Testudines; family Geoemydidae; genus Mauremys; species Mauremys mutica. The sequence continues at coordinate 99,273,428 of NC_059078.1, forward strand.
TGTTGCAAAATCCACACACTGATGATTTACTGGCTATGCAGCCTTGTTGACTGATGTGGAAATGCGGCCATCTGCACAACAATCAGATTGTTATTCCATATTGTTCACTGTTGACTACAGTATCTCCTCACTTAAAGTCGTCTCAATTAACATTGTTTTGTTGCTATGTTGCTGATCAATTAGGGAACATGCTCATTTAAAGTTGTGCAATGCTCCCTTCTAATGTTGTTTGGCAGCCGCCTGCTTTGTCCACTGCTTGCAGGAAGAGCAGCCCATTGCAGCTAGCTGGTGGGGGCTTGTAACCAGGGTGGACCGGCAGCTCCCCCATCAGCTCCCCCTTATCAGCTCCCCTAAGTTCCCTGTGCTGCAGCCGCCCAGCAGGCAATCAATTGCCGGGCAGTTCAGCTGTCCCTCCCCCCACTGCCATGTGCTGATCCTGCCCTGTGTCTTGGAACTGCTCCCAGAGACTCCTGCTTGGTGTGCAGGGGGGTGGGAAGAGGGTGGGGCCTAATGTCAGGGTGTCCCCTTCCCCCCTGCTCCTGCAGCCCGCTTACCCCTTCTTCATATAGAGCTGGAAGAGGACACGAATGGAGAGAGACAGAGAGAGCTTGGGGCAGCAGCTGCTCTCTCAACTTCCTGATCCACTTAAAAAGACAATGCACTTATGAGTGGGTCAGCTTACTTAAAGGGGAAGTGTGCATCTCTTTCTCTCTCTCCCACACACAAGGTGTGTGTCTGTCTCTGTCTGCTATGCTGTCTCCCCTCCCTCGTGTTCATGCTGCCTTGTGTGAGAGGCTACATTAACAACAATGTGTTAACCCTTGAGGGCTCAGACGATTGCTAGTTCATCATTTAGCAGCAAGGCATTCCCTGGGAAATATCCCTTCCTCTTCCACCCTCTAACTTCACCACCTTAATCAAGCTTCACAATCATCATAGCTGTGAACAGTATTAAATTGTTTGTTTAAAACGTATACTATGTGTATATCTACATCATATATAGTTTTTTGTCTGGTGAAAATAATTTCCCTGGAACCTAACCCCATCCCCTATTTACATTAATTCTTATGGGGAAATTGGATTCACTTAACATTGTTTCGCTTAAAGTCTCATTTTTCAGGAACATAACTACAATGTTAAGTGAGGGGTTACTGTATTTTAACTCAGGTTTTAAACATATATTTTAGTTGTTCATTTATATATTATAGTAGGATATAATACAAATGTTAAATATCAGAATAGAATACTATACTTTATATAGTATTTCAATAAAATGCTTGCTACAAAATTATGTAACCAGAATTTAATCTGAATTTATTGTGGTGTCTAGCACTAGAAAAACATGAAATACAATGCACTGTGATTGTAAAATAGAGGATAGCTAACTTTAAAATATGTAAGAATTTGGTGCATCATATCTGTCGATGAACATTCTTTTAAAAAAAATGTAATCATTGGAAGTATAGTTGGTTTTTTTCTCTCTGTATTTCTGTCTCTGCATTTTTAAGAATTTAAAATGTTTTCTCTTGGTTTCATATTATTCCTTCATGTTATATAATTAAACAGATTTTAAAAAGCTGTATAAACATTGCTTTCGTGGACCCACTGGATTGAAGAAAAGTTAAATATTTTTATTTTGGGCAATGAAACTTGTAATTGTCTGATAGTTGATAGTATTAGTATCAAACTGATATGACCATTTGTGTTTTTCAGTTTACTTACTATCTTGTTTGTTTAAACCCTTCAGAATAAATGGACCCTGTTCAAAAAGAAGAAGAAAATGTCATCAGATAAAACACCTAAGGGAAGTTGTGTTAGTTGAAAAGTAAATGTTTTATATTCCTTTCTAGACAAAATACAGGTGACTGGATTCAGCATTCTTAATTCATGCTGTATAAGCTAACTACTGATAATCATAATAATCAATAATAGAAATCTGTGTATAGAAGACCCAGAGGATCTGTGGATTTTCTGTTTTGCACAGAATTCTATTATTTTTTGTGTGGGGGGGAGGGGAATATGTACAAGACATTGTGTTGAGAACCAGTAACAACAGGAGTGGGAAGTCATTAAATAGTAAAGCTCTGTAGTTTAGAGTTGAGATTTTTAGCTGCTAACAAAGGAAGTCTTCGATGTCAAGAACCAATAATGTCCTGAGGCTATCAAAAATAATTTAGTTAGACTAGAGGCTTGATCAGATTAACCAGTAACAAGCAATTCAGTCTGTGTTCACACAGCAGATTTTCTCCTTTCACAGCCATGTTTGCGAATCTGCTCCTGTGTGGTATCTAACCATGTCTGTACAGAACTTTCTGAGAAAATCTGGGCAATTTATTCCATAGTGTTTCATCAGGGAATATGGTGTCCATGGGATGTGCATAAAAGGAAACATCAGCATCATATGTGCTATGGGATGCCCTTTGCAATAAGGAGTTGGGAGAAAGGAGGACTGACCAAACAAGTACAGTTAGGGGGTCATATCCATAGTGTATGCACACACACAAACATGCAGTGCTGAACTGGCTGATGGATGAGCCTCTGGCAAAGGTGAAATGCTATTATTGTTATTAATAGACCTTTAACCATGTGATGTGTGAACACAAATCATGTTTGAGCCAGCCATGCCAGTAACTGGCTACTAATCTTGTTAATTTTTTTTCTTTTTTCTCTCATTCTGTTTGATATTTATTGCCCACTGTTTGTTGCTTCTGGCTTCTCCCCAACAGTTGCCTCTCACTTCTTGCCTCCTTGATGGTTGCCTCTCCCTGGTTATCTGAATTTCCTTAGGTTGATGGCTTTTCTTCCTTGCCCTGCTTTCTCTTCCCTCTCCTAGTTGCTTCTGTTATGCGTTCCCATAGGCTTCCTCACCTCAGTAATTTAATCCCTGCTTCCTTCCCCATATTCTGCTGCTTTCTTCTCCTTCTTATTAGCAGGATCATACGCCATTATGTAAGTGCAGTACAAACAGAGACAGACATAGCCCATCACAAAGAATTTACAATAGAACTTAAAGCAAAATGCAACAAGTGGATGTAACAAATGGAGGTAATGGGGAATGGAGGATAATACCTGATAATGTGTGGTTTCATAGGTTGGCAATGTGCATTACTGATGGTGTAAAAATTGTAGGATATAAACAAAAATGGTAAATGTCAGCGGTTCCTATTGGATACTTCTTTCAGTTTCCTTCTCTTCCTACTTTCACTGCTGTGCTGTCTTTGCCAGCAGTGTATGGTGCAAGGAGTGGTAGCAGCAGAAGACCTCTGACTGTTATCTTAAGGGTAGGATACTCAAGTGGTAACATAAGAAGGCTCTCTTTGTGGTATCCTTGTGCTGTGTATAACTATTTTAAGGCTGCAGAATGGTAGAACCCAGATTAGAGCTTGGATTCTTTACAGATTTGTGAAAGTGAGCATTAGGAAAGGTAATGCTGAGTCTGCAGGGTATATTATGGGCCTTGTCACTTCACAGCAATACATGCAATTAAGAACTTGGCTGCAGTAACTTTTTTTTTAAAAGTGATATGCTGTCCTCTTCAGTTACAGAGGATAGAGAGAGAAAAAATCCAAGGGGATTTCAGGAAAAGAATAATTAAAATTTAATCCTAAATACATCTACTAGATGGAACTTTAGGGACCAGGGGCATTGTACCTTTCAGCTGGTTAGAGAGATTGCTGTAGAGTCATGTAAGACTCTATTTTTATTTCCCAAGGATGATCAGTTTTTTGCAGATCTAGTACCTTTACTGTGAGGAAGAGGAGAATTTGGATTTCCTACATGGCAGTATAAAATACTGATATTAGGCCTGTCTTTGGACCAGACCTTGAGAGGGTCTTAAATTATGGAAATTCTAACTTTCCATTGTCCTTATATGGCAGATCCAGACCAGCTGATAAATAGATTAGGTACCAAGGGAAAAAATGTGAGCTTGACAGACCAGGTGCAGGAGCTGCATATCAAATGCAACATCCAGATGCTGCCACATCAAATTAGAGAAACCAGTATTGGCAGTCAAAACAAAAAACCTGTTACTACTACTGAAAAGCCCCCTACTGTCAAAGCAATGTGCCAAAGCAATTAACTGATTTGTGGGTCTTTTGAGATATACTGTTGTGCCCTGTGGCAGCTTGACAAATTGTTTGGTGCATTGGCCTTTAGTGTTCTTTTAGTACTGAGGTGTATTTTGCTCCAAAGACATGTATCCTATAGATAATAATAATGTAAGCTTCTGTTTTCTAATTCTCCAGAAAAAGGATGCTCAAGAAGCAATTCTGAAGAACTCACTGAGAAGAGAAAGTGCTAGAAAAAAGGTGAATTTGTTAATGCTACTTTTAATGATCTTTTTATTAGAACTGATGTTAGAAGATACTTTATCTTGTAGAATCCAAGTATTTTGATGCCTTGAGCTCTGTATGTAATGGTACATATATACTTAATTGTGACCACTAGCTGTTGAATAGTAGTACAGATATTTTTCAGTAATACATTACTCTTTATATAAGAGTATAAGAGTATATTATACTAACAATATCTTGTTTTATTTAGCCCAAATACATTCTTTAGCATTAAAATGCCCACTTTAAAATTGGCTGTGAACGTAATTTTTTCACAAGCATTTGACTTAATTTATCTACATGGCAATGTAGATAACTTTCCAACAGAGCTTATGTGCACAGGTATTCCAAAGTCCAGACTTCATACTGATAGCAGAGTTGTCCTTTCAAGAGATAGTTAGGTTATGTCATATTTAAAAAGAAATCCCCGCATGTGTTAATACAACCTTAGATTGTTAAATGTGAAAATGGTGAAAATCGAAATTTCTTTTCACCGGTTATGCTGCTTCTAGACTGGTCAGCTTAATTTTCCAGTTCTCATGGATTTGTGTGATGCTATTGTGCCTGGTTTGCAAAGTTTGTAGGGGGAATGTTTAAATCAAAACTAAACACAAGTTGTTTGAAATTATTTAGAAATATAACTTTATAAACAAAATATTAATTTTGGCCTACATTTTTGGACAGTGACTCTTTAACTCTGCTATCCCTTTGGCTAGGAGGAATAGATACAGTTAAATTGTTTGTGATTCTCTGTTTCATAGATAGTTAGTGTTTAAGGCCAGAAGGGATCATTAGATCTTTTAGTCTGATCTCCAGTATATCTCAAACTATTAAATTTCACCCAGTTACCCCCATATTGGGCACAATAAGTTGTTTTGCTAAAGCACATCTTCCAGAAAAGCATCTCGTCTTGGCTTGAAGACATTGAGATGGACATTTTACCACATCCATAGGTAGATTGTTCCAGTGGTTGATCATCCTTGCTGTTAAAAATTTGCGTCCTGTTTCTCAGTTGATTTTGTCTGGCTTCAGCTTCCAGCCATTATTTCTTGTTACGCCTTTCTCTGCTAGATTAAGGAGCCCTTTAGTACCCACTATTTTTTCACCATTATCAAGTCACTTTTGAATCTTTTGATAAACTAAACAAATTGAGTTCTTTAAGTCCCACTGTACGGCATTCTCGCCAGACTTTGAATCATTTGTGGCTCTTTTCCTGAGCCCTCTCCAATTTTTCCACATTCTTTTAAAAATGTGTCCTCCAGAACAGGATATGGTATTTTAATAGTCTCGCCAATGCTGTATGTAGAGGTAAAGTCACCTCCCTTCTCTCTACTCTCCTGTTTAGCTCTTTTTGGCACAGCATCGCACTGGGTGCTCCTGTGTTGCTTGTCTACTTTGAGCCTAAATGCTTTAGAATCACTGCTTACCAGGATACTGTCCCCCATTCTGTAGGTATTGCCTTCATTCCTTGTTCCTTGATGCATAACTTTACATTTGGTGTATTAAAATGAAATTTGTTTGAATGGACCCACATTACCAAGCAATCCAGATTGCTCTGTATGGCTACCCTGTCCTCATTATTTATCACTCCTTTTAGATTTATCAATTTCTGAGGCTTTTCTCCCTAATTAGCTATATTGTTTTTAAAAAAGACATGGTGATTCAGATCAACCCACATTTTTTTTTCAAAATATAGACTTAAGACTCTACTATAACCAATCAATTTCATTTTCCATTTTTGAATCTAGAATCTTTTCTTAGACATCAGTAGTGTCTTAAATTACTCTCTTCATTAAACGAATGTTTTCCTGAAATCTTTTGTGCTATTTGTTCTTTACAGACCCAGGTCTATAGGTGCTCCAGTTTTTAAGCAGAGGAGAACCTCGGATATAAATGGGAGTTTAAAAGTGTGAAATGCGCTTTGTAAGCCAGATTTTGCTCAGTTATGATGGTGTAAATCTGTAATAATTCAACTTTCTTCAGATGAGCTATTCTGGATTTACACCAATGTAACTGAAAACAGAACCATGTCATTTTCTGTAAAAAGAAGTACAATTTGCATCCAATGGTCTGAAAGAAGGTAGTACAGTTTTCAGCCTGTTCTTGGATTTTCCACAAAAGAGGTGTTTCAGCTTGTGGATGGTTTTAAAGAGTTCTTTGTATATAGCTAACTAATGGGTTGCTAGATATATTATTAGATTAAAGCAAGTTAGAACATTAATTGTTGGGACATGCTGTTAAACCGATGAAGTTTAATAGGTAACTGGAGAACATTTGGAACAAGAACAAGTTGAAAGCAGCCTTCAGAGGAACAGCTGCGTTATCTTTTATTTATGGTACAGTGTGATACTGTCTAACATTCCTGCCTGATTTTAACATTGGGAAAAAAGAGGTTGATTTGAATACGGTATTCTTTTACAGCAGCTTATTGGTTATTAACCTTTTTCCTTTCCTGTATTTCAGTGTTATTTCTATAAACTTAGAAGTTTAAATTTTGACACATGAATGTATTCATGATTTTACTGATTTATAGTATGTCTATTACTATGAAATCTGGAACCATTACAGATTAGCACAAGCATCAGTTTATAAATGCAAATTTAAAGTAGCAGCAACAAAGATGGTGCTTTAGTATAGAACTATTTGGAAATGCTTAACTCAAAAAATGGACTTTGCAAAATTCTCTAACAGTTTAAGGGAGGCTTTGACAAACCACCAGAGGGAGCATATTCTATAGTCAGGAACTCTGCACCAAGAATTATTCTGCCTCTAGACCTCAAGAGTGCACAGCTATGGACTGTCAACAAAACCAACCCAGTTAAAATTAACTAACTTGCTGTTGCATGGGGAGAGCCAATCCCAAAGTAGCCAGGTGCAAAATATATAGGGCTTTATAGATTAAATCCCTCATCTATAAATTAAATTTCGAAGCAGATAGAAAGGTAATTCAGGACACAGAGCACAAATGCAGTGTGTTAGTTAGGTCCTACTGCACTAATAATAATATTTGGTGCTTCGGCAGCATTTCTTATTGAGTGAAGGCACTTTACAAAGGTTAGTAAATTCTATCACCATTTTATATATAGGGAAAAAAACATTGAGAGGTTCTTTCCTCTTAACCTCTGAGAAGACACTGATTCTAACCAAGCCAGAGGACTGCTGCATTTTGTATTAGCCCACTCCAGGCCCTCCAGACAAGTAGACTTACATCATCAAACTTTAGAGGAGGGAAATGGAATAGTGTTTTTTAGAATGTTGGAAAGGTAGCTGGTACCCATCCTGTTAGGAGCGTTAAATGTTAAAACCAAAACCTTGAATTCAATGTGCATACCAATAAGCACCCAATGGAGACAGTACATTCTCTTGCATACCCCAAATGACTGCCCTCCTGCATCAGTTTTAGACAGCGTGTCAGTTATTTAGGTGAAGTTGCTCAATATAATGTTCATTGCAATTCTCAGCTCCATGGTTACAATTGCATGCACTACCTGCTGAATGTACAAAAGGAAGGGATGCAGGCTGGCAACATTTGTGGAGGCTCTAATATTGCTCTAAGTACTTCATAAAAATCAAAAGAAATCTACTAACAGTAAAGTACGTTTAAATATAGTTTGATAAAAACTAATTACAAAACTAATCAGATTTAGCTCCAGTATTTCTTGTGCTAAATTTTACTCTGTCAGTAGTAGTATAATGGATTTTTAGCAGTGTAAGTAAGAGCAGAATTTGGCCCAATATCTTTTTAATTTACTATATCCTTTCAGGACAGACACATTGTATTTGTGAAAGTAAATATTTAATCTATTAGAGCAGTGGTTTTCAAGCTTTTTCATTTGCGGACCCCTAAAAAAGTTCAAATTCAAATGGTGGACCCTTTTGGAAATCTTAGACATACTCTGCAGACCGCCAGGGATCCACAGACCACAGGTTGAAAACCACTGTTCTGTGGTAACAACAACCTTTTGCAGACCCCTTAGACATACTCTGCTGACCCCCAGGGGTCCAGGGACCACAGGTTGAAAACCATTGTGTGGCATACTCCCTTTGCACAACCTGGAACTGTGGGACTTCTGAGTCCCCTTAAAGTCTCCTCCCTGAGCTGGCTCTCACAATGCTATCCTAGTGACAAACAGCCAACCCGTCCAGGTGTTGTGATCACTCCATCAACATGTGGAGTTGCTGAGTTGCATGAATTCATGCTGAGTTGCATGAATTCATGCTGAGTTGCATGAATTCATGCTGAGGCACTCATGAATTATACACAGGGAGACTCCAGCCAACACCATAGCCCACATAACAGTGCAAGCTCATTAATTAGTTTACCACTTTGTCAAAGGAAAGTGAACATGCACCAGCCTTTGTAATCTGAGCAGATTCCCCAAGCACTTTAGACAAACTCACTGGTAAGGACAAAACATTAAAATAAGTTTAGTAACTATAGAATGATAGATTTTAAGTGATTATAAGTGTTAGGCACAGAGTACATAGTTGGTTGCATAAGAAATAAAAATAGAATCGTGGCCTAAATTCTAACTTTAACAGTCTAACAGTGGATGTTCCATACACAGGCTGATGTCCCTTCTCATCCTGGGGCAAGTCTCCACAGTTCATTGTCTTCCAAATGATCTTCTAGGTGTTGAGATTGGGGAGTAGAAAGGCCCAGTGATGATATCATCAACCGTCATAGTTTCTTTCCACATGCTAGAAAGATCTTTGCTGTGAGGTAGGGGTTAGGTAGCCCCCATTGTATACGTGCCCACTCTGAGGAGTCTCTAGGAGAGTTGATGCTTGATGAGACATCAACATCTGTCTGGCCAATCTAGATGTAAATCTGGCTTGTCAGTGTTAGTTACTCCTTTGTGGCCACTGAAAGGCTAGCTGTGGGCATTTCCCTTTTACTATATATTAAAGCAACAAATACATAGCATTACTTCATAGCTTCACATACAACGATAGTACATACAATTCAGGATATTAATGTTCAAAAAAATCAAGACTTCTTAAATGATACCCCCACAAGGCATGCATTGTACAAAACATATAATCATATCACATCAGTGAATATGAGGGTTCCAGAGTGCTAGTTTGAGGTACAGAGTGTCATACACTGTATTAGACACTTACCGATAGCAAATACTATAAAATATTACACCAGCAGTGCAATATGCAAGTTTAGAAAATTTTAAATGTGGGATCTGCAGTTTAATTTTAAAACTTTTACTTTAAATCTTTCTTCTGGTAATTTGTTTTTCATAGTTGACTGAAGACAGCGAACATGTTATTAGGCATCAAACAGAAGAATTTGTAGATCAGAATTTCCAGGAAGGTAGTGCAATAAAAATACTTGTCTTTGCTCTTGATTGATATTGTTTGACGAAGATGCACTTATTGCCTGAGCTGGAACTATCGTATACGTTTATTGGTCCAGATTGATACCCACACTCACACTGAATAATACCATATTCAGTGGGACTTCTCATGGTGTAAGGCAGCAGTTCTCAAACTGTGGGTTGGGACCCCAAAGTGGTTTGCGACCTAAGTTCCCTCTAAGGTGCTCAGTCACATGGCCATGCAGTAGTCTATTAAGTACTGAGCAGGCACTCAGTGCTGCAGCACAGAGAGATGCCTCTTCCTCAGCCCTGGACCTGCTGCGGCCTGGAGAGAGGCATCTTTCCCATGGCCCCAACCCAGCCCTGACCTGGATTTGCCGTGGCTGAGGGAGAGGCGCCTATTCCACAGCCCCAACCCTGGAACTGCTGCGGTGGGGAGAGGCGCGTCTCCCCCCAGCCCAGGTGCTGCTGAGGGAAGAGAGAGCTGGTGGGGAGTTCTCTCTCCCCACTGTAGCCCCACTGCATCCCAAATCCCTCATTCCTGGCCCCATCCCAGAGACCACACCCCAGCCAGAGCCCTCACCCCCCTGTACCTCAACCCTCTGGCCCAGCTCTGAGCCCCTCATCCCCAGCCCCTCCCCAGAGCCTGCACCCCAGCTAGAGCCCTTATCCCCCTGCACCCCAACCCTCTGGCCCAGCTCTGAGCCCCTCATCTCCAGCCCTTCCCCAGAGCCCTCACCCCCAGCCGGAGCCCTCACCCTCCCACACTATGAACCCCTCAGCCCTACCCCTGCCACATGAATTTCAAGGGACACGATTATAGGACCTAACCACATCAGCCACACCATCAGAGGCTTGTTCACCTGCACATCTACCAATGTGATATATGCCATCATGTGCCAGCAATGCCCCTCTGCCATGTATGTTGGCCAGACTGGACAGTCTCTATGCAAAAGAATAAATGAACACAAATCTGACATTAAGAATTATAATATTCAAAAAACCAGTAGGAGAACACTTCAATCTCCCTGGTCACTCAATAACAAACTTAAAAGTGGCAGTTCTTCAATAAAAAAACTTCAAAAACAGACTCCAACGCGAAACTGCAGAACTGGAATTAATTTGCAAACTGGACACCATCAAATTAGGCCTGAATAGAGGCTGGGAGTGGATGGGTCACTACAGAAACTAAACCAATTTGTTAGTCTCTAAGGTGCCACAAGTACTCCTTGTTGTTTTTCCAAAAACAAATTTCCCCTTGCTAAATACTTACACCTTGTCAACTGTTTCAAATGGGCCATCTTGTTTACATTGGCCTCATTAACACTATAGAAGTGATTTCCGCTCGTTCTTGTCAACTGTTGAGAATTGCCTACTTCCAATTTAAATTGAATTGGCTCGTTAGCACTGACCCCCCACTTGGTAAGGCAACTCCCATCTTTTCATATGCTGTGTATTTATACCTTCCTACTGTATGTTCCACTCCAAGCATCTGATGAAGTGAGTTTTAGCCCACGAAAGCTTATGCCCAAATAAATTTGTTAGTCTCTAAAGTGCCACAAGGACTCCTCATTGAATTTTGTTATGTGCACCAATATGGAGGTGATACGCATTCCATACATGCGTGGGAAAAATTAGAGGGTACACTGGTCACAATCCAATTTTAATGGGGTTGCCAGGGCCAGCATTAGTCTTGCTGGGACCCAGAGTTGAAGCTGAAGCTCCACTTTCACCTGAGGTAGTGGGGCTCAGGCTCTGGCCCCCTCTCCTCCCACCCAGAGCAGTGGGGTTTGGGCTCCACCCCCATGTAGTAATTTTATTGTTAGAAGGGTGTTGCAGTGCAGTGAAGTTTGAGAACCTCTGGAAGGTATTATTCACCATGAGTAAGGGTATAACAATTGGGCCCTTTGTGAATACATACTTTTCTATATTTTCAGGGTTGTCAAAGTAACAATTAATGAAGGTGGTTGCAAAATGTTGAGTTTTATGCTTGATCACTTGATGATTATCAGTTCTGTTCCTTCCCTCTAGGGGACCTGGCATTGGCCACTGTTGGAAAACAGGATACTGGGCTAGAAGGACCTTTGGTCTGACCCAGTATGGCCGTTCTTATGACTGAAATTTTTTAACAAAATGTGAAATACATTGCAAATATTTTTATAATAAGAGATACAGCCTCCCCTCCACAACTCACTTAAATTTAATTCAAAATTAAAAGGGGGGGACCCTACATTTTTAAAATTAGCATTGCATTCAAAAAGTGAATGCTACAGAATGGTTTCAATTATTTACTTTTATTACATATTTATTTTGATTAGTAAAATAAATCTGAGAGTCTGTCTCAGACTCTAGGCCAAATTATTAAAACAATTATATTTTATTAGAAATTAACCGTTTTGTGTTCACATACAACTTTTTAAAAAAATCACATTTAAGATGAAACTTTTCTTTCCAACACTGAATTTATTTAGAAAGTTTGTAGCTAGTAGTCAGGGTTCTGCTGTCTGACATTTTTTGTGTGTAATTTTAGAAGCCAGTTTGAAAATTTGATCCTGGACATTTGTGTTTTTCAGACACCCAGGATTTAAAAATAAATAAATAAAAAGAAATAAAAAAAATTCTAGTTATATCTTGGTGATTCTGCTTACATCTATAAAACTACCTGATGAATACTATTTTAGTTTGTATTTCTATCTAATACCTTTCATAAGAAGACCATTCTATTCACTATAAATAATTAATAGTAAATGGGCTATGCACTGCAGAAGAATATACTTAAAGAAATAGCATTTAGTACCACAAGAAGGTGTGTTAAAAAAGTTATGCTATGCTGGCTTTACCCTAGATGTGGCTGATGTAGAAAAACGAAGGAGTGTAACTGAAGCATTACGAGGTAGAGTAAGAGAGAAACTGAAAACATACAAGGTAACTTATTTTTCTTGTACTGTACTTGTAATTTATTGTTTAAGTGAAACGTGCAACAAGCTACCTTTTTTGTGTGTGTGAAAGGCTGAAAGTTCAGTCAATTTAGAAAACTTTTCTGCTGTGCCACGCTGTTTGGAACACCTCCAAAAGTCAAGTACAAGATCTGTAAAAGTTGTAAGTGAATTAAGTTTTTGACTTTCTGCATGCTTTTCAGAACAATGGTTGTGTCAGTTGTTTCTGTAGAAAATAAGTATAATACTATACCTCTTGTTTTAGGTTGTACAAGAAGAAAAGTCCACAGACAAAAGCCTCTCTGATACTAAAATATACCAGAAAAAGACTGAGGTAATAAATTTTGCAAATAGTAAACAAAATAAGTAAGCTATATACATTATATTCAGTTCAGTGCAAAAAAATGCATGAGTTAAGTTTCCAATAGTATCTTTAACTCTGATGAATGACATGCATCTACTCACATTTTGTTACTAATATGTTGGTTAATATATTGCTGTTTGTTATTGAATGTATATATAAAAAATCCAGATATCCATTGTAGCCAAATTAACATTACTGTTGAAATGTTAACTGTTGAATTTTTGAATTTTTATGAGCTTAACTGTATAACCTGAATGCTGCATTTGCATTTTCTGCCTTTTTTGTGATTCATAAGGTTTGATCCTGCACAAGAGAGGTGCAGAATGTTGTGCATAATGGCCAGACTTGGCAAAATTTTATTTTATTTTTTAGAAATTTGATAGATAATAGTGTTTATTTTTAAGCATTTGTCCCATTTTTATTGACTTAAATTTTCACAATTGCAGGAAATTATGGGGGTCAGACAACAGGAGGAATAATTATTTAATTACAGTAGGTGTTGACATTCAAAAAGTCAAAGCTTTATAACTGTTAAAACACAAATTGTCAACATCATATGTCAAAACATACAAAGTAAATACCCTTAAATCAAACTCATAAGTTCTCAAGCAGCATTTTTCTTACTTTGTCTATCTGTAAATTTTGATTATTATTGATGGAATTATTCTTGGTCAGTTTGTGTGTGTATAATGATATCAATGTCTCTCAACATTCCTGATCGCCATGACCTCGGCAAGAAGGATAGGGGAGATAGCGGCTCTGGCACATCCCTCCTTCACAGTGTTCTTCCCTCACAAAGTCACGCTTAGACCACATTCAAAGTTCACTCCCAAGGTGACCTCTGCATTTTATGTGAACCAACTGATTCACCTTCCAACCTTTTATCCCAAGCCTCATCAGGATAGGGAAACCATGCTCCATATGCTCAAAGTTAGGAGAGCCTTAGCCTATTTGGCAGGAGAAGAGTTTTTAGAAAATCTCCAAGACTCTTCCTCTCCATTGCGGATAGGTTGAAAGGCCCAGCGATTTCAGCTCAAAGACTCTCCAAATGGGTCTTGAACTATATCAAACTCTGTTACCAGATTCACAATTTAGCACCCCCATCCACAGTACACTCTACGAGATCAGTCTCTTGTCCGTTGCCTTTGCCCAGGGTATCCCTACATCAGAAATCTGCAAATCAGTTACCTGATCATCTGCACACACTAAAGCCATATTGGGGGACTCTCCTGCAGATGCCTGAGTTGGCACCACAGTTCTATCATCCATGACAGACTCGACTCTGAAGCCCCATCCTTCAGTGGGAGGTCCTGCTTGGGACTCACCTACAGTGGAGCACCCATAGGGACTTTGCTTGAAGAAGAAGAAGTTACTCACCTTGTACAGTAACAATGGTTTTTTGAGATGTGTGTCCCTATGTGTGCTCCATGACCCATCCACCTCCCCTCTGCCTCAGAGTTCTTGGCAATAACTCTTCAGTAGAGAAAGAACTGAGGAGGATTTGCCTTTGGCAGAGCATGAGGTAGAGGGCAGCACATGCATAGGCTGAATGGACACTGTTACAAAAGTTCTCCAGTCAGCAGTGCAGAAACGCAGATATACCTAGAATGAAGCACCCATAGGGGACACACATCTCAAAGAACCATCATTACTGCACAAGGTAAGTAACTTCTTGTGGCCATCTCTGATAACTTACTGAAAATCAAAACAATTTTCAACTCCTAAATCTGAAAAAGATTGTTTTTTTTTTTTGGTTACAGACAAGATTTTTACTTCGCTCCATAATAATAATGATTGCTGAAGATTAGTGTTTATGCTTGGGGTTTGTTTGTTTGTTTTTCATCCTTAGACAGAAATCTTATCAGATGACAGTTTTACATTTTTTATCATGACTGGTGAAGAAGGCTCAGAATTAAAAGATTTGGACAAAAATACATACCAGGTATAGCATTTTTTTCTTCATGAAAATCATCTGTATTCCTTAAAGAATATCTCATATTTATCTAATCCTCTTTGTGTATTCTTAATTTAACTAATGCCACTCTCCTTCAGGCATCTATGAACTATTGTAAAGCACCAATCACTGTAATATCTAGGCACATTTTCTCTTTCCCCAGGTAATTCTGTGCCTCCTTTCATGTCTCCCCAAAAAATTTCCTCTCCTATGATTTGCACCTCACAACTTGTTTCAGTTAGCTGACTTTCAATCATTGATCACTTTGGAAGTGCTCCTATCGCCAGTATTGCTCCTGAGCACAAAAGAGTTATTTATTTATATAAAAGAAACAAAACGTTAACTTTACAACTCAAATATTTGCTACCCATAATTTATGCCCATAAAATAAAACACAAGCAAAATGCCCTTCCAAGAACTGTGTCCCCTCTTGTTTTGTTTCATTAATTCTCCTAAAACATTGTTGATCATGTCTTTACTCTTTAACTCTTGGTTATAAACTTATCAGGATAGTTTATAACTATATACTATATATATAACTATATACTATATATATAACTATATACTCTTGGTTATAAACTTATCAGGATAGGGACCTTGTCTTACTTTTTGTATAAATTATAATGCACATCACTGGTATTATTAAATAATATGCAACATTTGGATTGTATAAAAGATAAACAATTATCCATCGTAGGATTATAAAAACATTGTAGATTTAAAGTGATAGTAAACTATTGGTAAGGCGGAACAAAATAATAGTAAGACAAATCCATCAGTAGTCTACTTTTTTCTACAACTAGAGCCAATATCTTTTGTGTGTGTAGTGTGTAGAGTTTAAAATAAACTAAGGCCCCAATCCTGCAAAGACTTTTTATGTTGCCACTGCCCTGGTGAAGCTTCCTGTGGGTACGTCTACACTACAAGACTATTTCGAATCTACTTAATTCGAATTTGTGGAATCGACCTTATGAAGTCGAATTTGTGTATCCACACTAAATACACTAATTCGACTGTCTGAGTCCACAGTAACGGGGCCAGCGTTGACTTTGGAAGCAGTGCACTGTGGGAAGCTATCCCACAGTTCCCGCACTCCCCGCTGCCCATTGGAGTGCTGGGTAGAGCCCCCAATGCCTGCTGGGGGGAAAAATGTGTCGAGGGTGGTTTTGGGTAACTGTCATCATTGAACCATCAATCACGCCCTCCCTCCCTCCCTCCCTCCCTGAAAGCGCCTGCGGGCAATCTGTTCGTGCACTTTTCTGCTCAGTGACAGCGCGGGCGCCACAGCACTTTGAGCACAGATCCCGCTGCAGTTATGGCCGTTGTCAACTCCTCGCACCTTATCGTCCACCTCTTCCACAGTCAGCTGCTGAGAAATCGGGCTACTTTTCAATGGTGCTGCGAGCACTGGTGGACCATGGGGGACGTTTTACCAACATCAACGTCGGGTGGCCAGGCAAAGTTCATGACGTGCGTGTTTTCAGGAACTCTGGTCTGTTTAGACGCCTGCAGGAAGGTAGTTTCTTCCCGGACCACAAAATAAGTCTTGGGGATGTGCAGATGCCTATAGTGATCGTCGGGGACCCAGCCTACCCGCTAATGCCCTGGCTCGTGAAGCTCTGTGCAGGCGCCTTGCACAGCGACAAGGAACTCTTCAAGTACCAGCGAGCAGTGAGCAGCGTGACCTGTGACTGTTCAGTTTCTTTACAGAGAAGCTGAACCTGCCCCTGTTTCTTTACCAAGTTACTGTTGACTAGCATCTGCAGTTACATACCCCGCCCACCCCGCTTCCCCAACTTCCAACACACGTTTAAAAATAAAATACATGTTCCACTGTAACTTTACAAAGGTTTCTTTATTGATGACTTTGCGTTACAGGGTTGAAACTGGGACACGGACTGTGCTGGGTAGGGTGTGCGGTGATGTAAAGACCGCCTGTAAACTCGAGGAATGACAGGCTCCTGCTCCCAGAGCGGTCTGCAGTGCCGGACTGGATGTTTCAACGGAGCCTGCCATCCCTCCTTTTTGGGACTCTGTGTGCGTGGGCTATGTGGCCTTTTGGCGGGGGAGGACGGATACAGATTCCTCTGCTGCGTGGCTCTGTGGTCCAGGACAGGGACCGTTGCATGAGATCTGTAACCCCCCTCCCCCGCTACAAAGTCACGTACCCCCCCACCCACACAGAACCTGCAAACCACCTCCCATACCGACCAGGGTGCGTACTGACTGCAGTGTGTGTGTGACCTGCTGCTGATCCTGCCCCCATGTCTGTACCCTGGTAAAGGTGATTGTCTTGTCAAATTACCAACCCCCTTCCCCCCCTTCAAACACAGTCTCCTCTAAAAGAACATGACGGAAAAAGTAATTAACAGAAAAGTATTTTTTATTATCAACTAGACAGTTAGGGGATGAAACTGGGATGGGGGCTTGGGTGAGGCGGGAAGGAAAGGACTTCTCAAAATTTAGGCTATGAGAGCTTTTCGGTACTTGAGCACTCTGCTGGGGTGCAGTGACAGTTTACACGGCCTCTGGCGCCCCTCCTTCTGGTTATTTTGGGTGAGGGGGGTATGGGACTTTGTGGCGGGGGAGGGCGGTTGCAGATACACTGCAGGGGGGCTCTGTCCTCCTGCCTGAGGTCCTGCAGAACATGCACAAGGCGCAGGAGCATGTCCGTTTGCTCCCTCATTAGTCCAAGCAGCGTTTGAGTCGACTGCTTGTCTTCCTCACGCCACCTCTCCTTCCGTTCGCTGTGTGAGCGCTGGTACAGAGAGAGGGTCTCCCTCCACTGGCTCTGCTGGTCCGCCTCGTCTCGGGAGCACCCCATAACTTCAGCGAACATCTCGTCCCCTGTCTTTTTCTTTTGCCGCCTAATCTTTGCCAGCCTCTGTGAGGGGGATGCTGTGGCAGGTCTGGAGACAGTCGAAGCTGTGTGATGGGAAAAAGGGAGTGAATTCCTTGCAAAGATAAATTTTGGCGAACAATGAACACAGTGTAGTCTGTCTCTGTGAATTCTGGGTTGAGATCCCAGTGCCTGATGGGGCAAAAACCATTTTCGCGGGTGGTTCTGGGTAAATGTTGTCAGTCATCCCTTCCTCCGGGAAAGTTACAGCAGACAATCATTTCAAGCCCGTTTTCCCTGGATTGCCCTGGCAGACGCCACAGCGTGGAAACCATGGAGCCTATTTTGCCTTTTGTGCCTGTCACCGTATGTGTACTAGATGCCGCTGACAGAGGCGGTCCAGCAGCGCTACACAGCAGCATGCTTTTGCTTTTGCATGATAGCAGAGATGGTTACCAGCCATACTGTACCATCTACCATACCATAAATTGGTAATAAGATGGGCATGGTTACCAGTCCTTTTGCACTGCACCATTTGCTGCTGTCATAAGTGCCCCTGGCTGCTCTTAGCCAGGGGCGCAAAAGCCAAAATTGGGAATGACTCCCTGAGTCAATCCCTCCTTTTTGGTATGTAAAAATAGAATCAGTCCTGCCTAGAATATGGGCACGTGTACTAGAGAACCACTGTATCAGAGAACCAGAGAGCACAGCTGCTCTGTGTCAGATCCTGCATAGATTATGAGCTGAATGCTATTCACAGGGGGTGCTCCTGCAACAACCCCACCTGTTCATTCCATTCTTCCCCAGCCTTCCTGGGCTACCATAGCATTGTCCCCCCACTTGTGTGATGAAGTAATAAAGAATGCAGGAATAAGACACAGTGCCTTGTTAGTGAGAAATGAGTGGAAGGCAGCCTCCAGTTGCTATGATAGTCCAGATAGGACATTAAGGAGTGTGGAGGAGAGGAGCCCAGCATCCTGCTGCTAGTCCAGGGGCAATTGAATCTTTTCTTTACACATGAAGGGTGGGGGCTGATGAAGCTCAGCCCCCTGTTGCTATGATGAGGACGGTTACCAGCCATACTGCACCATCTACCAGGAAAAATTAGGGCCAGGCGCCCTTTATCGACCTCACTGATGCTAGTATGCATGGTTACCAGTCCTTTTGCACTGCCCCATGTGCCAATAGGCTGATGATGACGATGGGTATCAGTCATATTGTACCGTCAGCCACCCATGGCGGGGGGGGAGTGAGGATGTCGGTGTTCAGTGCTGCACCATCGCATCTATCTTCAGCATTCAGTAAAGATACGGTGACATGTAAAAGAGTCAACAGAGGATTGTTTTCCCTTTCACTTCTGGGGGTGGGGGGGGGTGCGTAAATTGCCGAGCTATGCCCTGACCCACCGCAGACACTGTGTTTGACCCTAGAAGCATTTGGAGCTCAGCCAAGAATGCAAATGCTTTTCGGAGACAGCAGGAACTGTGGGATACCTTGCGTCCTCAGTCCCCCCTCCCTCCATGAGCGTCCATTTGATTCTTTGGCTTTCCGTTACGCTCGTCACGCAGCAGCGTGCTGAGTCTGTGCTATGCCGTCTGTCCGGAGATTTTTGAAAAATACTCTGGACCAGGCGTAACATTACAGTAATTCCCCTAATTAGATGCAGGAGTCTCCGAGCGAGATCACCCTGAGGACGGTCACTGAAGGAGATAGAGAGCGCATGCTGCGTGAAAGCCAGCACAAACCAGGGCCCTATGCAGCCGTGCTCGGGGAGGCAATGCTCCCTGAGTACCTCATGAAAGCCTTGCGCGGAAAAGTGTGCTGCCACGGAGCACCCAATAAGGCAGCTCTCCCCAGGAACCTCCTGCGGAGGCTTTTCGATTACCTCCAGGAGAGCTTCGTGGAGATCTCCCAGGAGGATTTCTGTTCTATCCCCATATATAGAGAGACCTCCTTTTCACATACTTCAGATTCCTGTTATATTAAGAATAAAAGTTTACATGGTTAAAGCACTTACCGAGTGATCCTTCCCCTGATTCAGGGTCCGGGTTAATGGACGGTTGGTAGGGGATCTCTGTGACGGTGATGAAGAGATCCTGGCTGTCGGGGAAACCAGCGTTGTAAGCGCTGTCGCCTGCCTCGTCCTCCACAAACCCTTCCTCATCTTCCCCGTCCGCGAACATCGCCGAGGAACTGGCCGTTGACACTGTCCCATCGTCAGAGTCCATGGTCGCTGGTGGGGCAGTGGTGGCAGGCTCCGTAGCGTCCGTTTGCCGCTTTGATTTTTTGGTAGCCTTGTCTGGGGTCCTTGATTTTCACGCGGCGCTGCGTGGCATCCCGGCTGTATCCTCTGTCTCTCATGGCTTTGGAGACCTTCTCGTAGGTCTTTGCATTCCGTTTTTTGGAGCGCAGCTCCGAAAGCACAGACTCCTCGCCCCACACACCGATCAGATCCAAGAGTTCCCGGTCAGTCTATGCTGGGTCCCTCTTTCTATTCAGAGATTACATGAACTCCTCTGCTGGAGAGCTCTGCATCGCTGCCGGTGCTGCTGAGCTCGCCCCGATGTCCAACCACGAAATGAGATTCTAACTGTCCAGACAGGAAAAGGAATTCAAATTTTCCCGGGACTTTTCCTGTGTGGCTGGTCAGAGCATCCAAGCTCGGACTGCTGTCCAGAGCATCAACAGAGTGGTGCAGTGTGGGATAGCTCCCGGAGCTAGTAAGTTCGATTTGCATCCACACCTAGCCTAATTCGACATAGCCATGTCGAATTTAGCGCTACTCCCCTCGTCAGGGTGGAGTACCGAATTCGAACTAAAGAGCCCTTTAGGTCGAATTAAACGGCTTCCTGGTGTGGACGGTTGAGCGGTTAATTCGAATTAACGCTGCTAAATTCGATTTAAAGTCCTAGTGTAGACCAGGCCTGTGTTAGACATTCACCAGGCTGCTACATTTGAATCCCCAAATGCTAGACTGGGGTGGGCAAACTATGGCCCACAGGCCGAATCTGGCTCCTCAGGGCTTTGGATCAGGCCCGCGGGATTGCCCCCTGTGGCCCCGTGGGGCCCCGCACACCCTGCACTGCTCTGCAGAAGCGGCTGGTACCAGTTCTCTGCAGCCCCCGGGCGGGGGGACAGAGGGTTCCATGCGTTGCCCTTCCTTCCAGGCACTGTTCCCCGCAGTTCCCATTGGCCGGGAATGGGGAACCGCAGCCAATGGGAGCTTCAGGGGAGGTACCTGGAGGCGTGGCAAGGACAGTGCATGTGGAGCCCTCCACCCCTCCCTCCCCCAGGGGCCGCAGCACTTCCTGGAGCGGCATGGGGCCAGGGACAGGGCAGGTGTGCAGCGAGCCTGCCTTGGCCCTGGTGCGCGCTGCTGCCACCCCGGAGCTGCTTTAGATAAGCGGCGCCGTGCTGGAGCCTGAATCCCTCCTGCACTCCGCCCCACAACTCCCTGCCCTAAGCCTCCTGCCTGCACCTCGCACCCCTCCTGCACCCCAACTCCCTGCCCTGAGCCCCCTTGTACACCCTGTACCCCTCCTTCATGGAAGTGGGACCTCATGGTTCAGCCGCTGTAAGCCCCAAGGACCAGTGCTGACTCCTCCAAGACACCAGTTGCTTAAGCAGAGCTCCAACCTTGTGGGTACTTTGGTTAACCATTTACCTCTCCATGGATATGTGATAGCTGAAGCACATAACCACCAGTTTTTGCAAAGGTTTCTAACCAAATTACTCTTTACTTTAGATAGCACAAGAAATGGAGGGATCTAGATAGAATAATAAAAATCCTGCACACATTTCTCTGCTTCAGTTTCCTCACCACATTTGAGCATTCTTTGGGGTCCGGTCAGAGTTTTTTAAGGAGTCTAGGATCCATCCATCCTTCCTCTCCTCCTTCCCTCCTGCACATGGCTTCTCTTTCAGAACATGGAGTCCCTCTCATTCCTGCAGCCTACTTCTGGTCTTTCCCCCCTCTTTCTCCAAAATGGCTGATGAGAGCCCCTTTCTTGTATAACCTCCTTTGTAACACGCTGATTAGTCTCATCAGGTATTCAGTCTCCCACCAGTGATCCGTTGCTTAGTTATCTCCCTCTACCCTCATACCAAATTCAAACTTGAAAAACTGGTTTGTCCAGGGTGGTAGCCAGCTCCTTTACAACCCTCCATTGTTGGCCCTATGTTACTACTTCTTGGAATTTCAGTCCAGTAAAGGCAGCAGAGAAAGCAGATGAGCCCCCACCCCCCATGAAGGAGGCCCATTTTCTCCTAATCAGAGAGCCAAGGTTTGTTTGTTTTTTTTAAACTTTCTGTGCAAAATGTTTTGCTCTCTTGGAGATAAGAAATAAAAAGAATTCTGGATGATGGGTTACTCTGAGTTATGTCACTCAAAGTTCAGGGATTTTCTGTCTCTTCTATCATTGAAGGTACAACTAGGCTTGAAGGCTATTTCATTGTTCAGCACTTAGATACTATAGTGATACGCATTATAGAAATACTATATGTAACCCTTCTGCCCCTCTAAGTTGGCAGCAACAAGGGCCGGGTTCAGTATCCAGGGGTTCCATTTCAATAACACAATGCAAAACCGGCTCGAGCCCCCACCCAGTGACCTGGGACAATTACCTACCACCCCCCGGGCGCCTCTAGGAGGCAATACTTCCCCACTCGCAAGCACAGAGTCCGAGTGTAGCAAAATCCTTTTAATAAAGGAGGGAATCAATGCGGCATCATGTTGGAGAGACACCACAAACAGGACTATACACAAACCATAAGCAAAAAACCCACCTCCAAGTACATTTGGCAATGTCCTTTCCCCCTTAGGGTCTTAAGTCCAATCACCCCAAAGTCCAACAACCCAAAAGTCTCTGTCTCTGGTCGGTGCCACCCCAGAGTTCAAAAGTTTATCTGCAGAGTTTTACCCCCCCCCCAGCCTGGGTGGAAATAAGGTGTTAAGGGGCACCTTACGTGGGCCAGGGCCAACTGCCCTGCTTCTCCGTGGAGTTCTGCTGCAGCCTTCACCACGACTGGCTCCACTCCACCAGCTGTGCTGTTCCTCCAGCAGACCCATGAACCACGTCAGCCGTCCCAACAAACCGCTCCACACTGCTCACTGTTCTATGGGCTGCTCCAACATGCTGCAGACTGCTCCGCTCTGCCAGCCGCTTAGCGATCGATCTTCAGGCTCCCCCACTCAGTGATCTCAGCTCAGTAAGCTTAGCTCTTTTAGTGATTTCAGCTCTTAGTGGTTTCAGCTTGTAGTAGGGGAGCCCCAGTGCCACATTGGCCCAACGTGAATTCAGGTCAGCAGCCTCTAGACGGACTCCTAAAGGATTCAAAATTAGCTCTGCTCTTTAACAGTGGAGAGAGGAGGATGTGCAATTGGTGTTCCAGGCCCTCAAAAGGGGCCCATAGCATCAGGTACACACACCAGTCCCCAACCTCTCTTCCTTTCACTGGGTTTTGGAACCCATGTCCCTTGTCTAGCAAGTACTATTTAATGTAGGTTGAGTCATTTCTGTCATAAAGCAGTCTCATAGTTCCTCATTCACATAATTAGGGTGACAGCACTTTTTTTCCTTCCTGCCCCAATAACAAAGAAATTGGGGATCCCAAAGCTATGAAAATAACCATCCCAGGCTGCTGTGTGTTATGCTAAGTGGAGTGGGTTTACCAATGCAAATGCACATTCTTGAAATTCCTTTGCCCACTCCTCATAATTTACCACTGGATGTCAGGGTAGAGCTCATCCTGACTCTGCTTACATATAGATAGGAAAGGGAAACAAAACAGAAAATTTGCTTTTCCTGAGGATTATTGTGTCCATTTAGATTAATTTATCGAGCAATTCTTTTATGCTAATGTAGATATTTATCATATATATCACATCATTCTGTTAATTTGTGTGTAAATGGAATTGATTTTCTTGATGAACAGCAGAAATTAATACATGACAGTCATCGAGATCTTGATGTCTTGAATGATGAAAGTAGTCCTCTGCTTGACAGAGTGGAAGATGTTTTATTGCCAGATGTGCTTGAAGTGAAAGCTGCTGAATATGAATGCAATGAACTGCAAATTAACAAGCAATGGGAACATCTTTTTGTGCCAAGCAGTTCTCCAGGTATTGTGCCTTTCATATAAAATTAGGAAATTTATTAAGTATATGATGAATGGCATTAGTGTAGTTAGCACTATGACATGTGCAGTTCTCAGGGTGAATTAAGTGAAGATAAAGAATAAAGTAAACTTTCAGAGCCAATATTGAATCCAGTCTGTAGATATAAATGGAGATAGATCTGTATCTGTGCTCTAGTCTAGTAGCTCTGGCGTTTGAACTAGGTTCAATTTTACGAAAAGCAAAAATTACATGACAAAAATGTGTAATTATTTTATAAATTGTGCAAATAAAGAAGAGTGTGTGATTCAGATCCTTAACTGCAACCATCTACCATCTTATCTCCCAGCTCATAGCATCTAATCATCTTAACCATCTGCCACTAACCACATACCTTTTTATCTACATTAACCCATACCAACTTATCTATTGCCTTAACTTAACTGCAGCTTCAGTACATATCTCATGGCTGGACAGAAATTGCCACCACATCAGTTGACAAAATGGACTAGAAGAAGATGGGAAGAATTTTAGGAAATTGCAGTGATCAGCTAAACTGTTAAATCAGTGTTCTTGCCAGAAAAAAAAGTAATTATTATTTATACAGTAACAAATGTGTGGTATTTTAGGTATTTTAAAGACAAATAAGAGTTAAAAAACCAGTCCCCAAAATGTTACAATCTGTACAATACTAATCTAAATTACTAAATTTACTAATCTAAACTATATATATTTAATAATGAGAATTTTTTTAACTTTGAGGGTTTTTTTTTAGGGCTGTCAAGCCATTAAAAATTAATCACAGTTAAAAAAATGTAGGGGGGAAATCTTAGTTTGATTTTTTTTTTAAATATTTTTATTGGAAGTATAGAGTACAATAAAATTAAGGAGCCTAACCTTGCTCCCTATGAAGTCAATAACAAAACTTCCATTAACTCCAGAGGGAGACGGCGTACTGATATGTCCAAGATTGTATAGAATCTAAGAATAATACTCAGAGCCAGATGATGATAAAGGTTTCAGAGTGGTAGCCGTGTTAGTCTGTATCAGCAAAAAGAAGGGGGAGTACTTGTGGCACCTTAGAGACTAACACATTTATTTGAGCATAAGCTTTCGTGGGCTAAAACCCACTTCATCGGATGCATGCCCACAAAAACTTATGCTCAAATAAATTTGCTAGTCTCTAAGGTGCCACAAGTACTCCTCGTTATTTTTGATGATAAAGGTTTCTTTTAATAAATCATCTGATCTCAATGAGGGCCTAGATACCAATTAATCTTTACTTTTAGAGGAGGAGAGTGGTCGTGGACATAGTAAGGAACTGTGAGGTGTATGCTCTGTCAAGAATAGGGTCATGGTCATCTTGCAGCTGATCTAACGAGGGAACTATAGTACAGAGAAAATAAGGGAATTTTAATGTAAGTGAATGAAAGCTCTAAGTGTTCCCACCTGGAACAGTTGTAACAGGTTTCTAGTTGTTCTGATTCCAGTTTCCAGTCTTGAGAGCCATTGGTTGCTACATTCTTGTATTTTTATGTTGTTCCACTTAGAAGACTGGGAGGTCATGTCAGGAGATAATTGGAATAAATTAGATGTTCAAAACCAGATCCTCATATTTTAGGTCAGATTTAGGTTGGAAGGATACTCTGATTCTGGAAAGATCATCCTGTATATGGGCCACCTCCTCCTCCAAAAGCATCCAAGCATCTACTCCGAATACTGCCACCAACTCGTGATCCAAAGCCTATCAACATCAGTAGAAAAACTTCCACTGACATCAGTTCAGAACCTTTGTGGCCTTGGGCTAGTCACTACACTTGTCTGTGCCTCAGTTTCCTCATCTGTAAAATAAGGATAATAATTATTACTAATAATAATATGTGCTCAGATGAAATGTGCTTTATAAATGCAAAGTATAGTAGTAATATTAATTCATAGATGTGGTTCAGCACAGGCAACAACAGCAGTACACTTCCTCATACCGCACTGCCAAATCTTTCTTAACCCTCACCTGGAGGAGTCACCCCTTAGGTTGAGAGGGTAGTTTAGTCTCTGTGTCAGCTGACTCCTTGGGAGCCTTCTTTTCCGGCAGTAAGAAAGCTGACTGGATTGGGAACAGTTTGATGTTATCAGAATTACTTATATGACTTATGTTCTTGTGTTAGAAATAGTTATGGAATGGTGTTACTTACAGTAGCATCAAGAACAAAACCTTTGATCACTCTTTCGCTTTATGCTTTCAAGTAAAAAAATTAGAGCAGTACAAATACTCAGGGTTTTTTTAAATTTTAGTTTTACATTTTATTTGCATCACTTTTAGTTGAAAATTTACATGCAGTAATTGTTGTTTTCAAGTGGTTCACAGCTTTAAACTACCAAAAGGCATGATGCCACGCATCCTAGAAGATGAAGGATTGTATATTCCAAGAAAACCAGAAATTTGTAGGAGAAGTTATAACAAAATGGAAAATCGTCTTCTGAAACAAGAAGGGGTAAATATATTGTTCTATTAAAAGCTAAAAATGCTGTATGTAAAATAAAACCAGTAAATGAAATGTATAGAATTTTTTAACATGTCATATGTACATCTATTGAAATTCTGAAATATTTCTAACAAGGGCAAAAACTGGTTTGAAGAAAGTGGGGAAATAATTTCATTACCTTCTCCAATCAAACAATCACAAAACTTCAGAAAACGTTTTCCTCTTAAGACTGGTCCAGGATTAAAGACAATATACAAGAAGGTCAGCTATTACTACTTTTTACAGCTATAGTTATTCAGAGGACTTTATCTAGACAATACAACAAAAATCAATAGCTTGTATTTTTTTCATGGCAAAATATTTCATTAGGCAGTGTTCAAACTACCTTTCATGGAGTGTCAGTCTCAAGAATGGGTGATAATACTGTTTAGATGGACACATTTGATATTGCACAGACTGTTCCTCACTAAATTTTAAAAATCAGAAAAGTCTGTGCACTGAGGAGTCTCAGCATTGTTACCTTTTGACCTGAGCAGGTAGCCAAAATCTGGTTGTAGCAGGTTGTTTCCATTAAGAGGAGAAGTTGATGATAGAGTGAGGTATTTCTTTGATGCAATCCTATTTATTTACCTAATATGTACATAAAGACCTGTTTCCTTGAAAACAGATGGGATCAAACAGCAGGAGGCAGGAGTAGTTTCTTTGCTCACTCTTTGAAGTCCCTTTCCAGCTAACACATAGCCCAAAAGTGCTCTCTCAGCTTTTCCTCAAGCACACACACTACCAGTTCTTCTGTGGCAATGTCCTCAGCTTTCAGCTGCCTTCTCTCTCCGCTTCTTTGGTGTTGCTGCTGCTGCTTCTCTCTCACACACAGACATATACAGTTCTACCAGTTAATGCCCTAGCCCTTGCATTTGCTTTATCAGTCACCAGGGAAACCTCTTGGGCCACATGGTTACTCAAGCTTTGTTAGGTATCCATATTTTGGGTGATGCTCCTATTGTTTCAGCTATCTGGTTGAATAAAGTAGTTCAATTGCTTTTTATACTTAACCTGAATGAAAGGTTACACTAACCAATTTCAGCAAGGTTTAATGCAACCCATAAGAGTATATAGTTTAGTCTGAAATTAATGTATTTTAATATCTTCCATTTTTCCTTGAATATTTATAAATCCAATTCTTTTAAGAGTAATTTAATCCCAGCATACAAAACCGACCTGCCACTCTAGTTAAGGCACACATTTGGCCTCTTTGAGCGTCTGGCATTCCCATCCAACATCAGATAAAGTGTAAATACTTTGTATTCGGTCAGATTTACCCTTTTTCTTGGATTTGGCTTTTTGGTAACACAAATTCTCCCCAAGCCTGACTGTTTCTAGAGTTCCCTGCAAGACATCCCTATCTTTGCTGCTCATTCTTTCTGACCACATGGTCATGCCCACTTCATATCTTCCTACAATGAGTCAGCAGAATTTACTTAGCTGCTTTAAGCATGGTTCTGATACTTGCTAACGAAAAGTTCTGTGTTCCTCTTTGGGGCTGTAGATCTTGCTATCTGTTATACCTTGAGTGGTGGGTGGAGCAGGTTATCGGGTAGAGCAGCCATTCAGGGAAATCTTTGAACATCTTTGAGTGGGGGATTGGGAGTGGGCTCTTCAACAGCCCAAAAAGGATGGCATAGAAGGTGGTGCTGGGCATGGCCCATGTTGTGGGCTACTGACTACAATTATGCAGATCCAGTGGTCCTAATATACCACTCAGTTACTGCAAGGAGAGGGGCAGGAGTTATTCCAACTCATAAACTAGACTGATAGCTGTAGAGTTGCTGCAATGTAGCCTGACCTGCTGGTACAAAGGAGATTTAACTTTTGCCCCATAACCTCTGTGTACTTCACTGGCATAAAGCCCAATTAGTTGGGCTTTTTGTAGGTGAAGTGAATAGCACTATGGAACTTCCTGCTTCTTCGGCTGAGGCACTGTCTATAAATATATTCTGAGCTTGTAAATCAGCTGGCTCAGATAGCACAGTTGGCAGATTATAAAGTGCTTAATTTTAGGATAATTGGTTTTAGCATATTATCATGGATACAGAACATAGAACTAAGTTTTATTCCTGGCTCTGTCACTGACTTACTATGTGATCTTGAACAAGTCACTGAACTGCCCCATGGCTCCACCTTTTTTTAAAAAACGGGATCAGTGAATTGCTTACCCACTTTTTATAAAGTGCTTTGATACTTGAGAGATAGTGTCATATTGGTGCAAATTCTATTATTACATCAGTACATGATTGTCTCCTTTCACATTTATTGTCTGAATATGAGGGAATCTGTTATTTGTCTGAGGCTGACTTTAGTTAGAAAGTACTGCAGTTTAAGGTTACTACCATTTTGTTGAGTACCACAGACTGAAATCACTCTGTATTTTGAGACTAGAGTTTTGGATTTTGAAAGAAGAAAACTCTTACAGATACAGTTACTGTTAAGTAACACTGCCTTTCAAAAATGTGAAATAAAGACATTTATTTATTTGTTTTGTTTATTTTAAAACAGGCAATGCAACCTGAATTGGAAAGCTGCATCATAACTAAATCAGGGGGTCAAAGAGAACTTTATCAACTAGATCTCAATATATCAAGTTTATTGTTCAGCCACCATCCTCTTTTCAGCCAAGAACATGTGTTGGCTGCTAGGTTGCTCCAACTTTATGAATGCTTTCAGAAGAGACAACAGCATAATATAGCTCTTTTGCTATCTGAAAAGGTAAGAAAATGCTTCATTTTTTAAATGTGGATAGTTTCAGAAATAAAAGATGCACAGTTCAGGAGGGGATGGAAATGTGTATGTATATGTACGTATGAATTGTAGGTGGAGTGTCAGCAAAGGCTATTGTTAAGTTTGCCTAAAATTTTCCATTATAAGACCCTGTTTTCAGTTCCTTATAACTTTGCCAAATTTAAAATCTTTGAGCTAAAATATTCTGTGCGGGGTGTCTACCTCGGGCTAAATTTTTGGGGAGAGAGGGGGCGTAGGGATAGAGTTTCAGAAAAATGGATCAACCATTTCTGAGACCAAAACTAGTGAAAAATGTTTTTTCTAATGTTAACATGTTGTTATAACTGTTTCGGTGAGAAACTAGCATGCCCAAACTTTGTAGCAGGGTAGAGGTCACCCTGGATTCAGAAAGGTGCCTTTTTCTGTCCCTGTGAAAATCCACCTAAATTTAGCCAAATGTATAAGTCTCTGTAAATCACTGTGTGTATATGCTCAGTAGAGTTTAGTTGGAGGCTGGCACCTAAATTCTCAGATTATATCTGCATGGAATGTACTCTGGCCCAGGGATACAGGGGCTGACCAGGATTCTTCCTGCAATTGCTTTTCCCAGTCACTGGGGACCACTGTGATGTAGTGCTTGAGAGCTGGAAGATTGTCTCTTCTGTGCTCTCAGTTCTCCCCTTGCTGGCACCCAAGCAGTACAAAAGAGAAGGGAAGAATCAGAAGGGTGAGGTGCGATGTGGTGACAGGGCAGGCTAAGGGGTAAAAGCTGGGAGGGATAAGAGAAGGGAGGGAAGAGTTACAGTCTAGGGAAGACACACATAATTGGCTGGCAACATTTTTGTGTTTATGGGAATAATGGAGATACTCCCCAATGTGGCTATACCTGTAGTTAGCAGCTCATTTTGCCAGCTGGTGAAACTAAATCTTTGCACTATAAAAACATTTTTTCAAACTAATTCAGATGTGTTGGGTTATTGGCTTATGTGACAACGAACATTTCATAATTAAATAAGAAAAGATAATATAGATCTTTGCCCTAAAAGTTCATTTAAGAAAAATAGGGGTATATTCTCTGTTTGACTCACAAGGATTTATTAATGCGGTTAATATTTAATTTCTATTAATAGAAGCCTTGTATGCAAATGTTCACTGATCAAGATGATGAAAAAATATCTCTTAATTTGGTTGCAAAGGTTCAGTCTCCCAATAGGCTTGAAAGTCAAGTCTCTCTAAGTAAATATCCTCTGATTCAGATGCATATTTGATGTTGTTTACTTAGAGCCAGATTGTGAGCCCCTTAATATTGACTTCCGTAGAACTATACTGCTCAACATTGTGGCTAAGGGACTGACAATCTTTACCTTTACTAACAAAAGTACCAGGCTGTAACCATACTACACTCATGTGGAAAAACCTTCAAAGTGTTAGAAATTCAAATTTCCACTCATGTAGTTGCTTCTCAATCATACCAGGTTAAGAATGGTGTTTACTACTCCTAAACCTTTTGATCTCCCTGTTAATATTTTTTTTTAAACAGAGTTGCCAAAATACACATCTTTGAGAAAGACCCGATTATGACATTTTGGGTTCTTTGATAAATAATCTACATTTTATAGTTTTCTGTAGCACTGAAAATCGAATACAAAAACTGATCAAAAGGGTCTGAATTAACAGTACAAAAATCAGAAAAAGTAAAGGTAAAGCTGCCATTTCATCTTTAATGAATTTCTTTGTACCTTTTAGGTATGATTATGTTTGGTATTTCATCAGCATAATACGTTAATATTTTTATTAGGTTTGCTGAATGCAGTAGGAACTTATCACTAATCAGCTGAAAAGTTTTTAACTTTTTCAAAACAATGTATGGGATTTTTATTACAGCTTAAGGCATTAATAAATGCTACCAAAATAATAGAAAGTAGTTTGGAAGCAAGCCAACTGAGCAGGAAAACTTTAGATGACTACCAATGGCAAATAAGGTAATGTAATTATTGAAAAGAACCAAGCATATTACAACTACACTATGCAACTGTCAGTTCTGTTTTCTTTTGACAACTTGTATCTCTATTCAGTCTACTCCTTAGAATTCCTTAATAAACATCCATTTTTATAATGCGTAACTATTGTAATACTGCACTATTTTCTAAACACACAACTACTACATTTTTTTATGAGAACTGTACATAAGCTTCTGGATTTGTTTTTAAATATTGATGGTAAAACGCTGCTGCAATAGATTTTGGAGTTACTTATATTTGGTTTAATTTCAAATTTTAAAAAATAATATTCTTCATACTGTTCCTGACCTTAACTTGACATGCCCACATTTCCAGTATTTTCCATTTTTCTCATTCCCAGCATCTATCATGACTAATGTAACTTCTTTTCCCACAGAGAGACAGAATTAAAAATACATTGTGACTTTTCTGCAGTAGCTGATGCACAGTAGCAGTTATAGTGGTGAAAGTCTCATAGCATAGATATTTAATTGTTTTTATTATTTGGTGATAACAGCATGCTCAGCACTGTACAAAACCTAGAGAAATACACAGTCCTTACTCCAAGAATCTTATATTTTAGACAAACAGTACATTTTTAACACAGACCATAAAGCACCGGATGGCTTGTCTTTGGAATGACGTTGTGCTGTAGAACAGCCTCTTTCAAGTAACTGGAAAGTGTTCTCTTACTGGAAGCAAGAAAGTTGTATGATATGCAAATTATAATATAAAATTTTTCTTGTTACGGTGAATGTGGAAATTGGATATAACAGAGTTGTTTGATATATTTAACAATATATTTAGCTATATCATGCCACAAGTAATCCTATTGAAGTCTGTGGAACTACTTGCATGGGTAAAGGCAACAGGTGTCACTGTTCAAGGCTTAGCTGTACCTGTGATGCTTCTCTGGGCTGTCTAAGTGTACCCACAGAGGTGCCAGGCCTGGTGCCTTCTCTTGGTGGAATTCTACAATTATGTCTACACTGCAAGTAGACACCCATGGCTGGCCTGTGCCGCTGATTCAGGCTCATAGGTGTTTGGGCTCAGGCTCCAACCTGAGCTCTGGAATCCCCCCACCTTATAGGGTCCTAGAGCCTGGGCTCCAGTCTAAGTAACAAGACTCCAGAGGAGTCTTTATTGTTTGCATCTAATAATACAGGAATTTAGTTTCTTTTTAGATATTTTTTCTACAGTTTGTGTAATGAAAAGAGGCTTACATGCCCACCAAATCATGAGAAGCAAAAAGAAGTATGGGCCAAACCTGCAAAGTACTTGGATCCATATCAGAACCACCCCAGAATTTATGGGCCATTTGGTTCTAGAGTTTTGGTTTGAGGCCATCTCTAAACAAAAATAGTTGATATTTATACAGAGGCTATTAGGCAGAAAGTAATACCATGACAAAGCAATCTTATTCTTTTAATCTCCTATGGAACATCCAAGATACTAAGCAGGGAAGTCTGACAGTTTAATAAATTTCTGTCTGAATATCTACAAACCAGAATCTCAGGTTACCTTTGTTCAGTCCTCACCTCAGTAATTATGGGTCACTGACAGAATTTTAAGGAACAAGTGTAGAGAATAAGATGTGGTTTCTCATTTTATTCCCATATTAATTAGTCAACATGCCAGACTCTTTTTTTTTTCAGATTTGTACAGTAAATCTTTTTGTATTTCAGAAAACCTGCATACTGTTCTTGCATATTTTTCTTCCCTTTCCCACTTAATGCAGGCAAAGGACCAAATTCACATTGTTGTGTGCTGTACCTGAAAAAAATCTGCTAGTGTATGTGCAAAGAATCGATGGAAAATGAATATGCAGATTTTAATAAACTAAGCCTGTGCCTGTGGAATAAAGTATTTTAAATGTGTTCTATTTAAAACTTGAAGTTTGGCGGTATAATTATAGACTGTCTGATTTTGTTATCAGAGAATTAGATTATCTTTTTGTTGTATATTTTTATTGCAGAGATACCAAGAAATTGTATGACCTAGAACAGCAAAAAGATATTTCTTTAATACATAGTATGTTAAAAGTCTGGAAACAAATAAAGTCTGTACGTAGACAGCAAGAATATACAAGTACACCTGTAAAATTACAGTTTCAAAAGTAAGTTGATATGATATCCTTTCAGAGTGTCTCCGAAATGTCTGTGTAAACGAGCTATATTGAAATTGCCAATTAAAAATAGCCTACATCTGTAGCACATATTACAGAGAGTATATTTTGTATACTGTAAGAACTACATATAATTTTTCAAACATATATACTTATAAGTATTAACATTGGTGATAATGAAAAGAAAGGAAAAGTTTAGCTATTAAGTACCAATTTTTTGAATTAGAAGAGCAGTTGAGTAGTGGAATAAGCTATTCAGTCAACTTAGACTCTCTCTGCTTTCTGGGTGCTGGTCTGATCTGTTCCAGACATAAGAGAGTCTCCTCCCAGTCAAGATGTAAAATTAGGAATGGTAAATTCTCAATACAATTTTTCAAAGATACTTTATAAAAATGTAGCTGGATGCAATATCTCAAACATCATCAGAGGGGCTATATACACCATTTCAGTTCTTAGGCTGGAATAGCTGTTGCAGATAGCTGTGTTGGAGCCTATTGACTTTCCTGTGTTGGTTTGACATTAAGCTAGTTCTCATGCTATCATTTGGACAGCACAGAGGCCTCCAAATTCATTATGTGCCTCCATGATACTCTGTTCTGAGCCAAATCTGGCACATGAAGGGGTAGGATGCCTGTGAAGGACAGATATCAGTTGACACTATCCAGTGATTGTGTTTTAGGTCTTCCGGAAGAGCGGGGGAGGTGTCTTTTCCATCCTGCTTTCATTGGGTCAAATTTGAAAATGATTCTCATAGTGAAGTTGGTAGGCATTCGAAGCGGATGGTTTACCACCTTAGAGAGGGTTGGGTGTATTGGAGAGAGTGGGACCTGTTTAGCTAGAACCCAGATTTCTTGGGTTTGAGGGGAGGACTCTAACCCTAGGTTCCGGTTCCCTAGGTGGGAATTCCCACACAGTCTGATTGTACTGGTGTTGTGTTGGGTAGATGGCCCTTCACTCTAGATGCCCTTATCTAGTGCAACTAATACCATATTTTCTGTGTTCTGACATTTCATTAATTGAAATAGACTTTCTATTAGTATATTTAGAAAGCTGCAGTCAAAAAAACCTGCATGTGTTTCATAACCAGGTTTACATGGAATACAATTTTGGAAAAGGACATTTATTTGGTGAATGTAGTGTACTTATAGTGTTGTCCTTAGATCCATATTTTCATAGCTCTCTTATAAATTAGGATTGTGGTTAGTTAAGGTATTGCCTGAAATGTTGATTGATAATTCTCTATCAGTCCTTATAAATTTCCTATTGTAAATTTTGTAATTATGTAATTATTTTATGGTAATGAAAATTGATTTTAAGAAGTTCAAATACAAGTATTGAGCATCAGTATCTTGAAAAGAGATTAACAAAACAAAACAAAACAAAAAGCATGGGTTTTGCACTTGATGTAGACATCTCCCTTCCCTAAACATTCTAACTAAAGCAAATAATTACAGAAAGTGTTTTTAATTTATAATCCTGTTGATATCTTCCACGAGTTTCAAACTCTGATGTATTGTGAGGTAACACTTTGTAGTATTTGTTCTACATTGGAAGATTATAGTGTGTGATCTAACAACTATAGCTACATTTTTCTAATTATAATATTTAAATGTTTTGTATCCATGTTTGAAGAAGGCTGACCAAGAAAAATAATGAGGATAAATATAAGGCAGGATTAGCACAAGATGC
Source organism: Mauremys mutica (assembly GCF_020497125.1). Lineage (NCBI taxonomy): Eukaryota > Metazoa > Chordata > Testudines > Geoemydidae > Mauremys > Mauremys mutica. The sequence goes on from NC_059078.1 coordinate 99,308,372, forward strand.
TGAAAAAGGCAGATGGCTGGAGGGAGAAGATAATATTGATAACCCTGACAATATTTCAGAGACTTGGGGAAAACAGAAGGTACTTAAATTATGAGGTTTTAAAATAATCGATATTGTGTGCCTGATCCTTTTCACATTGTAGCTAATGAGAGTTTTGTCACTCACTTTTATGACAGCAGTGTAGTGCTCCTTGATTTGCTAGAGAAAGCAGTTGCTTTAGAATTGTGGAAATCAAGGTGATGCTGTTTATGTCCCAGATCCAGTGAAAATTTAGGTGGAGGTTTTCAAAGGGACCAAAGGAGCTTAATCGTTTTTTATAGATATGTTATGATAACCAGTTTGAATGTAGGAAATTAATGCTTGTGCTAAAAAAGATATGTTACAAACAGTTAAAATACTGATACTGGTTTCTAGGGATGTTTGGATTCAGTTCCTCCATTGGTGAGTTCAGCACAACTTGCAGAGATAAAGGAACCTCTTTTCATACCACATCTCACTTTGACTGCAGAAATAACAGCAGTGTCCAAGTGTCCCATGTAAGTTGTAATTATTAAATTGCAAAATATTTATTTCTCTGCCAAGGTAGAATAATGATATGTATGTTTTAATTTCACATATCTTTAGAAATTAGTGTATTATAATTTGAAAGTAAATAGCTTCAAAATAATTCATTTAAATTAAAAATTTAGACTTTGTTTTTTTAAGAAAACTAAATCTTATATTAAAATAAAATTTAACATTAATGCCATCATCTTTCAAGGAATTATGCACATGCTTAATCTTATGCAGTCCCATTGACTTCACAGTGTGTAAAGTTGAGCACATGCATGGGTCTTTTTCACAAATGTAGGCTAAATATTTCTTTATTATGTACTCAATATTAATCTTTGATAGCAAATGTGCATGATTTGTATTCCCTTGAAATTAACCAATATGCTAAGCTTTTGTGTTTTTGTGATGCTACGGTAACTGTTGCACTTTAGTCACCAGTTTGTTACTCTGAGTTTGATTATCTAGAATTAATTAAATCTGTATTATATTTGGTAATTTATAGGTATGAACAGAAGAGAAGAGCCAAAGTTCAGAGGCAACAGTATTTTATTAAAATATTTTACAATGAAAAGCAAGTCTCTTGCACTTCAGTAGCTCCCCTACAGCTGGATTTTAGAGTAATGTTTCAGCAAATTTTTAGTATTCAGTTATTAAATTGGCCTGAATCTCTTCGATTGGAGGTATAGTAATGTAATTTACTTTTGTACTTCGTTTCTGTGTGATATTTTAGGTCTGATCCCCAACTTGCATTAAAATCCATATTGATATAAGTCAGTTAGCCTGATACCAGTCCTAGGCAAAATAATGGCAAAGCTGATAGCAGGATTCAGTCACTAAAGAAATGATTTAATGGTCCTTTCTGGCATTAAAAATCTATGACTTTAATGGAAATTGGATTGGCCCCTTAATGTTTGTGTTTTCTGTCATGTTATAGTTTCTTTATAAAATTAGCATACAAAATACCAAACCAAATTTTCAAAAACAGCTGTCCAAGTTACAATTGCAGAATATATGTATGCCTATACAAACAGGCTATTGTTTGACAGGAACATTGGCCCAGTGGTTAGGATGCTAGGGATTGTGAGATTCAGGTTCAGTTCGCTCTGTTGCCATAGACTTACTGTGTGACCTTAGGCACGAGACACTTAGTCTCTCTGTGCCTTAGTTCTTACAAATGGGTATAATAGTACCTCATGAGATGTTAAGAGAATTTTTTTTAAAGACTGTGAGGTGCTCAGATACTATGGAAATGGAGACCATATAAGTAGTTAAGAAAGATTTTGCAAACAGAACCACTTTTTCATTACAAGTACATATTCTGTCTGTCTAAACTTATATTAATCCTCCTTTTTGGAGTTTCTTCCCCCTCCCCACAGCTTCTTTCAGAATCTCTTTGCTGGAACTTGTTCTTTTTTGACACATCTTAACTACAGCACAAATTGTTTTATTTTTAGATTTGTGAATCATCTAAAAGGACAAATATGTTGGCCAAAATATATTTACCTATTCCTGACAATACTGTACTGCAAAGCAAAGGTGTATTGGAACAGGCAGAATTTAGCTGTGACCAGCAAGTTAAACCCATAAATGGAGAAGTGGGAAGCAGTAAGTTACTTATATGTGAAAAAGATTTGAGCCTGGCTTAGTGGTCTGTTGGCAGTATAGTGCACTGTGAGACCGAGGTCTTAAGTCTAAATTCTTTGACTGATGCTTGAAGAAGAGTTGATAGTCTCCTCAGGGAGTAGTGTTTGGCCTCCTTGCTCCTGACCTCTTACACCAAACCTGTGGTAGTATTTAGTATTTTTCAGAGCTATGTCAGAGTGAAAGCACTTTGCGTTACTCTAACACTGAGACCTTCCTTTGAAATCCCATTCCTGTAGCTCACTCTGCCATGACACAGACACTTGGTGATTCTTCCTCCTTTGTTCTCATGGGCAAAATGATGACCATTCACCATCCAGGATTTTCCTGCTATTTATAGACTTATAGACTCATAGACTTTAAGGTCAGAAGGGACCATTATGATCATCTAGTCTGACCTCCTGCACAATGCAGGCCACAGAATCTCACCCATCCACTTCTATAACAAACCCCTAGCCTATGTCTGAGTTATTGAAGTCCCCAAATTGCGGTTTGAAGACCTCAAGCTGCAGAGAATCCTCCAGCAAGTGACCCGTGCCCCATGCTGCAGAGGAAGGCGAAAAACCTCCAAGGCCTCTGCCAATCTGCCCTGGAGGAAAATTCCTTCCCGACCCCAAATATGGCGATCAGGTAAACCCTGAGCATGTGGGCAAGACTCACCAGCCAGCACCCAGGAAAAAATTTTCTGTAGTAACTCAGATCCCAACCCATCTAACATCCCATCACAGACCACTGGGCATACTTACCTGCTGATAATCAAAGATCAATTGCCAAATTAATTTCCAAAATTAGGCTATCTCATCATACCATCCCCTCCATAAATTTATCAAGCTTAGTCTTAAAGCCAGATATGTCTTTTGCCCCCACTACTCCCCTTGGAAGGCTGTTCCAGAACTTCACTCCTCTAATGGTTAGAAACCTTCGTCTAATTTCAAGTCTAAACTTCCTAGTGTCCAGTTTGGAGCTTCCTTCTCTGCTTATCCAGTTGGATTAATACCTCACTGAGAGAAACACATAAGAAGTTTGACTTCTTTGAGCAGTGTCCCTATGGTTGCTCCACTTCAGGTGCATGTGCACCCCTCGAGTCCTTGATCCGAGATTTTCTGTTAGCAGCATCTGTTCAACCTGCACATGCATTCTAGGAATCCTTGTGCCATTCACCGAGGTGAGATAGGGCTGCTTGGTGAACCATTCTAAGTTCCTAATCAACATCTCAGCCTGAGACGGAGCCTTAGTATGTCTGCCTTGAGCATGCCTTGTCTATCTCATGTACAGTTTCTTATGGTTGGTTGTTTAGGATTAGCTTAGTGCAGTTAATTGTTAGTAGATAGTTTATAGTTAGTTAGTTAGATATAAGTAGTGACAAGATTGATTTGTTTCCTTTCCCTCCCTTTGGAGAGTCTAATTCTCCTGATAGGGCATGCCAGGCTCACCTCTCCTGTTGAGAGGCTATGCCTGTTAGTGACACCCATTCCAAGTATATTTGTTTGAGGGAGTCTCACAGCTCCCAGAAGTACAACTTCTGCCTGGCCCTCATATCCAGGGCAAGGAAGAACAGTGTGATTAAACTGAGAACTGAGACTGTTCATGATGGAGTGCTCCCTTTGACATGCTTCTGAGTCAGGTCAGGAGTTTCCCAGACCCCCACTCCATCCAGTACATCTGTCTCTGGACAGATCAAATGGCCCTTCAGCCTCAGTGCAAGTTCCTAAGAAAAGGAAGGCTATGGAAACTTCAGAGAAAGCTTTGAAGAAGAGGCACTCGGACACTCTCATCATAAGGAGCTAGTTCTTAAATGGCCCCAGTCCTCTGCTAGATCCATAGTCTTGGAAGCCTCGACCTCTTGGCTCAGTACCATAAAGGCAAAAGACTCCTCCTGTATTAGCGGAAAGTCCTGGAGAAACACATCTCTGATAGGGTGCTGGTACCATCTACCAGGGACAAGATGGGCATGAATAAGCACTCCAGACAGTTACCTTCTGGCACAGCCCCACCATCAGTACCTACCCACTCAGCACCCTTGGTACCAGGCAAACCACAGTGTCGATATATTCCCAGTCAGTGGTACAGCCTTCTTCAGCTACCAATTTGGTCCCAATTCCTACTTAGTACCACAAGAATTAAGGACTTGTTTGTGATGGATGAACCAGAGTTCCCATTGCTCATGTGTACCGAATGCCTCTGGGTACTGAGACACTGATTTCCAGCTTACCATTGTTTTCCGGTTCCACGGGACTCTCAACCCTTTTTCACTGGTGTTCCCCAGTTGGAGGATACTGAGGAGGATGAAGAAGACTTCTGGTTAGTCTTTTCTATTTCTGTACATGGTGCTTCTACACATCCCAGGGCTGCTTATCAGTAGCGATTCACTAGACCACCAACACTATTACATAGGGAGGTTGGAATTGGACAGTCCTCTGCCCCACTCAAAACTGAGTGATAGCAGGCACGTATCGGCCAGAGAGGGGGTGCTTTCATGAGTCGGATACCAACTCTATTATATTATGATATCAGGGGTGAGGATCTTCAGACCGACCCTGATCCACAAGGGCCGCAAAGAGGCAGTAAAACAACTTCGGCTGAAGCAGCCACGGAAACAACAGGCAAGATTTTAACTGTTTTATTGTGTAAAGCCAGAGGCAGAGGTCGAAAGAGAGCCACAGGCAAAGGCAGTAGCACAACAAAGCCAGTGTCAGAGGCAGAGGCAAAGGAGAGCCAGAGGCAGAGGTGTACTGAAAGGACTCTTGAATGCTCTATAGGTAAGAGAGACCTGGAAGAAAAGGCCCTGACTGACAGGGGCAAGAAAAAGAATATGCCCTGACTGAAGATGGGGGCAGAAAAGGACTGAGGGAAGAACCACTGCCCGAAATCCTGTCTGAAACGGGAGGTGTATGGTGGGCTGGACTAGGTCCTGAGGCCCCCTGCTGGAGGCCTCATAGCCCTGCCTCACCCCGCCCCAGAAAAGAACAGAAGAGAAGTCCTCCTGGTAGCCTAGAGTGGGTGCAGAGGAAGCAGCCAGCCAGAGGGGCTGCTGGAGCAACCAATCAGGGGCCAGAAGGGCCATGTAAAAGGAAGCAGCAGAAGCAGAGCAGTCAGTTGTTGCCTGGAGCTTGAAGAGGGAGAACTGGGTGCCTGGCTGGCTGGAAGAACAGCTGGACCAGGGATAGGTCAATGCAGGCAGGCTGAGCCCAGGGACTGAGTCCAGAACCTAGACAGACCAGGTCAGGGTACTGTGAGGGGCCCTGCTGATCTGGTTAAAGACTGAGCCCAGGTGAGGGATGCCAAAAGGACACCAACCTAGGGTACCAAGATGGGCCCTTGTTGGGCTGTTAAAGAAGGCAGTGCCTCTGGGAAGGAAGCCTTGGTGCTATCTCCCCATACCAGGGCTGTGCACAAGAACTATAGACTATATACAGTGGAAGGGGGGATAGTGTGTCTGCTGCGTCACTGAAGACCGGCCAAAAGAACCATCGGCTGGGGGTGGGGGCACTCGTGAGAGGCAGGTGCCACCCCATCATAAGAAAAGGAAAAAGCAGGCTCCTATCTGACCGGAAGGGGGTTCCTGCAAGAGGAGAGTGCTGCTCCATTCAAAACAGAGTGATTGCAGGCATATATCAGCCAGAAAAGGGCGTTGGCAAGAGGCAGGTGCTAATGCCATTACAGCCTCATAGAGGTTATAACATCAAGCTATATCATCCACTTTATGTCCCTCCCTTTTACCCCTTTCCCTGTCCCTCTTCAGGGACCTCTCTCACGAGCTTTTATTGAAACAAGAAGTGGACTCTCCTCCAGTTAGGAGCAATAGAGCTAGTCCTGCCTCCTCACAAGGAAAAGGGTGTTACTCAAAGTATTTCCTTGTGCCAAAGGAGGATGGAGACCAATTTTGGATCTAAAACTACTAAACAAATTTGTAAAGCCTCCAAAGTTCAAGATGGTGACTCTGGCAGCTATAATTCCTTCACTAGAGGAAGTAAATTTTGTTTTTGACCCTTGACCTACAAGATGCCTATTTCGATTTAGTATTACACCCATCACACATTAAATACTGTGACAGGGTCAGGCCAGATGGCTACAGGAGAGTGATAGAAGGCAGATATATGAGCCCCAGGTTAAGTAGGTCCCCTTTCCCTGGGTAAGGTAATAGGGAAGGTTCCAGAACAATCAGGAACTTTCTGGAAACAATTAAAGCAGACAGGCTGATTAGAACACCTGCAGCCAATCAAGAAGCTGCTAGAATCAATTAAGGCAGGCTAATCAGGGCACCTGGGTTTAAAAAGGAGCTCACTTCAGTTTGTGGTGCGGGTGTGAGGAGCTGGGAGCAAGAGGCGCAAGGAGCTGAGAGTGAGAGGGTGTGCTGCTGGAGGACTGAGGAGTACAAGCGTTATCAGACACCAGGAGGAAGGCCCTGTGGTGAGGATAAAGAAGGTGTTTGGAGGAGGACATGGGGAAGTAGCCCAGGCAGTTGTAGCTCTCATGCAGCTGTTACAGGAGGAACTATAGACAGCTGCAATCCACATGGCCCTGGGCTGGAACCCGGAGTAGAGGGTGGGCCCGAGTTCCCCCCAAAACCTGCCAACTCCTGATCCAACTCAGGAAGATCTCTGAGGCTAGCAAAATCCGCCAATAAGCGCAGGGCCCACCAAGGTAGAGGAGGAACTTTGTCACAACACCTATGTTTTACTATAGGCCAGAATCATTTTCAATAGTGAATTCTTCCATCCAGCCTTTCTTTGGCCCTAAGGGTATTTTCAAAGGTCCTGGCAATAGTGGCTGCTTACCTCTGATGAAAAGAAATTCTAGTCTCTGTGTACCTCAATGACTAGCTACTCAAAACCAATCCTACAATGCAGTGCTGTCTTCACTCAGACAGCTCTTTTTTCAAGGAATTGGTCTCTAGATAAATGTATAAAAAATCCATATTAACCCCTGTACAGAAAATACTACTCAGGAGTTTTCTTTGATTTATTGGCAGTGAGGGTCTACCTTCCCATGGACAGATTCATAACTTTGTCAGATCTGGTCAGGATTATGTAGGGGAGTCCTCAAACTACAATAAGGAATTCTTGGGACACATGGCAGCTTGTACCTTTGGGACTGATCATGCAATGCTATGCCTCTGCTACTTCCAAGGCTGGCTCAGAATGTCCTATTCACCAGCCAGAGACACTTTGGACAGGTAGATCAAGGTTCCTCTCCAGGTGAGGAACTCCCTAGCCTGATTAAAAAAATCAACTCACCGGCAGTGCAGCCATTCCTCTAATTCGCCAAGCTCCAACTTTAACTGTGACAATAGATACATCACTTTTGGGAAGGGTTGCTCACCTCAATGCCCTCATGACTCAGGGCAGATAGACACCTCTGGAAACCAGTCTCCACATCAACGTGTTGGAACTTAGGGCAGTCAGAAATGCCTGCTTTCATTTCCTACCCTTCACTGGGGCAAATAAATTAGGGTCATGAGAGAAATGTGGCCTACATATTAACAAACATGGCTGAGGATTATGCAGACGGGGAAGATGAAGATGAAGAAGAGGAGGAAGACCTAGCAGAGAGCACACAGCACTCCGTGAGCCCCAGCAGCCAGGAGCTTTTTATCACCCTGACGGAATTACCCTCCTCCCAGCCCTCACAAGCCACTATCCCAGACAATGACGCCATGGAAGGGAGCTCTGGTGAGTGTACCTTTGTAAATAGCAAACATTGTTTTTTAAGCAAGCCTTTTTTAATGATTGATTTGCCCTGAGGACTTGGGATGCATTCGCAGACAGTATAGTTACTTAGAAAAGTTTGTTAACATGTCCGGGGATTGAGAGGAAATCCTCCAGGGACATCTCGATGAAGCACTCCTGTAGGTACTCCAGAAGCCTTTGCAGAAGGTTTCTGGGCAAGGCAGCCTTGTTCCGCCCACCATGGTAGGACACTTTACCACGCCATGCATGTAGCAAGTAATCAGGTATCATTGCGTGGCAAAGCATAGCAGCGTATGGTCCCGGTGACTGCTGGCATTCACGAAGCATCCGTTCTTTATCTTGTTGTGTTATCCTCAGCAAAGTGATATCGTTCAGGATAACCTGGTTAAAAATCAGGAATTTAATTAAGGGGGATGGCCATTTTCCTACTGGGTTCGTGGACTGCAGCAGCTTAAAAAAAAATCCTTTCCTCCACGTAGCCAAGTGGGGGGAGGGGAGGAATGAAATGCCAATGATCTTTTTTGTGTTTGGACAGCGGGGCTTCCCCAAGCTACCAGCCACGCAGTGGGTGGGGGGGTGGGAAGGGTGTTGATTAGCAGGGAGCTAGCGTGGTATTAGCCATGCATTGGGGGGAGGGGTAAATCACTGCAGACGCCGAAAGACAGTGGCTTACCATGGCCGCATGCAAGCTGAATTCTGATGCCCGGACCTGTGTCTGTGAGATCAGTAACTCCAGAGCTGCAGGCACTCACTATTAAGGTGAAAAATGCGACCTTGTAGGGAAATCACATGTGCTATGTAAGGTGAATAGCGCTATTCACTGTGAAAGAGTATAACCATTGTTCTGTAAAATGTATCTTTCTAAATATTTCTCTCCCTCATGCAGCTGCAAATTTTTCCACCATCCCTCCTCCATCCCAAAGGCTAGCACAGATAAGGCGGAGGAAAAAGAAGACGCGAGATGAAATGTTCTCGGATATTATGGAAGTTACACGCAATGAAAGAGCTCATCTGAATGAGTGGAAGGACGTGGTATCAAATTACAGGAAAGAGGCCAGTGAACGTGAGGACAGGAGGGACACCCGAGATGAGAGGTGGCGGCAGGAAGACCGGCAGGAAAATCAGCGGTGGCGGGATGCAACTCTGGGGCTGCTGCGTGATCAAACTGACATGCTCCGGCGTCTGGTGGAGCTTCAGGAATGGCAGCAGGATCACAGAGTGCTGCTGCAGCCCCTGTATAACCACCCTCAACCCTCACCATGTTCCACATCCTCCTCACCCAGACGTGTAAGAACGCGTGGGGGGAGGCTCCGTGCACCCGCCCACTCCACCCCCGTGGACAGCCCAACCAGAAGGCTGTCGTTAATGTGAAATTTTTTTAATGGCCTTCTCCATCCTTCCTATCCTCCTCCCAAACCACACCCTTACTTCTCTCCCTCTTTTTATAATAAATTAATAAAGAATTCATGATTTTTAAATGAGAGTGACTTTATTTGCATAAGTAAGCTGTACTCGAAGGGGGAGGGTGAGTTGCTTACAGGGAATGAGTCAATCAAGGGGGGTTGGGTGTTCATCAACAAACACAGCAGTCGCACTGTACCCTGGCCATTGATGAAGCTCGTTTTCAAAGCTTCTCTGATGCGCACCGCTTCCTGGTGTGCTCTTCTAATCTCCCTGGTGTCTGGCTGCGCGTAATCAGCGGCCAGGTGATTTGCCTCAGCCTCCCACCCCGCCATAAAGGTCTCCCCCTTACTCTCACAGAGATTGTGGAGAATACAGCAAGCAGCAATAACATAGGGGACATTGGTTTGGCTGAGGTCTGAGCGAGTCAGTAATGTCCGCCAGCGCGCCTTTAAACGGCCAAATGCACATTCCACCACCATTCTGCATTTGCTCAGCCTGTAATTGAACAGATCCTGACCACTGTCCAGGCTGCCTGTGTATGGCTTCATGAGCCATGGCATCAAGGGGTAGGCTGGGTCCCCCAGGATAACGACAGGCATTTCAACATCCCCAACTGTTATTTTCTGGTCTGGGAAGTAATTCCCTTGCTGCAGCCGTTTAAACAGAGTAGTGCTTCTGAAGACGCGAGCGTCATGAACCCTCCCTGGCCATCCCACGTGGATGTTTGTGAAACGTCCCTTGTGATCCACCAGTGCTTGCAGCACCATTGAAAAGTACCCCTTGCGGTTTACGTACTGGGTGCCCTGGCGCTGCGGTGCCAAGATAGGGATATGGGTTCCATCTATCGCCCCCCCACAGTTAGGGAATCCCAGTGCAGCAAAGCCATCCACTATGGCCTGCACGTTTCCCAGAGTCACAACCTTTCGTAGCAGCAGCTTAGTGATTGCTTTGGCTACTTGCATCACAGCAGCCCCCACAGTAGATTTTCCAACTCCAAATTGATTCCCGACTGACCGGTAGCTGTCTGGCGTTGCAAGCTTCCACAGGGCTATCGCCACTCGCTTCTCTACTGTGAGGGCTGCTCTCATCTTGGTATTATGGCGTTTCAGGGCAGGGGCAAGCAAGTCACAAAGTTCCATGAAAGTGCCCTTACGCATGCGAAAGTTTCGCAGCCACTGGGAATCGTCCCACACCTGCAACACAATGCGGTCCCACCAGTCAGTGCTTGTTTCCCGGGCCCAAAATCGGCGTTCAATGGATAGAATCTGCCCCATTACCATCAGGATCTCCAACGCGCGGGGGCCCGCGGTTTGAGAGAATTCTGTGTCTACGTCCTCATCACTGTCATCGTCGCGCTGCCGTATCCACCTCCTCCTCGCCTCGGTTTGAAGGTCCTGGTTCACCATATACTGCACGAGAGTGCGCGAGGTGTTTAAAACATGCACGATTGCGGTATTGAGCTGAGCAGGGTCCATGCTTGCTGTGTTATGGCGTCCGCACAGTTCACCAAGCAAAAAAGGCGCGAAATGCTTGTCTGCTGCTTTCAGGGAGGGAGGGGTGAGGCTGTACCCAGAACCACCCGCGACAATGATTTTTGCCCCATCAGGCACTGGGATCACAACCCGGAAATTCCAAGGGGCGGGGGAGGCTGCGGGAACTATGGGATAGCTACGGGATAGCTACCCACAGTGCAACGCTCCAGAAATCGACGCTAGCCTTGGACCGTGGACGCACACCACCGATTTAATGTGTTTAGTGTGGCCGCGCGCAATCGATTTTATACAATCTGTTTTGCTAAACCGGTTTATGTAAAATCGGAATAATCCCGTAGTGTAGACGTACCCTTAGACAAGCTTGGTACCCTTACCTGCTTCAGCTGTGCATCCAACTGCCATTCAAGCTTCTGGCCATTACTCATTTCCTCTCCCAGGATGTGGATTATGTGCTTCACACCAGTCTAGTACCAGGCACTAAAAGTTCCATTATCGCTTTGATGTACTGATGTTTGCAATACATCAGAGTGTCCTACAGAACTTTTGGTGCACAAGTAGCAGAGTCCACACAGTCGGTTAGTATGCTGCAAGCCAGTGGGCGGTAGAGTCACATTTTGGTTTGCTGCATGCTAAATTTCTGTGTAAACAAGTCCTGAGGAAGAGGTGCCTCAAGACTTCCACAGAGTGAGGATCTCAATGAGCCTTCTTCATGCTATTTTCTCTGGCATATAGTATCAGAGTGGACCAGTGAGTACTTCCTGTTCGCTAAATTTTGCCAGTAGGTTTTAACCTCTCCTCTAAGACGTTTCCTACAAAGCCTTTTTAAGGATTGCTGGGAGTTTTATTGTGTTTCCGAAGAGTTATTTGAAATCTGTAAGTCAGTGTGTGACACAGAGGCCCAATGGTGGTTCAGTAACCTGTGAGCAACTCTTGTCAGGCTTGACAAACTCACTACACCTAACACATTGCTGTCATAGCATTTATCTGTACAGAGCATCTTGTAAGATATTGAATGACAGCCAGTGGCACATTAGTCATTAATATCATTATGAATGTGTGTGTGTGTGTATGTGTGTATATATATCTATATATATAATATGAGTACTTACCGATATTATGCTTTAAAATCTGTAACCAAACAAAGGGAAAAACAGGTTTTCTTCCAGACAGGAGTGAGGGTAGTTATCTCCTTGTCTCTAATGTAATGAGCATTGTGGAGCTGAATACAATGGGAGCTGCAATTGTATGTCAACAGAAAGAGGCAGGGGGATGGCAGGATGTGAAATCAGCATGGGGAAGACACCAGAGACAAGAGCCATGGGCCGGAGTGGTGGTGGGGAGAGGGTTGTCTTGTCTTTGGGGTCAAAACAGTGAGTTGGAAGGGGGGAATATAAGGAAAAGCAAAAAGGACATTTTTGATTCATTTCACTGAAGAACACTCCTGGTGGAGGGGAGTAATTCATCAAAAATTTGGATCTTGATTTGACTGAAAATCAGCAAATTCTGCAAAAGGACTTTGAGGGTGAGAAAACTATTTTAGCCAAAGGATTGTAGCTTGCTAAAGTTATGTTTAGTCTCTTAGAAATGTGTTATACCTTTGTTTCAGTTGTAACCATATCTGTTTCTACTACCCTTACCCAGTATCACCTGAATATCTATCTTTGTTAATAGCTTCTCTTTGTTTTATCATAAGTAGATCTCAGTGCTTTAATATTAAGCAAAGTGTGGATTCTTGGTTGAATCAAATAAGTTGGTGTGTACACTGTCTCTTTGGAGACAGTGGACTTGTTAATTACTGAGAGTGCCCAGTGACTGGTGCTGGGGAATGCTCTTAAAGGGGGCTCACGGACTTGTGTGCTCCAAGTGTTAACTTCAAAGCAAAGAAGGGACTGGCAGAGTCCTGAGAAGTTTGACTGGGTTGGCTAACAGACTGGGGTGACAGGAATCTGTGACTCCGTTTAGCACCAACAAATCTCTCTCTTGCTGAGGCAGGGGGTGTAACAAGGTAAACCACAGTCCTGAGCACACCGAGAAAGTGTAACACAATGGTTTTGCCATTTTCATATCAAGTTTTTGTGACTGGCCTAGTGAGCCATGGTTCTGAGGAAGGAGATATCTTCTGACTGAGAATCTGGATGCCGAGTCCAAGAACCAATAAAGAAGGTCTCAAAAGGATTGGGAATAGACATGTTTTTTCAGAATTCCCTCCCAGTCAATTCCTCACTCCAGCAGATCACAAACTGCCTATCAGAAATTTTTGCTAGATCTGCTAAGGAACTGTACATATTCCCAAAGATCTGGGGGATGAATGGCTCTCTTCCTTTAGGCCCCAGATCAAGAAAGCATCCTGATTCAGGAAAACACTTAAGTACGTGCTTATAGCCTAAAGAAGTCTCGGGATGTGGGTGTAAAAGACTAGTCACTGGGGTGTGTAAGATGTATAAATTAAGATGGGTAGACCTTTAACAACAAATGGCAGGGTTGAAGGATCAGTGTTCTTGGGTTCATTTTTCTGAAGATCTCAGCTTTCAAAAGCTTGGGAAAAGCTGAACTAGATAGAACTTTACATTTAATTATACTGATTTATTTTCTTCCAACAACTTTTAATTTACAGATGTACCTTTTCTTCTGGATGAAAATGAAACTGAAGAGGTGTGTCTTTTGACATCAGGAAAACTAATGTATTCCTTATCCTGGGCGGTCAATGAGGAAGGAATTCCGTTAGCCCCTGTATCTCAGAAAATAATCTCTGCTCGTTACAGGTAATAGTAAATCTTATATTGCTATAAGATTGTCACGGGTTTCACTAAATAGCATCTCATGTTTAATACTGTGGGAAAAGTTATGCTAAATTATCATTTGCTTTATGGCAAGGTGTTCTGTATAATGCTAATTTACTGTAAACCACAGTTAACCTATTTTCTGCAGATTTCTTGGGTGTTTCCATCTTTATTTTTCTTGTAGTCATGACTTAGAATAAGACTGAACCTGATGATGTCTGTGAGAATTGGAAATGTTTGCTAAACCATTATGTGTATAGTATATAGGAGCTAATGTATGACAAAATAAGTGAAAGTCTTGCATTCCTTTGTAGTGTGCCAAGAAACATAAATGCAGAAATAGCTACTGGACTCCTGTGGTTCACTGACAGACAGAAACTTACCGAATGGGCCAAAGAAGTCAAGATTGATCCTAATGACCCTGAGTATTCAGATTTGATGGAATTCATTATGGTAATGTTTAGCAGAGTTCAGTATTAGGAATTTGTAATAATAATTTATAATTGATTCTAGAAGAAACTATGTGTTGAGTCTAACATGACAGGAGTTAGGGAATTTCTAGATATTGACTACTAAAGCATTTTTCACAGGAGATCTTTGGCTCCAAGGTTATAAATAATATGAGTCTGAACTGTGAGACTACTTCTGTTCAAGATTTCTGGAGATGCCAAAAGAAGTGGGAGCAAAGCTGAATAATTTATGTATATACTTGAAGCAACAAGATGAAATTGTTGCTCCCTAATTATAAGTGAGCCTATTTTTATTTTAGATTCTACTTGAATCAGATTCTACTTGCACAGGTACAGACAGATATCATCTTCCTTTCCAAATGCAAACGGATGGACATCATACCAAATGGACTGAAGGTGAAAAATCCATTGCTATCTACATACTACACAGACCACAGTGAGAGATTATGCCATACTCTATCAAAGAAACTGAGGAACCATCTGATCAGCATCCTATACAGCAAACAGGAAAACATCAAAAAAGAGCTCTCCAACCTGGAGCCGCTCATAAATAACCAAACTTCCATACAAACGGACTTCACTAAAATAAGACAGGAGATCTACATTACACACTTCACCTCTCTACAAAGGAAAAAGGACTGTAAACTGTCTAAAATCCTACTTGCCACATGGGGCCACAACAGTGGTACCCCTAACCCACCCAGCAATATTGTCAATCTATCCAACTACACACTCAGCCTGGCAGAAGAGTCTGTCCTATCTCAGGGACTCTCTTTCTGCCCTGCCACCTCCACAAACATGATACAGTTCTGCGGTGATCTAGAAGCCTACTTTCGCCATCTCCGACTCAAAGAATACTTTCAAGATAACACTGAACAGCACACTGATACACAGATACCCTCCCACCAACAGCACAAAAAGAAGAACTCCACATGGACTCCCCGTGAGAGTCGAAATGACAGTCAGAAATTGTGGAAAAAACATAGAATGCTTCTGCCGGTGTGCACAGGCAGAAATTGTGGAAAAACAACATCCCTTGCCTCATAATCTAAGTCGTGCAGAACGCAATGCCATCCACAGCCTCCAAAACCACCCTGACATTATAATCAAATTTATCAAAGAGGCTGATAAAGGAAGTGCTATTGTCATCATGAACAGGTCTGACTACCGAAAGGAGGCTGCCAGACAACTCTCCAATACCAAATTCTACAGGCCACTTCCCTCAGATCCCACTGAGGAATATACTACTCAGGACACTACCTACATTAACACCGGAACAACTCAACATACCCTTAGAGCCCCGACCGGGGTTATTCTATCTACTACCCAAGCTCCACAAATCTGGAAATCCTGGACGCCCCATTATCTCGGGCATTGGCACTCTCACTGGAGGACTGTCTGGATATGTGGACTCTCTACTCAGACCCTACGCCACCAGCACTCCCAGCTATCTCCGTGACACCACTGATTTCCTGAGGAAACTACAATGCATTGGTGACCTTCCAGAAATCACCATCCTAGACACCATGGATGTAGAGGCTCTCTACACAAACATCCCACACACAGATGGAATACAAGCTGTCAAGAACAGTATCCCTGATGATGCAACAGCACAACTGGTTGCTGAGCTCTGTGACTTTATCCTCACACACAACTATTTCAAATTTGATGACTATACCTCCAGACCAGTAGCACCGCTATGGGCACCCGCATGGCCCCACAATATGCCAACATTTTTATGGCTGACCTGGAACAACGCTTCCTCAGCTCTCATCCACTCGTGCCCCTTCTCTACCTATGCCACATTGATGACATCTTCATCATCTGGACCCATCTGGGCTTTTCATAAGACATCTGATCGCATGTATTCCTTGGCTAGTGGCATCTGACCAGTGTAACATTCCATGGCATCTGCCCATTAAAACTGCTCACATTATACCAAAATAGAGTGATAAAGCTTATTACATTGATTTTCTTCATTTACAAAGGCAATAAGCTAAACTTTAATCTGTTATACCCATGAAACTTCATTGGAATAATTAGGATTTCACAGGTGAAAGAGAGAGCAGAATTTTGAAAGTATTTTAAGAAACATCTTCCTTAGAATTTCCTAGGCCATGGATGTGTACAGAGATAGTACGGGCTAGTCAGTCATTTAATTTCTGTGACACAGAAAACTACCGTATTTTCCGGCGTATAAGACGGGTTTTTGGGCTAAAAAACAACCCCCAAAAATCGGGGGTCGTCTTATACGCCAGGTATAAACTCCTGACCGCGGCTGGGATTTAAAAGGTTCTGCGCTGTCCGCCGCAGCAGGCAGCGCAGAGCCTTTTACACCCCAGCCGCGGCCGGGAGTCAGAGGGCTCTGGGCTGCCCGCTGCTGCGGGGAGCCCAGAGCCTTTTAAATCCTAGCCGTAGCTGGGGTGTAAAAGGCTCTGGGCTGTCCACCGCGGCGGGCAGCGCAGAGCCCTCTGAATCCCGGCCGCGGCTAGGATTTAAAAGGCTCTGCGCTGCCCGCTGCGGCGGGGAGCCCAGAGCCCTCTGACTCCAGACCGCAGCTGGGATCTAAAAGGCTCTGCGCTGCCCGCTGCGGCGGGGAGCCCAGAGCCTTTTAAATCCTAGCCGCGGCTGGGATTTAAAAGGCTCTGGGCTGTCCACCGCGGCGGGGAGCCCAGAGCCCTCTGACTCCCCGCCGCGGCTAGGATTTAAAAGGCTCTGCGCTGCCCGCTGCGGCGGGGAGCCCAGAGCCCTCTGACTTCCCCCCGCAGAAGGGGGGGGTCGTCTTATACGGCAAGTATATGGCAAAACTAATTTTTTAATGAAAAAATTAGGGGGTCGTCTTATACGCCCCGTCGCCTTATACGCCGGAATATACGGTAGGTGGATTTTTAAAGAAAAAGAACAAATAAAAATACCATACAAACTCAAATGTCTGTTTCTCCTTAAAGTTAATACCAATACAAAAAATGTGGGCCGTTGTTCACATAATAAAATCTATGCTGAAGAGGAGCCCCAAATAGTAGCAGTGGTATTGCAGGTCATACTGAGATGTATTGTTAGAAGTATGGGAAGTTTGCTTAGAACCTGTTGGTTCTTTGCTTGGCTCAAGCCAGTGGTTTCACTTTATAAAAAAAAATAGCAAAATTTCTTAGTCATCACCCAAAAAGTTTTAAAATATCTGAACCTTGCTTTTACTTTCTCTAACAGTATGCAAGATCCAAGGAACAAACTGTGTCAAAATATTTTCGTCTTGAACAGCTGCAAGAAGAATTTAACTTTGTTACCGAAGAAGAGATTAAAAAGTGTAAACGTTTCCAGCTGTTGCAGCTTAGAAACTCAGAGCAGTTAGATTTCTGCCATTTTCGGCAAATACCACTGTATGATAGAGAGATACCAGATGCAGTCATTCAGGTATTTGTTTAATGTTATATATGATAATCTGAGTTTAATATTAATCTTTCATTTTTCACAGTAGTTGAATTCAACTTTCCTCTTCCTATTTGATTTCTATATGCAGTAAGGACACGTGTAATCTTTTACAGTATCATGATATAATGCTTAAGAGCCAGATTCCAATGTCCTTATTCATGTTGAATAGCACTTCATTACTCAAGTAGTCCTTGTTGAATTCAATGATGTAAAGTGCTAGTCAGAGTAACGTGACCCTGAAATTTTAACACAATAAATTGGACAACACTGCTTTCAGTCTCTATGAAATAATTGCTTTTTGTGACCTTAACATAAGCATAGATTCTTCTAGTGCTGCAAAGAAAAAATGAGAGCAAACATAGACACTTCTTGGGATCCTGTTATATTAGCTATTTCTGAATGCTCCTGCTGACATTTTTTTAAATAAAAATATTCAGGGATGTCTTTTGCTTGGTCTTTTGTCCCCTCTAGCTCTTTCTGATACCAAATGAGTTCTAGGCAGTGTTGGTAATTCTCCTTTAATACAACTGCCCAGGCTGGGATGATTTAGGTGGGGTTGGTCCTGCTTTGAGCAGGGGTTTGGACCTCCTGAGGTCTCTTCCAACCATAATCTTCTATGATTCTACGAACTGCCTGTTTTATCCTGTGGTCCTTCTTTGATCATCAATATTCTCTCTAGGATGCATGGGTAAGTATGCATAACATAGATAGAATGCAACATGTAGTAAAAACAGTGGCCACAGAATGGGAACTTTGGAATAGCATTTCCAGTGCTCCCACAAGTATGGTTAATATCAGGAAGTGCTGGCATTGTTTGCTGACGATATTCAGCTGTTTATATCTTTTGACATCTTTAATGACTTCTCCATGTTTAGCCTCTCTGCATGCTCTCACAAAATAAACTCGTGGCTTCATCTTCATTTTCTTCAGCTAAATATCTCAGGAAATACAGCCAGAGGAAAATCCTGCAGCACACTCCATCTCCTCTGTCTTCCTTCTTGACTCAGATATTCCATTTGCCTCCTTTTCTCTTATTCTGTCATCATCCCTGACTCTAAACTCTTCTCTTTCTCTTAGGGTGGCAGTTTTATCTAGCACACACTCCACAACATGGACTCCGTGTGCCACCATCACTATTTCAGATTCACCTTGGCTAAAACTCCTCCATGCTTTCATCTTCTCTCATCTTGATTGGCTATGGCCTCCCCAAGTTCCAGTTCTCCACGCTGCAAAATACTTTGGCTCATTTTCTCACACATACAGAGAATCATGTTTTCCTCTCAAATTTCCCCAGTTCCCAATGAACTCCCTAGTTCATTGCAGTATTCATTTCAGAAATGGTCTACTTATTTTTAAAACCCTCCATAGACTGTCTCCAACCACCACCAGCTTTTTCTTTGTCTTTTCACATAACCTCACAACTGGTGGGTCAAGCACTTTTTCTTTTCCTACTTCTCTTCCTTTGCCCTCTGCTCAGTTCGCATCAGTTTTTTTCTTGGTGTTGTCACACAGTCTCACTACTTTTAGTTCCAACACATTTTCCCCTGTAGTTCCTGTTTTCATAAAACTGCGTTTCTGTATTTCTGCACCTCTTTGACTCTCCTTTTGTTTTCAGCTCTTGTATGGGGAAACACGTATTTCTCCTCTTGCCTATATATTTTAATTTCCCTTTCCCTCTGTTGTCGTTAGTTACAATTTTGTAAATGTTTAACTTTGTGAAGTGTTTAGGGATACACTTTTGAGAGAATCCAGCAAAGATGTCATATTCTGGAACTTCTGTTAATTTCATCATAGTTTTAAAAAAGTGGAACATAATATAGGTTGTTTAAATGCCTCTCTTTGTTTTCTTTAAAAAGTTTTGTAAAGATCAGTGTATGATCCAAGAAAATTACCTAATTCTATATTCAGGAATATGAAAGCCAGTTAGAGAAGGGTATATCAATGACAGATGTGGATCCTATTACTGCACAAAGGATTAGGTCTGCCAACTTTATAAGGAAGGTATGACAAATATTGACATGACTGTATTGGCTATGAGAAAAATAACTTTTTCTTTTCAGAATCTGTAATGTGAAAGTAATACTTATTACAGTGTTGGATTGAAATGTACTAGAAAATGAATAGCAGTAGAATGTGCAGCAGCAGTCCAAACTTCTTCACTAATGAACCTAAAACTTTTTCTGAAGAGATGACTTCTGGAGCTGAGTCTCTGTACCCATACAATCCTTGGCTTCCAGACTTTAAATAAGGGAGTCATTTGTGATTGTGTTTTTGATGAGCTGGACACCTGTCCTCAGTTGGACTGAGATCACCAATTAATTTTGTATAGAATACTGAATAGCTATCAGATGGTGATGACTTCTGGTACCTACCAGCCAGCACTGGAATTCAGCTGATGACCTAGAGATGAGGGGCACCATGTTCCATTATCAATGTCTGTCACTGCACTGTATGCATTAGCAGCAGAGTGACAATGACTAGGGCCCAGACCAAGGGCTCACATCTGTAAGATGCTGAGTAATTCCGGTGGCGTGTTGAGTCCCCTTAACTCTTATTGAAGTAATAGCACCTCAGCTCCTTCAGAAGTAGAATTTAAGAAATTAATATTTTAGTAAATTACTCTGTTTCTGCCATACACAAGGTCCAATAGTGGTGAACAAATGTAAGTAATGGAAGCAGGGAAACACTAGAGAAGGTGGAGGGGGCTTTGAATCTTTTTCTTCTCAAGTGGTTGTAATGTCAAGTTTATTTCATGACACTCTTGACTAAGAAGATAAGGGGCAAGGATTTCTCCTCAGTTGCCCCCAGGGGACTTTATCAGTGTCCAGCCAAATTATTCAACCTGAGTATGGGGAGAAGTTTTCTGCCCATTAGAATAATCATGTACGTTAATTCGGTGGGTGAAATTTTGTGCTGCAGATCTAAGAGGTACAGCACAAATCTCTCAACACAGGTTGTGGGAGGAAAGTGGCTTAATGCCATCTTTGCAGATTCCAGTCTGCTGTGGGGGCCAAAATGATCCCCAGCATAACTAAGGCAGCCTGGAGAAGCTGTCTAAGTTATTGTGGCCTTTTCAGGCTGCCACATGGTTTGCAGCATAAGGCAGAACAGTAACAGAGGTATCTGTGATGTCTGCACTATCTCACTTTCCCTTCCATCCAATCTGCGACCTATTTGCTGGGGCTTGCAGTAGTGGACTTGCAAGGCAGTGTAAGCTGCTTTGAAGAATTCTGAACTGGGGGATCCTCCCTTGGCCAGATCCAGGGCACTGTAGCATGGAAGTGTCATAGTGGAGAATTCCTGCCTATATATTTACAAATGTGAATTTTCATTTTAGAGATGTTATCTTTCATTAAAAACTCAATTATTTTTTGCAGATGAGAAAACTAATTTTAAAGCGACTTGTCAAAGTTAAGCACAAATTTAATTTAATGGATATTGTGAGCGATTATGAAGAAATTATATCTATGAGGTATAATTAAAAACTAAACTTTGAATTAATGAATGTATCACAAGATTATGAATTTATGCTAATGCATTACTTTATTAATATAATATTTTACTTGGCACTTTTATAATACTATATATTTTCAAATTGTTATATGAGAATTTAGCCACATGACTCTCACTGAGTTTAATGGATGTGACTTGGCTAAAAGCTAAAAAGAACATTTTAGGTGATAGTAATTTTAAAAGTGATTGTTTAACAGTGTGCAGTATGAACTTTTGGATTAATCGGTCAGAAAGGGAATAGGTAGAAAAATAGAAAGTTTTAATTGGTAATTTTTTTAATGTATGGTTCTATTCTGAAAATGTCTAATTTTAATATTTCATAAACTTGCTAATCTTGCTTCTGTGCAGGAGTAGCCGTTCATCATAATGACTTGCTTGGGGAATATCAGGTTATCAGGTTTCATTTTTGGTCTCTATATCCTTTTTGGTATATATCCTCAGGAGTTACTGTGTTAAGAATGCAGAATTGGTTCTCAAACAGAACCTAAACTTCAGAAAGTTTGCTTCTTTTGGAAAAACCAGGAATCTGTAACCAGAAATCCATCATATTTTTCAGGAATACACCTCTACCCCAATATAACACTGCCCTTGGGAGCCAAAAATCTTACCACATTATAGGTGAAACCGTGTTATATCGAACGTGCTTTGATCCACCAGACCACGCAGCCCCCCCCCCGAGCGCTACTTTACCGCATTATATCCGAATTTGTGTTATATCAGGTCGCATTATATCGGGGTAGAGATGTAGTTCCTATCATCTTTATCTTCTAAATTGCATTTACATGAAAAGTGTCAAAAAGAATAATATATAAATTGTAAATATTAAAAGTGAAAATCAAATTTAAGAAACGAAACAAAACTTGATGAGATTAAATGAAATCTCTTTGCAGTTCCTTATTCATGAATCAATCAAGTAACATTTCAGAAGGAAGTCAGAATTATCAGCATGGGAAATTATCTTGATTCTGACCTCTTCCCTCAGTCTAAGACATTTTAGCTGCTGCTCTCTTCCTGAAAATACCAGAGGCAGTTCAGACTTGTCCTCAAGATCCTGGGACTTGGCCTACCCCTTCTACTCCTATGTTAGATTCTCTGCCTGTGGCGGTACAAACAGCAGCTGTTCAGTGCTCCCACATTATCCATTGCAATCTTAACATTTAAAGTAGATTTTGTGGCAACAGTGAGTCAGGCCCTCCCCATTTCCTCCATTTCTTAGGCTGAAATTTTAGAGGCTTTATTCTCCAAATGAGACCACCTGCTGAGCTCTTCTCAGTTTCTCACTTCTTGCATAACAACAGTGTGGGCCAAACAAGGAAAACCAGAGGCCAAGAGATGCTCTGTCTATTATGAGACCCTTCAGGAGCAATCGAAGCAGGACTCTAGTATGATTGCTCACAATTAGCAGGTCTCGCTCTGCCAAGGAAAGAGCTCAGAGTTTGCATCATTAGTTGGGGCCTTTGCTTCCCACCACACCTAGGGGCAATGGGAAGGGAAGGTCAATACTTTTCAGCTCCAAAGGGTCAGCAAACTGGATCACTGGATCATTCTCATCAATCAAGGACTCTTGATGTGAAAAAACTAGAACACTCCCAAGCCCAGTCCATCTCTGAGGGGGAAAGCTCCAGAGTCCTGTTCTAGGTTATTCTGTAGTGGATCCTGGAACACAAAACTCAAGTCTAAATGCAGAAGTAATGCAGATTCTTTTCTATGTGAGGAAGATCACCTAAACTGTATCAGGGTTACCCATGCATCAGTGACAATGAACAGATAAGTTGACTGGCTAAGCTGTCAGTGGATAGAATTTGGAACACTTCCCTGAACTAGGAAGTGTTTGGGTGATATCAAGTGAGGTGTACCTAACTGCATTAAGATTAAACCAAAGGCAAGACTCTTCTAGGCTTGGGAAGTGGATCAAAGACCACTGGGAAAACACCTGGCTCATGGATATCAGAATCTGCTTCTCTATGCTTTCCTTTCTGTGCTGGCATGAAGTTAGAGTAATTCAGAAGATAATGGAGGGAAAACTTGTTATTTTTTATAACCAAAGACCATAGTATTTTGACTTTAATAATAATAATAAAATATTAATTAATATATGGAGATATACCTATCTCATAGAGCTGGAAGGGACCCTGAAAGGTCATCAAGCCCAGCCCCCTGCCTTCACTAGCAGGATCAAGTACTGATTTTGCCCCAGGTCCCTAAGTGGTCCCTTCAAGGACGAAACTCACAACCCTGGGTTTAGTAGGCCAATGCCCAAACCACTGAGCTGTCCTTCCCTCCAATGGAGATATTCCAGAAGTCTCCACTCCATTTTCCCAGGTGGCATAATCTCCTATGACAGAGCCTACTCTTGCATCCCAATCCAGACTACCTAAGCATGACAGTTTGACTGTTGAGTAACAAGTCTTAAATAAAATGGGGCTACTTCTCCAAAGTTAATCTCCCATAGTTATTCTATCCCCTTGACTTATGCAAGTTTTGGACAGAATTCTTGTATTACTTTCAATATAGAAATGTGAGCACTAGGAAACCAGATGGTGCAGCTCTTCTGGATTTCTTACAGAATGACCTATGGATAGGCCTGACAGCCACTGTGACATACCAGGTCTTTCAGTGTTGTAAACATAGGTGTATCCAAATCTCTGGTAGATCATCCTTAACACAGCATTTCTACACAAACCAGCACTGGCACTTATCTTCCTTATCTGGGATATGCTTATAGTGCTAGAAGCTTTCATAAATGATTCATTCATACTGATAGGTTCTAACTCTGGAAAACATCATCTTAATTCATTTTCTTCCACCCTATGCATCAGAACTTGAAAGCTTGCAAATCTCTGTAGTTAAGTGGGTTAGCCTTGATTACCAAAGAGAACAGAATCTACTCAACACTTTCCACAGTAGCATTCTGGGTAGAAAGGGCATCAGGTACTTTAAAGGAAATCTGTAAAGCTGTCAGCTGCTCATCAATCAACACTTTTTTAAAACACTACAGCTTCATTCTGTTGCAGAAACCTCCTTTTGGCAGGACGATGTTCCAAACAGTGGTCCCAAAATGGATCAATATTACTGATTTTAGGGAAGGGTGAAAATTCTTCTTTTGTCCTACATATCTGACTATAGGGGGCTTGTATTGCACATTTCACTGTAGTTTCTAAATGTTTCCCAGGTGAATTAGATTTGCATGGTAAGGTCTGTAGTGGATTTTGTGGAGCCTTCGTGTTGAGGACAATCATAGAAAGGTAACACATTTTCCATTTTCTTAAATCATGTATAATAAAGGAAGATGTTTACATATAAAGCTGATTAAAACATTTTCAACTTTATCTAGCCAATTGAGGAATGCAGTTTTTAAGATAGGTGAACGTAGAAGACATTTAAAGCCGCAAAGAAAAGAAAGGAAAAAAGTTCCAGCACAAACAGTCTCTGATGGAGATGTTAAGCTTCTAATCAGAGTATTGAGAGCTTATAACATTCCTTCAAGAAATCCATCAGTTACTAGGTAGGAAACCATAGAAACAGAAGTTAGGGATGGTAAAAACCTATTAGGTAATTTGGTACATCCTCCACGTAGTCCAGGATTGTTCCCTAATTAATCTTTTCTAGAGTTTTGTCTAATTTAGTTTCTACCATTTCCCTTCTAAGAGTATTCCCATAGTTTCATAGAATTTAGTATTTTTTCATGACTGCAACTGAATGACTGCATCAGCTATTTTTTTACAAGTATAGACTATGTTGTCTTCACCCACTTAATATTTTCCTTTACTGTTTTATGTAATTACTCATTTAATATTCTTCTAGTAAGACTGGAAAATTAAGTGAAGTATTTGCAAGTTGGAACTAAATTTAAAAACATCATATAAGTTTTATAATACAGCAAACAAAAACAGTTGCTATTTACATTGGATGAGCATAAAGTAGGAAATGAAAGTATTTACAGAAAAATTTATTCAGAGTGGTACATTACAAGTCATTGGTATAGTTTTGACAAACATTTAAAAACTTGTTTAAAATATTAGTACTTTATTATTTGGATAAAGTAGGAGAAGCTCATGACTTTCAATGCTCGTACTGTAGACTCAATTCATGAAGACATTTACTCTTTATTATACTTTTTGGCTGAGCAAAGCAAGGTCTAACATTCCATGTGATGGGATTTCTGTTTGTCTGTATTTCTAAGGCATAAAGAAAAGAAATTAGAAGGTGGATGGAATGTGGGGGACACAAAGCCCTGGGCCTGAGGGGGAAAATGGGGGACAATGGTATGGGGGCCATGGGAACCACACAGGTTGCTGGCATGGGATGGGGAAGAATGAGGGGGGACCCAGAGCCCCCCCATGGTAAAGAAGGGGAAAATATAGGGAAGGAGAAATTAAGCAGTAGAGAGAAACCCTGGCATTTTGGAGAGGGGGAGGATGGGGACATACAGAACACATGGCAGGGGGAAGAATGGGGAACCTGAAGGGGAGAATAGTGTGGAGAGGAGAGATGAGGGAGCACACTGACCCCCTGGCATGGGGAGAGAACAAGGGGCAAAGGTGGGAGGGGGGAGATGGGATGTTAGGGGCATAAAGAGCCCCTGGAATGTGGGGAAAATGGAGGCACAGAATGTCTGGCAGGGGGAAGAATGGGGACCTTGATTTGGGGGGAAGGCGAGAATTGGGTGGAGAAGGGAAAATGAAGGGAGCACACAGCCCCTGGCATGGGTAGAGAATGAAGGACAATGGTTTAGGGCAAGGGGGACAGTGGGGCCACATACAGGCCCTAGAATGTGGCAGAGAGAGGAAGAGGAGGACACACTGAGCCCCTGGCAGAGAAGGAAGAACAGGGGACCCTTGTATGGGAACATGGGTACACAGCCTCTGGCATGTGGGGGAGGAGGGAATTGGGTGCACAATGAACCCCTAGCATGTAGCAGTGAGTGGATATGTAGAGACCGGGGCATGAGGGATGGGAAGGTGGCTCACAGGGAACTAGTTGGAAGTGCGGGGGGAAATGGAGGAATGAAAGGAGGCCCTGGTTTGTGCAGTGTGCTCAGCCTACAAAAGTAACAAAGTGTGCAATCCTTTCATTTATTTGGAGTTCAGCTGCATAATGAAAGACTAATTCAGTGTATAAACATGTAGGAACGGTTTGTGAGAGTACAGATGTCTAGCATAATGGTTGCCAAATCCAATCAAATTCTTGTGCAGTTCTGAGCTCTTGTTTATCTGAAACAAAGAAAAAGTAAATGCCTTGAGAGAGTATGCATCTAAGAATGTGTGCCTCATTCCAAACTTGCTATGCAAATAATTAGCATTACAAAACAACAGTCTATAACTTTCATGCAATTGGACATTGTTTGCAATAATGGATAGGCTGATTCCTTCACAGAATGCAAATCATATTTAGCAACAATAATTAACTTAGAGATGGTTTATTCATTATTTCATCCATGGTATATTACAATACCCCAAACGTAAAGAAAAAATTCACTGTGGTTCTGAGATTAGTGTGAAAATAAAACAAAACTACAACATGAAAGAGACTCAGCAATAGCTTAACGTGCCCAAAAATAATTTATGAAAATTTCAGTCAAAGAGAAGTGAGAGTCCATCTAGGAGCTAAAATGTGGAAATTGTGTCCCTGAGAGAGAGAGCCTCACCAGCTGCTCATAAATGCAGAATCAAAAGCTGCCAAGTGTTGGGAGGGGACATTCAGATTGGGCCTTTGGGCTGAAGTTTATTTTGCCTAAAAACTGCATGAAGTTTAACATGTTATCAAAGGACTTTATAATTAATAGAAATGGATTATCATAATCTTAGGGATAACTATGCTTCTGTGGAAGCTGAGTTGACTGGAGAAGCAGGCCAGCAGGAGTGCCATTTAAGGAGGGTGGAGAGGCACTCTTCCCTCCACCCGAGTTTCAAACCACGTTATAATTTTACCAACAGGCATAGTGCTGGAGGTGCTTGTGGAAACTATAGCCACCCCAAAATTGCCTTTGCTCCCCTGTATCCACCCCTCCCAGAACTGGGTGCCCAGCCCACAGCAGATGCTCTCTGGCTGCCCAGCTTCCACCACCCTTCCCACACTCCCAATAGACACTCTCCCTCTCTCTCACACACTTCCCAAAGAAGTCTCCCCTTCTTTGGGATGCTGATCCATGGCTGGTGCGGCATGGGGGGAGCTCGCCTGATGCAAGAGGTGGCTATGCCCTAGTGGGTCTCTGCTGGGTTTGGGGGACAGGTAGCCCGTCTATGCTGATGCCTCTGGCTCAGGAGTGGGAGCTGTGGCTGCTGTTGTACTGAACAAGCTCATCTTAGAGATAGGCGCAGACATACTCAGGCACACACACAGTCTCTTTCTTTCTGTCTCTCACTCACACACACACACACACACTCCCCCAAAACACACACACACATTTCTCTCTCTCTCTTTCTCTCTCTCTCTCACACACACACTTTCTCTAACATTATTATTCTTGTTGTTACTTCTTGCTACTTCCTGTCAAAATGTGCAGTGCACATATATTCTCTGTAACTTTATTCTTTCAGAGTTTAAGGATTATAGTACTGATATTTTAGTTTTTTTGTCTGGTCTGTGCATTTCATAATTTTATTTCTCTCTTATGCTTAAATTTAATTCTTTGAGTAGTGAGTTCTAAAATGCCTAATCTGTCCTCGTTGGAGTAATTATCATTATTACTTTTATTACCATATTGTGCTTTGTCAGTATTTATTTAAAGTGGTACAATCAAATAATAGTATCCTTCTAGAATGTAAATTTAGTTTGTACTCACCTTAGCAGTGCCTGTTTAAAATCAGTTAGCTAAACACATAAGTATAGACACCATGCAGATGTTCACTTATTTTCAGATTGTATTTTTAATTATATCTGTAAAATAACTTAAAAAAACCAAATGTGGTTCCAAGTCTGATTCTAATAGTAGTGATAGAGTCAGATGTTAGTGAGTCATGTCCATGATTGTGATTGGTAAACATAAATGCCAAAAGAATAGAAAAAATTAATCCCGTTCTTAATAAAAGAGAAAAAAATCACATATGTTAAAATTAAGTAAATGTGGTTTTAGTAGAATGAAAAACTATAGACTAAAATGGAATAGATAATGGCAGTAACAGAGTGTGTCTGTTAGAGAAAGTAAGCAGATTTTATTTATTTTTATTTATCTCTAAGGATAGTGTATCAAAGTATCAAACTTATGTTTCTTGTATCTGTGTTAAGGCTCCAAAACTGATCCCAAGGCTTGGGATTGTGAATATCTTGCTGTATTATCTCCTGATTGTTCTAAATTTACATATAAATGTAAAATATGGTTTTAATTGGTGTTGTGTGTATATATATATTTCTTTTTTTAAATAGGAAGTAGATACAGTGCTCCTGTCAGCTAATTTCTAAATTGTTATTTGCAAAAAACAAAACCTAGAATTTTCAGGTGCCTAAGTAGCCCCTGGAATCATGGTTAAAGTTACCCCTCTGCCCCCAAAAGCTGAAATGGCATCCCTGCAGACCAGGCACACAAGTACCGTGTCAGCGCCAGGTGGCATAATATGTCCAAATTGAAATGACTTCAATGAGATTTTGACTGGAACAATGGAGTGGCTGCATGATCAGGCCCATAGTTTTAGACATTTCTTCATTTTAGGGATTTATATTTTGATTTGTATTACTGATTTTGTTAGATGTTCTTTATAAGTATGTATAACATCTGTAAATAGTAACTAGTTATCTGTAGCATCTGTAAATAATGAACTAATACAAACAATTGCCATGTAGTTTAAAAAGAAAAGCTGGTTGAAATGTGTATGTCATTCATGTTTTATATCTAAAGACCAGCAGGTGTTCATTCGCCAGCATATGCAATTAATCAGCTGTCCCGGAGTAGACATCTGCTATCAGGCAATTCATCATACACATCTGATCCTCTAAGTGAGGTAAATAACTTAAATTACTCAAACAACCAAAAAAAGCCCCTCCCCCAAAGAATGAATCATTTTGTATTGTTTAAAGGTAGGGCTGTCGATTAATCACATTTAACTCACGTGATTAACTCAAAAAATTTATCGTGATTAAAAAAATTAATCACGATTAATCACACTGTTAAACAATAGAATATCAATTGAAATGTATTAAATATTTTGGATGTTTCTCTACTTTTTCAAATATATTAATTTCTATTTCTACACAGAATACAAAGTGTACAGTGCTCCCTTTATATTATTATTTTTTTATTACAAATATTTGCACTGTAAAAATGATAAACAAAAGAAATTATATTTTTCAATTAACCTCACAAGTACTGTAGTGCAATATCTTTATCATGAAAGTGTAACTAACAAATGTAGATTTTTTTGTTACATGACTGCACTCAAAACCAAAACAATGTAAAACTTTAGACCCTACAAGTCCACTCAGTCCTACTTCTTGTTCAGCCAATTGCTAAGACAAACAAGTTTGCTTACATTTATGGGAGATACTGCTGCCTGCTTCTTATATACAGTGTCACCTGAAAGTCAGAATAGGTGTTCGCGAGGGACTTTTGTAGCCGGCATTGCAAGATATCTATGTGCCAGATATGCTAAACATTCATATGCCCCTTCATGCTTCGGCAACCATTCCAGACAATATGCTTCCATGCTGAGGATGCTCATTAAAAAATAATGCGTTAATTAAATTTGAGACTGAACTCCTTGGGGGAGAATTGTATGTCTCCTGTCCTGTTTTACCCACATTCTGCCATATGTTTCATGTTATAGCAGTCTCAGATGATTACCTAGCACGTGTTTGTTTTAAGAACACGTTCACAGCAGATTTGACAAAACGCAAAGAAGGTACCAATGTGAGATTTCTAAAGATAGCTACAGCACTCAACCCAAGGTTTAAGAATCTGAAGTGCTGTCCAAAATCTGAGAGGGACAAGGTGTGGGGCATGCTTTCGGAAGTTTTAAAAGAGCAACACTCAGATGTGGAAACTACAGAACACAAACCACCAAAAAAAAGAAAATGAACCTGATGGCATCTGACTCAGAGGATGAAAATGAACATGTGTCAGTTGGTCCGCTCTGCTTTGGATCGTTATCTGCAATGATGGTTGAAGCATGAAGGGACATATGAGTCTTTAGTGCATCTGGCACGTAAATATCTTGTGCTGCCAGCTACAACTGTGCCATGCGAATGCCTGTTCTCGCTTTCACGTGACATTGTGAACAAGAACCAGACAGCATTATCTCCTGCAAATTGTAACCAAACTTGTTTGTCTGAGCGATTGGCTGAAGTAGGACTGAGTGGACTTGTAGGCTCTAAAGTTTTACATTGTTTTATTTTTGAATGCAGTTATTTTTTTGTACATAATTCTAAATTTGTAAATTCAACTTTTACAACTTTGAAAGAGATTGAATTACAGTACTTGTATTAGGTGAATTGAAAAATACTATTTTTTGTTTTTTTACAGTGCAAATATTTGTAATCACAAATAAATATAAAGTGAGCACTGTACACTTCGTATTCTGTGTTGTAATTGAAATCAATATATTTGAAAATGTAGAAAACATCCAAAAATATTTAAAGAAATGGTATTCTATTATTGTTTAACAGCGCTATTAATTGCAATTATTTTTTTAATCGTTTGACAGCCCTATTTAAAAGGCATGACAAAGGCTTCAAACAATATGTTGACAATGGATAAGAGGGCAAAGTTTTACTTTCTTTATTGTAACCATATCTGCTGTGTCAATACTTATTTAAATGGTCCCTCACCAATATATTGATTTGGGACAAAATTCCCCCTGACATTTAAGAATTTGTTCTTATTCTTTAAAAAGATCTCCAATCCTTTGTTCTGTTACAGCCTGTTTTTGCTTCAGTACCTCTGGTATTTTGAGGGATTTCAATTTCATTATTATAGTTAAATATGTATTTTTACGGTAACGTCTCAAAATGCGTATTTTCTGATTTTGGACAGCAGTGGTTTCCAACCTTTTCAGCCTGAGAACTGAACATTATTTCAAAAAGGTCAAGGGCCACAATCAACATTTTTGGGCTTTCTGTTCTGTTCTGCTCAGTCTAAAGGGAGCCAGAACCACCTGTAGGTCCCATGCTGGGGATTTCCCCAACATGGGGTTAGTCCAAGGATCAGCAACCCTCGGCCCATGATGCTTCCCGCAGCCCCTATTGGCCTGGAACAGCGAACCACAGCCAGCGGGCGCTGCGATCATCCGAACCTGCAGACACTGCAGGTAAACAAACCATCCCAGCCCACCAGCGGATTTCTCTGATGGGCTGTGAGCCAAAGGTTGCCGATCCCTGGGTTAGTCCCAGTGGGCACAGAGAAATCATAGATGGCTTCTGTGTCTCCTTTCCCACAGCCCCTGTCACAGGAGCATTTCAAGCATTAGGAAGAGGTATGCTGGGGTTGGGAGGAAAAGTGATCAGAGTGCACACTGTCTGGTTATTGCTTTTACCCACGAAAGCTTATGCTCCAATACATCTGTTAGTCTTTAAGGTGCCACAGGACTCTGTTGCTTTTTACAGATCCAGACTAACACGGCTACCCCTCTGATATTTTCTTCTTAACACTCACCATTCAGGGCCGCAGTTTAGAGTCTCTAGAGCCTCAGGTTGGGCTCCACTGATGTATAATGATGACTCTAAATTTAAACTGATATTAATAAAAAACTAATTTTCAGAAATCTTATAAGACAATGAAAATTAAACTGTATTTGGGAGACTTTCAGTCTTGTAGAACTTAATAACCTGTAAGTGTTAATATATCATAAGAGTTGGAATCATATCTTAATATAAATTCTAGAGATAAGGGTCATCTTTAATGAGGGTATCGTTATATGTACTGAGCAACTGTTATCTAAAAATAAATAGCGCTTGACCAGATGTATCATTTGTCAGTCACTAATGTACTGAGTAAATAAGCTGGTTAATTTCCATGTGTTATTCACCAGGGAGCTGGACTTTAATGAATAACATTTTCTTAGTTGCTACTTGCTTGCAGGTAGGACAGGGGCAGGGAAACTTTTTGGCCTGAGGGACGCATCGGGTTTCGGAAATGGTATGGCGGGCCGGTTAGGGGAGGCTGTACCTCCCCAAACAGCCAGGCATGGCCCGGCCTCCACCCCCTATACTCCCTCTGCTTCTCGCCCCCTGATGGCCCCACCCTGGGACTCCTGCCCCATCCACACACCCTCACTCCCTGTCCCCTGACTGCCCCCGGAACCACCACCCCTGACTGCCCCCTGCTGCCCCATCCAACCCCTCTTCCTTCTGGACTGCCCCCCGGGACTCCTGCACCCATTCAACCCCCTGTTCCCCGCCCTCTAACCGCCCTGACCACCATCCTGAACTCCTCTGCCCTCTATCCAACCCCCTCTGCTCCCTGCCCCCTAACCGAGCTTCCTAGAGCACCAGTGGCTGGCAGCGCTACAGCCACGCCGTCCGGCTGGAGCCAGCCACTCCATAGCGCAGCTGCAGAGCACCGGGTCAGGCCAGGCTCTGCAGCTGTGCTGCCCGGCCTCCCAGAGCATTGCGCCGGCGGCATGGCGCACTGAGGCTCCGGGGAAGGGGGGACAGTGGGGGAGGGGCCAGGGGCTAGCCTCCCAGGCCAGGAGCTCAGGGGCCGGGCAGGAGGGTCCCGTGGGGCAGATGTGACCTGTGGGCCGTAGTTTGGCCACCACTCAGGTAGGGTGGACAGATGTCTCAATTTTATAGGGACAGTCCCGATTTTTGGGTCTTTTTCTTATATAGGCTCCTATTACCCCCCACCCCCGTCCCGATTTTTCACATTTGCTGTCTGGTCACCCAACTTGCAGATAACCACAATCTCCCTGTTGCTGTCATCCTAGCCTCTTTGTGCTATATCGCTAGGCTTGACAGAATTCAATTTTATATTTTTTTGTAATTTTGATGGATAATGTTGATATTTATTTTAAGTATTTTTTTATTTTTATCAATTTACATTTTCACACCTCTGCAAAATTGAGTTTTAAGTGATTTTTTTTATTTTCGCTATTTAAATTTTTACAATTGTGAGAAAGTTTAGGGGATCAGACAATAATTATTTAGACACTGAGATTCAGAATAATAGTTTTCAAACCGCTAAGCACACACTGTTAACATCTCGTGTCAAAATATAAAAGTATCCTTGTATCAAACGCTAATAAGTTCACAAACAGCATTTTTCTTACTTTGCCTACCTGTAAATTTTAATTATCAATAGAAATATTTTTTTCATTGGTTTCTGTGTGTATGGTGAAATTGACATTTACCAACATTTATCAATAAAAATCTGATCTTTCCAAAGTCATATGAAGCATTGATGTCAAGACATATAAGCAGGGCCGGTGCAACCATTTAGGCAAACTAGGCAGCTGCCTAGGGCGCCTAGTGGTTGGGGGCACCTAAAAGCCTGCCCAGGCGAGGAGGTGGAGTGGAGGTGAGCTGGGGCCGAGGGGTGCGGGGAGGGCCGCCCGCAGTAACGGGGGCGGGGGGCGCACAGGGGAACCGCTCCCTGCCCCAGATCACCTCCGCTGAGCACACAGCCCCCGTTCTAAGTCTCCTCCAATTGGCGCCCAAGCCTGGGAAGGGAGAATTAGAGCGGCGCCGGCGTGCTCAGCAGAGGAGGTGGAGCCGAGGTGAGCTGGGGCGGGCTCCCCAGGCGTGGTTAGCTGCTGCGGGGGTAGGAGGGGAGTCTCCCCAGGCGGGGTTAGCTCCCCGGGCAGGGTTAGCTTCTGTGGGGGGGAAGTCTCCCCAGGCGGGGTTAGCTGCTGCGGTGGGGGGGGGCCCGGGCAGGGTTAGCTTCCGTGGGGTGTGGGGGGGAAGTCTCCCCAGGCGGGGTTAGCTGCCGCAGGGGGGAGTAGCTGCTGCAGGGGGAGTAGCTGCTGGGCGGGGGGTGTCGGGCTCCCCGGGTGGGGGGCTGTGTTACCTGCTGCGGGGGGGGGGGGGAGGGAGCAAGGTGGAAGTTTCGCCTAAGGCGCGAAACTTCCTTGCACCGGCCCTGCATATAAGATATTAAATCAACAAGATTAAATTCAGCAAAGACAAATGCTAAATACTACACTCAGGAAGAAAAAATCAAATGTACAACTACAAAATGGGGAATAACTGGCTAACTGGTAGTACTGCTGAGAAGAATCTGGGGGTTATAGTGGGTCACAAATTGAATATGAGCCAACAATGTGATGGAATTGTAAAAAAGGCTAATATTGCTCTGGAGTGTATTAACAGAAACATTGTATGTAAGACACGGGAGGTAATTGTCTGCTCTACTTGGCCCTGGTGAGCCCTCAACTGGAGTGCTGTGTCCAGTTCTGGGTTCCACACTTTATGAAAGATTGCATGAATTGGAGAGAGTCCAGAGAGCAACAAAAATGATAAAATTCTCCTGGGGGAATTCTGCATCAAAATATTAAAAATTCTACAAAATTCAGCAAATTTTATTTGTCAAAATAGCACTATATAATCACACCAGTTTCAATTATTTTGGTAATTTATTTCAAAATACCTGTCAGCAAGTTTGTCGGAAACAATACAGACACACAACAAATTCCCCCAGGAGTAGAGAGTTAAAGAAACCCCTATAACAACCCAGTTCCTGCTTCTCTGTCATTCCCTCCCTGAACCTAGCCATGGCCCACTCCCCAGACACTCACCCCCCGCCCCCAGCCCAGCTGCAGGACCTCCCCAGCCCAGACACTCTCAAACCCTACTCTCCTAGAGCCCAGGGATCCAGAGGGAGAAACAGCCTGATGCTGGGTCGCGGGCTTATTGGAGTTTCCTCCATGCTGCTGCCTTCTTCCTTCAGGGTGTGCAGGGAACTGCACCTTCTGGGAACCTTCCAGTTTGCTCCCTGATCCCGCAGCCTTGTCTTCCATTTGTGAGGTGGGCTCTGCCGGGTCCAGCGGCCCCTAGTGGGAGCCAACATTACTACAGCCCATTTATGTTGGGGGAAAAAAGGAAATTCTGTGTGCACAACATTAATTTCTACAAAATTCTGAATTGTGCAGTGGCGCAGAATTCCCCCAGGAGTATAAAAGGTGTAGAAAAGCTGACCTTTAACAAAACTGGGCAAGCTTAGTCTTGAGAAAAGAAGACTTGGGGGGGATCTGATAACAGTCTGCAAATAAGTTCAGAGCTGTTACAAAGAGGATGGTGATCAATTGTTCTTCATGTCCACTGAAGGTAGGACAGGAAGTAATTGTCTTAATCTGCAGCAAGGAGGATTTAGGTTAGATATTAGGGAAAACTTTATAAGGGTAGTTAAGTTCTGGAATAGGTTGCCAAGGGAGATTGTGGAATCCCTGCCATTGGAGGTTTTTAAGAACAGGTTAGGCAAACATCTGTTAGGGATAGTCTAGGGGTTTACTTGGTCCTGGCTCAGCACGAGGGGCTGGACTTGATGACCTCTTGAGGTCCCTATATTTTTATTATTCTATAAGATGATGTGGAAATAAAACAAAGCAGTACAAATATAATAAAGTGTATGATTTTTGTGTTTTAGGTGACTGTGCATCCATTTGTAGAAGTTTCTTTCCAGCACACAGTTTATCAAACTAGCACTGCAGATGGATCTCATCCATGCTGGAATGAAGAACTTCAAGTGGATTTTATGTAAGTTGGCCAAATACTTCTCCATGAAAAATGTACAAGAAAATAAAAGTATTTGAATGCTCTAGCGAAGGAGTCAAAGTTTCCCATGGTTAGGTGGTTATATTTTGTTTAAAAAGTATTTTAAAGTTTTTCATTTAGCCTGCTGAACTCATCTGCCTTTCTGTATGTATGTATAAGAATAGGAGATGCAGTAGGAGGATTGAATGATTTAGGGCAATGGTTTTCAACCTTATTTCATTTTCGGCTCCTTAAAAAATTTAGAATGGAGGTGCGGACCACTTTGGAAATCTTAGAAATAGTCTGCAGACCTCCAGGGGTACCCAGTCCACAGATTGAAAACTACTGGTTTAGGGTAATGGTTCTCAATCTTTTCCATACCATGACCCTGTATTTCAACAGAAAAAAGTTTCAAGACTTCCCTCCCATGTAGTCATAAAGAAAAGGAGGTTGGCTGCAACCCTCTTGCACATATTCATGACCCTGAGGCTAAGACATTAGGAATGGGATACATTGTTTTTTTCATCTCTGGGCCATGTTTTTAAATCATCCAAGTCAGTAGTGACTAAAAGTTATAACCATCCAGTGGCAACTTGTAGTCCATTTGTTCGTTGGCATCTTCACTGACTATAAAAGACTACAAAAATGCACAAATCAAGTAAAAGAAGTAACAGAGAAGATAGGTTTGAGATATAATGCAAAGAAATGTCAGGCTGGAGGGAGGTTACTAGTGGAGTTCCTCAGGGATCGGTTTTGGGACCAATCTTATTTAATCTTTTTATTACTGACCTTGGCACAAAAAGTGGGAGTGTGCTAATAAAGTTTGCGGATGACACAAAGCTGGGAGGTATTGCCAATACAGAGAAGGACGGGATATCATACAGGAAGATCTGGATAATATTGTAAACTGGAGTAATAGTAATAGGATTAAATTTAATAGTGAAAAGTGCAAGGTCATGCATTTAGGGATTAATAACAAGAATTTTTATTATAAACTGGGGACTCATCAGTTAGAAGTAACAGAGGAGGAGAAGGACCTCAGAGTATTGGTTGATCACAGGAGGACTATGAGCCACTGATGTGATATGGCCGTGAAAAAAGCGAATACGGTCTTGTGATGCATTAAGCAAGGTATTTCCAGTAGAGAACAGGAGGTGTTAGTACTGTTATACAAGGCACTGGTGAGACCTCATCTGGAATACTGTGTGCAGTTCTGGTCTCCCATGTTTAAGAAGGATGAATTCAAACTGGAACAGGTACAGAGAAGGGCTATGAAGATGATTTGAGGAATGGAAAACCTGTCTTATGAAAGGAGACTCAAAGAGCTTGGCTTGTTTAGCCTAACCAAAACAAGGCTGAGGGGAGATATGTTTGCTCTATATAAATATATAAGAGGGAGGGGAGAGGAATGATTTAAGCTCAGTACCAATGTGGACACAAGAACAAATGGATATAAAGTGGCCATCAGGAAGTTTAGACTTGAAATTAGATGAAGATTTCTAACCATCAGAGGAGTGAAGTTCTGTAACAGCCTTCCAAAGGGAGTAGTGGGGGCAAAAGACATATCTGGCTTCAAGACTAAGCTTGATAAGTTTATGGAGAGGATGGTATGATGGGATAGCCTAATTTTGGCAATTAATTGGTCTTTGACTATTAGCGGTAAATATGCCTAATGGCCTGTGATGGGATGTTAGATGGGGTGGGATCTGAGTTACTACAAAGAATTCTTTCCTGGGTGTCTGGCTGGTGAGTCTTGCCCACATGCTTAGGGTTTAGCTGATTGCCATATTTGGGGTTTGGAAGGAATTTTCCTCCAGGGCAAATTGGCAGAGGCTCTGGGGGTTTTTCATCTTCCTCTGCAGCGTGGGGCATGGGTCACTTGCTGGAGGATTCTCTGCACCTTGAAGTCTTTAAACCATGATTTGAGGACATCAGTGGCTCAGACATAGGTTAGAGGTTTGTTGCGGGAGTGTGTGGGTGAGATTCTGTGGCTTGCGTTGTGCAGGAGGTCAGACCAGATGATCAGAATGGTCCCTTCTGACCTTAAAGTCTATGACTGTATGACTCTATGACTAAATGTAAAGTCATGTTAATGGGTACTATTGGGACAGAAATCAAAATTGAAGAAGAGAAACTAGAGAAGGTGGACAATTTTAAGTATCTTGGAAGTACCATCAGCCAAGATGGTACTAGTTCTGAGAAAATAATAATCGGGAATGCAAATGCTGCATTTGAAAGACTCAAAAACATCTGGCAGCTCAAAAACATCTCCCTCAAGACAAAACTGAATGTGTAACAAGCAACTGTTATCGCCATCACAACATATAACAGTGAGACATGGCAACTTACCAAGAAAGATGGATGCATTTCATCACAAATGTCTGAGACGAATATTGGGAATAACATATAGAGAAAGGAAGACAAATGAAGTCAGAAAAATTACTGGACAAGGTACCCTTTCACAAATAATCTACAAAAGAAGACATCAGTGGCTGGTACATGTGCTGAGAATGGAAAAAGAATGCTTACCAAATACCGCCCTGGAATGGAAGCCACAAAACACAAGAAGAAAGAGAGGAAGACCGCGAATAACATGGAAATGAACAGTTCTGAACAACATCAAGCACCTCAAGTTGAAATGGGAAGATTTTGAGAGAAGGGCAGTTAACAGGCAAGTGTGGGTAGCCCAATGTGCAGCAAAGCAAGGGAAGGACTAATGTCTAAGTGGGTTTGAATTGAGTTGGACTAATGGCTCTCAAATCTCCCTTTCTCCTCCCAATTTAGGGCATATGTCAGGGGTAAGGTATGGGATGAAGTGGACCCAATATGAGGAATGTGGCTGGTATGCTGTAGTTGCTCTGTTTTGTGCCAGTGTAACAACCATAAAGACTGGTATAAACTGGCACCATTTTAAGAGCAAGCTGGGAGCTGAGAACCAGAATTAGGGAGGTGTGCAAAGGCAGTTTAAAACCACCTGTTTCCCACTTGGAAGAATGGAGAATCTGCCTTTGTTCCTTTATGTGAGGTTTCATTCAGTTGGTGCTCTGAAATATGTGAAAGAGTAGAAAATTTAAAAAACAGTTTAGTAAATATGAGATAGAAGTCAGTGGAAATACAGCAGTTTACACCAAAATGAGGATCTGGCACAATTTATGTGACTAAACACCTATTGACACAGTAATTAGAGAAACAAAATATACTGGGTCAGATTCATCCTGGTGGATAACTTCTTCAAAGTCAGTGGTGTTAAACTGGCGTGAAATTTGTCCTTTGTTTTTTAGTGGCGAAAATACCAATTTGGTTTTCCTTCTTTAAAAATGTTTATGGTTTTGTAATATTTGAAGTAAATTACTGCCAAAGTTATTGTGTTGTTTTTTTAAAAAATGATAAAGCTCTCTGAGATACAATATCTGATTAAAACTAAAAGATTCTGTTCTTAATTACAGATCACCAGGACATGATTATAGCTTTTCAGGACTGTCTAAAATAAAAGACAATATATATGTCAACATATTTGATGAAGTTAGGGTGGAAAAACATGAGGTAAATTGTATAAAACACAATAACTGATTTTTTTATTACTTTTTTTGACGTTTGAAAACTATAACAAATGTACATATCTCAACTTCTTCTTTTCTTAACAAAAGAAGCTATATGTACTATTGTTTTCTAATTTTGAATAAATTCAGTTTTTACTTTAATTAAAAGCATACTAGAAATGTCACAGCCAACCACTGTTGCCATTTGGGCCAAATCCTGTGAGGCATTGTAGCGGGGTGGTTACCCGCTCCAGCCCTGACAGGGTTAAGGCCAGCCCTGGGAGAGGGCTGGGGCTGTAAGGAAAAGCCCAGCTGGGACCACACCCCAAACAGAGCACAGCAGGTCCTTATAAAAGGCTGCTAGCTTGGAGCTAGAGTAGCTCTCTCCAGTCTTGGAGGGAGCAGGGTCTGGCTGT
The DNA here is from genome assembly GCF_020497125.1 of Mauremys mutica. NCBI lineage: Eukaryota > Metazoa > Chordata > Testudines > Geoemydidae > Mauremys > Mauremys mutica. The sequence continues at coordinate 99,347,915 of NC_059078.1, forward strand.
CGGTAGCAAAGGTACTGGGAGTGAAGCAGGGCTGGGGAAGAGAAGCAGGGGAGCTCCAGCCTGGCGACTCCCCAGGCTGCAGAGCCTGGTCCTAGGCTCATCCCTGAGGTACTGGGTGGTAGAGGAAGACAGCAAGTCCTACCCCCTTGCCTGTGATGACTGGCTCTTATACTGCAGTCTGCCCCAGGGAGCGGGGGCTCATTTCTGACTGGCAGTAGCCACCGGCTGAGGCAAGGTGGGATTAGGGCGTTGGGGGTCCCTGGGGAGGGGAGACCCTGAGAGTGAGGGGTTACTGCCAGGGGGCAGCACCCCAGATAACGGGGCACTGGAGTCCGGGAGGGACACAGGGGCCAAGCAGTAGCAGGACACTGGCCTGCAGAGGGCACGCCAATGGCTGGAGAGCTAATTCCCTGAGACAACCAGCAGGAGGTGCCACAGGGGTGAGTCTGCTTGCTTACAGGCATTTGTAAAGGCCTGTGAATTCTCTTAATAGATTTTAAGGAGAAGAGTCCATAATGATCATCTAAACTATAGCAGATGTGGAAAATGTTTTTATTTCCAAGAAAGAAAGAAACATTTTGTTGAATAGTTGAAAACTGAACATTTTGATTCAGAAATGCCACTGTGATGCCTCATTGGGTTTGTAGTTTGGGTGCCTCAGTCCACCATTCTCCTTTATGGGCTGGCCTCTTTGGCCAAACAACATCTCCCACAACTCATTGTGGGGCCCCTTGTTGAACTATCATAGTGCATCATGGGAATCTCCATCTGTAATGCCTCATGGGAGATGTAGTCTGGCTGAAGAATCCAACCCATAGTGGAGAATGGAGGCATGAAGCAATTGAACTACAAATTCTATGAGATACTGTATCAATGTTTCTAAATTAATTTTTTTCTCTTTTGGCAGAAATTTTTCTATTTCTGGGTGTTTGGTTAGTCAACAAAAAGTCAAAAATTTCCATGGAAAGCAGATGCTTGTGTGAAAAAAATTGTTTAGTTAATAGTTTTTGATACATTTTTTTTGACTAGCCTTACTCTATGCTGACATAACAAAACTATAATTTCTTTTTGAGCTAGAGTGTATATTTTAGAAAGGCATAACATTTCGGTTTAGTCATCAAGTGAAGGGGAATATTCCTTATCCATTGGTTACTTGTTCCAATGGTTAATTACTTTCACTGTTACATTTTTGCATCGTATTTCCAGGTGGAATTTCTCTGGCTTCATCTTCTAACCATTGGCTCTTGTTATACTTCTGTCTGCTAGCTTAAAGAGCTCACTAGTATCTTCTCTCTGTTTAGAATCCTTAGATATTATAGGGTGTGATCAACTCTTGATAAGGGTAAAGACAGGTAAATGGAGTTTATCACTTCTCATTTGGGTAATATGGAGTTTAGCTTGTTAGTTTATCCACTTCTTTTATTCCATTACACCACTGAATCATGTCTTAACTTTCTCTGTAATAAGCGAAATAAATTGAACTTCTTAAGTCTCTCACTAGAAGGCACGTTTTTCTGACTTTGAATTATTCTTGTGGCTCTCTTCTGAACCTTCTCCAATTCTCCTATATTACAAAATTATTTTTATGCAACACATACATTTTTCATCAACAGCTTAATGGTTATCACATATTGTTTTATTAAGACAGGAAACACGCCGAAATTTATGATTCATTGACTACTACTTAAACTTTTACTCTAATGGACAGTGAATATACCTTATACATTATGGCTCATTTCATATGGAGATTTTCTATAGAACTTTCTGCTCCTGTAAAATGTTCTTTTTATTGTTGCCTTTGAAGGCAATAACATTTGGGTGGATTCTTGAGTAATGCAGCATAGTTTAGAAAATAGGACCTCTGGTATAAACAATTGGTTTATATATTCTTGATAATAAGATGTATCTGGTTTTTGAGCAGTTAGCAATTTTTTATCACAGTGAAATTCTTTAAGCTATTTCCTGTAACGTGACCCAGTGCAATGCTCCAGATGTTGTTATCATAGACAGTTTTGTCATCAGAAATGGAATTGCTAATAAGAAAATGTTTAACTGTCAGATGTACTGTATATAAGAACAAATAGTCACACTGCTAACTGTCTGATTACTTCCTTGTTAACCCATCTACAGGCCTCATTCCTGTAAGTAGTTGTGCTAGTGTGGCCCCCAGCATCAGCATGTATACTGCTGACTTTGGTGGCACAAAGGCAGTGCAATATTTGCTTGCATGCTAGAGTCTCAGTGAGCTATAGATTTGTAAAACTGTAATAATTTAAGAAAATTATACCCACTTCTTCTGTGACACATACAAGAAACTAGCTGATTAAGTCATTTACTTATCTATTTAATATATTTATCTTCTGAATTAACTGCTGGAGGGAGAGTGTTGAATGCTGGGAGGAAGGGGCATAAAGACATTGGAAATGAAGCAGAGAATTAGCATCCTGCAAACTGAGCATCATTTTCATTTCTCTCCTTTCCCTTCACCCTATTTCTAGGCTGTGTCAAAATCCTATCACTTATTCCGTCATAACATTTCTAAGATCTGATCTTTTCTTTCTGTCTTGCTCAGCTGAAACCCTTGCCAAAGTCCTCATCATTTTCAGTCTTGATGACAGCAACCACCTTCTCCACACCCACATCACTATTCCCCAGTCTATTCAAATGGCAACTGACAATGGGGAATCCTTACATGGTGTAGTGCCAATATAGGCAGCTGCACACTGCCTGTTCCCTTGCTTTCTGGATGGGGTCGGGGAAGAAATACTCCAGCATGGAAAGAGGTGGAGTTGGGCAGACCACGAAGCATTCTTTCTGATCCACATCTGGTACAGTAGTCTCCATGGGACGGTTACTGCCAGCATAATTTAGAGCAGTCCTTAGGGTGCTCTAAGTTATGTCAGTGGCCATTTTGGTGCAGTGTTGGGGAAGTAGAGCTTTCTTCCCTTCTTTCCTTAGCTGTGCTGACTGTAAACTGGGCATAGTTGTGGATTGAGCCCATGAGTTTTCTAGTTCACAGATAATGGGAAAGTTTTAAAAAACCTCTGGATTTTATTGTGAAAGCATTGCATTTTGAGAAAATATGGATTTATTTGTTGAACAGATTCAGTTTTTTATGAGCAGCTCATTGGTTCTATGAATACCTTGTTGAGTCTGTTCAGCTTGGTATTGATTGCCTTTTGTTACCACAGCCACAATTGAAAACATATATAGAGATAGATATAGATGTGTATGTATATGCTAATAAGCTTCCAAAGGTTATGGAATCAGTGTCAGCTAAGACACACACACTCTCTCTCTCTCTCTCTCTCTCTCTCTCTCAACTACAGCTAACCCTGACTATCTATTTCAATAGGATACTTGTCTTAAGGGTTGCAGTGGCCACTCGTATATAAGAAAGAACTGGTTTGGATCAGTTACTTTTCCTTTCTCTGCTCTTCTGGAACAATCAAAGGTAATTATAATAAAAACATTTTAAAAATTTCTGTTGTATCAGCACAAACCCTTAAGAGCTTTTTCTTTTGGTGAAAGCAAGATTTTAAAATGTTTACATTGTCGATAGCAATGGTCTGCATACATTGGAAAGAATACATTTTTTATCATTGTGTAAATCCTGTGGACTTTACCATTTGTTTGTTAACACAGCTAATCTTTCCCTGCATAGTCAAGGGAGATCAAAAATACAATCTAATTTGCAATAGCAATTCCAAGACACAAACTTCTTCCAAAATCTTTTCATAAGAGCACTGGTTTTGACTCCATTTGCCACAGCAGTGAAAGCCTATCTGTTCAAAAACTGCTTTTCCATAGGGTGAGGGGAAGTAAAAGGCTGAGGGGAAACTGCACAGAAGTTTGCAAGAGCCAAATAGAAAGTTCCAAGGAGAATGGAGGATTCAGCCAGAGCACTTGGCTAATCTTAGTCAAGCTGTAGACTCTTTTGCTGACCCAAGGAAAATAAGACCTTGTTATTGCTTGAGAGGACTATAGGAAAATGCCGTAGTAGTGACCTAAAGGGGAGAGACAGAGGGTATGTCTACACTACAAAATTAGATCAATTTAATAGAAGTTGATGTTTTAGAAATCAATTTGATACAGTCAATTGTGTGTGTTCCCACTAAGTGCATTAAGTCAGTGGTGTGCGTCCACAGTACCAAGGCTAGTGTCGACTTTCGGAGCGTTGCACTGTGGTAGCTATCCCACAGTTCCCGCAGTCTCCGCCTCCCACTGGAATTCTGGATTGAGCTCCCAATGCCTGATGGGGCAAAAACATTGTCGTGGGTGGTTCTGGGTACATGTCGTCAGGCCCCCCCACCCTCCGTGAAAGCAATGGCAAAAAATCGTTTCTTGCCTTTTTTCCTGGGTTACCCGTGCAGATGACATACCATGGTAAGCATGGAGCCCGCTCAGCTTACTGTCACCATACGTCTCCTGGGTGCTGCTGACAGATGTGGTACTGCATTGCTACACAGCAGCAGCTCCTTGCCTTTGCAAGTTAGCAAAGACAGTTAGCAGCCATATTGCACCGTCTGCTGCTGTCTCCTGGTTGCTCCTGGCCGACCTCGGTACGGTCGGTTGTGGGTGCCTGGGCAGACATGGGTGCTCCTGGCTGACCTCAGTGAGGTCAGTTGGGGGCGCCTGGGCAGACATGAGTGCTCCTGGCTGACCTCAGTGAGATCGGTTGGGGGTGCCTGGGCAGACATGCGTGCTCCAGGCCGGCCTCGGTGAGGTCGGTCGGGGGCACCTGGACATAAATGGGAGTGACTCCAGGTCATTCTCTTCTTTAAGTTTTGTCTAATGGAGATTCAGTCCTGCCTGGAATATCATGCGAGCTGGAGGCTTTTGCCTCAAGCTGCTCTCCGAGCTGGCAGCACCATGCGATCGCACCTACCCCAGCCTACCCCTTGCTCCCATGGCTCATGAAGCCTGGACAGTAGTAAGGAGCAGTTCAACTATAAGCTGAACAAGTGCATAATGGTGGTAGAATGTGCCTTTGGACATTTAAAAGCTCACTGATGCTGTTTGCTGACTAGGCTGTTTGCGATTAGAAGAGCACAGCAAGGCGTGCTGCACATCACAGAGGCTTTGAAAACCAGTTTCATGACTGGCCAGGCTTTGGTGTGACAGTTGTGTGTGTTTCTCCTTGATGCAAACCCACCCCCTTGGTTGATTTTAATTCCCTGTAAGCCAATCCTGTAAGCCATGTCGTCAGTCACCCATCCCTCCATGAGAGCAACTGCAGAAAATTGTTTCGCGCCTTTTTTCTGTGCAGACGCCATACCACGGCAAGCATGGAACCTGCTCAGATCACCGTGGCAGTTATGAGCACTGTAAACGCCACACACATTATCCTGCAATATATGCAGCTTCAACAGCAGGCGAGGAGGCGATGGCAGTACAGTGATGAGAGTGATGAGGACATGGGCACAGACTTATCTCAAAGCATGGGCCCTGATAAGTTGGACATCATGGTGGTAATGGAGCAGGTTCATGCCATGGAATGCCGATTCTGGGCCCGGGAAACAAGCACAGATTGGTGGGACTGCATAGTATTGCAGGTCTGGGATGATTCCCAGTGGCTGTGAAACTTTTGCATGCCTAAGGGCACTTTCATGGAACTTTGTGACTTGCTTTCCCCTGCCCTGAATTGCAAGAATACCAAGATGAGAGCAGCCCTCACAGTTCACAAGCGAGTAGCAATAGCCCTTTGGAAGCTTGCAACGCCAGACAGCTACCGGTCAGTTGGGAATCAATTCGGAGTGTGCAAATCTACTGTGGGGGCTGCTGTGATCCAAGTAGCCAACGCGATCACTGAGCTGCTGCTATCAAGGGTAGTGACTCTGGGAAATGTGCAGGTCATAGTGGATGGCTTTCCCTAACTGTGGTGTGGCGATAGACGGAACACATATCCCTATCTTTGGACCGGAGCACCAAGGCAGCCAGTACATAAACCAAAAGGGGTAGTTTTCAGTGGTGCTGCAAGCACTGGTGGATTACAAGGGACGTTTCACCAACATCAACGTGGGATGGCCGGGAAACGTACATGACACTCGCATCTTCAGGAACTCTGATCTGTTTGAATAGCTGGAGAAAGCGACTTACTTTCCAGATCAGAAAATAACCATTGGGGATGTTGAAATACCTATAGTTATCCTTGGGGACCCAGCCTACCCCTTAATGCCATGCTCATGAAGCTGTACACAGGCAGCCTGGACAGTCGTCAGGAGCTGTTCAACTATAGTCTGAGCAAGTGCGGAATGGTGGTAGAATATGCATTTGGACGTTTAAAAGCGCGCTGGTGCAGTTCACTGACTTGGTTAGACCTCAGCAAAACCAATATTCCCATCGTTATTACTGTTTGCTATGTGCTCCACATTATATGTGAGAGTAAGGGGGTGGGAGGTTGAGGCAAATCGCCTGGCCGCTGATTAGTGCAGCCAGAACTAGGGCAGTTAAAAGAGCACAGCAGGGCACGCTGCGCATCAGAAAAGCTTTGAAAACCAGTTTCATGACTGACCAGGCTACGGTGTGAAAGCTTCTCCTTTTGTTTCTCCTTGATGAAAACCCGCCCCCTTGGTTCACTCTACTTCCCTGTAAGCAAACCTCCCTCCCCTCCCCCCTTTGATCACTGCTTCCAGAGGCAATAAAGTCATTGTTGTTTCAAATTCATGCATACTTTATTAATTCATCACACAAATGGGGGGTAGCCCGGGAGAGGTGTGGGAGGAGGGAAGCCATTTTTACAATCTTCTGTTATTTGAACTATTTAAAATGAACTGCACAACTTCTGTATGATTTTTTCACCCACGTTTGATGTTCTCCTAGCTCCTTAGATTTTAAGCATTGCTGCTATTAGGTTAAGTGTGGTGTTCTAAATTTCACTGTATATTTTCCTGGGACTGAAGTCTGCACTCATGGTGTAAGACTGTTTCCCCAGGTAGAGGCACCATGTGTTCTTTAACTTGATACAGGGTCTGACTTCCTTTAGAACCCCCAAAAAGGTTCTCCTGTTTAAAATTTGAGGATTGTTGCCCTTCCCCAGAATCTAGCGAGTGGAATCTCTGTAAAAAAAAAAAAAGCATAAAAATTACATTTATTTCCTTTTATTGCACATGATATAATTTGGATCGTTATGACCTTTATATTTTGTTATAACATCTCTTGCACTGAAGTTTGTTTATTTTTACCTAATATAATCATCTAAATATGTTCACAGATCTGTGGTACATTTCAAGTAAATACGCCACCAGTTTTGCTTGGGTACACTTGGAGCAAGCCCTGTGTATCTCCTAAAGAACATTGTGGACAGAATTTAAAAGAATATACCTTTTTAACCATCTTTGCTACAATTGAACCTCAGCTATCTTCTGTTGAAAATGATTTAGAATCAGATAAGGTTGGCATTTATACTTAATATTCATCATCAAAATGAAGACTTTCAGAGTAGGCTAAATTTGTTTCTTAAAGCAAGTGGTAATTCTTTTGGGGTATTTTATATTTTAAAGTCAGTCTTTGAAATTATATTAACATGTAATTATGATTCTAGTTTGCAGATCATGAAGATGAAACACTTTTGCAAAGAGCATGCATTTTTAAAAAAAATTGCAAGGCAAAATTTCCAAAAAGAAGAATAATAACGTCTGTTTTTGATAATGAAGGACGAAATATTTTAGTTACAAAATATATTAGGGCACTAAATCCACCACAGCTGCTAGTAGATAGGTATCTTGATGATCCTAATGCAACTTTTGTAAGTATGAGTTTATTTTCTATCATACAGTAAGAAATTCAGAACTGTTGAAATTAGTCTTTGACATTCCTGAATTACTATTATAATTCACCTTTTTTCTCTGTAGCTGCTATAGAAGTTCATATTTATTACATTAGTAATTCTTGATAGCAAGAAACTTAGATTAACTGTAGTTTTATATTTTTGAATAATCCAAAACTGAGATCTATTCAGTAGATATTTATGACATGTGCTCCCTGGTATTTATGTATATTTCTTTTTCATTTATAGGATCTTATTTCTCAATTTGTGTCTTTAATTCCTTGTGTATCAGATACATTGGATGAAAATGCTGATGTTGATATTTGGATGACATCAGAGGTAATAATCATATATTAAATAATAGATGAAGATGAGTTAATAGATTGTTGAAGTAATCCGTTTTACGTGCATTAAAATTCTGCATGAAAAATATTTTGGTTTACAGAGCAAAAAGCCAAATCTTGACTACTTGCCAACCACAGATTCAGCCTCATGTCATCCTTTAGCCCAGTCAAGTCCATAAAAAGGGGAATGAGCTCTCAGGAAACTTCACAAGCTGAATCATGTGGATTTTGTGAGAAGTCCTCCCTCAGTGAGTAGGGTGGGAGTAGGGGGGTTTACATAGGAGGCAAGGCTGTCACCAAAACCTTCAGATTCCAGATATACCTATGTTATCTCTGTGTCCCTCTTCCACCAATAGACAGCTTTCTGAGGAGCGTGCTGTCATTGGCAATCTCCTTGGCTTCTGCTCTGCATTCTATGACTAGATGGGGAGATGACAGCATAAAATTTCTAGTAAATAGCTTATTCTTTACCATTTTGTATTTAGCATTGCATCAATTTGGCTGTTGGAAATAAAGAAGAGCATGCAGTGCTTCTGTGTAACTACCTTCTGTATTTTGGGAAAAAAGCATGGGTACTGTTGGGAACATCAGTGTTAGAAGTAAGTGCCATAATTTAAAAAATGTTTAAATCTTCATTGGTTTCATCCCCCACGACAGCATAAACAATGCAATGTGCTAAAGAGAATAAAATACATAGTCAATAACATACCAAGACAAATATATTGGAAACATCAGGATTGCCATGCCATATCAGACCAGGGGTGCATCTAGTCCAACATCCTGTCTTCTACAGTGACCAGTTCCACTTTCTAAGAGGAAGGTGCATTAAACCCCATTGTGGACAACTATGGAGTAGTTTTCCGTAACGGACATTTCTTCCTAGCTCCCCATTAGTTAGAGCTTGGTTTGCAGCCTGGATGATTTCATCATCTAAGTAAATGTTTAATCCTCTGAGAATCCTACTAGGCCCTTGGCTTCAATGACATCGGTGAAAATGAGTTCCACAGCTTAATTATGTGTTATGTAAAAGTATTGATTCAGTTTTAAATTTGTTGCTTTTCATTTTCACGGAATGTCCCCTTATTCTTATGATGAGAAGAATTAAATATGACACCATCCAGTTTACCTTCTCTATTACATTTGTTGTTTTACATATCTCTAGTGTGTCCTCTTTATTCATCTCCTCTTTAAACAGCCCCATTCTTTTCAGTCTCTTCTAATCTGGTTACAGCATTCATATTTGAAATCAAAGTGAATATCTATGTGAGTGAGGCTTGTAAGATTAGGCCCTATTTTCAAAAGATAGAGAAATATTCATGAGGCAGCATTGGGTAAACTTGCGCTTGCTGCACTTTCAATAAACAGAAGACTACAATCTGTTGGGATGTCAGCCTGGCACCTTTCACTAAAGAAAAATAAACTGTTTGTAAAAGGCTGAGGAAAAGTAAATATTGGAAGCTCATTTTACTTTCTTCATTGGAATTGTGTGTATAGATATATGTATAAAATTGATGACATCTACTTTTTGTTGGTAGGGGAAAGTGGCATATGTATTAACTCATGAAAATGAAGAATATTTGCTTTGGAATCCCTTGAATGGACAGTGTTATAAACAGTTTGATACATTTTGTCCCTTACAGAGTATTGACTGCTTAATCAATAGGGAAAATGTAAGTATGTAAAATTAAATCAAAAGAGACAAGGAATAGTGTCATGTTAGTTATAGACCAAGTATTAGGCCATATTTTAAGGGATCAAATAAAGTAATGTAGAATTTACAAAGAATAGGATTCAGGATATTTATATCATTTTAGAGACAGCAAAACTTTGCTGCTTTGCTAGCTAACTAGTATTCAGTATGTTACTACTGTATAGAAACTAATAAGGTTCTACTCAGGTCTTTAGATGCTGTCTAGTATTTTAGTATGACTGAATCTGTGAGATACCTAACATTTTGTTATGATTCTGCATCATATGTTTCATCTGCACCACCTTCCACAATGGTGGTGGAGAATAGGATATTTTAATTGTGTTATCTCTTTAAATTTTCAATAATTAAATAGAGAGGAAGAAATATTACTACCATGATAAACCATGGATAAGAACAACTTCAGATACTGTACATAGGAGTGTATAAAGCAGTTTGCAGACTACTACATGAAAGTGTATTGTTTCTTTAAGAGCATTATTTTTATTTTATTCTGGAGTATGCTAAACACTTCAGATCTGTACTGCAGATTCTTAAAGTATGGGTCTGATCTTCCAGTGTTCTTAATGCCCTCAAATCTTGACTTCAGTGAGAGGCAAGAGCACTTAGCATCTCAAGTAATACCCATTGCAGGAATGGGTTCTTCAGTAGTTCCTCTGCACCATAAAGACAGCAATGTTTTTGGTCCATAGGTTAGGACTACAGCTGAACATGAGGAAATCCATTCTAAGATTGGTGCAAAGTATAGAGTTCATAGAGGCCTCCTTAGATGCAGTATCAGCCAGAGCTTTTTTTACCTTCCTATGGACAGGTTCATGACATTAACAAACCTTGTATCAAAAATTCAAATCAGTCCACAGACATCAACAAAAATTGCCTTCAGTTAGTCGGACACATGGCAGCTTGTACCTCTGTGACTCAACATGCCACGTTATGCCTTTATTGCTTCCCTGGCTCAGAACAGTTCATATCTCAAACAGCCTGAAAAAGCTGGTGTCAGTCCTTCATCAAGTAGAAGACTCTCTCAATTGGTGGAAAGACCCGGACAATGTCTATACAGATGTGCCATTCATCCAACCTTCCCCTTCCATCAGCATAATAACAGATGCATCTTTGGTGGCCAAATTTAGAGATCCACACCATTCAGGGCAAATGATCTACCCACGAGACACAGTTACTCCTCAACCTCCTGGAGCTGAGGGCAGTTAGGAATGCCAGTATCCATTTCTTGCCTTTAATCAGGAACAGATCCATAAAAATCATGACAGACAATGTAGCCTGCATGTTTTATATCAACTGTCAAGATGTGTGTGTGGGGAGAGATCCCCTTCTCTTTTTGCCAAAGGAATAAAGCTATGGAGCTGATGTGTAGCCAACTGCATCCTAATCTTGGCAGTCTATTTCCTGGATATACAAAATACTATGGGTGATGACCTCAGCAGGCAGTTCTCCCAGAATTACAAATGGGAGTTAGATTCTCAGACTCTCAAGCACATTTTTCTGACTTGCGGAGTTCTAGAAGTGGATCTCGTTGCCATTGTTACCAACAGAAATTGCAAACAGTTTTGCTACGTGGGTGGGTTATAGGTCCTCCCTGACTGTGGGAGGTGCTTTCCTTGTTCTGTGGACAAGAGGCCTTCTCTGTGCACTTCCTCCAATGCCGCTGATTTTGAAAATGGTAAATAAGATCAAGCAAGACAAAGTCAAGATAATGTTGTTAAATCCAATATTCCCACACAGGGCTGGTACCCTTTGCCTTGCTGTTTGTCTGGCGATGAGCCTTCCATCCATTCCCAGCCTTCTCTCTTGATGCTGGGCAGACTCTCCATCCTAACCTGGGAATTCTTTGCCTCAAGGCTTGGTTACTCAGTGGTTCACAGGAGTACGCTCCTGTTCTGCAGAGGTACAGAAGGTATTTTTAAATAGTAGGAAAAGGTCTACATGAAATACTTACTTGCAAAAGAGGAAAAGGTTTCCACACGGGTGTATTCAGTGACATCTTTGGTCTGTTTCTTCTTCATTCTCTGCTGTCCTCGACTGTCTACTGGAATCCAAAAAGTCCAGGATTATATGAGTTCCCTGAGGATCCACCTGCTGTCTTTCATTGCCTGGTTGAGGGATTCTCAGTGTTTGCTCAGCCCACCACTGCAAGATTCATTAAGTGATTAAAAAATCTTTTCATTCACATTAGAGAACCCATCCCTGTATGGGATTTAAACTTTAAACTTTTTTCTCCGATGTCATTTGAAACTCCCTTTCAAAGCAATGGCCACTTATTCCCTCCTTCATCTATCCATGAAAACAACCTAGTTTGGGGCTATCACTTCTGCTAAAACAATTGAGGAACTAGGAGTTTTAATGGCAGACTCTCGCATTACAGTGTTTTTCAAGGACAAACTTTCATGTCCACTTCCAAAATTTTTACCTGTTATCATCTGAATTTCATATCAGTTAGGTCACACATTTCCCAATTTTCTTCCCAAAACCACACCAGACCAGGGAATATGCTGCCTTCCATATCTTAGATGTCAGGAGGGAGCCAGCCTTTTTATTTGGACAGAACCAGATCATTCAGAAAATCTCCAAGACTGTGTCAATTGCTGACAGGTCCAAAGGGTCCACAATTTCTGCCCAGAGGCTCTCTAGGTGGATTTTTGAATGTATTATTTCTTGCTATGAATCCGACGATTTACAATCTACCTCTATGGTATTGGCCCACACCGTGAGATTACTTTCTACTTCTATGGTATTACTCAAAAATGTTCCCATTTTTGAGATCTGCAAAGCTGCAAATTGGTTTTCAGTACATATATTCTCCGAGCACTATATGTTGGTTCATTCTTCTAGATCAGATGCTCCTCTTGGGAACACATTTTGTCTTTAGTATTAGACTCAGCTCTGAAGCTCGCTTCTTCTGTTGAGTATACTGCTCGGAAGTCACCTGAAGTCAAGGATGCATAGGGACATTACTCAAAGAAGAAGGAAGGTAACTCAGCTTGTGCAGTAACTGGAGTTCTTTGAGATGTGTGTCCTGTGGGTGCTCCACTACTCCCAGTCTTTCCCTTCTGCTTTGGAGTTTCCTCTGTGGGACTTAGTGGTGGAGAAGGAACTGAAGATGGTTCTCCCACACAGTCCTACATATCCTCTGTGCAAGGCACAAGGATGTGTAGGACACATGTGTGGGGTGAATGGGGACTACTAGCAAACATCTCCAGTCAAAGGCTCATGGGGTGAAGGCACAGCTGAAGTGGAGCACCCACAAGGACACACATCTTGAAGAATTCCAGTTACTGCATAGCATAAGTAGCCTCTCCTTTTCCACACTTTCCTCTCATACCTTGAGTCCTGAGGAATCCTAGAATCATAGACTTTAAGGTCAGAAGGGGCCATCAGCTAGCCTGACCTCCTGCACAACGCAGACCACAGACTCTCACCTACCCACTCCTGTATCAAACCTCTGTCTGAGCCATTGAAGTCCTCAAATCATGGTTTAAAGACTTTAAAGTGCAGAGAACCTTCCAGCAAGTGACCCGTGCCCCACGCTGCAGAGGAAGGCGAAAAACCCCCAGACCCTCTGCCAATCTGCCCTGGAGGAAAATTCCTTCCCGAACCCAGATATGGCAATCAGCTAAACCCTGAGCATGTGGGCAAGACTCACCAGCCAGACACCCAGGAAAGAATTCTCTGTAGTAACTCAGATCTCACCCCATCTAACATCCCATCACAGGCCATTGGGCATATTTACTGCTAATAGTCAAAGACCAATTAATTGCCAAAATTAGGCTATCCCATCATACCATCCTCTCCATAAACTTATCAAGCTTAGTCTTGAAGCCAGATAAGTCTTTTGCCCCCACTACTCCTCTTGGAAGGCTGTTCCAGAACTTCACTCCTCTGATGGCTAGAAACCTTCATCTAATTTCAAGTCTAAACTTCCTGATGGCCAGTTTATATCCATTTGCTCTTGTGTCCACATTGGTACTGAGCTCAAATCATTCCTCTCCCTCCCTGGTATTTATTCCTCTGATATATTCATAGAGAACAATCATATCTCCCCTCAGCCTTGTTTTGGTTAGGCTAAACAAGCCGAGCTCTGTGAGTCTCCTTTCATAAGATGGGTTTTCCATTCCTCGGATCATCCATTCTCTGTACCTGTTCCAGTTTTCATCCTTCTTAAACATGGGAGACCAGAACTGCACACAGTATTCCAGATGAGGTCTCACTAGTGCCTTGTATAATGGTACTAACACCTCCTTATCTCTACTGAAATACCTTGCCTGATTCATCCCAAGACCTCATTAGCTTTTTTCACGGCCATATCACATTGGCAGCTCAGTCCTCCTGTGATCAACCAATACTCCGAGGTCCTTCTCCTCCTCTGTTACTTTCAACTGATGCATCCCCAGCTTATAACAATAATTCTTGTTATTAATCCCCAAATGCATGACCTTGCACTTTTCACTATTAAATTTCATCCTATTACTATTACTCCAGTTTACGAGGTCATCCAGATCTTCCTGTATGATATCCCAATCCTTCTCTGTGTTAGCAATACCTCCCAGCTTTGTGTCATCCGCAAACTTTATTAGCACATTCTCACTTTTTGTGCCAAGGTCAGTAATAAAAAGATTAAATAAGATTGGTTCCCAAAACCGATCCCTGAGGAACTCCACTAGTAACCTCCCTCCAGCCTGACAGTTCACCTTTCAGTACGACCCATTGTAATCTCCCCTTTAACCAGTTTCTTATCCACCTTTTAATTTTCATATTGATCCCTATCTTTTCTAATTTAGCTAATAATTCCCCATGTGGAACCGTATCAAATGCCTTACTGAAATCCACTGTGTTTCCTTTGTCTAAAAAAATCTGTTACCTTCTCAAAGAAGGATATCAGGTTGGTTGGTTGGCACAATCTACCTTTTGTAAAACCATGTTGTATTTTGTCCCAATTACCATTGACCTCAATGTTCTTAACTACTTTCTCCTTCAAAATTTTTCCAAGACTTTGCATACTACAGATGTCAAACTAAAAGGCCTGTACTTGCCCAGATCACTATTTTTTCCTTTTTTAAAGATAGGAACTATGTTAGCAGTTCTCCAGTCATATGATACAACCCCCGAGTTTACAGATTCATTAAAAATTCTTGATAATGGGCTTGCAATTTCATGTGCCAGTTCCTTTAATATTCTTGGATGAAGATTATCTGGGGCCCCCGATTTAGTCCCGTTAAACTGTTCGCGTTTGGCTTCTACCTCGGATGTGTTAATATCTACTTCCATATCCTCATTCCCATTTGTCATCCTACCATTATCCCTAAGCTCCTCATTAAAGACTGAGGCAAAGTATTTGTTTAGATATTGGGCTATGCCTAGATTATCCTTAACCTCCACTCCATCCTCAGTGTTTAGCGGTCCCACTTTCTTTGTTTTCTTCTAATTTATATGGCTATAGAACCTTTTACTATTGGTTTTAATTCCCTTTGCAAGGTCCAACTCTACATGGCTTTTGTCCTTTCTCACTTTATCCCTACATGTTCTGACCTCAATAAGGTAGCTTTCCTTGCTAATCACTCCCATCTTTCATTCCTTGTAGGCTTTCTGCTTTTTCTTAATCACCTCTCTGAACTGCTTGCTCATCCAGCTTGGTCTACAACTCCTGCCTATGAATTTTTTCCCATTTCTTGGGATGCAGGCTTCTGATAGTTTCTGCAACTTTTACTTGAAGTAATTCCAGGCCTCTTCCACCTTTAGACCCACAAGTTCTTCAGTCCAATCCACTTCCCTAACTAATTTCCTTAAATTTTTAAAGTTAGCCCTTTTGAAATAAAAAACCCTAGTCACAGATCTATTTTTTGTTTATCCTTCCATTTAGTTTAAACTGAATTAGCTGGTGATTTCTCGAACCAAGGTTGTCCCTTACAACCATTTCTTCTATGAGGTCCTCACTACTCGCCAAAACCAAATCTAAAATAGCATCCCCTCTTGTTGCTTCATCAACTACTTGGTGAAGGAATCCATCAGCTATCGCATCCAGAAATATCAGAGCCCTATTATTATTACTGGCACTTGTCCTCCAGTCTATATCTGGGAAGTTAAAGTCTCCCATGATCACACAATTCCCATTAGTATTACTTCATTAAAAACATTAAAGAGCTCTCTATCCATATCCAAATCAGATCCCGGTGGTCTATAGCAGACCCCAAGCACTATCCCAGGGGAGGCTCTAGTAGTAGCTTTCTTCCCCAATGTGATTTTTGGCCAGACTCTGTCTTATCCATTCCATCCCTTCTTATTTCTTTACAGTCTACCTCATCATTGATATACAGTGCTACACCACCACCTTTGCCTTTATTTCTGTCTTTCCTAAACAGCACATACCCTTCAATACCTGTACTCCAGTCATGACTACTATTCCACCATGTTTCTGTTATCCCTATAATATCCGGTTTCACTTCCTGCACCAGTAACTCTAGTTCTGCCATTTTGTTATACAGGCTCCTCGCATTGGTGTACAAACATCTTAATTTTTGCTGTTTGGTTTCACTCACATTCTTTACCCGATTAGGCCCAGACATTCTATGCCCAGTATCACCTATTAGAATGGTATCTGCACTACCCTTCCTCCTTACGTCTATTCTCCTACCCACAGGTGTATCCTTTCTTACTTCGTTTTCTTCCCTCTCAATGTTAAAATCTGGGATGGAGATTTGCTGGACATCTCTCAACCACCTCCCCCCAATTCCTAGTTTAAAGCTCTCTTAATCAGTTGTGCCAGCCTCCATCCTAGACGTCTATTTCCTTCCCTACTCTGGTGAAGTCCATCCTGAGATAACAGTCCTCTGACCATGAATGCCTTCCAGTGGCCATACATCCCCAAACCCTCCTTATAGCATCACTGCCTGAGCCATCTGTTGATCATCATAATCTTGTCACACCTTTGTTGCCCTTCTCTAGGAACAGGCAGAATCCCACTGGAGATCACCTGAGCCTCGATTTCCTTAAGCATCTTCCCCAGCCTGGCATAGTCTCCCTTGATACGTTCCAGCGAGAATCTAGCCATATCATTTGTTCCCACATGAAGGACAATCAGCGGATTCTTTCCCGCTCCCGTTAGGATCCTCTTCAGCCTCAGGTCTACATCCCATATGTTAGCACCTGGCAGACAGCACACCCTTCTCTTCTGTGGATCAGCTCTAGTTGCAGGCCTGTCTATTCTTCTCAGTAAGGAGTCCCCAATCATGTAGACCTGCCTTTTCCTAGTGACAGTGTGATTCTCCGGTCTATCCCCTGTTCCCTCTGGCTGCAAGTCCTCTCGATTTCTATTCACCTTTGGAGCCCTCCGCAACCCATCCCGTATCCTCCTGGGGCTCATATTTGGTGGTGTTATCTCCGTTGAGTCTTCCCCTCTTCCTATAGGACTAGCTGCTCTTCTCTTCTCCCTTGCCCTCTTGCCTTCAGCGACTACCTGCTGTGCCCCTTCTTCATTTTCCAACTCCGCAAACCTGTTCCTGAGCTCTATTTCTCCTTCACTAGCCCATCTTTTCCTCTGCCTGGTTCTCTTCCACTATCAACCTTCCTCACCCAGCAGTCTCCCCTCAGAGTTCTTTGGTCCTGCTTCCATCCTCAAGTCTGAGCTTTTCCCATCAGACTCCTCATGTCTTTGCTCCATCATCTGCTCGAACTCCCTTCTAAACTCAGAGTTTCCACCTGCATCTCTAATCCTCAGATCTTTTCTTCCATCAGCTCTATCAGGTGGCACTTCATGCAGACAAAACTCTTTTCAGGTACCCCCTCCAGGATTATTTACATGCCGCAGCTTCCACAACCAGTCATCTTCATTGTGTCTTCCACTGCTTGGGTCACTACCACAGCTGCCTCTGTATATGTCATAGGCTTCCCACATAAATCCTGTAAATCTGGGAAACAAACCAAACCACAACACCACCACCCACAGCAAAACAAACCCCCAACGAGCATCAAAACACTGCTAGAACACCACACACTCCCTTCATTAGCCTGTCTGTCCCTCTGCCTGCCTCTCTTAGTCTTGCCCCCCAAACTCCCCTTGCAAACTCCCCTGTTTACAGCTCTGTTTGCTGGCTCCTGTGCTGCTGCCTGACTGGCTGGCTACCTTTATAGGACCCCTAGTCAGAGAAGCCCTGCCCCCTAATCAGGGCTCAGCTTCTCTCCCAGCACACTGCCTCTACACATACAAATACAAATAGCTACAAATACCTTCTCCAACAGAAGTCCCACTCAAACTCCCCTGTTTACAGCTCTGTTTGCTGGCTCCTGTCCAAGCAGGACAGAGCATCAATAATCCTAGTGGCTCCCTGGTGGCCAAGACAGTTTTGTTTTACCAGCAATTCCCAGATGGTTTCACATCCATGCATAGACATCGAGCCATTTCTGAACCTGCAGAATGAGGGCAAGCTCAACTATCCCAAGCCAATAGTCTTCTACCTCACAGCCTGATATTTGGATGGACAATGGACACAGAGAGGTCATCTTCTGAAGAGGCTCAAACTGTTCTCCATAACAGCAGGAAAATATCTACAAGAAAATGTTATACAGCTAAATGGAAGTTTTCCATCTGGTGCCAGCATCATCACTAATCTCCAGAGAACTTGGGGATCCAACCATCTTTGACTATCTTTTGGTTCGTTAAAGACATCAGGTCTATTCCTTAGCTTGCTGCATGTACGTCTGCCGGTGATTAACGCCTTTCTTCCTCCAGTGGAGAACTGCTCAGTCTTTACCCACCCTGTGACCATGATGTTTCTGAAAGGTTTCACCAGAACTTTTTCTCCAGTATTGAAACCAACACCTATTTGGGACTTTAATCTGGTACTGCCAGTGCTCATGAATCACTGATGTGAACCTTTGGCCTCCTTGTCCCTTCTCCATTTATCTATAAAAGTGGCTTTCCTAAAGGCAGTTACCTCCACCAGAAAAGTAGATGAGTTTGGGGGCCTTATGGTGGATCCTTCCTACACAGTTTCTACAAGGATAAGGTGTCTCTGAGACACCCTGAATTCATCTCATAGGTTCCCTCCAAATTCCACTTGAATCAAATCATACACTTACCTTTTTTTTTTAACCAAAACTATTTCCTAACAGATGCAACCCGAGATCCATTTGGAGAGTATCTTGCATTGCTATGAGCACGTGGGAACTTCTCCCTCTTGGAGGTGTTCCCCTATGAGATCTGTAGAATGGCTCTGTGCATACTTTTACTACGTTACACCCTAATACAAACTTCCTCTGCAGACACATCCTTTGGTACAGTGGTCCTGCAATCTGTGGTGCAGAATGGTTCCTTGCGCCCTCCTCCATGATGAATACTGCTTGGGAATCACCCTCAGTGAAATACCTATAGGGACCACTACTCAAAGAAGAAAGGAAGGTTACTTACCTTACAGTAACTGAAGTTTTTTGAGATGTGAGGTCTCACTATGGGTATTCCATGATCTGCCTTCCTTCCCCTCTGCTTTGGATCCTTCCCTAAGGTGATTTGTAGTAGAGAAGGAGCTGGAGAGGCAGTTGGTCCGCACTGCCCCTTGTGCCCTCAGTTCAGAACACAGGATGCAGTTGCAGACCAACAGACACTGCTAGTGAAAAAATCTTCTGGTCTCAGGCTCATGGAGTGCATGTGCACGCACACACAGTGGAATACCAATAGCAGGGCCGGCTCCAGACCCCAGCGCGCCAAGCAGGCGCGTGGGGCGGCATTGTCGGGGCAGGGTGGCATTTGGCTCCGGCGGACCTTCCGCAGTCATGCCTGCGGGAGGTCCACCGGAGCCCGGGATGAGCGGACCTGCCGCAGGCATGACTGCGGAGGGTCCCCTCTTCCCGCGGCTCCGCTTGAGCTCCCGCAGGCATGACTGCGGTGGGCGTGCTGGTCCCGCGGCTCGGACGGAGCTTCCGCAGGCATGCCTGTGGATGCTCCACCGGAGCCGCGAACCAGCGCACCCGCCGCAGACACTTCTGCCCCGGCCGCGGGACCGGGGAAGGGCGGCGCACTGCGCCGCCCTGCTTGGGGTGCCGTAATTTATAGAGCCGCCCCTGACCAATAGGAACCACATGTCTCAAAGAACTCCAGTTACTGTAAGATAAGTAATCTTCCTTTTCCATTTGACTTCTTTGGGAGTTCCCCATAGGGATGACTTGCAGGTTCAGGCCCTATGTTTGTATTAGTGAAATGTTAGTCAAAACTACAAGTGGTTAAGCCTGATCCTCTTCAGTTGGCAGTACAAGTGCAATTGCTTCCCTCCATCATACTATATAATGGCATTTCTCTGGCTTCTTATATACTTGTATTGGTATTAAATGAAAACATTTAAAAGTACATTTCACATCTTTTAACTTAAAACAATTTTTGTAGATTGATTGCCACATTTTGTACTACTGTTTTGATAGGTCTGGTTTAATACACAGCAAAACAGTTCACCAATGTGCATAAGTTTTGAAATTTCAAAGGAAGGTTTTTGGAGACAATTTCTACCATACAATTTTCAATGCATAAAAACACAAACTGTACAGGTAACGCCTCCAATTTTCAAAGTTTATCTGTCTCATATAAATTATAGTAATTATCATTTGTTATGTTTGTTTCAAAAGATCATCATTGTTAATAAGTTGCTGTAAAAAGCAAGCAGTAATTGCTTGAATACCCCACTCTTGTAAGCAGCCGTAAATCCTGCTGGGAAAAGGTTAAGTGGGTTGGCTATGCTGATTTAGAGGCAGGTGACTAGTTCCTGAATTTAATGGATTTGTGAATGATTCTATGAGGAAAGGTTTGTGTTGAGCAGTCTGGAAGGAGCAGTCAAGCCTGCAGAGAAGGTTTGAACTGAACCATATCACCTTATTGTTATAAGAGCTAAACAAAGTAGATTGAGAAAGGTGCCTGCTTAAGGTGCCAACTCTATTTTCATTAAGATAGTAAAAGTTAATGGGCAGATTGTTGACTACTGCTGAGGGGATCACACAGTGCAAATTACGGGTTGTGGAAGGTCTAAATGAGTGTGCCAAGATGACATAAAGCTCATTATGTAGAAAAACCACCCTGATTATGGGGCTGTTATATGCAAGAACAATCTTCACGCATAAATTAGAGCAACCAGAGAATTGGTCTAATTGACGTGGTGTTAACAGCCCCAATGGGGCCAAAATCACAGCTCGGGATTGGAGCAGTATGTGTGTGTCCCTATCATGGCCCCTTCCCTCTATCCACACCCTCTGTGTGTGCAGCTGGGTAGCATAGGAGCCTCTGGGACACTGGGATGATCCTCAGAGGGCCAATTGTGCTTACTGTATGTACATATTCCAGTGACAATGTGTGCAAAGTAGCTGCACTTCATTTGAGGATCTGGCCAAATGTCTTGTTATATCTTAGATGTATACTTGATAGGAAGTTATCTCTTTCAGCCAAAAGAAATACTTTACACCCCTACTAATGGAAGCATGGTAGAAGAACTACAGAACAGGTAGGGATCTTTTTGAATACTAAAAGCATGTGACCATAGTGGAAGTTGGGGATGCTCAGCTTCAGGTCAACAGTCCATTACTTTTCTACCACAAATTTATCTTTTTATACTTGTCTGAAGTATATTAATTCTGTGTAGTCTAGCCATGTTTATCTAAAAGAAGCGTTAAAGTTTTAGGACCAGATCATAAAAAATAAATGCTTTAAAAGGGAATTTTGTTAATCATGTTTCATTACTTACATTTATTTATAAATAGGGCTGTCAGTTAACTCATGTGATTAACTCAAAAAAAATAATCACGGTTAATCGCACTGTTAAACAATAGAATCCCAATTGAAATTTATTAAATATTTTGGGTGGTTTTTCTACATTTTCAAATATATTGACTTAAATTACAACACAGAATACAAAGTGTATAGTGCTCACTTTTTATATTTTTTATTACAAATATTTGCACTGTAAAAATGATAAACCAAAGAAACAGTATTTTTCAATTCACCTCAGTCAAGTCCTGTAGTGCAATCTCTTTATCGTGAAAGTGCAACTTACAAATGTAGATTTTTTTTGTTACATAACTGCACTTGAAAACAAAACAATGTAAAACTTTAGAGCCTACAAGTCCGCTCAGTCCTACTTCTCGGTCATCCAATTGCTGAGACAAACAAGTTTGTTTACATTTACAGGAGATAATGCTGCCCGCTTCTTATTTACAATGTCACCTGAAAGAGAGGACATTTGCATTGCACTTTTGAACTAGCATTGCAAGGTATTTACATGCCGGATATGCTAAACATTTGTATGTCCCTTCATGCTTTGGCCACCATTCCAGAGGACATGCTTCCATGCTGATGACACTCGTTAAAAAAAAAAGCCTTAATTAAATTTGTGACTGAATTCCTTGGGGGACAATTGTATGCCTCCTGCTCTGTTTTACGCACATTTGGCCATATATTGCATGTTATAGCATTCTCGGATGATGATCCAGCACGTTTGTTTTAAGAACACTTTCACCTCAGATTTAACAAAATGCAAAGAAGGTACCAATGTGAGATTTCTAAGGATAGATACAGCACTCAACCCAAGGTTTAAGAATCTGAAGTGCCTTCCAGAATCTGAGAGGGACGAGTTGTAGAGCATGCTATCAGATGTCTTAAAAGAGCAACACTGTGATGCGGAAACTACAGAACCCGAACCACCAAAAAAGAAAATCAACCTTCTGCTGGTAGCATCTGACTCATGATATGAAAATGAATATGCATTTGTCCGCACTGCTTTGGATTGTTATCAAGTAGAACCCATCATTGGCATGGACGCATGTCCTCTGAAATGGTGGACAAAGCATGGACGAACATACGAATCTTTAGTGCATCTGGCACGTAAATATCTTGCGATGCCAGTGCCACGTGAACGCCGGTTTTAATGTTCAGGTGATATTGTAAACAAGAAGCAGGCAGCATTATCTCCTGCAAATGTAAACAAATTTGTTTGTCTGAGCGATTTGCTGAACAAGAAGTAGGACTGAGTGGACTAGTGGGCTCTAAAGTTTTACATTGTTTTATTTCTGAATGCAAGTTTTTTGTACATAATTCTACATTTGAAAGTTCAACTCTCATGATAAAGAATTTCCATTACAGTACTTGTAATGGGGGAATTGTTCTTTTACAGTGCAAATATTTGTAATAAAAATAAATATAAAGTGAGCACTGTACATTTTATATTCTGTGTTGTAAAAAAAAAAAAGTAATATATTTGAAAATGTAGGAAACATCCAAAAATATTTAAATAAATGGTATTCTATTGTTTAACAGTGCGATTAATCGCACGATTAACTGTGATTAATTTTTTTAATCACACGATTAATCACAATTAAGTTTTTTAATTGCTTGACAGCCCTATTTATAAACATTTTGTAACTTTTATCACAGGATCGAAAAGACCTTAAAAAGTAAAATAATGGAATGGCGGTTTCTGCAACCAACTCGGTGGCATCGACAGTGTACTGCTCTTCTACGACAAATTCTTCCCAAGCTAGAATTAAGAAATAGGATCTTTGTTACAGAGAAAGAAGAAAATGAATTGGAAAGTTTACTGGAACATTATTGGGTTAGTAGTTACATTATAAACAATTAAATTTTATAATTTAAATATAAACAAGATTAATTTAAAACTGAGTATGTGTAGTATAAAGAAGGTAATGTGTATAAATAGCTGCAGCACTGAATACAGAAGCTCACTCATGATCAAACATATTTTAATACTGCTTTATTTTGACATAAGTAAGGAAATAACAATGACTAGCTATATAAAAAAGGAACAAAAATAATTTTTAAAATGCTCAAAATAAGAACCACGGACTTACATTTCTGTAAGTTGACATAGAATATGTAAAACAGTTTTTACCAGAATGCATCTTATAATAAATCTCACATTTGGAAATTATTTCCTGATATTTCTTTTCATAATGTCACCCTTCTGGTTTCATATTTTAGAACAACAAAGACAATTTATTTCCATCTTTGCTGTTTACATCTTTCAGATATGTTAAGATGGTTATTTAGTCTCCCACTCATTAGTTATTATTTAGATGGATTGTATTAGTTATTCTTCTTCAAGTGATGGTCCCTATCTGTATTCGACATATGGGTGCACTTGCACGCCATGTGCCTGAGTCCGGAAGTGTTCTTAGCAGTGTCCATTGACCTGCAAGTACATAGTGCATCTCCTTGAGCTTCCAGCTTAAGGGTATAAGCGGTAGTGCAGGTCGACAGCTCTTCAGTTCCCTCTTACAGCTTCATGGCCTGAGTTGGAACTCCTGTTCCTTCGCACTTTTAGTTTGCTAAAAGAGTGACTTACTTTGTACATACTTTGTAAATAGTTTGTCTTAGTGATAGTTAGATAAGTTAAGTTTTAGTGTAAATGGAAGCTGGACCAGGGCAAGGCCTTCAAGGTGACATGCAAGTGGGACGCCAGCAACCATTTCCTCCCCAGGGACAGCTTCACCCAATTTGCCAACTGTAGGTTCATCTGCTGGGCCCGGCTTAACTGCGTCCTGCTGAATGGAGCCATCCGCAATGGGAATCGGGACAAGCGATGCAGGAAGTGCGCCTATGCCAACGAGACACTACCCCACATCTTGTGTAGCTGCAAGTCCCATTCCAGAGCCTGGCAATTGTGACACAACGCCATCAAAGATCGCCTAGTCAGAGCCATCCACCTGTGGGGAAGGTAGCCGTGAACTCCGCCATCCCCAGAACCGACAGCCAACTGTGACCAGACATCGTCATCACCAGCAAGGACCGGAAGAAGATCATCATGGTGGATGTTACAGTGCCCTTCAAAAACAGGACCCTGGCTTTCCACGACACCCGATCTCGAAAGCTGGAGAAATACGCCCCTCTGGCTCACATCCTGAGAGCTAAGGGCTTATGAGATCCAAACTCACACGCTGATCATTGGAGCCCTGGGTGCATGGTACCCCAGTAACGAGCGAGTGCTGAGAGAATGTGGAGTCAGTCAACACTATGCTCAGCTGATGCAGCAACTCATGATGTTGGACACCATCAGGTAGTCGAGGGACATCTACATAGAACACATCACTGGACATTGGCAATATCAGGAGGAATGAGCTGGAGTGCCAATAAAAGGTGCTGTCGGGAAAGTAACTCAAATACTTTCCTGATAGACAGACTGTTTTTATCTAAATGGACAACCTATCCTAAATTCTCAATTACTGAGGGACAATCTTCACTTATTGATCTATTTTGCTTTCTGCCACCAACTCTCTGTATAACTTTTTTCATGAGTAATGTACCCGAATACATGGATGCTAAATATCTAAACTGTATTCTTCAATTCAGTCACCTAAATTTGGGTTATTGCACTATATGTATCTTATGACTTTAAAAACAAACTTTGTATTTGTGGATAATCTAAACACTATACCCAGATGTACAGACACTCCTTTCTCAACCTATGTATTAAACATTTTTTTAACATTAGCTTTAATAAATTTTTAATTCTCTTCCGCGTTCAGAGACTGTATCCCCACCCTGCCAGGACTATGCCCAGGATTCGAGGCTTCAAAAACTCTGTTTTCTGCCTGCGCTCCTTCTCTGCAAGCGACGAACACAGTGGTGCTCTCTACTGCCTGGGCAAGACACACATCGCAGTGTGCTGCGCAATCTAGAAGTCCTTCCTGCCCAGGGAAGCCTACAAATTCTGCCTTTGCAAGTATCTAATGAAGGATGTGATGAAGCCTCAGGCACACTCAGAGACCCCTTGTATGGCAGCCACCACCTACAGTGAGCACCCCTCTGAGCACTGTGCATGTCTCAAAACCGGTGGTACTGAAGGCTAAGGATAAGTCCTGACATGAGAGCAAAAAACACTCCCAAAGGCATAAGAGCAGGACTGCTCCCATGTGTAGCATTTCATCCCTGAGCCGAGCCAGGGTGGGTGAGATGTTGCGTACAGATCCAGCCAGACTGGTGCCCAAGGTTCCCTGCTTGGAGCATAAGGCCAGGCACAAATGGGATCCGATGGTACCAACGATCATCTCAGCACCCACAGAATCCACAGCACCCACAGCATCTCAAACGTCCAGCATGCACACCAGTGTGCACAGCACCACCCTCTCCACCAATCCCCACGTGCCTGCCAGATCAGCCAGCCCCACAGACACTACCAGGCCCCTCCAGCATCTCCGCTGGTGCTCCATGGACCCTGGCCGCTTGGAGACATTCTTGACAGAGGAGTTAATCCTCCCACTGTCTCCCCTTCTCTCTGGCCTTCTGCTAAACCATCCTTTGAACCATTGGCAACATGTTCCTTCCCTCATCTCTCAATGACAGTGGCGTTCTTAGTAACCATTACCTCAGCCAGACGAATTAGTGAACTTACAGCCATGATGGCAGACATACCCGCCCCTCCCCCCCAAGAGCTTGGCTTGTTTAGCCTAACCAAAAGAAGTCTGAGGGGAGATATGATTGCTCCTCTGTAAATATATCAGAGGGATAAATATCAGGGAGGGAGAGGAATTATTTAAGCTCAGTACCAATGTGGACACAAGAACAAATGGATATAAACTGGCTATCAGGAAGTTTAGACTTGAAATTAGATGCAGGTTTCTAACCATCAGAGGAGTGAAGTTCTGGAACAGCCTTCCAAGGGGAGTAGTGGGGGCAAAAGACATATCTGGCTTCAAGACTAAGCTTGATAAGTTTATGGAGAGGATGGTATGATGGGATAGCCTAATTTTGGCAATTAATTGGTCTTTGACTACTAGCGGCAAATATGCCCAATGGCTTGTGATGGGATGTTAGATGGGGTGGGATCTGAGTTACTACAAAGAATTCTTTCCTGGGTGTCTGGCTGGTGAGTCTTGCCCACATGCTCATGGTTTAGCTGATTGCCATATTTGGGGTCGGGAAGGATTTTTCCTCCAGGGTAGATTGGCAGAAGCCCTTGGGTTTTTTCGCCTTCCTCTGCAGCCTTGGGCACAGGTCACTTGCTGGAAGGTTCTCTGCACCTTGAAGTCTTTAAACCATGATTTGAGGACTTCAGTGGCTCAGACACAGGTTTGATACAGGAGTGGGTGGGTGAGATTCTGTGGCCTGCATTGGGTAGGAGGTCAGACTAGATGATCATAATGGTCCCTTCTGACCTTAAAGTCTCTCTCTCTCTCTCTCTCTCTCTCTCTCTCTTCCATAAGGACAAGCTACACCCTAAATTCCTTCCAAAAGTGGTGTCTGAGTTCCACCTCAATGAGTCCATCCACCTGCCAGTTTCCTCCCAAAAGCCACATGCCTACGCCACTGACAAGGCCTTGCATTCCCTTGACGTCCATTGCATATTACCATACTACCTCCACAGGACTCAACTATTTCACAAATCACCGAAACTATTCATAGCCATTTCCAAGTGGTCAAAATGATCAAGCCCTCTCGTCCCAATGAATCTCCAAATGGGTCTCTGGGTTCATCCTCGAATGCTACAAACCATCCAACCTACCCCCACCTGGCCTCCTTGGTGGATGTGACCTGGTAGGATATCTGTCAAGCAGCGACACGGCAATCTGTCCACACATTCACAACACACTATGCCATCGCACAAGCAGCAGCTACAGACACAGCTGTGGACCAGGCTGTACTGCAGACCGCACTTACATTGGCATCCTCGCACCCACCTCCACACTGATCACTGCTCATGAGTAAAGCTACAGTTTTGTCATGGAATCCGTGACTTCCAAAGACCTCCATGACTTCAGCCCTGGCCGCTGGGAGCTGCAGGGTTCCACTGCCTCCCACAGCAGCAGGGAGCTGCGAGGTATTCCTGCCACCTGAGGCAGCAGGCTGCCATGAGCTTGAGCTCGGAAATGTTTCTTAGCAGTGTCCATTGACCCACACGTATGTAGTGCATCTCCTTGTGCTCTGAACCGAGGGTATAAGAGGTAGTGTGGGTCGATGCCTCTGCAGTTTCCCTCTTACCATTATGGAATCCAGTCCAAAGCAGAGGGGATGGAGGGCAGGCGCCACACATCTCTAAGAACCTCCAGTTACAGGTAAGTAACATTCTCTTCTTCCTGGAGTGATGGTCCCTATGTGCATTCCACACATGGGTGACTCATGAGTAAGGCTACTACTCCGCCGCGTCTGGACGGGTAAGTCAGTCGAACTAGGGTACTTCGACTTCAGCTATGCTATTCGCGTAGCTGAACTTGCGTACCCTAATTCGACCCCCCCCCCTTAGTGTAGACCAGGCATAAGATACCGCAATTGTAAATCAGCTTTTGTATAGTGTGTAGGAATGAGGAAGGTGTAATTTCACAGCCATACAGTAGGATAGATTTTGATTTCAGTTACTCCAGTGTATATTTGGAGTAGCTCCACTGACCCAGTGGAATCCCTCTTTGCTATCTTAACCAAGTGAGAGACAAACAAAAAGCATGAAAAATTTTCACAGATGCACTGAAAATCTTCAGTACACTAGATATCATACAACTTCTGCCACAAACAATAAAATGGAATTTAGATTGAAAGCTTAAAAGCCTTTTTTCTGTAATGTATTTTCTCAAAGTTTCTGTTCTGTTTCTTGAATATCCCAAGTAGTGTGATTTACAGTTTCTTGAAGGAAAATATTTCTACAATGATTTTATTTATAATGGTCATATTCCATAGATTCTCCTGAAAGATCCATTCATTAAATAGAAAAATGGAGCTGGCTGGGGAAGCAACAGAGCACTAACCCTAGTTATAATAACATTATGAAACGAAAGCAGAATTGTGTTCCAGTTATTAATCATCCCTTGTGTGAAATTGTTTTCCCTTTATACTGTGCATCTGCTCATAACACAAGTATAAATGTTACTGTACATAAAATATATTTAAAAATTCTTCATAATGATTTATTATAAGATACTCTCTTTGGGTGAGATTCTGTGCTGTGCCTCTAGAGGTATTATCTACACTTCGAGCTGGAGGTGTAAATTCCAGTTTGAAGAGACATACCTGCGCTAGCTCTGATTGAGATAGTGTGCTAAAAATAAAATTGTAGCAGCAGCAGGGGCTAGCTGTCCTGAGTACCTATTAGTGTCTTGGATGTACTTGGAGCATGAACTTAGTGTCTTTGTGTAATTGGGACCGTTAGTCCCTCCCATAGCTTATCCTTAAAACAAACAACATGTGCTGGGTCATCATTTGAGACTGCTATAACATGAAATATATGGCAGAATATGAATAAAACAGAGCAGGGGACATACAGTTCTCCCCCAAGGAGTTCAGTCACAAATTTAATGAATGCATTATTTTTTAATGAGCGTCATCAGCATGGAAACATGTCCTCTGGAATGGTGGCCGAAGCATGAAGGGACATACGAATGTTTAGCATATCTGGCATGTAAATACCTGCAATGCCGGCTACAAAAGTGCTATGCAAATGCCTGTTCTCACTTTCACGTGACATTGTAAATAATAAGCAGTAGCATTATGTCCTGTAAATGTAAACAAACTTGTTTGTCTGAGCGATTTGCTGAACAAGAAGTAGGACTGAGAGGACTTGTAGGCTCTAAAGTTTTACATTGTTTTGTTTTTGAGTGCAGTTATGTTACAAAAAAAATCTACATTTGTAAATTGCACTTTCACGATAAAGAGATTGCACTACAGTACTTGTATCACGTGAATTGAAAAATACAATTTCTGTTTATCATTTTTAGAGTGCAAATATTAGTAATAAAAAATAATAAGTGTACACTTTGTATTCTGTGTTGTAATTGAAATCAATATATTTGAAAATATAGGAAAAGATCCAAAAATATTTATTAAATTTCACTTGGTATTCTATTGCTTAACAGTGTGATTAAAACTGTGATTAATTGCGATTAATTTTTTGAGTTAATGGCGTGAGTTCTCTGATTAATCAACAGCCCTAATTAATTGCTTACTTTTCATGTATACTGACAAAACTTTTAATTTGGATATTCTGCATGAAATCTGGGCCACATTGAAGTCAATGGCAAAACTCCCATTGGCTTCAGTGGAGCCAGAATTTCATTCTCTCATTCTCTCTTACCATGGCCAATAAGGACAAAGAAAGAAAGAACCATTTTTATTTTTCTGAAAGTTTCTTAATGCAGTGCAATAACTTTTTACAGTATGTTTACAGTATGTTTTATAGTATGGTACAAGAATATACAATATAATCTTTACATTGAATCAGTAGCTTAGAGCTAAAATACATTTCTGATAAATGGGAGGTTGGTTACTTAATAATTAGACAACTTGATGGAATTCATAAGAGAATTATCAAATGCTTCATTTCAAATTCAGACAAATTCATATGCCATATAGTGTTTTTGATATGTGAACATTTTTTAATCATAAAGCTATTATGAATAAAAGTATAGCATTTAGTTTTTCATAAAATAATCCTTTCAAACTGTACTTATAGTTTCAATCCTATGTTTTTCTAGGTGACAGGATACCCTATACAGATGCCATACACAGATTTACCATCAATAAGTGAGGCTGTGTATCAAACTGGCATTCATTCTTCAGAAATCCCGAACACAGAATTTGCTCTTGCTGTGTATATTCATCCATACCCAAACAACATCTTATCTGTATGGATCTACTTAGTTTCTTTGGTCCGTCATCAGTAAACAGTGTTGAATTCAATTATAATTAAACTAAGTTACTACATGTTACCTCTCATGGTTTAAGATGGTTATTTAGGCATGAGAACTGGGACATGAGAAGCTAATTTTATACCACGAGAGATAAGCCAGTACTATTTATTGTACATTAATAGAATCTTGTTACTATAGAGAGATTGTAGCTTTTAAATGTTCTAATTAGATCTATTATAAATTGACCTTATCATTTTTGCTAATTCACAATAATCTGAGACCAGCGTTAAACTCCTGTAAATCATTAGAATTACCATATTCAGTGTCCAGAAAAGATGTTTAAATGATTTCTTGGGGAGTAGAGAGTAAACCCTTTGAAGAAAGATCTTAATGGGTTGTTTTATAAAAGAATTAGAATTTAAGGTCTTGCTGCCTCAACACAGTGAATTTCAAACATTCCAAGCGTAACACATAGTTGATACTATTAGTTAAATAAGGTGCTGTAGAATATTGTGGAATGCATATTAATGTTTGACTGGTAAAGACACAGTGGTTTACAATGATGAATGTGAAAGTTGTGTAATAAAATTCAAGTTTGTAACTTTAATATCCAGAAGGCTTCCCTAAATCTCAAGGCATTGTCCTACTCTTTTGAAATCATTGGGGGCAGGAACAGATCCTTAGTGTCATTGCTAACTTGTGAAGTTCGCTTTGTGTGTTATGTTTTATATTCTTTTAATTTTCAGTTGTAAGGGTTTTTGGAATGATTAATGGCAAATATTTTGTTCAAGTGGTGTTATGAAAATCCTTACTTTCCATTAGCAGAATGTTTATGTTGTTTAGTTTTTTAAAACTGAACGAGTTTAACTTTAGC
Organism: Mauremys mutica; assembly: GCF_020497125.1. NCBI lineage: Eukaryota > Metazoa > Chordata > Testudines > Geoemydidae > Mauremys > Mauremys mutica. The sequence continues at coordinate 99,379,216 of NC_059078.1, forward strand.
GTACAACAGTTAACTGTAAACAATAGGATTGCATACAATATACTTTATTATAGGGAAACATTCAAAAGCAAAGCTGTCAGATATATAAATGTTTTTATTATAAACTTTTAAAATCATAATATTGATAAGTAAATAACTAGTGGTTTATTATTATTTGATATAGAATTTTAAAATATAAAGTATAAAGTAAACTATAAGGAATATTAAATTAATATTCATTGTGTATATTAAAATATGTTATATACACATTAGAAAATGCCATTGCTGATGCCACTTGGGACAATCTGGAAATAAAACAGCACACTGATAACCAGGTTTTGAAGTTTGATTATTGTCAGATTAGGATACTTTGCATCCTCTGTATTCAGGGTCATATCTATGGCTGGCAGAGCTAATACACTGGAAGAGCTAGTGTCTTTTCTGGCTTGTACATAATCAACAGAATTGTTGGCTAGGTGCCATTCGCAGATTGTTGGTGATGTGTCAGCCAGCAAGAAACCAGTTTAACCTTTAACTTCCAGACTGAATTTGCAGCACCGGCAGCCAGGAAAACCTAATCATTTCACTTACAAACAGCAGAATTGATTTGGACTTTTGGAGGTCGTTGGAGACAATAAACAGGAAACTCCACTTTGCTATTTTTACATACACTAAAATACTAGAGTTGAACTGCAATTTAAAGGGAGAGGCTGAAACTTTGGATGAAATAATTCAAACTGCAGTGTTACCTTGCAGCTAATTGTCTCAGACTCTGTGTGGTCCTAAGTAATCACAAGGCTTGATGAAACCTTGTGCCCTTGAGACCAAGAGTATGTCTATACTATGAAATTAGGTCGATTTAATAGAAGTCAATTTTTTAGAAATCGATTTGATACAGTCGATTGTGTGTGTCCCCACTAAGCGTATTAAGTTGGCGGTGTGCGTCCACAGTACTGAGGCTAGCGTCGACTTTTGGAGCATTGCACTGTGGTAGCTATCCCACAGTTCCCACAGTCTCTGTCACCCATTGGAATTCTGGGTTGAGCTCCCAATGCCTTATGGGGCAAAAACATTGTCGCAGGTGGTTCTGGGTACATGTCGTCAGGCCCCCCTCCCTCCTTCCCTCCGTGAAAGCAATGGCAAAAAATCATTTCTAGCCTTTTTTCCTGGGTTACCTGTGCAGACGACATACCATGGCAAGCATGGAGCCCGCTCAGCTCACTGTCACCGTATGTCTCCTGGGTGCTGCTGACAGATGTGGTACTGCAGTGCTAAACAGCAGCATCCCCTTGCCTTGCCTTGCGGACAGCAGATGGTAAAATATGACTGCTAGCCATCGTCGTTGTCCCATGGGTGCTTCTGGCCAATCTTGGTTAGGTTGGTCTGGGGTGCCTGGACAAAAATGGGAATGACTCCAGGTCATTCTCTTCTTTAAGTTTTGTCTAATGGAGATTCAGTCCTGCCTGAATATCATGCCAGCTAGAAGCTTCTGCCTCAGGCTGCTCTCACAGCTGGCAGCACTGCGCAGTCGCACCTACCCCAGCCTACCCCTTGCTCCCATGGCTCATGAAGCCTGGACAGTAGTAAGGAGCAGTTCAACTATAACCTGAGCAAGTGCATAATGGTGGTAGAATGTGCCTTTGGATGTTTAAAAGCTCGCTGGTGCAGTTTACTGTCTCGGTTAGACCTCAGCGAAACCAATATTGCCATCATTATTACTGCTTGCTATGTGCTCCACAATATCTGTGAGAGTAAGGGGGAAATGTTTATGGCGGGGTGGGAGGTTGAGGCAAATTGCTTAGCCGCTGATTACGCGCAGCCAGACACCAGGGCGGTTAGAGGAGCACAGCAGGGCGCTCTGCGCATCAGAGAAGCTTTGAAAACCAGTTTCATGACTGGCCAGGCTACTGTGTGAAAGTTCTGTTTGTTTCTCCTCAATGAAAACTCGCCCCCTTGGTTCACTCTACTTCCCTGTAAGCCAACTGCCCTCCCCTCCCCCCTTTGATCACTGCTTGCAGAGGCAATAAAGTCATTGTTGTTTCAAATTCATGCATTCTTTATTAATTCGTCACACAAATGGGGGCATAACTGCCAAGGTAGCCTGGGAAGGGTGGGGTAGTTGTAGGGGCACCCCTTAGAATGGCATGCAGCTCATCTTAGAAGCGGCATGTCTGGGGCTCTGACCCGGAGCAGCCATTTGCCTCTCTGGTTCTTTGGTAGGCTTCTCACGGCACTGCTGCGGGTCCTCTGTCCTTCATGCCCTTGGAGATTTTTTCAAATATTCCGGCATTTCATCTTTTGGAACGGAGTTTGGATAGCATGGCTTCATCTCCCCATACAGTGATCAGATCCAGTACTTCCCGTTTGGTCCATGCTGGAGCTTTTTTGCCATTCTGGGACTCCATGGTCACCTGTGCTGATTAGTTCACTACGCTGCCCAAACAGGAAATGAAATTCAAAAGTTCACGGGGCTTTTCCTGTCTACCTGGCCAGTGCATCTGAGTTGAGAGTGTTGTCCAGAGCGGTCACAATGGAACACTCTGGGATAGCTCCCGGAGGCCAATACTGTCGAATTGCGTCCACACTACCCCAAATTCGACCCAGCAGGGTCAATTTCAGCACTAATCCCCTCATCGGGGAGGAGTACAGAGATCGATTTTATGAGCCCTTTAAATTGACAAAAATGGCTTTGTCGTGTGGACTGGTGCAGGGTTAAATCGATCTAACGATGCTAAATTCGACCTAAACTCGTAGTGTAGACCAGGGCCAAGATGCAGTTCCCAGTCCCTAACTATTCCAATATCAATTGAGAAGCATGTCTGAAAAATTGGGTATTCTAAGCAATAGGTGTAATTCATATTTAGTAATGGTATTTGCAGGTCAAGGGATTCAGGTACATTATTTGTCCATGATTTTAATGACCCATCCTTTGTGTGGTCTTGTATGTACCTTTAATTCCACATTGTATTGTACATGCTTGACCTATCACAAAATCAACATAATACCATGATGATGGGTACCTTATAAATGTAAGTAATCAAATAATAATAATTTTGAATTTAAGGTATTTTTCTGATTATTATGCAAGAACTACAATTCACTCACTGCTTTATTTTTCTATGCACATGTAATACAATAGTTCAGTTTTCAGAACTTACCTATCTGCTTTTCATTGTCAGCTCAGGTACACAGGCATATACAAGAGTTTCTTTAAGACAGTTGAATAAATTAGAAAAAAGCAGAGAGATAGTTTAATGAAGAAGATGGAATTAATGTGGCCAGGGGCTTTTCTTGCGGCCACAGTCTCCTGGGCTGTGATTGCAGGGGCGGGGAGAGGGGAGATGGGGAAACAGCGCCCCCTTGCCCTCCCTGTTGCTCCTGGATGCACTGCCTTGGTGTTGGCTGCTAGGGGTTGGTCCGTACCTCCTCTGGAGACAGCTGGGGCACAACACCAGAGCAAGCACCTGGTGAGTTCCCCATCTTCCCAGGGGCAGTGGAGCTCAGGTTTTGGGCTTCAGCCCTGAGGTAGCTCTGGCTACGGGGCTTCAGGTCTGGCCCCCGATATCTCCCCCAGCACCCCCCCCCCCAATTGCCCCTGGCCCCTGCTAATTTGTCCCCAGGTTTGCTGGGGCTGAATAAGTATGCCGTAAAAAGTGATATTTGTATGTTTGTTAATACCACTTTTAACAGCAGATTTACTAGCTAGCAATAAATAATTATAATGATTATAATGTATTTGTGCATATTTATTTGTTTTTCCTAAAGGTAATTAAGTATTTTAGGAAAAAGTATGAGGCCGCCAAAAAATTTATCCTGAGAACCTCTGGAATAGAAGGTATATCAATGGGCTTTGTGCGTCAGTCATATTGGATTCCATATCAAAAGAATTTTAATTTTATAGGATAAACTACAGCATGTTAACTAACTGAGTTTGAGGTTTGAGGAAAAAGTTCAGTGCCTAATGAACCAATTGAATTTTCTGTGTATAATCACATTCTTAAAGAAAAAGTTTTGCTGGCATTTAGCAGAGTCTAGGATAAAGGCAAACGTGTGTGTTTTTTAAAAGACCAATTGAATACCAAAATAATATCTAAAGGACTGGATGGCAAGTGTAGAGAAGCCTTGCTGAAATGATAGATGCTGCAAAATTCAAAAGAAACGCTGCTTTTAAGGGAGGTAATTTTCTTTGGTTTATTGAGAGGTGGTATCTACCCCTCTTATGGTATTGTGTTCTGTTCAGGACATCATGTAAAAATTTCCTCTGCACAATGGAGAAGGTAACAGTAATACAAGCAAAAGCTGAGACTGGGAGCATTCAGCAAAGTCAAATGTAAGGCATTTGACACGGTTCCACATGGGGAATTATTAGTTAAATTGGAAAAGATGGGGATCAATATGAAAATTGAAAGGTGGATAAGGAACTGGTTAAAGGGGAGACTACAATGGTCGTACTGAAGGGCGAACTGTCAGGCTGGAAGGAGGTTACTAGTGGAGTTCCTCAGGGATCAGTTTTGGGACCAATCTTATTTAACCTTTTTATTACTGACCTTGGCACAAAAAGCGGGAATGTGCTAATAAAGTTTGCGGATGACACAAAGCTGGGAGGTATTGCTAACACAGAGAAGGACCGGGATATCATACAGGAAGATCTGGATGACCTTGTAAACTGGAGTAATAGTAATAGGATGAAATTCGATAGTGAAAAGTGCAAGGTCATGCATTTAGGGATTAATAAGAATTTTAGTTATAAATTGGGGACACATCAGTTGGAAGTAACAGAGGAGGAGAAGGACCTCGGAGTATTGGTTGATCACAGGATGACTATGAGCCGCCAATGTGATATGGCCGTTAAAAAAGCTAATGCAGTTTTAGGATGCATCAGGTGAGGTATTTCCAGCAAAGATAAGGAGGTGTTAGTACCGTTATATAAGGCACTGGTGAGACCTCATCTGGAATACTGTGTGCAGTTCTGGTCTCCCATGTTTAAGAAGGATGAATTCAAACTGGAACAGGTTCAGAGATGGGATACTAGGATGATCCGAGGAATGGAAAACCTGTCTTATGAAAGGAGACTCAAAGAGCTTGGCTTGTTTAGCCTAACCAAAAGAAGGCTGAGGGAGGATATGATGGCTCTTTATAAATATATCAGAGGGATTAATATTAGGGAGGGAGAGGAATTATTTAAGCTTAGTACCAATGTGGACACAAGAACAAATGGGTATAAACTGGACACTAGGAAGTTTAGGCTTGAAATTAGACGAAGGTTTCTAACCATTAGAGGAGTGAAGTTCTGGAACAGCCTTCCAAGGGGAGTAGTGGGGGCAAAAGACATATCTGGCTTTAAGACTAAGCTTGATAAGTTTATGGAAGGGATGGTATGATGGGATAGCCTAATTTTGGCAATTAATTTTGGCAATTGATCTTTGATTATCAGCAGGTAAGTATGCCCAGTGGTCTGTGATGGGATGTTAGATGGAATGGGATCTGAGTTACTGCAGAGAATTCTTTCCTGGGTTCTGGCAGGTGAGTCTTGCCCACATGCTCAGGGTTTAACTGATCACCATATTTGGGGTCGGGAAGGAATTTTCCTCCAGGGCAGATTGGCAGAGGCCCTGGAGGTTTTTTGCCTTCCTCTGCAGCATGGGGCATGGGTCACTTGCTGGAGGATTCTCTGCAGCTTGAGGTCTTCAAACCACAATTTGAAGACTTCAATAACTCAGACATAGGTTAGGGGTTTGTTATAGAAGTGGATGGGTAAGATTCTGTGGCCTGCTTTGTGCAGGAGGTCAGACTAGATGATCATAATGGTCCCTTCTGACCTTAAAGTCTATGAGTAAGAAGGCGGCACAGTTTTGAATATACAGTATATTTACAGTCTACGTGCAATTACTTTTTCCAAGTCAGAAATGTACAAAGAAACTTTAATACTACTATTTTATTTCAAGTGACAAAGAGTCCTATGGCACCTTATAGATTAACAGACATATTGGAGCACGAGCTTTTGTGGGTGAATATCCACTTTGTCAGATGCATGTGGTGGAAATTTCCAGAGGCAAGTATAAATATGCAGGCAAGAATCAATCTAGAGATAACAAGGTTAGTTCAATCAGGGAGGATGAGGCCCTCTTCTAGCAGTTGAAGTGTGAACACCAAGAGAGGAGAAACTGCTTTTGTAGTTGGCTAGCCATTCACAGTCTTTGTTTAATCCTGAGCTGATGGTGTCAAATTTGCAAATGAACTGAAGCTCAGCAGTTCCTCTTTGAAGTCTGGTCCTGAAGTTTTTTTGCTGCAGGATGGCTACCTTTAAATCTGCTATTGTGTGTCCAGGGAGGTTGAAGTGTTCTTCTACAGGTTTTTGTATATTGCCATTCCTAATATCTGATTTGTGTCCATTTATCCTTTTACGTAGGGACTGTCTAGTTTGGCTGATGTACATAGCAGAGGGGAATTGCTGGCACATGATGGCATATGTTACATTGGTGGACGTGCAGGTGAATGAACCGGTGATGTTGTGGCTGATCTGGTTGGGTCCTGTGATGGTGTCGCTGGTGTAGTTATGTAGGCAGAGTTGGCATTTAGGTTTGTTGCATAGATTGGTTCCTGAGTTAGAGTTACTATGGTGCGGTGTGTGGTTTCTGGTGAGAATATGCTTAAGGTTGGTGGGTTGTCTGTGGGCGTGGACTGGCCTGCCTCCCAAGGCCTGTGAAAGTGAGGGATCATTGTCCAGGATGGGTTGTAGATCACTGATGATGTGTTGGAGAGGTTTTAGCTGAGGACTGTAGGTGATGGCCAGTGGAGTCCTGTTGGTTTCTTTCGTGGGCTTGTCTTGCTGCAGGAGGCTTCTGGGTACACTTCTGGCGCTGTTGATTTGTTTCCTTATTTCCTCATGTGGGTATTTTGCGAATGCTTGGTGAAGATCTTGTAGGTGCTGGTCTCTGTCTAAGGGGTTGGAACAAATGCAGTTGTACCTCAGCGCTTGGCTGTAGACGATGGATCGTGTGGTATGTCTGGGATGGAAGCTGGAGGCATGAAAGTAGGCATAGCGCTCAGTGGGTTTTCAGGATAGGGTGGTGGTAACGTGACCCATCGCCTATTTGTACCGTGGTGTCTAGGAAGTGGACCTCCCATGTAGATTGGTCCAGGCTGAGGTTGATGGTGGGGTGGAAGCTGTTGAAATTGTGGTGGAATTTTTCCAGAGTCTCCTTCCCCTGGGTCCAGATGATGAAGATGTCATCAATGTAGGTAGAGAAGGGGCATGAGTGGACGAGAGCTGAGGAAGCGTTGTTCCAGGTCAGCCATAAAAATGTTGGCATATTGTGGGGCCATGCGGGAACTGTTTCATTCAAACCAAAATAAAATGTTTAATTTTAATTTCAAGAATTTAAAGAAAAATAGAATTAAAGGAAATTTTGAAACACAATTGTGACGTTGCAGTCTATATGATTTTATAAAAATATGCTAACAAGTGAATATGATGTAACTGGAATATGCTTCATGCAAAAGGTCTCTTGTAAGGTATCGTTACACAGCTTATAATCTACTGAGTATGATCATCCTATTTCTATAAATGTATCACTCTTGTATCTACAACTAGAAATATGAAATATAACTCTGAGGGCCTATTGTAAGTATGCAAAGTGTGGGCAATTAATGGTGGTTTGGAATCTTGATGGCTCCCATCAACCAGGACAATTGACTGTGGATAGCTCTGTTGGCAGGCAGGCCTTCCTGTGAATCACGCTGGGAGGAATGAAGGCTTGGGGCTTACAGTGACGTGATCATGTCACCTGAACTGGAATCCATCTTTAACCTGGTGCTTTTCCAGTGAGGAGAGGTGGGAACTCAGAGGGACAAAGGATTCCTGCCTTATGCAAAAGATATATAAAGGGGTGGAACAGAACAAAGATGGGAGAGGAGCCATCATGAGGAATCCCCTAGCTACCACCTGAGCTGGAACAAGAGCTGTACCAGAGGAAAGGATTGTGCCCAGACTAGGAAGTGTCCAGTCTGAGAAAAGCGACAAAGAGTCCTGTGGTACCTTATAGACTAACAGACAAAATATGCCTGCATATTTATACCTGCCTCTGGAAATTTCCACTACATGCGTCTGACGAAGTGAGTAATCATGCACAAAAGCTCATGCTCCAAAACGTCTGTTAGTCTATAAGGTACCACAGGACTCTATGTCGCTTTTTACAGATCCAGACTAACACAGCTACCCCTCTGAGTCTGAGAAAAGAAACTTATTGAAACATCTCTAAGGGTGAGATTTTACCTGTATTCAGCTGTATTAGGTTTAGATGTGTATGTTTTATTTTATTTTACTTGGTAATTCACTTTGTTCTGTCTGTTACTACTTGGAACCACTTAAATCCTACTTTCTGTATTTAATAAAATCACTTTTTACTTATTAATTAACCCAGAGTATGTATTAATACTTGGAAGGGCAAACAACCGTGCATCTCTCTCTATCAGTGTTATAGAGGGCAAAAAATTTTTGAGTTTACCCTGTAAAACGGATTTATTCAGGGTTTGGACCCCACTGGGAGTTGGGCATCTGAGTATTAAAGATAGGAACACTATTGTAAGATGCTTTCAGTTAAGTCTGCAGCTTTGGGGCAAGTAATTCAGATCCTGGGACTTTGTTGGAGCAGACTGGCATGTCTGGCAAGACAGGGTGCTGCGGTCTCAAGCTGGCAGGGAGAGCAGGGGCAGAAGTAGTCTTGGCACATCAGGTGGCAGCTCCCAAGGGGGTTTCTGTGATCTAACCCGTCACAAAAATAATTTCTAAACAAAAAAAAAATTCTTTTCAGAAAGTGTCAAAACAAAATGTTTGTTTTTCAGAAGCTTTAGGTTTTTTCTAAACAAAGCAAAATCAACACAAATTGATGTTGATGAACCTACATTTTTCACTGAAAAAAGTTTGTTGAAAAATTTTGCCTAGCCCTTGCTTTGAGACTACTCGCGTAGAACAGAACAACTGTTTTAAAGGCATTTTGTTCAGTTTGAAGGTGGTACTGTGGGAGTAGCTGGAGAATGTCAGATCATTCTATTTATTGTACTAGAAGCTAGACCACAGTTGGTAAGTGACTCATTTAAATGACGTGCAGAACCATTTTCAGTCTTTTTAAGAGCAGACTTTTAGTACAAAGATTTAGATGGTCCTGCTTTATCATATACTAATCAGAAACTAATTCTTCAAATTTGACTTCAGTAAATTTACAGTAGTGAAATATGAAGGGAAACTAAATTTAATTTTAAAAAAGTACAAGGGATGTAATGCTTGTGACAGTTGCCTCCTTGACAGCACTGTAGACTGAAGTGCTGTTTATTCACATAACAGAAGAGTAAAGCCACCTCCTCAAGCTGTCCCATGCCTCCACCTTGTAGGAATTATGGAGAATTGCAATTGCTGAGCAAACCATTCATCCATCTAGTTTGATATCCTGGGTCAAAGCTGGATGCTTTACAGGATCAAGTAAAATCCCTGCAAGTCCTTGAAATTCAGTTATAGTTAAAATAACAGCAAATAGTGTTTTTATTCATGTAGGCATCTAATCGTTTTTTTATTTGACTACTACTAACAAGTACCCAGTGGCACTGAGTTCCAGAGGTTAACAATACATTATGTGAGAGAGTATTTTCTTTAAATTTGTTTGCTTTTACTTTCATCAAATAGAAAAATGTAAATAGGGACATCTGGCTGGATTTCTCTGTACCACTCAACACTTTTAATCCTAGTATGTTACAGAAATTGATTACTCTTTTTCCTCTCCCACAATCACTAGTGTCAGGATATGTCCCTGATTGGTTACAAAGTAAATAAAACAGAAAACCAAAGGGATAAAACTACCCCTAAAGTTGATAAGTAATTATTTTAATATTTAAAAAGAATGTCCATCCCAAGTCTCTGAAGCACAGCTCCAACTGTAACAGCACTACTGTCTAGCACTAGTGACCCTGTATCACTGTCTATAGCTCTGACCCTTCAAAGGATCTAAGATGGAAGAGCAATTCTGCTCAGTCGTCTAGTGTCACAATTCAGGGCAACTGTACCTGTATTCCCTCTCTATGGCCCAGCAAGGGCACACCGGCTTACAGGCTTCGAGCTCCTCAGCAGTCATTTCTCTCTCTCCCTCCTGACCTGACTTTTTTCAGGATGCTCAGTCAACACCCTACACTGTGTTATTCAAAGCAAGTTAAACTACCTAATCAGGCCATCATCTGCACTTTGCTTACTCTTTGAAGGCTGTGAATAATAAAATTGCCGACAGTTATAAGTCACCACACAGCTCTTTCTAAGTAAGCACATTTATTCTCAAGGTGAAAACATTAGAGAGAAAACATAAAAACCTATGCACATGCTCATAAGCTTACTAGAGATCACCCCTCCAACACCAGCAGAGACTCTGCTAGGAGTCAATCCTTCAAACTCCAGCAAGGGTTTTTTGCTGTGGTTACACGTTCATAATAGCCTCAGTGCAGAACAAGCACACTTACCACACAGATCAGCCTGTTTCTTTATACATCTTGACCCTTTGGACTTCAACCTTTGAAAACAGGTAATCAGCAGACAATGGTTCTCTTCTTAGGGCATAGGGTCAAGAGGTTGGGTTTTCTGAATAATTTACGGAGGGTATTTGCATTCACTTCCCCCTATATGTTTCCCAGGAATTCTACTTCACACACATTGTCCCAAAATATCATTTTTGTCTGTTGCAGTACTCAATATAGTCCTTTGATCATCCAGCCCTACAATTATACATAACCTTTGCATTTAACGCAATTGACTCCAAAGATACCCCCCCGGGTGCAGGACACTCTCCAGTGCATGAGAATCCCCTTCTCACTGTCTCCACCCCAGAAGACATTGATCACATATGCCTTCCCAGTAGGGTGGGGCACCCATCTGAATGGGTATACAGCACAAGGAACATGGACTCCACGGGAGTCAAGGATGCACGTAAAACTTCTGGAACTGAGAGCTGTCTTAGAAGCCTGCAAACAGTTCTTATTGGTCATACACTCCTAGCACATCCAGGTAACATCAGACAATATGACCACATTGTTCTACATCAACAAGCAAGAGGTAACATGATTCACCTCTTTTTGCATAAAGGCAGTCAATCTGTGGGACTAGTGTATTCGACACCAGATCACCCTATCAGCAGTACACCTCCCAGCAATACACAACACACTAGCACCAGCCTCAGCAGGCATTTCTCCCTGGACCACTAACGAGAACTACATGATTCTGTGGTGAAGAGCATATTCAGATAATAGGGATCTTCCTCCTGGGATCTGTTTGCATCACAAGAAAACAGGAAATGCAAGATATACTACTTTGGGGGGCGGGTCAAGTTCAGGACTCCGGGGAGAGGCTCTCTTATTCTTACAATATGCTTTCCCCTCCTTCCCACTGCCCCACCCATCAGCAAGAATTACCTTGAGCTCTCTGGACGATCCAGCAGGACAGGGCAATGATCATCTTCATTGCTCGCAGCTGGCCCAGATAGTTTTGGTTCCCCAGCCTTCTCTAGCTGTCAGCCGCTTCACTCATCAGCATCCGACCTTCCCATGCCTCTTGACACAGACCACAGGTAAGATCAGACATTTCAACCCAGACTTCCTCTGCCTCACAGCTTGGTATTTGGAGTTGAACCTAGAGCAGACATGTTCAGTAGCTATTCAAACCATCCTTAACAACAGCAGGAAGAAATCTACAAGAAAATGTTACCTAGCTAAATGCAAGAGATTTTCTATTTGGGCTCAACATCACCAAATGTCCTCAGAAGAATCAGTCTAAAATGGTGGGACTGTCTATCTGCTCTTCTTGAAGACCTCAGGTCTCTCCTTTAGCTCTCTGTGGGTACACTTGGCAGTGATGCGCCAGTCACCCTCCAATTGACAACCACTGAATTTTCACCCATCCAGTGACTGTACATTTTCTAAAGGGTCTAGGCAAAACCATCCCTCCCATAAGGAAACCTGCCACGCCATGGAACCTTAATTTTGCAGTCCATGACTCAGAGCATCTTTATTGTTAGACTACATTTAAAAGGTACAATGTCAGCTTAGTTGTATGCTATCAAATATATACATACCTTTACTACAAGCAATGTGATTATTACTGGAAATGTAGAGAAAAGAATGCTCTATATAGTTCTACTTTGTGTATTTGATGGCATGCTTAATCAGTCATTTACTCAGCTCCCCTTCTTTACTTTCACATGTACAAAACTGGAAAATGTGGGTTTTTTTGTTTGTTTATTTTAACAATGGCAGGGAAACACAAGTAAAGATATTACATGAATCTACCTTCAACTCCCTTGCAACTGACTTCATTAAGCAAACATTGCCTTCTAAAAGTAAACATTATTGCATATTCACTTACAGACAAAAAAAATTTGTGTGAAAAAATGAAGCCAAACTTCCAGTGTATTATGAACACCACTGTAAAACAGTGCAGGAATTGAAGTTGGACACTCACATGTGATCCTTTGGGCCAGGAGAGAGATAGCATTCCATATGGTGCTGCCCTGACTCTGACTGCTGCTATTTGTTTTAGTTATGTTAATTAGCATGGGTTTCTGTCAGCAAGATTCTATTTTATTGTAGCTGGAAGCATAAGTCCTTTTAGATTTACACCACTGAAGAATAGAATGATTCAGTGATCAAAAACCAAGAATCTTTCCAGTTTGATAGTTTGTCAGTAATTGGTTTCCAACTGTATTATACTAAAAGCTGTTTGTATTTCTACAATTAAAGGCCTTCTCTTGCAAGCACTTATGCCTGAGCATAACTTTAATCAGCTGAGTAGTCCTGTTGGCCTCAGAAATTCATGTGAGTAAAAGTTAGTTACAGCTGTACATAGGTATCAACAGGAAAAAACACTGAAGTAGAGTGAAGCATGGCCTGTACTGTATGACCTGAGAAACTCAGATTCTGCTAGAGTGATTTAATATTTGGGGCCCAGTGACTAATGGGGCTCTCATTTTAAATAGGTCCATATATGTACCCATTCTTGATGTGAGAATGAGATTCTGTCTGTAACAGCAACTATAAGAAATTTCAAACATCACTTGTTCTTGTGCTGCCTGCCCCCCAGGTAAGCTCTGGCAGCAAGACTAACTACGGTTAAGGATCCAAAATTCTGGATTTCTCAGAGTTCTGTTCACCAAAATCTATGCTGTTCCTCTTCCCATTCAATTCTGACTTTTTCTATACAGTTCTACTGTAGGAAGAATGAGTTGCCACTAAGACTCATTAAAAAAAAATCCTATTTCAGAACCAGTTTTTGTATTTCTTTCTCAGATGCAGCTATACACTGGATACAATATTCTGGCTTATGTTGTGAATTTTTTTTAAAACCCTCCCTGCACAATTTCCTTCCTGTTTTTTTGTTATAAATAGACTTAGGAACACACGGACTCCTGCCACAGGATAACGGTGGATTAAACCTTCAAGTTCAAGAGCTGTGGTAGGAATGAAGTTACACATCTGTTAATTCAGGCATTTAAATAAAATAAAACAAACCAGACACAGACAGACGATTTACTCAAAACTAGTTTTATTTTTTAAAAAATCCAAGTGCATAGCACTCATCCAGATTCCATTGTTGTGGATGTTTTGCATTTATGATCATTTTTAATTATGCCATAAAATGCACATTCTGGTTCACTCAGTAAGAACTTGAAATAGTGTATTTAATGGACACTGGTAAAGCCCTTTTTCAGTAACACACTGAAATTGTTCACAGTGCACGCTTTCTCTATTTTCATTGATACTGTAATGTCAGAACTAAATAATAAATTAAAAAAACAAAAAAAGCATGTAGTGGATCCTTTTACAGTTAAGCCTAATGCCTTAAAACACAATCAAAATACCCTACTATATGTAGACTTTGCAGTATTAACTAACTGAATAATCACCCCTATAATTCCAGTGTTAATTACCTAATTTTTATATATATAAAATACTTGAGATAGATTTACTAATATTTCAAAAGAAACTATACTGCTCCATCACAATTAAAGATGACATTTAGCCAAGATATGCATTTTACAGACAAATTGCTACAGGCATCTGCTGTTATTTCAAGTCATGGTCCATCAGAACACTGTACATTCACATAAACGAGGTAGTTAGAGCACTGAAAACTTGGACTTAGCATTGCAATAAACTGAAATCTGAAGATGGAAGAGAGTTTCCCTTTTTATTTCCCATCTCTCCAAACTTAAATGAAAAACAGTTCAGGCATTTTAGGAGGTAGGAAACTTGCTTGCCCCATCCCACCAAAAAGGAAATAAGCTTGGGGGAGGGATGAGGGGGGGAAAAAAAAAGGTGGCTCTTTGAGGAGGTAAAAATAGTTGATATTATGCTCACCTGGAAGTTTATTCTCTAGCATGAAGTAGAGAGGCTCAATTTCCCCTTACACATTCTCCCACTCCTTCACTCCACCTCTCTCCCCATGAAAAAAGGACAATTTGAAACGTGTTAAAATAACTATATAGACACAGAGGATTTCTTCTCCTCCGTAATAAAGGATGGGTTCTTGCAACATATTATGGTTCAGCTCCAGGAAGCGCCATCAGAACAAGCAGAAGTATCTTCCTCAACTACTGAATATTTTGGGATGGCCCCCTCTCCCAAGTTCCCCAATATTCTTTGCAACATACAGTGTGCGTGAACTTCCACTGATCATATAGTAATAGAAGGTCTGGCCTCATGTCTGCCATTTAACCATGCTTTTAAGTGCTGCCATTAGAAATTAAAACAAACATACATACATATATTTAAGCCAGTAGGGCTCTCTCCATCAATTCCCTCTCCTGTACAAGATCCGGGGGAGAGTCAACTGCCTGATTTTGTAAACAAGGAACTTCTCCATTAATATACTATCCACAACACCATCTTCATCCTCTGGGGCTGGATGAGTGAAATTTCTCCTCTCAGGCCATCTGATTTGTGGGTGATATTGAAGCTCAGACAGCTCTGTAATAAGCATCCTGCCTGTGACCTAGCAATACACTTTTGTTCCAGCAGTGAGAATGCCGACGTTGCTCTTCAGCGCGAGACTTCTGTGAAGCAGAAGAATGAGCTGCCACCGCATTACCTGAGAACTTATTTCCCCTGCACCAAGCCTGACGTACGAAACACTGAATTTTTGTAAGCATTTAACGGTGCCTTTTCTGTGTCGAGAATTTATAGACTGAAAAACTAGAGGATATTTTGTATTGGTTGTGTTAATATAAAAACAAAAATCACAACCACTGTTACATGAGTTCTGGTACAGTATTAGTTCAGCTTAAACTTAAGAAACTACTACTCCTCTGTAATCATTTGATAACAGAGTGTTGGGTGGCAGGGAGTAGTTAGGACTACACTTATACTTTATACACTTACAAATCCCTTTGGTACTCTGCACTGTAGATGCCCTGAAAGAAATACCACCCTGGACTACACCCAGTTAAGTGTACACACAAGCAGCACAGAGTCATTCTGAATAGATAATTCCCTGAGTTAGTGAGAAAGTGTTACATTTTTTTTCCCCCTTTTGATTCGGATGTTTAGAGTAACATCTGGCCTGTGAGGCACAAGATTTAAAAACAATCAAAAAAAAAGAGTCAGTTAACTCAAGTGCCTTAAATTGGACATACATTTTACAGTGTAAGAGCATGAGCAAAAAAATGACAAGTAAATTGCATTACTGATTTAGTCAGTGAAAGTTTGTTTCTCTCTACGTGGCCCCAGTGTTTCTGGGGAAGCCCATCATTGCTCAGTGGATTCTTACGTTTCAATTTACCGAAAGTAAATCTTATTCAGTAAATCTTATATGGAAGTATTGCATAAATACGGCCTCTTCAAAGTAATACTGTATATCTCCTTCATTAAAAGATATGCCTCTAGCCAGTCCACAGCCATTTTTCTCTTGACCTGTATTTCAAAGGTGGCTGTTTGACACTTTAGAGCACACAGTGCACTGAAGTATTAGCACATGACTGCCACGCACACATTCCTTTTAGAAAACATACTACATGCACATTCTTTGCAGATTCTGTACTTGAGCTAATGGGTTGCCAATCCAGCGGTTTTCCTTCTGGAAAGAGTGCTACTTTTATTTAGAATGTTGCCCTCAAACTTATTTGAGGTTTGACAAAAATCAGGGTATCTAAATTTGTATTCATCACCTCTCAAAGCAGGGAGTAATACAAGGATACCGTCCACTGATCTGGTAACTCCGGTTGTACGAGACACTTATACATGGCTTCACTTCTATTGGAACTGCTAGTGACATACTAGCACCAGTCTGTATGTGACCTCGAGCCTGAACGCTGGACTGTAAGCCAGCAGGGCAAGTCTGCAGTGGGTAAGACGGCGTGTGACTAGTTGACACCATCTGCTGACAGTTTTGCTGTTGTGAGGTTTGATGGTGATACTGTAATGGAGCTTGATGGGGCTGGAGATACTGTGATACATGTTGCTGAACATGAGCCTGCTGTGGAGTTGGAGTCTGGGTGGGAAACGCACTGTGTTGTGCAGGCTGGGCATGTTGTCCTTTTTGCTTGTTTGCTTCTTTTACGTCATTATCATGAGCACTATAATACAAAGAGAAAACAAGACCATTTTAGTCAACTTTAAATACAGGTTTAAGAGTATCCGAACTGTAAAACGGTAACAGCCTCTAAATATCAAAAACTATTTTGAAAAGGCCATTTAAGAAGCAATTCATATTCTTTAAAGATGTACACTAGGAAGTTTAAATGGATTTTAAAGGTTAGGGCCAAGAACTTTTTAAAAGGCTACAATGTTAATAGAGGCATTTGCATTTAAGAGGTAATGAAAGCAGTCTGCTTGGATAGAAAGAGGTCAGAGCAGTAACATTTGCTAGTCCAACATTACAGTGACATCAGTGTATGAGAATCTGAAAGTGACATTTTTGGTGGCTAATGTGCTCCTAGCAATGAATGATTGTATTGTTTCCATCTCAACTTCTGAGTCATTGATACTACTGATCATGAGGGATTACTGGCTTGTTCATGGTGCCTTGCTGGAGTGACCCTGCAGTCGCTCTTCCCCTTCCTCTTAGGCTTCCAGAGAGGTGTTGAGTACTTTCTTTCCCACCCCAATGGCATTCTTGGTGTCCTTGTTCTGCCACAAGGTTTGAGTCTGTAATGCCTCATGATTACTGTGTACTGTATGCAAAGGCATCAAGGGAGATAGTTATGGGCTAGAGTGACACCTGCATGTAGAGGACAGTTTCTCATCAAGTCTGGATTCAGATTTTTCTGTTCTTTATGTGCTAACCAAAGTTTGGATGTGGATAGGAGCAACTGTCAACAAGATGGAAGTGAGGCTGGTGGCCTAGGGATTCATCCAGAAGAATGGAATTGATTAATTGGGGGATGTACTTTCACCCTTTTCTAGTATGGTTCAGTCTTGTGGTCCCTTAGGATCCCTTGGCACATCTGATATGCAGATAACACTGGCCTGCAGTTTTTCCATTTATAAATAATGAGAAGGCAAGTTTCCCCCTCTTAGTTGTGGGCCCCTTCATAACTATCCACACTTTTCTAACGTGCTCCATTGGGAGCATCCTCTACTCAGAAAGCTCTAAATTCCAGAGGCTTAGGTAGACCTCCTGTGTGCTCAGTACAATTCATTGGATACCTATTAAATTCAATTCTCTAAAGCTCTATGCAGATTGGGAGCCAGTTATTTAAGGAATCTGCTTCCACAGGTTCATTTGGAACAG
Source organism: Mauremys mutica (assembly GCF_020497125.1). Lineage (NCBI taxonomy): Eukaryota > Metazoa > Chordata > Testudines > Geoemydidae > Mauremys > Mauremys mutica. The sequence continues at coordinate 99,396,950 of NC_059078.1, forward strand.
CTGAGATCTGCTACAGCACCCCAAAGGCACTCAGGTGAAAGTCCCCCCCCTTGCTTCCCCATACTCCAATCTTTTGAACTTGTTACTTGACTGCCTGCCGCAGCCCAAGTTTGGTGACGTTCAGATCATGCTGCATGTCTTTTTTCTTCTGTTGTGCTTTTGTCTGAGTATTTTATTTGCTGGGAGGAGGGGGGATGAAGGGAGTTAGGTCAGGTGAGGTTTTTTGAAAAGCAGAGAGGGACTGACTTTAGGTTGGCTTAATAAATATTGTATAGTACCTGGGTACTTTTGACATAGATGCTGCACAAACTCACTACTAAATAAACTAGTGTTTTTGTAAATATTGTTTTTTAGTGTAAGTGTCCTTGAAATATACCATGCTGTTACAGAGACAAAGTCTTTACAAATGAGAAGCCAGCATAAGCTTACATTAACAGACGTTCAATACACGGAACCAGGAAGTCCCAGGAGTATGCAGTAAGACGATGCAGTCGAGTTGGCCATGTTGGAGAGAGACGTAGGATAATCCTTGAAGAAGCCACACATGCAGTAGCCACTAATGAAGGAGCATAATTTAAAAACGCATGATCTGGATAGATACAAAAATTGTTTAGATGAGTCAGACACAAATATTATTTAAGAAATAAGGTTGCATTAACTAAACCATGCAACACACCTTGCAGAGATACTTCCAGAAAGTAATCCGCATATTTTGCCATGTATAACTTGGTCTTCTCTAAGGAAACCATTGGCCAGCCATCGTGGAGATCTGTCTCATGGACGGCAATTGAAAGGTAGTATTCAATGAAGTGAGCAGCAGTTGGGAGGCACAAGTTCCACTGAAATGTTTCTAGCAACAACAGCTCCATGTGTAGCAAGTTCTGTTTTGTTAATACCAGATTCATGTTAGTCATACAACCCAAGCTGTTCAATTGTTCAAGCTTAGGGACACTGTCTTCCTTTTCTTCAAATTTACCTTGGGGTGGGGGAGAGGAAGAAAAATATAATTAGAAACATGAATACAACATAGCAGCAAATGCAGTTTGGTGTATCTTTAACATTAGGGTATTTTTCAATGTGAACACTTGCTATACAATTGTTTTGCCATGTCAAATAGGCTCCTGCATGCAAAACTCAATGGGACGGTTCTGCTGAGGAGAGGAGAGGCATACTATCAAGGGTTAAGCTTCAGCAGATAGTTGCTATGCAACCTATAGGATATTACAGCAGTGTCACACTTCCTGTTGTCTCTTTATAGATTCTCTCACAAAAACAAGAGCCAGTTGCAAAGAGAGAATATGGTATGGTGTAGCCCGACTGTATTTCATAAATGACTTCTTGTTATTCATTAAGTTATCCTAAAACCTATCCCGGTAACTGCTAAAGTACCATTGAGACTAGCCTTAAAAAAATAGTGCAAGAGTCCACCTTTAGTTTTTAGCTTTAAAGAAAAAAAAAAGTCTTTCCCTGTTCAAAGTGTAGTAGGAGGAATCAACTTGGTATAGAGGCTCTAATGATTTCAGTGTTTACAGGTACGTTTAAATTCAATAATGGACTTAAGCAGAAATTGAGCCCTTCGGTCTAAATCAAGTGAGCTTCAGTAACGTGTATCTGGAAATGCATATTGTCATTTATATAGACTTCCGCAACTGTCCCTCCTTTTAAGTTCATCAGTACTTAGATTGTAAGTTGCAGGGGACAGGGACCATCTTTTTGTTCTGTTTGTATAGCACCTAGCATAATGGGATCCTGCTCCACACTTGAACATCTAGGTGCTGCAGTAATATAAGTAATAGTAGTAGCTCCACCCTGTCCTGGACTTTGCCTTGTCATACATGCATGTTTTAGTCTAACGTGAAGTTATGTGTGTAAAAGCCCAGCAATAATGGATGCAAGTGCCACATTTCTATGGAACTCGCCACTGTTTTGCTACCCCAGTTTCACCCCACTTTCCTCCTTTCTTACACTCTTTCTACGGAAGGTGAAGTTATGTTCTTTTAGTAAATAAGGACTCTTCAGTAGCAGTGGGACTCAGTCCACCGAATTAATTCTTTTGGTTCTTCCAGTTGTGGAAGGTACCTGTTTACTGTAACCATTTTGTTCATATTTTAGTTCTTACAAGAGGATATAAATCCAAAAGTGACATTCAAAATGTCTTTTCAGCACCTACAACAGAGGAGACTTTTCTCCTTTTTCTGTGTGTAATTTGGCAACTTGAGAGGTGGCAGGTGACTGCCTTTAAAAGAGGGCTCGTTTTCTTGTAATTCCTTCTTAAATTTTATTTTAAAAACTTCAGTCAATTTATTTGTGATGTAAACACAGATCTGTGATTGTAGCTTTTAGTGTCCTTCCCCCCCTTCACCTTAAAAAAAAACCAACAGAATTTGAAGGTCCTGAGAGAGGCCCGCATATTGGACCAAATTCAGCTGTGCTAATCTTTTATACATAATTTTCCTTCTAAATCTGCTTGATCACCTCAGAATGATCCTTTAGTTGATACGAGAACCTAAGTCAGTTAAATTAGTGCCAAGTATCAGAGGGGTAGCCGTGTTAGTCTGGATCTGTAAAAAGCAACAGAGACCTGTGGCACCTTATAGACTAACAGACGTATTGGAACATAAGCTTTTGTGGGTGAATACTCACTTTGTCAAATTAGTGCATAATACTTACTTGCTAAAAGTAAACAGGAAAGAGCAACCACGTGTAGCTGCTGAATGGATATATCATAGCGGTCCATGAAGAGGTCCAGTAGATAGACAGCAAGATGTCGCGCAGCAGGACAGAGTCTGAAACGATTGCTCACAATGGCAATCAGGTCTGCAAAATATCTTCTCAGGTTTAACTGGGGAGACTGGCCTTTGTAGGAGGGAAGCTTCAGCTCCTAGATAGAGAGCAGCATATAGTTGTAGTACAACCACTATTATTTTTATGCAAATATACTTGTGGAAAGTACATAAGAAAATTGACTGGGTTAATACATAAAGAAATTTTCAAAGCAGTTTTTAGGAGGCACAGTCATGATTTTGCTATTTATTTTCACAGAGTGGAACTGTTCTCTTGCTGGGGATGCCTATTATCTTATGACACCTATACAAGGTGTCTCTAGATCAAGGGTCAGCAACCTTTCAGAAGTGGTGTGCCAAGTCTTCATTTATTCACTCTAATTTAAGGTTTCGCGTGCCAGCAATACATTAACATTTTTAGAAGATCTCTTTCTATAAGTCTATAATATATAACTAACCTGTTGTTGTATGTAAAGTAAATAAGATTTTTAAAATACTTAAGAAGCTTCATTAAAATTAGATTAAAATGCAGAGCCCCCTGGACCAGTGGCCAGGACCCAGACAGTGTGAGTGCCACTGAAAATCAGCTTGTGTGCCTCCTTCGGCATGCGTGCCATAAGTTGCCTACCCCTGATCTAGATTCTACAGAACAATTATTTAAAATAGAACACTCTTATAAAGCTCACTTGGCCCCAAACTTAGAAACAAACAAGCCAAATAAGGTTTGACTGAACATAATGACGGACTGACAAAGAAAAACCCTTGTGGCATGGTCCGACTATAAAAAAATGCAGACTCTGAAGGGCTGAATGTTCCAAGGACAAGAGCCTTAACTGCTAGCACGGTGTTCTTCACTGTGGAAGGCAGAATTCCAGGCAACTGCAACCAAACAACACAGCTGATCTTCACTATCACAAATGAACAGAGAGAAAGAGCTACACTCTAGAACTCAGATTTGATATGGTTTGGGATTATAATGCTTATTGTAATAACATTTCCCAGCAGGGGGCCTACTTTGAGAGACCAGGTAGAGTTGAGATAACTGGAAAGTTTACAGATCCATAGACTTTCAGGCAAGAATGGACCATCAGGATCCTTTAGTCTAACCTCCTGCACATCACGAGTGTAAGGTAAATTCAAGACTTTTAAAATCATATGATTCTTTAAAATAACCACCTCTTTAAATAGTTTCAAACTGTAAGATTATTAAAGTTGTCAGACGTTATTTACTTTCCTTTGCAATTAGAATCTGTTGTACTTGTTGTTGTTTCTTGTACATGGGCCCAGTAGTGTGCATTGCTTAAGTGATCAGGCCATCAAGAAAGTTAATGCAATCACCAAAACTGCTTAGTCACATTTTTACAAGGTTAAATCACTGTTAACCTATTTACAACTGTTTGGGGATAAGGTAAGCCAAGAAGCAATATCCACAAACATGGACATGAGTCAGCTCAGAGCTAACAGGGGTTTCAAAACAGAATTGCCCTAAAAGTTATTATTGTTAATGCACCCACTTATAGAGCACTCTTCTACATAGTAGCTCATTTTTTTAAAATATAGTTTAAACTTCGATCTATTAATACTTCCAAAAAAGGGCCAAGTGCACCATGACCGAAGGGCAGAGGTAGAGGAATACCTGTGTAAATACTCAGGATTCAGTACAGATAATCAGGACAGTATATACTTAGAGACATTACAGATCTCAGCAGTTCAGTTGTTACCACATGTTCTGCTGGAGCTGTCTTTTTCTGTGCCGTTTTCAATTAACCTGACTTTAAACTAGCGTGTTTATTCTCCTTTTATATAGCAGATTTAGAAATAATGACTGTTATAAATAGATTTACAACAAAATTTAGCACTGACGTAGTAATTTTGCTGGAGGTTACCATACTTTTTACCCAGGGAGGGTACCAGAAAAATTAGGGTCCAGCATTCTTAACAAGGTGGGGAACTTTCTGCCAAGACCTGTAGCACTGGCCTCCCTCTGATAGCCTTTTAACAACTCCTCCTCCTCCTCCCCCTTGCCTGCAAGGAGCCAACCAGCTTCCCTATCACATGTTAATCAATGCCTTTATGTACTGAGAGGCCTGAAACGCAGTGCAAGCAAGTGCTGCAGCTCAAGTGTCAATTTACTTCATCTAACTTTAATGCCAGTGGGAACATACGCAAACCCTTGCAGCTGAGGAGCCCAAAGCATCTTGCAAAAACCCAGTGAATGAATCCATCCTTCCAACCCCCCAGGAGGATCTTAGCCCATGTTGCAGATGGAGAAGCTAGTTTTAAGATTTCAGGACACGTGGATTTAAAAGGCCCACAAACAGGATCCCCCCGTGGCTAAATCCTCCAAGAGCCTAGCGATACAGGCTTGAGACAAAGGGAACAGTAAGTCGCCTTGCCCTTTGCCCTGTCCGGGGCACTGCCCCCCTCACTCCCTTCCAGGGACTGTCTGGCAGGAGAAGGGGACGGGCTCGCTCAGGAAGGGAAGAGCGGAGCCCCCTGCCCGCGCAGCCCGGAGGCTGCAGCCGAGTAAGGGGCCCGGCTCCCTCTGCCGCAGAGCCCTGCTCGAGGTACCTTGTAGCGAAGCGCTTGGTGGATGTCGGCAGCCAGCTGTCCTTTCCACCACTGCCCCTCCAGCTCCATGGGACGGGACGGCAGCGAGTCACAGCGGCACCCGGCGAAAGGCAGCAGCCGAAGCCTGCGCAAAGGGGGAGGAAGCGGCGCCCGCTCAGTCCAGCCGCAGAGCCCAGTTTAATTCTCGTCCACCTCCCCCCACCCCCTTAGCTCCTCTTCATTTGCACCCAATTAAAAGCAGCCAGTTACTCCTCTCCCCCCAGCGCACGCTCGGCTCTCTCGCCCTTCCCCCGGGGAGGCACCGGCAGCCCCGCTCCCCCGCCACAGCTGATAGCCGGGCACGCTGCGAGGCGAGGCGGGGCGGGGGCTGAGTGCGGAGACCCCGGGGCACTGCTTGCTAAGGCGCAGCATCGTGTCCCCCCGGATCCCGGCTGGGCTCCGCTCCAGCCTCGCACTGGAGCTGCCCCCCCCCCTTTCCTATCGACGCCGGCTGCAGGGGCACAGGCTCCCCCGGGCGGGTGCTCGGCTCCGGGGCAGCCTCATTTCCCGGCACTGCCCGGAGAAAACCCGGCAGCGGGGAGAGCGGAGGGACCGGCGGCAGAGGAGGCGCCGAGCGGTTTGCTGGTGCAGCGGGGGGCGCAGGGGTCCCGGCGGCAGCAGCCGCCGCCGCCAGCCTGGCTCCCGACACAACAAAGGGCTCGGCAGGCAACCTCCGCCGGCTGCTCCGGCAGGAACTTGCCCCCCAACTCCCCGCGCAGCCGCCTCTTACCCCGCTCACAGCCCCGGCGGCAGGAGCGCCCCGGGCATGTCCCCGGGCATCTCACCGCAGCGCCTCCCCGGAGCTCAGCGCTGCCACGGGGCTGAGCGGCTCCCCTCGCCCATTGTTGAAGGGCCGAGCAGGCGAGTGTGTATACAAAGCCAGGGAGCAGGCACATGCCGCTGGGCCTCTGCCAATCTACTTTCGTTTTACATCGGGGTCTGGCCCGAGAGCTCCAATCACGGCCCGGCATTCACGGGCGCACAAGCGCTCCACTCTCCTGCCACATGCAAGGAGCCTTTGGACCCCTTGAGCTGCCGTAGCCGCCCAGGCTGGAAGATTTTGGGGGGGAGGAAGCGTGGGAAGAGGAGAACCCGGGGACGCGGCTTTGCCCAGCCTGCTTTTCCTTCGCGTTTCCAGCCGCGCAGGGGCTGCTAGTGGCTCTCTCTGTGCCTGCACGCCGCCCTTGTGCTGCATATAAGTCACGTCTGTCTGTATACACGTCCGCACCCGAGTGTACAGAGCATCAGAAAGGTTGCAAAGGGAAGACAAAGAAGGGTGGGGGACGGGACGATAAGAGTGTGTGTTTGTCTTGGCATGAGAGTAATCTGCAGATTGCGTGGTGCGGGTCTCTGCATGCAGTGTGGTGCAAAAGAGAAGGTAGGATCAGGTTTCAGGGAGAAGCGCCCTGAGGACCTTGCACTTTAAACTGGAGGAATTCTGAGTTGGTTGGAAAATGCTGGGTTTCAGCTTCAGAAACACTGCAGTTCCAACTCCTTAGAACACGTTTTTGTTTAATTGTCGCCTATATTTGTTTTATCATTTCACCTGAGAACCTAACAATCCCCCATTTGATCCAAGCATTATATACACATTAATTAAGCCTTACAACTGGAATACCATGCAAAATGACTTGTATGCCAAAAACGTGAATAAAGAGAGACTTAAACTTGTGATGTGTCACGCACAGCTGTGTGGATAGAAATAACAATTACTTTACTTAGGGAAGAGTAGTTTTTTAAAAGGTTAGAAGGTAATGCAAACAATGCAAGTGAGAATAGATGCTATCCATTATGCACTATAAGCCTTTGTATCAGAAAAACCAAAGAAGATACAGAAGGTGATAGTATGCAATTGTTCATTTTCGAGGCAGGCTCTCACATATGAGCCATGGGGCAGATTGGGAGACACTTTTGGGGGAGAAGGGGCTATGCTGAAATCGCTTATCCATGTCTTTTCACCAGACCTAGAGAGGCAGCCCCTTGGCTCTCCTGGTGTCTGATCAAAGAAGAGGCTTGGATGAGAGTGGGTGGTTGAGGCTCATCCAGACAAGGCTGGATGTGGTGTACTGCCCTTTTGCTAAAGCATCTCATGATCCAGGGATTCTGGGGTGACCATACATCCCATTTTGGCCAGGACAGTCTCTTTTTTAAGCTCTGTCTTGGCCATCCCGACTTTTTTGGCAAAAGTGGGCAGTTGTCCTGTGTGCTCTTGCCAACTTGATCAGTTGGCAAGAGCAAATGGAGCAAATGCCCAATTTTTTGACAAAAGTGGGGTGTAGTGCAAAGTGTGGGGGGAATGGCCCCTCCTTGTGTGTGGGGGAAAGGGCTCATGTGGGGGATAAGGGGGGTTCCAGCAACCTCTTGCAGGGGCAGCAGGGGAGTTCCAATGACCCCAGCATCTGGGGGTGGGCAGGCTGGGTTTGAGTGACTAGTGACCTTAGCCTCATGTGGTGGTGGGAGAAGGAGACTCAGGTGAGCTGCTTGGGCCAGCCCCGTGCAGGGGGGAGGGCTCAAACCAGTCCTGCACAAGATCCCATTTTCCCTTTGGGAAATATGGTCACCCTATTTAGACCTTGGTTTGATTCTGAATTCTCATTAAGCAGAGGAGTTCCAAGAATGCTTTCTTCTATAATTGGAGGGGTTTTTCCTTGTATTACCATGGTCTTCCATGATTTTTTGGTATCTAACTTGGACTGCTATAATGCACTTTCTTTTCACCTGTTTATTTACTTCCGTTACTGTTTATTTTGGATAGCACTAGAACAGGGGATAATTCAATGAAATTAAAAGGCAATACGTTTCTCACATGATTTTATTGCAAGTTGCTCAATATTTGGTGTTTGACCTAAGGCCCCAGCTCCTGCAGACCTATGTTTAGGTGAGAATCTCCTTTTTTTTTTTTTTTTTTTAAGTAAGTTTCTAGCCTTCATGGATATTGTGAAAATCTGGAAAACCTAAAGGCTCAACAGCAAGAAAGCAAACAAAAAAATAAAGAATATAAAAAAAATTTAAAATCTCAATTTTGAAGACAATCTTGTGATTTGATAGTAGTTAGGTACTTGAATGTTTCAGCTTCTTGCACCTTCCTCTAAAACATACAGTATTGGTCACTTTTGGAAACAGATACTGGGCTTGATGGATCATTGATCTAATTTGGTATGGCATTTTGGATATGGGAGACCGTGCTACATCTGTTTACATTCAGAAGTTTTTCACTGCAATCATGGGCTAGAAATGTATTTTATAAAATGGAAATTTGTGTTTTGCATAATCTGAATCTATCATGCGGGCTAAAGAAAGACATCAATCAGACTAGTACTTTGTCTTCCCTTAGCTAATATGTTCTGGTCAATCGTTGTTTTTACTTTTTACTTTTACAATTATTAGGAAGAAAAAATTCTCCCAACTCTGTTGTTCTATATAAAAGATGTTAGTAACTTTTTTTTTAAAAAACTTTTTCCATATACATTTAGGTATTTTTATTATACAGATATTGCAGAAAAGTGCTTGTTTTTTCTATAGGGAAAATTCAAATCAGAAAAGCAGTTCAAGGGAACTTGTTTATTTTGAATCATAGCCATCCTCCCCAACCATGAAATTATTGGTTTATTTAGTTTTTTTTCAAGTCTTCATTAAATTGTAGTATCACTGGAAGATAGATACCATAATTCACATTAACCGTTTATGGATGGAATATTCATTCCTAGTAAGTACTGCACAGATTTAGGTGCCTATTTAAATATAAAGAAAGAGACAAGCTCTTTCTGTGTAATATTAGTGGCTAGAGTTTTGATACAATGTAATTCACCTTAAAACTAGCAGCTTTTCCAAATTCTTCAATTTCCTGTGTTAATTCTAACAGATACTTATTGGTTAGATAACATTAATAAACACTGTTCAGATGCAAAGCCAATTTATAGGGAGAATTTTATGTAGCAGCAAAATATATACTCCTGCAAAACCCTGTTGCGGAATATAGAAGCACACTGGATTTAGAAGCAGACAAGATACTCTTATTACAAAACTCTAGGAAGTTTACTACTATTTGTCTATTTCTGTTTGTCTTTGGGCCAGGGATGGTTATTTATTCTGTGTTTGTACAATGGCTACTAAAACAGATCTTCAATCCTGAGTGAGGCCTCAATGCAAATAATACATACCTTGATGATGATAATTAATAATGAGCCCCCCCAACTTCCAGTGAAGACCAAACTTCAGAGTTTTGAATCCAGAATGACCAGTGTTGAATACAAGAGTCTGATCTTGCTAGATGCTGAACACCTGAAGTCCTTTTGACCAGTGTTGAGCACCTTCTTCTGTGAATGCCTTGATTGGGTCTTGAAGGGTGCTTATCCTCTCTCAGTAGGCACTCGGCACTTGCAGGATTGGACTTCATGCTACTAGGCTTTTAGGCAGAATACACTTTAACCTTCATATAAACTCACAAAATTCTGCCAACAAGCAAAACATCTGATGATTTTCCATTCTTTCAAGCAGACAGTGGTTCACTCTCAAATGAATGCACAGCCTTGATGCTGGTGAGTCTTGTGCTCTCATGTGGAGTTCCAGGCTGGGGCCTAATCACTCTCTCCTGATTTCATTATCCTTTCCTCCATATGTATGGCAGCCTCGTAGAAGGAGAAGGGCCCACTGAGACTGGAGATCCATGATACCTACCCACACATGAAGAAGTTGCTCCATGGTGCACTCCCTGGGAAGCCCAGCTGACGTGGATGCACATTCCAAATCTCATGTTGAGGAGCTAATGCTAGTCTGACTACAATAAAGACTGGCAATTTGCACAGCTGCCTGATGTTCATCCAGGTAATGGAGAGAGGGTATAGGGAGTTCCATAGGTTCAGGAAGAGCAAGAAGCAGTGTTACCAACTCTCACAATTTTATCATGAGTCTTGTGATATTTGGTGTTTTTCTTAAAGTCCCAGCTGGCAGTGTCAGGAGTTTGCATGAGAATCTCAGCTTTCATTTAAAATAAAAAAGCAATTTTCTAGCTAATGGCTTAAGAGAAAACATGATGTAAGTGCACCCTAAAAGTTCAGAAACCAAGAGGTAAAGAAAAAGATCCCAAATTTCATTATTATTTAAAAAAACTCATGATTTTAAGCAAATCTCATTATTCCGGGGGCCCTTATTCATGTACACTTGAGGTTGACAATATTGGAGAAGCATCACCTCCAGCCCACATTCTCACATATTAGCTCCCCACCCTGGGATAAGCAGCGTAACTTACATCGATTTAAGTGGCAGTATAAATCAGGCCAATAGTCTGCAGACCTGCAGGTTGAATGAATTGACTTCTGTCATGTCTAAAAGGTTATTATGTAACAAGTATTTGTGTTTCTGATCTTGCAGTAGGCATTCTGCACCTGTTTGATACTTAAACTATCTTTTCCTAGACATTTTTTCCATCAGCAATTTGTTGTCAATACTTACTACTTGCTACAGAAATCATCTACCAGATACTCCTGAGGGAATTCTGCGCCACTGCTCATGGACAGTATTTATGTCCCCCGCAGATTTCTTTGCTTCCTCACAGAAAAATGACTTTCTGATGGGGAAGCAAAGGGAAACCACAAGAGTGGTCATGCAGCCCTTACCAGCAGTATGTTTCGGGTGCCCAGGGCAGCTGGGAGAGAGGTAAATTACTATGGGGCAGGAGGCATGACTGGGAAAGACCTGGCTGGTGGCTCCTACCCTGCACTGGGCTCAGCTGCTAGTCCCAGCTGGGCTGGGGAGAACGGGACTTCCTCTTTCCCTGCACGGCATCTAGGGCTGGGTCAGACCTACTCTCAGTTTTCTCCCCTGGCTGCAGGAAGCTCTGCAAATTCCTCTTGCCCTAGCCCCCGCTTCCTGCACCCATCGCTCCTCAGCTGCAGAGGGAGTGATCCCTGTACAAGGAGCTGATCCCCTGTCCGCCCAACCCCTGTGCATCTAGACCCCCCTCATATCCAGACTCTCCTGCCAAGCCTTATCCACCACACTCAGAACCCCCCTTGCCGAGCCCTACTCCCCCTGCACCTGGACCACCCCGATGAACCATCTGCACCCAGATCCCTATGCCACCGAGCCTCAACCAGCTGCACCTGGATCCCCACCGCACTGAGCCCCACTCCCGCAGCATCTGGACTCACTCCACTACAACCTCCCCCCGCTGATCTCTATCTCCCCCACTTCCAGATCCCACCCCCGCTGAGCCCCAACCATGTTCATCTAGACTCCCCCGCAGAGTCCCATCACTGTGGCACCCAGAACCCCGCAACAAGCCCCTGTGCATCAAGATTCCTCCACACTCAGATCCCCCACTGAGCCACCCGCACCCAGATCGCCCCACACAGAATCCCCTCAACCCACATCTGGTTCCCCCCCACACTAAGCCCCTTCACACTTGGATCCTGCCTGGCTGAGCCTGCCTGCCCACACCTGATGCACCTGGCACGGAGGGGCAGAGCCCTGTGGGGTTTCTGGGGCAGGCCCAGTTCTTGTGCTGTGTCAAGGTTGGGTGCAGCCCCACCACTGAGTCTGTGTCCCGGGGGAAGCTGCACAGTGATCTCCCACCTCTGTGCAGCCAGTGGTCTGTGCTCCCCAATGCCATGCTGGAGCCTCCACATTTATTTGACAAAATTTGCAGAATTTTAAAATATTGTGCACAGAATTTTTAATTTTTTTTGTGCCGAATTTTTAATTTTTTGGTGCAGAATGCCTTCAGGAACAATACTTAGCACTTTATAATGCTTTACCTCTTCAAATAGCTGGTCAAAATTCAGTTAGTTACTGAGAATGCAAAATCTAGAATGACGTATGGTGAAAAGCATGAAGAAGTGGTGATGTGGATACAGCTTACTTTAAGAGGAACATATTGTAATTCATCATCTTAATACATGCTCAGGCATGATTTACTCTTTAAAAATGAAACCACGTTTGTTTGTTTTTTGGGTTTTTTTTGCATAACCAGCGTGATGATTCCTTGGCTAGGCCTGTAAAGGCCTGATCCTGAATACACTTGGGCTTATCTACAATGGCAAGTTTTGTGGCCCAAAACTGCCTTTTGGTGACAAAACAGGAAGAGCGTACACACTACGGTGGGACTTTTGTTGCAAAAAATGCCCAGTTTTTGTGACAAAAAACTTCCACCCCCACGGGAGACTTGTCTTTTCCCCTCCCTTTATTGTTGACAAAGAGCCAGTGTAGACACTGCTGATTGTTTTGTCGACAGAACTGGCTTCTGCCAGTATCACACAATGCCTGCCCTGATTGCTCTGCTCAGTGTTTTGATCTCTGCTGCCCTGCAAAAGGCATGTGCCCCTCCCCTTTCAAAGCTCCTAGAAGTATCTGTGTGCTGCTCCGTAGGGGAACAAACAAAGAGCAAATCATTGGAATGCTCCTGTTCTGCCCGGCACTAGGAACACAGCGGCAGGCAGACTGCTCCTGCAGGGGGAGGGGGTCAGGCTGCTGTGCTGCTTTGCCATTCCTCAGCATGGAGAGCTCACAGAGCTACTCATGATGCTGCTCTCCGCAGCTCAGGGGGCTGTGGGAGAACTTGGAGAGAATCCCAAGATGCGCAGCGATCAGCTCTTCCTTCCCACAACACTGCACTCTGGGATACATACCCACAGTGCATTGCTCACCCTGTCGATGATGGTGTCCCCAATGTGGACATGATCTGTCCACAGAGGAAGCAAGTGGGAACACCCTTTGGCGATTTTTGTTTTGTTGACTTTTGGTCGTCAACATAAGTTTTGTCAACAAAACTTGGTAGTGTAGACAAGTCTTTATACAGGAGTGACTTTACACAGGTAAGAAGTTCCATTGACTTCAGTAAACGAATCCACGTGTGTAAGTGTTTGCAGAGTGGGGTCCTAAGAGGGTTTCTACTATAAACATGATTTTTTAAAATGTTTCCTCTAAGTTTTTGTGGAAAACCCCAAACCTTTTTCTTGTCTGAATCTCTGCACAGATAAGTATATTTCAGGGAACTTTTAGAATAGTTGAATTAAACATTTTAGATTTCGTGTTTTTCAATTTTCTAATAACTTTTTATCCAGCTTCTACACATTGCTTGATGGGCAAATATCTCCTAAAAATATTTTAAAACTTTTTTTAAAGGTTGAACTATTTACACCAGCCTCACTTTTTAAGATGGTGAAATAATTTGTTCTCTCTAAAGAAAGAAATAATTTAAATCACAAGGAATAGCCGTTGAGTTCCAAAGGCTAATCATACTGTTAGGATCCTGTTTACTGGACTTTTTAACAGGAACCTTTTCTTTGACAGTGTTTTTACAACCTGCAAGAAATGTGCATACTTGAAGCACAGGAAGTTAATGAACACCCCAGTGCTAACAACATGCTTCTGTGGATCCAAATAGAGAAGTGCCACTCTCACTCTTACATACTGGGAGAAATTACTATCATTAGCACCACATGCTCCCGCATTGGAGGAAGTGACTATGTCCATTTTGGATGTTCATAAACACCAGGTGGATCATTCAGTTGCTGAACAGTTAGTGAAAAAAGAAAAAAAAGAATAGATAGTATATGGCTTATGTGGCAAATGCACTCTTCCTTTGATGATGAGGGAAACTGTTAGCTGATAAAGACTAGGTACATGGACAGAAGGGACATCTGAGGGCTAATTTATCTATATCAGGGGTTCTCAAAGTGGGGGTTGGGACCCCTCAGCGGGTTGCAAGGTTATTACATGGGGGGTTGCGAGCTGTCAGCCTCCACCCCAAATTGTCATTGTTACCTTCCTCCTCCTCTCCCCATTCCTTCAGACTGCTCCATCCACTTATCCATGTATAACTTTTCTACCTTGAGTAGTTTCATTGATTTAAATTAAGAATGTGCATGCAAGTTTGCAGAATAGGGGCCCATATGTATAACTGTTTGCGATGTGAGTAGTCCCACTGAAGTCAAGGGAATACTGGTCATCAAGTAAAGGACTAATTGTGGATACTTACAAGGTCCTGAGGATAATGGATATGAAAAAATATGAATAAGTGGGAAAGGGAAGGAGAAGAGACATACAACAAGAAGAGCAGATCCAAATCTGAAACTGGGACTACACTCCTACCTATATTACCTATATTACCTACATAGTAATATAATATAGCAGAATACTACTTTTAAAGATGTATATTTGTTCTATCAGGTTAATCAAAACTATAAGATCATCAATAATTTATACCAGAGAGAAAACTGGGAGCTTTCTTATCTGAAGGGTGTGCCCCTGTAATTACACGGTTGAGTAATTTGTATCTACTTCTGAACCTTCTGAATGATCCACTTGACTTACCTTGGGGTTTGCCTGCAGTGGTTAGTTTAATATCACTACTTCTATGCCTTTAAATACCGCATTATATAAAACCCATGTCCAGTGTGACTACAACACACTACTTTTTAAACTGGTAGACTGCAAAGTTTACTAACACCAGGTGTGTATGGATATTTATAGACAATACTCGATTGTGGTTCAGCAACCTTGCTCTGTACCGTAAATCAGAATAAAATCAAACTCAGTAAATGCTCAGAATAAATAGTGGGCATGTTAATATTACATTTAATGGTATCATCTAGGTTTATATTAGTAAGAAACTTTAAATAGACACTTTGAGCTACTTTATGTACCTAAAAACCTGGGACATTTCAGCGAGAGACCAGATAACGGATCTCATATGTACACAATAGGCATGGGGGGAAAGAGAAGACAAATATTTTGAAATGTAGGGTCTGATCTTGTGCACAGCTTGAATCAGATATGCAGAATTGTGCCTCTACTGGGGAGCTCCGGGAAGCACAGTCCCTCTTGGAGTTCCTCTTGGGATGGTGCAACTCAGTGCTGTCTCCACTGGAGTTTGTAATTTGTGAAATCTGCCCCTAAATTCTTCCTATTTGTTTGTGGAATCATCAAAATGCACAATGCTGAAGTCTCTAGGATTTATGGCTCTGTAATTCACAGGATTATAGTTTTAACACAGTTTCAAACATGCTGAGTGTTCTGACCAGCCCTTTAGGACTAGAATCCTGCAGTTACTTGGACACTTGCTTTTTATGTTTCTAGATTTGAATCTTGGGTATTTTCTCCTTCGGTTTATTTGGCTGAGTTACTGCTTCCCAAATTTTTGTTCTTTTTGTGTCTTGTAGAAAAAGAGAAAATGTAATTTTTTAAAATATAAATGAAAATTTTGCAGGATAGTTCAGAATGTAGCAAATATTTCAGGGTCTCTTGAGATCCACCATTTTTCCACATCAGTGACTTTCTCCTATTTTTAATGTAAGGGCAATGTTGGTTTTTGGGTTTGTTTTTTGTTTTAAATAAGGGAGGTACAGTAACTATAGAGTACAACAGTTCTTAAAGCTCAATATATTTATATAGCAGTTGCACTCTGTGCGGTGGCTGATGCACCTTTAAAGTCTGGAGCACTCTAAGTTGCTTAAAAAACCTTCTCAAGTGAATCAGTCACCGTGTGTGTTATTTGCCATGCAGTTGATGTAATGATGGGGAATTAGACTAGTTAAGTGTATACTGAGACTTTGGAACACATTCTTCCACCACCTTTCAGTGAGCTGGAGGCTGAGGACATTAACAGGAGGAAGCTGTGGCAGAGGGGGGTGACTCTCTCCTCTTAGGGTACGTCTATACTACCCGCCGGGGATCGATTTATCACATCTCGTCTGGATGCGATAAATCGATCCGCTAATCGATGCCCGTACTCCACTTCGGCAGGAGGAGTAAGCGGAGTCGACGGGGGAGCCGCGGCAGTCGATTTGCCGCCGTGAGGACGGCCAGGTAACTCGAACTAAGATACTTTGAGTTGCGTATCTTAGTTCAAACCACCCTGCTAGGGTAGTCCAGGCCTTAGTGTCACTTCACATCTCTCACCCCTGCCAAGCCCTGTCCAGCTTGCTCTTCCAACTCATTGCCCCTCTCACCCTAGTTCCCATGGCCCATCTGCCACCAGCTTCTGTGTAATGCAGCAGATAGGCTGCTGCTTCATTCCACATCTGCCTCTTCTGCAAGGGACCTGAACAGACACCCTGCATGATAAATAGTGCCTTGCTCTGGTGAGAAACATAACCCATAAAGCTGCAGAAAAGTTGGTGGCTATGGATTTAGCATTCATAGATCATTAGGGTTGGAAGGGACTTCAAGAGATCATCTACTCCAACTCCCTGCTCAAAGCAGGACCAATCCCCAAATGGCTTCCTCAAGGATTGAGCTCACAACCCTGGGTTTAGCAGGCCAATGCTCAAACCACTGAGCTATCCCTCCCTCAACATAGCAGAGCACAAAGTAACCAAACCAGAATTTCAAGAATTCAAGTTTCTAACAACTTTTTGGACAAATTCTTCGCAAGGAATTTGACCGTCTCAGTTTAGTGCCGGTGTACCTTTCTCAAACTATGTTGGCAAATATATTTTCCATCCCAGGTTCCTAATGGGGATTGTCCTGTTGTATTACTCAGTATATAATTACCTTGTTGCACCACATCCAGTTGAGACATGTTTTTAACAGAGATGAGTCAGTACTCAGTATTCTCACTTAATCTCAGACTCAGTTCAGTGACTCATTATGTATGGTGTATTATTACAGTGTATAAATGAATGTCCTCTTGGATGACATTAAAAGCACTATGATGACAAGTGAGTGATCTATTTGAAACAAAACCAAAATTGAGGGATGGAAATATGAGCCGAACAGGGGGCACTTGGCTTGCGAGCACACAGTCACATGTTCTCCCCAAGATGGTGTGGAATATATGTGTATGAAACTGTTAGCCAATTTTATATTGTAACCTCTTTTTCTTCTTTGAGTGATTGCTCATATCCATTCCATGTAGGTGTACGCGCGCCACGTGCACGTTCGTCGGAAGACTTTTACCCTAGCAACTCAGTGGGTCGGCTGGGCGCCCCCTGGAGTGGCGCCACCATGGCTGCGGATATATACCCCAGCCGACCCACCCACTCCTCAGTTCCTTCTTACCGCCCGTGTCGGTCGTTGGAACAGTGGAGTGCAGCTTAGCTGACCTTCACCTCCCTAGCATTCTCATAGCTTTCGTGTATATAGTTCAAAAATCAGTTTAAAGTTAGTAGTAGTTGTTTCTTAAGTAGGTAAATTAGAGTTTAGTAAGTTTAGTCGGGTTCGGGGCTCTGGCCCTCTCCACACCGGGGCCGGCGCTCATGCCCGGTTCCCCGGGATTCAAGCCGTGTTCGGCTTGCCATTGCCCGATGCCTACAGGAGACCCGCATGACTCCTGTTTAAAATGCCTCGGGGAGTCGCACTTATCTTCTAAGTGCGCGATTTGCAAGTCTTTCAAGCCTCGCACAAAGAAGGAGAGGGACATTAAACTGAAACAGCTCCTCATGGAGGCGGCTCTAACCCCTCCGTCCTCGGCACTGAGTGCACCTTCGTCGGATGCGAAGAGTTCGTCTTCGGCACCGGGCCGCACCGGTGCACCCGCTCCTTCTCGGCACCGAACGTCGTCGGTCCCTAAGTCAAGCCAGAGGCGCTCGCTTTCTCCTAGAGCAAAGATTTCTAAGACCCCTGCCGCCCCGGCAGCGCCCGCAGTGCAGCATGAGGGCGCGGCTCCACCGCACCGCATGGTGCCTGCAGCCACTGTGCTACCGCCTGAGCCGTTGCCGTCGACTCCGGCTCCCCAGGGCCTGTTGAGTCTGGCTCCTGTCTCCCCGGCACCTGCTGTGGTTGAGTTGATGGTGCCTTCTACGCCGGAGGTCTGCGAGGTGGCAAAGGACCTGATAGCGCTCTCGGATGCGGCACCGCCGCCGCCCCCGGCACTGCCGGTGCGGGCTATCCAATCAATAGGGAAGCCAGCGTTGATCCATCCTGTTTCCGCCAGCGCTTCCGCCCGGCACTGCTCCCGGTCACAGTCCTACCGACGTTCCAGGTCCCGACACCGTTCTCGCTCCTCCCACCGCTCGCAGTCCCGGCACCGCTCCTCGGCACGGCGCCGGTCGGACTCGTGGCACCGCTCTAGATCCCGGTCGCTGTCGTACTTCTCCCGGCACCGCTCGAGGTCTCAGCACCGGTCGCGGCACCGTTCTTCTAGAAGCCGCTCCCGACGCCGATACTCCAGGTCCAGGTCGACCTCCCGGCACCGAGCCGGTCGCAGGTCCCGGTCCCGTTCCTGTTCTCGGCAGCGCAGTTTCTCGCGGCACCGTTCCCCGGTGCTGAAGAGTACCAGATCGGTGGGGACATTGGCTCAAGGCCTATCCGCTCCACCATGGCCTCCGAGGCATCCGTTGGCTTCCTCGCACATGGGAAGCTACTATTCCCAAGACCTGGAAGCGGACGTACCAGAGGGCCTGTTTCAGGAACCACATCCTGAAACACAGGGTAACCAGCAGTGGCCTTTTTGGACACCTTGGGCGTACCATCAGGCCCAAGGTGCTCCCCTTGCTCCATCACGGGCTGCCACTTTGGACCATCGGGCCCCGGAGGCCACAATTAGTCGCCCTCCACCAGTGGGCGTGGACGCCCAGGTACCTCCTCCAGTCGCCTCCCCGGTGCCTCCGGAGCAGGAACCTCAACTCGAGGAGCAGATGCCGGATGTCCTGGCCCACGGGGTCTCGTCCTCCTCTTCACCGGACGAGGCAGTGGCGGGCGCGTCATCCTCGAGTCCACCTCCAGTCGACCTTGCTTCCCTCCTTAGGCGGATTGCCCTGAATATCAACCTGCAGGTGGAGGAGGTCCCAGAGGTCGAAGACCCTGTGTGCAGCATCCTGGCGGCGGACGCACCCACGAGAGTGGCTCTGCCGTTCATTAAGACGATCCAGGCCAAGGCAGATACCCTTTGGCAATCGCCGGCTTCAATTCCACCGACGGCTAAGGGGGTCGAGCGAAAATATACGGTGCCATCCAGGGGATATGAGTACCTTTACATGCACCCTCCTCCCTTCTCCCCCTTCGTCCAGTCTGTTAATGACAAAGAGCGCCATGGTCAACTGGCCCCTGCGCCAAAGTCCAAGGAGGCCAGAAGGATGGACCTCCTGGGCCGCAAAGTATACTCGGCGGGCGCCTTGCAACTCCGCGTAGCGAATCAGCATGCTCTGCTAAGTCGCTATGACTACAACACCTGGAAGGAGATGGCGAAGTTCCGGGAGTTGCTTCCCCCGGATTCCCGCCAGGAGTACAAGGCCTTCCTGGAGGAAGGAAAGAAAGTGGCTAGAACGTCCTTGCAGGCCTCCCTAGATGCGGCTGACTCCGCAGCCCGAACCTTGGCAGCAGGTGTTACCATGAGGCGCATCTCCTGGTTACAGGCTTCCAACCTTCCGCCTGAACTCCAGTACACCATACAGGACTTGCCCTTCGAGGGAAAAGACCTATTTTCGGAGAAGACTGACGCTAGGTTTCAGAGCCTAAAGGACAATCGGGTTACTATGCGCAACCTCGGTATGCATACACCTGTAACCCAGCGCCGCACTTACCGCCCTCAACACTTCCATCCCTACTCTGTCCCTAGACGTGGACAAGACTTTAACAGACGCTGAAGATGAGGAGGCCACAGGCGCTATTCCGGCCCTCAATCAAGCCAAGATCGCGGTGCCTCTAAGCCGCAGCCGGACCCGAAGTCGTCCTTTTGAAGGCATGCCCGGGGACAGCATATCTTTCTCAGTTCGGGATCCTTTCCCTCTGTTCTCCAACCGCCTCTCTTATTTTTTCCCTGTGTGGTCCCTCCTGACCTCAGATGTCTGGGTCCTGCGCACCGTGAAGCACGGATACCACCTCCAGTTTGCTTCCACCCCGCCTTACCGTCCTCCCTCCCAGTCCCTCTTCAGGGACCCCTCTCACGAGCAATTCCTCTTGCAAGAGGTACAGACGCTCCTCAGCATCGGAGCAGTGGAGGAGGTACCAAAGAAAGATTGGGGCAGGGGTTTTTACTCCCGTTACTTCCTGATTCCTAAGTCAAAAGGAGGTCTCAGGCCGATCCTAGACCTGCGCGGCCTCAACAAATTCCTATTGAAGTTAAAGTTCCGGATGGTCTCCCTAGGGACCATTATCCCCTCCTTGGACCCCGGGGACTGGTATGCTGCCCTCGACATGAAAGACGCTTACTTTCATATAGCCATATTCCCTCCGCACAGACAATTCCTACGCTTTGTGGCGGGCCGTCGACACTTCCAGTTCGCGGTCCTTCCCTTCGGCCTCTCCACAGCACCTCGAGTATTCACGAAGTGCATGGCAGTGGTAGCCGCCCACCTCCGTCGCCAAGGGCTCCACGTGTTCCCCTACCTGGACGACTGGCTCCTGAAAGGGGCCTCCAGGGAACAAGTCAGGGAGCATGTGCGAGTCGCACAGGGCCTGTTCACGAGCCTCGGCCTGCTGCTCAACGTGGACAAATCCACCCTGGTTCCCACACAGAGGCTGGACTTTATAGGAGCCACCTTGGATTCCACTTTGTCCAAGGCCTCTCTTCCTCAGCCAAGGTTCCTGGCGTTGACGACCGTCATTCGCACCCTTCAGGCCTTCCCCACGACCTTGATCCGTACTTGCCTTGCTCTGCTGGGCCACATGGCGGCATGTACGTACGTCACCAAGTATGCCAGGCTCCGGCTTCGCCCCTTTCAGACGTGGCTTCACTCGGTGTACCGTCCGGCCAGAGACTCCATAGACTCCTTCGTGCTGCCGAATGCGCTTCACTCCCTCGATTGGTGGCTGAACCCCTCCGTGGTGTGTGCAGGGTTGCCCTTTCACCCGCCCCAGCCAACGCTGTCTCTGACGACAGACGCATCTTCCCTCGGCTGGGGAGCCCACCTAGGCCACCTGCGCACCCAGGGCCTATGGTCATCACAGGAGCTCTCCCTCCACATAAACGTGCGGAAACTCAGAGCGGTCCGCCTAGCATGCCAGGCGTTCCTCAGGCTTCTGTCCGGCCGTTGTGTCTCCATCTTCACGGACAACACAACGGCCATGTACTACATCAACAAACAGGGCGGGGCCCGCTCTTCCCCCCTTTGCCGAGAAGCCACCGAGTTATGGGACTTCTGCATAGCACATACGATCGACCTGGTGGCATCCTTTCTCCCGGGAGTTCGGAACACTCTTGCGGATCGGTGGAGCAGATCCTTCCTGTGCCACGAGTGGTCCATAAGACCAGACATTATCCACACCATTTTCCGCAAGTGGGGCTTTCCCCAGGTGGACCTCTTCGCTATGCATGTGAACAGGAAGTGCCAAACGTTCTGCTCGTCCACTCACCAGGGTCGACCTCGGACGCCTTTCTCATTCAATGGACGCACCAACTGTGCTATGCGTTTCCCCCGTTCTCGCTAGTCCACAAGGTTCTGCTGAAGCTCCGTCAGGACAGGGCTCATCTGATCCTGATTGCTCCGGCATGGCCCAGGCAACCCTGGTACACCACGCTACTCAGCCTCTCTGTGTCCCAGCCGATCACCCTCCCTCTCTGCCCGGACCTTATAACCCAGGAGCATGGCAGTCTCCGCCATCCGGACCTCCTGGCTCTCCACCTCACGGCGTGGCTACTGCGTGGCTGGATGCCTCAGAGCTACGCTACTCCGCCCCTGTGCAACACATCCTGCTCAGCGGCAGGAAGCCTTCCACTCGGTCTGCATACTTGGCCAAGTGGAAGCGTTTCTTGCTCTGGTGTGTGTCACGGGCTCTTGTGCCCACGGAGGTCCCGGTGCCTGTTATCCTGGACTACCTATGGCACCTTAAACAGCAGGGCCTGGCCATATCTTCCCTGAAGGTCCACTTAGCGGCCATATCCGCTTTTCATCCTGGCGAGGGTGAACACTCTGTGTTCTCTCACCCGGTGGTCGCTAGATTCCGTAAAGGAATGGAATGTCTCTACCCTCAGATCCGTCACCCCGCCCCTACCTGGGACCTGAACCTAGTACTCAACAGGCTCATGGGACCGCCCTTTGAGCCGATGGCAAGCTGTTCTCTCCTATACCTGTCATGGAAGACAGTTTTTCTGGTGGCCATTACTTCGGCTCGGAGGGTCTCTGAGATCCGAGCCCTCACTGTAGACCCTCCTTACATTGTCTTTCACAAAGACAAAGTTCAATTGCGGCCACATCTCGCTTTTCTCCCTAAGGTGGTCTCGGCCTTCCACACCAGTCAGGACATCTTCCTCCCGGTTTTCTGCCCCAAACCTCATTCATCTCCATGGGAGCAGCGATTACACTCCCTGGATGTCCGCAGGGCGCTTGCATTTTATATTGACCGCACAAGGCCCTTTCGTAAGTCCCCGCAGCTCTTTGTGGCCATAGTGGACCGCATGAAAGGCCTTCCCATCTCCACTCAAAGGATCTCCTCGTGGCTGACAGCATGCATCCGCACGTGCTATGACTTGGACCATGTTCCAGCGGGCCACCTCACTGCCCATTCTACCAGGGCTCAGGCTTCTTCAGCCGCCTTCCTGGCACACGTACCGGTTCAGGAGATATGCCGTGCAGCGACCTGGTCATCGGTCCATACGTTTGCTTCGCACTACACTCTGGTGCAGCAGTCTAGAGACGATGAGGCCTTCGGCTCGGCAGTTTTGCATTCCGCCACGTCTCACTCCGACCCCACCACCTAGGTAAGGCTTGGGAATCACCTACATGGAATGGATATGAGCAATCACTTGAAGAAGAAAAGACGGTTACTCACCGTTGTAACTGTTGTTCTTCGAGATGTGTTGCTCATATCCATTCCACACCCACCCTCCTTCCCCACTGTCGGAGTAGCCGGCAAGAAGGAACTGAGGAGTGGGTGGGTCGGCTGGGGTATATATCCGCGGTCATGGTGGCGCCACTCCAGGGGGCGCCCAGCCGACTCACTGAGTTGCTAGGGTAAAAGTCTTCCAACGAACGTGCACGCGGCGCGCGTACACCTACATGGAATGGATATGAGCAACACATCTAGAAAAACAACAGTTACAACGGTGAGTAACCGTCTTTTTTATTAGGTTCTCCATTTGGTAATGTGTACTGAACACATTTTTAACTTTGCCCAAGGCAGGGCTACTGAATTGCATTTCAGAGAATTGCCCTTCCCAGGAAAGGTGTTTGACACCTCATTGAAGGACCATCACTGAGAAGCCATCACAGAGCAATCTGGAGCCATTTACTTTGATTTTCTCTCAACTGCTGGCCTGCCCCCGGGGAAAAATGGATTTTCTACATTTGGTGCTAACAAGGCTGATAGCTCTGCTGCTGGTCAGCCTGGGCACATGGAAAAAGAAGATAGACTTATTTAAGAAGGGGTGCTGCTCTGAGGAGTGGGTATAACATTGCCACATGTAAACTTGACATGAAAGTAGGGTGACCAGACAGCAAGTGTGAAAAATCAGGACAGGGGACGGGGGGTAATAGGAGGCTATATAAGAAAAAGACCCAAAAATCGAGACTGTCCCTATAAAATCGGGACATCTGGTCACCCTACATGCAAGAGAGAGAGAGAGAGAGGGCAGGAGGGTGGGGGTCTCTGCCCCCCGCCTGAAACACTGACAAGCCATGCATTGCCAGAAGGGGTGAGCTCAGGCTAAGGCAGGGTGAATCTCAGGGCTGTTTATTGTTTTCGAAGATCTGTAACTCTTGAGTACTTTAAGAGTAAAAGTGGTTGTGGTTAAGAAATTCCCTGGCTGAGCCTGTGTGCCTTGCTTTCCTGCCGTGTTGTCCCTGAAGGGGTTAAATTAGAAGCCCAGGTTGCCCACAGCCTAAGGGAAACTGTGGGGGAACATGTATAAGTGACTGGGAAAGTCAGAGAGGGGAGTCTGAGGCACTAGTTTCAGAGGGTAGGGTGGCTGGGCTGTGATATCCCAGGTCCCAAGGAAGGGTGTCAGTGTAGAGATCTAAGCTTGGGGGTATTCCCTATAGACCTAGAGCTAGAAACAGTGACTATATTCCCTGTTGACTTGGAAGCATCTGGGACCCAGTGATTGAGTCCACTTGTGATAGACTGATGACTGGACAGAGTCGTACAAGGCCAGATTGTAAACTGGACATCCAAAGTGGTATGTGGCACAGACATAGGAATTTTGCAGCCTAGGAGTGAAAACATCCTCAGGGTTTGGTCTCAATGATCTTAGGAAAGGGGCAACCTGGGGCTGCGGCAAAGCTGAAGTATGAATGGCACAGTGGCTCCACTGTGATCCCCAGAAAGCCCATTTCAGGTTTATGAAAGTTCTGCATGGCATGATGGCTGCAACACAGATCACTATCTGGCCCCAAGCTAGGAACTAATCACAGAACTCCAGGCAGACATAGAACCCTTTTAAGAGCTAAATATTCAAAATAGACATGTAGGCAGTCTGTGATGATTCTTTGTTAGTTAAGAGCCAGTTATGCGCTTAGCCCTGTGGAAGATACAAATATACAGACAGCTCCAGGTACCTGTGTCCCTCCATTAGATCCCGAAGAAGGTATAAAAATAGACTTACTTTTTAAAAAATCTGTCTCTTCATCTCTTGCATAATGTTGAGATAGAGGAGTTTGATTAAGGTTAGTGTCGGTCTGGCCAAAGAACTTAGTCTTTAGGAGGGAATTGAATGAAAAGAAAGAGGAGGTCTAATGAAGAGGCTGCATTTATGTTGCCACCTACTTACCATGAGAGGTTTCAGGAGCACTACGCTAGTCCCTAGTAGATAAAGAGTTAACTCCAGCTTTAGTTTTCCTGACCCTTTAACAAGTGCTTAGGGGATGAACTATAAGAAGCATCTTTTGTGTTGTTTACAAAATTAGGTCCAATTCACTTAACATTATGCATGATACTACATAGAAAGCATCTTATTTATTTAATAGCAATCTGAAATAAGAGATGGCAATATAGAAACTAAACCCAACAATGTGAATGAAACACTCAAGCATTACAGTAATATTTTATATTTGTTCAAGATTATCTTTGGCAAGAAAAGTGAAATAAGACTTTCAAAACATGGCAAATATAATTTTTGTAGTTGAGTCATAACTTTAAATATCAGAGGGGTAGCCGTGTTAGTCTGGTTCTGTAGAAGCAGCAAAGAATCCTGTGGCACCTTATAGACTAACAGACGTTTTGCAGCATGAGCTTTCGTGGGTGAATACCCACTTCTTCGGATGCAACTTTAAATATGAGGCTGAAGTTAGAACAGAGAGAATAATTTGCAAGAAAAAATATTTGATGAATATTGCCTATTTTTTTGTTCCCCAAAAGATTACATTTTCTAATTTATTCATTAAAATTAATAATATTGGTGGTCTCTCCGCAGCTCTCAGCAAACAATGAGTGAATGCTATAGTGAAATCTCCATTTACTGAAACTGTGCTTTTTTATGCAATCTGTTACCACACATTTACTAGTATGTTGTGAAATCTTAGAAGTAATTAATATGAAGCTGTCATTTTCAAAATACATTAACAAAGTGCATGGCAGGATGCATTTCCTTTGCCTATTTTATTGCATTAGCTCACTGAGGAGAAAACCCTGCCTTCACCCCTATGGGTGGGCAGGGCCTCCTGATAGCAGAAACAATGCTGTTCTGTATCAGAGGGGTAGCCGTGTTAGTCTGGATCTGTAAAAGCAGCAAAGAGTCCTATGGCACCTTATAGACTAACAGACGTATTGGAGCATGAGCTTTCGTGGGTGAATACCCACTTCGTCGGATGCTGATCTGCTACCCAAAGGGGCAGGGGGCAGGATTTGGCGGCTGTGAAGTGATGTGACCCAGATCCACAGCAGCTCCCTGGATGAAGTGTGCAAAGGGTGTCTGGTGGCAGTGCAGGGCTGGACTGAGGGTAGGGTCCAGAGGATTGTGTGAATCTTCCAGTCCCACCATCCTACTCAGGGAATGTTCTATGACTAGGGAGACTATTCTAGCAATTCTGCTGGAGTAGCTCTGTGGATTGGTTCTGCTTCAGCTCCATTGTCTGGGGAGAGGATTCAGCATTAACTTAGATGAGGAATCGCCATAGATTTGGTGGAAATCTTTAGTAAAAGGCGAAAGATGACATAGACATAGAGAGAGTCCCACAATATGAAACTCTCACAATATGAAACTCTCACCCCACAGTACCCCTTTGTCTTCCAAATAGGCTTCTTGACGGGCAGGGCTCTCCCCTTATGCCACGGTTGTTTTTGTTCCTCATACCTATGCAGACAGAGAACATAATTCAGCCTTTAATGTTTTGTGGTTATGTTAAAGCCTGTCATCCCAAAGGATTCCGAATGACAACCATACAATGCCATTAAAATGTAGCTACCTCTGGGGTGGACAGTGCTGCCAACAAGTGCTCAGCACTGCATGAGTGATGAGGAGGAAGGGGAAGGACACAATAGCAAAAAGTATCAGGATAATTTTATTGTCCACATATGGTCTTGGTTTTTCTGATCTCACGTGAAAGACCTACATATAGTAAGCAACATGATTAACTATGTTTGACAGGATTTTAACCTGTGGCTCTAGGGGGTTCAGATATTAAAAAACTGCTTGTGTGACAGATAATCAAGGTAGCCATTCATGCATATGTCTTTAAAAATTGAAGGTTCTGAAGGAGGTAGCAATAGAAGCAAATTCAGAGAAAATGGACATTGGATATGCAAATGATTTTGGACCCAGAAGTCTTGTTGTATTTAGGATCATAGGATTATAGTTATTAGAGATGGAAAAGAGCCATCGGATTAGAGTCCAGAACCTTTAAAACAGGTACATAATTAGACTTTCCTGCAGGAACTGATATATTTACTAAGTAATATTGCGGATAAATATATTCATGGCAAAGACCAGTAGATGAAATGACAAAGTACACATTACACGATTTAAATAATTTATTTTACTAGACAGATCAGAATGATGAGTTTATAGTTGGGAAGGGAACCAGCTTTGCTTATATGAATAATGCAGGAACCAACTTAGATAAAATTATTAGACATGTATTAGTATAAACCAAATCAACATAACTAATCATTTGCAGCCTATTACATTTTTATCACCAATGTTTTCCAGCCCCACCTTTTAGTTCCGTAAAGAAACCAGCTTAGATCCAAATTTCTGAATGACAGTAAAGGCTCAATTTGACCACTGCATTCAGACAACTCTGCAAACCTTACTCATCCAAGTACTCCCACTGAAATCATTGGGAAAACATGTGAGTAATG
The DNA here is from genome assembly GCF_020497125.1 of Mauremys mutica. Taxonomy (NCBI): domain Eukaryota; kingdom Metazoa; phylum Chordata; order Testudines; family Geoemydidae; genus Mauremys; species Mauremys mutica. Next base: position 99,424,456 of record NC_059078.1, read on the forward strand.
ACTACTTCGTAAGTAGGAGTTACGGGATTTGGCTCACACACACTGTAAGTAAGATGGCTCTACTTTTACTATTATTGTTACATACAACAGACAATAACAACTTTAATTTTAATAAAGGGAAAATACAGAAAGCAGTCATTACATTCAAACAAATGAACAAGCTTGTTCTTAATTAAATCATCTTGAACCGTAAAGCAGACTGATTGAATTCTGAGGAAATGCAGGGGCAAATCAGTGAATGAATCCACTGCTATTTCACCCTCTGGAGATCTGAATCAAACCAATCAAATTAGGTCACAATGAAAATGATTTTGATGGCCTTTATCTAGACTTCAGTGGGCATTTATCCACATTACAAAGCCAAACTATGCAGCTGTGGGCAATTACACCTCTGCCCTTAGAAGAGGATGGGGAGGGATAGCTCAGTGGTTTGAGCATTGTGAGTTCAACCCTTGAGGGGGCCATTTGGGGATTTAGTTGGGGATCAGTCCTGCTTTGAGCAGGGGGTTGGACTAGATGACCTCCTGAGGTCCCTTCCAACCCTGACAGTCTATGAATAGTAGAACAGCAGACAGCTGCGGAGCAGGCTAGAGGTGCATTGTAGAGCTGTCCAGAAAGGGGTTCTCAAACTTTTTCCTAGTGTGGACCATGTCTTCATAGAAATATTTGTCTCAGTGACCTCTTACCCTTCATTAGGGATCATACATCAGCCCCAAGGCAACTACAGCCTATGTGAAATTTAATGTATGTTTAGCTTCTTTTAATGAATTTTAGCAGGAGGGAAGAAGGAGGAGAGCCAGCAACACATGACTAGCCAAGTCTCTATGGATCACCTGTGGCCCATGGATCCCAATCTGGTGTAGCAAAACATATGTACTGAGCATGGCTCCCGCCAGGATTTTCAGCCTTGGCTTATCTAAAAATTAGATAAATAGGAGAGCAATTAATTGAATTCAATGTTGGAAGAGAAGAAACACTGGTATACTAAATAGCAGCAGCAGCTAAATGAGCTGAAAAATACTGCCAGTGGTTACAGGATTTGTCCCTCCCTGCTGTCCTTAGGGTATGTCTACACTGGCAGAGCTACATCGCCGCTCAGAGAGCACTGAAGGGAAACCGCTATTGTGTGTTCACACTGTCAGCTGCCTGTGCAATAGCATGTTCACACTTGCGGCACTTGCATCGGTATTCGAAGCGGTGCACTCTGGGCAGCTATCGCACAGAGCATCTCTTCTTCTTCTGCTGCTAAGAGTTGTGGGAAGGCGGAGGGAGTCGCGGGGCATCATGGGTCCTGTCCCAATGCCCTATTGCTTCACATCCCAGCAATCCCTGTGCTTACGTCCACATTTGGTGCCAACTTTCAACAGTTTGTGTACTGAATGCTCTGCCTCTTCAGTCTGCAGGAATGGATCCCGTATTGTTGATCAATATGCTGCTCGCACTCACTCACACGTCATGAGTGGCAGTGGAGTTATTCCTTAAACTACAAAGGCAAGAGGAGTTCAACATTGATCTTGCCACGTGTAGTAGCTATGACATGAGATAGTTTGTTGAATTCACGGATGTGCATGTTCGGGCTCGGGAAACAAGCACTGAATGGTGAGATCACACCGTCATGCATGTCTGGGATGACGAGCAGTGGCTGCAGAACTTTCGGATGAGGGAAGCCACATTCATGGGACTGTGTGATGAGCTCACGTCAGCCCTGCATTGCAAAGACACGAGATTGAGAGCTGCCCTGTCAGAGAAGTGCATGGCAATTGCACTGTGGAAGCTGGCTACTTCAGACTGCTACCGATCAGTCTTTAACCAGTTCAGAGTGGGAAAGTCGACTGTTGGACTCATGTTGACAGAAGTGTGCAGGGCCATTAATCACATCCTGCTCCGAAAGACCGTGACTCTGGGCAACATGCGTGACATTGTGGATGGCTTTGCACAAATGGGTTTCCCTAACTGCAGAGGGGCGATAGATGGTGCACATATTCTAATTCTGGCACCAGACAACCTAGCCACCGAGTACATTAATTGGAAGGGGTATTTCTCAATGGTTCTCCAGGCGCTTGTGGATCACTGTGGGCATTTCACGGACCTTAACGCAGGCTGGTTCGGAAAGGTGCATGATACACGCATCTTTTGGAACACTGGCCTGTTCAGGAAGCTACAAGCAGGGACTTTCTTCCTGGACCAGAAGATCACCATAGAGGAAGTTGAAATGCCCATTGTGATCCTGGGAGACCCTGGCTATCCCTTAATGCTGTTGTTTATGAAGCCATACACAGGGAACCTTGACAGAAGCAAGGAGCGGTTCAACAACAGGCCGAGCAAGTGCAGAATGACTGTTGAGTGTGCTTTTGGCCATTTAAAGGCCCACTGGTGCTGCCTATATGGAAGGCTGGACCTGGCTGATGACAATATTCCTATGCTTATAGCTGCGTGCTGCACACTCCATAATATTTGTGAACGGAAGGGTGAAAGCTTCACTCAGGGCTAGTCCGCTGAGGCTCAGCACCTGGAGGCTGAATGTGAACAGCCAGAGACCCGGGCTATTAGAGGGGTGCAGTGCAGGGCCATAAGGATCAGGGATGCCTTGAGGCAGCAATTTGAAGCTGAAAGCGGCTAATATTTGTTGCTATGCTCGGGAGTGCAGTGCTTGTAATGTTAAGAGACAATTGTGATTGGTGCAGACGATGCACTGTGAAGGTTTAAGAAAATTGCCTGTTGCTTTGCAGGGCTCTGTTTGCTTACAATTAATGGAATAAAGACTGCTTTCAAATCAACATAATTATTTTATTAAAAAACAACAACTGGAGGAGAGAGACAAAAAAAAACACATCAGCACTGTGGGGGATGGGGAAAGGGAGGGTCCCAGGAGGAGATGGGGTCCTGAGATGGTTAAAGATTTGTGTATGTCCAGGTATCATATGCAAACTTGTCCTTTGGAGTACAGTGCAGCGGGTACTGTTCTTCAGCAGGGCTAAACTGCAGAGGGACAGGTGTTGAGTGCAGTGGGTACAGGGAGTCCACAGGGCTGGACTGTGATGGGGCAGGAGTGAATGCAGCAGGCACAGACTGGAGCCAGGAGGTTGATAAGAGTGTGTTGGTGGTATCAGGGCAACGCATGGGAAAGAGTTTTGCTATAGCAGCTGCAGGGGAGGGCGGGTGCGGAGCTGTTCAGTTTGCTGTGCTAGTATTGCCTGGAGTGTGTCTGCTTGGCATGCCATAACGTTTAAGAGCCGCTTCATGGCTTCATTCTGGCGCGCCACATTCTCCTTTCGGTCCCTTGTCTCGCTGTCCCGCCACTCCTTCAATTCTTGTTTTTCAGCCGTGGAGTGCATCATGACATCACGCAGAAAGTCCTCTTTAGTTCTTCGTGGCCACTTTCTAATTCTGCACAGCCGTTTAGCCGGCAATAACAAAGAGGGAGACTGGGCTCCCAAGGTCATATCTGTGAAGCCAAAATGCAACATTTTACAGAAGTGGTTTAGCTCAGTGGTTTGAGCATTGGCCTGCTAAGCCCAGGGTTGTGAGCTCAATCCTTGAGGGGGCCACTTAGGGATCTGGGGCAAAATCAATACTTGGTCCTGCTAGTGAGGGTAGGGGGCTGGATCTGATTTCCTTTCAGGGTCCCTTCCAGTTCTAGGAGATAGGTATATCTCCATATATTTATTTTTTAATATTAACACAGAGACCACTGATTCAGTGATTTAAAACACAGCCACTATTCACATACCTGTCACTAACTGGCTGACCCCAGGCAAGTACACATGAGCCACAAGACCCCCCAAATGGTGAGTAACCACAGGGGCAGGGGAAATCAGTGTTCGAGGACCGTGCTGTACACTGGGCACATAGCTCTTGGGGAGAGGCAGCAGTGGGGGTAGGGGGGTGGGGGGCGTTATAATCATTCCTGTCCCCACATTTTCCACAGGCTCTGTTCATTATGGAAGATACCTCGCTGCTGAGGGTGAGCAGGGAATCAAGGGAGGGTCTTCTCCAAGACTGCGGCTTCCGCCCTGGCCCTTATGTGGCTCGCCAGTGTGCAGCAATGGTTCCCTCCCCCCCCAGGTAATGGCACAGTGACACGGGAAAGTTACCCTTAATGGGGCAAGAAACACAGCAGCTCTGCCAAAGAACCTGCGGCAGCAGATTGCCCAGTATCTCCATGAGAGATCTCGTGGAGATCTCTGAGGTAGATTCCCATGAAGTGAGGGAGTCAATCAACACCCTGTTCTGCACTCAGAACTAGGCATGTAGTGTTACGCGCATCATACAGACACAAGCCTGCTTTCTGCAGCCCTCCTGCCCCCAACAACTTGCTTCAGCGATTCCCCAAATCAAAGCCACTTACCAGGGGCCTCCTCTCCTGTTTGCACTTCACCAAGCTCCAACAGCTGTGACTGGCTAGCTTCTTCCGAGGTAGAGAAGAGCTCCTGGCTGCATGCATCTCTGACCTCCAAGTCATCCTCTGCCTCTGGTCCCCCTCCTTCTCCCCATCCTCATCCAAGATTTCCTCCTCCTGGCTCAGTCCAATCTTGACTGGCAGGCAAGCCACCGAAGTATCCGCAGTGGCCTTCGCAGTGGAGGTGGGGTAGCTGCTGAGTATCGCGTCCAGCTCTTTGTAGAACCGGCAGCTTGTGGGTGGAGCACCGGAACGGAGGTTTGCCTCCCGTGCCTTGTGGTAGGTGTTCCACAGCTCCTTCGCTTTGACCCTGTACTGCAGTGTGTCCCAGTCATGGCCCCTTTCTGTCATGCATTGTGAAATCCGTCTGTAGGTATCATAATTCCTACGGCTGGAGCGCAGCTGGGACTGGACAGCCTCCTCTCCCCAAATGCTGATGAGGTCCAGCATCTCGGTATTGCTCCAAGCGGGGGATCGCCTGATGCATGGAGGAGGCATTGTCACCTGGAAAGATGCGCTGAGACCACTGCACGTGTCACTGAGCAAACAGGAAGGGGACTTTCAAAATTCCCAATGAACTTATGGGGCGGGGCTCACAGTTGGTCACTTGAGGGCAGGGAAGTAGAGTTCAAACCGATGACCAGACAGGCGAGAACAGGCATTGTGGGACACCTCCCGGAGGCCAATTGCAGCTCTGTAATTGACCAGAGTATCTACACTGGCACCGCAGCACTGTAGTCCTGGCGCAGAAAACTGTACACCTCTCGTAGTAGTGGTATTTTTACAGTGCTGCAACTGCACAGTTTCTGCGCACTAAGTGGCTTGGCAGTGTGCACACCTTGGGAGTTACAGTGCAGAAAGCTGCTTTACTGCACAGAAATTTGCCAGTGTAGACAAGGCCTTAGCCCCTTTCTGAAGTGGGGGATAAATACAGTATCATAATTCTGAATTACATCTAAATTATGCTGGTGAACACACTACTAGCCTGATAGACAAAAAATATTAGTTTGGGCAACTCTTTGCAATATGGGTTATCTGTCAAGTAGATTAGAAAGATTAATCAGAAGCAGGCGTGTGTGAGAATTAGTCTTGTCTGTCACAGATCCACCCTGAAAAAGTTGCCTAACTTCAACCTGCTTCCAACATGCTGGAAAACTGCCACATTGTTGGGTGAAGTTAACACAGAATTCAAAGGCTATATTAGCATATCATTGCCATGCTTTAAAAGTGTCATAAGCATACCATCATCAAGTTTTAATTTACAACTACCAATAACCCACCTTTTAAAAACCAAATCCTAAGTACTGTAATGGCCAAGTTCAGTTCTCGATGATGTCAACAGAAGTTTTGGTGTCAACTGGAGGAGAAAGTTTACGGTTCCTTTGCTAGAATAGCATCTGTACAACATTCAGTGAAGAATGTATTAATCTTAGTGCCAAATACATCAGAAACAGCATCGGTTTAGTATCAGTCCAGTTCCCAGAAAACAGAGCTTCTAAGTCCCAGTGAACAAATGTCTACAGTCTACATCACAAAATTCATCACTATTTGACCCTAATTGGTACATTTGATGGCAATCTCTTCAGAAGCCAAAAGCTGAGCGGTAATGAAACTAAATTGCGAAAGGTGATCCCTTTGACTGAGACTGAAGGAGGTTGGTGTGGCGCTGATGGGAAATGTGCACTGCTGCTATGCATGCTGCAAGCATTTCTCAGATAAATGGAGGACTTCAGTCTGGCTCCTTTCACCTGGTGGCACCTATACATTTTTATATGTATCAAAAAGCTCTGTTGTCTATGTTTGCATTACTTAAATATGGCCTGAAAAGGAAGTTGTAAAAACTGCGCTTGTGTCTTTTATCCATCATAAAGAACCAAAAAAGGAAACTTTGAAATTTTTTTCCCTCAGTGGTTTTTCACTTTAAAATATTAGGAATGTTAATTATTTTCTTCCTTCTGCCTTGTCTACACACAGCCTTATACTAGTTTAACTAACATTGTGTATTTGAACCGATTTACTTAAAGTGGTACAAGTTTGTGTGTAGACTCTTATTTTAATTTAATTTAATCCTGTAGAAAAAAATGGATTAAGCTAAACTGAAATAATCCAACACATACATATAAACCAAATGAATTTTGCTGGAGAACCTCAGGGAAGTTTTAAGGATGTCTATTGTGAACTTTCTAACATCTTAATAGAAGGGACGAGAATGGTTAAGGCTTCCTTTATCCCAAAAGTTAATTAGTCATTTAAATTAAATAAGAGTTAATAAAATCAAACTAAAATCCAAAGAATTTTAAACAAAAATCCCTTCTCTTCTTAACAGTCCGTCCCTCTACTTTCACTATCTTGGCTCTTGTGATGTCACTCTTTCACTATTCTTTGGTCAACATACAATTTTCCAGTCTAAACAGAAGAAAAATTTTTATTTTGAAAAAATCTTCTACGCCATCTTTTTCCATCATAAAAAACCCCCCAAAACAAACAAACAAACCAACAACAACAACAACAAAGAAAGGACACATTAACTGCCCTCTTTTTTTCTTTTGCAGGTATTACAGCATAGATGCAGGAGGAAAGGTATTGTGCTACTTTGTAACTAAAAGGGGAACACTAACTAACACTTTGCTAAGTGAAACTAATTAATTTGTCACATCTTGAAATCTGTTATAAATTTTTACTAGTAAGACCCTCACTAAAGGAAAACCAGGAGAATGGGTTGAGGAGATGGTGGGTGGGGGAGACTCAGCAGTTCTCTTGGGCTTTTCCCCCAAATTGTTCTGCTGGGAAGAGGGTGGGGTTCTCTATCTCTATCTCTTCCCAGACCACTGGGGAATTGACTAGGTGAGAAGGGCCATATGCATGGACTCCGAATTACCGTCTCCAGAGCCTCCTCCAACTCCCTGGCAGTTGTGCTCCCAGGATCCATTTTTAAAAAATGGTTTCCCCAGCATAGAAGTGGCTTCACCACAGGTAGGGGATAAAGCTGCACATGCCATCACCATGTGGCCAGGGGCATACCCTCACCAAAAAAAGCCCCTCTCCTGCCGTCCTGTGCATAATCTATTCTAGGGTCATGAGCTGTCCCTTAATAAAGACTTCAGGATTTGACCCTATCTGTGTGACTATTTTCTGTCCAAGCATTTTGCCATTTTCCACACATTTAAAAGATAATATTGGGATATTCTTAGTAGAAATCTGAGAGCTTTAAACTAATTTCTCCATTGTGTGTGTGTGACATTTTCAATAAATACATTTTTAAAAAAGTCTAGACAGAAAAGTCTCCAGAGGGACTCTCAGTTATCAGAACCATGCAAACCGAGAGATAAATCTCTACTAAGTAGCTACACAGAATGACAGAAGCAAAATCATCTAGGTTTTTTTTTTGTAAGCAAGACATTATAGTTGTTTGGTACTAAATAAATGCCTGATTGTTCTGCCTGCAGAATTCCCACTGAAGTCTGTGGGAGTTTTGAGTGTCATCATGAATAACGGACTGAGCTACAGGGTATTGTAGGTCATTTTGTTTTGTATTAATTTCTTTAGCACATGCATTAATCATCTGTCTTCTTGACACTCTTGTCAGCCAGTGGTGAAACTATATTTCAGGCTGTATGTACCCCTTAGTATTTGGTAGCTAGCAGCATCATACTGCATTAAGGGTACTTTGTACAATTCATCAAGTTTGTTTTTGAAGGCAAGTTTATCATGGATTTTCTTCAGAGCAAATTAAAGCAAGACAAGATCGCACATCCATTACTGATGTTATAATATCTAAGAACTGTCAGCACACTTAGAATACTCTTCATCTTCATCACACTTTAAAAACACTAACTGATCTGTCTTCTTCAAAATGTTGATCGAATTAATTAATACTCCAATTTGCAAATAGGGAAACTGAGGCAGAAAGGTTAGGAGATTTGCCCAAGGCCTCACACAGAGTTGGTATCAGAGCCAGGATTGGAATTTAGGAGCTCCTGGTTCCCATTCCTGTCTACACCTCTTTCTCACTATCCCAGATCTAAGGGCCCAGTCCTGCTCCCACTGAACTGAGTGGCAGCCTCACCTTTTACTTCAGTGAAAGCGAGATTGGATCCTAAGTGTGTAGTCTATCCTGCTTCCAAACTGCAAAGACACAGAAGCAGGTTATTGAGCGGTTCCATAGCCTTTCTGTTGAGCAGAAAACAAATGTATTTTTTGTTGTTGTTACAGTGGGCAATAAATGCTGCCAATCAATGAGAGAGCGAGAGATCAAGCAAAAAGCGTTGGATACTATCCCATTTATCTTCATTCTACAGTGATCAGTATGGAAAGATTTAGGCAAAGAACTTGACTGGAAGACACAGCACTCATTGGAAATCACTACTGGGATTACTAACAGAATCAAGCAATGTGTTTGGCAGTGACTGAAAGTTATAGCAAGTTAAGTATCATGATTTGAAAAAAAGTCTAATAAATAAACATTAATATTGTTAAGTTGTTTATCCAGATGACAAAGCTACCGTAACTGCCCTGACTTTTTTGACCCTGTGCTTGAAATTGAAAACAAAAATATTGTAGAGGAAAGACACCTTTTTATTTATTTTTATATTATATTTATTATGTTTTATATTTATATATTCTTGAAAATATATAAAAATCCTTGGACTAAAATGCTCAGGGGGTCAGGATTAAGTGACAGAGCTAGGTTTGGGGCTGGCTGCTAGACTGGCCTAGGTTAATAATGACCAGTGACTATAACTATTTGATGCTTGTTCAGTGGCCTATGGGTAAATGAGTTGGTGGTCTCTATGCAGTTCCTGCAGGACATGTATCCACATCTCATAATCCATCCTCCTACGTGGCATTAATTAGCAGAGAAGCCAAAGACTGAATAGGTTTGGAGACTGAAATATTTTCTTACCTCTAGAGGGACCACCAGGATCAGAGATGAGGCTGGGGTATGGAAACTTGCACTGTTACAGCTTCCTCTTTAGCTGCTCTGTGAACAGGTAGGGGACATCAGTCTGCTGGGCTCACAGGATCACTAACTTCACTTCAAATCAATTCAGTATTGAGATAAAATACTAAAGTGAGGAGGAAACTTTCAGCAGCATCTTGAATAGAGTTGTGTATACAGTACACTACAGGCAAATCCTGCTCCCTCTGCTCAGCTTGAGTAAATGGGCTGTGTTCAGGGGTGAGTCAGAAATCCTTCCCCAGGATGCTCTTTGGGGGCTGTTGCTCCTGTAACCCATTATGAAAGGGGGTTGGCTGGTGGAGTCACATAGTTGAAGATCATACAGTCATCATTCCCTGGCCTGCCTCCCTCCCACCTGAAATTCTTCCACCCCACAACCCGAGTCAAGTCAGAAGGAGCCCTTGTGGAATGTGCAGGGACCTGCTTTGTGGTCCCTACATCTATGCTCCTGCACTGAGCAGTGGAACTGCAGTTGCTCTGTTGCCTTTAGGATCTTCCAGTGCCAGAGTTGGACAAGAGGATTTAGCTCTTTCACTGGAGAAATAAGTGACTTGCTTCATATTCAGCATAAATCAAAGTCTTCAAGTCGCCTTTATTTCTTATCTCCAAACTAGTCTGAACTTGTTCTTCAGCGACACCACACTCCTTCCGCTCAAAGTAAAGTCTGCATAGTTTCCTCCTACTCGTAGCCAAATGTATCTTCTTTAACTTCCTGATTTTTTTTTAATACTCTGTAAATCTATGCTAGGGTTATTTAACTTTTTGTTACAATTTTCAAGTCGGTTTTAATAAGAAAAAACAAACTCAAACAGAGTGAAATGTGGCTACATTTCCAGCTTCCTCTCTAATCTCAAATATTCCAATGGAAAAAATGCAAAGCTAGAAGAAAGGTTCAGCTGTGTAAAGTGGTGATATATGTATAACAACAGCCATATAAAATATTGTGTATTCATTTAGATGGTCAAGTTAAACACGATACATGTGGGGCTAACTTAGTCCCTGCTCCTCAGCTGAGACCTGTAGATGAATCCCTTGATCCGTATGAAATTCCCCCATTTGGGTATTCTTTAATCTGACTCTTTAAGCAGCTAACAGCTTTCTAACATGACTGTTGTTTTTGTAGCTATCACAAAAGCTTTAGATGGCTGAACTGCTCCTTTTATTTTCTATTAGATTTACATGTGAAATGCTCTGATTAGATATATCTATTCTCCTTTAGTTTGTGCTAAAATGTATACCTGCAAGTTCTCATACTAGTCTGCCTTTCCCACAGTGTCTCTATTATGGATTAATATATCTTGTGGTGGAGAGAGGCCTCTTCAGGCCTACATGCACAGACTTCGTACCACTGTAGCTCCATGCTTTCAGGGATGGCCTACTGAAAGAGTGCAGAGGAGGGATGGTCTTCTGGTTAAGGCATTGGGCTGATACTCAGGTGATGTGGGTGCAAATCCAGCCTCTGCCACAGGACAAGTCATTTATTCTCTCTGTGCCTCTGTTCCCCATCTATACAACAGAGACAATAATAATACTATTTTTCTATCCTGTCTGTTTAGACTTTATGGTTTTCAGGGGAGGCACTGTCTCTTACTATGCATATTTACAGAGCCAAGCACAATTTAGGCCAAGATTTTTTTGGGGCTCATTGGTGAGATCCATCCCACTTAGAGTGCCCTCACTGCAATGTCTTGTGCAAAGGGGTGACTGTTTGGCATATTTTTAATCTTCTCCTAGTCTGTGGATGGGTAAAGAGGGATGATGCTCAAACTAAATTTGTGCAGGAACAACTCAGTGCAGCAGAGTAGGCTGCTGGCTTTTAGGGGTCCAGCATCACCTGCTGATTGGCAGTTGGGGGTCAGAACAGAAGCCCAGCAACCTCAAATCATCCAAGGCCCATCATAAATTTGCGGAACCCATAGCCACAGGTTTTGTGAACTCCATAAATGAGCTCTAATCCCAGGTTCTCCAACATGTTTGGTCCTGTATAGACAATGATAACTAATGCTCTTTTTCTAACATGGCTCAATCTGATTTTCAGAGGTACTGAGCAACCACAGTTGCCCCTGAAATTCATGGGCACTGTAGTTACTCAGCACCTCTGATAATCAAGCCTACTATTTAATTCTTATGCTCGGTAAACACTCTGGCTGAACAGCCATTTTGCATCTCCATAGTCCTATTCCAGTAGTAACAATGCAGCTATTATAAGTTGCCTTTCCATTTTCCCCTCATTAGTTTTGCAAAAGATGCTAAGTGCACAAGCAAGCCTTACTGCCTAATGACAGATACTGAAGATTGAAAACACCATTCACTGATTATTTGGTGATGACAGGAGGAATTGACTTGATCCTCCAAGAACAAAAAGAACCTGGAAAAGCAATGCTAACAACAGTGCATTTATTAAACATTAGAACCTTACAGTTTTTTATCATGAAGATTTTATTAAGAGATGCTGCTAGTTTGCATAGATAATGGGAGAAACAGTTCTGCTTCATAACAATAAATAGCGATAGTCTCAAAACAAGAAGTCCATCACAGTTAATAGGGATAATTCAGCATAATTTATTGTATGCATGTTTTTATTGCTCTTTACAACAAAGAATATTTGTTCCCACATTTTTTTCTGCATTTCCAAAGAGCCTTGCATTGTGCCATTTTTGAATGAACAATTTGACAAATTGTTTTTCTTTTTAAACTATATTTGTAGCTTATTTATTTACTATTAAATTAATATCTTGTACATTAAACTTCTTTGGCCATTTATGTAACACTTTTACCAAACCTATTTTTCATATTGGGATATAAAAACAATATGCCTTCATACATATACACATTACAAATAATATACTGTTGTGCATTTTGGCCTGAGCAGTTAGCTGATTTTTGGGTTTTACAGGTTGTTTCCATTAGGGTGAGAAAATGATACATGTATTTCTTTGATGAAGTCTTGTTTATTTACAAAGAATGTACATAAAATCTTGTTTCCCCAAACACAGTAGTAATTAAACAGTAGGAGACAGTTTCTTTGCTCTCAGTTTCAAGCCTCTTTCTAGCCAGCATTCTATCCAAAAACTCTCATAGTTTTTATTCAAGGTCACCCTAAAAGTGCCTCCCGTCTGTCTCTGGGCTTCCTTGCTGCCTTTTATGTGGGCTTCTGTGGTGTTTCTCTTGCTTCTCTCAGATGCAAAGCTGCAGTCTAATTAATCCTCTACCCATATGTCTGTTATCAGACCCCAAGGAAACCTCTTTGACTGCATGGCCCAGCTATTGCCCAGGCTTGCACGTAGTCTAGTCCATTGTTTCAGCGGTCACTTAACAAAGGGGGCATTTAATTCTTTCTTCATTTAGCCTGAGTGGGAAGGCGGTTACCATGCCCAACAGCTTCAACAAGATGATGTGATTGTCCAACCCCCAGCATAACAACCCTCCCTGTAACAGGGTGGTCTGACTCTTCTAAGGGCTGGGGTCAGCCAGACTTATTTGATTTCCAGACCCAGCTGGGAAGGGGTCAGATGACGTCTATAAATGGCTGAGAAACTCAGTTGGAGGAGAGCTAAAGGAGGGAAGTTGGCTCCTCAGACTGATCCTAGAGCAGTTAGAGAGCAGCAGAGTGATAGACCTCTGGGTTCCTGCAGCCTGTGTTTGTCAGGGGAATAGCTTTATTTTGTCTTATTCTGTGGGGTTTTTTTGTATTTGAATTAATAAACCAGGCCCTGAGGGAAGGGTCTGAAAGAGACTTTGGCATGATGTTAGTCTTCCTGGGCTGGGGAGGCAGGCCAGCAGCCCTACATATGATAGAGCTGGGGTGGAATTGAAAGGGAATTGCAGCAGTAGAATTAAAAACAACAGCAACTACAGAAAAGACAGAGGCTGACATAATAGCAGACACGGTTTCTCTAGTGGCCTCCATCCCCTTGGTGTTTTGTTTTTTGTTTTTTGCTAAAGGAAAAGATAGAAGAATTTTATGCCTGATGGTGGTGGCTCACCAGTAACAACAGGAACAGTAGAAGCAGCCTCAGGCTTTGCAGAAAGAGCAAGAGACATAGGTTGCTGCTCAACCGTGGTGGCAGGAGGCCCCAAACCAGCAACAGGAACCATTCTTGAAACAAATGGGCAGCAGGGAGTCTTGTTTTTTTCTGCAGAAGGTAGCTTAGGCTGGCCTGGCCCTGGGTTGGTGAAGATGGGGCCAGAAGACGACGCTGAGGTCTTCCTCTGATCAAGTGACCTGTGCTTCCTGCTGGGAGGAGTTGACTTGGGTGGTGAGGGTAGCACCATTTCTGATGGAAGAAGCCTAGGTAGCATAATGAGCCCCGGGCAACAAGCAGTCTGGCTCTTATCCTGGGACTGATGCCAGAGGCATAATAGGCGCATGGGGCCGGATGCGCTGCATCCGAGGGTGCTAAAGGAGTTGGCCGATGAGATTGCAGAGCCATTGGCCATTATCTTTGAAAAATCATGGCGATCGGGGGAGGTCCCGGATGACTGGAAAAAAGCTAATGTAGTGCCCATCTTTAAAAAAGGGAAGAAGGAAGATCCAGGGAACTACAGGCCAGTCAGTCTCACCTCAGTCCCTGGAAAAATCATGGAACAGGTCCTCAAGGAATCAATCCTGAACCACTTAAAGGAGGGGAAAGTGATCAGGAACAGTCAGCATGGATTCACCAAGGGCAAGTCATGCCTGACTAACCTAATTGCCTTCTATGACGAGATAACCGGCTCTGTGGATAAGGGGAAAGCAGTGGATGTACTATTTCTGGATTTTAGCAAAGCTTTTGATACAGTCTCCCACAGTATTCTTGCCAGCAAGTTAAAGAAGTCTGGGCTGGATGAATGGACGGTAAGGTGGATAGAAAACTGGCTAGATGGTCGGGCTCAACGGGTAGTGATCAATGGTTCCATATCTAGATGGCAGCCGGTATCAAGTGGAGTGCCCCAAGGGTCGGTGCTGGGGCCGGTTTTGTTCAATATCTTCATTAACGATCTGGAGGATGGTGTGGACTGCACCCTTAGCAAGTTTGCAGATGACACTAAACTGGGAGGAGTGGTTGATACGCTGGAGGGTAGGGATAGGATACAGAGGGACCTAGACAAATTAGAGGATTGGGCCAAAAGAAATATGATGAGGTTCAACAAGGACAAGTGCAGAGTCCTGCACTTAGGACGGAAGAATCCCATGCACTGCTACAGACTAGGGACCGAATGGCTGGGTAGCAGTTCTGCAGAAAAGGACCTAGGGGTTACGGTGGACGAAAAGCTGAATATGAGTCAACAGTGTGCCCTTGTTGCCAAGAAGGCTAATGGCATTTTGGGTTGTATAAGTAGGGGCATTTCCAGCAGATCAAGGGATGTGATCATCCCCCTCTACTCAGCACTGGTGAGGCCTCATTTGGAGTACTGTGTCCAGTTTTGGGCCCCACACTACAAGAAGGATGTGGATAAATTGGAGAGAGTCCAGCGGAGGGCAACAAAAATGATTAGGGGGCTGGAGCACATGACTTATGAGGAGAGGCTGAGGGAACTGGGATTGTTTAGTCTGCAGAAGAGAAGAATGAGGGGGGATTTGATAGCTGCTTTCAACTACCTGAAAGGGGGTTCCAAAGAGGATGGATCTAGACTGTTCTCAGTGGTAGAAGATGACAGAACAAGGAGTAATGGTCTCAAGTTGCAGAGGGGGAGGTTTAGGTTGGATATTAGGAAAAACTTTTTCACTAGTAGGGTGGTGAAGCACTGGAATGGGTTACCTAGGGAGGTAGTGGAATCTCCTTCCTTAGAGGTTTTTAAGGTCAGGCTTGACAAAGCCCTGGCTGGGATGATTTAGTTGGGTTTGGTCCTGCTTTGAGCAGGGGGTTGGACTAGATGACCTCCTGAGGTCCCTTCCAACCCTGAGATTCTATGATTCTATGATTACTGGTTTACGCAGGGAGCATGCCAGTGTGTAGTGGCCCAATGGTTGTGGATTCTCACTCCTCTGTTTGTGTCCAGAGATGAGCTTTGTGAAGAAAGGCTTGTGGACCTGGAGGTTCTGGAACAATTTTTGTAGGTCTTGCCATGGGAGCCCAAAGCTGGGTATGGTGTTTTCATCCATGGGTGAGGTGGTGGAGAGAGTGGAGGCATACTTAGAGACTGAGGGAACTAAACCAGACCAGGGGTGTCTTACTGGGGAAAGTAAGAAGAGGAGGTGCCCCAACCTGCGGAGGCTGGGGGAAACTGTCAAAGGGAGAGAGTTCTGGGTAACACTAGAAGTGTGGTTTCTGAAGGATTATTGACCCCCATCCCCGTCAGCCCCACAACCTAGGGCAGCGTTTCTCAAATATGGCCACCGTGGCTGCATGTGGCCACCAAGAGCTTTTCTTGTGGCCACAGCCACGTCCTCATGGGCAGTGATTGGGGGGGAGGAGGAGCTAAGCTGCCAGAGGGGTTGGGCCCTGCCCTCCTCTGGAAGCACAAATGCCGGAGGAGCAGACAGTTGTTGTGTGTTCCCCACCTTCTCAGGGGTGGTGGAGCTCAGGCTTCTAGCTTCAGCACTGGGGTGGTAGGATGCAGTCTCCGGCTGTGCAGCAGTGGGCTCTGGACATGGGCTCTGGCATGTGGTGGCAGGTTCCAGCCGTGAGCTCCATCCCTCAGCCTCAGGGCCTGGCAGGCTCCATTCCATGGTCCCTCACCCTCCACCCTATCACCTCTGGCTCCCACTGACTCCCTACCCACCTCCCCATCCGACCAAAGCTTAATTTGTCCCCTGGCTTGCCAGGCCTGAGTAAGTCTTCTGCGAAAAGTGATATTTGTATGTTTGTTAATATCACTTTTCACCTCCTCCCAGCTAGCTAGCAAGTCTCCTGCTGTGAAAAGTGACATTAACAAATATACAAATATCCCTTTTCACAGCACTTACTAGCTAGCAAGTCTAAAAAAAACCCCAAAAGCAAAAGAAACAACAACAAAAGACAAGAACATGCAAAACACCTTATTTGTGTTTCTATTCTGTTTAGGTCCTGTAAAGAATAGACAAAACTGTCCATTATTTTTATTATTTAATCTGCAAAAAAAACCCAACCCTACATAAATAAATTACTATGATTTGGACACGTGTATGTGCATATTTATTTGTTTTTCCTAAAGTTAAGTATTTTAGAAAAAATTGTCATAGTGGCCACCAGCAAGAGTTGGTGAAGTGGCAGTCAGGGCAGTGGAATTAGAGACTGCCTGGGACAGTCTGTCCTGTGGGTCTTTGATATCCCAGAAGGGGGAAACATGAATAGTGATCTAGCTGAAGGGCAAGTCACAAAAACGAGTGTGTTGAGTCCCAGAGAGTGAGAGAACAGAAGAGAACGACAGACCTGAAAAGATTAATCCCCAGAGCAACTAGGAGGAGATGCCCTAGTGGTGAGCGGACCCCATGACAGAGCCCCTAAGGAATGTCCACTTTCTGTGAAAATTGCTGTTTGAGAAAGACCCTCCTCATTTATTCTAATGGGGAACTGTTTACTGTTATAACTTTTCTAGCCTCAGTTTCTACAGCTACATTCTCAGGTTCTGGGGTCAGCCATGCTACAATTCTGTCCCCCTGATACCATCTCACGTGGTCCTTATGCATAATTTTGGGTTTAGTTCTGGGATCCGAGTGTATCCTCCATGCCATTTCATTTATTTGTGTCAGTACTGTGTAAAGTCACTCCCAAGTTTTATCCAGCTTACGGCTCCTAGGATTCTGGCACCATACCAGATCCCTTCTTTTACATTTTTTTGCATATGACCTTACATTGTAAAATCTTTTTATTTTATCAGAGGCTATCAAATATTCCATGGCAAAAGTGTGAGCTTTTATAAGTTTGGATTGTAGGGTTTCTACATAGTTCAAATCCCTTTGTTCCTCTTCAGAAACATCATACAAGAGGTTGACTGGAATGCTTACCTGATGTCCAAACATGAGGAGTTCTGGGTACGTTTTGCATTCTTATTGACTGCTGGGCTGTGAACCATAAAAAAGAATGGGATCTGCAGGTACTAGTCCCTTTGGTACTGTCTGACAAGGTAGCTAGCTGAGTCTAAAGAGTCTGATTAAACCATCCTATCAGATTGCACTGAGTGGCAAGTTCTGGGCGTCCCTAGAATCTCATAAAACTGCTGAAAGAGACATTGAAGGGAAGTATGGTCTGTCTTGACCACGAACTTCCTTCCAGACAAATAGTGGTGAAAATATTCTATAGATCTAGCCATTGCCAGGAGGTTGTTGTTGTTTTTTTTCAGGTAGTATAATAGTTTATCTCTAGAGAGCTTAGATTTTTACTCTCATGTCTTTTGTGTTCCTGTGTCAATGTTATACCCAAACTGTAAGCACTAGCATCTGTATCCACTATGAAAGGGTTTTGAAACAAGAAAGGGACTGTCACAAGAGCCTTTTCCAACTCTAAACATGCCAACTTACACTCTGAGCAGTGAAAATATTTCCCTTTCTCACAAAACCTATGCATTGTTAATGTATTCATGCTTGGTAATAATGTGAAAGGACTCCATGCTTGAAAAACTAAACTGTCTCTTTATTAAGAGAACAGATACGTTGCAGCTGCAGCTAGCATTCTAGCCATGTGCATACAGTACAGACTGAGATCCTTGTGCCTCTTCCAGACTCTTCCCTTCTGCAGCTTGTGCTTCTCCCTCCAAGTTCCATGCAGGTTGCTACATCTGTCATTTTCACCTTTTTTATTTTGTGCATTTGCTGACTTCCTGGGGCCAGAGATTACTAGTACATAGCCCACTCTAGGGACATGGTCTTTACTACCATCCCATTGTGTCTTGTTAGGCCTCATAGTCTTCAAGCATACTGGTCTTCAAACTGGTTTCCCACTTCTTCATTGCTTTATTGCTGTTGGTGGGGGCATTGGTGACTTCATTCTACTGGGTGGTGTCCTGTTGGTATTCTGTATTCCTCGTTTCTTCTGACGCTCCTACATCAGGCCAGCTGATGGCTGAGGTCCTTTCTAAGTCCACCTAGTCCTGGCCTTGGACCTGTCTGTCCGGGTGTGCTGTCTGTCTGCTGCTACTCCACAATTGTCTTTGGTATTGTCTCTACCGCTGTCCTGAGTTACCTCATAGCTGTAACTACCTCACATAATCCAGGTCCCACTGCAGCTTGGACTGTTGCCTTTTGTGATAGCTTTGTGTGGTTATTTGATGGGGTTGACCCCAGACCTGCCATCTGTGCATAGTGGCCCTAGGTCCTCAGCTCTTTTGTATTAGCAGGCTGCCTGCTTAGTCCGGCATTCTCTTAAATGTTTCTATGTCCTGTCTCTTGTTCCTCTGCTGGGCTGCAGCAGACTACACCTCCTGAGAAGCATCGTGCTCTGTGCTGGGCAACTATCTCATCCCTGGGATGGTACAGTGATGGTCCAACATTGCCAAGTAGGGATCCTTGACTGTCTCTTTTGTCTCTGCCATCAGGTCTCTTGGCTGTCTTTACTGCTGACTCTTCTTCCTGTCTGTTGCTTTGTGGGTACACAGGGGAACATGCCTTGTGCTCAGATTTCCATTTGGCACTGAATCACTTGAATTCTGCCGCAGTGTACTGTGGCCCATTATCTGAACATATAATATTTGGGAAATGAACCTTCAGTTCCTGATCAATGCTTTCTTCAGTGCCCTCCAAAGAGTCCACACCTCAGAAATTGGAGTAGTAATCTACTGTGACCATGTAGTTTCTGTCATTTAAAAATTAACTAGCTTGTTCCACCCTTTTTCCAGAGTCAGGATGGGATTTCATGACACTGTGGGATCTCCTTCTGTTGTCAATCACTATTCTCTTTGCACACTGTTCCACATATACTCTCAAGTGGACATTCATGCCAAATGCTTGACACACTCCCTGGTTCATCTGAGGCCTGCCTCTATCTCTGTGAAGTGTACATCCACCTTTTGTTGTCAGCTCAAATTTGCTGGAATTACTGCTTGGTCTCCTTTAAACAAATCCCATTTTATACACACGAGTCATCCCTCAGCTAGCAGTAGGTGCTACCTCCTGGGGCACATGCTCCTCCCAGTCTGGCCAACCCTGGAATATGAACTGTTTTACATCCTACTTAGTGCTGCAGGCAGGAGTGCTTTGTTGGATTGCTTAGAGCCTCCCATCAGGGATATGAAGATATAGTTGCATGCTGATTGACTCTGTCTCCTGCTTCTACAGAGCCATTGGTGTTTGTGCTCTGGAAGGCATGCCCTGCTCAGTGTGCCTGCTACCAGTAGGGACATCCCTTTTCTTCATCTCACAGTGATGCAGTCTGAACAACATTCATCATAGTTGTTGGGTGCATTCTGTAATGGCTTCTTCATGATGTTTCCTAATGGCTTGTGATCAAACTGCTTTTCCATCTGTGCGCAAAGGTGACCCAATGGAATTATTCCATTTTGAGGAGCACTACCAGTAGCCACTTTTCTATCAGAGCATATTTCCTTTCTGTGTCTGTCAGGGCTCTAACAGCAAATGCTATGGATTGCTGGCTTTGTATCAGTGCTGCTTCTAGGACCACTCCTGAGGCATCACATTGTAGCTCTAGCTGTACCAGAGAGGTGTAGTGCTTCAGGACTGGTGCCTCACTTACAATTTTCTCTCTCCTATCAAATGCCTGTTCTTGGAGGGGTCTCTGAACATACCTGTTCTGCATCATGGTATGTTAAGTATCTCAAGGGTTCACAGGCTTCTGATTGGTGTGTGCAGAATCTGTGTGCAGCTGGCCAGCCCTATAAATCACTGAATTCCCATCACATCCTTTGGTCTGGGCATTTCCTTTATGGATCTGAGTTTCTCAGGGTCCAAGCAGAGTCCCTCAAAAGTCAACAGATGTCCAATGTAGGGGACCTTCATTTTCCTCAGCCTCAGCTTGTCTGCATTCAGCCTAATATTCCTGCCTAGGAGTCGTCACAGCTTGGTGTCATGGTCTTAGATTGCCTCTCCTTGACATCTTCCTCTGCAATAAGAATGTCATCAGCTACAATCTTGATGCCTGGAAAGTCCCTCTATTGCCTGGTTCAGTTTACATTGGAACATTCTGGGACCGAGTCGATGTCCGCAGACATTCATACCCAGTGGTACCTGCCAAAAAGTTTGGCAAAGGTTGTCAGGTGGTTAGATGGCTCATCTAGCTCAATATGCCAGAACCCATTCTTGACATTACAAACAGTGAATGCTTTTGCCCTAGATAGATCGAGTAGTCTATCCTCAATACTTGGTAATATGCAATGACTTATTTTCAATGCTCTGTTACATGGTCTTGGGTCAATGCATATCTTGAATTTACCTGAACGTTTTCTCACCACTATTAAGCTGTGGATCCATTCTTAGGTCTTTTCAGTATGTGTAATGATACGTCTTCTTTGCAGGCTTGCCATTTTCTTCTTCAGTGGCTCCACGAGAGCTAATGGAACTCTGTGTTTCAGTAGCCTCACAGGCTGTACATGGGGTCTGTTTCTCTCTTCAACTTGCCCTCTAGCTGTTTTATGGTTTTATTCTGTTTTATTCTCCCCTCTTCTCCCTGATGTTGTTAGTAACCCTTTTAGTAAATTTCCTGTTTGTTTTCGAAAAATTTCCCTCTCTATTCTTTTGTTACCTACCTGATGGGCAGTGGGAAAATTTTAGTTAATTTACTCCCCTGGTGATTAGATACTGGTATTGCCAGTCAAAGAACCTGGCCCTGTTGTCTGAGACCGTAAAACAGTTGTAGTGACCGCAGCAAGTCTGGCAGAGGAGCAAGTCCTAGCATCTTCCAGTCGGCTTTGGTTTTGTTTTGTCCCTTTATTATTTGCTGTGTGGTCGCATCAGTCCAGTGACTCAGGGAGGGAAATCTTAAGGTGGGATCGGCAGTCAGAGACAGACTGCTGCATGGCTAAGGTTATTGCCACCCAGCTATGGTTTGGCAATTGAAGGCTGTGATTCCCTTGACTGGGGAGCAGTCCCTCGGATCTGGCTAACCTCACAAGGTGTTGAGGAAGCACTCCCATGGGCCTAGGTGGCTGACAAAAGGGCAGTGGTCCTTTTTTTTTTTTTTAAGTGAAGGTTCAGGTTTCAGGGAGAAGGCACGGCTGGCCTGTCTACCTGTAGGAACTTGCAAGCAGTGGCACAGATTAAGTGAGGCCCCCACTTAGAGCTGTTAACACATCCTGGCCGAAAGTGGTCCGAGGGACGTTGCTGCAACAGGGGTGCTCAATAGGGCTCAAGCCTGGTCTACACTACGCGTTTAAACCGGTTTTAGGAGCGTAAAACCGATTTAACGCCACACCCGTCCACACTAAGAGGCCCTTTATATCGGTATAAAGGGCTCTTTAAACCGGTTTCTGTACTCCTCCCTAACGAGAGGAGTAGCGCTAATATCGGTATTAACATATCGGATTGGGGTTAGTGTGGCCGCAGATCGACGGTATTGGCCTCCGGGCGGTATCCCACAGTGCACCACTGACCGCTCTGGACAGCAATCTGAACTCGGATGCAGTGGCCAGGTAGACAGGAAAAGCCCCGCGAACTTTTGAATATTTCCTGTTTGCCCAGCGTGGAGCTCCGATCAGCACGGGTGGTGATGCAGTTAAAAATCAAAATAAAGAAAGAGCTCCAGCATGGACGATGCGGATGTGATCGCTGTAAGGGCAGGCAAATCTGTTCTATCAGCGCTCCGTTACAGAAGACGAAATTCAAAATCATTTTTTAAATATCTCCAGACAGATGCCATAGCAGGGACTCAGCGCACTGCTGCGTGACAAGCGTAACGGAAAGCCAAAGAATCAAATGGACGCTCATGGACTGGAGGACTCAAGCTATCCCACAGTTCCTGCAGTCTCTGAAAAGCATTTGCATTCTTGGCTGAGCTCCAAATGCTTCTAGGGTCAAAAACAGTGTCCGCGGTGGGTCAGGGCATAGCTAGGCAATTTACGCACCCCCCCACCCACCCCCAGAAGTGAAAGGGAAAACAATCCTGTCTTGACTCTTTTACATGTCACCCTATCTTTACTGAATGCTGCAGATAGACGCGATGGTGCAGCACTCAACACCAACATCCTTGCTCCCCCCACGCTATGGATGGCTGATGGTGCAATACGACTGGTATCCGTCGTCGTCATCATCAGCCTATTGGCACATGGGGCAGTGCAAAAGGACTGGTAACCATGCTGACTAGTATCCGTCAGGTCGATCAAGGGCGCCTGGCCCTAATTTTTCCTGGTAGATGGTACAATATGGCTGATAACCATCATCATCATAGCAACAGGGGGCTGAGCTTCATCAGCCCCCACCCTTCATGTGTAAAGAAAAGATTCAATTGCCCCTGGACTAGCAGCAGGATGCTGGGCTCCTCTCCTCCACACTCCTTAATGTCCTATGTGGACTATCATAGCAACTGGAGGCTGCCTTCCACTCATTTCTCACTAACAAGTATTCCTGCATTCTTTATTACTTCATCACACAAGTGGGGGGACAATGCTGTGGTAGCCCAGGAAGGCTGGGGAAGAATGGAATGAACAGGTGGGGTTGTTGCAGGAGCACCCCCTGTGAATAGCATACAGCTCATAATCTATGGAGAATCTGACACAGAGCAGCTGTGCTCTCTGGTTCTCTGATACAGTGGTTCTCTAGTACACTTGCCCATATTCTAGGCAGGACTGATTCTATTTTTAGATACCAAAAAGGAGGGATTGACTCAGGGAGTCATTCCCAATTTTGGCTTTTGCGCCCCTGGCTAAGAGCAGCCAGGGGCACTTATGACAGCAACAGATGGAGCAGTGCAAAAGGACTGGTAGCCATGATCATCTTATTACCAATTTATGGTATGGTAGATGGTACAATATGGCTGATAACCATCTCTGCTATCATGCAAAAGCAAAAGCATGCAGCTGTGTAGCGCTGCTGAATCGCCTCTGTGAGCGGCATCTAGTACACATACGGTGACAGTCACAAAAGGCGAAACAGGCTCCATGATTGCCATGCTATGGCATCTTCCAGGGCAATTCAGGGAAAAAAGGCATGAAATGCTTGTCTGCCGTTGCTTTCCCAGCGGAAGGAGTGACTGACGACATTTACCCAGAACCACCCGCGACAATGATTTTTGCCGCATCAGGCACTGGGATCTCAACCCGGAAATTCAAAGGGGCGGGGGAGGCTGCGGGAACTATGGGATAGCTATGGAATAGCTACCCACAGTGCAATGCTCCAGAAATCGACGCTAGCCTCGGACCGTGGACGCACACCACCGATTTAATGTGTTCAGTGTGGCCGCGCACACTCGATTTTATACAATCTGTTTTGTTAAACCGGTTTATGCAAATTCGGAATAGTCCCGTAGTGTAGACGTACCCTCAGAGTGGGCAGCGAAAGCCCTGACCATAAGCAGTGTGGTGGGCTGATAGGCTCACCAGCTAAGGAGCTACCTATTTGGGACTGTACTGGTTGATGGTGAGTCAACCACCAGCATTGGAGAAGGTCTTCAGACTATTGGGTTGGACACAGCAGCTCAATAAAACATCTTTAGCGTATGTGTCTCTTTGTTTGGTATAGGGTACAACCCCCGGGAGGATGGGTTATTTTCTGGGGAGGATGCCCTTCAGAAACTGGGAAGGGCATGGAAGTGATCAGAAAAGAGCTGTTATATGGGCTCGCTATGACTGGGAAGGAGCTAGACAAGCAGGTGAAGCTGCTTAGAGTCAGCTACCCAATCCCCATTACAAGGTAAAGATCTAGAACTAGAGAAGCTGTCAGTAAAGTATAGTGCAGCAGCTGCACAGATTACCAATCAGACTGTGCAGCTGACACAGCTAGAAGAGCAGCTGTGTGAATTGAATGAGAGATGTGGGAAGGTTTCATTATCAGCAAGAAACTGGAGGAGTCACAGGCCCCTGTAAAACAGCTATTTAAGGAAACTAAGTGGTCTGGGGAAGGCATCACCAACCATGATGCCTGCCTGAAAAGGCTACACAAGCTGAAAGAGCAGCTTCAGAGATCACAGAGAGTGATCCATGCTATCGAGGCTAGTCCTTTAGCCAGGTTCACCAAAGATGGGTTGGAGTCGGAGGGAGAGGACTCAGAGTGAAAGATCACCACCTATCCATCAGCCCCTCTTAGCCATGAGGAAAGCCAGGACGGGAGGCAATGCCCTCTGTTTGCCCTAATCACTACCATGGTAGTGCAATTTGGCCCAAATTGGCTACCTGAAACTAGGTATGAAATTAAACTGATGTCTCCTGAACAAGCAAGGGTGGTTGGGAAGCAGCTGGGCCCTCTCAGAGAAAGTGAACTCAACTGGCTTGCCCAGCTGAGAGACACACCCCGAATCTCAGTAAAGAGGAGGTGGTCACCATTGTAAGGAGTGTATTGGAAGTGAGGACTTTAATGCACTGCCTCATGAGATACCAATGGGCAATGTAACTGAGATGGTGGACATTTACTTGGGCATATTCAGACTATACTTCTCCCACGAGAACTTGATGAAGAAACTGTATTTGGAGAGGGAGAAGCCCTCTGAATGCCCAGAAAGATATCTAGCCAGAAAAAGACTCTTGTATTGACTTACTGGACTGGCCCCCGTAGTAAACTGGGTGGTGACTCATGACACTCCTGAGTTTAGAGAAATATATATGCAGGGACTGCTACCTGCTTTGAGACTATCAATGGGTCCAGTAAACCCATGTGGGTCTTAAAGAACTAGAGGACAGGGCCCACGAGGCCTATGAGCTAAACAAAAAAGCTCACCCTGGACTAGGTGGCAAGAAAAAAATAGCAGCTTTTAACTCCTGTTGCCACGTCATGAATGTTCACTACTAGACATCAGTATTCCATCAGTCAAGTCCCCTTTCACTTTGGAAATGCGGTACGAGTCAGCAAAACAAGCAGCACGAGACCTGTGGGTGGTAGATGGCAGGAGTTACCATCTAGATGGGAAGCCAGTAACTGGCTTTGCCGCACGGCAGACTGCCACTGACAGAATCATCCAAGGCACTGTGAAGCATCATTCGGCACAGGCCGCCAAGATCACGGCTCTCAAGTCTGCTGAGCCAGCCACCAACATAATGATTTGCACAGATTCAGACTGGGTGCTTCGTGCCCTTGTGGACTGGATGGTCATGTGGGAGGAGTGGGGCATGATGTCATCAGACAACAAGCCCATAGCCTACACTGGTTACTTGCTGGGACTTGGCTGAAAAACACACTGGAAGCACTTTCATGTTCCAAGTGAGAGCGCACCGGCGTAATCAAGCCAATAGGGTGGACAAGCTAGCCAAAAAGGCAGCTTTATTGGGGCCTGACAGACTCTGGGACAACACAAACAGTGTAATCAGCCAGCTCAACCCAACTGATGTCCAAGAACAACTGGACATCTGGCAATTGCAACTCAAGGACTGTGAAATAAAGGAACTTCTGCAGAAGCAAAACTGCAGAACCTATAACATCTTTCAGCATGAAAGCAGCCTGATGATGGGTAGAAAAAAAGGACAGTGATGATGGGATACCAGTGCTGGTGATGCCCTCATGTCTGAGGAAGGCGCTGCTAGCTCTGTCACACTAACAAGGACACTTTGGGCCAGAGGAAATAGTCCAGAAGGTACTCACTGTTGGATGGTGGCCCACCATCACAAAGGATGCAGAGGAATTGATTGGCAACTGTCTTAGATGTGCTGAAAACAACCCTGACCATCGAGTGAGAAAGGGTCCAGTCCTGCACCAGCTGGCGGATGGACCTTGACAGAGGATACAAGTGGATTACATAGGACAACTGCCGAGAACTGGTAGAGGCCATGTCTACTGTTTGGTCATTGTAGACCCCCTTCACCAATGCCTCCTGTTGCCTGAGACCGTGTAACAGGAATTTTCACAGATTGAATTTGTAGGACAACTTTTCTGCCATTTTATTTACACTTTTTTTTAGCCATAAGGAAATCCAAACTGACTATTAGCTGGCTGGCTATCTCAGCTACCCAAACATCTTGTTTGAATTCCAGAGGTCCAGTTTTCAAAACCAGTTTTCCCATTTTTGAACAGATGCACATTCCCCAATCATGGTCTCCATTTGAGACCAATTTTGGATTCCCTATATTCTCCAGCTTTTTTAGCATGTCTGGTCTAACACCAGTTTTGTTAGAACCAGTTACTACTATTTCCCTGAAGAAAAGGTTTCAACAGATTTTGGGTGTGGTTTTTAATTAATAACACCTAACCCTTATATAGCAGTTTTATCTACTCTCAAAATGCTTCACAAAGGAGGTATCGTTATTCCCATTTTACAGATGAGGCAATCAAGGCACAGAGAGGTAAAGGGACTTGCCCAAGGTCACCCAGCAGGTCAATGGTAGAGCCAGGAATAGATCCCAGGTCTCTGAGTCCCAGTCCAGTTCTCTGTCCTCTGTTACATTGCTTCTTCAGTTGGGGGAACAGGTCAGCAGCCTACGGGCATTTCTTTCTTTCTTTCTTTCTTTCCTTATTTAGCCTGAATGGAAGGTGCCTGTCGCACTCAAGGGCTTCAGTGATGGTGCTGTGCTTGCCCATCCCCATGGATAACAATATAGTAAGTATGTCTCAAGTGTATAAACACCAATGGTGTTTAAAGGATCTGCTGTGTTCCCTAAGAGGACTGAAATCTCAATTACAATACATGGGTTTTGCTACCTGCACTGCAGAACAGCAATGCATGCAAGCCTTTGCTCCTGTGAGTGAGGAATAGTATTACTCACTTTCAGGATTCACAGCTCTTAAGAAGGCTACATTATATACAGACAAAGAAATATGCTTTATTGCCACTGCCAAAGAATAATATCCTAGTCTTTTACAGATGTTTTGACTTTTATTAACTAGAACATCTAGTTTTATAAGATCACTACTCTGGTAATCCTTCAGACAACATGGAACAGACATCTCATTATTTTATTCACTCTCCACAATTCCTGTAACTGGTTCAGGAATGCTGGGAGGCTCCACAATGTCAGGAGGGTAGGAGGCAGTATCAACAACTGAAATGCAGATAAAATGTTGGTGCTGAGGAATTTCGATTCCAGCCTGCAACTCCCAAACTCTTACTCTGTCTCAGTACAGAGAATAAATCAGAGTAACACCCACCAACTCCTTATGTGAGTGAAAAACATCAAGGACACTCTGGTAAGAATAGTGAGAAGACATAAAGTCAGAAAAAGACCATTTAAATGTGCCTCTTAAGGTAAAGTTGTTCAAACCACCACAAGGAGGTTGACTTTTTTTCCTTTCTAGTTCTCAGGACTCCAAACCTGTGATCTAAATGATGCTTGTTTACTTGGGCCTTCCACCTCCAGCAATTTTGACAAACCTGTTTGGGTGCACAGAAGTCTCTTGCGGAGGTAGGGAATTCCTAATCTATGACTGACTTCTCAGTAGTGGTTACTGCCTTTTTCTCCTTCCTCCATGCTTGACTTGACTTCCCTGCTTGATAAAGTATTTGCTGCAATTAAAGTACAGACTGGTCCTGCAAACATCCCTCCCTCTCCTAAGATAAGACCTGTTACTGCAGCAAAGAAGGCCTCCATTGTTACGCTGCTGCTCAAGGTCAGACCTGCGTCTATAACTCATGCTGCTTCTGATAAGGCCAGTCATAACCTTTTGGATAAGGTGATGAACCAGTTGTCATCCAGGAGGGTTTATTTGCCAGACCCTTGCTTTCTTTTCCCCTCCTCTCAGTGGTCCCTGCTCCCCACACCTTACTACTGGCTATCACATTGATATGTCTGTCTGAGATGAATCATCTGATTCCCCTCATCATTTACTGAGCTTGACTTTTTTGTGCAGGCATATCACTAAATTGTAAAACTCACTCCCTTCAGCTGTTACTCTGGGGAGCTCCTACTGAGAGCAGTAGCAAGAAGAGCTGACAACCCTATATACATTCACCAATCAGATAATGCTCTCCTTAACAATGTGGTTGGCCCCAGATATTGTTTGCCATTCCTTCCTGCTAAATACCACAAGCTTTCTGCTGATAAAGCAAAACTATGGCCCCAAGCTATCAAAGGTAGATGCTGATATAGCCTCCTGTTCCAATAAAACTTTCCTTCCCCTAGAAGATGGCACCATTCGGAGGCATCCCTTAGAGAGCCGAAAATGGGGATCTGAAAAGATGCCGTGGCCTCTTTAAAAGGAAGACAGCATAATCCAGTAGGCTGGAAGTAATGAAAGCTGGGTTCTGTTCCTGGGTTTGTCACTGGGACACCTTGGCCACATCATGTAGGACAAAATTTTCAGACTTGGCAACTTAAAGTTTGGGACCTGAAGCTATATTTAAGCATCTAAATAGACTTCAGAATGGTAATGGTCCTTCACTTTCCTTTGTGAAATCCTGGGAGATCTAGGGATGGAAAATGCAGTGGATATTTATGATTTTGCTATTTGTTTCACTGTGCAACTGGTGGGCAGTCTTTGGAGATGTCATGCCGGGCTTGCCCTGTTCCCTGTATGGTCTGGACTCTCTGGAGCCTAACTTTCTGGGGCTACCTGCATGGTGGCATGCAAATGATGGGTGGAGCAGTGCAGGGGTGAGTTAGTGTGTGTTTGGGGGAGAAGGGGATTGTGAATTCAAGGATCAATCACTGTATCGTTACTCTGCTCATCCACAGCAGGGGTTCCTTGGGGACATGTAGGGCTGAGCTATCCTTGATGGAGTAGCTCCACACCTGTTCTGTGGATTGTGTGGAGCATTCCTGTCTCTTCACTTTCCCACTGTGGATCTGCTTAGTGCCCTGCCCAACTATACAGGGAGGACATTACAGTGGCAGTTTGGCCCTTCCCTTTATGCACTTTGTAGCTTAGTTCAGTGGTTAAGAACACCTATCTTCTACCAAAGAGATCATCTATAGATCATCCCATAGGCTGTCTATGTACTGTGACTACTGTCTTCACATGCAACTCAAGACTCTCTAAAGATTTCTGTCTAGGTATTTATATGGCTCCCATCATCTTCATAGCTGAGTGCCTCCCAAACACTACTGAACTGAGGTACACTGAGACTAAGTGCCTTGCCCAAGATCACAAAGGAAACCTGTGGCCGAGCTAGATTCAACCAGGGCCTTAACCACAAGACCATCCTTCTTCCTATAATATAGGTAGCCTACAGAATTGTCTGGATACTGTACTGGACCAGTGGTGACTTTTCTAGTATATTTAGATGTTTGGCTTTCCTAAATCTGAGGGTACTCTGTTTAAGACTCTCTGAACCAAATTAATCGCTGTAACCCCATTGACTTAAATGAGGTGAATTTGTTTTCCTGGGCCTGACTTTACATTGCCTTGTGCAGTCATCAACAGCTGGGTGCAAAATGTTACCAAATCAAAATTCTCCACTCATTTACACCAGTAATAGCATTTTACCCCATTTTGTATTCCGTATACTTGCATCAGAGATATAGTTGGTCCAGCATGTCTAGTGTCCTTTTATATCATATTAATGTTTTTTTACTAAGATAAGCACTTGGGATTAGTAATAGTTTTGTAAAACATGTCAAATTTACTTAAATCTGTTTTAACTAATCCACTGTGGCCTACATTTTATGTTCTTCCTTTCTCTTAATTCCCGTTGTATGGTAAATCCCAGTCAGGAAATGAGATTTTTAACCCAGAAAAGAACTCCTCCTGTCCTTTCTATACATGTATTTTATTTTTTAGCATGTGTTCAAAGTTGAGAGAACAATTGCAAAACATTTTTCTCTAGGTTGTTTAGAGACCACCTCCTGTTGTTTGTATTTGTTTTAATGAAACATTTCCATTAGATTCAGATTTTCAGTCTGTGTGCTTTTCACATTCACTTCCCCTTCAATGGGTCAGTGTAGACTGGGGAGAAATCCTGTCCCTCCTGAAGTCAATGGCAAAACTCCCATTGACTTCCACTGGATCATGGTTCCATCCTGGTTTTTCAAAGGAGCTTAAGGAAGTTAGGCATCCAACTTCCACTGAAGTTCTATTGGAGTTGAACACCTAACTTCCTTAGACTCTCTTGACAATTCAAGCCATAAACTTTGACTCTTTTCTGAAACATATGAGCACTGTTTGAGGAAATGCCTTTGCTTTTTTAATAGTTCATTGAAAGCTCTCTAAGAGGTAGGAGTGCACAAGCCACGTGTAATGAGAAATCAATGTCCAAGGGTATTGAAAGAAAGAGGATTAACAACCTGGACTTCAGACATGACCAACATTCTGCTGTACTCCTGAAGAAATCCAAGTCCAAAAGGAGCTGGGAATAGGAGTCGGAGAGTTGCTCGAAACAAACAAGAACTCTGCCTCGCGTCAGACCTGAAACATCTTATGGTTTCAGACTTTGGATAAATATTTCAAAAGAGCCTGAGTGACTTAGGCTCCTAAGGTCCTATGTCCCACTGAAAAATCAGTGGAACTCAGAGTCCTAAGTGACCAAGTCACTTTGGAAAATGAATCTTAAACTCTTTAGTCATTTTGGAGCTTTTGAAAATGTTACCCTCCATTACAATTTAGGTTTCAGAGAGGCCTTATCTTGTTTTATTTGTATTGTGGTAGCACCTAGGATCACATGTCTTCCACCAGGACTTCATTGTGATAGGTGCTGTGCAAAAACAGAACAAAAAGGCAGTCTCTACCCCAAAGAGCTTGCAGTCTATGTAACCTTCTCTTCCTGCTGCCATTGCTGAAAGCACAATCTCTGATTCTGATTATATTTTTAGTTGATTAAATATGTGGAAGCAATATCTGCAGGGGAAAGGGTGAGCTATTCTCCAGACTCCAGACTTGTTTATCCCTCCTCCTAGCCGAGGCTGAAATAGTCAAAGCAAATATATTTTCCACAGAGGAAACCACATTTTTTGATGCTTCCTGCTGGCCCTGCAACTGCTATTGTTCACAATGTTCTTGAGCCTGTTTATTTTCCAAGTGCTGCCTGCAAGTTCCCCATAGAATATAGAAGTGTAGGGCTGGAAGGTACCTCAAGAGGTCATCTAGTCCACCCCACTGCTCTGAGGCAGGACCATGTATACCCAGGCCATCTCTGACAGGTGTTTGTCTAACCTGATCTTAAAAGCCTTCAGTGATAGGGATGCCACAACATCCCCTGGAAGCCTATTCAAGAGCTTAACTATCCTTATGGTTAGAAAGTTCCTAACAGCTAACCTAAATCTCCCTTGCTGCATGTTAAGCCCGTTATTTCTTGTCCTGCCTTCAGTGGACATAGAAAATAATTGATCACCATCCTCTATAACAGCCCTTGATGTATTTGAAGACTATCAGATCCCTCCTCAGTCTTTTATTTCAAGAATAAACATGCCCGGTTTTTTTTAACCTTCCCTCATAGATAGTTTTCTAAACCCTTTATCATTTTGGTTGCTCTCCTCTGGACTGTCTCCGATTTGTCCATGTCTGGGCATGGTACTCCTGCTGAAGCTGCACCTGAGCTGAGCAGAGTGTGGCGACTCTCTCTCATGTTTGACATATGACAATCCTGTTAATTATACTAGCCTTTTACACAACTGCATCAAATTTGATTTATATTCAATTTGTGATACACTGTAATCCCCAGAATTTTTTCAGCAGTACTACCACCTAGCTAGTTATTCCCCATGCTGTAGTTGTGTATTTGATTTTTGGTCTTCCTAAGTGTTGTACTTGGCACTTGTCTTTATTTATCTTGTTGACTCAGACCAAATCTCCAATTTGAAAAGATCATTTTGAAATCTAATCCTGCCCTCCAAAGTGCTAACAACCCCTCCAAGGTTGGAGTCATGCGTAAATTTTATAAGCACACCCTTCATGCCATTGCCCAAGTTATTAATGATAACATTGACTAGTACTTGACCCAAGATAGATCCCTGGAGGATCCCTCTACATATGTGCATGCAGTTTGACAGCAAACCATTGCTAACTATTCTTTGATTGAGGTCTTTCAACCAGTTGTGCACCCACCTTGTAGTAATTTAATCTAGACTACAATCCCTTAGTTTACTTATGCAAATATCCTGAATGACTGTGTGAAAAGCATTAAAAATCAAGATATATCCATGTCTGCAGCTTCCCCCATCTGCTCAACCCCATAACCCTGTCAAAGAAGGAAATTAAGTAGGTTTGACATGATTTGTTCTTGACACATCCATGCTGGCTATTATTCTCTAGATGCTTACAAACTGATTAATAATTTATCCAGGATCTTTCCAGGTATCGAAATTAGGCTGAATGGTCCATAATTCCCTGGGTCCTCTATGTTCTTTTTTAAAAGATAGGTACTACATGTGCCCTTCTCCAGTTCTCTGGGACCTCATCCATGATCCGTGAGTTTTCAAAGATAATTGCTGAACGTTCTGAGATGCTTCATCTAGTTCCTTAAGTACTTTAGGGTGCATTACATTAGGCTCTCCTGACTTGAATACGTCTCACTTATCAAAATATTTTAACCCGTTCTTTCCCTATTTTGTCTTATGTTCCTTCCCCGCTTGTAGTTAATTCTCTGGAGTATCTGGTCACTATTAACCTTTTTAGTGAAGCAAACTAAGCAAAATAACACTTCAGCCTTCTTGATGTCATCTCTTATTAGTTGTCCTTCCCTGCTAAGCAGAGGACTTATGCCTTCCTTCATCCTTTTCTTGCTCCTAATGTATTTATAGAACTTCTTATTGCCTTTTATGCTCCTTGCTAGGTATAATTTATTTGGTGCCTTAGCTTTTTTGTCTTTGTCTCTGTATGCTTGTGCTAGTCTTTTGTACTCCTTAGAAATTTGTCCATGTTTCCTGTTTCATATAGGATTCCTTTTTGATTTTCAGGTCACTAAAGAACTTCTGTTGGAGCCATATTGTCCTCTTCTTATTCTTCCTATCTTTCTTCCGCATTGGGATAGCTTGCTGTTGTGCCTTTTCATATTGTTGCCCCTTTTGACCTGAGCAGTTAAGTGATGTTTGGGGACCTGGGGATGTTCCAGGTAGAAACTGGTGATAATCAGGTATTTCTTAGATGCAGTTTTGTTTAGTTACAAAGAATGTACAAAGTGATGTATCTCTGAATGTGAATGTAGAAGGAACCAAGAACAAAGGAGCAGTTTATTAGCTTTTTCTAGGCTAAGGGTATGTCTACACTACCCCCCGGATCGGCGGGTAGTGATCTGTGTATCAGGGATCGATGTATTGCGTCTCATCTAGACACGATACATCGATCCCCGAATGCACTCCCCGTCGACTCCGGATCTCCACCAGGGCGAGAGGCGGAAGCGGAGTCGATGGGGGAGCAGTGGCTGTTGATCCCGCGCCGTGAGGACACGAAGTAAGTCGATCTAAGATATGTCAACTTCAGCTTCGCTATTCTTGTAGCTGAGGTTGCGTATCTTAGATCGATCCCCCCACCCTAGTGTAGACCAGGCCTAACACTGTGCTTACAGACTCCTGCCCTGCTTGACTTTTCTTGCCTCTTTGCCTCTGCCTGCCTCTTTCCCTGTGGTTGTCAGTGACCTCAGTATCTGTGTATTCTCTCACAGGCCCACCCATACCTACTCAAAACAATATTCAGTCACACTCTTTGGTCTTAGATAGGGCTTATATTTACCATAACAAGGTTTCACCCATCCAGGTCATAACAATATTGTCTCTTTGAGAAACAGCCAGCTCTCCTAAACTCCCTTTTCCCTTAGATTTTCTTCTCATGGGACCTTACCTACCAATTCTCTGAGTTTAAGTCTGCCTTTTGCGAAGTCCATTGTCCTTATTCTGCTTCTATCGTTTCTTTCTTTCCTTGGAATCATGAAACATATCATTGCATAATCACTTTCACCCACATTGCCTTCACCTCTCAGATTCATAACCTCCCTGTTAGTCAGAATCAAGTCTAAAATGGATGTCAGAAACAAGATAGATAAACAGAGAGAGACTGATGGAGAAGAAAAAAATTAAACAAAACACAGAAGATTAAGATCCAGAATAAAAAAAATTGAGAAGAAGGGAAAAATCCCTGAGAACAATATATATACGGGAAAAATGCAACAAGGAGCAAAAAGGATGTTGTGAGCTTTAAGTAGAGGAAAGGGAGATGTGGGAGAGAAGCAAAAGTGAAAGAGAAATGTTTAAAATGGGTAGTAACACAGGAAAGGCCTGACCCTGAACTTCTTAGTCAGCAAGTTTACCAACTTTCCTTCAGTGGAGTAAGGTCCTGACCCTGACCCCTTTCTGCAGGGAAAATTTATGAACATGACTTAAAATTAAGCCCTTCTGTGGTGGAGTGCAAATGGGAGACAAACGTGGTAAATCTTTGGGGGAAATGCTTACTTAAATTAGCTGGTGTGTGTGTGTGTGTGTGTGTGTGTGTGTGTGTGTGTGTGTGTGTGTGTGTGTGATGTATAATTACACACACATAACTGCATTAAAAGAACATTAAGTTTACAAAGTCAAGCACTCAAAAGTTTGAAAAATGCCAGAATTAAGGTTGCCTCTGCAGCTTTAATTCAGCTCTTTTGTGCATATGTATTATGATACAATTTTAATTACATGATCACATTCTTTTTCTTTTCACAAGTCCCCAGTGTCATTCAGTGCACAGAATAGATTATGCTCATTTAATGAGCAGCTATTCAATATTTTGTTTTCTCCTCATTGTTCAATGTGTGGCCCCAGGCCTTATTTATGGAACAATATTCAAACCCTACTCTGAAGACGGAATTATTAATTTCCTCATCACCTTTTCTATAACACTTATCACTAGAGTATCTGAGCACTCTACAAAAAATAATACATTTATTTTCAGATGCCTCAGAGGGGATGGGGTGGTATTATCCCCATTTCACAGATAGAGAACTGAGGCAGAGAGAGGTTAAGGTCACAAGTTTCCACTAATTTTGGGTGTCCAATTTGGGATGCCTAGGACGTGACCTTTTAGAGTACTTTGTATTATATAGCACTTCATATGTTCAAGCACAGCTCCCTCTGACTTCAGGTGCAGCTGTGAGTGCTCAGCACTTTTGTAAATCAGATCCCAGGACCTCAAATTGAGGACTCAGAAAATGAGGTGCTCACAATTAGTGACCTGAGAAACTCTGTGGGAGAGGCAGGGATAGAATCCAGGGCATGAGACCATCTGTTCTCTTCCTGCAATCCTCTACCTCATTCACTATACATCTTCCAACTTCTGCAACAAACGAGTCAGGCATCCTATGGACAATAGCCTCTTTCACTTCACAACCCTGATTCTCCCCAGATCAGGACCTATCCTGGTGCACTGAAGGAGGCAAAGGTCCTGTGGAAAGGGTAGTATGTGATCATGTAATTAAAGACTGTCATAATGCATGCACCAGGAGGCTGAATTAAGGATGCACTGACATTAGCCCAGAGTCCTCATGTAATTTCTATCTCACCTCCTTTCTGGCTCCTTGTCCCAATCTCTTTGCCCAGCCAGTCCCAGTTCTCCCCTCATACCACAGCTCCTAGTCAGATCGGTCTCCCCTCCCCACCCCTTCCCCTCTGGCCATGTTTCCCCCATCCCCACTGGTTCCTACTCACAGTCTCCTAGGCCAACCAAGCCCAGTCACCCCTCTTCCCCCAACTCTTCACCAATGTTTCCCTACTCAGCCAACTGACTCACAGTCCTCCGCACCTCTACGTTCCCACACCTGTTCCCAGTCTCCTTGTCCAACCAGTTCCAGCCTCTCCTTCCTTCCTCACCCCCACCTCCCACACTCACTCTCTTTGCCCAGCCAGTTAGAATCAGTTTCTCTTCCCCATCTCCAGTCCCAATGTACTCCTTTCCCTTCTCTCAGTCTGCCTTTTCTCCCCTCTAGAGCTTCCATGCTGCTTGGGTGCCAGCAGCAGGGTCTTTGTCAGCACAGGAGAGAGCTTCCAGCTCTCAGTTCCAGAGCCCTGCCCCTACCACGCTTGGAGCAACTGGAAGCAGCGATGACAAGGAAAGTCTAATTTCAACCCTGTAGCCCTGGCCTGGAGTTTGCTCAGTTGCTTGGGGGGATGATGCTTGTGATGTGGGAGCATTTTTAGGGAGGATGGAATTGAATCTTCAGCAATTTTAGCTGTTACATTCTAGCAAGTCTCTACTGAGCATACGTGAATTACAATTTTCAAAGGCTTATAACTTGGCAAAATTTAGGCAGATTTTCAAAAGGCACACATCCCTGACACAAAGGCCATCCCCATGTCAAATTTCACATCACAATTCCCAAAGCTGGGGTGCTAGAGATTTTTAAATAAAAGGTCATTATTATCTTTTAAAATGGAAAGAACAATGTATTTTTTACTGGGTCTCATTCTTGGAAATGGCTAAACCATTTTGGCTGAAATTAAAAAACACCACCACTTAAGTCTGACTCCAAGCATGGGAAAATTTCAGCCCAGTTAAAGTTATAAACAACTAAAAACAGAGTATTATAATGGGAAGTGTTGGGTAACCTTAAAAATAGTTGGTGCTACCAGTTCAACCAACTTTAATATATATGATAAAATTCATTACAACTATTTAGTGTCCTAGAGAATAACTTGAGATACTTTCTAGTCCTCTACATTGTTTTCCTTGTACTATGGGTGAAATCGTGTCCTGTTAAAGTCAACAGCAAAACTCCCATTTACTTTAACGGAGTCAGGATTTCATCCTATATGTTTTATTTTTCCTGCTTTATTGCCCAAGATTCAGATTCTCCCAGCTTTAATCAGGGATATTTATTATAAACAAGGTTCAGGCACCTAGAGTCAGGTGGGAAAGTACCCATCTAAAAGGAGAAAAAGGGAGGTTCTTTAAAACAGAGCTACAACTGCTTTGCTTCCATTTGGCTAAATCCAGAAGTATTGTGTTAAAACTGAAGTTAACACTAGTTCTGACTTACTATATGTTTTAACATGTCTGATTATTCTATCTATACAATACACAAGGTTACCATTAGCACTTGTATGCCATATTTATATACCTCCATATGTAGTGCCTTTAGTCCACAAGGAAATTAAAGTGCTTTCCGCTATATATATTATAATGTCTGCTTGGTAGCAAATACTATGCAGTAGCTGAGGTTGTAAAACAATTTCAATTATGCCCCCTTCTTTCATTTATTCAGAATTTTCTAAAATTCTCCTTTTGGACTAAATTTTTCATCCTTCGTCTTTGCTCAAAGATGACTGTTATAAGAAAGTTTGGGGGAAAAGCCATCCAGCCATTACTGAGTTCTGTGTGGCTGAAAAACATACACCTTCACACCATAATAAATTATTGTCACACCTTTTGACACAGTACAGTAGTGGCTGAAATGTGCTATTGGCTAGATTGTACCACTTGACACAACTTTGAACAGAGAGTGATGCATAAGCTACGCCAACATAGCGTTAGCCCTGTGAGACAATGTGCTGCAGAGAGTCTCTGAGGCATAATTCCGTCCCGGCTCCCCCCTTGCTCTGGGGAGGTGGTGGCTGTTGTGGCAACTGGTCTATACCAGTGGCAAACTAGGACACCATCCAAGCTGGCTCAGCTGTGCTGGTCAACATATGGGATGAGGGGAGGTGGGAGCGCCAAGACTCTGCCCACTCATCACTGAGGTGTACATCAATGAGTCTGTTGAAAAATAAATTGGTTGGAAAATGCTAAAGTTATTAACTGAAAAATCACGTCTGAGCATGCCCAGGAGTTACCTGCTAAGAGTCTTTCTTTCCTAGAATTATAAAACCATAAGATTAGAAGGGACTGAAAGGGTCATCTTGTCTAACTCCTGCCAGGATTTCTTTCTTTCTTTGTTTCCTTCTTTTCCCTTTTCCTTACTTTTGAGCTTGAAGAAACTTGGCACCTTTGAACATGGGCTGCTGCTTTCAGGGTATGTCAGGGAAATTTTGCATGAAAGATATTATGTTTTCCACTTCAAACCATGGCATGATCCTGTGCCTTCCCATCAGGTACAGAATAGAAACAGGGCCACGAAAATATTGTGGCGTCTATGATTTATAGCTCCTCCACAATGTGTGCATTCTGCAATATTCTGCATTATATTGAGAATACAGATATTTCTAAATTCATTTCTATAGAGAAATAAGTACGGCTACATTTGAAAATATCAACTTTGTATCTTTGTCAAGATACAGCCATGATAATGTTATCAGATTTCTTATTTTCATGTGTTCAACCCAGACTTGCATGAAACTGTCTCCATACAAAACACAGCTGTAGTAAATGAGTGAACTCATTTTCCCCTCTACTGCATTCACCTCAATGAAGTAGGAGCTTCAAAAACTAGTTGGGCTCATATACTTTTCTTGCTAACATTATTAAGCATTGATAATTTATCTCTTCTCTCTCCACTTTTTCTAATAAGGAACACATGGGAATCTATATAGAAAATACTTCAAGAAACTTTAGGCCTTGACTGAACAAAGCACTCTGGTAACACAAAGGGGATAGAAAGCCGGCAGATATCCCTAGCTGGGGATTCCCCTGGCTTAGGGGAGTCATGAGTGTAGTGCTGCTGAAATATGAGCTCCTGTTTAGGAGGAGTGTCAGGCATGTTCAGGGGCAGGAGTGGAAGTGGCTGGAGTGCTTCTTCAGTCTAGTGATCCTCAGATGCCAGACTGTCCCTTGAAAGCAACAGAACTAGCCCCAGAATCAGAGATCTGCAACCAGCTTCCTTGTAGCTCCCCCGCTCAGTAACTTATATGGGATGCAACTGAAAATCTGGCCATACAAATCCAATCTCTCGAATACGCTAAGCTGATGAATGCTGGAATACAAAGGAACAGCTGGAATGTGTCTCATATTTAGTTACCCCTGTGTGCCGCTATTTTCTTCTACAGTAAGATAGTCATATTTTCTTAGCGACAAGGTGGGTGAGGTAATATCTTTTATTGGACCAACTTCTGTTGGTGAGAGAGACAAGCTTTCAGGTTTCCACAGAGGTCTTTTTCAGGGCTAAGAGATGTACTCTATGTAAGCTTGAAAACTTGTCTCTCTCACCAACAGAAGTTGGTCCAATAAAAGATATTACCTCACCTACCTTGTCTCGCTAATATTCTGGGGCCAACTTGGCTACAACAACACTGCATACAATATTTTTTTGTTAGTTTATTTACTTTGGGGCATACAGTCCATCTATTAGCATCAGTTAAGCCCTGCCATTAAAAGAAGGGATTTCTCTTATACTTTTATTTGATTCTTGTGCATATCACCACTGTACATATAAACCATTATTTTATTGTAATTTATTAATTCAGAGAAGCTAGGAGAAGCATCTGATATTCTCGGAGGTCCAGTTTGTATCCAATTTCCAGCTGAGTTTACTGAGTAACAACAGGTAGGTCAAGTGACTTCCCCAAGGTTATACTGTAAATGACTCAGATGGGATTAGAACTCCAGATTCTCCTTGCTCCTAATTCTTTGCTCCTCCTACACATACATAAGTTCATACACCTTTACCCCGATATAACACGACCCGATAGAACGCGGGTTCGCATACAACACGGTAAAGCTCTGACAAGCTGCTCTGAGCAGCATGTCAATGGTACCGGGCCAGGCCGGGGCCGAGGGGTTTGATAAGGGGCAGAGGGTCTTGGGGGGCAGTCAGGGGCTTCCCCTCCCAGGGTCTGGGGGGCAGGAGCTGTGGGAGGGCACTTTTGGGGGCCCCGCAGTCCCAGAGTGGCCAGGGGGATTAGCGTGGGGCCGGGAGCAGCCCACTCTGCTTCCCTCGCCCTGGCCCCAGCCGTGTCGCTAGGGCGAGGGGGCTTGGGAGAAGGGATCCCTCTCGCACTCACCAGCAGCGGCGGAAGCGGAGCAGCCCGGCCCCAGCCCGCTCCACTCTGTCAGCTCCCAGCCGCAGTGCTCCGCTTCCCACCACAAGTGAGTACGGGGGGCGTCCTTTCCCCAACCTCCCTGCACTCACCTGCAGCGGGAAGCAGAGAGCCACGGCTGGGAGGTGGCAGAGTGGAGCGGGCTGGGGCCACGTCGCTCCGCTTCCCTCCGCAGGTGAGTGTGTGGGGGGGTGTCCTTTCCCCAACCTCCCTGCACTCACCGACGGTGGGAAGCAGAGTGCCGTGGCTGGGAGCTGGCTGGGAGCTGGCAGGGTGGAGCGGACTGGGGCCGGGTTGCTCCATTTCCCGCCACTGCCGGTGAGTGCCTATCAGGGGGCGGGGAGGGGTGGATAGATGTCAGAGCAGTCAGGGGACAGGAGGTTGGGTAGGGGGTGGGATCCTGGAGGTGATTAGGGATCGGGGTCTCTGGAGGGGGCGGTCAGGAAACAAGGAACTGGGGGCAAAGCAAGTTTGATATAACGCGGTCTCACCTATAACACGGTGAGATTTTTTGTCTCCCGAGGACCGCGTTATATTGGGGTAGAGGTGTATTTGTAAAATCAAAACACATTATCATGGGTCAAATCCATCTTCACTCTTGCATAGATGTTCCACAAGGAGTGTTGAGAAATGGCAATAGAATTGTAGCTGAAGGCAAAAACAATTAGTTTTAAGATAATGTGGAGTCCGTCATATTTAATGACAATGTGGTGCCTCACCCAGTGGTCTGGGGTATCAACTCTTATATTTTCTTAGTATTATGTACATCTTTGTCATCCCCCAAATGCACATTCTGTTGTGTCAGAAGCTTGATATTTCCTGAACTATTTTTCTTCATGAATTTATTCTTTCAAGGGAATTGGCTGGCTATAGATAGATGAATCTTAACAAGGTTGCTGTCATCTGGCAATTAATTGTCTATATGTAAAAATCTCTTTGATATAAATCCAACAGTGCTGCCTGTGATTGTTACTATGTAATAGTTTTTACTGATCTCTTTTATGTGATTGGGTATTTCATATTTAAGAGGAAAATCAGCTGCAGAGTTTTTAGTTAAAAGAAGAAATCCATCAGTTCTCTCTTGCTCCATATTTTTCAAATGGAAAACTACGCTCAGTATCACTGAGTACGTGGCGGCGTATACTACCAGTTGATTTCACTTATAGGATTATTTTTCCCCACGCAAATGTACTTCACTAAAAAACAACAAACAAGCCAATAGCCTATTCAACTAAGTTTTTTTTTAAACAGGAACTGATACAATATGCATGTCTGGAATAGTGCATAGGAAGCCTCCTAGGGCACAGAATTAAAATAATAGCCTATATAGCTCAGATTAATTAAAGAGCTCGCAAAACAAAAATGTCATTATTCAGTCTGTTTGAAGTATGAAGTAAACACAGAGTAACTGATCTGCTGTCATTAGGCAGTGAATTCTAAAACCTAGGGGCACAATTAACAGCCAGCCTGGCACCTGATATCTCAGATGACTCTTTTGAAATAACTAGTAGGGGGACTATGAGTCTCATCAAGGGATTGGTAATGGGATATAGAGTTTTTTTCCCCTCTAGGTTCCTAGATCAAATTTAGCCCAGATTGATAATTGTAATCAACTGATGGCTATATGAAAAGAGTTTAATCTCAGTCTAGTTCCTTGGGGACAAAATGTCCCTATCATCACAAAAAACACCATCACAATTGATACTAGAGATGCCAAGCGGTGAATGGACATGGAAATGGCCATTGCCTTGGTGAGTGGTTACTCTAAATCAAGGACAAAGGTAAATTGCAGGATGGCATGGGGAAGCTCAAACTGTGCTGCTGCCTCTGCCAAACTTGTTCTGTGGAGAGGACTTAAATACTAAACCAAAGACACAAGGTGTGAGATGACAAAAAAGGGCGAGAAAGATCATATGACTGTGTCAGAGCAATAGACTATTAAATGCTCTTGTAGACTGAGAATATCACTTTAAAAATCCATTTGCAATCTTATTGGGAAGCAGTGCAATAAATAACAAATGGCTGAAATAAGAAGGCAAAGTTTTGTGTTGATTAATACCTTTGGTATGATGAACAATCTAGAGGTTTTTCAGGGCATGTTGTGGGAGACTTAACTAAAATTCAGTATGTGGTAATGTAACAAAAGTCTGGAGAAGCATAATGGTATGTGAGGGGAAAGAAAGTGTATTAGTCAATCTGCATTCTCCTGGTAGTGAAAATACATTTTCAATATTAGATTTAAGTGTCATTCAAAGGATGGTACAGGAACCAAGATTACAATGAGCAGTGACCAGAATATAGGTGATTGGTGTTAAAAGGGCGAAAATAGAAGACAGAGGAAACAAGTAGTGCCAAATTCTGCACACAGATATGCACAGCTAGTTCCCACTGAGGTCAACAGGAATTGTTCATTCAGTCCTGAAGGCAAAAATGTATCCATGATGTCCACTACCTACTGGATTTTCTATCCTTCTAACCAGAGTCATCTACTTGGTTTGCAAAGTTGTATGTGCGTATCTGAGGGTAAAATGTGGTCACGTATGTCAAATACTCACATGAATATCAGTCTTTGGGTCTGTATGCAGTGCTTAGAAATACTTTAAGTGCAGACAGTACTTTTCATTGAAGGATCTCAAAGTACTTTACAGCTATTAAAGTCTTACAACATCTCTGTGAGGTGTAAGTGCATTAGGTTATTCAGATGGGTAAACTGAAGCACAGAGAGGTTCAACAACTTGCCCAAAACTAGGCTGGGGTCTTCATTATTCAAATGAACACTTGGATGGCAATGACTTATGACAGTACTCAAAAGATGCCTATTCAGGTTGGTACAGCAGAGAGTTGTTATAGAGGGGTGAGCTAGAATGCAGCCATTAGCTAAACCAGAAACTGTCAGCAGGCTCAAATTATACATTCTGCAGTGATAAAAGCTGTGTGCAGTTTTGTAATTTCATCAGTTATGATTTAAAATAACCTGCTGATTTTAATTTTTCCTGTTTTTATGTCTGTAATTCTACACCATTAAATTTTAGTGGGGAGAATTAATGCCAGCCTTGCTAAAGAAAATAAGACCAGTACTCAGGATGTATTTTGAAATGTTGCATCAGGAAGACATTTGTCAATTGTGTGTGGTTTCTTGTTCTTTAGTCTACTAAGGGTAAAATTCTCCTCCTAGGGTTGTAGATTGTCTCATAGTTTAAGGATCGCTGTGCACAAGCAGACCCATGGAACTCATTTCAAACCTTCTCTGGTTGCCCCTGAAATCTGGGTTTTAAAGACTATTCTCATTATTATTTATAGCATTTGTAGGATACCCATCATTATAGGCAGATCTGTTGGGGGTGGAAAAGTTTGGAGACCAAGATTTGACCTGCAGATAGTCAGTGTTCAAATGATATACAGCTATCCATTTGGTCTTGGTTCTCCCTGGCTGCCACAAGCACATGGAATTGGTATGCACATCCTTCTGCTGAATATACTGTATAAAGAATATCATTGTTGGACAAACACATTGCGAAACACTCATTTGCATGAGCCAGGCATACATAGGACTCCACAAAGTTAGGCTTCTCAGCTGGCCCCATTGATATCAATGTGATTTT
The DNA here is from genome assembly GCF_020497125.1 of Mauremys mutica. NCBI lineage: Eukaryota > Metazoa > Chordata > Testudines > Geoemydidae > Mauremys > Mauremys mutica. The sequence continues at coordinate 99,468,143 of NC_059078.1, forward strand.
GGGCATTGACTTAAATGGGGCCAAGATTTCATCTTAGAAAATAGTTACAAATCCCCATTTGACACATAGAAGCATTTGAAGAAGTGACATTTCTGCCATAGATCTCATGGAGAATTTTGCTTGCTCAAGGGAGCATTTTTATTTCCAGAAGGAGACAGTCTGGGTGCTCTTTTATATATATGCATATCTATAAATAGAGAGAGAGAGAGAGAGAGAGAGAGAGAGAGTTTGTTATGTTATGTTATGTTATGTTTTATGTTGTAAATGGCTAATAGAAAATTCCATTGTTATTGTTGGGGTAGAAAGAGTTTCAACAATAATTTTATCTAAAAAGTTTAACCAGAGTATATGTATTTAAAAAGATGGCTCCAAAACATTCAAAGGTGATTTATGTAGAACATGGAATCTGTACCAAGTAGTCAGATTGTTAGATGGCTGGTTTCAATTGTTTTAAAATTACTTTTTTAAATAAAGAGTGTAACATTATAGGTATACAATGCAATGTAACTGCAGAATACAAAGAAAACACACATTTGTGTCATCATTCTACTCTATGTAGTCACCTTACAAGGTCATACCTTACAAGATGCTCACTGTCTTCCTCATAATAAACAGTCCTTTATTAAAACCTTTCAGTAGGGTCTGCTGAGTACTTATCCATTGATTTCACATTTCATTTTTTTTTCAGATAGCCTCAATTTATGCTAATAATTAAAACAAACTAAAAAGATGAGCCACTCATAGATCAGTTTCTTTATGAAGTACAGTGTACATTTTTAACTACTGCACTTTTGTGCATGAGCTGCAATTATTAGGAACACCCGATAAATAATTTCTCTAAGACAAACAGAGTCCAGGAGACCAAAATCGTGTACTGCAGAAACTCAGGTTATTCATAAAAGTAAAAAAACCTGCCTCTTGATGAATAAATTTTTTTTGATTGGCTGAAGTAGCCTGTTTGTTGACTGAGCCAATCAGAATGCACAATGATACAGTGAACAACTGTCACCGATATAAAAATAAACATCTTGCTTTGGCCTCATATTTATTTATGATAAATGCCTGAACAGTTAAAATAGCAGGAGAGCATAATCAAATGGCAATGCTGTTCTACCCCACTGATTTGTTATCTCTTAAATATCCCAGTATTAATGCCTACACCCAGGGATGTCTTTGTTAATATCAGGATGTCGTTGCATTCTCAGAGTGGTCTTGCCCGCATTGCTCATGCAATGAGACTGTAATAGAAAAGTGGTTGATATTTTAACTTTCTTTGTAGTTTTCATGGTGCCAGTCAGCATTAGAGCCATCTAAGCCAATTCCTTTAATGTTGCAGGAGTGTGGGTAATAGGTTTGAAGCACTACAGAAGACATCCGCAATATTGTCATAGTTTGTAGAAAGTAAGTTTGACTTAAAACTATGTTAGACTCAACACAAACTAGAGGTTCAACCAAGTCTAAGAACAGAAGTGGATCCAAAGAACATTTGTGACCCAGTCGTTTGGGCCTGATCTTGGAGATACTTACACATGGGAGTACCTTTTTACTCATGTGAGTGGTCCCTTTTACTTCTCCATGTCAATGATAATACTCACATCAGTAGTTATTTATATGTATATTTATAGATCAAGTTCTTTAAAAAATCTAAAATCCCCCACCATTTCAAATCTCAGTGTTGAATTTAGTCTCAGCTAATGTGATACCATAAATCAACTCCAGATAAACAGTGTCTATGAAGAAATACAACATGCCCCAAATTATCTAGGTTAGCTATGGGATGAAAGCACAGCAGAAGACGTGAAATAATGCTATCAGTTTTAGCCAGACATATTCACTTTATTAATTCAAGTACGGAGCACGCTATCAATAACACTAATGCATTTCTTCTAAAATTCCTCAAAAAGAAGCTATTTCAGAATTAGGCAAGTGTATGTCAGGCAGACCCACAGGCAGTGTCATTAACGGGGATAAGTGGCTTTCTTATGAAAATGTGGAGTCCTCCAACGTGATTTGTGTTGACCTCTTACTCCAAAATTGACCTTATAATTCAATGTTCTCTTTTCAGAGTTTCTGAGAAAATCCTTAAATTAAGGATTTAAGCATTGACTCTTAGCTGTGGGCCTCATTTTGCATTATCTGAAAACAGGGACAGTCTGGATCACAGATAATTTATTAATCTAATATCATAATATAATAAAATGTTTTATTTACATAGTACCTTTATTCTAAATCACTGTAAAAGGAATAAATGCTCCGCACCACATAAATGTAGCCACTTCTGCAGAAGAAGGTGTCAACCTGCCAGCCCGCAGAACATTGCAGAACACTGGAAGAAGGGAAATATTGGCCCAGGGGACTGGAACAAATTTTTTCTTATAAAAAATACTATGGGATCTTTCATGCCTACATAGAGCACTTTGGATTTTAATATCTCATCTGAAAGATCCCACACAGTAAAGTGGATCAAATTCAACTTATCTGCTAAAGAAGAATGAAGAACTGAGTTGGCTCTGCTTGGATTTAACCTGAGATCCCTAGGCATCTAGGCATTTTCAGTGTGATATTTAAATCTCTAGATCCTCCAGCTGTATTATGTGTTTTCACTCTTGGGTAGGAGAACACTAAGAGGCTCTGGTTCAGAAGCAGCATTTGCCAAACCCTAACCAAAACATTATGGTGTTGATACCACATTAGAACAATCACAGTGTGATGTTAACATCAATATACATGAGGAATATGTATTATTTCATTCAGCTGGATACACTCTGAATATTGGTTGGTGAAAAGGTTTTAGTGAGACATTGGACTCATCTGTAGTCCTTAAAATTCCTTGATCCCTTTCAGTTTAGTTTCAGATCTGGTCCCATTGGTTGATGATCTCCTAGTGATGGGCAGTGATCAAGTGTCTATTCTGATTCAATTAGTTTTTTAGTCAGCCTTTGAAGCCATTGTCTCTGAGGTGTTTTTGATACCTCTGCAGACCTGGAGGGAGTGGATGGTATCACCTGGTAAATCTCAGAGAGTACTTTTGGGTAATGACTCAAATATCTTAAGGACTTAGTCTAAGGTATGTCTACACAGCAAAGAAAAACCCATGGCTGGGCTGGCCAGCCAACTTGGGCTCGTGGGGCTTGGGCTGTAGGGCTGTTTCATTGCTGTGTAGACTTCCAGGCTCAGGCTGGAACCCAGGCTCTAGAACCCTTCCAGATCAGAGGGTACCAGAGCTTGGGCTCCAGCCAAGCCCAGAAGTCTACACAGCAATGAAATAGCCCTCCAGCCTGAGCCCTGAGAGCCCAAGTCATCTGGCACAGGCCAGCCACAGGCTTTTCTTTGCTGTGTAGATATACCCTTATATAATTATTTTTTGGTAAGAACAGTTATAAAATAATTACAACTTTTAAAATAGGAACTTTAGTATTAAATGTAACAAAATATATTTCTTTATACATACCGTACGTTCTTATATGAATCTTGACTTCACTGTAAAGTCACTGTTATTAGTATACTCCTGTGTAATATGTATCAGTTATGTTCCTGGTTTTTCTTTGCCATTATATTGAATCTCCAGCATATCTATCTATCTATCTATCTATCTATCTATCTATCTATCTATCTATGTAATCTCACCTTGATCGATCGGTCCTTCAGCCCTTGTATATATATAAAACTCAAATGTTAATATTTTGTAGAATCTGCATGGGAACATATTTGACAATGCAATTTATATTTTCATGCCCTCCTCCCAAAAAAGTACAAACATGAATGTGACATAGTACTATAGATGTGAACTGCACTCTGATATGCATAGATAATTCTTTCATTATGATTTTTCTGACAAGTATTCACACTGAGGAAGCAAACAAAACAATGTATATACATCCTGGGGTGTTGTTTGTTTTTTCTGTTTTCAAAGTACAGACAGTTTTCTGACCCAAAAAACAGCAGTTGCAATTCAAACATTGATAATCCCTGACCACTTATGAAAATTTAGCTCTTGTTAGAGCAGTTTGTTTAGCTTGTCATAGAGTCCTCATTTGTCTGTCTTCAGATTTACACAATGAATATTTTACCTTTGTTTCTTCTCCACTTTATATTCTGACATAGAATATCTCCTATTATTCTCTTGGGTTTTGTGAATATTATGCTATCTTTTATTAATAAAGACTAATGTCTCCTAGTCACAACTAATGAATTTGTTTTAGAGTTGTAGTGAACTATTTCTTGACCAGAACAACAATCTGATGGCGTGCATACAAAATGTTGGATACACCTCTGTTCATTAGTGGGCTAGTACCCACTTCACTTTTCACTTTTTACTTAGTTTTTCTAATTGTTTTATCTGGCTGTGACAGAGACACCCTTCAAACAACTCTCCAACCTCTCCAAGCTCATCATCATCATCAGAAGTGACCTCCCCACAGACCAGGACACACCAACTCAAAGTGGCATCAGACCCTGCCAGAACAACAGATGCAAAACCTACCGCTACTATAATCAACACCCCCCATAACACAACTTTCAAGATCTGTGAGTCCAACACAGGCCTATCACAACATGTGGTGTACCTCATCCAGTGGATTAAATGCCCCAATAAAAACTACATGGTGTGAAACCACACAATCATTCAGCTCTCAAATGAACTCACACAGAAAATACAAAAGATAAAAGACAAAAACATCACATCACCTATGGACGAACCCTTTTCACAAAGTGATCACTCTATATCTGAGTCCTCATCCTCAAAGGAAACCTGCACAACACTTTCAAAAGACAAGCCCAGGAGCTTACATTTATAATCTTGCTTCGCGCGAAAAATCATGGTCTTAATAAAGACACTGGATTTATGGTTTATTACAACAATCTCTAGCCCAGTAATCCCCCTTTTTGTCCCATGACTACAGGGGTGTTAATGGGCCACTTCACCTTGAGTGGTCTCTTAAAATATGTGGTAACTGCTTATGATAAATTATCTGTTTGATCTTAAGAACATAAGAACCGCCATACTGGGTCAGACCAAAAGTCTATGTAGCCCAGTATCCTGTCTTCCAACAGTGACCAATGCCAGGTGCCCCAGAGGGAATGAACACAGCAGGTAATCAAGTGATTCGTCCTCTGTTGCCCATTCCCAGCTTGTACTTAGCTATGACTCTCTGAATACATTTCCCAGACCTGAAGAAGAGCTCTGTGTAACTCGAAAGCTTGTCTCTCTCACCAACAGAAGCTGGTCCAATAAAAGATGGACTTTAGAGACACAGATGGCATTCTTTTATTACTGAGGGCTCTGCTCTGGTCCCACTCTGAAGCAGTCAATTAAGCAATGCACAGGAGCAACAGTATACCACAAAAGACTGCTACTATTAATGAAACAAAAAGTCAGTGAAAATTTAGGTTGAATAAGGACTGTAGTATTGAACTTTAAATATTTTGTAAACCATGTCTGAAAAAATGATATACAGTAGGAATCAGTAGGCTCTCCTTCACACCATAAGTCTACAAAATACTTCATATATTCTAATGGTTTGCAACTGTAAAGCACCATCCATCTGAGAATCTTAAAGCATTTCACAAGCTTTAATAATGTAAGGCTCATAACATGTATTTGAGATATGGAAGTACAGCATCACTATCACTGTTCTACAAATGAGGAAGCTGAAGTTCAATTTTTATGCCCTCCTAGATTTGGATTTGTGCATGAAAATTGAATAATGTGCAAATGCAAAACGAGTGCATATGTGTTTGTGTGTGCACATGTGTATACTGTATATACTCGTTCATAAGCCAAATATTTTTGGTAAAAAAGTGACGCATCAAAGAATGGGGGTCGGCTTATAAATGGGTCTACACCAAAATTTGATGATTTTCAACTCTATGGAATCATTGAATTGAATATCTAATACATTGTCATTTTGTTTACTGGAGCGTCTGCAGGCATGGAGCCCCTCAGCTCCCGCCACTTCCCGCAGCTCCCATTGGCTGGGAACGGCAAACTGCAGCCATAGGGAGCTGAGTGGCTCCATGCCTGAAGATGCTCCAAGTAAACAAAATGTCCTGACCCGCCAGTGGCTTACCCTGATGGCCGGGAGCCAAAGTTTGCCAACCCCTGAAATATAGGGTCGGCTTATGAAAGGGTCATACTGTTTTTGCTATTTTTACCTAACTATCTTGGGGGGTTGGCTTATAAACGAAAGGGCTAATGAACGAGTATATACGGTAAATACTACCCCTAAAAGTAAAGCCCTAGTCTTTCACAAATGGCGAATAGCAAACATAGATCTTCCAACATAAATGAAAGAAAATCTCCATTTTTGGATTCTAATCGATTGTGTATTTTGATGCATATTTTTGTGGAAATTCATGGTTGTAACATTTTAACTGCATAATGCTTATTTGAAGTTCCACATTTAGCGCAGGCGGAAAAACACATAAAAGTGAATAAGAACATGATGGCAGCAAAATATTCCAGAGATAAATGGACCTGCTTTTGGCATTACAGAACTATAGTTAATATAGCATATATGAAAGATTTTTCATCTGAGGGTTTGTAGAAATATGCATCTTTTGACGTGTTAAATTGGCACACCACAAACTTGACATGGCTTCCTCTCATTCTCATTTTAAAATCAGAAATGCAGGGGCAATATCTCAAGCTGTGATGACAATCTGAATGAGGGAAATATAAAAAAATTATGGAAATTTGTTATGGCTCCTTTTAACACATGAACCACACACAATATAATCCTTCATCTCCGAAGGGAGAAACTTTAAACATTGACTTAAATTCAATCCTCAGAGGAAGTCTTCCTCCTTTCAGTTAGTGAGACTTAATAACAGGTATGGAGAACTTAGGCCTGGTCTACACTTAAAAATTAGATTGACCTAGCTACATCGCTCAGGGCTGTGAAAAATCTTGCTTTCTCAGAAGGGTGGATTACCTACATCAGATGTTCTCAAACTGTGGTCCGTGGACCACCAGTGGTCCGTGAGCTCCATTCAGCTGGTCCGCAGATACTTCCCTCTAAGGTGCATGCCTGGGCAGTCGCACATGAGAGAACAAAGGGCCATCCACCTAATTAATGAAGCTGTGCAGGAGAAGATGCACATGTAAGTGAGGTATCAGAGGGGTAGTCGTGTTAGTCTGGATCTGTAAAAGCAGCAAAGAGTCTTGTGGCACCTTATAGATTGACAGACGTTTTGGAGCATGAGCTTTCGTGGGTGAATACCCACTTCGTCGGATGAAGTGACATGTGACATGACATGCATCCGACGAAGTGGGTATTCACCCACGAAAGCTCATGCTCCAAAACGTCTGTTAGTCTATAAGGTGCCACAAGACTCTTTGCTCCGTGTAAGTGAGGTGGTGGCCTTGGGGGGAATAGGAGATAGGTGGAAGGGGAAAGTGAGGTCAGAAGAGGGGGTGGGTGGAATTTAAGATGTGCAGGGCTGTGGTGGCTAGAGAAAGAGGCAACTTTCCCCAGCTTCAGGGCTGTGGCTCCCGGGGAGAGACGGCCCTCCTTCCCAGCCCTAGCTCAGGGGCTGCCACAGCAGGGGAGAGAGGGCACATCCATTGCATTAGAAAGGTAAGACTACTGATATTAAAATATGAGTTGTATGCTTTTATTTGAAGAACAAAAAAAGTTAATTATTATTAAGTTTTTTTTTATATAGTGCTTTTATCCAAAGCGCTTTACAATAATTACCTAACGATACAAATAACATTTGGAAAGATCATTAGCAATTTTCAAGTAGTCCACAAAAAAAAAGTTTGAGAACCACTGACTTACATAGATGGAAATACACCTTCCATCAATGTAGAAAGCGTCTACACTACAAAAGCAGTGCCACTGTACCGATTCTAGTGTAGTCATATTTTTAATTGAATTGCTCCCTTTGGGTCCAATTCTGTTCTCACCGAAGGCAACTGGAAACACCATCAGTCCTTTTCACTCCTTCCTCTTGCCTTTGCACCCTCTTTCGTGGCCTCCTCTGTTTGGAACAGCATCCCTTTTCCCATGCCCTTTCTTCCTTCAAATTTCACTTCTTCCGCTAATCTTTCCTATATTGATCTTGCCATTGATCACACCTCTTCACCTTCTTGCATTTGAATTTATTGTATTGTATGTGTCTGAGATTGCAAATTCTTCAGACAGGGATCTTGCCTTTTCATATGTCTTGTAAAGCACCACAAACACAACACTCTACTAACAATAATTGTTATGAAAATGGCAACTGTAGTTTAACCCTTATACATGGAACAGTCTCCCTTTTCTAGTGAAGTAAACAACTTCTTTCTGAAGAAACATTTCTTCCACAGAACTTTTCAGCTTTGGTTGCTACATTACCTTGAGTGTGTAAAAAAATCTTATCTATGCCAGGTATTTCTAATATGCTAAAACGTGTGAGCTGCATAGTCTGTATCTGCACGGACTCCTTGAAGCAGAAACCATATCTTCATCTATGTCTGCATGATGATGAGTACCCTGTCATTGTTCAATGAATCTGAATGAAATGGGGTGCATGTGTGTTTCTGTGAAGGTATTATAAACTTGCTAAATAAATAGCAATATTTGGTGAGAAAAATAAGAGATACAACTTTTTACTCCACTGAAGTACACTGGCCACAGAAAAGGTTCATTTTGGTGAATGGCAAACTGTTGCTAAAAACAGAATTGGTTGGCGTGTATTGTGGGGAGGGGAGGGAAGGTGACCTTAGTTTGGATAAGAGTGGTGGGTAGGTGAGGGGTTAGTGCGCATATAATCCATCAGGGTTAGGGCCCCATTTCAAAAGGTCAAGGTCTGAGGCTCTGAAGGGGTTGTGTGTGTCTGTGTGTAGAGTGAGGGGTATGTACTTGGCTGGCAGAGGAGGATGTGTGGGAGGTTGGTGCCCTGCAACTGGGGGTCATGTATTATGTTCCTGTGCCATACCCCCCCCCATCTCAGCCCCTCCAGTCATAGACAAGGATAATAGGGTGACCAGACATCCCAATATTAGGTGCTTTGTCTTATATATGCAACTATACCCCACTCCAAAAAGTGCCTTGATTTTTCACACTTGCTATCTGTCACCCTAAGAGGAGGAGGAGGAGGGAGAGTGTATGGGGCTGTCAATGCTGCTGCCTCATATATAGCAGGATCTCAGCCTTGCAGCAGCTGCAGTCAACACAGAGCTGCCAGCACAGGGGCACGGGGGGCATCCAGGGGCCTGCCACTCCCCCCAACTGGGGGCCTGGAGGGTCATCAGAACGCACTCCCCTCCTTGGGCCTCCTCGGCCTCCGTCCGTCTGTCCCAGGTGAAGCGCGTATCCCTCCGCCGCCACCCCCACCCGCCATTGCTGGGCTGGGCTGGGCTCAGCTCGGCAGCCCCACAGTCCCCGGATGGAAACTGTTATGGCCGCCAATTGTGGTTCGGAGGGCTATGGAGACGGGCAAGGTAAGTGGGCGCAGGGCACGGTCCTCAGCGGGCGGACGGGCCCTCGTGCGGCCCCGTGCACGGGAGGGGGGCTGCGGCAAGCAGGGGGCGACTCCCTGGCGGGGCAGGAAGCCGCCCTGCTGTAGGGCTGAGCCATCAAATAGTTCCGTGCGCCTCCCGCCATGAAAGTTTGTGGGATGGCTCCGGGTGGGGGGCGGGAGGCGAGGGGGGAGCAAGAGGGAAGGCGGCTGAGCCCCCTTCCGCGGGCACTAAGTGTCTCCCTTGGCCGCATGGCAGGGGTCCCATGGTCTGTGCCCGTGTATCCTGCCGCCTGGCTGAGGGGCCAGTAGAGTCCCCGCCTGGCAACTCTGCCATCTCCGTGGGCAGCAGCAGCAGCAGTTCAGTGTCCCCGGGAACCCCCCGCTCCCTGGGGCCCCGAAGCGGGGCAGCCAGGTGTGGGGGGCTGCCCAGCACTGCCTAGCCCGATGGGGATCAGGCTGGGGAGAGGTGACTGGCTGCGGGGGGAGACCACTCACTGCCCATTCGGTGCCCTGTGTCTCACCAGAGCCTGGGTTGCCTGAAAAGCTTGAGTAAGTCTACAAGGAGGGATTCTCGTCTCAGTGCCTCAGAAAAGGGGTCCCCCCCCCAGCTCCACTTTTGCTTAGAGTGTCTTGTTGTAATGCCTGGTAATAGTTTAAAATGTACCACTTCAGAAGTGTTCATAAAGGTAGCTAAACACACCTCTTTACACCTTAGGGTTTGTATTTCAGCCCTGTTTGTCTACCATAGATGTGTATGCACTCACACACGTTACATTTTTTTCCCTGAGAGCTTATACCCTAGACTAGAAAACTGTTCACAATGGTTTTATGTCTTACCATGAGTAGAGTAGTCAGCTGGTAGCCTTTAGAAAGAGCTACTTAATTGTGGTGCTTAGAGTGTCTAAAATGTATACACTGTGCTGTGCTAATAATATATTTAATGAAGCTTTTTATAGACTGTTAGAAATGTAGCTCAAGAAAGTAATTGTAGGTATATTTATGATGATTGCATAGCACTGTATTTCTAACATAAGATGCTTTTATAAACAATAAACCTTTCTCAGTTAATGTCCATCGTAATTTAGTCTCAGATTTGTGTTCAAATTTAACAAGTTTCACTTTGTTTTCATAAAATAAAGATATGAGAGCTCAAATATACTTTAACATCAGACCCTATTTCTGTAAGCCCTTAAACAAGTGCATATTCCTGTTGAAGTCAAAGATCTGCTTAAATAAGTGAAAGTTTGCAGGTTTGACCAAAAATGTGAAAGTTATTTTTAAACTAGAAATTTTAAGATAGTGGAAACAAAATTTATGCAAGACTTTGACAATATTAATTGGCTGTAACCTTATTTCAAATTTAATTTTTTTTCCTTACTATTTGATGAAAATGTATTATAGTTGACATGGAGTTAAATTTGTGTACAAAGGACTAATGTTGGTTTTTTTTATGTTAAAAATAAGAATACTTGATTATCATCAGATTAAACTGGGTCATTTCTTCTTTGTAGTCAATGGCTTGCTTTTGTTTTCACCTACATCTTGTTTTAACAACATATTGGCAAACTGGAAGTTCTTCAAAACAAGATTGGGGCCTAGAAAAATCTAGAAACTGCTTACTTATCTGAGTAAAGTTAAGCATATGCATAATGTTTTCAAGATTGAATCCTTACTCATGATATCAAATATAAGAAATGTAAATCCAGTTTTATTTTCAAATGGTGGTGGGTAGACTAGTTCCCTTTCCCTTCATGTCCCCCCTTTTCTTTTTAAAAAGCATTTTTTCAAAATCCTCTGGAAATAGTTGTATGGCTTCGCCAAAGTTAAACTTTATGGTGGTGTTGGTGCAGATTCAGAAATCAATGGACTGAGCCCTGGTCTACACTACAAACTTACGTTGGTGTACTAGCGCAGTTATACTGACTGAACTCCTGATGTAGAGAGCACTATGTTGATGGGAGGTCTTCTTCCTTCTTGGGAAGGTGGAAGCTCTCCTGTTGGCCTAGGTAGCATCTTCACAAAGTGCTGCAGCTGCATCGTTGTAAATGTATACAAGCCCTGTGGTGCCAAGTAGTGTTCTTTCTATGGTTTGTTGACAACTATCATGTCTGGCTACTTGGGTACTTCTAAGGTGCCTATAACTTTGGTAACCAAGAAATCGATGGCAATCAAAAAACAAAAATGTACTCTCCCAACTATGTTAATTCCACTCATAGATTTATAGGTCATATCACAAATTACTCCATTCTTCTTGACAGAACCATATTTGTCATACAAGAGTTTGTCCCATCCTTCATTTGGCTAAAAACACACAAAATGTCAGATTGTGAAGAATTTATGCTTGTTTTTGAAATTCTTATGTTTACAGCTTTTTAAATCTCTATCCTTTTATTTCCAGATTCTTCTCTTAAGTATTTCTCCTGACTGTGGCCTTTTCTGATCGTTGTATTTTTATGCCTTTCATTCTTGTGGAAGAAAAATGTTGAAAAGGCAAATGAAGAATTGAAATCTAATCTTTCCCTACTGAGTAAGTTCAATGTATGGCTAGCTAAAAGACAAAAATTTCACTGGGCTTCTATTTTGTAAGTTTACTAGTTAAGAATTTTGTTTGTTGTGTGGGGAGCTACACTTAGAAAAAATTTCCTATGATACAGTGAGGCAGTTTTATATTAGCCTATGAATGTTAAACTAATTAACCACACAAGTTACAAGTTAAGTAGAATTTAACTTGGTTGGATATATCTGGCAAACACTTTGCCAAGAGCATCTGTGTTTTATCCAGATAATGAAAGGTTGCCCAACTCAGGACCACACTGGTGCCATAATAGGAACCTGAAGTTCACCTTTGCATAAAATACAGCAGACTGCCTTCATTTTTAATGCAAAATGCAGTCTGTAGTTATTACTGGTCTCAGTGTTCAGTATAATGCTCCATCATCATCTGAGCAGCTGGCTACTAGCATCAGGATGGAGCATGGCATGCTGGGACATATAATTTGAATGGGTTGCATCTTGTCTATTAATAATATCCAGCTACAGTGAAGAATTCTGAGCCATACTTTGTCACCCATGCTTTATTTGGGAGCTAGATTATTTTCTCTACTTATATAGCAGTACATCAGTGGATCTTAGTGTTGACAAGAGGAAACATTAGTATATTTTTATTTTAGTGACAATGAAGTGTGCCTCTGTGATGGCACAAAATAGAGTAATATCGATGGACTAATCTCACACTTGTGAGTATGAACAGGAAATGTACAGTAGCCTATCTAAAAATAAAATTCCTCTTTTCTGTATGCCAGGTCATTGGTCTTCGTTACCAAAGACTTCTAAGTGTGTGTGTTGGGTATTTTTATTGGTTTTAAGAACACCAAATGTGTAATTTTAAAATTCTGTGATTCACTTAACTGAGGAACACTGTTAGTTGAATTTTAATTGTCTAAAATATTGCTATTACTATACTATAATAATAACATATAATATATTACTATTGAAAAGATGTATAAAATACTGGAAAATGTTTTGCTCTTTATTATTTGGAAGACTTGTTTAGGAATCCTAATAATATTTTTTAAAGGTGTGCAATAAAGAATATGTGTGTAAATGTTTTTTTGCCTTTCTTGCTCCTCATGTGTAAATAGAGCCTTGGAATTTTTTTCAGCTTCTATCTTGCTGCTTGATTTTAATGTGTTTAATATTGGGTCTTCTCTTGCTAGAGGACTATGATAAAATATTTGGAGAACCTCAGTTGCGCTGTTGTCAGAGCTTGTTACCTATGCTATAGCTTTTGCATACCCCTAACCAAGAGGGGATGAAAAAACTCATTCTTACAGTTTGATGTTAACCAATAAAATGATCTATGATTCAGTATCCTCATCACCTTGTGTAGATATGCATGTGTGTGTGTGGAGGCTGCTGCTCATGTTACAGTATCTTGTGATTCTACTACTCAAGCAACATCTCCAAAAATTTTGCTAAAGCACTCCAGAAAAGAGGGATGTGAAGATATCATTTTTTCTAACGTTTAAAAAAAAAAAACAAAAAAAAAACCCAAACCCTAAGCAGGAAAGAGAATTTTATAGATTTTGAAGAAGCAGGGAAGGGCAACCCCCATTTTTGTTTTGTTTTTGTTTTGCAGTTTACCTTTAAGGAGTGAAAATGATTTTCTGTGACAGTCTATTGGACCTGATACTATGTTGCCATGTGGGAACCTTGTTTCCAAACATGGACTTGAGCTTCCAGACCTTATGCCAGTGAAGCCTCTTGTGCTGCTTTGTATTGATACAGATTTTTTGTCCACATCATTTGTAAAGTAAAACTTAAATCTGGCTATTCCCCAAGATTAGATGATACTGGTTTCTGTTACACAACGTTTAGCTACTAGTATGAGTAGTGAAAACTTAGCAAAAATAGGGGCATTTTCATATTTTAATGAAGTCAAATTTCACTGCATACTTTAGAAATTCATTCATAATACAGTAGATGCCATTTCATGACCCATGTCATAGTAAAGTTAATTATTTTTATATGGATTGAATCCAAGGTTTATCTGTTCCTGAGTAAATAATAAAATCTGACTTAATAAAAAAGGCACTCAGAAGTTCTGATGCTTACACAATATGAACATGTATTGAAGACTTCTGTTTACAAAAAGCTATGTTGTGAGGAAAACAAAAAACATAAAGGTGTAGCTATGAACTGTTAAAGTGTATTTTTCTCTTTTGTCAATAGGTATAGCACATACAATTTAAAAAATATTTTTATATATTTAAAAATATAATGCCCAAATGATCCAAAAAAGTTTCATAAAAATAAAGTTAATGTAATTGTTGGAGGGAGACATTTTGGTTTTTTTGGATTGGTGCTGTTTCTCCTGGGTGCCACATTAATACAAATATATAAAAGTAATAAACAGTTAAAATATATTTAAAATGCTGGCTCATAAACTATACTTTAAATAATTTCGTAAGGAGTATGTTACAATTGAATCAGCTTTTAAAAAGTAGCATTCACTGTGCTATTTTTAATTTCAGGAAAATTAAAATGGAGAAAGTCCTGGAACTCTGAAGATATTTCTGCATAATAGGCTTGTCTGCTGCAAAAATTACAAAAACTCACAAGATCTCCCTAAAACAAAATAAAGAATATTTTTAAAACCATGCCATCTGAAAAGGAACAAACTTTTTGTGATAAAAAGCCGACCACTTTATTACAAGATAATGCTGCAAAGAAACTTTGTGTTTGTATTCCAGATAATGCTGTGGAAAAAGCATTTGTGAATGATACTAGAAGTGTAATGCCTCCACCACTGATTTTAGATGTCAGTCTTTCTTATGGACTGAAAAATGTGAAAATTGATTTGCCCAAAGTGAACATTCCAAATGAAGTGGTATTGAAAAATGAAGTTGATAGATTCAGAAAATTATTTCAATGTAAACAGCAAACTGCAAGAAAATCTTTAAGTCATGAGAAAGTAAATGGAAGTCATCTAAATTGTTCAGAGAGCTACAATTTGCAAAGTAAACCAGAAGTGCAGTTTGAAGAAGAGAGTTTGAAAACTTCAGCAAAGATACTGAATTTCACCTGTACAAAATGTAGAGACAAAATTAGATATAGCCCAAATGATCTACAGAAACACTTTCAACTGTTACACTATGGAGAGTTGCCTTCATATCCTTGTGAAATGTGCAATTTTTCAGCCAATGACTTCCAGTTGTTTAAACAACATCGCCGCATCCATCGCAGCACTTTAGTAAAATGTGAGATTTGTAATGATGAGCATATATATACCCTGTTGGACTTGACAAAACACTTCACATCAAAGCATTGTATAAATGGTCATTTTCAATGTGAAAAGTGTGGGTTTTCTACCCGAGATGTGGGCACATTTGTTCAGCACATTCATAGACATAACGAAATACAGTATAAATGTGGTAAATGCCATCATGTCAGCTTTACAAAAGGGGAGTTTCAGGAGCATCTTCTTGTTCACACTGGTGCATTTCCTTTCAGTTGTCAGTATTGCAACTATAGTGCACCACGGAAGGACTACCTTTTAAAGCATGTAATAGCTTTGCATAGAGATCACTTATATGCAAAAGATAAACTGGAGAAGGATAAATGTGAAAAAAGAATAGTAAAGACTCCAGCAGGGCTCAAGCTTATTTTGAGAAGGTACAAAACAGGGGCATCGAGGAAAGCACTTTGGAGACGGAAAAGAATTAACAATGGAAATGACAAAACTGAAGAGCAAAATGCACAAGTGCTTAGGAATTTGAATAAAATTCAACCCAAATCTGAAGAGCTAAACCAGTCTGTAAAGGAGCTGCATATGAATGAAGAAAAAGATCAAATTATACATAATGAAAAGCATAATCTCCAAGGTGGAACAGTGTTGCCTACTACCATGCAATACAATAAAGCAGAAGATGGGTCAAGTTTTGGTTTGGGATTATTGAAAAATGCTGTTCATGGACCTACAGTTCTGATGGTGAAAAATAATAAAATATCTGTTCCGGCAAACTACAGTGCTAAATTTATGGGATTTAAGATGGTGGATGGAAAACAGCATATTGTAATAAAATTGTTGCCTACAAATAAACAGAATGTGTATTTATCGGGACAAAAATCTGATGGTGTTAAAGATGCCTCAGCTGATTCTTTGCTACAAACTGCTGATACTTTTGGCTTATCTTCCAGTGCTACATCACATGTAACTAATCAGCAAACTCTGAAGAATAATTCTCTTCACTCTTTAACCTCCACTCCATTTTCATTTTCTACTCCTTGTTCAGGAAAAACAAAAGCAGAAAAACAAAATAATGCTTTATCACATGGTAAGACTATTTCTCAGACTGTAGAATCTCCCACTGTAGTTATAGGAAAGAATGCAACTCATTTGTCGATGAAGCCTGGATCAACTGCACCTCCATGTGACTTGGTGACAAAGGTTGGAACTAGGGGTAATGTTCTCTCATGGGAAAGTTGTATTGCTCACAGTCGTCCTCAGGTATTATCTCCCACCGTTACAAATACACTTCATTATGACCCCATGAAAATGCCCTTCCCTACTGAATTTAAAATACAAAATGGTGGAGTGAGCAATAACGGTGGACCTAATCATCTCTACTATCCTTCAGTTGATTCATCTAGCCAGGGACTACTGCCTTTTCATAATTACTCTAAAATAGACTCTTCAGATAATCCATGTAGCATTTGGATGCCAACAGATGACAAACCTAAAGACTTTATGTCCAGCAAAATGTTTCTTCTTCAAAACAGCTTGAGAAGTGACTCTACAGCCTCATTTTCACAGTCAGTGAGAGGTTTAAATCCCGAAAAATGTGTATCATCCCAGTTAAATATTAATTCAGCTTATGGACATGTAAACACTAAGAATAATTCTGTCTCTTCAAGAAACCAATCAAAATGTGTTATTGACAGACAGTGTTTTATGGAAAAATGGCATGGTGGTAGCAAACAGTATTTGGACACTAATATAAACCAAGTGTTTGAAAATGTAGCTGAGAAATCTAAAGCAGAAAATATTTCAGATTGTGCTAATTCATCCCTTATGCCTAAAATCACATCAGTTTTTTCATTACATAGTAAACAGGCATCCAATTATTTGTCACCTGAAGTAAACCAATTACTTCAAGATGTGCTAAAAGTAAAATCAACTACTCAGCAAGAATCTCACAATAAGTTAAATACATGCGTAAAACTTCATTGTGATCAGTCATTTTCATGTCGTCAGACAGACAGTAAAACTTTTACACGCTTAAAAGACTCCACTGCATGTGGTTTAGCCAGTCCTTCTAATGTAGGTGTTCATATGTCGAAGAGAGAGTTGAACATGAAATGTAGCACAATAAATGAAGGTATATGTTTTGGGAAAGAAAGACAGGCACCAATGACATCACTTGATGCAGAAGAAATGGATAAGTTATCTAGAACTGCGGGTGTTGGTACATTGCTTAAAACTCATACAGATGCAATCATAACACAGCAGTTGGTAAAAGATAGGATGCGATCTACAACCCAGAATCCTAGCGGCTTCTCACCAGTTCTTCCAGAACAGAAGAAAACACTTTTAGTTCAGACACCTCCACCAGGGTTTCTTGTACCTTTGCATCTTGCTAACCAACCAAGCTTACAAGTTGTTTCAGGAAAACCTCTCCCATCAGCAAGTTCATCAGAGGTTCATTTGACTAAAAGCATACCTGCATCCTTCCTTTTAAATAAAAGACCTGGAATGATATTGACATTTAGTAGTGGGACACTTGGCACAGTTGCAAATGTCACTGGTGATAGCTCTCAGATTTTAGGGAGAGTTGCATCTAAAGAGTATGGTAAAATAACAGTACCAACTTCAAAGACCGAGTTGAAAAATGACAGTGTTAAAAGTGTAAATAATTCCTCTGGTGTTAGCACTGTGTCTGATGGGGCAGTAAGTGATTTGTCAAATAGCGTGCCATTCAAAGCGCCTCTTGTAATTACAAATTCAGTTGATTCTTCTGTGAAAGGAATTTCTTCTGAAAAAATGTTACCAGAACATCACGGCACTGTGTTTGGTTCCTTGGAGTCAGTAAAACAACAGGAGATTCCACAGAAGCAGCCTGTTTATGCGCTTTTGCCTGATGGACGACAGGCAGTTTTTCTGAAATGTATGACTCCAAACAAGCCTGTGGTACAGAAACATAATGTTCAAGAAAATGCTTATAATCAAAATTGTCAACCAAAGAAAACTGGAGCCATGCAACAAAAGCTTTTGCTGAAAATTAAGACCTCTACTTCTGATGCAACTACTGATCTAAAACAATCAGTTAGCAACTCAGTGCCCTCACTACAATTGGATAAAATGCAGTCCTTTAAAAGTCCTGCAATAGGGCAGAAACAGACTATTCTTACTTCTAGTGATGCCTTATTCTTACCAGGTAGATTGATGCCAGCAAATCCCTCTTTGGCAAGCTCTAATTGTGTACTTCCTGTAGAACCTATATGTTCCACCAAGCCTCCAGGGGCATGGTCACAAAAGTGTTCAATTAATTCTACACAAGCAGTAATTGCTAACAAAGGGAATAGTTATGGTAGCCAAAGGTCCACGTGGAACACCAGAAACAAACTTTCAAAAGTCAAACCTTGCTTAAAACAAACTGGTCATAAAAGTTCTGAAGCTGTGGTTTCACAAAGAAACAAGAATTCCAAACGAAAAACTAAGGATGATTTCCAAGAACCCCCTAGAAAGAAAATAATGTTGCACAGGAAGTGCAAAGAAAAGAATCAGACTGAAGTTGTTAGCAAATCAAGTGGCCCTTACAGACCAAGGGCATCAAAGGAAACTGTGAGGACTTTGAAACTACTTCCTTTTAATTCTAAACAACTTGTAAAATGTCCTCGGAGAAATCAGCCAGTTGTAGTTCTGAACCATCCTGATGCAGATGTTCCAGAAGTTGTAAATGTAATGAAAACTATTACTAAATTTAAAGGACATGTTCTTAAGGTCTCATTGTCAAAAAGAACTATTGATGCTCTTCTGGAACCGGCATACTGCAATACTTTGGACATTGCTACTGAGGATCTCTCTCGAAGGAGGCACAGGATGATAAAACCTGTTAGTCCTGTAAAAGAAAGATTTGTGTTAAAATTAACACTGAAAAAGACAAGCAAAAACAATTATCAGATTGTGAAAACTACCTCTGATAATACCCTGAAAGCTAACTTTAGTTGCTGGTTTTGTGGTAGGGTATTTGACAATCAAGATAATTGGGTAGGGCATGGACAGAGACATTTGATGGAAGCTACCCGAGACTGGAATTCATTAGTATAATCTTGATTAGCGAAGAAAGCAAAAATAAATACCTTACAGTACTCGTTTTAAAAAGAACCAAGTTGAATTATGATACACAGGTTATTTAGGTATGGTATATAAATACAAAACAATTTTAAAATAATGCAAAATGATAGCATCAAATGTTGAGATACAACAAAGAACTTTGTGGGTTAGATGTTGTATAACTAATTGCAATTACAGTACCATAAAACTGCATATATTTTTCATTACTATCATGTCCTATATTTTTATTATTCTATAGAATGAGTTCCCAGGATTTTTGTTCTGTACATATTTAAAAACCTAAACATGTAAATATTTTTGTACTGCTCAGTTACTTGCTATAAATCTTGCACAGAATTTTTTTCCCTTTTCGGTTCTGTGCATGCACTACTAAAACTGATTTAAAGGTTTTTCAACTACACACAGCTATTACCCATGGTTTTTTTGTTGTTTTCAATTTGAATTGTTTTTGATTTTGCTTTTTCAGGGATTGAACACTATTGTTAGCAAGTGCCTAAAAGATGTGAAACAGTTTACATTATGTCAACTGTATAACCATAGGTCCAAATAGGACCATTTCCCCAATAGTTTCATTTAAACAAAGCCATATGTGAATGCTTTAAGCTGTATTGCTATGCACATGACACTTGTACTATTTCTGTGCAGTTTGTCTACTTTCTTAGTGAAGTATTTTTCATATAAATTAATAAAACATGTTACAATTGTGGCTAATACATTGAGCCTGAGAATGGAATCAGTTGGAAAGATACAGTATATATTCATAATGTATATGGTGTTTAAGAATGGTGAACATTCCTAATCTGTATTGATTCTTATCAATATTAAATTTGCTATAACTGTGTTTACAGAATGATTGTGAGAGTTTATAGAAATGTATGTTTTCTAGCCCCAGTATGTACTACCCCCATCACAAATCCCAGGTAAATGGCAGCATGTAGTTGCACTGTCCTAGGACCAGAAATTGGATTATACTTTGCTCCAGGAAAACAATCAGTTCCTATAGCTAGTGCAGATTACTCTCCCTTTCTGCTTCCTCAACTGCACTGTCTGGTATTTGGGGAGGCCTAAACTTTGCCCACTCCCCACCCATCTCTACGGGGAGTAACAGCCTTGCAGAGGCTGCTCTACCTCCTGTTGCCGCTGGTAAATAGGAATGGCTCATGCAAGGGAATAAAAGAGTTTATGCTCCCTTACTTTCCTATGTGGACACACAGCCAGGATCACAATCTGACCCACAGAGATTCCTACATTTAGGGCTGTATCCTGCAGTCCTTAGGGAGTCACTGGGAGTCTTGCATAAGGACTGCAGGATTGTACTCTAAATATCTGACTCACTTTTGAAATGTTGCTGGAAATCTTAAATGGATGAAATTCAGCCCTGTGCTCTCAGCAAAGGTTCTGCACATTTAAAACATTGTGAGGTCTTAAATTGAACATAGGTTCCCTGGACTGGTTCTCTGTAGAAGGGTGAATGTCACTCTGACATGAATATGGAGCCTGAACCCGTGTCCGGTGAACATAGTGGTAAACCTCTCAGTGATGCTAATGGGAACAAAATTAGACTAATGATTAAACTTCTATTTCATAAGGTGTAATAAGTGTTAGTATGTTTTCTGTTTTAAAATGTCTCAAATTGTTTTAATGTTTAAATAGGGATTGGTACTTTATATCAGGAAAAGTATGTGCTTTCAACATTTAAACACTTAGAAATTTCCTCTTAAACTCTCCCTGCAAAAAAGTTTATCATCGACAGATTGTTAGATGCAAATAGTTTTATAACTGTCTTAACTTATATTTTCTTTGGCCAAGATTTTTCAAAAATGGGTGCCTAAAGTTAAGCTCCAAACTTATATTTAGGTCCCAAAATAAACATCCCTTTTTGTTTGTTTTTTGTTTTTCCTCCAAAAAGTGCTGAGCACACAGTGGCTCCTAGTGACTACTAAAACTTTTGTTCGTTGTGACTTTTTGGCTTGTTTGTTTTGGTGTACAGTGCAGGTGTTTTTTTACGCATGAATAATGCCGACACCTAAATTGGTGGGGGAGAGTGGAAGTATGAAAAAATGCATTGGTATGTGTTTTGAAGGTGCTTAAGAGTGTGTGTTGCTTTGTTATGTAGAAGCAAAGCAGCAGTCTTTACTGGAAATGAAAATAAGCAATTTGGTGGTAGAAAACTGTGTAATTAATGACTTGCGTCATTCATGAGGTGTTTTTACTTCAGCTCTGTAATAAATGGGTATATAAGTGGATTTAGATTGAAACATATATATTTGCATTCACATATGGAGCAGCATTTCAGATCAAATATTTCATTAAGTGTGAAATATTTTCCTTTCATGATTAAATTTAAGCCTCATAATTAATTTGTCACACAATTTGTTAATTTTGCAAAGCTTTTAATATAGTGGGGAGAAAAGAAATATTCTGAGGCTCTTGCCTGGCTTTTTAACACTAATTTATGAAGAATCTACTACTTGGGCTACTTCTGTGTGGCTTGTGCTGCAGTGCAGCTAAGTGAGAGCATACATGATAATGGTGATTTTAGCCCCCTGGCTGCAGCAAAGCAACTCTTAAGCAGACTGAGTGGGTATATGGATCTTTGTTGTAAATCTAAAATTCTGTTGCTTTTGAAATTCATTCCTGTAATATTGACATTAAATTTTGATCCTTTATAAAACTCAATATGATTTATCAATTTTATATCTCTAACTACTAATTGAGCCAGTTACAAAAGACTCTTGAGGATTTAATTGTACCTTCACACATTCTGCTGCACCATCCAGAATTATATGGATGCAGTGATTGACTGTTGTAATATGGTATCACTCCAAATTTTTGGGGGAACTATATTTATACACACACATTGTCTGTATACATTTTTCATAAGTATTGTGTGGCTGATAGTCTGGAAAATATCAGCTTCTTCAGAGTTAAAGCATTCAGTGTGCATCTTTGTGTTACAGATGAAGGATCCTGTTAAGAGGTATTAAGAGGTACATAAAGTGCATTTGTAAATATCTTTCTGAAAACCTACTGGCAAGGGTTGCAGCCACACAGTTACCAAATTTCATTGATTTAAAAAAAAATGTTGGTTCATATGGAAACACTTTTTAGAATTGGTTATTGCTAACATCAAAGTAAAGATCATATAAATAGACCACACACCAGAATCTTTTTATTAAACATAGCTGCAGTTGGTAGTGCTGCCTGCTGTTGAGGTTGTCTGACATTTCCCATTATAAGACCTTGTCTTTAGTTGCTTATTATTTTGCCAAACTTTTAACTGTTTGGGTTGAAATTTTGCATGCTGGGTTTCTACTTCAGGCTGTTCTTGAAAGTTCCAGCAAAAATTGTTCAGCCACTTCCAAAAACAACATTTGGGGAAAATAGTTTAGTTGTGCTCTAGTGCCTTTATATGTGGGAGCAGGGATTTGAAATTTGGCAGGGGCATGGCACGGTCTTTGTGTCAGATTTGTGCCTTTTTCTCTTCTTGTGAAAAACCACCCAAATTTGGCCAAATTTTAAGCCTTTGAAAGATCTTTGTTCATTCACGTGGCATAAATACTTGAAGTTGAGCAACAAAATTGAGGATTTTGGTCTCCACTGAGTATGCTACAGTCTGGAGTGCAGGGACTGAGCAGGAATTTCCATGCAGGTTGCTGTGGTATTAGGCACAGGAACTGAGAGTTGGAAGATTCCACCCAGCCCAGTATCCTGTCTTCAGATAATGGCCGGTGCCAGATGCTTTAGAGGGAATGAACAGAAGAGCAGAATTTATCAAGTAATCCATCCCATTGTCCAGTCCTGGCATTTCTGCTGGTGCCTAGGTAGTGTGAAAGAGCAACAGCCTGATTTGATTGCAGTGGGGACAAGAACCAGGCTGACAGCAACTGTGGGAGTAGAATGGGACAAGGAGCATGGGAAGGGGAAATCGGCACAATGGAAAATGAGAACAGGTGGAGGAGGAAGACTGAGGTTGGATGAGAGGCCTGGAGTCTGGGACTGGCTGCACAAGGAAATGGGTGGGGATACTGGGACTGTGAGCTGTGTTGGAAGGAAAATTGGTACTTAGGGAGCATGTTGGAGAAGAATGGGACTAGGATGAGGAGGCTGGCTGGGGAGAGATGGGACTGAGACAGGAGCAGAAGGGACCATGTATTTTTTTTTTGGTGGAGGAGGAAGGAACAGGGGCTGATTGGTCTGTGTCTACTAGAGCACACTTCCTTCCAGAACCTGGAATTGAATTCAAGATTTCAATCATTCCTCTGCTGTCAGCAAAAATCTGTGGAAATGCACCGGCAAAGTGTCTTCCCCTCTAGTGGCTGGTCCATATTGAGGATGACAACCTACTGCTGCTATCAGTTAGTCTGTTAACTCAAAGGCAGAGTTCTGTGCTGTGGCTCCATATAGGTGTCAATATGATGCCACGATAGAATTCTTTTTTCCAATTTTTTCCAATTCTTAAAAACCTAGTTTTTTTGTGTAATATCCTATGTTAAAAGAACATGAATAAAGTTGCAAAGTCAAGCACTTAAAAGTTGGGAAATGTCAGAAGTAAGGTTACCTGTGCAACCTTAATTTTAAGGTAATAATTGGAGATATACCAATCTCCTAGAACTGGAAGGGACCTTGAAAGGTCATTGAGTCCAGCCCTCTGCCTTCACTAGCAGGACCAATTTTTGCCCCCAATCCCTAAGTGGCCCCCTCAAGGATTGAACTCATAACCCTGGGTTTAGCAGGCCAATGCTCAAACCACTGAGCTATCCTTCCTCCCTGATGCATGCATATGTATTATAAGTCTAATTACATGACCACATACTTTTTTTTCCCCCACAGGACCCCCTTTTCATTCAGTGGGTTAGAGGTATGGTACTCTAGGGATAATCAGTGTTGCGTAGTAAAGGGGGCTGTTGTTTGTAGGACCTGTTTTATTTGTTGCAGAAGTTGGAAGTTGTGTAGTGAGTGAGGTAGAAGATTGCAAGAAGAGAAAAGATGGTCTCATGGTTTAGACAGTTGAGTGCTGTCCTGGAGAACTGGATTCTATCCCTGCCTCTGCCACAGAGTTCCTCTGTGATGCTGGGCAAGTCACTTAAACCAGAATTTCACAGGTGGTCACTAATTGTGTGTTCACTGTTTTCTGAGTGTCTGACTTGATAACCTGGAGTCTGTTACAGAAGTGCTGAGCACTTACAGTGGGAACTATAATCGGGGGAGCTGTGCTTTGAACATATGAAGTGCTATATAATAAAAAATTTAAAGTAAGGTCCTAGGAGTTGCACATTGGGCACCAAAAATTATTGGAGCCTTTTGACCTTAACCTCTTTGTCTCTGTTCCCCATCTGTAAAATGGGGATAATACCACTGTTCACTTTGTGAATGCTTCTCGTATATTCATTTATTTTCACAACAATCAGATACTATAGTGATGAGCATCATAGAAAAGCCCGTGAGGAAATAATTCTCTTTTCAGAGTAGGTTTGAATATTATGCAGTAAATAAGGTATGGGGCCATATATAGAAAACAAAATACTGAATAGCTACTCAAGTGAGCACACACCATCCTGTGTACTGAATGAAGTGGTGGTTGTGTAGAAAAATAGTAGTTGATCATGTAATTAAAGACTATATCATAATGCATGTGCACAAGTATGCCAAATTAAGGTTGCACAGAGCCTAATGTTGACATTTCCTAATGTCTGAGTGCTTAGTAACGTTAACATTCTTAATGTAATTTGCATATAGTGTGTATATGTATATAAAGAGACAGACATTAAAATTTTAGCACACTTATTGGGAGTGGATGGTAATTGTTTACAGGTATGGGGCTAGCATTTCTCCTGTTATGAAAATCTGGAGAATAACTAAATGCTTTGGGCTAAAATATTAACAGCGCTGTGCTCCTGCCATTCCAGATGTGCAAAGTGACCTTAGTGGGCCTAGAATTTGGCCCATTGTGTATTCTTTGTTACAATAGCAATACACAAAGTATAACAAACAACTTCTGTAACAAGTTTTAGTATCGCTTTGTTCCAGAGCTATTGTGACATCAGCACCCAGTTTTTCTGACTTTTTACAACTTGCCTACTAGGGGTGGTTTTAGAGACAGAAAGAAATGTAGTTTTGTCTCAGCTTTTGAATTTTGAGAATGTGAGCTCCCATGTCTTTCAAAGAACAGTACTGGCAGGAATAAATTACACTACTTGGTCATTATGCTGCAATTTTAGTACCAGGCAGACATCAAGTACTCTAATTCTTGCATGTTAATATGAATAAGTAAGTGAGATCGTTCCGCATCATCGCCAAGCTCTGGAATTAAAAGCAGGTTGAGTACTACATTTTGTCTTCCTTACAATTAAGCCTTACTTTTAGCCCTAAAATTATTGTTCACTGATTCAACATTTATCTATGCATTAATTATTCTTAAAGTCAACTGGAGTACTTTTTTTGTATTGCATTGTAATATGGAAGATATCTGAACAAATAATTACTATGTCCTCAGCTGTCAGACTAAAAACAACTTAATATATTTAGAACCCACTTGACTTGGTATCTGATGAAAACAGTTGACATATTTCCTAGTCATGTCATGACTGGGAGCTTGAACTCATAACTTGGCTAGATTAAAAAAATCATGGACTCAATAGAGATACTTATTTTACTCATGACAACAGTCTGTAACCCACTAACCCTCCTTTGTCCTATGACTGCAGAGCTGTTAATTGCCCACTTCATCTTAAAGGATCTCTTGCAACAGCTGTTTATCCCTTACGCTAAAAAAAATCTGTCCCACCTTGTTTTTAGCTGGGACGCTGATTATCTTTTCCAGACCTGAAGAAGAGCTCGGTGTAGCTTGGAAGCTTGTACCTTTCACCTAAAGAAGTTGGTCCAATAAACAATATTACCTCACCCACCTTGTCTCTTTTATCTACTAATGGCAGATGCTTGAATTGTACAGGTGGTGATCCTGGAACATGCCAACCTGCAGCATGGCACTGTAGTAATCCTGCCTCAATTTCCCTCTTGATTGCCCAAGAATGTAGTGTTTAAGTAATATTTAGCAATGAAGGAACCTGGTGTTCCTACATTAAGCACTAAATCCTACAGGTAACAATTTGCAGACAGGCATTTGAGAAAACTGTCTAGCCAAAAATATACATGGGAGAAAAAATACAGGCATATGAGCAAACTGTACATTGATATTTTTTGTAACAATAGAAGGTATGAAGCAGCTCATGGAAAGATAATATTCACACTAAGATAAACACAAGCTATACTAAAGTACTCTGACAGCAGTTAGAAGCACAACAATAAATATCAACCAGTAATATTACTGTACATTATTCATTTTACAGTATTTTTACATTTTATTTGCACATTTAAAAATACAACCAAAAACCTCATGAATCAGACATTCGGAGTAGAGCTCTAGGCAGTGCTAATCCATTCATATCTCGAAATCCCAGACATGGTATAAAATACTATCCTTGTCAGGTTGCATACAGCGGTCCATTTCTTAGTTACAGTCATTCTACTTTCAAGAACTCTGGATCTTGCAAAGGAATTGCTTTCTTGAAAACAGTGAGCTGTAGTAGATGTAGTTCTTCAAGCACTGAATTTTTAAAAAAATTTTTGTTTAAAATACTTGATCCAGAAACTTTGGGAAGTTGGAAAAATACATATAAAACTCTTGATCTTGTTACAGTTCAGTGTAATTATGAAACTCTAACAATATGTTTCAGTTTGGTGGAATCTTTTGTGTTGTTTTGGCTGTCGATTAAAACAAGGGGTGTATGCTGATGATTCTCTATTATTTCAGCAACACTTGTGAAGCGCTGGATTGAGAAAACAGAAATCAGTTAGAAGTCTCATAGATTACTTGGCTAACAAAATGAAAATCACAAGAATCACTACCTCATCTTCTTTCTCTCTGTCATGGTCATCTTTGGAACTACAGGATCTTCTGAGATCATGTTATCAAATAGGTGTGTCTCCCTTCCCCTGTGCCTAAGTATGTTGCCTCCACTGTGTACTTTGTGTCCTCTAACAGTAGAAGGAGGCAGTAGAATAGAGAAATTTGAACAAATATGTGGTAATGATAGTTATGTTTCGGTTCTCCTATTGCTCATTTTAGGAAGAAGGTTTTGGGACAGGCCACTAAGGCTGAGCTATTCAAAGGTGATGATCTAGGTGATCTGGAAGCTGGTTGCAGGAGCCAATCCCTAGCCAGTGTGTCAAATAATGCTCCAAACAGTAGTAAAATTTCATTCCCTTTACTTGAGGGTTGGTTTATTTCTCAAAATCAACAGTCCAACATAAATCAAATACATAAGCAAGGTGGTGTTGGTTGTCCCCTTTCCCAGAATCATAGACTATCAGGGTTGGAAGGGACCTTAGGAGATGATCTAGTCTAACCCCCCCTCAATGCAGGACTGCTCCCCAGACAGATTTTTGCCCCAGATTCCTAAATGGTCCCCTCAAGGATTGAGCTCACAACCCTGGATTTAGCAGACCAATGCTCAAAGCACTGAGCTATCCCTCCTGCAGGTCTCCCTGACCTCCTTGCCAGCCTTTTATCTGAAGAACAGGTGGTCTTCAGGCTATTATCTCATCTCTGGCCTGAAACCCATCCCCTGGGAGGCAGATAATGAAGCTCAGGTGGGGCTAAGCCTAATTCCCTCAAAGGGCCTCCTACCATGTGATAATGGTATTTGAACCTCCAAATCTCCATACTGCTTTAGAAATAGCCTGATTATCAATGTAGCATAACATTGACACAGTGAGGTCCTGCAGGGATCAGTTCTGGATCTGGTTCTGTTCAATATCTTCATCAATGATTTAGATAGTGGCATAGAGAATATACTTATAAAGTTTGTGGATGATACCAAGCTGGGAGGGGTTGCAAGTGCTGGAGGACAGGATTAAAATTCAAAATGATTTGGACAAACTGGAGAAATGGTCTGAAGTAAATAGGATGAAATTCAAAAGACAAATACAAAGTACTCCATTTAGAAAGGAACAATCAGCTGCACAAATACAAAATGGGAAATGACTGCCCAGGAAGGAGTACTGTGGAAAGGGATTTCGGGTCATAGTGGACCACAAGCTAAATATCAGTCAACAGTGTAACGGTGTTGCAAAAAAAGCGAACGTCATTCTGGTATGTATTAGCACACGGGTGGGCAAACTATGGCCTGCGGGCTGCATCCAGCCTGCCAGCTGTTTTAATCTGGCCCTCGAGCTCCAGCTGGTAAGTGAGGTCTGGGGCTTGCCCTGCTGCAGCTGGGGAGCAGGGTTGGGGCTGCTCCATGCGGCTTCCAGAAGCAGTGGCATGTCCCCTCTACAGCTCCTACGCGTAGGGTCAGTCGGGGGGGGCTCCACTCTGCATGCTGCGCCCACCCCAAGTACTGCCCCTGTAGCTCCCATGGGCCGGGAACCACAGCCACTGGGATCTGCCAGAGTGGCATCTGCGGATGGGGCAGTGCATAGCAGAGCTGCCTGGCTGCACCTCAGCGTAGGAGCTGGAGAGGGGACATGCTGCTGCTTCTGGGAGCCACTTCAGGTAAGCGCTACCCCGAACCTGCACTCCTGAGCCACCCCCTGGTGCCCCAACCCTCTGCCTCAGCCCTGATCCCCCTCCTGCCCTTTGATCCCCTCAGTCCCAGCCCAGAGCACCCTCCACCCCAAACCCCTTATCCCCAGCCCCACCCCAGAGCCTGCACTCCTAGCTGGAGCCCTTTCCCCTCCATATCCCAATGTCCTGCCCCAGTCCTGATCCCCCTCCCATCCTCTGAACCCCTTGGTCCTAGCCTCTAGCACCTTCCTACACCCCAAACCTCTCACCCCCAAGCCTGGAGCCCCCTCCTGCATCCAAACTCCTCATTTCTGGAGCCACCCCAGAGCCTTCACCCCCTCCCAAACCCCAACCCCAATTTTGTGAGCATTCATGGCCTGCCACACAATTTCTATACCTAGATGTGGCCCTCGGGCAAAAAGTTTTAGCGGGAGTGTTGTAAGCAAGACATGAGAAGTAATTCTTTCACTCTACTCCATGCTGATTAGGCCTCAACTGGAGTATTGTGTTCAGTTGTGGGCTCCACATTTCAGGAAAGATGTGGGCAAATTGGAGAGAGACCAGAGAAAAGCAACATAAATGATTAAAGGTCTAGAAAACATGACTTATGAGGGGAGATTGAAAAAATGGGGTTTAGTCTGAAAAAGAGAAGACTGGAAGGGGACACGATAGCAATTTTTAAGTATGTAAAAGGTTGTTACAAGGAGGAGGAAGAAAAATTTTTTTTCTTGATCTCTCAGGATAGGACAAGAAGCAATGGGCTTAAATTGCAGCAAGGGAGGTTTAGGTTGTACATTAGGAACAACTTCCTAACTGTCAGGGTGGTTAAGCACTGGAATAAATTGCCTAGGGAGGTTGTGGAGTCTCTGTCATGGGAGATTTTTAAGAGCAGGTTAGACAAACTCCTGTCAGGAATGGTCTAAGTAATTAGTCCTGCCACGCGTGCAGGGGACTGGACCAGATGACCTCTTGAGGTCCTTTCCAGGTCTACGATTCTATGATTACACTCCAGAAGAGTTTTAACAGTTATGCAAATGCAACCCAAGATATCAACTCTCTTTTTGGTAAGTGGTGGGGAGACAGAGGGAGCAGTTCAGAATAATTTTCTCCCTAAGTATTTAAATGTAACTGTTCTTTTTTCAAAGATCCCATTGAGTTCAATGGGAGCTGTTGCATGAAGGATGGTTAGAAGATTGGTTTTCAAGAAAGGATGGAGAATTTACACTTAGTAAGAGAAGTTCTGATCCTGATGACTGTCCAAAATGATAAAATATATTTGTATATTTTAAACTAATCTGTGACTTTGAAGTCCCAATTTGCAGTAACCTAAGTTGCCTTCTGAGGTGGATTTAAAGCAGTGGTTCTCAATCGGGGTACACAGAGGTCTCCAAGGGATACATCAGCTCATCTAGATATTTGCCTAGTTTTTACAACAGGATACATAAAAAGCACTAGCGAAGTCAGTACAGACTAAAATGTCCTACAGACAATGACTTGTTTATACTGCTCTATATACTATACACTGAAATGTAAGACTATGTTCCAGTTGATTTATTTTATAATTATTTGGTATAAATGAGAAAATAAGCAATTTTTTTCAGTAATAATGTGCTGTGACACTTTTGAATTTGTATGCCATCTGATTTTGTAAGCAAGTAGTTTTTAAGTGAGGTGAAACTTGGGGGGTACACAGGACAAATCAGACTCCTGAAAGGGGTATGGTAGTCTGGAAAGTTGAGAGCCACTGATTTAAAGTACCTTATTTTATATTTGTTTCTTTGGATTTTTCAGTCTGAAGGATAAATCAATTATTTGATGAGGTATATTTTTATCTTGGTGAATGAAGATTTACATCCTAACAATGTAATTAAAATAGACCCCTTCATTTTTACTTATTAGGGCATAAAATTGAAAAAGGAAAAATCACTCACCTCCTCGCCAGTTTTTTCTCTGCCCAGTGCATATCGTTTAGTTGATTCAATAAATCGTACAGGGATATTATACACTTTTTTGTTGTAAAACACAACCAGTGTGTACGGCTGCTTTGAATCTTGACCAGAACTCTTCCTTATCAGAAAAGATCCATCCTATATCAAGGAAAGGAAATGCAATAATATTTTATTAGTTTATTTTGTTGCTATCATTGAGGATGTATCAAAATTCACTGGGAGAAATGGGGGAGTTTCCCCCCAATATTAGCTTATACAGGTGTCGTTTAGTAGCAGGTAATAACAGCTTCCTGGGGATCACAGGACATTAGGAAGTGAAGACTGTACAAGCTGCCACTAGTGGCAGTAGGTAGGCAAGGAAGGAGAGAGAACCTGAGCAGATGAAATGCTCTCAACAGCTTTACAAAAGCAGCAAACGAACACTGAGAGCCAGTGTTGGGGTTACCCTAATGCTCCCTAGCCAGCGATATCCTATCCTAAAGATTACCCCACTCTTCTGTCCCTCTGTCCCATGTGGTGGAGCCATAAAAAAAGAAATATTTGTTGGGGGAAAGAAAGTCTGAAAGACTGTGCCTTTACCTGGCACATAGGGTGCTGCCCTAAGTGTGATGCTCCCTGTGGCATTAGAGCTTTGTGCAGGCTGATCTAGTCTCAGTCAGGAAGTTCAGACAAAGGCTAAAGCCCAGGTCAGAGGGCTCAGTGGTGTGTGTGGGGGTTGTTAAGTTATCATTTTGAAATAAAGTGGTAGGACCAATTTTACAGATACCAGCATTTGAGTATGAGACAGTGGGCAGTGATGGAGCTTGTTTAGTATCTGTGGCCTGTTTCTTGCATTGTAAGGGATGTATCTGAGTTAATAGATCTTTTCCATCTCTAGCTGCTATAATGCTATTGCCTCCAGTGGGCCAAAAATCTGTACTGAGTTACACAGGTGCAACTTTAATTGGCTTTAGAGATCACCATTTCAACCAAATCTAAACTGTGTAGACACACTTCAGCCAACACTACTCTAACCTGTTCAGGGTGGGGCCCAAACTGTCTGGGAACAATTCAAGTTTTATTCCCCATTCCACGTGTCTAAAATGTTCTTAAAAGAGGCATACTGCAAATGGTAACTCCCTGCTTTACCTTATTTGATTTGTATAATGCATCTTCTGCAGTTTTTCGATCACAATAAGCTGCATACCATGCTTTATCATGAACACCAGCATCCTGTGAGAGAGATGGAGACCTTTGTCAATGCAGTGGAAAAGCCTGGTTTTCTTCTGTAACTTACAGCAAAATAGAATGATGGTTTCTTCATTGGATATTCTGTACTACACAGCTATAAGATAGGGATCATAAAATATGGACACATACTGTAGTGTATCCATTGCCAAATGATGATGATTATAGAGAACCATAAGTGGGCAGAACACTTTAGAAAACACATAGTTAAGACAGGCCTCTGTCAGGAGCTCATGGTCTTAACTGGACAGATGCAGTTCAAATGAAGGATGAGTTGAAACCAGTCAGTGAATGCTAAGAGAGGAGATCTTAAGGAGAGGTATCCATGTGGAGATGGAGGATAGTTGGCATTTGTATAGCAGAAGACTATTCCAGTGGAAAGAGAAGGGATTAAGAGAGAGACTTGTGAGTCATTTTAACTATTAATAATTAAATATAATTTTTTGCTGATATTTACATACTGATTTAACATATTTTTGTGTATTGCAGTGGGTGTTGGCCACAGGATGCCAGGTTTCTTTTACACCCTCCAGATCAAGCAAGTTGTATAATGTGGTGACTCCGCCCTACCTAAGGTTGTTCTCAGTTCTGAATATATCGCTGTGGGTTGGGTTAAACCCCATTTAAACTGTAATGACCTCCACCCCCTCATTTAAGATAGGTGAGTGAGACAGCTAAACAGCCCCACATGATGTCTGGTCTACACTACAGAGTTAGGGTGATGCAAGGCAGCTTACATCGACCTAACTATGTAAGTGTCTACACTAAATTTTCACTCCCGCTGATGTAACTGCTCTGCTACGCTGACTTAATAACTTGACTCCACCTCCAGGAGAGGCATAGAATCAATATTGATGTAATTAGGTTGAGGCAGTATCAGCGTAGCCACTGCGTTGCTTACATTGACTGGCTTTCAGAAGCTATCCGACAATGCCTCATGCTGACAGTACAAGTGCTCCTGGTGAGAATGCGCACTGCTGACACAAGAAGCAAAGTGTAGACACACACAAGTGATGTAATTAGTGCGGTGCTTATATGCCGACATAAGTTAGGTCAACTTAATTTTGTAGTGTAGACATGCCCTAAGACCAAGGGTATATGAACCTACCCAGTCATTTTGACCATGTGGGTAGAAGGCTCCATAGGTTATTGTCTTTGGGTACGGGGGGGGGTGTATGTGTGTGTAAGGCTATGTCTCATTGTGAATTAAGGGTGTGAATCCCAGCTCATGTAACATACTCACCAGCTCAATGAGACTGAGCACAAGTATAAATAGTAATGTAGCTGCAATAACACAGACTGCAACAGCGGCACAGCTTAGCCAAGTACATACCCGTGGGGCTCGGATAGGTTTGTACTTGACATGTGCTATTGCAGATCCACTACCATTTATACATGTGCTAGCTCAATGATAGCTTCTGAGAGTATGTGTATGCAAGCTGGGAATCATGCCCCTAGCTCGTAGTGTAGACTTAACCAGAGAGGTCGGGGGAGAGACAGAGAGTGTATGAGTGAGTAGAGAAGCAGGACAGAGAGGGCCTGAACAAGCACCTGGGAGCATTACACTGCAGAAAGCCTAGAGAGAAAGTTTTTAGTGCTGCGAGTGAGGACACTGTCTCCTGTTATGGGGTTCCTCCCATGTTTGGGGAAATAGAATTTTGTATGTTTTCTGTAAATAAGATTGCATCAGAGGTACCAGACTCCAACTTCCATTTCGCCTCCCAGCTGAAACAATCAGCAGGGACCCATATTTTCACTAGATGCTCAAAAAGAGGTAACAGTAACTTTAGCTTGTATGGGTGGAAACTTCACTCTGATTTCCCCTTTGCTCTATCAATTTCCCATGCTCCTCAAAGCAGCAGCCATTAATTCTATTCATACCACATTCTCCTCCAAACTGACAGAGTTTTCAAAACTGGTTAAAGCATCCTGCAAACTACACTCTCCCCATTTCTTTTCTTCCACTCCAGTTGGATTCTGTCATCCAGTGGATACTCCTAGATGCTAGAGGTGATGGCTGCTTTTATACCTCCAAACATTTCTCAGACAGCAGGACTGTGTATTGAACAAGCCGCCCTCCCCAGTGAGTACTGATAACTTTTGATTATTTATTGAAAGGATCCTTCTGCAGGAATCACAGTTCCTGGGGTCAGGCCCTGGATCTGCCATTGACTTGGCTATATAATCTTAGGCAAGCCACTAAACTTCTCTGCGTTAGTTCTCCCAGTTATAAATGGGTACAATACTTTTCTAATTCTTGGAGTGTTGTGAGACTTATTTATTAATATCTGTGAAATGTTTTGAAACCTCAGTTTATAAGGGCAGAGTGTTATCATTAAAAGCTGGGATCTTCTGTATAGAAAAATAGTAAGGACAAAAATGTCAAAATCACCTAATTCCCATTTTCCAAAATTACTTGGTCCTTTAGGCGCCTAAGTCACTCAGGTGCTTTAGAAAAAATTACCTTAATTGCGTATCTGGAAGCACATATTTTTGCTCAGATTTATTTTCCTGTAATTCAGAGGGGAGATTAAATTTTTTCTTGCAGTTGGGGAACAGTGGTACTTACTGTACAGGAAGGGGAATTATTGTAATATTTTAAAAATGTGCTTTATTTTATTCTATCATATGATGATATGCGGTACATAACGTACACACAGATGGACTGAGATGCAAGGGTCCGCCAGACCCGCTGACCCTTCACTAGAAACATGCATTTTATTAAACAAAAGAGTACTGTCCTAAGGGAAGAGTCATGAGTGGGGGAAATAACCAGGACTTCAGGAACCCCAGACTGTATGGGTCTGAATAGCATTGGCATTAAAGTGGTTTCAATCATTTAATTAGAACCAGGTAAAAAGTAAAACAAACTAAAACTAGGACCTCTGAAAAGATCTGAAACCTTCAAGGCAGCCTCTGTCTGTAAAGGACTGGATTAGGGTACTAAGGTGTAGCAGCAAAGACAACAGGAATAAAACACGGCCTCTTCATATATGTGAGAGCTTACGGTCAAAGTATGGCTGAAGTGAGCTAAAATTTGTTATAGAGCTAGTACTTAGGCTGAAAGAGAGAGCTCAGCACATCCTTGACTCTCAGCACTTCTCTGCTATCTTTGACCTTCCCCCACATGTCCCTGGAAGAAAAGAAAGAGGGCTGGCCTAAATACTACAGTCAAAATACTTTCTCCCTAACTGCTCCAGATTTTGGGGAAGTGAATCTTTATTCTATCTTTTATTTTTATTTTTAAAAGGAGAGATTGTTACTCAATTCTTTGTGGTAGGGTGTTTCCAGAGTGAAGCTTCCTTTTGATAATGAGTTATTATTTTTAAGGGTTGCTTGTGCTAACTGTTGATTGGGAATTTCTGCCTCCAAATATGTCTAAAATAGTTATTTATCTCCCCCCCTGGAAGTAACAATTATTCTTGACTGCCTTTCATTCTCTATAGATGATAGTTCTAATCCATCTAACTTCTTATAATGCATCCATCATTTTGCTATAAATGCCATTACCCTGGGCCCTATGTGTTAAAAGCCTCTCCCATTTCCCTATAAAAGCGGTTAATGCAGGAGTGCAAGTATATTTGCAAGACATCAGTTGTATTTGTATGTGTGAGCAGAATCAAAAGTGAAATATAGGATGACAGAATCTGGATATAAGTCCGTAATGACTTACTGGACTCCAGATTGCCACTGGCTCTGAAAGCATTCAATGGTTAGGCATATGGAGTTGTACAGAATGAAGTAAGGGAAGATGCAGGTAAGCTTAGCAAATCTTAATGTTTTCACTATACTTCCTGTAGCTCTCCCATCACACAATCCCAAGAGGGTTTTTTTTATTCCTTCCTATTGGATTTTCATAAAAAAAATAAAGTGGGAGAATGATCTGGGGCTTTTTTTTCCCTTTAAGGGTGTGTATGCAGACTTGTGAGTTTATAGTTTGTATGTCAAGTGGCTGCTAAGTTAGCAATTATTACTGCGAACAGCTGGAATTGTCACAATAAATGTTCATTGTATAGTTAGTGCTGTTCTGTGGGTGTCATGCATACAACCTCTTCATAAGACTCTTTATAGAATTTGCTAGAATATACCCTGTGTGACGAAGTGGGACTGTTCTTAATGTTTCCTCTGAATACTGTGTGGGTTCCTCAGTTTCCCCATGCATTTCTTAAGTCTCTAGGGGGTGAGAGTGTTGCAGAGCAAAGGGCCAGTGCACATAAATGGCTGACACTCTATCACCTGGCAACTAATGGCCGGGGCCCTTCCCCCCAGCAAGGCGATAGCTAAAGGTGCTGGAAAACAAAGAGATCAGGTGACCTCCTGGCCCGGGAAAGGAACAAAGCCCAGAGGAAGAGGGGCTGGAGGGTGCATCAGTTTGGAGCTAGCTGGGGACCAGGAGTGAATGCAGATGTGGGTGTCTGGCTTGCTGCCCCCAGGATGGACCTGGCTGAGGGGTCCTGTTCTCTGTACCTACAAGCTCTGTTTTAGACCATGTTCCTGTTATCTAATAAACCTCTGTTTTACTGGCTGGCTAAGAGTCATGTCTGACTGCGAAGTGGGGGTGCAGGACCCTGTGGCTTCTCCAGGACCCCACCAGGGCAGACTCGCTGTGGGAAGCGCACGGAGAGGCAGAGGATGCTGAATGCTCCAAAGGTCAGACCCAGGAAGGTGGAAGCCATGTGAGCTTCTTGCCCTGAAGACAGTTTGCTCACCAGAGTCCTGACTGGTTTTGTAGGGAGCAGTTCCAGAGCATCACCCAGGAACTCCGTGCCACCCTGTCTTCATTTTAAATTTAACCTTCATCATTTCTGAGTTCCATGAGTGTACATATGATGTCACTTTTTCTTGAGGGAAGGAGTATGTCATTTTATTTTCATACATCATCTTAACTGCATTACAATAAAGTTGTTGCTTTCACAGGAAGGTTTAACAACAACCCACCCCTCTCCTCTTTACAGTGCAAGGGGTCCACGAGTCCTTCAAACATAATACAGTGTGACTGGAACTGTTATGTTAACTGTAATGGAGCAGGGGGAGCAATGGCAAATCTGGAATGCTCTCGTACTGTGGTGATTAGCGCTGTATAAAAACCTATATAGAATAGACAAAAACAGCTTCTCCCTGAAACCTTCCTTCTTCCTTCTGTCACAAACTGTTGGGAATAACCTAGCTGAACAGAGAGCTCATGCCAGCTGTGCAGTCAACCATTTAATGAAGGTGTTGCCTTCATGAACCAAACAAACTCAAAGAGCACCTATGCTGTACAGTTTGCTGCAGCAAATGATAATGCCAGTGTAAATTATAATTTTGGGGAAAATATCATTGATTTCATCAGCAATGTTTCACTTTTTCTGGTGAAATGG
Organism: Mauremys mutica; assembly: GCF_020497125.1. Taxonomy (NCBI): domain Eukaryota; kingdom Metazoa; phylum Chordata; order Testudines; family Geoemydidae; genus Mauremys; species Mauremys mutica. Next base: position 99,505,550 of record NC_059078.1, read on the forward strand.
ATCTTTTAGTCAGTCAATCTTCTGGTTTTGTCCATAGCTGCTATATTAAAAGCTCCAAATATAATTGTTACAAGCTGTTTGCTTTTGTATCTGCTGGATTATTTTTATGAAAAAAGATTTTTCATAATATCCACTATGACCGACTGTTAAAATTGTTCCACAATTGCAAGTTCTTTGTGTTCCCCTTGCTGCTGTATTATCTTTGTCATATCAGCCTTTAGAACATTTAGTGTTACTGGTTCTGCAATAATAGAGCCTTTGTTCGGCCCTCAACAGAACTATTTCTACTTCGTTTGTGATTACTAGACAGGATGACTTCCTGCATTCTGTCTTCTGCCATCTTCCAAAGGGAGACGGAAGGGGACATATTGAAATAAAAGTAGCCATATTTTCTTAGATTTTTTCAAACCTGTTATGTTGAAATACAAAATAGAAAAAGTTTTCCAGTTATTCACAAAGATAACTTGGCACTAATTCCAAAAGGGGTTTATAGTGAAAGGAAATCTGTTTTAGGGAGCAGCAGGGCGCAAGGCTGATGGGGAGGGACTAAGATTATTTGTCAGGTGGAAGGATCGTAGTTTTCATAGAGAAGGGTGTGGGCAACCAGTGGCCTCTCACTTAGTCTCTTAGATCCCATCTCTGCTGACGAACCAAACTGCATTAAACAGGGCAATGTTTTTAAATATGACTCTGTCTTGTGCATTCCTGTGCTGCTGTGTTGTACTATCTCTGGCAGACTCATGCTCCAACAAGGCTGGAGGATCTCTACCTAGCATGGTTCACAAGTGTGTGTTCCCACTAGTGTATTCTTGGATCTCTCATTATTTATCCACTGACACAACAACTGCAGACAGTTTGCACGGCTTTGGACTAAACATGTGGACACATACTTTCAGAAAGGCTAGTGAGCAGCTGAGTTCAGCTATGAAATACAAAAAGGAAAAGGGCAATGAAGTGCACTCTATATCTATCTGCACCCAGGACTGGGCTAAATATACCAATAAGGCATTTTCTGTTTGCATCAAACAATCCCATAGCGAGTAAAGTGAAGACCTGAAACAGAAGTTTGACTACGCTGCTTTTCAGTTCTTGTTTACATTGCACAAGAAAACTTTTCCTGCCTAGGTTTTGTATAACTCTATCTAATCGTAATTCTACAGTTTAGCATGGCTTTAACATCCTGTGTGTTCCACCTATTTTGAGCTGGAACTGGGCAACTAGATGACTTATACCCTGACAAAAGATTTCACTGTAGATAGGGCCAAAGTTGTTATCATAAGGAAGGAAATGGACCACAAGCACCCTCAGCACAGGATTATGCTTTCTTGGAGAGTAGATGGTGTGAAGAAGTGTAGGATCAGAGAGCCAGGGGTCTCTCTGTAAGACTCCTTTTACAACAGAACCTGATGGCACATGCTTCCTCATGTGTCTCTTTTAACCCTTAGCTAATTTCATACCTGGTCTGTAGTATCCAAACTAGCTGAAATGCTGCTGCGTGGAAGAGTGCCCATTGTGCGGTTTGCAGTGTCTAGCGGTTCTGGGAAGAACAAGGTGTAACACGTGTAAGTGTCCAATGTAACTATTCCTATTATTTTGTTGGGGGCAGAGGTAGGAGGAAACAATGATGCAATAGATTGTCACAACTCTGTTGGCTAAAGGAATAAGGAGAACAATCCATCCCACTTTAAGAGAGTGACCAATATCTTCATAAAAGTAAATTCTGGAGCCTATTAAAATTCTCTGGATAATTTATAACCATATAATGGAAATGCTGAAATCTTTCTGATATATATTATCATTTTATCTAATTTACAATTCTATCTGTGTAAAAATAATGAACTGCATATAAGAAATCTTGCCCTAAATCTGAAACTGTAAATTGAAATATTTCCAACTGCCTCTTAAAAGTATTATTTACAGCAGAATTTAAGCATTAGTCATAATGAAAGTATTCCATTTTTTTCTGTAGTGCAAGAACAAATGGCTGGATTCAATAAAAACGTCATCTGGCTTCCAAGTTGCAGACTGAACCAGCCCAGAAAAATGTTATATTTGGGGTCTTGTGTGGTATGGAAGCCAGATGGAATTTTATAGAATTCAGCCCAAACTGGCTTAGGTTTTGACTTTCAGAGGCACAAAGGGGAATTAGGTGCACAACTCCCATTGACTTTCCCAGTAAGTCCCACTGGTCTTCCTTAATTGTACTAATTAAGCTAATACCATACAACCAGCTGGGTATTTTAATCTCATGTGTTACAGAGACCAACATATTCAGAATCCAATGAATATATATGTGGCAATTGAAATAAACCCAGACTTACTATAAAAGATAAATTGTGCTTACTTGGTAGGGCTGGTGGCTTTTGAGGTAATGGCCTGAAATAAATATTTAGAGATTAGCGAAAGGTATGAGGATGTCTACCTAACACCTATGTTTGAATAACTGAGCATGTGTATGGAAGAAAGCAATAACAGAGTGTGTGTGGTGATGTATATGTTCCCCCATGAGGTTGAGGACTGAAGTAAAAGTCTCAGGAAATAAAACTTTAAAAGGGAAGTAAAAGCTGCAGAGAGAAGAATGCTTCCCTCTGAATCTCTCACATCATTTTGTTCAAACTTAGTAGCGAGTCTCGTGTCTATAGCTATAAGAAAGGAAATGAAACTAGCTTTTACTTTTGGGCTGTCGTTGGTAGGGGTGGAAGTGGGAGCTCTTGGTTGGGACCTCGTCGCCGTTCAGCGGCTGTAGGTTTCTCTGTAATATGGAAAAAATTGTAAATTCAGGATTAGCTTTAAAAATAATCACCCCAAGTGGGAGATGACAACTTTAATTCATTGTTTTAATTTGTAGAATAAACATTATTTAGACTGTGCCTTTTCTCTAACTCACACACTAAGTGAAATGCTCATGCACACTGGGCCATATTGTACCACAGATTTTCAGGCAGTGCTCTCTGTTGATTTAAACGGGGACTGTTTACAAATGAGTGGTGTGATATTGCCCCTTAATGCTAGTGAATTAAAGCACAGGACGTTTAACTAATAACAATAGCAAATGAAAAACTGAAACAAGGAGGGCCAGATTCCTCCACTCTTACTCACTTTCGGTGGCATTCTCCTCTGTCCTGGGGGCCCACTTATGTCCTCCAAATGGCTCTCTTGTGGTGTGACTTTCACCCTTTGAGTAGTCTATTACTCTGCCTACGACCCCACTGATTTCAATGGGACTGTTTGCGGAGAAAAATGCTACTCAGCGCAAGAAACGGGGGCAGATTCATGTTCTAAATCACTAAAAGCAAAAGTTCAGTTCTTGTGAACGTGAACTTTTTTCAGTGTAAGAGAAATAATTTACCTTCAGTAACACTTAAATTCTCTTTGTGTGGTAAACTTGGTTTCTATAATAAAACAAATGTCAATCAAAACATTTTGTATACTTAAATGACATCCAGTTAATATTTTGTAAAATAGACATTGCTGTAGAGGATCTTTGTTTCAGTATTATACAAAACTCCCCGATACCTGTAGTGGCGAACAATTGCATGTATATGTACAGCTCAAAACATGCACGTACCCCTAAACAACCATTATAAAATAATAGCATACAAAAGTTAGATTAAGAGGGTTATTGGTTTTCTGTTTGCATCTTAAACATGCTACACAATGTAGACTTAGTTCTCTACCACGTTAAAAGGATGCTAGCCCCTTAAATTTGGATCAAAATTTAGATTTTTAAGAGGGTTTTCCAAAAGCTTAAGCCCAATAAAAATGTTTCCATAACATATTTTTATTATAAAAATAGTGTTCACATTTTGAAACCAATGCTCCTGTGTAATATTTGCAAGCTAAATTTTGCATCGTTCATTGTCCAAGCTGGAAGAAATAAGTGCAGAATAAAAAGAGTTGGAAATGAACTTGTTTTTAATTTTTTTTCCAGATTTAATAATCCAAGTTGTTGGTAGGTATAGGAACTTGTTTAAAGTATGATTAAGTTAACAGTATCCCAATTAATGCATTCTTTAGCAACATTGCAACAGTAAATAGTCATGCAAAGCAATATGACATGTTGGCAAAAGGATGTGTGTGTTTACTTTGAAGAAAAGATTTTTCCACTTGTTATTTACACTTGAAATTGACAGGGATATTGTGCTTGGGGAGATAAGGGCATTACCTTCTCATACAAAGAATTCAGATGGATGATTGTGTAAATATGATCAAATAGATTTTGTAACATAAACTTGGAAAGACTCCAACCCTGTTTATGTGAGCAAGAGAGACCAAGGTAAAAGCCCATTTTTACCTTGAGATATGACTCTTGTTCTAGGGTGATATTTTATTCTCATTCCCTAGGGGAGACTCCTACACACATCAGTGGGAATTTCTGGACGCAATCTGAGGGCAGAACATGGTTCCAAATAACTCTCATTTATTTTCTTGAGTCCCACTAATGTGGATTCTACCACTATCTCCTAGGGAAGAGAATTCATATACTGATAACTCTCTGGGGGAAAAAGACTACCCCAGGTGTATTTAATCTAAATTAGTTTCCAGCAATGCCCAGGTGTTTTTCCCTTTGCTGCTGAGTTAATGTACATTCCATAGCCAAGTCTTTGGGACCCCCTTTAATTGCATATATGCTATCATGATTGATTTCCACCCTTCTTGCCGCCACACATTTTATATATTAAAACCTTCATGATGGCTCCAAAACATTTTTCAATGGTTAGAATAGTCTCTGTGGCAGGCCAGAGGATTTTCTGCCATTCTTGTGCTAACAGACTCTGGAGTATATCTTCCTCTCTCCAATTCTGTATGTAACTTCTATCAATGTTAATTAATCAAGGGGCAAAAATACTCTTAATTCTTTCCTTACTTCCCATTAAGGAAACCGTATTTATGACCAAGTTCAGTTTTACAAGCATATTAAGAATCACAGGTGGGATACTGTACAGTATCATTATAAAAATACAACGTCCACTTACTGCTGGTTTTACTGGATTAGGTGTCTTCTTTCTGAGGATTGAAAAAGTAAGTGATCATTTAAAAGACACATGCAGTGCATTGAACAATCAAGTATATATAGTTAACTGTTACTATAATATTATTGGCAGAGGTGGGATTTTGGGTTGACTCCTGCCCTTCCTTGGGCTGATGTAATAGAGAAAAAGGGGGAGAGGCTATGTTGCATTTAATATAGGTTTCAAAGATAGCGGTGGGAACCATACCAAGGTGTGTGAGAAAGCTATGTCCTGCAAAGAACCAGGCCATGGCTACTAGGAGGGTGGTTTGTAAGAGAAGGAGAATGGCTTTATACATGCACAGGTATTGCTGAAGATCTCATCACTGCAGCATTTGATTGTCTCAAGCAGGCCAGCAGGTTTTCTGTCAGCAGCAGCATATAGTAATTGGAAACAACTCCAGCATGCAAACCGGCCCAGCTTGGAGAAATAGTAGAGTGGCCTGCAACTAGCAATCCCACCTTGTTCTTGCCAGGGCAGGATGCCTCTTGCTCTGGACTCATGGTTCGTGGATAGATAACTCTTGCTTCGATGGCTGCCTCCAGTAAGAGCAGGATTTAGTTATTACTAAATCTAGCAATTAACAATGAAAGAGAAGCAGTGATATTTTGTTACTCACATTGCCCTTGGTAATGGTGATGGAGTTGCAATAGAGGGAAATTTGGATTCCTGAGCTCCACTGTTGCTGTGATCTAAATACCCACACAACATATTTAGTATATAATATTTAACATATCTGAGCATTGTTTTTTTCTTTAATAATCATACTGAAATGTGCTTAGGTGGCACTTGTAGTCCCTGAAGAAAAGATTATGCATCACTCTATTTTCATACTCTGAGTGGAGAGATACTTCCTTGGTGGTGGTGAGTGCTTCCACTACATTGCTGCCATCAAGGACTGTGGTAAGGGGACACTGGGCATCAATAGCTATGGAGGGGAATTCATGATTAAGAGCTTTCTAGATTTGGGAAACTTGCATTGGTGTAACTACATCAGTGCAAACCCTTAATGCAATGAAGTACAGTAGGTCTTCATTCTGTAACTCTCCAGGGTAAGTCACATTGGTGAAAGCACTACTTCTACCAGTACAGAGCATCTCTGTATATAGTCTACACCAGCGGTTCTCAACCAGGGGCCCAGGGGGGCCCCTAGGGTTCCTAGGGGGCTGTGAGCAGGTTTCAGAGGGTCTGCCAAGCAGGGCCAGCATTATACTCGCTGGGGCCCAGAGCAGAAAGCCAAAGCCCCCCAGCATGGGGCTGAAGCCTGGGGCCCTGAGCCCCACCACCCGAGGCTGAAGCCAAAACGTGATCAACGTAGCTTTGCGGGAGCCCCTGTGGCATGGAGTCCCAGGCAATTGCCCTGCTTGCCACCCCTTAATGCCAGCTCTGGCTTTTATATGCAGAAAACCAGTTATCATGGCACAGGTGGGTTATGGACTTTTTACAGCATGTTGGGCTTGGGGGATGGCACACAAAGGTTGAGAACTCCTGGTCTACACTGAGTGCAAAAACAACAACTCAAGTCTAAAGCAAGTTGTTTACTGACTTGTCTTTACACTGACTAAGCTCTTTAACTGTTCATTAAACTCCTTTTCTTAACACTGATGGTTGTAGTTTAAACTTAAAGGAACGTACTACTGCATTTGAGGTCGTCAATAATATGTTGACCAAAAATCTTTCTAGCAATCACCATGTCTTCAGTGCAAAATACTTACTTTCATCATTATGTTCTTCAATTCTATCGTGCTCCTGAAATTGAAATACACAGTATTTGTCAGCTCACACTTACAATGCAGCAATTGTAAAAAATGATAAATATGTAAGTAGAATCTATGGAGAAGGGACTAAGATGTTCTGGTATGGGCCATATAGAATTGCACCAATGTCTAAAATGTTCGTATAGAGTGTATATTATATTAAGCCTCTCTAGTACATTTCATCCAGCTATTTGAAATCACTTAACAAACCATTCCTTAACTCTTAACACCCCAGCATAGTAGATGTTACTGAACCTCAGGCTCCAAGTACTCCATAGTAAACTGGAGCTAAATTCAGCAGTAAGATACCCTAGTTCACATAGCATGCCAGACCAGGGAACAAAAAAATTCACTAATACAATCAGTAGAGCATCAACTGTGTTTTTCACTCTGTCCCCAAATTCTCAGTGTGCTATAGTTATTTTTATCATTGAAAACACTACATTTTAGAAGCAGTCAGAGGCGTTGACATCTGGAGAACCGTTGGGGCACTTGATAACAAGGAAATGTATTGGGTTTCTGTTTCCCAAAACACAGTTGATGACTTTGGCAGCGGGAAGGAGATTCATTTAATCTTTCCTTTCTTCTTGTAAACAGAGGTGACTTTTAGGGGTCTTGAACACTTAGTTCCCTCCTCCACAGCAACTCGTGTGAGCAACCAACTCCAAGATGTACCATGCATGAAAGTTATGTTTTTTAAATTTTCTAATAACTCAGAAATGCTGACAGGATCATGTTCATACTTTTCCAAAAAATTCATCATCAAGCATGAAAAGGTTAAACACCAAAGAAGAATGTCTCTCAGATGTGAGCATATGAGAATGTAGGGTTATAATCAAGGTCCCAACTTAATTTTAGTTACGACTTTTGCTATCATAAGAGTCATTATGGGTGTTTGGCATAATGATTAGAGTAAATTCTGAGGAGTCAGAACTGTTCAGTTCCCACCTCTGCTACTGATTCTGTGCCTCAGAAACGATAATATAAAACCTACAGCTGGCTGAAAAATTTTCAGTGGAACACTTTTCCTCCATCAGAAAATGCTGTTTCTTCAAAATCAAGAAGTTTAATGGGAATTTGTTGATTTTGATAAATGTGACCAATATTTTATAAAGATTCAAAATAGAAATAAAAGTATTTTGTTCTGACTATTGTTTTAACTTTTTTAATTTTTTTAAAATTTATTTAGCGCTTAATGAATTGTCTGGTTATTAAATATAACTTAATTATTTATAGGTCTGTCAAACGATTAAAAATAATCACAATTAATTTTAAGATTTAAAAAAGTTGCGATTAATCGTAGTTTTAATCAAACTGTTAAATAATAGAATACCAATCTAAATATATTATACATATCTTTGGATGTTTTTTCTAAATTTTCAAATGTATTTATTTCAATTACAACACAGAATTCAAAAACAACGAGGAGCCTTGTGGCACCTTAGAGACTAACAAAGTTATTTGAGCATAAGTTTTCATGGGCTATAACCCACTTCATCAGATTGATGCATCTGACCAAGTGGATTATAGCCCATGAAAGCTTATGCCCAAATAAATTTGTTAGTCTCTATGGTGCCACAAGGACTCCTCATTGTTACCCCTCTGAAACAGAATATAAAGTGTTCAGTGCTCATTTTATATTTATTACAAATATTTGCACTATAAAAAAATAAAAGAAATAGTATTTTTTAATTCACCTCATATAAATACTGTGGTGCAATCTCTTTATCATGAAAGTACAATTTATAAATGTAGATTTTTTCCCCATATAACTGCACTCAGAAACAAAACAATGTAAAACTTTAGGGCCTACAAGTCCATTCAGTCCTACTTCTTCTTCAGCCAATTGTTAAAGCAAACAAGTTTGTTTACATATATGAGAGATAATGCTGCCCGCTTCTTAATTACACTGTCACCTGAAAGTGGAAACTGGCATTCGCATGGCACTGTTGTAGGTGGTGATGCAAGGTATTCACATGCCAGATATACTAAACATTCATATGTCCCTTCATGCTTCAACTTGTAGATTGAACTATCTTTTTTATCATTTTTATAATAATATAAAGTGAGCACCTCGAAAGAGGCCTGATTTTCGGAAAGCATTGATCATCCATCCTCTGAAAATCAGGATCCTTGATGGTGCTTCAAGTTGGGCACCAAAAATCACTAGTCACTTTTGAAAATAATAATAATAATTAATTGGAGATATAACAATCTCCTAGAACTGGAAGGGACCTTGAAAGGTCATCGAGTCCAGCCCCCTGCCTTCACTAGCAGGACCAATTTTTTGCCCCAGATCCCTAAGTGGCCCCCTCAAGGATTGAACTCACAACAAGTTCATGGGTGCAGGCACTGGAATTTTTCCATTGAAAAGGCTTTATTTGTAGACTGGGGATTTAATGGGGATTATGAATGTATTCTCCATCAATGCATGGGAGATATTAGACCCCAAAGGGTGGAAAATACAGAAAAAGGTCCATTTTCTCTCTCACGCAAATACGTCTACTCAGTTTAACAGGGCTACACAGGGTTTACTCATGGATGTAAAAGCATCAGCATCTTGGTTGTATATGTCAGCTATTCCTTTCATACCATCAGGACTTGTAAGAAATCATGTTAATATTTTGAACACGAAGGATACATTTGGAGTTTTAATTCCACAATTATAATATTATGACATGAGTCTGCAGCTCTTTGATGCTTTGGATCTGTTTACATTCCAGAGTAATCTACAATTCTATACTTGTCTCTAATACAGATAATAACAAATAGCAGTATATAATGCAGATACCAGCACTGCCCTTCACCATTTAAATGCATTCTTTTCTAATGGTGTTTAGCTACTCACTGCTTTTTGCGGAGCATGGTTTCTGGGAAGAGGAAGAATATTTCTGGAAAACACACAAAATGATTTAAATGGTAAATATTTTTCTGATTTCATTTAAAATTGCTGAGCCCAAAGGTGTAAGTTCTCTTCAGTTTCAAGATACATAGTATTCCTTAGTAAATAGGTTGTTAGTTATAACTATGTTCTGCTGCAGTTTGCTTTGGGTAAGGTTGTGCCTTAACACACAGCCCTGAGTTGGAGACTGGGTGAAGCTGTGCTATCCCATGGGGAGGCCTGGTGCAGCTCTGCAATTTCACTCCCCATGCTCCCTCTTATGCATGGGGTGAGGGCAGCCTGCTTTTTCCTGGTGACCCTGGCTTACTCTGTAAGAGCAATGGGTGGGGATGAGCCCCTGTCTCCTTCCAGCCCCTCCACACTCTCTTATGGGCACTGTATTATTCCTGGAGACACATGGAAGGAAGAGATTATAGGCAAGAGCTAGCTTTGCTCCTATGCACCTGATCCATGGGTGGGGGTCATGTAGTCCTGCCCTACCCCTCAATCTGCACCCAACCTAAAAACTCCATATTTGCTTGGGCACAGAGACCCCTTGTGGAGCTTGGCTCTGGCATGCAGGGGGTTCTCACTTCCATAATTATTGGGTCCCAGAATTGTGTCCCCACTCCAGTGGGTGGAATTCCATTTGTTCCACCACTGTCCTGACCCTCCATGCCTTGGTAAGGGAGAGGACAGGGCTACCCCTCTATCTTGCTCTAACACTTCTTTTCAAAATGGGTATGTGGGTTTGGTTTTGATAATAAGCGTCCTAACCTTGCCTACTTCTCAAATCATTTGTGTTGTCAGGGATCAGCTACTGCAATCTCCTGCTTCATGTTACGTTAAACAGCAAAAAATACATTAAGGAAGTATTACACCTCTGGCAAATCTATTAAAACCAGGATACTAAGAGTTAATTGAGAAATTTCATTCTTAACTCACCCCCTCTTGCCTAGGTAATTCATACATATGGCCTAATAATCATTCATTTTCTGAAGGCCATGCAATAGCTAGGCACTCTGAGGCGAGGTGAAGAATCTGTTTACTCCAGTGTTTGCTCTACACTTGAGGAGACGTAAGCTGATTTTAACTAACCTAGAAGTGTCTGGTTTAGAGGATTCTTTGGCTGAGCTGAGCATGTGGGAATGTCCTCCTGTACTCTGAACAGGCTTGGGTGGAAGAGGTTTAGTGATCCTATTAAGACAACACAGGTGAAGTTAGAAACATTATACAAAAAACACTGAATTAAAAAGAAAAAAGTCTCTGTAATCCTAGACAACACAATGTATTTGAGTATATGTATTGTGTGTTCTCATTCTCAAAGTTTATCAAGAAATATTACAATATTTTATTAATTTGGTACCTCTTCTATTGTGATACATAGGTATTAAATATATAGATATTTAGACAATGCTCACATGTTATCAAAGTATATTTCTTGACAAGGTCTAAGAAACTTTTAATAATGAACAGAATTTCATGGTAATGTATTACCTGCTTGTTGGTGGTGACGGTTTTTCCTTTAAGAGAAAATGCACTGTTAATAACTTGGTCATATCTGTATTTAATAAAATGCATTTGTGCTAATAGAGGATTTTAAGCTGCCTTTGTGATATCTTATTTATTGGAGCATGTATCTCCAGCAAAACATTGCCTATTGGGAACATGCGTAAAGATGGGGTAGCCAGAAAATGACCACTGCTATATCAGTGTAGCCCCAAGCATGCTACTAAGTTATGTGCCATGTCAGTACTGGGAGGTGGGAAGGAAATGATCATATCAAAACAGTTCATGTTTCCTTCGCTGGGGCATCACTTCTAGAAAATGCTCCAGTAGGCCTGTGCTTCTAAGGCTGGATCACATTAAGCAGAGCTGAAAGCCTTACCCCACCTAACAACTTGTAGTAGGTAGAACAAGTTTTCACTGCCATTTGGTGGAGGGACATGGAGTTATGAAGTTACCAGGGAAATGGGGCACCATTCGCAGTGGCAAAGGTTTGTTCCAATTTCCTCTCTGTTAAAGAGTTGATACAATGGCTTACTCTCACATTTATTCTGAATGATTTTGCACCACAGGATACAGTGCTTTCAAGTTGCAGCATGCATGTATAGTGCGGGAACTATGACCCATAAAATGTACATAAGCTCTTACCTCTTCTTCGGGAACCTCATACACGTCTGAAGGAAAAAGAATATTCTGTAGTTACAAAAGCGGATCACAGGTCTCTTTTGACAGAAATACAGTCTGGAATTTACATCAAAGTTCTGCTTTTAAAGAGAAAATAAGATTCTTCTGGGGAAAAGGTAATTTTCTGAGATGTGATTGTTCTCACTTAGGGACTGATTCTTCTTGTCTTATTCATAATAAACTGTGCCTTACTCCTTTTTAACTGTAAACATGATGAAAAGGACAAAAATCCATATTCACAGTCAACAACTACAGGAATTACATTGCACCCAAATAACCTTTATTTTTGTCCAATATCAGAGGGGTAGTTGTGTTAGTCTGGATCTGTAAAAAGTAATAAAGCACCGTCTGACGAAGTGGGCATTTACCCACAAAAGCTTATGCTCCAATACGTCTGTTAGTCTATAAGGTGCCACAAGGACTCTTTGTTGCTTTATTTTTGTACCATTCTTAGTGCAAAAGGCAAGAAAAGAGCCTGAACTAGGAACAGTTTTTAACGTTATCACATTTGGATGACCTTTGAACCTTCCTCTAACCTTGGTGAAGAAGGGACCTAATGAATCATAAACCCTGAACTTTCAGTGAGAATCTACTGGGCTGAGTCCTTTGTATCGCCACACTGTTAGCCCTGAGCTCCTGCTCACTATCGCAGGGTTTTTACTTGCTCACAAAAATCCCAACAGATTGTAAATCCTGAATATTAAAAAACAAATATTAAAATAATTAATGCCATAATCTAAATCCAACTTCACTGAGGGTAGTGACGCTAGGTTGTATTATATTTTAACTTTAGCAAAGTAAGAACTGTAATCTGGCAAGTGCTCTAATACCCACTAGAGGGAGCTGTTTTATCTGTTTAAAATCATCAAGAAAATTGGCTCTTAGAAACTGTGATTAACAGGAAATCACAACACTGAAAAGGTGTTTAAAGATGTCTGAAAAGTTATGTGATAAAACTGCAAATCACAGAGATCTTTTGTAACTATGGCTTGGAAATTAAACAAATTCCTAATGAAAATGAACACGTGCAATGCTTGGTAAGAATTGTGTAACTAGTTTGTAAAGGTTACAGTCTGGGCAATTAATGCCATGACTAGAAAGCAATACAGCATAGAATTGGAACTACTCAGCTAAAGAAGATTAAACACATGTTTGCAATTACAGAAGAAAATATCCCACCCTTTTATTTGCTTTATTTTCTCTTTCCAAATAAACTTCCTTTTACAGTACATGACAACAAAAGAAGCATATACAAAGTGATCAGAATCCACATAATCTCAGTAAGATTGAGTCTTGATTCAGTATTTTAAAAACTCATCTTGGTATCCTATGCTGTAATGAGATAATTGAGCAATGATTTATTGGTTCTGGTAAGTGTTTTTAGCTTATGTTGATCCATTTGGAGTCTGACTTTTACTAAAGTAAAATAATAAAAAGCAGAAATGAATTCAAGACAAGTAGCTTATTCCAGTTTTATTCATTCTTAAACAGATTTATAGTGCAGGGATCTATTTCAAACACAATATAGGCAAAATGGCTGTTATAAACTAGAAATACCTGAAGGGGAACTTGCTTTTATTTTACAGACATGTGTGATAGGTTTATATTTTGAACACATCAAATGTAACTTAATATTTTGCAATAGAAGAGATGAGCAGATGGATCTTTGAAATAAAACACCCAGTAAATTGCTTTGGGCTAATACTAGGTTTTTAATAGGACTTGGAGAATACAGAAAAACGTTTATAGAATAGTACTTTTATTTGTAGCAATGAGACAGTCACAAGAGGTTTAGGTCAGAATTGTCAGGTTCAGTGTGGAGAGAGAGGGAGGCAGCAGGGGAGATGGGGAGGGAGGGAGAGGGAGAGAGAGTGTGTGTGTTTATACAAGTAACCTGAAGTTCTTTAAGTCCCTTGCCAGCTTTGTGACCAATCCTCACTACATAATTACCTTGCTGTCAAAAGAGCTGTGCTCTACCCTACATGTGCTTATTACCCCTTGTGATAGGTCTCCTCTCTTTTCATCATCAAGTCCTATTCAGCATTCTCCTCCTGATCAAGTGTTGTGCTAACTCACCATCAAGTGGGTTATTGGGCAACCTCTTCAACAGCTCTGGAGCAACATGACCCAGCAAGCCCTACATTGGGATGAGCTGATCTCCTTGCTTTAAACTTAAAAACAAACAAAAAAACCAACCATGCAAGCACTCTGGAATTTATGCACCAGAATGCCTCCTAGTGTTGGAAAATCTCCGAGCATGTAGATGGGTAGTGCTTGTGGGAATGTAGGGAAGGATCTTGAATGCTCCAGAATTTCCTTTTACATTACCAAGCAACAAGATCAATGGGAATACCCAGTTAGGAAGGATTACTGGCTCTCATTCCAGCTAAGCAGAATGCTATCTGGGTATGTCTACACTGCCAATGTTACAGCACGGCCAGGGCAGCATTGTGACGTGGGCAGAGTAGTCATGCTTTATCGTCGGGGAAGAGCTCTCCCGGCAATTAAAAAATAACCACCCCGAATGAGCGGTGGTAGCTTTATCGCCGGGAGTATGGCCGTCTATACTGGTGCTTTTCAGTGCTAAAACTTTTGTCGCTCAGGGGGGTGTTTTTTCACACCCCTCAATGACTAAAGTTTTAGCGCTGAAAGTGGCAGTGTAGACACAGCCTATCTTTTCGCTGAAAATGAAAGTGAGGCATGAGGATGAACCTGCGGTGCATGGGCCACACTCCGAAGAATACCTGCCACTGGAGGGAATAGCCAGCTTTCAGACTTCCTAATTTTATAGATAGGGAGCAAGATTATCCACTGGCCCCTGCACCAAGTGCCACTGGAGGAAATAAATGACAAATAGCTGGCTGTTTCCAGGGAGGAGCAAATGTCTGAGTTGGTTCAGCTCTCCCTAATTATGTGCAACATATTAATACCTTTTCCATCCAGAAATCATACTATTGCATTTCCAAACCCCTTTGTCAAAACAGGGTGTCTGCAAGATGATCCTCTTACACCAATATAAACATTGCATACCTTTCATGAAAGGAGACACAGGAGCAGGAGAGGACTTGGCAGAGCTAGGAAGAACTGGCTTTGTTGGCTTGATAGATCTGTTTACAGGAGCTTAAAACAAAAAAGGAGACAAACATACCAATGTCACATCTATGAAATGAGAACGAATACAAAGAAGGTCTGAGGGCTAGTCAAGAGACCTTGAGAAATTCATTTGTGGCAGAAAAAGAGCCTCTGACTCATGTGAGTAACCTTATTCTCAGTGCTTCCACCTTGCCGTAAATATCCAAGATTGTCAACCGTATGAAAGTGCAGAGTTACATACTATTCAATTGACTTTTCACTTTAGCACTGTAAGTTTAATTCCCAGCTAAGTAAACCCCGGGTGCAATTGAAGTAAAAAAGGAAGCCCCACATCTCTTTGTTAAAAATCTGCCTGGACACCCCAGCATGTGGAGAATTTTAATGAAGCAGAACTCTTGGATGAGAAGAGAGGCATGGCAAACCAAACCAAGATTCTCAGTTGTAGGGATGCATGACTGTGAAAGGTCATGGAAAGAGAGGTAGGAGCCAAACATCCAGTTGGGAAAGACAACCCTAACTTTTGCCCTGGGACTGTCCTAGCTACGGGTCCCACATTGCCCTTCACTTGACTGCAGTCTCTTTAGTACTTTCCCTTCTTCTTTATGAACTAGGGCTGTTGATTAATCACAGTTAATTAACACAATTAATTCAAAAAAAATTAATCATAATTTAAAAAAATTAACAATGACTAATCACAGTTTTAATTGCACTGTTAAGAGAATACCAATTAAAATGTATTAAATATTTTTGGATGTTTTTCTAAATTTTCAAATATATCGTTTTCAATTACAACACAGAATACGAAGTATGCAGCGATCACTTTATATTATTATTTTTATTACAAATATTTGCACTGTAAAAATGATAAAATAAATAATATTTTTCAATTCACCTCATACAAGTACTGTAGTGCAGTCTCTTTATCATGAAAGTACAACTTACAAATGTAGATTTATTTTGTTGCATAACTGCACTCAAAAATAAAAAAAATGTAAAACTTCAGTGCCTACAAATCCACTCAGTCCTACTTCTTGTTCAGCCAATTGCTAAGAGAAACAAGTTTGTTTACATTTATGGGAGCTAATTCTGCCTGCTTCTTAATTAAAAGTGAGAACAGGCATTCACATGGCATTTCTGTAGCCAGCATTGTAAGATACTTATGTGCCGGATATGCTAAACATTCATTTTGGCCACCATTCTAAAGACCATGCTTCCATGCTGATGACACTCATTAAAAAATAATGCATTAATTATATTTGTGACTGAACTCCTCGAGGCAGAATTGTATGTCTCCAGCTCTGTTTTACCCACCTTCTGCCATATATTTCATGTTATAGCAGGCTTGGATGATGACCCAGCATGTTGTTCACTTTAAGAACACTTTCACTGCAGATTTGACAAAATTCAAACAAGGTACCAATATGAAATTTCTAAAGATAGCTACAGCACTCAACCCAAGGTTTAAGAATCTGAAGTGCCTTCCAAAATCTGAGAGGGATGAGGTGTGGAGCATGCTTTCAGAAGTCTTAAAAGAGCAACACTCTGATGCCGAAACTACAAAACCTGAACCACCAAAAAAACAAACAAACAAAAATCAACCTTCTGCTGGTGGCATCTGACTCAGATGATGAAAATGAACATGTGATGGTCCTCACTGCTTTGGATCATTATCAAGCAGAACCCGTCATCAGCATGGACATATCCTCTGGCATGGTGGTTAAAGCATGAAGGGACATACGAATTTTTAGCGCTTCTGGCACGTAAATATGTTGTGCCGCCAGCTACAACTGTGCCATGCGAACGCCTGTTCTCCCTTTCAGGCGACATTGTAAGCAAACTTGGGCAGCAGTATCTCCTGCAAATGTAAACAAACTTGTTTGTCTTAGCGATTGACTGAACAAGTAGGACTGAGTGGACTTGTAGGCTCTAAAGTTTTACATTGTTTTGTTTTTGAGTGCAGTTATTTTTTGTACATAATTCTACATTTGTAAATTTAATGTTCACGATAGAGATTGTACTACAGTACTTGTAATGAGGGAATTGAAAAATACCATTTCTTCTGTTTCTTTTTTACAGTGTAAACATTTGTAATAAAAAATAAATATAAAGTGAGCATTGTACACTTTGTATTCTGTGTTGTAATTGAAATCAATAGATTTGAAAATGTGGAAAACATCTAAAAACATTTAAATAAATGATATTCTATTATTGTTTAGTAGTTCGATTAATCACAATTAATTTTTTTAATAGCTTGACAGCCGTACCATGAACCCTAGCAACAGACATCCAGTGGCACTGTGTTTACCCTAGAGTAAAATTATCATGTAAAACTCACGTTTTGTAGATTGTGAAGTACTGCCTTCCGTAGGTTCAATGTAGTTATCTTCATCATCTACAGGCACGATATAATCATCCTGAGAAAAATGCAGAGAAAAGCTACAAGCTAAGCTACATGTCAAATACACCACATGGCACAAGCCTGTTTTGTCAGGGATGGACAAGATTCACTAACGCCAATGGTTGTCTCAGGCATCTAAACTCCCTCTGTGGCTGGATAAGGCTGGGCTTTTCCATGGACTTTCCTCCTTCACCAAACAGCTCCAATTGTGGCACAGCTGATTGATCACTTACTGTCTCAGTACTCTGTAGCCCTGCCCTGGTGCTCAATATTTCCGTTCCTTCCCCACCTGTCAGCAATCTGTCTCTGGTGAACAGAGAATGCTAAGTGGGCTGAATGGCTCCACAGATTTACGATGTGGGTAAATGTCCACTAGAAACTAGTGTGAGAGTATGCATTTATTTTTATGACCTATGTAATGATTTGAACCACAGCAGTCAGATGTGAAAGGCTAGCATATTAAACAAGTGCCGCATACAGTTCATGATACTTATGGGGCCATAATTCACCTGTACTGTAAAGACTTATGTATCTGTGAATATTACCTCATCCTCTTTGAACTCTTTGGTCTTGGGTGGCACTTTTGGTTTCGGAGCGACAGACGATGATGGCAGAGATGGTTTAGATGGTTTCTTGGGTTTAATTAAAGACTGACTTGGCCTGCTTGGCAGTGGCTCCTGGTGGGTTGTGCGATTGTCTTTAAATGAGTGGGGAAATGAGAAGTTTAGTACATAATTACTCACTAACTGCAAAGAGTTGTTTTAATATCTATGCAAACTGAGCATCTTTACTCTGCCTGTAGCGTAAGTCATATAGAATGTTCTGTGACTGGAAGTGACGAGAATCTATTATGTTCTATAGTCCTTAAGTACTGTAGCATATAAGTTCCCATGCAGCAAGGTGGGTGAGACTGAAAAAGATGATATGGCCAGCTTCTCTGGGGTACCACCAAAATACCTACAAGGAATGGGTAATACAATTCCTCATTATTTGAAGTGTGCAATTAATGTGTTTATTACCTATCCAGCCACTTGTCTGGCACTATAGTAGTTAAGTGCCTTATATATATCCAGTACCCGAGCCTCATATAATGAAACTGAAAGAGACGGGGGAAGAGGTGTGCAGTGACGGGATGGTTATGTTGATATTCCTTTTCCCAATGTCCCAAATCTTGGTCCATCTGAAGTCAATATAAAAACTTCCATTGACTTCAATGGGAACAGTATTTGGCTCAGAATATAATGTTGAAGGGAAGAGAAGGGTCTATTTGTTGGTGCGATATAAGCAGAGTCATCTCCTTCCAGTCCTGTTTTTAAGGCTACCTGCTTCCTACTCCCAATTGTTAAGGGCAGTTTAGGCTTAGATCTTTGGGACTGTTATGCAGAGGTGATGACTCTGTGGGTGCTCTGCACCTACTGGCAGCCAAGCTCCCCTCCTTCGCTGCCCCCCACCTCCTCCCCCTGAGCGCGCCGTGTACCCCCTCCTCCACCTATCTCCCAGAGCTTCATGCCCGGCTGCTGCTGCCAAACAGCTGTTTGGCAGCGTTAGCATGCTCCCGGGAGGTCGAGGGAGGAGTATGAATGTGGCTCATTCGGGGAGGAGGCGGGGCTGGGGCGGGGATTTGGGGAAAGTGTTGGAATAGGGGCAGGCAGGGGGTAGAGTTGGAGTGGGGACTTTGGGTTGGAATGGGGGCAGGGCCTCATGGAAGGAGTGGAGTGGGGGCACAGCCAGGGCACGGGGGGAGGTCAAGCACCTATGGGAAGAGGGGAAGTTGGCACCTATGCTGTTATGTCCCCTGTTTTGCACTTGCTTGGCTAACAAGTTAGGGTATAAACAAGATAGAAAACAGCGGTCCTTTAATGTTTTGCCCTTCCTGCTTGACCTTAAATCAGCTAGGGAAGAACCAATCCCCAGATTAGGCTAACTGGGTGATTTCTGGGGCGTGCTCAGTGAAATTTCTCCCCAATGTTCCCATGCATATTGTTTTATTATTCGGTTTATAACTGCTCATCACAAAGCCTGTAGGCCTTCTACAAAATATACTACAAAAACTTGGGAGACAGCGGCAATGCTGAGGGGGTGTCTCACCTGCCAGCAAATCCATGAATCCTTCCAGAAAGTAGGCACCCTGATACTTGGGGTCGGGAACAAACAGCCCCTCCTCCTTTTGAGGCTAACTCCTGAGAAAAGGACGGGCTTCACACCACATTGACACCATCTGAAATTCTTTTCTTGTTTTTCAATTTGTTAATGGTGCCACTGGTATAAATAGCTGAGGGGCTGACAGGCTTGCGTAGCCAAAGATTTCATAGGTACCTGCGTATTCTCCCCTTGAAAATGAAAATGACGAGGGAATCTTCTTTTTCTCTTGCTCAGTTGGAGGGGGCTCATAACTGTCATCACAGTTCTCTTCACTCGGAACCACATACATCTCTGAATCAGAGTGGGCATCTGGATTTTCATAATCGCTGTCCTAGAAACACACAGCTTCCCATTTCTTACTTTGTAAAACATTTGTGGATTCATTCGTGGAAGTAATACTCAAACATCCCACCAGTTGCATTATTTGCTAACCTACAAAAACACTTGCTTGTCATATGACAGTTATGAACATGGTCAGATTCATTAGTGTTACTCTATTTCATCATAAAACATATTTAAAATATTTTTGCTCTGGAGAAAAAGGATTTAACAAAGTGCTAACACCCTGATTTTCAGTACCCCTATGCCTTCGTCTCATCACCACTGGAAACCACCGACCTCTCACTTCCTATTTCTGCCTTCTCTCTCCCATCACCACAGGCCCTCTGCTAAGCTGGGACTGCATTCCCCCACATCTGTGAGTCAACAACCTTATGCTTGTCCACCAGCCCACTACCCTGGGAACCAGTTCCTTCCTAGTCTCAACCTCAGCTGCTGATGTGACCTCTATCTCCCCTTTCTGGTTTCTGGTGTTCAGGGAGAGGTCAGGAACTAGCACCAGGAGGAAACAGCTGGCTTTAGGGAAGCAAGTTGTAGAATAAAGCGTGTTCTTCGCCCTGTGGCAGGATGGGTCATGATTTGCTTCACTCTAAAGTCCTGAGGAGACCTTACCATCCTCAATGCTACCTGATGGGGCTTTGCCACTAAAGCCCAAGAAAATAGCCATTCACCAGTTGGCATCTACCTGGGAATTAGCTAGTTTTCTATGAGCTAATGAATAATCTTCACACGCTTTATGCAAGGAAAATCTGGGCATCTCAAACATAAAACAATTAGAGATTGTCCTGAGCTACAAAGTTTGGATCTGAACTTTCCTCAAATTTATGCAAATTTAGGGATGTTCAGACCTGGGATTCTAGAGCAGGTCCACCTCAAGTAGCATGGAATAAAGGAAAATGGATAAACATTAAATATATTTGAAATGTCAGAAAATGGAGACCAAATCTTATAACAGAGGACAGTGAATTTATATAGATTGTATGGTCTCTGGGGGCAGGAATTGTAGGTGAAATCCTGGACTTACTGAAATCAATGGGACTTTTGCCATTGTCTTCAATGGGGCAAGATTTCACCCTGTGTTTTTTCTAGTGTTTGGAAAATGCCTAACACGTTGTGGGTGCTACCACTGTCTAAATAAGTGATGTCAAAAAATAAGTTACTAACCACAAATTTGACAACACTGATAAATAAGTGAAATCTAAAAGTATCTGTAAATCTTCTAAACAAGAATAGTCCAGTGTTTTTTCAAAAGTGGCCACTAATTTTGGGTGCCCTGTTTTTTGGATGCTCAAGTTGAGATATCATAACCCTAAATTTCCAAGATGCTGATCATCTACAGCTACCATTAACAATGCTTCTGAATATTGGGCTAAGGTATTTATAAGCTGGGTACCCAAAAATCGAGGGAACCTAAATCAGTGGCTACTTTAGAAAATTTTCAACCTCATGAATATAGTAGGATTTTAATAGTGGAAATGTAGATTTGACTGAAAGTATCTGATTCAGAACTAAACTTTCATTATTATCTCATGTGTGGTCCTAATTGAAAGAGTAACTGCTTTATGACCCCATGAAAATATACTTACAAAATCATCAGACCATTGTTCATCTTCATCCTCTGCATGTTCTAAACCAAACATTTGAGTTATTTAAGGGAATGGAATAGTGATCACAAACATTCATCTTAGCCACTAATAGAATGGCTCTGTTACATTCCAGTCTCTCTCTCTCTCTCTCTCTCTCTCTCTCTCACACACACACACAAAATTCCTGAGAGTTTGTGCTAAACACACTTGGTTTTGGCTGAATAGTGTTGATAATTAGAATTCTGCTTCTTTTGCTTATTTGGTTTTAGAAATTAATTGGGAGTGCTCATGAAAGAGTCCCAGACTGATGTGCTGGACAACACAGTCCTCTACTTATCCCCAGTCTGAATAGTAGCAATGCAAGCTTCCCCACACTGCCATGCCCGTGAATCCCTTTTTTAAAGGAAATGAAGAGAGAGGAAGAGCTCACTCAGCCCTCTTGACAATTCAGTTCTTGGCCTCTCTGGTGAAGTTCCAAATTGGATGCCAATTAACTATGATAGTGTTAGGGATGTGGAAGCCTGTCCACTTGGAACTGGCTATAGAAGTCACTGAACAATTATTAGATTGACAACTTCCAGTCACTCCCCACCTAGTCTGCTGCTGTTTTACTTTTTCTCCTTAACAAAACCATTCTTAACACTTCAAAACAAAGGTAAAACAATGAAGGTGTAAAATAAGCAAATATAGCTCCACTCACACTTGAAGATAATGTTTGATGCCATCATTATATTAGCACCAACATCAGATTCCATTTTTGTGCGAAGGAAACCTATTTGCCCATATTTCTTTCTTTCCTTTCACTTCACAAGCCCTGAACTGGGCTGGCACTCCATCCAGCATGGCTGGATATGGAGCCTTCTCCCCCTTGAGAATGGCCGGATCCCATAGGATAGGTGAAAGCTGCTTCTGAGAGTCAGCTAGCAGGGCACTTAAAAATATGGAGCTATACCTATCTCATACAGCTGGAAGGGACCCTGGAAAGTCATCAAGTCCAGTCCCCACCTTCACTAGCAGGACCAAGTACTGATTTTTGCCTCAGATCCCCCCCTCAAGAATTGACCTCACAACCCTGGGTTTAAGCAGGCCAATGCTCAAATCACTGAGCTGGCTATCAACTACTTCTTAGTCTTTGTTCTTCCCATTGGGGAAGCTCTCCACAGTTTGCTGTCCATCGTTTTACCAGAGAGAATTGCACTATAAGTTATTGGTCATGGTTTAGGATTCACCACACCTAGAAGATAAATGTGAGCAAATATGCAGTTGTAACACTCTTAGAAAAAATATACAGTTTAAAGTTCCATTAAGCCATCCTTACCTGAAGCATAATCCCTTTGTGGTACACTTGGTGGGGGTTTATTTTTTAGCCTGTAAACAATAATTTTTACATTTATGATCCAATAAGTAATAGTTGCAGGAAGGCAACACATAAAAAAAGCTGATGACAAAAGATATCTGCAACTGAAGACACAGGTCATTGTCACAGATATTCAGCCAATTGCTGCAGGCAAATGCTCTGAAAAGAGAGTACTTTTTGGAAACAGCCAAGAATATAGAATGCAATCCGAGTTTTTTGTTAAGAACTTTTTTTTTTAAAGAAACACACATACAGAGGAGCAGAAGCTACAGGCAGCATTATACATTATAGATATGTGCACATCTGTTTAAAGAAGTAAAGCTGATTGAGGCTCATAAAAATCCTAGTAAGAGGTTTATATATGAGGTGATAAAAGAGTACAGTGCTCTCTGGTTCTAATTTACAACTTTAGATTTGCATACTCTTTAAATTCCAATTGAGGCTTAAAAGTTTTCCCAGGCTGTCTCTGAGCCAGATTCTGATCTCACTTACAATGATTTTGTACATGTATAGCTCCTGCAGTCAATGGAGTTACTGATTTACATTGGTATCAGATCAGATCTGGGCTCTCAACCTTTGCACTTGTCACATGTATGAGGTACTGCATGTTTGGTACAATAATGGAAGTACTAACACAGAAAGTCTCACACCAATTATTTTTCATAAGGGAATACAATTTGAATAGCTTTGATTCTGTAGTATTGAGTGAACCAAAAGATTATTTATAGAAAGATTGAAACATTCTTCATAGGCTTCTCTTCATTTGCAACTGTGCTATGCTTACCTAGAATTTAAAATCATGCAGGTTCCTGTTTGTTTAATTATAAGCCCTGGGAGAGCACCCCCAGGAGCTTAGTGTAGTGATCTATTTATTATTCCATTAATGATCTGACAGTACCTCATAAGAAGAGAGACACATTTCTGTGAAGTTATTCAAGTCAGATCCAATGGTGCATCTGGGCTATTACATACTTGAGCAGAAGTATCTGAAGCTAGTAATGTTTTGCTTTTTGTATTAATATAAAGCATTAATATCATTTGCATTAAAATGCTCTTTTATACTCATTCTTAATATATAATCCAACAATTTTCCTTAGCACTGATGAAACCACACCCTGGGTTTGAGCCAATGCCCAAGTCAATGGAGAGACTCCCATTGACTCCAATGGGCTTTCAATCAGGTCCCAAAAGAAGTGCTTCTTGGGATGTTATGTTTGTTTGCAGAGCTGAGTGTATAATTCACCAGGAATAATGTCCACAGTGACTGTAACTTTTTCTTGTGCTCTTGAAGGTTTCTGAGCCATTGTGATTTCCTTCAATTTTTTCTCTTATTTTTGTTTTTCTTAACAGTTTGCTGCAATAATTTGATACTCAATATTCAAGACTTGGGCATGCTGCTTACTTGTGACTGTTCAGCTAAGACCCACAGCTAAATGTTGTTTCTGTACCCTGATTGGGTGAGTGCATCTGACTGAATACCCAGATGTGCAAATGTTAAGATTTGGTTTCTGCAAATGATTTCTTCCACAGTTCGTGCTAGTGAAACTCTACTGCTCATATAGTTGTAAAAAGTGAACATACATGTATGCATGATGCAGGCATGGCCAAAATACATTCATTACCAAGCTCAAGAAAATATCCATGGAACATTTTTCACAGAGTTTGCCCAGCTCTCTTGATTAGTGGTGTCAGAAAAAAGTACAGGTAATTCTTCCTTGCTGAATGGTTACTAGTGCCTGACAACATGAGTATAACTTATCCTGCAGGCAGTATGTTATTAAGCATTGTTAACAGCATTATTCCCGTATCTCATCCAGGTTAGCACAGGCATGTTAAAAAGAAGAAACCAGGGCCACTGCCAGGGGAAATGGCTGATGCTTTGTCTCAGGTCTAGGTTTGATGGAGAGGGTGGCCCCAAATTCAGCAGGCTGCTCCATGCTGGATTTGTGCTGAGGTGCACAAGGACACCAGAGACAAAGGAAAAGGGTGGAGAGGAAGCCAATAGGGACTCTTCTGAGGGAGAGGGATGTGTGGCCTGGCCCATACTGTAAGTATTCAGACAATACATCGAGAAGGCTTGCTTCAGTGTTTTGACTGACACTGTAAATCCTGGCTGTGGCCCTGGCAGAATATGTAAATATGTTATAACAAAAGCATGTGAAGCACAGAAGAGCTCTGTATCTGAGCCATCTATCATGCCTTGTGTGGTTCTGAAATAGCATACCGATCCCAAGTATTTTTCCCAGTTTTGCAAATTAAGGCCACTTGTTCATTTTGGAACCTAAATAGCAATAGAAAAGAAATTATATTTCCGTCACAGAAATGAAACAATTTATGGCCACATCTGTATTTGTTAGTCTCTTCAAATATGTTAGTTATTCTAAAATTCAAACACAAACCCACAGAAAAGTTACTGCACCGTATTAATATTATTTAGTGAGTGTCAACACTGTAGAATCCTGGTCCCATTGACGTCAGTGGGAATTTTGCCATTGACTGGAATGGGGTCATGATTTCACCCACTATTTTTGCAATATGCAAACACAAATGACATGATCCCTGTTCCTGGGAGCTTACTGTCTAGTTACCGTACATTTATCAGGGGCGGCTCTAGGATTTGCGCCGCCCCAAGCAGGGCGGCGCGCCGCGGGGGGCGCTCTGGCGGTCGCCGGTCCCGCGGCTCCGGTGGACCTCCTGCAGGCATGACTGCGGATGCTCCACCGGAGCCGCGGGACCAGCGGACCCTCCGCAGGCACGTCTGCGGGAGATCCACCGGAGCTGCCTGCCGCCCTCCCGCGGGACGCCGCCGCAAGCGCGCGCTTGGCGTGCTGGGGTCTGGAGCCAGCCCTGCATTTATAATACTTGTATATTTGTACATTTATAATACTTTTATTCTTTAGGGCTTCATTTTGTACGCAATGCCAATGGGCATGATCCTGCTCCTGTTGAAGTTAATAGCAAAACTCCAAATGGCTTCAGTAGAAGAGGGTCAAGTCATGTTGTTCAAGGGAGAGATTATAGTTGTTCTTTAGCAGATCTTTCATCTGCAAAATAGGCAATTACATCAGAAGTGATTCCAAAAGAAATCACAGTGGTAAACAATGTCACCCACTTTGAAAGTGCCCTAAATATACTCTGTTCCGTATTTAAGTTACATTTGATAGAGTTGTGAGTTAATCCTTCTGGAAAAGTCTTATAGACCTGAATAGGGATTTACAGAAATTACTCAACTCTGAAATATACAGGCTGAAATCCTGACCCCCCTAAAGTCAGTGGCAAAGCTCCCATTCACTTCAGTGGGGCCAGGCATTCACCCATAAGTTTCTTAGAGAATGATTTTTTCTTTTGTGGAGGTTTGTGAAATTCCATAGCTGAGATATAATTTTCAATTCTATAAGACTCATCCAAAAGAAAAATAAATCCAAACAGGTTTTTGAGAATGTTTACAGCTGTTTAAAAAATAACGTCACATCTTTCTGCATCATTAGTTTCACTAAATAATCAGCTGGTATTTGAGGCATTTCATTTAATATGAGACCAGCACTGCTTTAGCAGCTTTGCACACCATACACTAGATAGCACCTAGCAGGCAGTTAAGTGAATGAATGACTTCAATTTTAAAAAGTACCATGGTCTGACTCTTCCTCTCTGCAATGTGCTAAGCACTCTGAGGCTGATGCAGCAAAGCCCTTTGGCATGTCCTGAACTTTAAGCATAGGAATACTCCGCTGAAATCAGAGGTACTACTCAGTTACTTGATGTTGAAGGGTGCTTTGCGGACAGGGTGTAAGTGTAAGTGCTTTGCAGACAGGGTGTTTAATGAACTTCAGGACTGAACCCTGAGCCTTGTCCTGACACTGTGTTCCTAGAATACTTGTTTTAGAGAGTCCACCACTTGTGCTAGAGACTGGCACTTTCTCCTCTATACCCTGCATTTCAGCCCACCTCTCCCAGCTTTTAAGAAACAGCTGAAAAAAATTTGTTTTCAAAAATGTACTTTAATTTTACTATTGTTGGGCCTTTCATACAGGATGTGTCCTTTTCTTCTGGTCCATTTTTGTTTACAGTGTGATTTTTTTTTATTATATCGCTTTCTTTAGTTGATATTATGTTTTTACTGTATTTATTGTTGTGCAGTGCCCTGGGTGCACTACATAAATCCAACTATTATTAAAAAAATAAATTAATTGAACCTGTCAAAACTTTGTCAAAACTCTGAACTAGTTCTGTTAAACTGATTGATAACAAACTGATCCCAAATTGGAATCTCATGATAGAGTGGAATGTTTCGTTGCTGCTTTGGAAGTGTCTGGTGATAAAGAAACTCTTTAAAATATTTAAGAAGCTGCCCATGAGTGTTATGAATGTACTTAGTATGGTTTTACATATTTTCTTTGCACAAAACAGTGGTACTGTAATGTTTATGGCTACATGATATAATACTGTTGACTTTAATGGACTGTCCCATTTATTAACAAAAGGCCTTGAGCATCAATAATAAGAAATCTGAAACACATTACATTGGTACATAAATGGAAACACAAGTTTCCTATTGGTTCAGCTAAGATACATGTATGATTATACTGTTTCTGTTTTGTTACCTCTTTCTCCATGTGCTTCAGTTTGTTTCCCTGACTAGTTTGCAATATTATATACTCAATGCATAGTGTGTAAGATACCACAGTTCCAGTTGCCATCTGCAGGATTGTATGAAAACAGAAGGCACAATAAGTGCTACAGAGTTATGGAGCAGAAGAGATCTGAAGTCTATGGGTGTTTTGCTTGTGTAAGGCATGCAGGATCTCAGGTGTTGTGTCATCTCAGTAGCTGACCATGTGGGCATGGTCATCTCAAGGAATGGACAGATTCTGGTCATCTCAAGGAATGGACAGATTCTGGTTATTGGCAGCCTCTTTATTTCACTTACTGCTGCTGGCTTTGTCAATGAAGTGTCACTGATGTCCCCAGGAAATTTTGGAAAATATTTTTTTATGTAGAGACAGTTCATCAGATACTTCATCTAAGGCTTGATCTGCAATGTGCTGAGTGTCCTGAGCTCCCACACCCTGCCTCAGCAAACTACTTAAGCATTAAGGGTGAAATCTTGACTCTGTTGAAGTCAATGGGAATTTTGCTATTGAATCTCATGGGGCCAGGATTTACCCAATAGTATGCTGAATCAGGGCCAATTGAATACAATGGGGGTTGAGGGCACTCAAACCCTGTGGCATAAAGCCCATAACTTCTGTTTTTTATTTCCCTGTTTTGAAATATGAAGGACATGGACATGGAAACAAGCTCTCTTTTGCTTACAAATCCTACTATACCCATTACTTGTTCTATAATTGAATTTATAATCCTCTCTGAAATCATGATCTCCACAGGACCTAAAGCTCCCAACCTATAACCAGTTATGCACATGATTAAAGGTAAACATGGGCATGTTAGCAAGATATGGGGCCAAATTTTTGGTTTCACAGGAAGATTGTGACATAGGTTGGGGAATAAACAAGAAGAGCAGATAAGCTTTTAAGAAACAAAGAGTCTGGTCCCTGATTCTCTTCTCTGTAGTTACTTATATTCATACAACAGGACTTACACACACACACACACACACACACACACACACAAGGAACAATCAAATATATTCTGATTTCTTCTCAACAAATAATTTTAAGTAGCCTAGAATATGAGCTCTCTGAGGCTGGAACTGTTAATTTGTTTACTTATCTATAAAGCACCTATCCCAATGGTACCCCAATTGTGACTGGGGTCAGTAGACACTGTTTTAATACAAATTAATAATAAACAGAATGTATTACAGGAGCACACAGTCAGTCTTTAAGGCTTGCAATATAAATGTTCTATGAATAATATATGGGATGAATTCAGACCTGGTGTAAGCATGTGCACTTATACTGACATCAGTGAAGTTGGATCCCACTTATACTTGACCTGCAAGTGAGCCAACATATTTTTCATTTCTCATTGTAAAGACAGGTGTCCACAGAAAACATATGCTGCATCAAACAAATTCAGTTTTTGTCCTATCATGTATCCATATCTTTGAAGCCTTGTCTTTCCACAAAATCTTGACATTCTAGAAGACTTGTGTCACCTTTATGCAGAGAAAGCAGCCACAGTCCACAAAAAGAATCAATCATAGGGGTGGAAGGGACTGCAAGGATATAGTCTAAAAACATAATGAGACATTGACTCATTTCCACCAGGTCCTGTCTCTGAACCTTGGAATCTTCTATTCCTACTATTATTACAACTCCTGCCATTTAATCATCTAATGATATTTGGTGTTTTTCTTGAGGCCCTAGCTCCATGTGAATATGAGAATCTCAGCTTTAAAAACCCCCAGTAAGTTTCTAGTCCTGAGGGTTTCAGAGAAAAGCATGAAAATGTGACCCCAGTGCATCTCAAAGGCAAATAAAAAGGCAATTTAAAAAAATATTATTTTAAAGCAATCACATGATTGTTGGAAGCTAGACCTGTGATTTTGAATACTTGTTTCTGGCAATACTTCCCTACTCCCTGAGGAAGCTGCTTATTTCATAGTTTCCTGGTTACTATTGAGCTCTATGCTGGGTTCACCATTTAACAGAACGCTTCTCCAGCCTGCTCTTCTGGTAACTGGTTCTTTAAATCTGGGAGCATTGGGCAGCTGCAGCCCTAGAATGGCCATTTTGTATCTGACTGATGCAGGCTGCACCTCCCACCCTTTCAGCTTGTAAGTACATTTAGATTTTATTCTTTCCCCCTTCTTCTTAAAGAGGGGACACATCATTAAAGCCATACATCTCCAGGTGAAAGCAGCCATGGTAAAATGATTTGTCTCTGTAAATTATAACTCTGAGATCCTTCTCTCGTTTTTGTTATGTGCTTTCATCTTTGAGACATTTGCTGCTGATGCACTGTGATGTTATTAAGTCTAACTGCTCTAAAGCTGTTACTGTGATATTTTTCTTTATAAAAGCTAGGGCTTTGATTCTGCTCCATGAGGGCAGCCTCCTCATTATATCAAGGTCCAGAGCGCTGCAGTTTGTACATACACCATGTTAAACCCCCTGCAAAGGCAAAGTATGTTTGAGTTACTGAAGGCTCTACCTAACTGACAAAAGAAGTGCCAGTCAAAGGTAAGAGATGTTTAGCCCTTCACTTGTGCTGTTGTGCCCATGTGTAGGCAATGAATAGGTATAGATCCTATGTAACATCTGAATATGAGATTTTCTGCAAGCTGCAGCAATACTTAATCACAACAGGGTGAGTGAAGGAAAAAGTGTTATGGTTAGCTTTGAATTTCCCTGCTTTGTTCTCATGTATATCACCAGGTCACTGTGAGAGAGAGCTCTATCACACAACTGAGTCCATTTCCCCCACAAAGGGAAGACACTCCCTACTTAGCAGATACTAAAATAATACTTTCCAATCTCAAATTTATCCATCATGATTGCTGTTACTTAAGCACAGTGTTCTGTGTGCTTCTATTTAGTTTCCATTGTGTATGAGAGCTGCATCGATAGACTATATTGAGTTATTCTGTGTGGTGTTGTCCTATCATTGCAAATGCTTCCTGAAAACCTGGTAAATAACATTTTTTTTAAAGTTCATTAATATATCTTGTGCACATCTTTCTTACACCTATAGTAAATGATCCATGGATTATCAATGAGAATGTCACATATATATGTTAATCCCACGTGAAAGATATGTTGTATTAAAAATTAGTGTGCATGCTTAATAGCTATTGTGCTAAAAGATGAGTCTGACTTTGGAAATAAAGGATGTCTTATTCATATAACTACGCATGAAGAAACACCGGGCTTTATCTACACGTACATTGTGATTATTTAATGATAATCATTCTGCAATTTACTGCTGGACTAAGAATTTGAGGTTAGGGTTTTAGTGTTATGGGTTTCTTTTAAAACTTATTATGTATGGAATGTTCAGGATTGAGTTTTGAATATTATGGCTGATTAGTTGCATGAAGGTAGGAGTTCAAATTAAAATTAAATTGTAGGGGGTAGATTGAACAGAGGCCTAAAGAGAAAGGGGACACACAAACATGCCAGGGAGAATCAACCTCAATAAATACATTATATGTAGATATTGTTCAAACTGATCCGTCAGCAGATTACACTCTAGAATAATTTTGGGCTTGATTCTGCAGCCGCTTCCACTGATATTAATGACAATCCTGCATGTGGAGCAGCTCTGGAATAAAGCTGTTATTAGTATATGTCTATCCAGAAACACACACTCCTACCCTCAAAGTAGTCATACAAAATGCTAGATATTCTGAGCTTTAAACAAGGTACAATTATATCAACATTTATAACTTACTTTTTGAATTTGCTCATTATTCCAGTTTCATTTTTCTTGATATCATGTACCATCTTTTGAAGCTGCCTGTAAGATATTGGACAAAACATCATGAAAATCGTATAGTGTGGCTGATAAGGCTATTTTTTTAAAAGTATTACAATTATTTTCCTTTCAGTGTAATTGACACATCAAAAAGAGTTTGTTCACTATTAAGTATTTCACTTGCTACAATCACTTTACATATGCAATATCTTTCCACCTTTCAACAGAACCCTTTGGCAAGCTCTACATTTGGGGAAAGAAAGATTATCCTTCTAGAGCAGAGGTGGGCAATCTATGGCCCGCGGGCCACATCCAGCCTGGACCCCAAGCTCCTGGCCCGGGAGGCTACCCCCGGCCTCTCTCCTGCTGTTCCCCCTCCCCTGCAACCTCAGCTCGCTTGCTCCGCCACTGGCACAATGCTCTGGGCGGTGGGGCTGTGAGCTTCTGGGGCAGTGCAGCTGCAGAGCCTAGCCTGACCCAGTGCTCCAGGGAGCGCAGTAAGGGGGCAGGGAGCAGGAGGGGTTGGATAGAGGGTAGGGGAGTTTGGGGTGGTGGTCAGGGGGTGGAGGTGTGGATAGGGGTTGGGGTGGTCGGGGGAGGAACAGGGGGTTGTATGGGGACAGGGGTCCGGGGGGGGCAGTCAGGAAGGAGGGGGGGATGGATGCGGCAGCAGGGGGCAGTCAGGGGTAGGGGTTCTGGGGGCAGTCAGGGGACAGGGATAAGGCGTGGTTAGATGGGGCAGGAGTCTGGAGGGGGCATCAGGAATGAGAGGAGGGGTTGGATGGGGCGGCGGGGGTCCAGGGGCGGTCAGGGGACAGGGAGCGGGGGTGTGTGGATGAGGCAGGGGTCCCAGAGGGGCCATCAGGGAAGAGGGAGGGGTGGATGGGGCAGGAGTCCCAGATGGGGCAGATAGGAGGTGGGGGCCGGGCCACGACCCCCTCCCCTAACTGGCTCTCCATACAATTTATGAAACCCGATGTGGCCCTCAGGCCAAAAAGTTTGCCCGCCCCTGTTCTTGAGTCCAAAGTTTGGTGAAGTTTAAACAGCATTCTAAGTCCAAGCAAATGGCTGAAGCAGCAAAGCAATCAAGATGCATCACTACCTAGATTAAAGTGAGAAACTTGAATCTGTTCTGCAATGTTTTCAGAAAATGGATCGACAGTTTTCTATATGTGTGGTGGGAATTCTCTCTGGTTTCTAATCTATATGAATCATCTAGATCAGTGCTTCTCAATCTCCTCCATACCACGCTCCCTATGTTACAACAGAAAAACCATTTTCTTCCAACCCTGCCTCCTATCTCATCTAACAGTCCCCTAGTGGAGTCATGACTAGAGCTGGGCAAATAATTGGGATGACCAGTTTCAATTCCCCCTTTTGTCTGATATGGAGCAGGAATCTGAACTTGGGTCTTCCACCTCCAAATAGAGTACCCAGACCTCAGGGCTAGAGACTATTCTAAGCCAGGTCTCTCTTCTTTTGAAGCTGTTCCATTTTGTATAAAATATTTGAATAGTCCTTGGAGCAGGGACTTTAACTGGGTGACCCCCACCCAAAAGAGTGCGATAACAACCAGGCTACAGAGCCATTTTCACTCTCTCTCTCTGCTGCTTCGTCAGGCACAGGGGGGATCTGGACCTGAATCCCCCACATGCTGGTTGAATGTCCAACTACGAGCTAAAAGATATAAATGGGGACCACCATCATCTCTTTCTCCTCCAGCTATTTTGTGAATGGTGCCAAAGTAAAGAAAAGAAAATTGCCAAAGCTATTTATGAAATTCATGTCAAATGTTTCAGATTGACCCAAACTGCATTTTTGGAGAATAAAAGATTTGTTCCAAAATCTTCACTCTACTCTAGTCATGACTGTTAGGCTGAGAGCCCATGATCTTCTAGACCAGGGGTAGGCAACCTATGGTGCCAGGGCTGCCCGGGGGGGGGGCAAGAGGGGCAATTTGCCCCAGGCCCCGGGACCCACAGGGGCCCCCACAAGAGTTTTTCGGGGGTCCTGGAGCGGGGTCCTTCACTCACTCCGGGGGCCCTGGAAAACTCTCATGGGGCCCAGGCCCCCGGAACGTCTTCCACTCCAGGTCGTCGTTGGCAATTCGGGGGTCCTTCCGCTCTGGGACACGCCGCCGAAGTGCCCCAAAGACCTGTGGCGGGGGGTCCTTCTGGCATTTCGGCGGCAATTCAGTGGCGGGGGGTCCTTCCGCCCTGGGACCTGCCGCCAAAGTGCTGGGTCTTCGGCAGCGAGGGGCTCCTGCCGCCGAAGACCCCAGGCCCCCTGAATCCTCTGGGTGGCCCTGTATGGCACGCATGTTGAAGGCGGCACGCGAGCTCATTTTCAGAGGCACTCACACTGGCCGGATCCTGGCCACCGGTCCAGGGGACTCTCCATTTTAATTTAATTTTAAATGAAGTTTCTTAAACATTTAAAAAACCTTACTTACTTTACATACAATAGTTTAGTTATAAATTATAGACTTATAGAAAGAGACCTTCTAAAAACATTAAAACATATTACTGGCACTCAAAACCTTAAATTAGAGTGAATAAATGAAAACTCGGCACACCACTTCTGAAAGGTTGCTGACCCCTGTTCTAGACTATGGTTACATGATCTGATATTTAGGGCTAAAGCCAATTTATCTGAATGTCAGTTAGTGCCATTGGCTTCAGGAGGAATGCTCGTGTGAGTAAGGTAATTTGAGTACCACTTAAATGAAATAAAGCTGAGTTCTTAACAAAAAAGAAAATGATTTAGGTACCCAAGGTGACTCCAATGACATAAAGTAACCTCTTTGTAAACATATATATTTTATAAGGAAGAATGAGTTAAAATTTTAATAGGGAGAGCACAGCCTAATACAAACTTCTACAGAGACACCATTTTATTTAGTTTTCTTTGTTTTCTCCTCAGAATACTCTCAGAGAAAAATTGCACTATACTAGATAAAATCTTCAGATCAAATCATTACTAACAGGAAGAATAAATGTGATTTTAAAAAATGGTCTTTTTGAAAGCCTGCCTACAATCATTAGAAGTTATCTCATTCCATATTTTATTTTCACTTTGTTATATTTCCAAAGGAGGAGAAGTCCATTAGGAAGTTGTTGGAGGGTTTGCCTACATAGACCAGTAAAATCCTCAAGATACAACTGTATGTTTTTAGAATCTTAATAATCTGAAAGTCTTAATGCACAGAAATATTGAAACGGCAGAGTGATAGGTGAGACTTGCCAAAACAAAACGTAACTTCCAGCTTATCCTCAGTAATGTTGGGTGTCTCTTTAAACTAATTAAAATCATTTTCAAAGGAAATTGGAATTATTTGAGAATCAATAAAACCAAATTGGAAAATAACGTAATTTGCCTAGCAGGTGTGTAATTACGTATGTGTGGGCCTGAAATCAATGGCTCAGGCCCTGAGTTTATGTGTGTAATTAGCATGTGAAGTGGTTAGAGCACAGGACTTAGATTTATTGAGTTTTCTTCCAAGCTCTGCTATTGATTAGAAGTGATTTTCTCAAATGAGTGACAGCTAATTTTTCGGTGCTTTCATTTCCTTATCTGTGAAATGAGAATACTCCTACTTATGGTACTTGTTTAACAGGAGTGTTCAGAGGCTTAATTGAATAATATTGTTTAAGCACTTTGGGATTCTTGGGTGGAAAGCACTATAAAAGAACAAGTTTTATTTGTATATTAACAAGGCTCTCTTGATAACTAAACAGAGACATGCATCCGACGAAGTGGGTATTCACCCACGAAAGCTCATGCTCCAATACATCTGTTAGTCTATAAGGTGCCACAGGACTCTTTGCTGCTTAAACAGATACCCTACATGTCAATAGGAAATGTTAGGTGTTCAGCACTTTGGAAATTAGGCTATGTGTTTAGGATTTTAAATATGGCCGTAGGTGGCTAATGTAGGCATAAATTCCACCGTGCGTCTGAGACAAGATAGTGATTTAGATGGGCTTGAGGTCTGATCCAGCATGGCAATTCCTATGTTCCTAAATCTTTGTCTTAATTTATATTCTTACTTCTGTTTAGAACCTAATCCATACTGGCTTTTTGGGTTTTCATTTGAACAGGAAATCCGTGGAATAACCCTCCTGCCATCTAATCACATTTAAAACATAATAATATAAATTATAGGTGTTAAAACAGCAACCCATCAGAGAAAGTAGTAATGGGTGAACCTCAAAAGTTTGGATTCTTATCTGAATAAATCAGTGCATTTGGATTTACAAAAGTAGGCTCCATATCTCACAAGAACAGACTCTTTTGTGAGGCTTTAATAAATTCAGCTTCTGGTCAGGGTTGAAACACCATAAATAGCCATTTTTGTAGAGTTTTGGCATTTCTGCTTCCAGTGCCAGCTGGAATCTGTCAGCCCAGATCCTCAAAGGTATTTAGGTGCCTCGCTCTCATTGAAATTAGTGGGAGTTAGATACCTAAATATTTTTGAGGAATCTGGGCTGATGTGTCTGTAAATGAAAAGTGATAGGGAATAAGAATAATCAGAAGAGAATTAAATGGCTTAGTTAGTGTGCAACAGGAGCTTGTGTTGTATCCAAACAGGCTTGCCAGCCCTTAATCAGAATTGCGGTTGGGCATCAGGTATTTTTGTTCCCAACATTTATTGTTCTTTAGAGATGGGCCCAAATCCCAGATGAAAACATCCCAAACCTTGTTGCTGAATTCTAGATCCGAACATTGCACATGGATCCACTTGTGAATCTTTGTGATGGTAAAACTATGGCTTTATTTTGAAAAGCAGTTTACTTTTTATACGAAACACTTCCTTTGACTATGAACAAAATTACTTAAAATATCAGCTCCTAGGTGTGGTTGCTTTTTATGTGATAATTGTTGTTGTGAAAGCAACGGAGAGTCCTGTGGCACTTTACAGACTAACAGACGTATTGGAGCATGAGCTTTCGTGGGTGAATACCCACTTCGTCGGACGCATCCGACAAAGTGGGTGTTCACCCACGAAAGCTCATGCTCCAATACATCTGTTAGTGTATAAGGTGCCACAGGACTCTTTGCTGCTTTTACAGATCCAGACTAACACGGCTACCCCTCTGATACTTGTTGTTGTGAAGTAACTAAAGTTGATCACTGTGATATTGTATTTGTACTGATTGATACTGAAATGAGCATTTTTTGCTATTTATTTCCTGCTCAATTAAAGAACCAAAGGGGAATTTAATTAATTACAAATTATAGTAGAAATAAGTGGATTACATTTATTTTAGAAGATAACTGAATGTGATACCACTAGTGAAATCTGTTATTCTTGCTATACAGATGAACTTTAGTCAGTGAAACAGTGAAAAAAAATTTTTTTTTTAATTTAAGAATTTCATATAATTGGTTTTCACAGAATTCACACATGGTTTCTCTTCATTCTCATCTGTTTGAAGCCATGGTTTTCATTCTCTAAGTACTATTTTATTAGTGTTAAGTTTTTCTGAGGTATAGTTTTCAAGGGTGTTCAGTTCTTAGCAATGTTTGCGTTTCTGTTAACTGAAGTTCTCATACAGTGCACATCACCACTGTAGCTGAGCACATTCACTCTACCTGATTGGTTAATGCACTTACAAAGGGAGGTTATGAAAGTGCTGTTTGCTTTAGGTACATAACTTCAGGCTCCTGTTTCACAGAGCTGGGCGAAATTTTTTGGGCAAAACATATTGCAACAAAAAATTGGAGATTTGGTGACCACTAAAATATTTCATGAATTTTAATAGGTTTCATCGAATTGTTTGTGACCTTTCTTTGCCTCCTCCTCCTGAACCCCGCTCAGGCCCTGGCCCCGCTCCAGCCCTTCACCCAAGGCCCCACACCACCTCTTCCTGCCCGCCCCACCCCTGCCCCTCTTCTTTCCTGCCTCTTTCTTTCTGCCCCCTGCCCTGAGTGCGCCACATCCCTGCTCCACTCCTACCCAGCACTTCCTGCTTGCTGCTGAACAGCTGTTCCACAGTGTGCAGGAGGCACTGGGAGGGAGGGGGAGGAGTTTATCAGCAGGGCTGGCGGTCCTGGAGATGACTCATGGACCCCCTGGAGTACCCTCACAGACCCCCCAGGGTCTGCAGACCCCAGTTTGAGAACCGCTGCCCTAGTCCCTTATTAATCACACTCACTGATTGCTTTCTTTGAGAATACTGCATGTGTGTTTTAATACCTACTTTGTACATCAGGATAGCTAACATTACACGGGACTGTGATCACAGTCATGTCAACTATACGTTGCATGACAATTAGCTAAAGTTTCATTAAAAGGCTAGACTTGGAGCTATGGTCTAAAGAATTCTGAATAAGGCAGAGGATGAGACCAGCTAGTGATGGTGAAATCAAGTTGAGTAATAGGTTTGCTGCACTGGTGAATGAGGAGGAGAAACAGGTAGGATATGGGGTGGTGAGGAAGAAAAGAAGGGAAACCAGTCCCTGCAGAAGCGAGAAAAAGATTATGTCGATAGCCAGGGACCAGAGCCCAAGGAAAGATGATGATGATGATGTACAGGGGACTGAGAGAAATAACTTAAGATGGATTCATACCAACACAGAAAGAGACTGGTCTATATGACTGGGGACTCCATATTCAGAAGACTCAACAGGCCCGTCATGAGACCAGATCCAGAGAACAGAAGAGTGTGCTGTCTGCCAGGAGCAAGGATCTGAGATGTGGGTACGAAGCTGAAAAGGATCCAGATGGGAGTGGGGAAAAATACACTGATTGTGCTGCATGATGGGATGAATGACACTGCTAGATTTCCACTGGTATGGATCAGGACAACTATGCTTGGCTGGGTAAGATGCTTAAAGAAGTGGAAGCTCAGGTGATCTTAGGTGTAATACTTCCAGACCCTAGAAACGGAGAGCGAAGACAAGATAATGAAGATCAACAGATTGCTTGAGGATTGGTGTTCTGAGGAAGGTTTTGGTATGATGAACTATTGGGAGGTGTTCACAGAAAGAAGACTCTTCTTGACTGGTGAGCCTCTGGGGTATTTACACGAGTCTCTTCCGGGTTTCTCCCCTCATATCCTAGTTTAAAGCCATTCTTATCAGTTATGCCAGCCTTGATGCCAGAAGGTAATTTCCACACTTGGCTTCAATACACAGGAGGAGGAGGAAGGGATAAAGGGATCTAGGAAGGGATAAAGCAACACCAGCAGGTCAGTGTATGGACAGCAGGGAGAAAGAAAGTACAAATATTGACTGGAGTAGTAGTCAAGTAGGTGATAAAGTTAGGGAAGGGTCTATAACTAATCCAACTAGAAAACTGGGAGAAGTCTGAGGGAAACAACTGAGATGCTTGCACATGAATGCAAGGACTCTGGGCAATGAAATGGAGGTACCGGAACTGCTGGTACAGGAGGGTAAACTGGATATTATAGAGCAGTGATTTTTAATCTGTGGTCTGTGGACCTCTGGGGCTCCACAGACTATGTTTAAGATTTCCAAAGGGGTCTCCAACTCCATCTGAAATATTTTAGGGGTCCACAAATGCAATCCACTGAAATAGGGTTTTCAGGAACATGGAAGAATAGCACTCAGGATTGGAATACAAATACTGTTTAGGGGAGAGAGAAATAAAGGTTGTGGGGTTACATTGTACATCAATGATGTCATGAAAGAAATAAGTGATAGTATGGAAAAAACAGAATTTTTGGGGGCTAAAATCACTTTGGGGAAGGACTATAAGACAAGTGTTTTTGGGAAAGTATTAGGGGTCTGTTATAGACCCCCAAGCAACTCTTACATGCATAGAGATGTCTTTGCTATTATTAGAAAGAGAAATACTATTGGGAATTGTGTTATAATGGAAGACTTACTGCCCAGATACAGATTGGAGAATAAATGCTACTAATAATGGTAGGGCATAATCATTCTTGGGTGTGATAGATGATTGTTTTCTTCATCAAAGAGTCTCTCAACCACCAAGAGGAGATGCAATACAAAAACTAGTTACAATTTTGCATCCAAATAAGGGGGGAAATTGTAGGGAAAGGTTTCAGGCCCAGTTGGATGAATAATCACCCCAAAAAGGTTATTAGGAGTAAGCAGAGAAATTATAGGGAATGGAAAAAGGGAAACCTCAGCAAAGAAAGCTGCCACTTAGAGGTCAGAAAAAGTAGGAATAAATAAGAATTGTTAAAAGTCAAACTGAATTAATATTTTTTCCAAGAGAAGAGAATAAGGAAGGATGAGATTAGGCCCCTATACAGTGTGGATAGGGAGGACATTAAAAATAATCGAGGTATGGCCCAAAAACTAAATGCATACTTTGCCTTGGTTTTCAATAAGGATGATGTTATAGAACATGGGGCGGAAGGCAGGACGGCTGATTGAAATGACTGTATAGAAATGGAAACTACCATATCTAAAGTAGAAGAAAAACTTAGAGATTAATGCACTTAAAAGGGGGGACCAGATAATTTCCATCACAGAATATTGAAAGAACTGGCATGTGAGATTGCTGGTCCAGTAGCAAGGATTTTTAATAAATCTATCTAGTCAGGGGTGGTACCATATGACTGGAGAATAGCTAACTTCATTCCTATATTTAAGAAAGGGGGCAGGGGGGCTAATGCAGGTGGGCTAATGCAGGCAATTACCTGCCTGTTAGTCTGACCTCAATAGTATTATGCAAGATTTTGGAACAAACTGTGAAGGAAAGAATAATTAAAACCATGGAGATAAGTGGAAAGGGGGATGCAATGCAACATGGGTTTAGCAAAGATAGATCATGTCAGATTAACCTGACATTCTTCTTTGAGAAGATAAGTGGTTTCTTAGAGATGGGAAATGCACTAATCTACTTTGACTTCTGTAAAGCATTTGACACAATGCCACATGGGATATTATTAGTTAAATTAGAGAAGATGGGGATTAGTACAAGATTGTAAAATGGATAAGGAACTGGATAAAGTGGAGAAGGCAACGGGTTGTGCTGAAAGGTGAACTATCAGACTGGAGGGAGGTTACTAGTGGAATTATTCAGGGGGCAGTCTTGAGACTAATCTTTTTTTCAATAATTGTATTAATGAACTTGGCACAAAAAGTCAGAGTGTGCTAATGAAATTTGCTGATGATGCAAAGTTGGGGAGGCATCATCAATACAGAGGAAGATCGTAATATTGTACAGGAAGATCTGGATGACCTTAAACACTGGAATGCCAGTAAGGGATGAAATTCACTAGTACAAAGTGCAAGATCATGCACTTAGATCTAATAATAAGAATTTCTTCTACAAGCTGGGGTCTCATCAGTTGGAAGTGACAGAGGAGGAGAGTGATCTGGATCTGTGGGTTGATCACAGGTCAACTATGAGTCACCACCAGGGTGAGGAGGCTGTGAAAAAGACATCCACGTATCACAGTTGCATCAGGCAAGGCATTTCCAGTAGAGACAGAAGTATTAATGCCATTGTACAAGGCACTGGTAAAACCTCATTTGGAATAAAATTCTGGTCACTCATCTTCAAGAAAGATGAATCCAAATTGGAACAGGTGTTGAGAAGAACTACTAGATAGGATGATCAGGGGAAAGGACGGCCTATCTTATGACAGGAGACTGGAATAGCTATGCTTGTTTAGCCTAGCAAAAAGAAGGCTGAAAGGGGATATGGTTGCTTTCTATAAATACGTCAAGGTGGGTGAAGAGCTATTTAAACTAAAGGACAATGTTGGTGCCTGAACAAATAAACTGGCCAGGAACAAATTCAGGCTGGAAATTAGAAGAAGATTTCTAACCATCAGAGGGGTGAGGTTCTGAAACAGCTTCCCAATAGGAGTTCTGGGGGCAAACAACGTAATTAGTTTTAGGAAAGAGCTGGACAAACTTATGAGTGCAACTTGTGATGATAGGGGGTAAGGCTCAGCAGCCCTTGGGCTCACTTCTGGTTTATGTTTTATGTTCCTATAAGCTCATGCTTGAGGGCTTCAGCTGGTCACGTGGTAGGGTCAGAAAGGGATTTTTTTTCTCTCCCCTCTCCCCCTGTGTGGGGGAGGAGGGGAATACTCCTCAAAGATTCTTCATAGATTGATCCCTTTGTCTCCAGTCCCCATTTTGTACCTTATTTCACAGTGCCTCATGTACTTGGGATAGCTACCCAATTAATCCATCCAAAGGATAGCCCAGATCACATACCCTGGCATAGTGGCAGGATTGATTCTGTACTCCTTATAATCTTCCTGATAAATGGATATTCTTGAGCTTCTCCAGTGAGACCTATTGTGCATCTTTAGATGGTAGGCATCTTGAAGGCAGAGGCTTTGTATCTCCACTGTACGCCACTCTGGTTCCATGGCCCGCTGGGGATATCAGTGGGTAGTTCCTCCATGGAAACATAAGCACATGTTTGTACCTGGAATGGTTCACAAACTCCTCTGACACCAGTTCTTTCTGTGGTGAGAGGGAGACTCTGGGGCACATCTATGTAAGATGTGTCAGGTTACAGCTCCTCTTCCAGCTCCTTCAGAACCTTTTACTAAGGTTCCCCACAAAGTTGCAAGACTCTTTGTTAGCCCCCTCCTGGGGCTGGCCAAGATCCTGTCTTTCACACCAGGAAGAGGAAGCTGGATGGGTTGGGGGGTCTTCTGTCAGTGAGGGGCCTAATTTCAGTCCCTTGTCTTATCACACCTCTGACACAGTTCCTCTGGGCATTGTCCACTGATTCCTTAGACACTTTGAGGAGCAGTGGGTGCTGTCGGGGGTTTTCTGCAGGGTGTCCCCCGCTGGATACCAACTTTTAACCTTCATTCCTGTCCCTGTTTTTTCATTTGTTGTCTCCAGTATTGACTTGCAGCCTGGGTCCAATGACTCCTCCCCCTCAGTGGAGGGGGTGGACATCTAGCTTTGGGCAGGCCTTAGACCTGCTTGTCCCAGTACTTGAAAATTGTACACTTATAGGAAATAGGTGTAAGAATGATCATAGGAAGGGGGGCATTTTCCTTGAATGTTTGGGCAAGGACTATGTGCACACGAAAAGTATTTTTGAAAACCAGTGTCTTTAATGTCCTACAACTTTTCCTGTATATTTGTTTCTAAAAGAAGTGATAAGTAACCCATTTTCTGTATCCTCAGCACAGCAGGGTTGTTCTTTCGAAATGGTTGGTGAGAGGAAAACTAGGATGTATATGGCACAGACTGGAAATGCTGATGATTGCAATTGCAGTAGATCAAGAAAGAAGAACTTGTTTGTGCTCTGTAAGGCCTGGTCTACATTGGGGGAGTGGGGGTGAGGCAAGCTAAGTCGGTCTAAGTTACGCAACTTCAGCTACGAAAACAGCGTTGCTGAAGTTGACTTATTTAGAGCTACTTACTGTGGTATCTTCACTGCGGTAGGGCGACTGCTGACACTTCCCCGTTGACTCCGCCTACGCTTCTCGCTCCAGTGGAGTACCGGAGTTGACGGGAGAGTGCTCGGCAGTCGATTTATCGCGTCTTCACTGGACGTGATAAATCGACCCCTGCTGGATCGATTGCTCCGGAGGTAAGTGTAGACATGCCCTAAATGTCTGACTGTGCCTCAGGACCAGCTGGGCTGCCCCATAGATGGCTGAGCATGGGATGAGCGTATGTGAAATAGAAAGGTAATGATTTATCTTGTGCTAGGGTGACCATACATCCTGTTTTGGCCATAACAGTCCCTTTTTTAAGCCCTGTCCCGGCTGTCCTGTTTTTTTTGGCAAAAATGGGGTGCGGAGGAACATGTGATGTGTGTGTGTGGGGAAAGCGGTAATGCCAGCTCCACACAGGGATGGGGGCAGGGCTCAGGCGAGCAGCGATGCCAGCCCCAGCCTCGAAGGGGGAATGGGGGTGGGAGGAAGGACTCAGGCGAGCAGCTTGGGCAAGCCCTGCAGGGGCATGGGCGGGAGGGCTCAGGCTAGCCCCACATGGTGTCCTATTTTTCCTTGGAGACATATGGCCACCCTATCTTGGGCTCATCATAATTCTTTCATGTGACACATTAGCCACTCAAAGAGCATGTTTAAAGATCAGCAAACAACTTTACAAAGTGTGGTTATATGCTTTCAACTAAGATTTTCAATTATACCAGGTTGAGAGAGAGAGAAAAGTCTATTTTATTTTCAGTGAGATCTATGTAATAAGGAGATTCTCTCTCCAGACACATGAATGATTGATCCTGTATCTATCAATA
Source organism: Mauremys mutica (assembly GCF_020497125.1). Taxonomy (NCBI): domain Eukaryota; kingdom Metazoa; phylum Chordata; order Testudines; family Geoemydidae; genus Mauremys; species Mauremys mutica. Next base: position 99,548,868 of record NC_059078.1, read on the forward strand.
TTATGTATTTGTGATGACATTAAAAAAATGGTGCTTAGAGAGAATGGGACTGGGGTGAGTTTCTGAGCAGTTGTTCTTCAAGAAATCCTCTAGCTGTGTGCCGAGTTTTAGTAGTGTTGTAGGAGAATCCATACTCTGAGCAGAGATGAAGTCAGAATTGGGTGTGGTGCTAATAATATAAATAGTTTTAGGCACAATGCCAACAGCAAAGACAGTGAGGGGAGTGGTGGCAATGAAACTAAACAAAGCTCTAGAAGTTGGAAATGAATTGCTGACCCAGGAAGTTGTATAGATGTCTAACAGGCACACAGCTTTCTATCTAGAGTATTGGGGGAATTCCAGGAATAAGGGGTGCCTGCCCCCTAGAACTTCTGCTATCTGCAGTTCTTGCTAAATTGTCTTTTGCACCTCAGGAAAGAGTTCCAGCCTTAAACTAGGCAAAAGGAGAAACACTCAGCTAAGTTTGTGCTAGAGGCTCAGATTTTCCAGTTATCAAGGACTCCACACTGAAGAGGGTTTGCTCTGGCAGCAGGATTAGGAACCAGTTAAAGGCAAAAAGGGAACCTATGGAAGAAATAGTGAGTTGGGTTTAAATCTATAAACTATCAAGTGACCTACGTGCTCCGTCTCCTAAATTCAGTCATGCCTTTAACAGCAATGACTTTAACTGATTCAAAATAACACCACAAATAAAATAAAGTTACAACTAAACAAGTTAGCAAAGTGAGTGGGTCCCTTAATTACTAATTTGTTATTTTCATTCTTGGGTTCAGTTGACATCACATCTCCATCTGTAACTGTTTCTAGCTGACAAGGCTCCTCTGAATTCTGGATCTAGAATGTTCCATAGCTTAAGCGTACAATAACCACCCACAGTCACTTTAATATGTCATACACCACACAATAGGTCTGGCCCTCATTTGGGTTCTCTGAGTGACCACCAATAATAATTTTTTTTTTTGGGTGGAGGAGGCAAATCCCATAATTTGGAACATGAGGTAAGGCCCCGCCAGAAACCTTGTGCACTACTGATTCAGTTGTGCCAGTTAGGCACAGCCTGGCATTGTGGTCGCTCAGAGGGACACTGCTCTACTGGGAGCTGTGCAAGTAATTCTCCAGAATTCTACCCAGAGCTTTCTGGCGTGCAAGGGAAGTGTTCAGGAGGTCATAGACTCCTAGTGCACAAGATCATTCCGTGAGCTGCTGTGGAGTGTGCTAGTTTTTGCATTAGAGTAATGAGAACTTGTATTTAACAATTATATATTATATTCAAACATGACATAACACAAAAATCAGAGCTGCCCCTAACAGATCTCCCCTCTGTAGTCCAGAATCCTGCTCTCCAAAGTGGAGGGTGTCCTCTACACGTGGAGAAGGTGGTGCCAGAGCCCCTTTTTGGGGAGATACACATGGAAAGAGGAGTGCCTTCATTCCCCCTTGTGCAGGTGGTGTATTGTGACAGGATGTGCAGAGGAAGCCTCTTATATGTTCCCTCAGCTCTCCATAAGAGCCCACCACAATCTTGTTCTGTGATAGCAAATGCTTCCTCTGATAGTGGGCCCAGTGCGAACTTTGAATAAGAAGGGATATTTAATAAATTCAAGTTGGGAATTACAACTTGACACTGTCATAGCCATAAAGGTACTACAGAAAATGTTATATGGAAAACAGAAAAGAAGGGAAAATATAAAGGAAGCAGTAGGGGTAAAAACGTATGTCACAGGAACATTTTAAAGAAACCAAAACAGACTGTAGCGATGGAAACTTAAATACAGAGACTGAAATGTGAAATGATGCAAATGAAAACACACATCCAGCCCTCTCTGTTATTGTTCCTCATGGTGACACTCTCTCTCATATACACACACACATTTCAAAATAGTCTCCCCCACCTGGTATTTATCTGTTTATTTTGATTGGTTTCTCTATTAGCTTTGTAATTTTATAAACAGGTCTGCAAGCAAGAAGTTAAGGAAGAGGTTTATTGTTTCTAGACAAAGGTGCAGAGCAAGGCTTGCCATGAATAAAGCTTGCAAGCTCTGAACAGGGTTTGTAAATGTGCTGCCTGAGGCTTAGAAAAGTTCAAAAATCTCTCCTGTCTTCACCTTCAGAAACTTAAATAATGGAATAATGATTTACCATCTTTGTCTGAGTATGTGCAGTTCAAAATAATGGTCAGGAGCAGCGCTCTCTCGAAGTGCTCTGTTTGTAGTGTAATATTTCTGAGTATTATCTTCATCTATCTTTCTTTCAAAAAAGGAGGCAAAGTCCTTATTACTTGCCTGTTTTCAGTTTCTAAAACAATCCCATTTTAAAAGGATAGAAGTGTGTAAATTAATCATCAAACACCATCTTCCCCCCCTCCCACCCCATTCCTGTAATTCAATATTAGCCAAGTTAAACTTTCCATATATATCTGACACCAGTTTCTCTCTGCTTTACTTCAAGAGCACCAAGTCTCCCCTTGAATGGAATTTTTTGGAAGTTACAAGTCTCTTCCTCCAATTTTGATACAACAGTGTACCTACTGTACACTGTAGTTTGCCTCATTTTGGATTCAGGTTGCTGTTATCCCACTATTTCATTGTGATCCCTGTGCGTGACTGTCAAAGAATGCCAGAATGTTGGCATATATATCAAGTGTGCATCTGGTTTTATATTTTATAAGACCTATGTTATCCCTTTGAAGATATCTGAAAGCTGTGAATAAATAAAATAGAGTTTTGATTGGCTTATAGGGAGAAATCAATTCCAAGCACCTAGCACGTTTTCAACACTTAGGACAGGGCAGGCAGAACTAACCGTATTTCTTTCCTCCACTTCTCTAAAGGAATAAGCCAAAGAAAGTAGAAGAATATCCTTTTTCCTCAATCTGATTTTTAATTTTTTTAAATCCATGAGACTATTTTATTTTGCTGATTTTTCAATAATTCACTACTCCATCTGAAGACTAAAAGTAGAAGTAGATTTAGAGCAGGTGTTTGTTTACATAGTACACAGTGGTCCAGAAATAATAAATATTTAGCCTAGTTTCCATCTCTGTGTGTCCTCTAGGTACTCTTGACAAAAAAGATGTCATTCTTTCCTTTCTGTAAGGGAAGGTTTACTTTGCATAGGCAGAGTGCATTAAAATCTGTGGCAGAGTCAAGGGCAGTATAAATTACACCTTTGCTGTAAATTAGTCCAAAAATGGAATTAAGTGTTGAGTGGAAACTAACTAGTGGTGTGATATGAAGTTCTACAGTGGGAATGGTGCAAATTGAGACAGCCACCTTTCTTGGTTTTAATAGACCAATATATTATATGTACAAACAGTATATTATATCTGTCATAACTTTGTGTTTCTCTCATATTTTATGCAATAGAACATTTCTGTCTCTCTGGTCTGGATGGGGGTGATAGGCCTGCTTTCTCTCATCTTACATCTTGGGGTCCTCTGGTGGCTCTTCTGGATGCTGAAAGAGAGGGATGACCAAGCAACTTTTCTGATTCTTTTGCTTGGCAAGCAGTATACAACCTTTACTTTTAGATTTGGACCCTTCACTCGGCCTGTTCTCATCCTGCCATGTAAGGAGCCTGAAATGAACTGGCATTCATAAAATACAGCCTGGATTCAGAACTGCATGGATTCTGCTACCAGTGGACCTCCTGCAATCGTGGAGGAAGGGGATTCATTTCAATGTTTTTTTCGTAAGTTGATAGATTTTTAATGTCCAGAGGAATTTCATCACTTGATTCCTGCATCAAGCCTCATAACTTGCGGCTGAGCTGTTTTTGATTATAGTATTCACTTCTACATTGTAAAGCATGCTGATAGATGAGACAGGTGATATATCGCACTCAGTAATAATAGATGGTGAGGTTGTTGTTTTGTATATTTTGAAAATTTGGGCTCTAGTTTCAGCATGATGACAAGTTAAGAGGTAATTCCAATACCATCAAATATGGCCAACAGCTAATGGTGCCTTGCTGCTAAAGTGACACTGAAACTTCATTTTCAAACAGGAAAACATTGATCTCTTGTGCCAATGCTATATTACAGTGCTATGAATAAGAGCTAGTTATTATTTTCATTTTTATTATGTACACCAAGTAACTGATGCAGTTGTAATAATTTCATCTGTGGATGTAACAATTTGAGATACTTGTTATCCTGATCCTGGTTTCTTATGTTTTGATTGATTTTATTTGGCAGATAGACCTTTTCTATGCATCAGTCAGTCAGTAAACAGCTGATCCATAACTGCAGTTTTTTTTAATGAAGCCTATTGTATTCTTCTGAATAGCTTTTCATTCGTATGGTTTGAAACCAACGGCATTAACACTCACCTAAAAACAAATATTATACACACCCAAACTCACTGAGCTCTAGGCCTATACAAATTATAAAACCACTAAAATCCTGAAGGGGATGGCAGAGCACGGATAGTGGGTTCCAAAGAGTTTTTATTGCTCTTCAAAGGGAAGTATGAAATCACTGGAGGGAAACCAATAAAGAAAATGCATAATGTGGCACCAGGGAATTATAACCCATTGAATCTGATGTCACTATTAATCAAGATCCTAGAAGAATTTTTGAAAGATGAGATAACATTCCTACAGGCATGTGGGCTGAAACCACTATCTTGTTCCATTAAAGATGATGCAAAGAGCAAACTAACTGATGGAAATCATTTGTATTTTGTATATTTTATGTGTCAGTTGTATACAGAAGAATGAAGGATTGGTATCATAGGTTTGAGATTAGCATACCAGGGACAGTTACATGGCAAGTCCCCTTGTATAGATATTCCACTGCACCTCAGATCTGACTTGTTTTTCTGTTCCCTGGACATCTGTTGAGCAGCAACTAAAAATCTATCTTGACTTGTCTGATGGTCTTGGCCCTGATTCAGCAAGAGCCTTATATATCTAAGAAACAAATACTTAGATGGAATTTAGGTATTGTTTTGTCTTTTATGGTCTGATCCCTCTCAGTCTCTCAGATGGATTCTCCATCTTATTCTTCAAAGCAACACTTTCTTGTCACACTGCTTTGAACTGGGAGTAGATTAGCATTCTCTTTGGTCTTTCACCCTTTAGCAACAGAAGTGTAGCAACTAACTGCCTTTGCATACATGTTGCACAAATCATGCTAGATAAGATCTGTCTACACCAGTACTGTGACGTATTGCAGACAATAGTCCTGAACCCCAGGTATGTGAACTTGTTCACCACTTCAAGTTTATAGTTGTTGATCTTGATGGAGGGTGCTTCCTCAGTTCCTTGGCACATTATGTTCATCCTTTTTTAAGCTTATAGTAAGCCCGAAGTCTTGGAAGCCTTTGGAAAAACTGTCCATAAGGCTTTGAAGATGAGCTTCTGTGTGGATTGTCACTGCTGTGTTATCAGAAAAGAGGAGGTGTTGGATAAGGGCCTCCTGAGTATTGGTTTTAGATCTGTCTTACAAGATTGATCAGCTTTTGTCATAAATATAAAGAGAAGGGTAACAACCTTTATGTATGCAGTAACATAACATCCGTCCTGGCCAGAGGTACAGAATCACTTACCTGTAAGGGGTTAATCAGTTCAATTAACCTAGTTGGCACCTGACCAGAAGGACCAATGGGGAAAGAAGATACTTTCAAGTCTGGAGCGGGGTGGGGGGGAAGGTTTTGTTTGTGCTCTCTTTGTTGGTTCTCTCTTGGGACAAAGAGAGTGACCAAGCAAGTAAACCAGCTCCTAAAAAGATCCTGAAATTATACATCTAAAATTATAGAAATTGAATGTAATAGCAAGGAAATGCATTAGATTATCTTTTGTTTTAGCTTGTGAATTTTTCCTATGCTAAGAGGTAGTTTTATTCCTGTTTTTTGTAACTGTAAAGTTGAGTCCAGCGGGGTGTCCTCTGTGTTTTAAATCTTTTATTACCCTGTAAAGTTACCTTCCATCCTGATTTTGCAGGTGTGATTCTTTTACTTTTTTTCTTTATAATAAAGTTTCTTTTAAAAACCTGATTGATTTTTAGTGTCCTAGAATAAAAGGGTCTGGGCTGTACTTTTATTATAGGCACTTGGTTGGTATGTTATTCTCCAGTCTCCCCAGGAAAGGGGGTGAAAGGGCTTGGGGGAATATTTTGAGGAAATAGGGACTCCAAGTGGTCTTTTTCTTAAATACTTTGTCTAAATCACTTGATGGTGGCAGCAATACTGTCCAAGGACGAGGAAAGGATTTGTGCCTTGGGGAAGTTTTTAACCTAAGCTAGTACTTATAAGCTTAGAGGGTCTTTCATGTGGGTCCCCACATCTGTACCCCAGAGTTCCAAGTGGGGAGGGAACCTGACAGCTTTTCCGTCAGATCTTGTGTGAAAGTAGATTCCCTCAGTTGAGGAACCAAAAGCTTGTTTCAGTAGCAGAGAGAAGATGATCCAAAACAGAGTTTGAGCAAGTACACAACCTTGCTTAACTCCACTATGAATCTGGAAAGTTTCAGAGACTGAGCTGTCATATTGGACTGTGTTGTATATGTTTTCATGTAAGGATTGAATTATGCTTAAGCGCTTGGGGGGGACATCCAATCTTTTCTAGAAGTGTGAATAGTCCACTTCTACTGACAAAGTCAAAAGCCTTTGTGAGATCGATGAGGGTTATGTAGAGGGGCTTTTTTCGTTCTCTGCATTTCTCTTGTAGTTGTCTCAGCGAGAAGATCATGTTGATAGTAGACATTTCACTCTGAAGCCACATTGTGATTCAGGATAGATTCTGTCTGCAAGGGTCTGAAGTCTGTTCAGGACAACTTGGGCAAAGGCTTTTCCTATACTACTAAAAAGGGAAATGACATGATCGTTGTTGCATGATAATTGCATGATAGTTGTTGCAGTTGCTCCTGTCACCCTTGTTTTATTTCTTCTGGTACTTCACCTCCTTTCCAGCACAGACAGAGCACCTCATGAAGATGTTGCAGTAGAATAGGTTTTCCACATTTTATGACCTCAGATGGTATGCAGTCTTTTCCGGGGGCCTTTCCATCGGGGAGGCCATCTATGGCAAGGCTAAGCTCCTCAACAGTTGGTTTATCATCGAGTTAGTTCATAACAGGCAGGCTTTTGGTGGCACTGATGGCTGCATTCCTAATAATATTTTTCACGAGAGTAAAGCTCAGAGTAGTGTTCTACACAGAGATTCATCTGCTTGGTGTGGTTATTGATTGTTTCCCTTGTTGTTGATTTCAATGAGGCTGTCTTCTTTAAGCTGGACCCAAGGCTTTCTTGATCCCATCGTACATGTTTCTAATGTTGCCTGCATCAGCTCCGACTTGGATGCTTTCACATAAGTGCAGCCAATTGTTATTGGTGCAGCATAGAGCAGTTTTGCCACTCTCAATGCTTATACTTTTTTTTCATTTGGGTCTCTCTTGTAGTTGGTTTGGACTGTGCGTTTGGCCCCTATGACTGGTTTCAACACACTGGAATATGCGTCAAACCAGTCATTGGTCTTGTTTTCCTTCTTCCCAAAGACTGACAGAGCTGCATCCTAGATTGTGTTCTTCAGTTGCTGCCACTTCAGCTGGGTGCTTGTGGCACAATAACTGGTGTCAAGGGCTTGTTATAGTATGTTCTTGTACTGCTGTGACTTTTTTTGGTCCGCTATGGCACTGATGTTAATACAAGGATATCCTTTTACTTTATATCTATGTATTTTCTTTGGTTTAAGTCTGACCTGGCTGCATACCAGAGAGTGGTCTGTGTCGCATTCAGGTTGGTATGCCTTGTGATGATAAGATCCAGTTGGTGCCAGTGGCCAGATCTGGGATGTTTCCAAGATACTGTGTGTTGCGGCTTTGTTTGGAAGAATGAGTTTGTTACACAGAGGTCATAATGGGAACAAAATTCTAGCAGTCTCTGACTGTTTCCATTCATCATACTAGTTCTGTTTTGATCAAGACAGTTGGTCCATACTTCATGAACAGCTCCCACTCTTGCAGTCCCCTAGCATATTTGTGTTTTGGAATCTTGCTGATGGTCGTGTTCAACTGGTCATAGAACTGGTCCTTGATGTCGGAAGATAAGGAGAGTGTTGGGGCTCACAAGATTGACTGGGCCCTCAGTTGTAAACAAGACTAGTGCCAAAATTCTCTTGGATCCATTTGTAGGCAGCTCACTCATCCCCAGAAGTGAGTTCTTAATGGCAAATTCCACTCTGTACTCTCGCATTCCTTCTGCACTTTTCTACTGCCAGAAAAATGTGTAGTCTTTTTTTTTCCTTTGAGCGATCCGCTTGATGCTAGCTGTGTTTCTTGGAGGGATGCAATATTCACATTGAGCCGTTTCAGCTCATCATTGATCATGGTAGTTTTGTGTGCACCATTGATCTGTTGAAGGTCCTCAGATAATCCAGTTGTCATGGTGCGAATGTTCCAGCACCCTATCTTTAAATCCACTTGTCAAGTTATAATCTCTAAGCTCCAAGCACCCATTGAAGCAGGCAGACTGTGGCAGGACAACACCCTATTGTTGGGAGCTGCCCAATTTTATGGTGGGCGGTGGTTGTCCAGTGAGATACCGTACGATGATCTTTCCCACCATCGGAGACAGCCCCTGGCACTCAACTCTACGCCAATCGAATTAGAGCTTAGAACTGGTTACTGCTGCCTCCCATGTTGTGTCGACGCTCGAAGCGAAGCTGGAGTGCCTGCCCACGGTGCAAACCTGGGCACATGATATGGAGCCCCTGAGTTGCCCATGCATCAGGACCTCCCTCTTGGCATCACCAATTAAATCCAGAGGAGAGGAAGAACCAATACATCTGGTACCCAATCCACTGCAGGTGTTGCCAGAAAAATACTAAAATGTTAGTGCCTGATTGCCTTTGGGACTCCACTCCAGATTTTCTGTCTGAGTTTACCCTCAGAGCCTTACATTCTACCGAACCCACCCACAAGGCAGTGAGGCTCTTCTGTCAGGGGTTGCTCTGTTAGCCTTACACCCTCCTGGGCTACTTAGAAAGCAGTTGTTTGATGAGCCGCAGGTAGTATCATCTACCGTCATGACAGTAGCAGGCACAGTTTGACCTGACAGATTCCTCACTACCTGCTGAAATTACTGAGAGCTGAAATCACTAAGAGCTGGGCTAAGAGGTGAAACCTCAGAATGTAACGTTGTGGGAGCAGCAAGTGGTGTCAGCAGAGAAATTGTGGTCAGCGGTGGCAGAGAGACAGTTGCAGAAGCAGCCGCGGAGGCATTGCTCAACCTCCCGCCCCCTTACCTCGGGGTGGGAGGTGAACCCTGTGAATGCACCTCTAAACTCCAAGTATTCCCTAACCAAGGACAGCCAGTTGTGAGTCGGGTGAAGTGGAGGGAAAGGGGAATGATGTGTTTAAAGGGACCTTCGTTCATTGGACATTCCACTGCATGGTGGGACACTGAGGCAAAAGACACTGTCCAATAGGCTGCAGGATTGGGTTTGGCTATGGTCACATGCTTTTGAATGTGGTTGGGGGTGGTTCCCTTTCCCTTTTAATAAAAAATTCTCTTTTGTTATACTCAGACTCAGTGCCTGGTTGTGGGAAGTATGCCTCTTACAGGCTCCTGGGAGTGATGTTAGATTTTCCCAGACTACTGGATGGGGCTTGAACTGGTTCTGTTTTGTATTTTTAAGAGGAATTCCTAGATATTGAACCTGCCCCTTGGTGCTGCCAACTCCATCTGGCAGATGAGTTACATATGAAGGTCACACAGTTCTTGTGTGACGAGGTGGGGACTGTTCTTAATGTTTCCCCTGAATACTGTGTGGATGCTTCAGTTTCTGGCCGGCCCTCTGTCGCCTAGCAACTAATGGCCAGGCCCTTCCCTCCTGCAAGGTGGTAGCAAAAGGTGTGGGAGAACAAAGAGGTCAGGTGACCTCCTGGCCTGGGAAAGGAACTCAGCAGAGAAGGAGAGGTTGGAGGGGGTTTTCAGTTTGGGAGCTGGCTTGGGATGAGGAGTGAGGGCAGATATGGGGGTCTGCCTCACTGGGCCCCAGAATGGACCCGGCCGAGGGGTCCAGTTCTCTGTACCTACAAGATCTGTTTTAGACCGTGTTCCTGTCATCGAATAAACCTCTGTTTTACAGGCTGGCTAAGTGTCACGTCTGACTGCGAAGTGGGGGTGCAGGACCCTCTGGCTCCCCCAGGACCCTGCCTGTGTGGACTCACTGTGGGAAGCGCACGGAAGGGCAGAGGATGCTGAATGCTCCAAGGAGAGACCCAGGAGGTGAAGCCATGTGAGCTTCTTGCCCTGGAGACAGTCTGCTCCAAGGGAGAGGAGGCTCCCCAAAGTCCTGCCTGGCTTTGTGGGGAGCAGTTCCAGAGCTTCACCCGGGGACTCCGTGACATCTTGCACTTGGAGAGAAAATTGATTTTTACAACAGTATTTTATAGAGGCTGAAGTGGGGTGAGATAAGATGCATGGAGGCCAAATAGGAGGAAGTTTCAGTAGCTGATTAGAAATTACAAAGAACTGCAGGAAACAGAAGTTAAATAATCAGAGTTCTGTCTACTCTGTAGCAAACTGAGCCTACATCCTGTGAACACCTCTAGTGAGGCAGCCTGGGAAATATTCATGAGCTTTGAGTGGATTAAAAAAAAAAGATTTCTATGCTGTCCCCATGTGATTTATTATAATATTAGAGTCAGTTTATATTATGCTGCACACAGGGCCATCCCTAGGGGGGTGCAGGGCCCGGGACATAGGTGCCAAGTTTCTATCTGATGGGGATGCTCCCCCCCCCCAAGCTCCGTGCAGGCCTCGCCCCACCTCTTCCTGCCCCACTCCCACCCAGTTCCATCCTCTCCCCCGAGTGCGCTGGGCCCTCACTTCTCTCCCCTCCCCCCACAGCATCTCCAGACACCGTGAAACAACTGATCGGCAGTAGGTTCTAGGAGGAAAGCGGAGGTGCTTTGGGCAGGAGGTGCTGGGGGGAAGGGGGAGGTTGATGGCAGGGCTCCTCCTCACCCCCCCACCTGCCTCCTGCATCACCTCCCCGCCCCCTCCTCACAAAGCGTGCGACCCAGGATGGTCACCCCCATTCACTGTACCCTAGGGACGGCTCTGGCTGCACTACAATTTTCAACAGGCCACAGCACTTTTTTGTATTGACAACATGTCAATGTCTGGCGGAAACAGCCAGGGGAAAGCAGGAATGGGAGTGGGTGCTGGGACTTTTGGCACCCAGGAAGGCATAGAGATGGTTTGGGAACTCAGGAGGCAGTTGAGGCTTTTGGCAGTGGAGGAGGTGAGATGGCTGGTAGAGAAATGAATCTCTTTTTCTCCCCTCATCATGGTGGTAAGGGTCAGAAGAGACCTGAGACTTTTTTGTGGGTGGCGTGGAGGTGGAGAGAGGTTGAACTAGTTTCCCCGCCCCAACAACCCTTGATAGCAACTAGCTCAGTGGTTCTCAAACTTTTGTACTGGTGACCCCTTTCACATAGCGAGCCTCTGAGTGCGACCCACCCCCATATAAATTAAAAACACTTTTTAATATATTTAACACCATTATAAATGCTGGAGGCAAAGCGGGGTTTGGGGTGGAGGCTGACAGCTTATAATAAACTTGCAACCACCGGAGGGGTCCCGACCCCCAGTCTGAGAACCCCTGAACTAGCTGTATCATTGCTTTAATATCAGCTGATGCATGTGACAACAGTAGATAAGCACAATTTCTGGGTGTATCCCCTAAAATGATCAGCAATGAAATAGTTAATGCTGACAAAGCAAGCCTTAGGTTTCAGAGTTATTACACAGTTCAGATGGATGATGCAATCCATGCTTCTTTTAGAGCTGATGTTTTATGCTTTCTGCAGACTTGGGCAACAAGCATTGATTACATTGGGTTGACTTTGCAACCATAATGGCTAGAAATGAGATGAGTGGAGGCTTAGAACCTGCTGCTGAAATCTCTGGTGGTGTATATTTTGTAGCACATTCTGAATCTGTGAACTGCATAGGACCATGTACATAATAAGCAGCTTGGCAGATCAACAGTTCTATCCCTGTTTGCAACCTTTCCAGGTATTTTTTTTCTAAATATGAAATGTTGTGTGTCAAAGTTTGATTACAAAACTTGATTAAATGACTATTATTAATACTAACAGGAACTTAACTGGTGAAATTTCCATCACTTTCTCAAACTGCACTGCTGTAAGCTCTCTAATGTAGCCACCCCAAGATGAAGGGAGAGAGCTCTCCCATTGACTTAACTACTCCAGCCTCTGTGAGAGGTGGGAGCTGTCCCATTAACATAGCACTGTCCACACTGGCGCTTATGTTGGTGTAACTTAAGTTGGTTGGGGGAGGGGTGGTGTATTCATACCCCTGAGCGACAAAAATTTTGACGACATAAACTGTAGTGTAGACATATCCTAATATTCCCAACTGATTTTTTCTCAAAAAAGAAAACTGCTCCCTGTAATAAAGTATCCTGTATAGGATAACATAGTAGGTGCTGATTTACAATAAAATGTCACTTCATTCCCAAATGAGTTCATTTTCTGTTCTGCATGTTCAAGAGGAATAACTTGGTGAAGCAGAAGAGGGAAAGCTACAAAACTAATACTTTACTGAAATACTCTAACTTCCAAGGCTTCTAGGTCAGTACAAAACTGGTGAGGACTACAAATACTTTTATACTTAATGGGCCATTAACAGCACTTAAGTGAGCACTCAAGCTCTTAGGTGATCTCCCACTGACTTCAATAAGGTCAGAATTTTATCCAACGTGTTAAAGTGGGAATCCAATAAGGTTATCGTTTGTATTGCAAAGCAACTGTAAACCCAACCCCAGAACAAAGTGAAATACTTTTCATGGTGGTTTCAAATAATACCTGGGAGCAGTGGTTGGAGGTGGTGATTTTAAGTTACATTGCAAGGCATTTGGAGGAGCGAAAAAGGGGGTAAAGATGAAGACCTCTTCGAGCTGAGAGTATATCTACACTAGAGTGGCACAGTTATGGCACTGCAGCAGTGCTGCTGTAGTGAAGGTTTTTTTCTGTTGATGTAGGTAATCTACCTCTCTGAGTAGCTAGCTTTGCATCTACAGTGGGGGTAGGTCGACCTAACTACATTGCACAGGGTGCAAAATTTTTCACAACCCTCAGTGATATAACCAGGTTGATCTAATTGTTACATTTAAACCTGGCCTAAATGTCAAGGTGCCGTTCTTAAGTTTTGTGCTCGTAATATATTTGCCAAGTTAGCACACAGTCACACAGCAGTTGGAAACAGTTTGTAGGAGCAGAAGTTGCAGAATCACTGTCTCTCTAAAGAACTTGAACCAAAAAGCTATTGCTGTGGTTCTGAAAGTTTGGTGCTAACTGCACTTAAGCTTTGCTGACTATTCTCCGTTTTTATCAGTATATCTGCTTATGGACCAATTTGATTATGCAGCAGCAATACCTTAACTTTTGAAAGCTGAGTCCAGATGCACTACCCACCATATTAGCAGGGCAGCATGCAGACACTTGCACTGATACTGTTCCATGTCCCTCCAGCTGGTCTTTTGTGCCCCACACTTTGGGAAATGCTGCTGTAAAAAATATCGGATCCTTTGTCTATGCCACATAATTCATTCCTCTCCTGACAAAACCTCACTCTCTCTGGAGTCCAAGGTTTCCTGGCAACTCAGACAATGACAATACATGCAGACAGTTTATCAAAGTATAATCCCATGCATGGTATATGATATAATTCCATGCATGCACAATACACTTTATAAAAATAATAATGGTAGAATTCTACAAGGTGTCTGCATTCAGACCCAAGTGATATTAAACAGATGACAAAGTGAATGACTCTCACAATTGCAAGCACCATATCCAAGTCTACAACATGCCGGGTGAAGAGCCATGTGATGACTCTCCCTTACTTCCCATCTTACCCAGATAAGTGAAGCAGATGAGTGAGCTAAAAATACAGACCCAGAGATGCTGTTGCAATTATGTTAACAAAGAGATACATCAGATATAATAAAAAATACAGCACAGGAGAGAAGCTGATAAATATCAACATGAGCTTATCAAACCCAGTTCACAAAATCAAACCTTTCAGACTTGCATTGATAAGCTTGAAGCTTTAGGCACAAACAAATGCTGATACAGCACTAAAGCCACTTTGATTCTTGCAGCTATTGAATTAACTCTTAAGAAAACTGCCTTAGAAAATGGACTATAATAACACAAGTGGTACTTTGTTTCAGTAGGATTTTTTTGTCTCTGCAATCATAGGCCCATGAAGATAGTTAGACTTCAAATGCAAATATCTCCCCAATGTAACATTCAGTGCAAACACTGGGGCAAATAGTTTTTGTAAAGGAGAAACGAAGATAGAGCCTACTATATAATCAACTGCCTTGCCAACACATCTGGGACAGTACCATGTAGTATGAGCTGGTGACAAAATAGGTAAATGGGTGATTATGTCAAGGGGTGAGGCCAGATTAGGATGACCAGATGTTCTGATTTTATAGGGACAGTCCTGATATTTTGGGCTGTTTCTTATATAGGCACTTATTAACCCCCACCCTGTCCTGATTTTTCTCATTTGCTATCTGGTCACCGTAGGACAGAGGTAGTCAATAGGTGAACTGCAGACTAAATCTGGACTGCCAGATGTTTTTGTATGGATCGCAAAATCTTTTTATTTACTTATTATCATTATTGTTACTGTGGTGTGAAAAATATTTCTCTGAAGTCTGAAGACCTTGACCAAGAAATCTGGACCCTGAAAAAAATAATTGACTACTCCTGGGTGGCAATGACTGCAGCTCCATTATGTTCATACTTTGTTGTGCTTGTGCATCCCTCTTAAATCTGGGCAGGTTTCTCTTTCTAAACAGGCCAGGCAATTATAGCAACCATTGCTAAAAAATCAGCAAAGCCTGAAGTTTTATTAAAACCATATGGTCAAATAGCTCCACCAGAGAGGTCTTTTGGGGCCATCTGCCTGTCCCAAGTCAGGGTAAAGGAGGGTTGGGGGTGGGGCTAGCAACTCCACCCTGTAAAAAAATCAACTTGCTACAGAAACGCCAACAATAGAGATAACAGAGACTTTTAGCCTGGAAAAAGAAGGGTCTTCAACTCAAAGACGCATGACGCTGGGTGGTGAAAGCCACGAGGAAGCCACTAAGCCGATCACCCTCCTTGCAACCAGGAGGATTACCATCTGCACATGGAAAAAAATGGGCTATACCTGGAACCAGCTAGAGCGAATGGCCCAGGATAGAGGACTCTGGAGATCTGTGGTTGGCGGCCCATACCCCGATTGGGGTGACGGGCATGAGTGTGATATGGTCAAATATCTGGACCCATATCCAACAAGATACTTTAAGCATGTGCATTTAGAATGGGACTACTCACATGCTTAAAGGTAGATATATACTGAAGTTCCTTGAGTTAAGGTTTTGGTCAGACATGTACTGGCCATAAGGAGGAGGAGGGGAGAAGAAGCTGCCTTAATAATACTGTGAGGTATCAGAAGGGAGCAGAGTCTCCTTCCACTATCTGTGCTAAGACATCACTAGAACTAGACATGCTGAAGAGGGAGGAACAGGAGCTGAGCCAGCCTGGCTAAAGCTACAGTAGGGAGGAAATGGGCTTTGAATAGAAACATACATAATTAACTTGCCATCATGCCCAGGTTAGCATGGCAGCTGGCACCTCCTCCTAGTGCTTGAAGGAAATTCTACTTTCATCTTATGTAATGGTGTGTGTGGGAACCTCTATGACAGGGATGGGCAAACTATGGCCCGCGGGCCGGATCCGGCCGTTCAGGGCTTTGGATCCGGCCCGTGGGATTACCCCTGGTGGTACTGCGGGCCTGGCGCTGCTCTCAGAAGCAGTCCCCGGGCCGGGAGGCAAAGGGCTCCATGTGCGCACGCAGAGCCCTCTTCCCCCCCCGCCCAGGGGCCGCAGCACTTCCTGGAGTGGCGTGGGGACAGAGCAGGCATGCAGGGAGCCTGCCCTGGCCCTGGTGTGCGCCACTGCCACCCCGGAGCCACTTTAGGTAAGCGGCACCGGGCTGGAGCTCAAACCCCTCCTGCCCCCAGCCCCCCAACTTCCTGCCCTAAGCCCTCTGCCTGTACCTCGCACCCCTCCTGCACCCAACTCCCTGCCCTGAGCCCCTTTCTGCACTCCTGTGCATTCCAACCACCTGCCCTGAGCTCCCTGCTGCACCCTGCACCCCGTGCACCCCAACTCCCTGCCCTGAGCCCCATCCTGCACTCCGTACCCCTCCTGTACCCCAACCCCCTTCCCTGAGCCCCCTCTTACACTCTGCACCCCTTCTCTGCCCCAATCCCTTGTCCTGAGCCCCTTCCTCCACATCCCGCACTCCACCCGCCCTGCCCCGGCCCTGCATACAATTTCCTCACCCAGATGTGGCCCTCGCCCCAACAAGTTTGCCCACCCCTGCTCTATGACTATGCCTTTGCTGCAAAAAATTGGTTTTTACATTGAGATAGCTAATTTGCTGTGAAATCCTTATGGCGACACGGCACAGCTAATTTTTAGCTCAGTATAACTAGTTGAGGTCAATGCTTCCCCTCGCCCCCCACCTGGAAATGGTCTTGTCTAACTACTTGGAAGTAAAAACTGTTGTGCCTTGTGTCCACCAGGATTTTACATTGTGATAGCTATCTTAAGCTGGCTAGCTCCATGTAAAAACACTCCTTTTTTGGCAGTGAAGTTGTAGCCTGTGTCCTTCTTTTAGGCTCACCAGCTCTTCCACCAACAGAATGGGGAGCAGGAGCTAGCTAACTGGGCTGTATTCAAACAGCTGGTCTAAAAGCTAAGACTCCATTGTAGTCCATTTAGAAATGTTTCAACATAATGTTTTTTGTCTGAAAATACCAGTTAGTCAAAACCAAAAGTTTTCACAGAAGTGTATGAGTTTCAACAAAAACTTCTCAAGAAAGAGAGACAGCCATCTGCAGGATAGCCAATAGCTGGTTAGGACACTGCCTAATTCAGAGCAGCGACTTAAACCTGGGTCTCCTATCTCCAAGGTGAGACTCCTAACCATCAGGCTATTGGTGGATGAGTCTCGCTTAATGCCTCTTCTTAGAACTGTTCCCCTTTGTTTCAAGAACTAAATATTCATTGGGTCAGAGAGATGCTAACTCTAACTTGGTGCTAGTGCACTCCCCTGGGATGTTGGAGACATAGGGACTTAAACCTGACTCCCCCACATGAGTAAAAGATGAGTGCCCTAGCAACCATCAGGCTATTGGATATTCTGGGGTCTCTTATTTTCTCTTCCCCAGAATAGGAAAATGTTTTGAAATTTCAAAAATGTTCATAGGATGGAAAAACTATTTCTGTCTCTAGACACCATTTCCAGTGTACAAATCCAGTCACCCTAAAAATACTACCTTGTAACAATCTAGTGCACTTAAAAGTGTGCTATTTTCAGAGTGTTTTATGCTTCCTGTTTATCTACATGACACTGTCCCATTTGAAGATTTGGAGATACCAAAGAAGTTTAACCGGGGAGTCCTCTTAATACAAAATCTACTGTGCATAAACAAACTCCTGATCAAATGTTACTAATGTGCTTAAGGCTCATGGTGAATTAACGATTTTTTAAATAAAACCTTTAAAACAAAAATATATCAAGCAGTTTGCTTTTTCACAGAGAATAAAAGTAGCATGGACAGAGTCTCCAGTGCGAACAGTTGAGTTGTATCAGAGTGTTAGTCACATTGTTTTGTGTTTATTTTATTGACTCTTTTTGCAGCTATGTATACAGATAATGATCCTCTTTTATACTCAATATTCTGTTTAACTTCTTGTGCCTGCAGAATGCTGAAATAGATTTTAATTTTACTGAGGAAGAAAATGCTCATGTATTATATCTAAACTTCCCTTCATACACTACACTTGATCGGTTGTACTCGTTTTCAGTTAGCATTTTAGCCCCAGCGATGGCAGGTGCATTCGACACAACAGGTACTTTTGGAATTGCATAGTCCTTGTACTAACAGAATCTGTAACAGCGTGCATTTCCCATTTCCAAACCCAGTCTGTCCTCTGACTTGGCACAGCACTAAAGGAACACAGAAAGTCATAACAAACGAAATGTAAAAGGGAAAAAAAATCGTACCTTAGCTTCTGACCAGCTGGCTCAGTGATCTTATTTAACTTGTCCATGTTCCGTGTTGATAGTATCAGGTAAACTAGTGACCATTTAATGAGAACATGTGCTGTTTCCTATGACCGTAAAAAGGAATGCTATACGGAGCAGTTGACCTGAGACAGAATCCCACGGGTTGTCTCTGCCTGGTTTCTACGTTGTGAGAAGGAGAATACTCATTTATTACGAGACCTGAAAACTTGCCCGAGCACATATTTGAGTTTCATGTTTCTAGTTCATCATGTGACACACACAGCCAGCCAGGCGGCTTGCTTTGACTCCCGAATGCTATGCAAACTTGATGGCCGACACCTATGGGGCGTGAAAAATCCCCTGAAATTGAATGTGTCTCAAGTCCCTCTCTATTACTTCCTCTTTGTGTCTTACATGCAGCTGGTGTTTTAATCAGATAGCATGACTGGAAAATATAACACTTACACCACAGACGCCTGCTCTCTGGCTACTTCCTGGTAGCAGAAAAGTGCAGGAGAGCTATCGGAAGGAATGATCCCGTTCAGTGTCCTGAGAAATTATCCATGTGCCGCTGCTTCGGTTTGGCATCACTGTAGCTTCCTTTAATGACTCTACTCCAAACAGCCATAGAGATATGTCTGAAACTATTTCCCCCCTTTCAGGAGAAGGTGGTGATATTTCCAGAGTAGCCTGCAGCTGCCAACTGTTAAATTGGTGTTTCACAACTCCATTCCATTCCAAAACAATGCTGAGTGTCAACATCGCCACAGACAAACAATGGAATTCAGAGTTGGGGGCTGCCCTGTGAAGACCGAGTGCAGCAACATGGTTGTTAAAAGCTCAGAGAAGTGGGGAGGATCTTACTAGGGGGGTATAATGGGAAGGAAAGTGTTGTCTACCTTGGATGACTCCCAGATGACTGGAGGACTAGAGGCAAGAGACTGGAAATTAAACAGTTACCTTTGGGAAAGGGAATTTCAGGGCATGTCTACATTACAAGCGCTAACAGTGGCACAGCTGTGGTGCTGCAGTGGAGACACTTGCTACAGACAAAGGGGTTATTCCATTACTGTAGTAAATTCACCACCTTGGCAAGTGGTAGCAAGTCAATGGAAGAATTCTTCCATTAACCCAGCAGCATCTACATCAGGGGTCTCAAACTCAAATGACCACGAGGGCGGCATGGGGACTAGTAAGTACATTGGCCCAAGGGCCGCATTACTGACACCTCCCCCCACCCCGCTGCCTTGGCCCTGCCCCCACTCCACCCCATCCTACCTCTTCCCACCCCTTCCCTGCCCCCATTCCAACCCCTTCCCTGAAATCCCCACCCCAACTCTGCCCCCTCTCTGCCCCCAGGGGGTGCAGGAGGGGTATGGGGTGTGGCGGGGTTCAGGGCAGGGAGTTGGGGTGTGGGGTGCAGGAGGGGTGCGGCAGGGGGTCAGGGCAGGGGATCAGGGTGCTGGAGAGGTGCTGCAGGGGGCTCAGGGGAGTGGGTTGAGGTGTGGGATCAGGGTGCTGGAGAGGTGCTGCAGGGGGCTCAGGGGAGTGGGTTGAGGTGTAGGGTGCAGGAAGGGTGAGGGGTGCAGCAGGGGGTCAGGGCAGGGGATCAGGGTGCTGGAGGGGTGCCGCAGGGGGCTCAGGGGAGTGGGTTGAGGTGTGGGGTGCAGGAAGGGTGAGGGGTGCGGCAGGGGGTCAGGGCAGGGGATCGGGGTGCAGGAGGGGTGCAGCGGGGGTTTCAGGGCAGGGGGTTGGGGTGCAGGAGGGATGCGGGGTGCAGAGTATGGCAGGGGGTGGGGTGCAGCAGGGGGCTCAGGGCAATGGGTTGGGGTGCAAGAGGGGTGTGGCAGGGGATCGGGGTGCAGGGTGCGGCAAGGGGCTCAGGGCAGGGGGTTTGACTGCAGGAGGGGGTCAGGGGGTGGGCTCTGGCCTGGAGCACACCAGG
Source organism: Mauremys mutica (assembly GCF_020497125.1). Classification (NCBI taxonomy): domain Eukaryota; kingdom Metazoa; phylum Chordata; order Testudines; family Geoemydidae; genus Mauremys; species Mauremys mutica. The sequence continues at coordinate 99,568,925 of NC_059078.1, forward strand.
AGCAGGGCAGGCAGGCAGGCAGGCAGGGAAGCAGCTGGAACATGGGGGAGCAGGGGCATGGGGGGGGGTGGTTGTTGCTGTTGCTTCAGGCATTGCCCCCAGCATCTCCCATTGGCCGGGAACCACAGCCAGTGGGAGCCGCTGGGGGTGGTGCCTGAAGCAACAGCAACTAGGGTGACCAGATGTCCCAATTTTATAGAGACAGTCCGGATTTTGGGTCTTTTTCTTACATAGGCTCCTATTACCCCCCACACCCTGTCCTGTTTTTTCACATTTGCTGTCTGGTCACCCTAACAGCAACACACACACCCCTGTGCCTGTCCTCCCCCAGGTTCCGTCCACTTCCCGGAGTGGCGTGGGGGCAGGGCAGGGCAGGGCAGGGCAGGGCAGGCAGGCAGGGAGCCTGCCCTGCCCCCAGGGCACATCAGGCCGGAGCCACTCTAGGTAAACGCTGGGGGAGAGTGGGGGCTGTGAGGAGCTTGTGGGCCGAAGAAAATAACCTCGTGGGCTGCATGTGGCTCGCAGGCCGTGTGTTTGAGACCCCTGGTCTACATCAAGGGTTTGGTCAGTTTAACTACATCTCTCAGGGGTAGGGTGGCCATATGCCCCATTTTGGCCAGGACAGTCCCATTTTTAAGCCCTATTCTGGACATAGGATGACCAGATGTCCCGATTTTATAGGGACATTCATGATATTTGGGGCTTTTTCTTATATAGGCTCCTATTACCCCCCAGCCCCTGTCCCAATTTTTTTCACACTTGCTGTCTGGTCACCCTACCCGGACATCCCAACCATGTTTTGTGACAGAACTGGGATTTGTTCCGTTTTCCCTTGCCAACTGATGATCAGCTGGCAAAACCAAACAGGACAAATGCCCAGTTTTGCCAAAAAAAAAAGGTGAGGCATGCCCCCCCGTGGGGTGCAGGGGAACTTTCAAGGGGGTGAGCGGCAATGCCAGGCTTCTCAGGGAGAGGGGGGTTCGCTGGGACAAGTGGCTTGAGCCAGCCTCATGTGGGCTTGGGCAAGCAGCTCAGGCCAGCCCCACTCAGGGGGCTGGGAGGGGAGATGCTTGGCACTGCCAGCTTTGTGCAAAGGGGGGCTTGGGCAAGCAGCAATGCCAGCCCTGCATGAGGTGGGGGGTGGGGAGACTGGGGCTAGCCCTGTGCGCTGTCCCATTTTCACTTAGGTGGGACTTAAGTTTTAGGTGCAGACCTGAGTCAAACTGTTTAAAACACCATTTCAGTACCTAATGAGTGTTTGGGGGAAGAGGTGACCTGGCGTGGGAGAAGTTGTGACTATTTAACTAGAGGTGGGGTGTTGCAATGATTTAATTAAACTGAGGAAACTCTGATTTAGCACTCTTAAACCAGATGGGGCAGGATAAACCTCTGAAAACCAGAGTTAGCCTGTTTCAGGCTTGAGCTATACTGAAAAATTATATTGGCATAGCTACATAGGTAAGGGCTGTGAAAAAACCACCCCCTTGATCGACATAGCTATGCTGACAAAAGCCCTGGTGCAGATGCAGCTATGTTGAGGCGGTTTTCCTACACTGACAGAAAAATTCCTTCCGTCGGTGTAGACTGTTTCTACACTATAGGGCTATGCTGACAGAGCTGGGCCACTATGGTCTCCTAGGGTAGATATACCTGTAGTGGTTATACACAAAGTTGCACTGGATTAATTGAATTGATGCAACATCACACCTTTAATTAAATCAGTACTACTTTTGTAGACTATCCTATTGCCTTTTTAATTATTTTTATTATTTGTATGACCACAGCGCATAGGTTGGAGCTCTAGTCATGCACGGGGACTCCATTGTGCTATGTGCTGTACAAACACAGAACAAAGAGACCATCTCTGCCCCAAAGAGCTTATATTTTGTATTAAAGATCCAGCCTCCCCATCCCTTCTATGGAGGTGGGAGAGCTCTTAATGAACATCTCTGAGGATGCCCAGCTTTCACCCTCCCAAAAGCTTCTCCAACAAAACCAGGGAAGGCTCAACTTGATATTCCTGATATTTCTAGGTAAACAACAAACAAACAAAACCTCTTGCTTCTTTATGATGCATAAACAGGGTTACTCCAATGCTAGACCCAGGCTGGTCTATCCTAGTGTGGCTTTGATATGTCTGTGAGAGTGTGACTCTTTGCATAGCTTTGGACACAATAATTAGTTTGCCTATTTATATAATTCATAGATTCCAAGCCAAGAAGGGATTATTTAGTCTGATCTCCTGAGTAGAACAGGCCATAGAACTTCCCCAAAATAATTGCTAGAGCAAATCTTTTACAAAAACATTCAGTTTTGAGTTAAAAATTGTCAGTGATGGAGAATCCACCATGACACTTGGTAAATTGTTCCAATCGTTAATTATTCTCAATGTTAAAAGCTTATGCCTTATTTCCAGTCTGAATTTGTCTGGCTTCAGCTTCCATGCATTATACCCATTGTGACAGACCCAGGGCAGTGGGGTACAGGAGTCTGGTAGAGGGCAAATATACTGGTCACTGGCTGAGTAGTTTTCTGTTCCCTGAGTGACCAGAGCAGGGGCTGCACTAGAGTAATCAGGAACCTGCTAGAACCAATTAAGGCAGACAGGCTGATTAGAACACCTGCAGCCAATCAAGGCAGGCTAATCAGGGCACCTGGGTTTAAAAAGGAGCTCACTCCAGTCAGGGAGGGGGGAGCCGGAGGAGAGGAAGTGTGTGAGAGGAGCTGGGAGCAAGAGGGTGTGCTACTGGAGGACTAAGGAGTACAAGCGTTATCAGACACCAGGAGGAAGATCCTGTGGTGAGGATAAAGAAGGTGTTTGGAGGAGGCCATGGGGAAGTAGCCCAGGGAGTTGTAGCTGTCATGCAGCTGTTACAGGAGGCACTATAGACAGCTGCAATTCACAGGGCCCTGGGCTGGAACCCGGAGTAGAGGGCGGGCCCGGGTTCCCCCAAACCTCCCAATTCCTGATCAGACACAGGAGGAGTTGACCCAGACTGTGGGGAAGGTCACTAAGGTGTGCAAATCTGCCAATAAGCGCAGGACCCACCAAAGTAGAGGAGGAACTTTGTCACACCATCTCATAGAGCTGGAAGGGACTCTGAAAAGTCATTGAGTCCAGCCCCCTGCCTTCACTAGCAGGACCAAGTACTATGTTAATAGTACAGGACCAAGTACATGTTAATTTTATGTCATTCTGGATCTTTAATCAAAATGTCATCCATTACCAAGTCAAACACCATACAGAGGTCTAAGTATATTATATCTACATTATTATTTACCAAACTTGTAATTTCATAAAAAAATCAAGTTAGGATCTATCTTCCATAAACCCATTTGATTTGTATTAATTACATTACCCTCCTTTAATTCTTTATTAATCGAGTCCTGTATCAGCCACTCCATTATCTTGCCTGGAATTGATTTCAGGCTGACAGGCCTATAATTACCCAGGTCATACTTTTTACCTCTTTTAAAAATTGGCATAACATTAGTGTTCTGGAACTTCCCCAGTGTTTCTAGACTTATTGAATATCAACATTAATGGTCCAGCGAGCTCCTTGGCCAGCTCTTTTAAAACTCTTGGATGCAAGTTATCTGGACCTGCTTTAAAATGTCTAACTCTAGTATCTTCTGTTTACCATCCTCTACAGCAGGGTTCTAAAACTGGGGGTCGGGACCCCCTCAGGGGGTTGTGAGGTTATTACATGGGGGGGGTCATGAGCTGTCAACCTCCACCCCAAATCCTGCTTTGCCTCCAGCATTTATAATGGTGTTCAATATATTAAAAAGTGTTTTTAATTTATAAGGGGGGCGGGTTTGCCCTCAGAAGCTTGCTATGTGAAAGGAGTCACCAGTAAAAGAGTTTGAAACACACTGCTCTAGAGAACACTAGTGATTGGAAAGCGTGTTATTACCACATGATGAAATTGCATCATCTGCTGTTTTCCCCAAATACAGAACAGAAATATTTATTGAACAATTCTGCCTTCTTTCATTATTATTGATAATTCTACTATTTACATCAAGTAATGGACCAAAACCATTGTCAGGATTCTTTATGTTTAAGAACCTCCTTCTTATTGTCTTTCATTCTGCTGGCCACATATATCTCCTTGTGTTCCTTATTGATTTTTTTATACTTCCTAACTTCTGATTTATATTCATTACTATTAATTTTCCCTTTCTTCCATTTGTTATATACTATTTTTTACTTTTTTATAGCCGCCTTCTCTTCTCCTCTAAACCAGGTCAGTTTTTTTTAACCAGCATTGCCTTTGTCCTCATTTATGGGATTTTGGGTTTTTTAGGTGTTCTTGAATGATTTCTCAATTATCATGAACATTTTTGTGATTAAATCTTCCTCTCAATTGATTTGGCTCATAGTTATTTTCCTTGGATAAATTTCAGATGCTGATTAGCATCAGGCACAAGAGGATGGATTAAGATTTAAGAATTTCCTTGATTCTACATTTGTATCTGACTGTCTACACTGGATGTGTATTTTATTTCCTTTGTTTTCCATTGAAGTTAATAATACCTTACAATGCACAGTTCATAAACAAGGTTTGTTACTCAATAATAATTTTTGCGGCTTTGTCAATACATTGTATAATAAAACTCCCTAAATTAACTGGTTTTGTATGTTAGGACCTTCACTACAGTTTCATGAGTAGCTCTGCAGTGATACAAAATACTATAAATTATTGTTGTAACCCAGATAATTATAAATAAATGAGTATTGCTAACTCTCATGAGTCTCACAGTATTTGGTGTTTTTTCTTAAAGCCCTGGCTCCTGGAGTAATATAAGGTGAGAGTCTCAGTTTTCATTGGAAAATGTGAACCAAGCATACCCTAAAAGTTTAGAAACTAGAAGATAAATAAAAAGAACTCCCAAATTTATTACTTTGAAAAATCTCATGATTTTTAAGCCAGTATTGTGATTTCTGAATGCTTGGGGTTGACAGTATTGCCACAGAGAATACCCAGGAATCACGCACTGCTCTGTTTCAGGAAGAAACTAATTTACACATTGCATTAATGCTCTGATTTACACTCTAGTGTTACTTTACAACTTCAATATAGTTTTAACTAAGAATCTTGATTAGGAATAGATTAGAATATGATTCAGGTTTCAATTATATTCATATTTGGAACCTGGCATTCTCTTTCTTCACCATGCTAGAAACCCCCCTTTTAAAATTGATTTCAGTTAGTGCCGTTTTATCCCCAACATGAACAGAGCATATTGTGGCTAAAATGGTTTTCAGAAATATTCAAGAATCAGTTTCTACCTACTTGTGAAAATGATTTTCACAAAAAGTGTTAGCCACACTATGCCCTGCCCACACTAAAGGTGTAACTGTGCTACCAGAGAGTTTTAAAATTGATTTCATGCACAATCTGTTTTGTGGTGTATTTTGCTTATTAGTGAACTTCCCTACTTCTGTGCCAAAACAGAAGATGATGAAGATTTTACTTGTAAGGGATGCTTCATGATTTTTTTGCTTGACAAGTAATTTTTGTTTGGCTTCTTCTCTAGGAAACACTGACTGGAGCACAACAAAGCTCTTCCAGCCAACACCCAAAAGGATTGTATATAGGTCACATGACTCAGTCTGAGTCTATTAGTATGTTTCCTGAGAGACATCACTATTTCCTGCAGTGCAGCTTAGACTTTTACTGCGCTGTAGCAGTGTCCACATGGCAAGTTAGTATGCAGCAAGCTGGTGCACTGTATATTCACACCCTGGCTTCCCGCACACTAAGTCACCATGTATACAAACCCTAAGTGGCATGTTTTAAACTGGAAAACACTAACTTCTAGCACAGAAAGAAGTATAAGTTAGAAGTACAGTGACTTCTCAATCACCAGCCCTAGAGAAGATAGGCCTTTTTCATTTACATCATATTTTTCTGTGCCAAATAAATTAAATGAATGCTTTGTGTGTACTTTTTCACACAATGCATCTCATCGCTGTGGGTCAAATTGCTCTATACCACAGTAGTGCAATCCTATGTTAACTTTGGAAGAAACTTGGAAACTGGCATTAGTTGTCATAAAATTCTAAATTGGTTATGACTTTGCATGGTGAATATCTCACTCAAAGTGTGGTAAGTAGCAGGCAAATAGCAAGACTAGGAGAAGGTGGATCTATTTTTAGTATCTAAAATAAAATCTGATAGGAATTGGGGTACATCTCTAGCTTCAATACAGAAAGAACAAGAGTTCTGTATTTAGGCAGTATCATTACAACACTATGCAGTTTGAGTTTCTCGTACTGGAACAAACTCAGTTTAACACCTGCACAGGCAATGTGTTTTATTTCCCCTGAGAACAAAACCCACTGTCTACAGTTATACTTCTGCTTTTTAGTTTTACTATCATCAGTTCTTCACAATAAAAAAAGAAAGTTTGACTAAAATGTTGCTGTATGATCAAATGCTGAATTTTAAATGTTTGGGGCCATGTGGGGGCCACGTGGAACCTCTCCTCCCAGAGGAGACTTCAGGCATGATTGTGCCAACGAGAGGCACCCACCTGCCTGGAGTACAGTTGAGAAGAGTGTCTGAGTGCTGCTCCTCTCTCTGCACCAAGGCAGCATCGCTTGGGCCCTGCCTCCTTCCTGCCTCCCTTCTAAATAGTTAGTACACCGTGAGAGACTTGGCCAAGTGCAGGGAGAGTGATTGTGAGTGACCCTAGGGCAGAACATAGAGAGTGGGGTATGGATGAGGAAGGCTCCTTAGAATCTTCCTTCTCTTGAGTGCCCACCCAAGAGCCAGTCACAGTTCAGCCCTAAACCTTTTCATTATTTGAACAGTGCTGCGATGGCCAGAAAAAGGAGTCAAACAAAGACATTAGTTCTGCAGGTTTCAGAAAGGAAAGGGTGTCCTAAGATATGAAATATTTTGCATGGTACGAATGTTGTTTACATACATAATGGGCCAGATACTGCTCTCTCTTCTTTATGAGTCAAACAGGGCAAAGCAGGTGGAAAGCCAATGACTCCTATGCTCCCTTCTCTTTGCCCTAGTCTCTGGTCTCATCTGCATGGAGACTTAGGATATGTCTATACTGGAGCTAGAGGTGTAATTTACAGCTTGAGTCAATATATCTGCACTATCTCTGATTGAGCTAGTGTGCTAAAAATAGAAGTATAGCTGTGGCAGCACAAGCAACGGGGAAGGGGCTAGTTGTCCAAAGTATGATCCTATCTGAGACTGTAAGTATGATCTCGGGCAGCTGGCTCATCCTGTGCTCGTGCCACTGTGCCTACACTTTTTTATTTTTAGCACATTAGCTCGGTCAGAGCTAGCATGAGTATGTCTCTTTAAGCTGGAAATTAAACCTTCCAGCCCCAGTGTAGATACACCTTTTGTGCACAGAAAGCCAGGGTGCAAATCTACAGAGTAGTAGCCTACTGCACACTAACTGGCCATGTGGACCCTGCTACCATGCTCTAAAGTCCATAGTGCACTTGATGTACTGCAAACAGCAGTACGTCAAAGTGCACTACAGACTTTTTGTGCATGGTAGCATAGCCCACTCAGTGACTTAGTTACAGCAGGCTAGTACACTGTAGATTTACACCCTGGCTTGCCGTGCTCTATGTCTCTGTGTGGACAAGCCCTCTGGTATGGCCAAGGAAAGCATGTGTGGCTGGAATGTTGCTTTGTCCTGGTAGATGCCCTGATAATCCCCAGCTGCTGCAATGGCCCCTGGAGGCCATTGGCAGTCTAGGCAAAGTAGAACATCCCAGACCATTTCGGTGTTTAGGAATAGGCAGTTAGTAGTCTGAAGCCTGTCTCATTTCCTATCTTTTGCTTTCTCATCCTGCTCCTTTCATAGAATATCAGGGTTGGAAGGGACCTCAGGAGGTCATCTAGTCCAACCCCCTGCTCAAAGCAGGTCCAATTCCCAACTAAATCATCCCAGCCAGGGCTTTGTCAAGCCTGACCTTAAAAACCTCTAAGGAAGGAGATTCCACCACCTCCCCATGTAACCCATTCCAGTGCTTCACCACCCTCCTAGTGAAAAAGTTTTTTTTCCTAATATCCAACCTAAACCTCCTTCACTGCAACTTGAGACCATTCCCGCTCCTCAGTTACATGAAGTGGCCTAACCATGTCATTTAGTAGCAGCATTAGGGAGTGGCAAGGAAAGACACAGCAAGGCTGCTTTGGTGGAAAGGGTGATGGCTGTGAAACAGCCATGTGGGTGTGTTAGGAGAGGAGGGGTCTATGTTAGTGTTAGTGTACCAAAGCAATAGACAAAGTAAAAACCATAGGTAATGATATAAGTGAAGATGCTTCATCAACTTGGCTATGACTTAGATATGATGCAAGATAATTAGCCTACCATAAGACACTCATCTCTGGAGAACAACAGCTTAGAATTATAACTATGGCCATGACATTTGTCTGTTAGCTGAGATTGCAGATTTTGTGAATTTTGCAGATATATGTATGTTTACACAATTGGTAACTTTTTGAGTTAAAACTACAAAACCATAGCTATTTAATAGAAGTACATTGCTATATTAGAGTTGGTTATTATTTTGTATGTTTCCTCCTGTGAAGCATTTATTGTTGAAGTACAGCATTTGAAACTGTTGTTTGATATGTTTGAGGACATAAAAGTGTGCAACTTTATACTCTAGGGGGACAGTAGGAAAAGAACAAATTTGCATTTAATAGTAAAGACTTTATTTAAATAGCAGTTTGTTCCCCTGCCTCGTTGATTTAAAATAAAAAGGCAGCCCAGTGCGGGTAGGGGTGGGGTTGAGGAAGAAGCAGTTTATGAAAGTCTATATTTTAAAGGAACACTGTCCAGATTTGTCAGGTTCCCAAATATTTTTAAACTGAAAAATTTGAGAGTAAATGTTATTATTTATTGACTGAATATTTCTATTATATTGCCATAGCATCTAGGAGCCCCAATGGACCTGGACTCCATTATCCTAAACACCAAGAAAAACAATGGAGCAAAGAGTTTTGCCCAAAGAGTTTAGAGTCTAAGTAAGTAGTACAGCTAAGGAGAGTTTCTGGGTTGACAGCCCTAGTGATTACTATATGTCTATATATTTCTAAAATGGCTGTCAGTGGTATCTGGGCAGCATCTGATTTATTCACAGACCGCTACAGCATGGACACAGGCAATTAAAATTTCCTCCTATTATTTCATGTTGTGGGGACTGATAGGAATTTTAGGATGTAATAATTTTTAAGTTACCCTATTTCTTACTGACACAATATTAACAATAGAGTGGGCTCTGTTGTCAGGCAGAAGTTGTGTACTGAAAACAGTATTCCAGTAAGTATTGTAACACAAATGTTTTACAGTTAATATTAGATTTTTGGTATAACATCTGTGAGTTCTAAAATGTTCACATTTAACAAGTAATAAAACAAGCCTGGGAGTAGTTTTAGAGAACACACTAAAGTGCTTTTTCCCCAGGAGGTGTGGGCTCCAAAACATTTCCATCCAGCTTTAGCCTCAAACTTTGTCTGCCAGTTAACTTTCAGTACTGAATTCACAGGTATAGTTCCCTTTTTACACTTTAAAAGAAACTCACAGCATCATCAGCTTCTGAAGAAATGTTGGTCTGCAGAAACTCTTTGTCCTGAATACAGGCTCACAGCAACAAAACTTTTCCACGAATCTTTGTTTGAAGTGAAAATGAAATCACTTCAGTGTCCAGCAGGGCATGGCATACCAGCTATTTATGTAGGTGAACTTGTTGGCAGGGAAATTCCTTGAATTGCAAATGAATATTGGTGAATGTTCTGGTGGCACTGAATGTCAAATTCATAACTGATTATAAGACAGATGTCTGTCTAGCTAAGAAACAGAATTATACCGTATGAGCTATGTGTCCAAATGTTCTTCAGAATTGCTCATGAAGGGCAACATCATAAATCTATTCAAAGATGGGATTACCTGCTCAGTAAGTAGGGGTTCTGTATGGAACACATAGCAGCTGTGCTACAGGATACCTAGTAGAGTCTGGATAGATTTTTGAGGTGGTGTTTTGGGCCTGAAGAGGTCTAAATGGCCTGAAACCAGCCTACTTGAAATACCATCTGTTTCCCACTATTCACTGCCACGCTTGGGATTAGTTGAGGCACTGATGTTACATCCCCTGGCCTGGATATAATAGACACGAGGTTGCCGACAGGACATTCTCAGTAAGAGTCCTGGAGCTCTGGAATGCTCTTTTGCCTCTGGTCTGAAACAGGCTGGATTTGCTGATGTTCAGGGCATGGGGTAGGGCCAATTTATTTCAGCTGACCCCTAAGGAGAATTAGGAGAGAGTGAAGCACTGGCTAATGTATTGGTGGATTATCATATGAATTTAGATCTCCTGTTTAGTAGAATGGGAGAGAGGACTGAAATTTCAATTTGATCTGTAATTTTTAAATAATTGGCAAGGGCACTCAGAGCTTATGTGTTTGTACTTTTTTTTATAGTTCTAAATTGAGAAAATAAATAAATATAGAGCAATATTTAGTTGCAGAAGTTATTCAGAAACTAATTTCAAATAATGAATGCATTTGAGAAAATTGTAATCTGTTTGTGGGCAACATGGAAACAGAAAAAGAGGTGATATTCAATGAATAAATATTTTAAAAGCAACTTACATAATCATTAATGTGGCTATTTCAGGAAATACAAATAATTCTATTAGTTCTATGGTCCTGAAGAACATTATCTATTCACTAAAGCAAGTTTATGGATATGCCAGAGATCCTAATATTTCCCCAGATATTTCTGTTAAAATCAGATGGGTCAGGGATGGATGAGAATAATTGATAAATTTGGCTAATTATATCTGATAAATCTGGAAACTAGTTAATGATCTGACTGATATCAAAGCTACATTGAGATATTAATGTGAGAAGATATTTTTAGACCATTGCCAGTCTTTTGAGTCAACTTACAGAAATAAAAAGCTATGAAAGTGGACATTAAGGAACTAAATAGGAGAAATGATAGAGGCTGTGGTAACAGCTGCCTTGAAGAAATGAGACATTAGAAACATAAAGGAAAAATTAAGAGTTAAAATTCCACTGAGAATAATATAGGAAACTGATATAGAAGACTGACAAGGGCTTGGCAAAAAAAAAAGAACAGGGCAAATAGAAAACAGTAAGAATGTTGGGGGGTGGGAATACATTAAATTTTACCCCCAGAATTTCTTACTAATGGAAACAAAAAAAAGTTAGCAGGGCTGAACAGATCAGACTTGGGGAGTTTGGAACTAAAAGTTCCAATTTTTTCAAACCAGCTTCAAGCAAAGCTGTTCAATTTGCACTTTTAATGACAGCTTCAGCAAAGACCAAGGATTGAACTGGCAGAGGGAATGATTGCCTTTTCACTTTGACAGTTGGGGCCACCAGGGCCAAGTTGTACCATACTGTGGGGAAGCGTGTACTGCTGCTGCCTTAGCCATCTCTAGTCTATTGAAAATATTCAGGAGTTTAAAACCAACACTTATCCTAAGCACAAAATGTATTTAAAAAAAATGATTTAAAATAAAAATAGGATCACGTTCTGGCATTACAATATTGTAACATTTCAAGAGTTCTCAACATATAAGAATCTTTTATATATTTAAAAAAATATATAAAGAATGTTAAGGTTGCAAAGTCAGACACTCCAAAGTTAGGAAATGTCTGTGCAACCTTAATCCAGCTGCCTTACGCATTATGATACCGTCTGTATTTACATAATCAGATAGTATTTTTCCTCACAGGACCCCCAGAGATAGGACTCTAAATCAAATGTATAACACCCCACATGTACAGGTACCATGATACCAACACAAGTGCTGGTCTCTTCACATTTGAGTTGCTCCTGGAAAGGAAGAATTATGAATTGGTGCTGTGTACTGGGACAGTGCTATTAGAGTGGTGCTCATTTGCATGGGGTGATGTGAATTCTATACCTAGCTGGGGTAAAACTCAGTTTTATATATATATATATATATATACACACACACACACAAACATACCATATTTATATGGTATGTTTAATGATTTTATGGGTTGCTGACTTGTGGATATTTGGTCTATTCAGTTTTAGCTCACATACTAATGTGCCATTAAAATGGCATGGCAGGGACAAGTGGGTATGTCAGAGGGCTGCCACAGCAGCTCTCTGACTTCCCTGCAGTATGTGCAGGGCCAGCTGTCCTGAGAGCATTCTGCTGCTACTCCCCCAGGTGACTGAATGCTCCACGTAGCTGCTGTCTGTCGGCAGCTGCTACTAGGTCCTTCCCCAGTCACTTTGCTGCTTCTCTTCTAGAAGCATGCCTCACTTCCAGCATCTTTCATGCACTGCTCATCCCTCCAGCTTCACCCACAACTACTCCATTTCCTTCATGCCCTCGATATTTCTCACTCTCCCCCCAGATACTTCATCACTCAGCATTATTTATGTTCAGGCGTTGTCGTCATTGTCCTCCTCTCATTCCTGAGCTTAAAAAGTTGTAAATGAAGAGGGACAGTACATGGTCCTGCTAGTGAAGGCAGGGGGCTGGACTCGATGACCTTTCAAGGTCCCTCCCAGTTCTATGAGATAGGTATAGCTCCATATATTTATTTATTTAAGAGGTTAATATAAACACCCCCCCCACCACAGTACAAACATCTAATATTGTACATTAACTATTGTACTGTTACACAAAAGCCGAAGAGGATTGCTATTTTTACTGTTTATCATAGTGGTCAGCCTAAAGAAGAGAAGGATGGAATACTCTCCTGCATATTAGATAAGTATGTGGTGATAACATATTGTAAATAAATAATGTATTTTTTTTAAATGGGAAGACTCAAGTTCTCAGGCTTGGAGTGAAATGAGCTAAGACATCTGTTCTGTTTCCTGTGCTGTGTGCGCTTGAACCACTGCACATGTAGAAATCAGCTCAAATGAGATTATAAATTAACAATTCTTCACACTTCAATGCTTGAGTGGACCAGAAGTTATTTTCTTCTGAGTTGTGAGTGCCAGGTGCAGCACTTTCTGGTTTACCAAATATAACTTTTTAAAAGGGAAGAAAGACCATTGATTTGAAACTACAACATCCTGTTTTCTGTTGTCTAAATGCCTTCTTACAATAGATAGAGGAAAGCAAAGCAAATCAATTGATGGGGTGGGGAAAGATCCTGTGGAGGCACAGGAGTGTGGGGGAAGCTATTTTGTAAGTCAGGAAATTTAGGTACTATTCCTGGCTCTGCTTCAGACTCAATGTGTGAACACGAGCACGTCATATGGGCCTACACTTTCAAAAATGGCCTCTAATTTTGTTTGTCTCAGTTTTTGAGAGCCCAGTTTGAATCATCTTGGGCCTGATTTTCGGAGGTGATCATCTGTAAATGCAAATGAAGTGAATGAGAAATGTGAGTGCTCAGTACCTCTAAAATCAGGCCCAAAGCATCTCAGTTTGGGCAAATCTGGTCTTCATCTCTTGTGCTTCAGTTTCTCCCAGCTATGAAATGGGGGTAGTAATGTTCAACCATCTCATGGGGGTATTTGTAAGGCAGTATTTACTAATGTTTGCAAAAAGCTTCAAAATCCTTGGCTAGAAGATACCATCTAAGTTCAAATTATTATTATTATTAACAGATGGAGACAATCCTCATTAAAATAAGGGAAAGGTGCCTCCCCCGGCATATTGGGATTGGATAGAATAACATGCACAGTTTCACTATTTGGGATGGTACAGAGTGCTAAAGAAAACACTCACTGTTATGAGACAGTTGGAATGTTAATGTTATACCAGAGCAGCCCAAACTGCCTGCTTACAGGTCTATGCAGTGTTGTTATAGCATTGTTGGGCCCAGGGATACTAGGGAGAGAAGATGGGTGAGGTAATATCTTTTATTGGACCAACTTCTGTTGGTGAGAGAGAGACAAGCGTTCTTGAATAAGAGCTCTGTATAAGCTCGAAAGCTTGTCTCTCTCACCAACAGAAGTTGATCTAATACAAGATACTACGTAACCCAACTTGTCTCTGCTTAAGAATGTGAGACTTAGAGAGATAAGGGTCTGCGATTCACCTTCCTAGCTATCCCTGCTAACGGGGAATAAACAGACCCACCTCTTAATAGATGCACCTAGATAACACGCCCCAAAGCATAAGCAATCTAATCAAGGAACATTTTTTTAGGTGGAGTGTTAGAGCATAAGCAACCTTAATTCTAGATTTTCCTAATGTGATTTTTGTATTCTTACCAATCTTTTAACATAGTGTTTTGTGTGTAATAACTGATAGGATTTATGTACACTATGGACAAAAACATACACCATAGAGGAAACCTGCTGTGTTGATTTCCTAGGAAGTGCATTGCTGACAATTAGCTAAAACATTTTGGGAATTATGATACCAGAGAGGCAAAGCTCCATCCTGTGTGACATTTCTTGCTGATTCCCTTTTCCCAAGCAGGGGCAGCTAGGGTGACCAGATGTCCCGATTTTATAGGGACAGTCCTGATTTTGGGGTCTTTTTCTTAGATGGGATCCTATTATCCCCCCCCCCCCATCCTGATTTTTCACACTTGCTGTCTGGTCACCCTAGGGGCAGCTGGCATGGGTGGGAGAAGAAGGCAAGAACAGATTTCTGTCACTGTAGGCAAGAGAGGGAGACTGTAGTTTGGGGAAGAGCATGGGAGAATTTTAGATGGGAGGTCTTAGGAGAGCAGCATTATTGGGGAGACAAGGACATAAGGGAGAATCTGTGGCAGAAAAGGAAGTTTGTGGAAAACCTTGGGCCAGCAACTACCCCCCTCCCCCGCCACCTTCTAAACTGACCACTGCCAGCCCACTGGTACCTCCTCCCACTCTCAACCCTGTTTTCAGCTGCTGCTTTTTCCTTGTGGCAGGGGGAGTTGAGTTGATCAGATAGCCTCTGACCTATTACCGCAGTAGTCCCCTGTGGGTGGCTGGGAGGAAGAACTGCAGCCAAGCTGGATAGTGGTGTGAGGATCCAGCAGGACTGCAGGGCTGTATGACATAGCTGCCAAATGTCATGCAAAATGCTAGATCCTGGGCAGCCCTGGAGACGTAAAAGATATTGAGAGCTCATTTCTTTGAGATCTCTGCCTGACTCTTGTGATTCAGGAGGCCATGCAGCTACAGGCTGAGAGAGAGCACGCAAATAAGCACGCACACACACACACAAGACTTGTCTGTTTAAATCCTCTGATACCCCCTCAATTCTCTCCAGTAGCTCCAATTAAGTCAGGCGATATCAGTCAGGATTCCCCAATAGTTTAATTTAATTTAATTGGCTGAAAAATGACAATTGGTTTCAAAGAAAAATTTGGAAAGCAATTGGACAATTTTTGTCTCGTTGGGCATTTTTCACAGAATTTCTCATCAAACTGAGAAATTTTAACTTGATTTCATACCATTTTTCCCCTCCTTTGCCCCCACTGGAAAAGTTCTCTCTCAAATATATCTCGACTAGTACAGCATTCCCTAGTACTGCAATGGTGGCAATCCTGACACAATACTATGCATCAGCAAGGTCCTTGTTTGGGACTTGAAGTCCTGCCATTCTGGCCTAGAGGTAAGGGTGTGCTCAACTAAACAATGGTAAGCCATACAATGAAAATACTACCCATATAATAATGCATTTCCACTTTGAGCCCCTGCTGCAACAGTAATTTGCTCTGCCTTGCCGAAAATGAATGAATAAATACTTTAAAGGTGTTTTTTTTTCAAGTTTAATGTGATTAAAGCCTTTTCTGTGGAGTACTTATATTGCTGCACATTTCAACCTGGCAGCTGAGAAGGTGCCCTGTGAAATATTTACATAATACTAACGTGGTGGGGGACAGAACCCTTTTTAAGTCCATGTTTAGGTGTCATTTTTATTGTTTGGGAGGGTATTGCATTAAGAGAGAAAAATCCTAAGCATACAATTCATCATGGTAGTGTCCATTTTCAGCCTAGAAAAAAAGATTTAAAAGGGATAATTTAAAACACACCAGGAAACTAAGAAAAAGCAAGAGAACAAAATCTCTGAATATTTAAAGCTGCATGCCTGAGTCAGTACTGGGTATCAGGAGACAAGAAGGTAATTTAATATTTTGTTTGCCAGAAGCTGGGAATGGGCTACAGGGGATGGATCACTTGATGATTACCTGTTCTGTTCATTCCCTCTGGGGCACCTGGCATTGGTCACTGTCGGAAGACAGGATACTGGGCTAGACGGATCTTTGGTCTGACCCAGTATGCCTGTTCTTATCCATAACAACATATACACTAATGAGAAGGGAAAACTTTGCCTAGTTTCTAATTATCAGGATAGAAAGCACCACCTACAATACGTTTTTCAGCTTTATTGGGGGTGAAAGTGCAAATGAAGAAAGTCACAAGCTTTCAAGACTGTAGCTTCTCATTTAAAGAGGCAGTAATCAGAAGTCCAGACATGTAAAACAAAATTTCAACCTACATTATTTGGTAAGGGCTTGAGTCCCTGTTCCCACTGAAGTCTATGTTAAAAATTCTGTTGATTTCAGTAGAGCAGTACCAATCTTCAACCCTAATATTAAGATAAAATTAGGCTACAGCAATCAAGCACACAATCAAGAATTCTAAAAGGCAAGTTTCCTAGTTCAGCCTTAATTGAATCATGTTGCACATGCTGTGTACTTTGATATACATTTAATAACTATGACTAACCCACATATATAGAGATAACAGGATTAGAAAATGCTATCTATGTACAAATTGGCAGAAGTAAGTAACACTCTGCTGGAAACAGAATGTTTTATATTTCCTGACTTTTCCATCCTAGATTCCCCAACCTTAGTGTTTCATTAATGTTTGAATTAAATTTCCATGTTTTTTTAAAAAGAAGACAAAAACAACCTACAAAAACAAATGGATCCTTGACTGCAAATGTTCAATATTTTAAATTATTCTAGGTAAAAGTGCAGTGTCACAGGGTGTCATGGTTCAGGGGTGCAAATCCAGACCAAACCACCGAGGGGGTGTGTCACCACTTGCCCTGTAACCTTAGATGCCTTAGAATTCTCTGCTGTTGTAGCTCCCAACCTAACAGCATGCAGGTCACACCCTGAATGTCTATGTGCCAGGCAGCCCTGTGGGAGAAAAAGGGACCTTCTCTGGCCTCATATGGAGCAGGTGCCTCATCCTGCCTCATGGCATATGAATGCAGCATGTTCACAAGCTCGGACTTTTAATCAGCTGCTGACGGATCTCACGGTGCACACAGCTCTTCTAACTGCTTCTTGGTGAGCTCAGTATCTGCTTCTTTGCTCCTCCTGCCTTTTCTGCTTCTTACTCATTGTTACACTTTCCTTTCTTCTATTTCCTTTGCTTGAAATAAACAGAAAATAATAAAACTGTAACCTTTCTTTGACTGTTTCCAGCCTCGTGAGGTGGTGCTGGGAAGGCAGCCTTGCAGCTGGTGTCCACAGTGCCTGTGCAAAGAGAACCTTGCTGTGGCCAGATACAGGCGTTCAGGGCCCCTTGACACCACTCCACCCCTTTTCCCCAGCATAAAGAAGCTGGAGCAAGCATGAATTAAGGTCCATGGGCATGATAAAAAATGCTGAAAAGACATTTTTGGATTGTTTTGCCTTTCCTGAAGAGGAATTAAAAGTGGTGAGGGAGGGGAGAGAAGCAGCCAAATCTAAAGGTTCTGTCGCTAACAGTTTGAGTTATACAAGTGCAAACATGTCAGCTGGAATATATGGGGAAAATATCTTTTTGTTAATGCAGATATAACTCTCTCTAATACCTCAAGCAATTTTGCTCTTAAGTTCCCAGAGTGTAGGGAGCATCCTTTGCTTGGAGACCATCTATGGAAAATTTCAGCCCAATTTTCCCCCACAAAAAAACTGAAAAAGATGTTAGAAAAGGATCCAGATATCAGTCTCAACTATTGAATCTGTGCTTCATGAATACCATAATATTCCTGGTTATAGTGTAAACCGACAACCACTACATAGAACCACAGTGAAAAGTGGTAGATTTCAAAATAAGGAATCCAGTTCCTGCCCACATGATGATTATAAAAGGCCTGTAATTATAGGCTGGTCATCACGGTTCACCTACTGCACAGCATCTTAGGTATTTGCAGTGCTACCATATATAAATAAGATAGGCCCAGGCCACTGACAGTTCAAATCAGCTTTGGAGTCTGTTACTTACATAACAACGTGGCATGTGCAAATTCAGAGACGGGGAGTGGTGGTGTCTGTTTTGCCTATTACAGAGAGATGTTCCCTAAATATATGTCCCAGTTTTGAAAACCCCACCCTGGTGTTTGGGGCTGGGGAGTTCATGTCATTTCATGTTCTGGTCTGGGACGTATCTCTAATCATGTTTAGGAAGGCCTTTTAATTTCATTGTCCCTAACATGAGTGAACAGAGTATTCTGAAATCCTGTCTGTGTAAACACCTAACTTTAGAAATCTTGAATTATACACCTAAGAGACTAAGTTATAATTATCTCTCTCTATATATATTTATTTCTAAATTATGGATATGTACCATTCAATTATATCTAAGACTTTTATGTCAGTTTTGCAGCATACTCAGTTGCAAATTTCACAGTCAGCCTTACACTTTCGATTAAAGACATAAGTGAGCATCTTTGGAAAGACTATTTCAGAACACTGGTACTTGTGTGTGAGGCTTTTTCATGAGTTTCCCCAAGAGTGGAAATTGATGTGTCTTAGACAACAGTCTTGAAAGTAATGTACTATTCTGGATATCCTTGTTTCTGCAATGAATTTCAACCCTGAATAAAGCTGCTTCTGACCACAACAGCTGGGAATGCTACCTCTCATCGGCTCTTCAGAGGTCTGTCAAATACCTGAGAATTTCAGGAGGACTCCAGGGTATCGGAGTGACAGTGTCTGACCTATAGTCTGATTTGCCGAGTGAAAAATAGAAATGTCCCACTGTCTGAAAACATATTTCACCAGACTCCCAGAAGAGTGGACTCTGCAGAACTCCTCCCAGAGAATTTAAACCTGTAATCAGGTCTGACCAGAATGCATAACTGGAGGGCAAATCAAGGTGCTACCTCAGGAGTCTCAACCCAGGGGATGAGTATATGCCCCTTAGGACTGCTTCTGCAGTCTCAGAGGCTGCATCTCCATTAGACTTTTTTTTTGTGGGGGAGTGGGGTGCGACAGTTCTCAGGGCACCCAGCACTGAGTCACCTTGCTACCCTCTGCTTCCGGAGTGACGGAGTTTTCCCTGTGTCTGCCTACCTGGGTGTTAGGTCCCTAACATCAGCAGCCTTTCAGCCATTCAAGCACTGTCTTTGTCTTGCAGGTTACCAAGAAGAACACTCTGGTTCTCGAATCCCTGCCACTGGCTACTCACAGAAATATCAAATCTCCTTCCCCCCACAAAGGAGCAGTTGTACCCCATTTTACCAGTTTTACTTTAAACTCCCTGATCCTGTATAACTGAGCATTTGTAATGAAACAAAAGGTTTCCTTAAGAAAGAATAGAAATTCTACTAGAAACACAAGAAAGTGATGGAAACAAATGGTTGCAACAGAAAACAAAATCATAAAAAGTGGGCCTGGATCTACACTCAGCAATAATTAACTTTCCTATCTAATAAAGGATTTCCTCCAAAGTTCAGTCTGTTGTAGAGTTGGCTGGCTTCACAGGAACCAGGATCCCATTTTTCATGAGAACATCCCTGTTCCCTAAGATGTCTGCTCAGTACAAGGATCCAGAGTGCCTTCCCCAACTCTGTGTTGTACTGAAACAGTCTTTTGTCTTTTTTCATTGGCAGGGTGATCCCCTGTCTGATGTAATGTTCCTTTTTTAACCCCAAGTGGTTTCAATTGTTGGCAGTTGTCTCTGATGGCTTTCCATTGAAAGTCTTGGGATGGAACAAGGCTATACAATTGAGCCTTGCAATGTCATGGGCTCACCAGAGTGAGCTGACCATCCCCCTTGCCTGAATGGGCAATTACCCACTCATGTATTGTCCCCTGGTGACTAACTTTTTACTCTAAGTCCATATAAAGCTTACTTTCGATATAAATACATTATTTCTTAATATTACCCATATATATGTCTCTCATTGATTATGAATCTTGATAAGTTACAAGTTTTCTGTCGATACCTTGCATGTTATTCTTTATGGATAAATATCCTGTAAGACGTGTTTGGTGCAGAGTTTGTTGGGCAAGAGTTGTTTGTAAAGAGGCAAGAGTTGTTTGTAAAGAACAAGGGAGTCTTTGCCAAGGGGCCTCTGTGACATTGGGGACATTTCTCATTATTTTATAACCACTGGTTGGAGTGCTAGTGTAGACAGGTAATTGGTGATTTTACTACTGTATCCACTAACTGTGCTTAGGTCTAGATGATGTGATTGTAAGTCTTGGTGAACACAGCTCTACACCAGCACTGCCAATGTTGTCAATGCGAGTAGAGCTCTACTAGTGGAATACACACTGAAAGGTTTCCCAGAGAAGTCTAATGTAGACAAGGTCTGTTTCAGAGTGTCAGCTAGAAGCAGAATGGTACAACCAATCTTTCCCACGTGCTTTACCTTTTCCTATTGGGGTGTATGTTCAGTACTAACTTGGAGGGAAAGAGAGTCTTCTACTGAATCATCAACACCACTTACTGCAGCATCCAGGTGATTACTTGGGCCTGGGTAGGGTGACCAGATAGCAAGTGTGAAAAATCAGGACAGGGAGTGAAGGTTAATAGGGGACTATATAAGAAAAAGCCCCAAATATCAGGACTGTCCCTATAAAATCAGGACATTTGGTCACCCTAGGCCTGGGCTACACCAGTGGGGGGGGGTTCAAACTAAGATACGCAACTTCAGCTATGCTATTCACATAGCTGAAGTCGAAGTATCTTAGTTGGACTTACCTGGCGGTGAGTTGACCTCTGCGGCTCCCCCGTCAACTCCGCTTACTCCTCCTGCCGAGGTGGAGTACGGGCGTCGATTAGCGGATCGATTTATCGCATCCAGATGAGACGCGATAAATCGATCTTCGATACATCGAACACTACCCGCTGATCCGGTGGGTAGTATAGATGTACTCTTGGGCTCCCACCTATACACTGATGCAGCCTGCCCTTGGTTACTTGGTGAGATCTTGCAGGATCGCACAGTAAAATGTAGAATGAATGCAAGTTTTAGCCCTCAGACTGCTCTTAGCTTTCTAGCCTCAGCATCTTTCCAGTTTTATGGTTATCTAGAGCAGGGGTTCTCAACCTTTTTCTTTCTGAACCCTACCCCCTAATATGCTATAAAAACTTCACAGCCCACCTGTGCCACAACAACTGGTTTTCTGCATATGAAAGTCATGGCCTGCATTAAGGGACAGCAAGCAGGGCAATTGCCCAGGGCCCCACACCACAGGGGGCACCGTGACGCTAAGTTGCTCAGGCTTCTGCTTCAGCCCCAGGTGGTGGGCTCAGGGGCCCAGGCTTCAGCCCCATGCAGTGAGATTTTGGCTTTCTGCCCTGGGCCCCAGAAAGTCTAACACTGGTCCTGCTTGGTGGACCCCCTGAAACCTGCCTGGGGGCCCCGGACCCCTGATTGAGAACCACTGATCGAGAGGTTTCAGAGTAGCAGCTGTGTTAGTCTGTATCCGCAAAAAGGACAGGAGTACTTGTGGCACCTTAGAGACTAACAAATTTATCAGCAGGAGAGAAAAAAAAACTTTTTGTAGTGGTAATCAAAATGGCCCATTTCCAGTAGTTGACAATTTGATTACCACTACAAAAAGTTTTTTTTTCTCTCCTGCTGGTAATAGCTCACCTTAACTGATAACTCTCATTATAGTGTGTTTGGTAACACTCATTGTTTCATGTTCTGTGTGTGTGTGTGTGTATATATATATATATATCTATCTTCCTACTGTATTTTCCACTGCATGCATCCGATGAAGTGGGTTTTAGCCCACGAAAGCTTATGCTCAAATAAATTTGTTAGTCTCTAAGGTGCCACGAATACTCCTGTTCTTTTTACTGATCTAGAGTTACATCTAGAGCTACAGTAAAAAGGATTTTAAAAACACACAAAGTAAAGGCCAAGAGTTTGGAAGGGGTGCCTATGTGTATGGGAGTCCAAGACCTCTAACTAATGGAGGTTAAGAAGAAAACTTTACCTATGAGTAGGTTATTTTATAGCTGTCTGCTGCAGGGTTTCTTGCATCTTCTACTGAAGCATCTGGTATTGGCCAGAGAGAGAATATACTGCTTGCTGGACTACTGGTCTGATCTTGTATGGCAGTTTGTGTTCCTATATTCTACTATTAGGAATAAATCAGTTGGGGAATATCTGCTGTGACTACAGACTTAATTAGAAAAGCTCATATGGGCTTTGGGGTTAGTTGAGCCAGTTTAGGCCGTGGACATTCAAGAATGCAGTACTGAAAACTGGGATTCCAGTAATGGAATGGGGCCACCATGGTTCTTCCCATCTTTCAACCACTGCTTGGAGTACTGTTCACCAAGCATTAGATTGTTACATTACCTTCATTAAAGTTGCACATTTTTGGCCAACTTTCTATGTAAAAAATCACTTGTTCTCTTTTGCTTCTCCCCTCAGCAAATTTCAAGGGGTGTCTCCCTTTCATTTTAAACTGCTAAAAAAGCAAATAACATTTTGGTTTAAATATCTCATACTTAAAAACAAATATTCTTCATGCATTTGATGTGTTTTTAAAGAAGCCATTTTATATGAAAAACCAAAAAATGCTACAAACAAACAAACAAACCCTTACATATCTTTCACCATTAATTTTCTTTGCTTTTTTTGCATGTGAAACTTTTTCATAGAAAATTGGGCCAACTTTTTGAGTTTGTGCTTTAGATTTGCCAACAGTGTTCATATTACAGAAGAGCATGTGCTTACTCCTATTAAGTTTAACACACAGGGCCTGAGAAAATGCCTATGTCTATGGAAGTCCAATGTCTGATCCCAAATCAATGGGATTCTATTGACTTCAGGTGCATCTTAGATTAGGCCCAAAAGTATCACAGAAACAAAGGTTGCAGCTTCAGTCAACTTATTATTAATGTTCTCTGATTTTCCTATTGAAATGACATCCCATTAGATTTTAATTACTTTGCACGAAGGTCCTCCTGACATTTCCTTATTCGTTTAGTTAATTATTAAAACAAGTCCAGGGAAATATTAACTTTTTTAGTCTTTAAAGTTTATCAGTAGGAATGCAGGTATGATGGGGGGAAAACAAGCTTCTTATTGACAGGGAGAGAGACATTGGACAGCTCTGTTCTTAAACCAGAGATAGTGTTTTATCAGAGATAGGAGAACGATATAACACAGGATAGTATCAGGAGGTAGCCATGTTAGTCTGTATCCACAAAAACAACAAGGAGTTTGGTGGCACCTTAAAGACTAACAGATTTATTTGGGCATAAGCTTTTGTGGGTAAAAACCTCACTTCTTCAGATACATGGACTCCATGTATCTGGACTCCATGTATCTGAAGAAGTGAGGTTTTTTACCCACAAAAGCTTATGCCCAGATAAGTCTGTTAGTCTTTAAGGTAACACAGGATAAAAAGCCAGGAGGTAAAATATATGCTTCATCGTAGCTGACAGTGTATGTTTTATCAGCTAATATCCACGTCTTACTGCTTTCGTTTCACAGAGAAAACACACTGATATTAAAGGCATCCAAGAGAGAGACTATCCCAAAATATTAAAAATATTTCACTGTAAACACATTCGAGTGGCCACAAACTGTGTGTAAGCATTTCATAACCTTAGAATCAAAATGTCTTGTTTCATAATTTTACAATACTACTGGTATTCTAAAGGATATTTAAATATAAAATGTTACCATGGGGCATTCCCTAGAAATGTACCAAATTATATGTGTATGCCATTTGCTCATTAGGAGCTGTATGGAGATCGCCCACACATTTGTTTCAAATAGGCTGTTCCGAATAGTAATTTCTGGTCATTTGCAGCCTGTGCTAGATATGATTGTGTGACCTAGCCCCTCTAAGCTCATTACCAGTCCTCTGAGCCATCTCGTACCAAAGGAAGGTAGATTTTAAATTGACTGCAAAACAGAGATTGCCGAAAAGAAAACTTGAATGGCTTGGATTTGGACCTGATTTTATCCAAACACCTGAGTGTTTGGATAAATGGTTCTTGTTTGGGCTCTGTTCTGTATAATATACAGCAATAGACAATGTGGTTTCCATGCTATCACCACTACCTCATTGAACTGATTCTTTATCTGCAGTCTATGCACATTGTGGATTACCATAGCAATGTTGCTCTTGCAGAGTTCATATGCTTTTCAGAAGATCTCAACCCAGATTTTCAAAAGAACTCTGCTCCTATTCACGTACTTAAATAAGGGACACATTTTCAAAAGGACTCCTCACACAGCAGCAACCAGTGATGTGCAAGATTTTCTAAATATCATGTTATTTGCAGAGCTCAATTGAAAACCTGGCCACTTACTAAAGTGCCTATCTGGGAGATGAGCTCAACTGAAAATCAGTGGAAAATGAAACCTGCTTGGTGTTCCTGAAAAGCTGAATGTTAAAGTTGAACTTTGTACTTTTCCTCCTGTTATGGTTCTTCCTGATAGTCTCTTCATGTGCAACAGAATGCTATTTTGTCAGCTGATCTGGGTCAGTATTCTTGCAAATATTTTATCACCTTTCTTTTGGGAAAATTCAACCCAAATGACTTACAGTCTTTACTATGCAGTGAACAGGAGCTTACAATTCTCAGTGTCAACCTATTTACCAACAAAAAGAGTGACAATATGCAAAGGAACAATGGTTATTTAATGGGGAAGCAGAAAGGAACAAGAGACTTACGGCTGGTGCATTATATTGAATTTGTTCAATTCATAATCTGATATAGTCTGAAAAGAGAGAAAAAAAGAGGATTTATCAAGAAAATATATTTTTAAAAACAAATTAAAGGGTCAATCTAGATTGAGACCAGTGTATTGTCTGAAGTTCTGAATTAAGTAATTATTTTTTAAAAATTTCCCTTTGTTTATGAAGTCACATGGCTATCTAGCCTTAGTTAAAGCTTAACTTTTTATGACTAGCATTTGGTAACATTTCTGAAAGGTAGCTCACACATACCATGCAGCTATGAATTTAACCTGGAATGTCACAGATTAACAAGCACAGGCTAATGGATTATTTAAAAAAAACAAGAAGTGATAAGCCATCTTGCATGGTATATCTCCTGTCTTGTTCTATCACAGACTTTCCAGCTATATTCTCCTCTCTTCAGGAGCTTTTATTGAAATTAGGGAGGTTTGGGTAAAAATGGGTGGGAGGTACTAACACATGTCAGAGTTTGGTCTGCTACTTGACTAGGTTTTGTATCACTCTTCATCTGCAATTTTAGGAAATGAATAGCACAATACAAGTCAAACTTTCAGCCTGGCTTTAAATAGGATTCTGGTTTTTGTTATAGATTTTTTAAAGGATTTTTTTTAGTGCAAAGTTGCAGGCATAATCTTTGCACTTGCTGTTATTTGCACCTAGACTTACACAGGTAAGTGAACTAAAGGGCAAGTGAAAAATGACACTCACAATTATATGTACTTGCAACAGTGGAAGCCACTCGATGGAAAATCAAGCTATATATGTAATGCATGACCTGGAAGAAGGAAGCTAAAAGATAGTTTATATATTGTTTAGAAATTGCCTTTTGAAAAACAGTTAAAGTATTCATCTATGTACAGGAGAGAATTAAACTCAATATACATGCACTCTGAAATGTATTTTGAAAATTGATAGTTGCTAATGATATTTCTGAGCCCAATGTTGGATATGGCCACGTTGTGATGAAAATCATTTGTGGTAACGACAACTGCACTCTACCTTTGGACTCTTGGGGAATGGGTGGGAGGTGCTTCCCCCACTGCTTTCAACAGAAATAGCAGGCCCAAAGTGTGCCCCTTATAATGGAAGGGACAGTAGCCCAATTTCTATTTACAAATTGCACAGAGTGGATTGGTTTCCTGCTTGTTGCTTGAGGTTCCCTAAGCAAGGGACTGATGGATGTGAAGTCTTTGAAGTTGAGGCTTTGGTGTAAGCTGATGCTCTCCAGTGACTTCAGTAATACTGAATTCATTGTAACACAATTGCCTTGCTTACATCAATTCTCAATGTGCCCATTTGACTTTTAAAAAAACAAGCTGTCCCATTTGTTTTCCTCACTCACTTTTCCCTTGGCATTACAGACAAGTTGATGCCAAACACATACAATTAAAATGAGAAACTAGAGCAACAACAATCAAATGAATTGAACACATTAAGTGGTGCACATGGAAGATGTGAGTCAATGCATCTCTCTTCAGCCTATATTTAAATTCAAGTGTATCTCTGCATTTCATTGTTATTTGATATTTGTTGGAAAATATGTCATTCAGACACTAGAAAACCCACCATATTTAATACTTATCCTATAATTATACTGTAAACACAAAGCAGCTGCTGAACTGCACATAGTGTGTACAATAATTAGTGGATGATTTGCCACATCTGGAAATCAGCAAATTCCTTTGGAGCGTTTAAAAGTATATCTAGCTGTCTTATTGACATATGGCACATTTGTGTGTTTAAGTACAGTCCGCAACTAACAAGCACCCAAGTCCCCATTGTAGAAAAGTGACCATTTATATTAATGTCATTATCTTCTATCATTAAATCATTTTAGTCCTGAGGAGACAGAACCCCACACATGTTATTAGATGCCTTTAGTTTTTGATCACTCCCCTTTCACCATAAAAGTAGCAGCTCATTTTCATTTCTTTACCAGCAGTTTTCATCATCATCTCACTTAAGTTCAATGAAATGAATATTACGATTCCTAAGGCAAAACCACTCTGTGAATTGCAACTAATATTCTGCTTTCTTCTACTGCAACAGTCTCCAGAGGGTTTATTTAATCTGGAATCATATTAGTGCCCCAAAAGGCTGCATGAAGCCACCAGGATGGAATCCAACCCTTTCTACACTGATGCCAGCTGGTAGTACAATTGAAGTACTGGCTCAATGAAGTAATCATGTGAGCTGTCTCTCACTCTGGCTCTAAAGCTCTCTGTCTCAGGTGCGTGCCTGCACGCACACACACACACACACAATTAATAGACATTTTCCTAGCAATATTAGGCTGACATTTGGATCCCTTTTCCCTACCCTGGGAATGTTTGGATTCAGAGTTTTAGTTTTGGCTGCGTTATTAGAGCTAGCCCTGAGCTGTGAAGTTCATATCTGAACTGAGGGGATTGGAATCCATGGCTTTAGCTGAGGCCCATCTCTTCTCATCTTGTTTAACGTATTCACTTTTGCAGCAGATTGTATCCTTGATCATAGCTGTGTGGCAAGAAAAATCATGACTTAAAACAGAGTACAAAGATATCATGTAAAATCAGCATTCAGGAAATTACATGATGGCTTGAGGGAGGTGACTCATTCTCTTACGTTTTCATTATTCACTACTTCTATTGTTGCCCATTTTGGAGGTTATAATATGTACTGCATGTGACTCATACTGGCAAGGCTTGGACTAAGTTGCATATGAATGTAAATGACAAAGACATTAAAATTGTTTCTTCTCTGGAGGGACTTCAGCTACAACTAATGAGCAACTAATGGGGCAGATGAGAGAGTTTCTGTTGTCTAGGGCTTCCTGTGTTAAACTGAAAGAGAACCTAATAGGTATGTACTGTATATTAAAGATATACGCATGCCATATTGTCCTTTAAATATGCTTTAAAATAAGTTGAAATAAATTGGAACTGATGAGATTGGTGTCCAGTCTTTAAATGTTCACAACAGGACCTCACTCATTTCTGTTTTTTGCCAGAGCTAGAGCAATGTTATGTTTTGCAACTTTGGCACTGTAGGAACAATCCACTTTAATGTTCAGCAAATTAGTCACCATAATATGCTTTCCCATTTCTTTACTCTCTATGATGGCTTCTTTACACCTCTGGTGTATCTTCCTTTCAAAGTAATTAACCAGCCACAGTGGCTGTGGAGAAATTCCTAATAATTCTGTTTTAGCTAACAACTGACAACTACTTTCCTATCTGCTCCTTGCTTCTTCAGTCCCCTGACCTCTAGTTTTCCACCAATGAGGTAGCAGGGAAGGTTACAATAACACATTTAATTGGCTAAAACAAAACCAAAGACTATCCTAAGGAGCACAAGCTCCCTCTAGCCGCTTGGAGCAGGCAACACATTTTTTTCTCCTGGTAGAAGGTTCAAAAGTTCCCTGTACAGGGATCTGGTATGTTTTACCCTAAACATTTGGTTCAGAGTTTCTGCTAAGTGTTCAGGAATTCCTAGCCGAGGTTGTATTAATGGGAGTTGATAGAAGAGCCTCCCAGATGTCCCTGAAAAAGGATAGTTTTAGTATCATGCATCCGACGAAGTGGGTATTCACTCACGAAAGCTCATGCTCCAATACGTCTGTTAGTCTATAAGGTGCCACAGGACTCTCTGCCAGTTTTAGTATTGATTCCTCTCATGGTTATGAGCCATTTTTTCCACTATGGTTTAAAGTGGGTGGCTATGAATAAAGCTAATATTTTGTCATGGATATTTTTAGTAAAAGTCACGGACAGGTCACAGGCTTCCATGAATTTTTCTTTATTACCCATGACCTGTCCGTGACTTTTACTAAAAATATCCATCACAAAATGGGGAGCTCAGCTGTGTGGTCCCCACATCGCCTGCAGGGGCCCTGTTGCCTGTGGCAGCCAGGAGCTCCAGGGTACCCCCAGTGGACCCTGCAGCTCCCGGACACCACTGGCTGAAGTCACGGAGATCGCTGGAAGTCAGCCCTTCCAGCACCCCTCAAATATCCCTCCCAGTACCCCATCCCCTCCAGCACCACACCAAATACCCCTGCCCAGTACCCAAAACCCTTCCATCACCTCCTAAATACCCCCTCCCAGTACACACACACATCACTCCAACATCCCCCTCTAGCACCCCCAAATAGTCCTCCCAGTACAAATACACACGCTTCCTGCACCCCCAAATACTCACTCCCAGTACACACACCACTCCAGTACCCCTCAAATGCCCCCTCCAGCACCATCCCCAAATACCTCTCCCAATACATGCACCTCTCTAGCATCCCCAAATACCCCTCCCTTCACACACCTCTATAGAACCTCCCAAGTACCCCTCCCCATATGTATACAGCCTCCAGCACCCCCAAATATACCCTCCAGAATCCCCCAAATACACCCTTCCAGTACATACACACACCCCTCCAGCACCTCCCCCAAATTGTCCTCCCAGTACATAAACACCCATCCAGCACCCTAAATACCTTTTACCAGTGTACACATCCTTCCAACACCCCCCAAATTATCCCTCCAATACTCCCAATAAACACACACCCCTCCAGCACCATCCAGGTATCCCACTCAGCACACGCACGCCTCCAGCACCTCCAATACACCTCCCAGTACACACACACCCTTCCAGCACCCCCAAAATGTCCCCTCCAGCACCCGCTCTCCCACACCCTCCTCTTGGCAGTGTCCTTTATTTGGGAACTTGAAATATGATAACTCTATAGAAGACCACTGGAAATCTGAAAAGGGTCAGACTTTAGCTCAAATAGAGATAGTGGGGATTCTCTGGATTGTTTGCTTTGCAAACATGCCATATTGCTTGATAAGGTTCTCAATATGTGATCACAAAATGATGTATTTATACTGCTGACCTTGTCATCATCTGATAATACTGGGGATTTTCTGGACTTTTCGCTTTGCACACATACCATATTGCTTGTTAAGATTCTCAGAATCTGACCAGAAAGTAATATATTTATATTGCTGATCTTGTCATCACCTGACAATAGAATCGTAGAACTGGAAGGGATGTCGAGAGGTGATCTAGTCCAGCCCCCTGCACACATGGCAGGACTAAGTATTATCTAGACTATCCCTGACAGGTGTTTGTCTAACCTGCTCTTAAAAATCTCCAGTGATGGAGATTCCACAACCTCCTTAGGCAATTTGTTCTAGTGCTTAACCACCCTGACAGGAAGTTTTTCCTAATGTCCAATACTGAGAGTTATTTTCTGTTCTATTTCTAGATGACAATCATAGGCCTAAGGCTTCATTGATTTGGTGAGTCCAGATATAGGGAAGCAAACTATGGGCTTTGGTGGGATGCCTGACATGACTGGACAACTCCACACCAAAGTTTCATGGGACCACGTAGGAACTTTGGAATATCTGCCTCCAAAAATGCATGTACTATGCTGATGGAATCAAAAGGGACTACCAAACGTTAAGTGAGAAAGCCAGTCATGTGGTGTTCTTCCCTGGTGTAAACTGTGCACCAGAAAATTGTACTGGTTCAAATGGTCAGCCCAACATAATATTCTCAAGAGTTAGTGTTCAAAAGGATTGATAAGACTTGATAGATGTGAAAGTAAATTGTCTACTCTGCACCGTAGATGTGCTGTTTTTCAGGTGTCCATATATATGTATCAGTCTCTAATTCTCTGACAGAATATTGCTGGTTAGCAGATGTCAAGACTCCAGATCTCAAAGCACCTGGTCTCTGTACTTGTTCTACAGTAGAAGCTGTAGCTGATGCATGGTTCACCTGTGATGCTGGGAAGGAAAAATGGTCAATACCAGAAGAGATGTAAAAGCATTTTTTGAGGGAGTGGATCAATCTTCACACTGGATATCTAGATCCAGGCCACTTCATACAGCTATAGTGCCCACAGTGGAATGTTGATGTTGGTACCTACCAGGATAAAAAGGAGGTAAGAGGTCACCATGTCTATGAATGATGGGTTCTCAATTGATAGAGCATTAGTCTGGGACTCTGGTGACTTGGTTCAAGTCCTTGTTCTACCATAGACTTTCTGTAGGACCATGACAGCATGCAGCCCTTCACTCCTATCTTCTTGTATAAATGGCTCTAACACCTACATGGTATATTTTATTTGTGTTTCACTAACACCGCCCTCTTATGGTCCCATGCAGCAATTCCTATTTACAATGTTGTACAATCATAAGTGGGGGAAGAGATATCACCAGGCAGAGATCTCCCTTTATTTGGGCTCAGCTCTGCAGTCCTGTCCTCCCCTTCCTTCCCTCCTCTCCTCCTCCTGCACTTCCTTCCTGTGCTCTTTTAAAAGGCTCATTATCTCTCCTCAGCTCAGGCAGAACTAGTATTTAGCCATTTCTTCTTTCAATCAGGCATCTCCAGGAGAACTTTTTGGATTTACAGTGACCTGAGTGCTGGTTCAGCTGCTGGTTCTCAGCACTCTGTCACAAGGACCTTGAGCACGTCACTTAGTCTCTTTGTGCTTCAATCTCCCATCTGTAAAATGGGGGTAGAGGACTTCCCTAATTCACAGGGGTGTTGTGAGGACTGAAGATTGTGAGGTGTTCAGATGTTATAACAGGACCATATACAAATATCTTAGATACAAAAAAGTTGTGTGGTAGACTCTGTTATGAGAAGAATGAGGATTCTCTGAATATTAGATTCTAGAAACCAGTTATTCTTAGGCTGATAAACTCAACTCATTTCTCTGATTTAGCAGGTGTACATCTTCAGCTTAGAGCTGGGTGGCAAATTCTGTGAAATAGTGTTTGTGAAGGGTCTTTCTGATTCTGAACAGCTTCAGCCACATTCCCTTTTGACTTGCTATTCACAAACATTCACACACACACATTTCTGTTGACGCAAATGGTTGGGGAATAGGCTATCCTTTGTACGAATACCTTCATTTGCATGCAAACAAGGATGATTGTGTGTGAACAAGAGCAGTTCTCAAAGAACCTATTGGCTATCATTTGTTTCCATAAAGGGATAGTTGGGAAATTATGAACAATAATACAAGCAAACAGAAAAAGGGACTAAATTCATCAGAAAAATGATTCACAATGAAAAATATGACAAGTTCTAGTTCAGGATATTTTAGTTATGAAGGTGTAGCAGGATGTGGTATAAATGTTGGTCTGATATACTGAGGAAGTGAGAAGTCTTCATAACCCAAATGCCACATGCACACCAAGGGCATGTCTTCACATACAGTGCTGCTACACCAGCACTTTATTTCTGTCTTTCCTGAACAGCACACCCTTCAATACCCGTATTTCAGTCATGGCTACTATTCCACCATGTTTCTGTTATCCCTGATCTGTAGTTCTAGTTCCTCCATTTTGTTACCCAGACTCCTTGCATTGGCTTTGCCCAGATTCCTCACCTAATTGGGCATAATCATTCTATTGCCAGTATCGTTTACCTGACTGTTAGTGCTGATACCAATGAAACTATCTTTCCTCTTAATGTCCATGCTCCTAACCACTGCTATTCCTTTCCCCATTGCTGTATCCTTTCTTTCTTTGATTTTCCTCCCACTCAATGTTAGAATCATTGGAGATTACATGAGCATCTCCCAACCATCTCCCCCAAGTTCCTAGTTTAAAGCTTTTTTAATCAGTTGTGCCAACTTCCATCCCAGAAGTTTATTTTCCTCCCTACTCAAGTGGAGTCCATCCCATGAGAACAGTCCTCTGTCCATGAATGCCTCCCAGAGGTCAAACATCCCAAAGCTCCCCTTATAATACCACTGCCTGTGCCATCTGTTGATCATCATAATCTTGTTTTATCTCCATTTCCTTAAGTGTCTTCCCCAGCCTGGCTTAGTCTCCCTTGATAGGTTCCAACAAGAATCTAGCTGTATCATTTGTTCCCATGTGAAGGCCAATCCGTAGATTCTTTCCTGCTCCTATTAGGATCCTCTTCAGCCACAGGTCCACATCCCATATCTTAGCTTGGCAGACAGCACACCCTTCTGTTCTCTGGATTAGCTCTGGTGACAGGCCTGTCTGTTCTTCTTAGTAGGGAGTCACCATTTATAGAATCATAGAATCATAGAATCATAGAATCTCAGGGTTGGAAGGGACCTCAGGAGGTCATCTAGTCCAACCCCCTGCTCAAAGCAGGACCAAATCCAACTAAATCATCCCAGCCAGGGCTTTGTCAAGCCTGACCTTAAAAACCTCTAAGGAAGGAGATTCCACTACCTCCCTAGGTAACCCATTCCAGTTCTTCACCACCCTACTAGTGAAAAAGTTTTTCCTAATATCCAACCTAAACCTCCCCCTCTGCAACTTGAGACCATTACTCCTTGTTCTATCATCTTCTACCACTGAGAACAGTCTAGATCCATCCTCTTTGGAACCCCCTTTCAGGTAGTTGAAAGCAGCTATCAAATCCCCCTCATTCTTCTCTTCTGCAGACTAAACAATCCCAGTTCCCTCAGCCTCTCCTCATAAGTCATGTGCTCCAGCCCCCTAATCATTTTTGTTGCCCTCCGCTGGACTCTCTCCAATTTATCCACATCCTTCTTGTAGTGTGGGGCCCAAAACTGGACACAGTACTCCAAATGAGGCCTCACCAGTGCTGAGTAGAGGGGGATGATCACATCCCTTGATCTGCTGGAAATGCCCCTACTTATACAACCCAAAATGCCATTAGCCTTCTTGGCAACAAGGGCACACTGTTGACTCATATTCAGCTTTTCGTCCACCGTAACCCCTAGGTCCTTTTCTGCAGAACTGCTACCCAGCCATTCGGTCCCTAGTCTGTAGCAGTGCATGGGATTCTTCCGTCCTAAGTGCAGGACTCTGCACTTGTCCTTGTTGAACCTCATCATATTTCTTTTGGCCCAATCCTCTAATTTGTCTAGGTCCCTCTGTATCCTATCCCTACCCTCCAGCGTATCAACAACTCCTCCCAGTTTAGTGTCATCTGCAAACTTGCTAAGGGTGCAGTCCACACCATCCTCCAGATCGTTAATGAAGATATTGAACAAAACCGGCCCCAGCACCGACCCTTGGGGCACTCCACTTGATACCGGCTGCCATCTAGACATGGAACCATTGATCACTACCCGTTGAGCCCGACCATCTAGCCAGTTTTCTATCCACCTTACCGTCCATTCATCCAGCCCAGACTTCTTTAACTTGCTGGCAAGAATACTGTGGGAGACTGTATCAAAAGCTTTGCTAAAATCCAGAAATAGTACATCCACTGCTTTCCCCTCATCCACAGAGCCGGTTATCTCGTCATAGAAGGCAATTAGGTTAGTCAGGCATGACTTGCCCTTGGTGAATCCATGCTGACTGTTCCTGATCACTTTCCCCTCCTTTAAGTGGTTCAGGATTGATTCCTTGAGGACCTGTTCCATGATTTTTCCAGGGACTGAGGTGAGACTGACTGGCCTGTAGTTCCCTGGATCTTCCTTCTTCCCTTTTTTAAAGATGGGCACTACATTAGCTTTTTTCCAGTCATCCGGGACCTCCCCCGATCGCCATGATTTTTCAAAGATAATGGCCAATGGCTCTGCAATCTCATCGGCCAACTCCTTTAGCACCCTCGGATGCAGCGCATCCGGCCCCATGGACTTGTGCTCGTCCAGCTTTCCTAAATAGCCCCGAACTACTTCTTTCTCCACAGAGAGCTGGTCACCTCCTCCCCATACCGTGCTGCAGAGTGCAGCTGTCTGGGAGCTGACCTTGTCTGTGAAGACAGAGGCAAAAAAAGCATTGAGTACACTAGCTTTCTCCACATCCTCTGTCACTAGGTTCCCTCCCTCATTCAGCAAGGGGCCCACACTTTCCTTGACTTTCTTCCTGTTGCTAACATACCTAAAGAAACCCTTCTTGTTACTCCTAACATCTCCGGCTAGCTGCAACTCCAAGTGTGATTTGGCCTTCCTGATTTCACACCTGCATGCCTGAACAATACTTTTATACTCCTCCCTGGTTATTTGTCCAATCTTCCACTTCTTGTAAGCTGTTCTTTTGTATTTAAAAACAGCTTTACATAGATTTACATAGATCTGCCTTTTTTCCTGGTGATGGTGTGATTCTTCGGCCTTCCTTCTTTTTGGCTCTTCACCTCTTCTTATAGGATTAGTTACTCTTCACTTCCTTGCCCTTCTACCTTCAGTTACTGCCTGCTGTGTGCCCCTTCTTGATTTTCCAACTCAGCAAACCTCTTTCTGAGCATGATTTCTTCTTCACTATCCAGACTTTTCCTCTGCCTGGTTCTTGTAGTCGCATGTTTCCACTGGCCACTTTCCTCACCCAGGAATCTCTCCTCAGAGTTCTTCAGTCCAGTTTGCATCTGTGAGTCTTGACTTTTCCCTTCAGCCTCCTCTTTCCTTCCCTCCATCATCTGCACAAATTCCCTTTGAAACTCAACTATAGTTTCCATCTACATCTCCAAACCTCAGATTTTCTCTTCCCTCAGCTCTATCAATCACCACTTCATACAAACAAAGCTCTTTTCAGGTACTTGCTCCAGCATCATGTACATTCCGCAGCATCCACATCTGGAACAGAATTGTGTGTTGGACTCTGTCAGGGGGAGACATGGCCTTTCTTTAGTCAAAAATGGCATATTATTCAGTGTTCTCATTGAGTGAGATCTCAGTATTCTCCACCAGGAAGAAATGCAAGGCAATAGTGATTTGGCAATGGTTTGTGGTGAATGATGTCAATGTATTTTAAACTGGCTGATTCATGGAATAAAATCTGGAGTGGGAACTTCTTGGTATCTTCCTCAGGTAACGGTAAAATGGTGCAACACAGGGAAAATGGCAGAGCAGAGGAAGGAAAACAAAAACCTGGCAACCTTGGAATTAAGACCTAGGCATTATAGTTTATATTCAAGTGCTCAAAAATGTTTGCCTGCAAAGATGGGAGTTCAAAAGAATGTATTTGTGTTGTAAAAGTGTGAGGGAATATTTTTAATGTAATCATCCACTTTAAAATATATAAAAATATGACATCTAGTGGTGGTAATAGGAAATGTACTTGAAAGGTAGCTCTGTTGCAATCCCAGGTTGCAAAGCGGATTTATCAGCTGTTACTGTACTACAGGAGATTATAACTGCAGTCTGGCCCCATTAAGACTGTAATATCACATATGGACTAATGAAACCACCTCTACTTGTATTACAGTCTTTTACCTTCAGTTCAGCAAATTAAATCTAGCCCCACTTATCAATATGTGACCTATGTGAAATGAGTCGTGGTGTCAGCTGGAGTCTAGTGAGCAGATGCTCATATCACAAAGGTACTGTCACCTTTATTGGGAGATTCATTAGAAAGGAAAAGGACAGAATGAACATGAAGAGAACAATACTCTCACCCCAAGAGGTGATCCCCAGCCCCATACTTCAGGGTAAGGCACATCAGCATGATAGCTTACAGGGGCAATGCAGCTGCTTTGTGAACAAACAGAGAAATCCAGTCTCCATTCAAAATGTGTAAGAATCCTTAGGAGGGGAAAGACAGCCTTGCGGTTAAGGGCTGGACTAGCACGCAGGAGATTAGGATCTGCCACAGACTTCCTGTGGAAATTTAGACAAGGCATTCAAACAAAACATTTAAGCATGTGCTCAAGTAAAGTTAAGCACTTGATTCTAGTTGGGGCCTCTAGGTGCTACCACAATACAAATAACACTTTAATAATAATCAATGGCAAATGAAATATTATTAGATAATTAATCTCAGGGATACCATATTTACTTGTAAAGGACGTGCAACATACAACTAATGGAAGGGAAGTTGTTGAAAAACACTTAGTATCTGAAGGGAGACTAGCTAGCCTAAGTTGTAGGACACCAGCAAGCATGGGTGGCAAGTTTGTAGAAATTTTGGTGGTGCCCAGAACCCAACCCCCAACTCCGCTCCCCCAACCTCCACCCCCACCTGCCTAAGGCTCTGGGAGGGGGCTCGGCGGGGGAGGTCTGGGGTGCAGATCCTGGGCTGGGGATTAGGGTGCAGGAGAGGTGCAGGGTGCAGGCTTTGGGATGGAGTTTGGTTGCTGGGTGCAGGCTCTGGGCTGGGGCAGGGAGTGGGTGTGCAGGAGGGGGTGAACTGTGCAGGCTTTGGGATGGAGTTTGGGGTTGGGAAGGGGTGTGTGGGATGGGGGAGGGGGTGCACCTTTTGGGGAGGGAGTTTGGGGATAGGAGGGAGTACAGGGGTGAGGGTTGGGGGGCTGAGGATGAGGGATTCATGATGCAGGAGGGGGCTCAGAGCTGGGGCAGAGGATTAGGGTGCAGGGGGATGAGGGGTTCATGTTGCGCGGTGGGGCTCAGGGCTGGGGCAGAGGATTAAGGTGCGAGGGGATTAGGGTTCTGGCTGGGGCTGGGGGATGAAGGGTTCATGATGCAGGGGGGCTCAGGGCTGGGGCTGAGGATTAGGGTGCGGGGGGATGAGGGCTCTGGCTGGGGCTGAGGATTAGGGCGTGGGGGGATGAGAGCTCTGGCTGGGGCTGAGGATTAGGGTGCGGGGGGATGAGGGCTCTGCTGGGGTTGAGGATTAGGGTGCGGGGGGATGAGGGCTCTGGCTGGGGTTGAGGATTAGGGTGAGCGGGGATGAGGACTCTGGCTGGGGTTGAGGATTAGGGTGCGGGGGGATGAGGGCTCTGGCTGGGGTTGAGGATTAGGGTGCGGGGGGATGAGGGCTCTGGCTGGGGATGAAGGGTTTGGGGCGTTGGGGAGGCTCAGGGCGAGGGCGGAAGGGCAGGGTAAGGGCAGCCTGCCTTGCCATTAGTGGAGGGCAGGCGCTAGGACCCTGCGGCAGCAGACAGCGGTTCGCGGAGCTGATCTGCGGCAGCACAGAGCAGGGAGGGGAGAGGCACAGCTGCTTTCTGTCAGGCAGGGACGCGGTGGGGCAGGGGGGGAGACCCGCGGGGGCCGGGGCCCAATCCAGGCAGGGCCGGGGGAGAGACTCAGCTCCAAATATTGCTGGAGCAGGGCACCTGGCCCTGAATATTCCTGGATCCTGGGCACCGCACACATATATAACCTGCCGCCTATGCCAGCAAGAGAAGGCTGGGTGAAAGAAGTGATGAATTTAAAAGAGGAACAAAAGGAAAAATTACTTCCTTGGAGATGTAGTTGGAAGTGGGCAGTATCAGCAAAGTTGAATTTCATAGTTTTAGTTTCAAGATTGGAACTTTGTTGCAAAAAGCATTAACATGTATTTATTGGGATTTATATTTTGAAAACTTTATTGAACAGGTCCATTCAACTCAGTTGATAACAATGATTTTTGAAAGTGGTATATTTTCAAAAGTGGTAGCTCCTGTTCATTTTGAAGGATGACATAAGACTGAGTGGTTAAGTCTGTATCAGTGCTTGTGTAACTCTAGCTGCTGCTTGAACATATAACTACTTGCCAACAACAATCCTGTTTGTTGCAGAATTTCTCTGTCCAGTATGGACAGGATTATATTGTTAACAAAACTCTGCCATACGCTCACTCCCATACCATAGTGGTCTAGCGCTGTTTCCTCAATTTTAAACATCTCAAGTTTGGACGCAAAACATGTTCCACTGGTACGAGGCCTGTAGCCATATTTAAGAATTATTCCAAACATGATCACCAACCATACTAGCCTTCTCTGCAACTGTTCAGTGTAGACTGAACTCCCACACTTGGTCTAATACTGGTGCAGCTTCACTAGCGCTTACAACGGTGGAAGCACTGGTGTAGACTGTGTTCAGGTGTTCTTACCACTATGGCATATATCCCGCCTGCGGCTCTAAGACATGATCATAACAATGTCTGTACCTGACTTGCATTAGGGCTCTGATCGTTGGTAGCATCAATGGTGCTAAACTGGTATGAGACCAAAAGTGTGACAAATCCTGGCAGTGCTTGGGGCCTCCTGAGCTTGCTGTGAACACATCAATCAGCAAGAATCGCTGCTGCTGTTTTGTTTTCAGGAAGAGTTCACTCTCAATAAAAGTGACTTAGGTTATCTAATCTAATGGTCTGATACTTCCTGAGGGCAGCACAGGACTTGGGGTCCTAATTAGATTTCCATTTGTACTGGAAAGTGGAACATAGTTTTTATGGGAACAACCATGTCTATTTTTGTCACGTTTAGGGAGATGTATTGGTAGTCTTGCAAAAGCATATTTCTCATTTTCCCCATTGGGACGCAAGATCTTTCTGAATGGCTGACTTCATTTTTACACAGGTAATTCCGTGTGTATTTTAATAGATTTTGAGCCACCACACTGTTTATCAGAATCATATATCATTCCTTAAAGTGAAACACTAATGCATTTCCTGCTGATATGATTTTGGTGGAGTGTCAGGAAATAACTTTCTTTTCCAGAGAAAGTTACCTGGTTATCATAGTTTCTCTATTAATACCCTTGGGTGTATGTTATTTAGAGGTAAATTCCCTCTGCTGTGCCTTTGAAGTCTAGTTCAGAATCTCAAACTCTTAAATTGTGTGTTTTAATTTATCACTTGGACTTTGAGTGAGCTCCTCGAGATAGCAAACCTAACAGCAAAACAAAGATTGAACTAATTTAAGCCCAGTCCTCTTCTTTCATATGCCACTGGCACTGTTGGGTGTTGGGCAGTGATTTATTCGTTTGTGAGCAGATGTGCAAAAGCCAGGTTCCACTTTCCTGTATCACAGAAGCTGTCAGCACACACTCAGCTATCCTAGACTGTCTTTCTTGTGTCTTTACTGTCCAGCCCTACAGACTACAGCTCATTGCTCCTCCACGTTGGGCAGCAAGAACAAAACTAGCCTAAAAGGAGACAGAAGATTCATCTGCTGCATAAATCTGTCT
Source organism: Mauremys mutica (assembly GCF_020497125.1). Taxonomy (NCBI): domain Eukaryota; kingdom Metazoa; phylum Chordata; order Testudines; family Geoemydidae; genus Mauremys; species Mauremys mutica. The sequence goes on from NC_059078.1 coordinate 99,608,591, forward strand.
TTTGAGTGTGTGAAATGGGGAAGGGTTCATACTTTAAACTGGGATTTATGGTGCCTCTTTTAGCTGCACTCCAGATACAGGAGTAAGAAAGGAATTCCAAGGACTCTTCAAACTCATGTTATTTTCACACGTGACAATGTGATGTTTTTGGGCTGGTGCCTGTTTGCATGCTCTTACTGGAAGGATGCTGCTTTTGGAACAAGTGTTGTACCACAAAACTCAGAAAAGGAAGTTCCCGAATGTTCATATCAACATACTACTGTACATCTAAGCAAACTGAAATATTTTTGGTATTTGAAAAAGGAAACAAGTAACCAAGTACAGGAATAGCAACTGTGACCAACAGAATTAAAACATCGGAAAAAGATCAGCACAGCCTGCTGCTGTGGAGAGAAGGATTACACAGGCTTTTAAAAAAACAGAGAAGCTAGTGGAGTTGGTTGCAAATATTCTGACAGAACCCTTCTCTATCTGAAACAGCTGATACAACAAAATCAAAACATTTTGAGAGAATGTATTTATTTTATTGAAGTTTTTGACAAAAGATTACCCAAATGCTCTGTTTCAACAAGGTTGAAGTACTCATTTTTCATCATTATATTAGTATGTAATATAATATAAAATTCTCAAAGTAGTCTTCTGATAAGCTCTTTCAATCCTTTCAGAATAATTTAAAAAAAAACTTTTCATTTTGGGGGGATGGTGCGAAGGGTTGGAAATGTCAACTTTTTGTTACAATATGGGACAACAGGAAATTTCTTAATATTGGAATTTCCTATTGAACTTAAATTCTAAGTTTCAACCAGCTCTAGAACTTAGCAATTGGGAGAAATGTTGTTTTTTTGTTGATTCACAGTCTGCCGTCATAAACACCAGGAGCTATGATCGCCTCAGATAAGAAGTATTTGGCTCCCTTAGTACTTGACTAAAAGAAACCCAACTTCTGCAGGAATTGGTGGTGGCATCGGGGGCACTCAACTGCTTAAAGTATTGCACCCAAATTAGAAATACCTAACATGATGTATATTCTGTTAGAGCCTCTTACACAGACACTGTAAAAGGACCTTACCTGATTGGTGTCACACTCAGCCATTATCTCAGTTTCCCTTTCTTGGTCTTCCCGATAACTGCACCCAGACTCTTGGTCTGTTGTATTAAAACTACTTCACAGGTCAAATGTCAACTTAAAATCAAAACAAGTCTTTCCCTGACTTCAGAGTGTCTTTAGCCCCTGCTGGGCTCAACAGCTCCTTCCCAAAATCCATTTCCTCAAACATCTTCACCTTAAGGTGTCTGCTCTTGCCTCTCACTGCAAGTAGCTCCAGCCAGGTTCTTCTATCTAGTGTGGCCAGAAAGTAGACATGCCAAACCCATGAAAAAAAAAACAGAAATTGGGCTTGTTTTTGGCTTAATTGGCTTGTGAGTTGCTTGCTGGCTAGTTTTTGCCTTTTTGCTTGTACCTTTTTTATCACCTCCCAGCAAGCAGGGGGCAAGCAAGGGAGAGAGTCAGGGGTGCACAACAGGCCCACCACAGTCCCAGACTGTACGCTGGGGGGAATCTAGTCACAGAGAGTATTGGGGTTCTTAGGGATTAGCTTGTTTTGGCCTTGTTTTGAAATGGGATTAGTTTGATTTTTGGCTTATTGTGAAAGTCAAGGTGCTTATTTATTGTCTGAAAGTTGGCAACTGAGCTAGAAAGGTTTTGCTTCAGTCCCCTCTGACCCTGCATGCCTACAAGGGTGTCTCTGTGACACCAAATCCCCCAACTAAGCTGAGCAGGTTCTCTTTTATCTGCTTCCAAACCCATCACCTGGGCAGGCACTTGCGAAGGCACTGGTAGACTGAGTCCACCTCCCTTAAAGGGTCAGCCCACCCTGAGACACCCTCCTATACCACAAACACTTGCTGTAGCCATGTGTACATGGGTGGGGGAACTGCGGGTGCTATGGGTGTTGCTGCACCCCCTGACTTGAAGTGGTTTTCATCATATATAGGGTTTACAATTTGGTTTGATGGCTCTTGGCCCCCCACATGTGTAGTAGAGTGTGATGGGGCACTGATGTTGAAATGGTTAATGTGGGCCTGAGTGGCTAATTGACACATCTGTTTGCACCCAGAGGAGGACCAGGCCCAATTAATGATGAGTCCCAGCTGGGGGGACGAGCTAGGCAGTTTCTATGAAGGGAGGAAACTGAGGGTAGAAGGAGGCTGCAGGGTGAGAAGGAAAAGAGTCTTTCTAGTCTTTTACTGGATAATAACAAAGGAACTGGGGGAGGAGTTTATACCCTAGTTCTGATTTAAGATGGTAGCAGAAAATTCCTGAAATGGGCCGGAGGGAAGGCTGACAGGCAGACTGTAGTTGTGAGGATCCAGACTAGGAGCAAGTCTCCTGAGAGTTAGTGTTCTTCAGTAGAATGGAGAGACAGGGAGGACTCAGGATAGACTAAAAACCTAAGCCTAAGCTTGAGCCTGAGGAAGGGGCCACAGTTGCTTTTAATGTTTTTTTAAATGACTCCAGAAAGAATCTCTAGGGTCACTATTCTGACAGGGGGGTAGAACAGAAGAGGAGCCCTGGAGGGGCAGAAGATGTCATATTGATGACCAGTGTCAAGTGGGGTACTGTTTGAGTGGGACACTGTTACCTTTAAAGGGGAAAGACTTTAAAGCGATCTGGCTGGAGGTCTCAGTCACATGAAGAGAGACCACCACAGGTCTGAAGCTGTTATCATCAAGGGGTACTGATGAGGAAAGAAATGCTGTGCCATGCCCAACTGTGAAGGGGTTTGCCTTAGGTGAGTGCACTCGCATTGAATCTAAATTGGTCTAACTTGCATGCTGAGGTGCCAGAGGAAAACAAAAGTGGTGGTTATAGATAACAGCTGCTCCTGCTCCCACTGACTCTGCGAGCACCATTGTGAACTGCAGTGCCTCGTTTTAAGAAGCCATGTGCACCACTCTGCAGCCAAGTGCTCCTCTGTGTTCCTTGAGCACTAATGTTTTGCATTTTGCTCTCGTGGGGGAGGCTGAAATGATAACAGGATATAGCACAGTATGAATCAATTCTCGTCAATGACTGATGAGACAGACTGACTCTGGTACTTGCGGGAAACTATGTCAAGGTCCTCCTCAAACACTGCTACATAAGGCAAACTGTTTAATACAGAGGTCCTGCAATGATCCCAGTCCAGTAAGAGCAGTCCGATCAACCTCATAACATCCTAGAAAATGAGGATTTCAGTCACCCCTTAACACAGTGAGTGAGCCCTTGCTGGCCAAGGGCCTGGGAACCATACAAAAGTACTCCCTGCTGACGCTACTCGCAAAAACAGCTGCTTTATGCTATCCTGCATCTGGATGAAAATAATAAGAAATCCATGCTGGGAAATAGCTAAGCAGGAAAAAATTGTGTATATGGGTGTGAGAACTGTCTCATTTCCCAAACCGAATATGCCATAAATCATTAGCTATCTTAAAAACACAACAAAAGTCTTAAATCCAAAATCCATGTATTACAATTCACTTAATCTTTATGGCTCCAGTTCTGCACATTTCTTAAGCATGTGCATAGTTACATAATATGAGTAATCCCAGCTTTAAGCAATGGGACTACAAGTGCTTAAAGTTAAGCATATGCTTCGGTGGCCTTGCTGATTCAGGGCTTAAAATGGTGGATCTTTAGGTACCTGATAGTGCCAGTCATTCTAATGATCTGTCTTTTTTATTGTGAGCTGCTCACCCTCCTTAATTAGACTAACAATTTTATTTGCACAACTCCTCTCAAATCCACTGAGGTATTTAGGTTTGGAAAGCACAGTTGCAGTTTGTGAGATAAAATTGTCATGCCTCCATTAATGTTATGTTAATTTTAGTAATACTATATTATACTAATTGGTTATGGTGAAATAGCCCTCACATCCACTCCAATCTTTCACCAGTGCTGTCCACAAAGTCATCTCAAGTAACATCATCATAAAAATGCTGTGTGTGTGTGTCTCTAGGTTTATTGCAAGAGCACATTTCCTTTCCTTGGGCCACATTGAATTTGCCAAATAGTATGAAACACGGCATAGTGTTTGATGATCGCTGTGACCCTATTATTCAGACAGAAGTCTTCTGGGTGCTCACAAGCTCAGCAGGATCAGGTCTCATTAGTACTGTAGTTGGATGAGAGATGATGATCAAGGTAAAAGTAGATTGTTACCAAATTTATTGAAACTTTGACTCTCTCCTATCTAAGTCAGTGCTGAACCAACACCTAAGCCTCATTTTAGGGTGCAATAAGATATATTGTTTTGAGATGCAAAATCAAAAGTCTTGTCCAATTGAAGATCTGCCTCCCTCCAAATACTCCAAAAGTATGTTTTAGTTTGGGTAACTGCATTATGTTTACTTAAATTCCATCTGCACTACCAATTGATTAGAATAGTATTCTTCTCTTCATCCCTAGACTGTTGTTTAGCATAGCAATGCAATGTTAAAAAGACTCTGCATTCTGTCCATCTAGTATTATTACTGTTTAACACTATCTTGTGGTAGCCCCCGGAGGCCAACCAGGCCAGCATCCTAGAGGCTGCATTTCAATGATGGGTGAAGCAATTCCTGCAAATAGGTAGGTTTTAAAAATACTTTTGAATTCTTCCAAATGGAAGGAGCTATACATGGAAGCAACTGTATTTATTATGTGGAGGTGAAATGAAGAGCCTATTGTAAAGCATACATGCAAGAAACCAATTGCTGAGAGAACCTGAACTTCAATTCTTGTGTAGTTAAGAGGCTAATTGGCCAGTGTGTGCATGCAGTACTATTTTTGTTTTCAATACAAATATAAAAGCATCATGTGGCTTCCTCCAGTTTACAGTTACACAAGTGTGACTGGTAGGGAGCCATTCTGTTCTAGATGATTGTCTACCATGTAATGGTGGTTTTCTTCTAAATGTCCCCTTTTTTGTTCCCCTTTTCCTTACATTAAAAGCAGTCTGTTAATAGTGCATTTGTTGTTTTTGCCATTTTTGGATATTATTGGATTTACTTTCATGCTTAAAGCTTTAATTAAAATCACCTCTAGACATGGGTGGCAAGTTTGTAGAAATTTTGGTGGTGCCCAGAACCCGCCCCCCCCAACTCCGCCCCCACCTGCCTAAGGCTCTGGGAGGGGTTGGGGGGGAGGTCTGGGATGCAGGTCCTGGGCTGGAGATTAGGGTGCAGGAGGGGTGCAGGGTGCAAGCTTTGGGATGGAGTTTGGGTGCTGGGTGCAGGCTCCGGGCTGGGGCAGGGGGTGGGTGTGCAGGAGGGGGTGAGGGCTGCAGGCTTTGGGACGGAGTTTGGGTGCAGGCTCTGGGCTGGGGGTGGGGGTGTAGGAAGGGGTGAAGGAAGGGGTGAAGGAAGTTCCCGAATGTTCATTCCAACATACTACTGTACATCTAAGCAAACTGAAATATTTTTGGTATTTGAAAAAGGAAACAAGTAACCAAGTACAGGAATAGCAACTGTGACCAACAGAATTAAAACATCGGAAAAAGATCAGCACAGCCTGCTGCTGTGGAGAAAAGGATTACACAGGCTTTTAAAAAAACAGAGAAAAAAAAGCAGGCTCTGGGAGGGAGGTTGGGGGTGGGAAGGGGTGTGTGGGAAAGGGGAGGGGGTGCACGCTCTGGGAGGGGGTGCATGCTCTGGGAGGGAGTTTGGGGATAGGAGGGAGTGCAGGGGTGAGGGCTGTGGGGCTGAGGATAAGGGGTTCATGATGTGGGGGGGCTCAAGGCTGGGGCAGAGGATCAGGGTGCGGAGGGATGAGGGTTGGGGCTGGGGATGAGGGGTTCATGATGCAGGGGGGCTCAGAGCTGGGGCAGAGGATTAGGGTGCAGGGGGATGAGGGCTCTGGCTGGGGATGAGGGGTTTGGGGCATTGGAGAGGCTCAGGGCTAGGGCGGAAGGGCAGGGTAAGGGCAGCCTGCCTTGCTGTTAGCGGTGGGGGGCACTAGGACCCTGGGGCAGCAGACAGCAGTTCTGCCGGGAGCCGTTCTGCGGCAGCACAAGCAGGCAGGGGAGAGGCGTTGTGCTGCTTTCTGTCAGGCAGGGATGCGGCAGGGTGATGGGGGGAGGCCTGCGGGGGCTGGGGCCCGATCCAGGCAGGGCCAGGGGAGAGACCCAGCTCCAAATATTGCTGGAGCAGGGCCCCCAGCCCGGAATATTCCTGGTGCTCAAGCACCGCAAACATATATAACCTGCCGCCTATGCCGCTAGACCAGTATGTCCCATGTGATAACTGATGTGTCATGTCAGTATAACATGTCTGAGGTGGCTGCTGCTGCTGCTGATGGATGACAGATTGTTATAGAAAAAACTGCAGGGGAAAAAAGTTCATTTGGGAGGCTGGGTTTCTCTTTGCTTTAGTTACAGTGAAATAAAAGGCAATGCCAGTTAGAAAGAAAGAAGAGAGAGAAGAGAAAAGTTGGAAGCTTTGAACCTACCTCTCTTTCACCTGTGAACAGTATAACCATTCGTCAGCTCCATGTAGAGTTATTATTTATTGTATGCATTGTGGTAGGTCAATACTGTACACTAAGCCCAGGTTCTGACTCAGGTTTGAGTTTTTTTAATATCCTTCTGCCTTTGTGATCAGATTATATCAATTACCAAGTACAGACTGTAGAGTGAAAGAAATAGTAGAATACAATTTTAAATGATCTAAAACTGTGGTTCTCAACCAGGAGAACATTTACCCTTGGGGGTACTCAGAGGTCTTCCAGGGGGTACATCAACTCATCTAGATATTTGCTTAGTTTTACAACAGGCTACATAAAAACTACTAGTGAAGTCAGTATGAACTAAAATTTCATACAGACAGTGAGTTGCTTATACTGGCTTATATACTGTACACTGAAATGTAAGTACGATATTTATATTCCAATTGATTTATTTTATAATTATACGGTAAAAATGAGAAAGTGAGCCATTTTCCAGTAAAAGTGCTGTGAGACTTTTTTGTGTTATGTTTGATTTCTTAAGCAAGTAGTTTTTAAGTGAGGTGAAACTTGGGGTACACAAGGAAAATCAAACTCCTGAAAGGAATGAAGTAGTCTGGAAAGGTTGAGAGCCACTGATCTAAAATAACTTTCTATATATCAGTTAGAAGGTCTGATCTCTTGCCAAACATCAGGGCTAGCAACTAACATTATATAAGGAACCTCACCTCTCCAGTGAGATACAGCTTCAGATTTCTAGCCCTGGCAGTTCAGGGGGTATTGGAAGTTAAATCTCTTAGTTGTTCTGGACGGAACAGTGTCAGCCATGGGCTTTGAAACAGTATAATTCTAAATCTGTTTTTATATTATTTGTTTGGCAGGGGTGGGGGTCATGGGGAAGGCATGTTCTTTTCATGGCTCTTGCTCACTGTTGAAAAGCTGGTTAAGATTTTGGAATGTTGCAAGATGATCCAGCTGAGATGCATTAATGAGCAAAGTGCAAGAGAAGAGGTCAAAGTTGCATAAGCAAATGTTCCACACACTAGTAGTTTTGGGGAATTCACATAGTTGCAAATGTAAAGAAACATTTTCCATGGGTACAATGTACATGTGTGAGAAGATCTATTCTATTTATACTATGATCATCACTATGGTATCTGAATGCCTGTAAATAAATTTATTTGAGCACAAAAGAGACTATTTGCATGTTTGTCTTAAATTATTTTCACAGTCTCAGCTGATTTTGTGCTTGGGGGTAATGCTACTTGACTTTTCTAGGACAAATAATCAACATTTTGGTTATTTTCAGAACAGCAACTACTGTGCAATATAATGCATAGTGAATATTTAAAGTTCTATTATGTATACAATGGATGCTATTAGAATCCTAATATTTTTCAGGCAATTAAAAGTACAGCGTGAATGCCACAGTAGCATTATCTACTTCCAAAGGCAAAGTAAAGATTTTAATGACCACTGCATACTAATATCAAATATACACTCCTCGTTCCAAATGATTTGGTGTATTCAATAAAACAAATAGGCAATAATAGAAAATTAGATTGGATTCTATTTAATATTCATCCTGAAAGACTGGATAAACATATTTATAAAACATAGAAGGGCTAGAAAGGTAATCATGTTATAGACCTAGATAAGGGTGAGCTAATCAAATGTTAATAAATATTGACCATGTGTGTATGTTATGTTAAGTCTGCGTAAGAATTTTCATACGCAGCCATGCCTATCAACACGAACACAATCTAAGCAATCACCAGGGAAAAAATGTTAATTGGAGGAGTCCACTCAATTTTAATTAGAGCCATTCCCTTACTGAATTAGTTAATAGATTATTAAATATTAAGTACATACGCATACATTTCCTTCCTTATTAGTGGCTTCTAGCCACTAGCAATGATTTCATCGCTTTACCTATAGCATTTCACTCCTTCAGAGCTTAACTATAAATGTCAGCTTTTCTTGTGTTACTGCTTTGAAGAGCAATAAAAAGATTAGGAATTAAACCAAACTCTTAAATGAGCTGTACTGATAATAGAAATAGACACTAATTGTTAAATTACATTTTTTAAAATCTTCATTCAATTATAATTTCTAAAGAAAAAGTTAGCCATTTCACTCCTGGTTAAACAAAATGTATTTGCAAACTCCTCCTTATAAATGATTGAAAGAACCCATAGTGGCATGGTCATGGCATATAAAGCTAAACAAATCAAATAAGACTCTACTTAAAGAACACACAGAATCACAGAATTGTAGGACTGAATGGGACCACGAGAGGTCTTCTAGTCCCTTCCCTGCACTCTTGGCAGGACTGAGTATTCTCTGTCACCCCGACAGGTGTTTTGTCTAACTTGCTCTTAAAAATCTCCAATGATGGAGATTCCATAACCTCCCTAGGCAATTTATTCCAGTGCTTAACCACCCTTTTTCCTAATGTCCAACCTAAACTGCCCTTGCTGCAATTTAAGCACATTGCTGCTTGTCCTATCCTCAGAGGTTAAAGAGAACAATTTTTCTCCCTCTTCTTTGTAACAACCTTTATGTACTTGAAAACTGATATCAGGTCCCCACTCAGTGTTCTCTTCAGACTAAACCCCCCCCTTTTTTTTTTTTTCAAACTTCCCTCATAGGTCATGTTTTCTAGACTTTTTTAATAATTTTTGTTGCTCTTCTCTGGAGTTTCTCCAATTTGTCCACATCTTTCCTGAAATGTAGTGCCCAAAACTAGACTCAATACTACAACGGCCTCATCAGCGCAGAGTAGAATGGAAGAATTACTTCTCGTATCTTGTGTACAAACTTCCTGCTAATACATCCCAGAATGATGTGTTTTTTGCAACTGTTACATTATTCACTCATATTTAGCATGTGATCCACTTGTGATTTAGCTTGGGGAATCTCGGCTCAGATTAACAAGGACTGTTGCATGTCCACAACCCTTTTGTTGGAATGACAAACTAATTAATGAGCTTGCACTATCCAAGGGGATCTTGAGTAGTGTAAGATGGTATATTTCTGGGGTGCAAGGCTGGGGTCTGGGGTGAGTGGCTGGTGCCTCTCTCTGTACAATTCATGAGAGGCTCCAGGAGCATTTGTGCAATTTAGCTGGGTGTGGGGCTCCACATGCTGATGGCTGAGTGATCATAATGCCTGGAGAGGTTTTGCTGCTTGTCACTGGCATAACATTGTGTCAGACAGCCCAGATCGAAGAGTTAAGAGAGCACAGCAGTCCCACAGATCCAGGGGATCCCATCACACACACTTCCCCTTTTTACCTATAGAGGGAGCTAGAGAGTTTCTATACTTAGCAAGTCTCCTAGTTCTGTATGTACATCAACTTTTTCCAGATAATGTAAAGCAGGTAGAGCTAGTTGTTGGCTAAAGATTTTTTTTAATCTACCATCTGTACTTCTTTATTTAGATTTGTTTCTGAATTTGTATACATATATTCTCTGTAGATTGCATGGTGGTTACTTCCGTTATTGTGATCAGGCCCTGTTTTTGTATAAGCGGCTTTTAAGAAAGCTGTGTTGGAATGTTAAGGTTTTATTTTAGCAGTAGGACAGTGCTAACATCACCCCAGAGCAGATGCAAGACTTTTTTTTTTTTAAAGCCATGGGTCCTGTACTTTTGAAACTACCCTTGTCGCTCCTATGGGGAAAAGGATGTGGATTATGCACTGTTACACACACAGATGGGACTTGATCACACTTCCAAAGACAGACACGAGTTTTTTGTTTTTTTTGTTTTTAAATGTCAAGACAAAATAACTGATAGAACCCCAAGAAAAGCTTAATAAACCTATTTAAAGGCTCCCTCCATGCAACTCCCATGGAGATTAATAAGTGGATACCTCTCTCTGATGTCTTTAGTGGAAGTTTTGTGGCTACTGAATTTAACATGCAAATCGAGACACTACAGGTTATGTTAGCTACACAAAGTCCATGTTTCCTACATGTAGAAGCCATAGAAATGGGAATTTTGCACAGCTCTTGCAAGAGGCCTAAAATGAATGAAATGTTTCAAATTCTTATTCTTCTAAGCACTGGTTTTGTGAGCACACAGAGAATTCTTTCCAGAATGCCTCTTTCCAAACTTTGCTAATGTGTAATGTGGTTTATTAGCAATGCAACTAGAACTTTAAGCCAGATGCCTTAACATTAAATTTTGAGTGTACAAACAGGACAGGCAATTGGGAAAGTCATTAATGACATATCTTGGCAGTTGTTTTTGTATGTGGTTACAATTATGTGGGCAAACTCCTTAAAGTCTATAAATATTAAATATTGATAAATATTTTAATAAACTCCTTGCAGCCAATTTGCAAGATTGTGGTGTTCTGCACAGTTTGACTGATTACAAAAGTCATTCTTTCCCCCCACATTGAAACTAATCAGTTACTAAGCTTATACTGATCTCTTACAGGTTCCTGTTCTGTGTGTGTCTGTCTGGCTTCATGCTTATTTAGAGCAGATGGTGTCATTTAGGAGAAAACAGGATGGTTTCATCTTACTAGGAGAAAATCCCTATTGTTTAGTAACTTAGTATTTATCAATCTTTGATTATTACTTTTTTTTGTAAAATTTGTATTGCAGACTTTGTGGATTTTTCATTTCAGTTGTGCTAAACTTTAAGATAAACAAAAGGTCTGATTAGTGTAGAATATTAGGGATGGAAGGGACCTCAGGAGGCCATCTAGCCCAACCCCCTGCTCAAAGCAGGACCAATCCCCAGGCAGATTTTTGCCCCAGATCTCTAAATGGCCCCCCTCAAGGACTGAGCTCACAATGCTGGCTTTAGCAGGCTCATGCTCAAACCACTGAGCTATCCCTCCCCCCTTGAATGAAGTGTATGCTCAGATAACTGTGGTCCATATTCAAATCTTAGGCTATGAGTTGGTCCCCATAGGGAAATATACTGGCTTTATTATGCTGATATAACTATACTACTATAGTTATACTAGTTAGACTCCCCATCTGGACACTCTTATTCAGAACAACAGTGGCCTTTTTTGGCTAAGTTTATATTACTTTGTAGTTTGTAACTTTGTAGTGGCTTCAAAATCTACCCAGACACTTTATGGCTGTTCCCACAACAAATACTTTATCTCTGACCACAGATCCTTTCTGGGAAACCTTTTGATGTTGCCTTAATTCCTTTTGAGAAGTCACCAACTCTTGTTTTAGGCCTTATTTTAATTCCTTTTGGCCAGCTTTGAGTTCTGTGAGCATCTCCATTATTTGTTTCATCGTGGTCCAACATGAATACCAGTTCATAATATATCTCATTGCAAACTGTATCCTCCTGTTTACATCATTATTGCCCTGTGATGTGGTATACAAACCCCACACTTGTTAACCAGGGGTTAATGGGAGTCTGAGACCAATTGGGCCACTGAGTTATATTTGGAGGGACTGTAGGCATAATTTTGTGATTAAAAACAGCTAACAAGGATCTGAACATTTATAAAGGAAGGAACAAGGCAGGGAGCAGACCCAGGAAAGTCTGGGAGTTCTCTCTTGAGCTAAAAGCAGAGCGAAACATGGTCTAAAGGAACGTTTGGGACTGAAGCTTGAGGGGCAGCGCCTGCAGTAACTATGGGAAGCAGGTTAGGTTCCTCTGGGAGGTGTCACCGTGCCTCAGTGGGTCACATCTAAGGATGCCAAACTCAGGACAAACTGCTGAGAAATAGGGCAAACTCACCACAAACTGGTGGTTATTCTATCAGATTACTTTTGTTACTGGCTTGGTGTAAACTTCTCTCACCACACTGGTTAATAAGAAGCCAAAGATGCAGTCTCCTTAGGCATTCCAGCCCTTGTCTCACCACCCTCTGCCACGCAGCACTGGCTTGTTGAGAGCTGTCTGAGTTTTCCAGAAGACAGTCCTGCATATTACGTTGCAGTGGTCTCTACAGGCCCATCTGCAAGACAGTTACACTAAGGATAGCTGCACTGTTTCTGGGAGCTCTGCTAAGTATTTGATTAGACAGGGGATTCTTGGCTTGGGATATACCACTTCATTCTCTCAATTTTTTCTGATGCCATGTAACCACAATATTACTTCTTCTGGCTGCCTAAGCTAGTACCTTGTCAGTGAGGTATGTATGTCTTATATGCTCACGTTGCTACCCTTACAAGCCACGCTAATTACTTCTCCCCTTTGGGTTCTCAAAATGTGTCATCTAGTAGAAACTCAGTCTTTTTAAAGGGACACTGTCAACTTAAATTTTTGACTCATTTTAAAAGATAGATTTCCCGAAAGAGCAACTTCATATTAAACAATAATGTTAAGGCACTTCCTGCTTTCCTGTTTAGAAGTATTTTCTGTGTGGGCCTGAGAAGAACAAAACCAAGTATGCTCAGACCTCGTCCCCTTCTCTCTGTGCACACTCCTGTTTGCTACTGGTTCATTTTTAGCTTCTGCCTCAGCTCTGCTGCTACAGGAACTGGTATGCAGAGCCTGTGGAAGGGTGTACACTGTCAACGAGATGCGACACCTGACTTCTAAGTGCTATGAAATATACAAAGTAAACAAACTGAGAAGATTTCCTTTAGTTAGTTATTTTGTGGTTACTTTAAAAACTACTGGGTCACATTTTAAAATGAAAATGTAATTTTAATGTTGATCGAATCACTTAAATTTAGTTCTGTTGTCACACATCTGCCTATAAAAACCCATACTGGTCCTGCAATTTGGTAATTTCCTAATGTAAACATACCATTATTACCTAGAAGTTGGAGAGTGTTCTACAAGGTAACTGATTTCCTGCCAAAGTAAATTGGGATCTGGATTTCTGAGCATTTGCTTTATCCGCTCATCCAGCAGATGGGTGGCATAGCCATTTCGTAACTGTCATCATCCAAATGTAAATATTTAGCAAATTCTTCCATATCATTCCAGTTTATTTCTTCATTAGTCAAAAAGGATGAAATGTAACTTCCTTAAATTCTTCTGAAAAATCACCATTGGCCGACCATACAGGCTAATACATTCTGGCTGCTTTATGTCTCTTGTGATGAAAATGAACCATAAACCTGGCTTAACTGCCCATTTTAGCTGAATTTGTGTTGCCAGAACAGCACAAAGCAACCAGAATGTACCAGGTAGTCTCACCCACTATTCCTCATAGCAAAGAAAGTGATTGGCAGAAAAGAGAAGCTGTCTTTCTCAAACTGCCCTATGGTTGGGTGAGAATTTTGTGGAATATTTGCTGACCTCCCAAAGAAGTTGCCCAATGGAACTGAAAACTTCCACATCAGTTCCTCAAATAATCTATCAGACAACATAACTCAGTGTGAGATGCCCTTGCTTTCCATCATTTGTTATTTAAGATAACAAATATTGCATAGACAATCAAAATAAATGGAAAATGAAAAAATATCTTTAGTCTCTTAAAAGACTTGCATTATTGGTTTCCTGTATTCCTCTGCCTCTTCAAGCACAACGAAAAACCAGACAATTAGAAATATATAGCCTTGCACTGGAAGAAGCTTAGATTGATATAGGATGACTGAAATGATGATATTACAGGGACTAACAGGGAAGATTTCTGAAATGGGTAGAAGCTGGGGTGTGACAATAGAATAGTGATGAAAGTTTCTGGCTGAGGTTTCAAAAGTGACTAGTGATTTTGGACAATTCCGTTTTTGGGTGCCCAACCTGAGACATTTTAATGTAGCCTGACTTTCAGAAAGGGATGAGCATCCAAGTGCCAAAAATAGAGGTGCCCCAAATCAAAAGTCACTCTTGGCATCTTCCTTTAATAGGTTCTGAGTTGGTGCATTCATATGACTAATGTTTTGTACTGTTAACCAGGCAAGAATGTCTGGTAAAGAAATAAGGAGGAGTTGGTTCAAAACTGGAAATAGTGAGAATGTGTGGGGCTTTTCCACTGTGGAGTTCAGTTCTCAGAAAGTTAAAGTTGGAATCTGTGACACCATGACCTTTAAAATTCCCGCCACTCCTCACAGTCCCTTGCACATTCCCTGAATTTGACACCTCCATAACTTGAAGGACTTTTAAAAATATTTTAATTTCCAACATGATCTAAAAAAGTATCTGTTAGCTTTAAGAACAAAGGATTCAGCTTCAAAGAATATTTTTTTAATCCATATTTAATGTAATTATGAATGATTTGACAGTTAGAATTTGCTTGGATTATTTTGTGTCAGATTTCAAGGACTGGAATGCAGACAAGCACTTCCCATAATTCACAGCCACTGCATAAGAATAAACAAAGTTAATGTTTAAACCATTTCTGGTAGCAATATTTAGAATAATAGCAGAAGTTTGTTGCTGTCACAGTAAAAATTAAGGTCCCAGTCCTTCAATGGATACTTCAGCATTGCCTCAGGATTTGTCGTTACTGGATTGCATTGCAAGATTAGGGCATTAGGCAATGCACTAAATAGCTACTTGGGATATTTGCAAATATCTAGCAGGAAAATAAATCAAAATAACCTGATACAATTTCAATCTCTAATTAAAATGTTATGGGCTTTTGGCACTAATAATGCTTGAGTTGTATGTTAACCTATTTTATTGATAATCTTAAGAATTAGGTTAATTTTCTGCCATCAGTTTATTACTGTGTTCTTGAATGGCACAGTTAAATGGTGTGTAAGTTGATGGTATTGTAGATTTCAGCACGTAACCTATCTTCTGTTTCTGCCTTTTGGAGAAGAATGAAGATAAATATGCAGTTTACTCTTGTACACATTCCTTATGCTTTGTTGAAGAAATATGAATATGTATTGCCCTTTCTCCCTCTTATTTAATTGAAGATGATTGATGGTAGCAAATGCATTCAGCTATAAAATGTTTTCCTTTTAACCCAGGCCCTAAAATCACTTTAAAAATAATTCTCCATGCTTCAGTTACAGTATAGTACAACTTGTTGCTTTTTTCCTGATTACGTTTCCCCAGTCACTTCCCTCTTTCTGAACTGATCATGAGAGTGCATGTTACTGCTTTCAGAACTGGGTTCATGTTTGGCTGGAAACAGTAAAAATGTCTCACTTAATGGATATTGATATTTCAAGGTGACCTGAAAAACTTTTAAAATATATAAACAAAGATGCCAATCCTCAACGGAATATAGGTGTAGATTTAAACACTTCACCATTTACATCCTCAGCCGGTGTAAATCTGTGTAGCTCCACTGAGAATCAGGATCATAATTTCCTCTACCTCCAACATTTCCCATGCTGATAGTCCAGAGAGCTATGCTACAGTTGTCCTTAGTATCTCCTACTGAACATCAGGAATGCAGCACTCTGCTCTGTTAGGTATTACTCATGTTGGCCATTGCTACAGAAGAAACACTGACATTGAAGCCTGAAAGATTTAATAAATCATTCAGTTAATGGCTAACAACTGTGCAAGATTGTCATGTCTTATTTTCCACTTGTGTTGTCTATTTTTAACCAACCTTTTTAAACTAACCCCTTCCCTTTGTCTTACCCTGGCACATTAGTTGTCAGAGTAAAGTTAAAGAATCTATTAAAAGGGTTAACATTTGAAACAAGTTACCCTCAAAGACTGGAACCACAATGGGATAAGCCACCAGCAGGAGAGTCATGGGTGGTGGTGGTGGTGGTGAGGAGTGAAGAGAAGGCGATGACTGGACAGCATGCCCAAGGGAAAAAAGCACCAAGTGGCTGGGCAGCATTTCCAGAGACACATGTGTAAGTTGGAGGAGGCAGAGAGAGGACCAAGCCATGGGGAAGCATGTGCAGAGAGGGGATCTAGGTGGCAATGGAATGTGCATGGGAGCCACGAGAGAGCAACATAACAGTGAAATGAACAGACTTTCTTCCAGCGGAACTTCATCCATCACATTATGAAGCCAAAGATAAATAAATGCTTTTTTAATGATATTTTTCCATGTGCACAATTGCTGCAGTTGCCACGGGGAAATTGTGCAATTGCAAAAGGGAGGACAGATGAGTCCATCAGACAATCTCTATTAAGATATGGTCAATGTTATAGGAAAAGCCGGAATACCCTTGAAATGTAGCAAAGAAGATTTTTGAGTTTACCTTATGCACTATAACCTTTTGATCAAGAAAAGAACTAGTAAATAATATGGGCTGAAAAATGTGGTTTGCAACATTTTAAGTACTTGACAAGGCAATCTGAGAAAACGGCTCACTAGTAAAAACTGGAGATAGTGTGATAACTGTGGGCTATTATGACCTGTTAGTTATCTTTAGCCCTTCTTTGCTCGCATCTGGGTGCAGCCTTCATTCAGTGGTAAAATTGATGCATGGTGGTATTTGACACATGGGGAAGCACTGGAAGAGTTTTTGTCTAATGTATCAGGGGTATTCAGTCACAGCTGAGTGGTTAGCATGCCTCTTGTTCTTTTGTTAAGATAGTACCCTCCCTATAACTGTTTTCTCAAGCTCAGGTGGGGCACTCAGGATCTAGATTCTGTTTCCAGTACTGAACACTCGGAACTAAGTGTTCAGGTCCAGCTGAACTGTGCTTGACATGTGAGCTGGGAGTGGGGGTATGTTTCTCAACTCCATAGCCCTGCCTCAAGTTATAGCCGCCTCAGGGCCACAGTAATTTACATTCCAGCTGTCATTGGCTCCAAAGCCATTCTAGCAGCTGGGATCATTGAGGAACACACTTTATTGAGAACTGGGGGGAGGGGGCAGGATGTAAAGCAAGAATGGTTCTATGCCACCTTGGGATTCCACTTATGCAAAGGGAATCATCAGAGCTGAATTCACCAGCTTTCCAGCTGCTCTGTCCTGCCAGAGAAGCACAAAGGAGCCATAATGGGGCCAAGGATCTAGCCTTTAAAATTTATTTTTCAAAAAGTAAATGCAGGTGTATAATTAAAGTAGTCAATAGCCCAAACAACTCAAGTTCTAAATACCCCATCCAAAACAGCCTTGAAAGAGAAACATGTGATAGTATTTAATGTGAAACATGTCCAGAATCAAAATAATCTTTGTTTGTTTCCGGTTTTCTAGCCTATCTGTAGTAAATATCTACTTTATTGTGACAATAGTAGCACCTTAAATCAATTTACTTTAGAATGCAGTTATTAAACCCAACTCACAATTCTGAGATCCCTACATCTTTTTCAATCCCTCACTTGAAAATCAACATTACATTAGAAAACAGCACCAGAGAGGCTAAGCACTCTAAGAGAACTGAAAAGCAGAGCATAATGCAGCAAATACTGAGCCATTAAATACCAATGGGAGAGAAAATATAATACACCCTGTGCAATTCAGCTGTTGCTAAATGCTGGTCTGCACATTAGCACCAGATTAGTATCATTTGGATGTGACATGCATGTGGAATAACAATAACAAATATAATGCCAGTGGTAATAAAGAAAAGTAAACTGCACAGTGTTCTTTCATTCTAATGTACCATATGTTGTTATATTACAATTTCACAGAAGTGTAAGGGCAGTTTTATTTCTAAATTTCTTAAAAATCCATTTAATATTGTTTCCTATAAAGAGCAGTCTGAAATATAGTATGTGTTTGTAGAATAGAAATGAATATTGCTATAAAAATGATTCTTGTTACTACTTAAAACCAAGATGGGTGAAAAATGTTCTAAGAAGTAAACATATCTGATGAATCTGAATGTCAATTATACTACTAAATTCCCTGTCTGAAACCAGAAGAAATTGATTTAAGAGGTTGTGGCCACTTTATAGCATGTTATGTGATTATATTGAAAAAAACAATAACAGAAAATTTGGAAATGGCAGAGGTGCTTAATAACTTCTTTGTTTTGGTTTTCACCAAGAAGGTTGGATGAAATGCATCCTAGAATACTCAAGAAGCTGACTGATGAGATATCTGAGCCATTAGCAATTATCTTTGAAAAGTTATGGAAGACAGGAGACAAAAGGCAAATATAGTGCCCATCTATAAAAAGGGAAATAAGGACAACCCAGAGATTTACAGACCAGCCAGCTTAACTTCTGTACCTGGAAAGATAATGGAGAAAATAATCAAGCAATTTGCAAACATCTAGAAGATAAGGCGATAAGTAACAGTCAGCATGGATTTATCAAGAACAAATCATGTCAAACTAACTTGATAGCTTTCTTTGATAGGGTAACAAGCCTTGAGGATGGGGGAAAGTGGTAGATGTGGTATATCTTGACTTTAGTAAGGCTTTTGATACTGTCTTGTATGACCTTCTCATAAACAAACTAGGGAAATACAACCTAGATGGAGCTACTATAAGGTGGGTGCATAACAGGTTGGAAAATCATTCCCAGAGAGTAATCATCAGTGGTTCACAGTCATGCAGGAAGGGCATAGCAAGTGGGGTACAACAGAGATCGGTTCTGGGTCCGGTTCTGTTCAATGATTTAGACAATGGCATAGAGAGTACATTTATAAAGTTTGCAGACAATACCAAGCTGGGAGGGGTTGCAAGTGCTTTGTAGGATAGGATTAAAATTCAAAATGATCTGGACAAACTGGAGAAACGGTTTGAAGTAAATAGGATGAAATTCAATAAGGAAAAATGCAAAGTACTCCACTTAGGAAGGAACAGTCTGTTGCACACATACAAAATGGAAATAACTGCCTAGGAAGGAGTATTGCGGAAAGGGATCTGGGGTCATAGTGGATCACAAGCTAAATGAGTCAACAGTGTAACACTGTTGCAAAAAAAAAGCAAACATCACTCTGGGGGTGTATTAGCAGTAGTATTGTAAGCAAGACATGAAGTAATTTTTTTGCTGTACTCCGTGCTGATTAGGCTTCAACTGGAGTATTGTGTCCAGTTCTGGGTGCCACATTTCAGGAAAGATGTGGACAAATTGGAGAAAGTCCAGAGAAGAGCAACAAAAATGAGTAAAGGTCTAGAAAACATGACCTATGAGGTTTGTTTCTTCTAGAGAAGAGAAGACTGAGCAGGGGACATAACAGTTTTCAAGTACATAAAAAGTTGTCATGAGGAGGAGGGAGAAAAATTGTTCTTAACTTCTGAGGCTAGGACAAGAAGCAATGGGCTTAAATTGCAGCAAGGGCAGTTTAGGTTGCACATTAGGAAAAACTTCCTAACTGTCAGAATGGTTAAGCACAGGAATAAATTGCCCAGGGTGGTTGTGGAATCTCCATCATTGTCCAAACTGCTCTTAAAAATCCCCAAACACCTGTCAGGAATGGTCTAGATAATACTTAGTCCTGCCTTGAGTACAGGGGACTGGACTAGATGACTTCTCGAGGTCCCTTCTAGTTCTGTGATTGCATTTACAGCCAGACTTCTAGCATTCTAAACTTCAGATAGGCCTTGCCAAGTTCATTCAGCTCATTTTCAATTACAATGTAATATTTGACACATGGCCTGAAATACACACTTTATTTTGTCACGTAATCATTTCCTGCATCAATTCACAAACTTTTGAAGCTGAGCCCCTCTTCAAAAAAATTAAACCAATGATGACACCACTGAAACCCCACCATGTTTGTTAAAGGCCTTCACATCTTGTATATCTTTCCCTTCTTTGGTGTAGATCTCTGTAATATGATATTACTGCTCCATTCCTGCATGCCTTGCATGTTGAAATCATTAAC
Source organism: Mauremys mutica (assembly GCF_020497125.1). Lineage (NCBI taxonomy): Eukaryota > Metazoa > Chordata > Testudines > Geoemydidae > Mauremys > Mauremys mutica. Next base: position 99,628,643 of record NC_059078.1, read on the forward strand.
GCTGACAGTTTGGCATCTAAGTCAGCACCCATTGCTCCATTCATTTCAGACATCAGCTATTATTTTAGGCTCCTTGCAAATTCAGGCAGACATCGTGTTATTGGTTACTCTGGTCAAAGTTTGAAATGAAATCTGATACTATGGAGAACAACTAACAAGTCTCACCATGGCCCCTTTGCTATTCCTTCATGTCCCAAAAGGAGGCATGCTATACATCTTAGGAAATGTTGCTTTACAATAAATTAGTGAATAAGTTGCTTTCTGCAATAATTAGGTGGTGTATCTTCATGGAGATGTATTAAGTTTGATAATTGGATGCATGAGTTATGATATTCAACAAGAGCTGAAGAAAGAATCACAACAGGCCACTTGTGGCAGGCTGGCTTGCTTTATTTTGGGCAAGATTTCTCTGGCAGATTATTCGTCTTGTTCCCTGTTGCCTGCCTATAAGCTCTCACTGGCACTCCTATTTGCTTGTATACCTGCCTATCTAGCATGCTTCTTTCAGGCTCTATCTGCAGTTTCACAGACAATACTCCATACACTGCAGTTCCAACCATACAACAGAGGGGTAGCACACCTCCTGTTTCTAAAGACTGCTTGCAAGCAGTGCCTAGCATGCTGGGTGAAAGAAAAACATATATTTAAGTCACAGTGAAGGCACCAATAAATGGTTGCCATCCTCCTCCTAACTCCTCTGACTTTAGATGAAGTCTGATGTCCAGAGATCCCTGATATACCTCACAGCAAAAATGAAAATTGAGGTCTGAATACTGCTGACACATGGTCCCATGTGATGCAATATATCTCAGAAAAAGCTATATCTGTCTTAATGCACACAAGTGCAATAGTTGAGTGTAATTTATCTTGCGTGTATGCCCCCCCTGCTACCTGCTAGGTGGAATCACACCTGCTTGAGTGCTTTTTCTTGCTCTCTAGCCACTAGAGGCCTGCATTTCTATAGTGCCTTTCAGCTGAGGAGCTTGAAGTAGTTTAAACATTCATTAAGGCTTCACAATTCCCTGTGTGTGGTAGGTAATATCCCTATTTTACAGACCGATAAATTGAGGCTCAAAGGTTAAGGGACTTGCCAAAGCTCACCGAGGAAGATGGTGACAGATCCAGGATGTAAGAATTCTGATTACTCGTCACATATACTAACCACTAGATCAATAGCTGTTGTCACTATTAACAAGCTACTGTAAGCTATTGTACTTCATTTTTTACAGTATTGGCATAATTCATTCTGTTTCAAGCATAATTTATTACGGGTTTCCTATCATGTTGACAGTGCTGTGGAACAATTCAATTAAAGAGCACATGAAAGCACTAAGAATCTTCTGTCAGGTGTGAGATCTGCCCCTCTTTTGTTGTATAGCAACATTAGAAATGCATGTTGCTAGTGGCACTCCACAGGACATTTCACATATTGCTATGTTTTCTACAATGCAGAATAAGGTAATCTTAAAACTGGGCAACTATTACAAGTTTTAAAGAAAATACATAATGTGCATAACATGCTAGCAGATGTTCACTTTCACTCATTTCACTTTTGTTCCACTTTTGATCATGGATGATCTTACAGAACTCACCTATGGTTCCTTTTTTCTTTTTGTCACTTGTCCTATTAGTTTACCATTAACTTGTGAAAAGATTTCTCATGTCCCGTTCCACCAACGCTATGCAATGTGCATGTTTCTTTTTCTTGCTATGGATAAAATTCATTCGGGTGCAAAGAACCAACACAAGGCTTATGCGTCACTTAGATTCTACCCAACACTGTCACTCTTCAAGCAACAAAGACTGCAAACAGAACTCCTTTTACAATTTTGCTGATAATGCATGAGCTGGCCAAGACTCAGTCTCCCTTTCCCATAGCTGTATTAGCTCTGCAGTGCTAATAGAAACTGGTAATAACTTCTTGATCTTGTAGGGGATCTTTTATGTCCAGATGGAGTTAGTTCCAATCCCATTGGAGTCAGTGGCGCTGTACAGGGGTCCACTTATGCAGGTAATATTACAGGATCAGAGCCTTATCGGGAGAGTGAGCAGCTATCACACGTAAGATACTGAGGAACAGGTTTCTAAGATATGGCCATATAGACACAGTTTCTTTGCAGAGTAGAAATATACTTTAAATATATTTTTTAGAAGCTTTCTCCCCATTTTCCACAAAAGGGCCTCATTTCTGTGTTTCAAGGAGCCAGCATGGGGTTTGGAGGCCTTTACCTCAATAACTGCTGGGATGGAAGGAGCAGTGCCTCTAGTCCTTCTCTTCCCCTCCTGCTTACCTTCCTTCAGAGGTCTGACCACACCCTGATGGGAAAATAGTTCATCAGAGGTAAAACCAGCCTCTAGAATTCTGTAGCAGGGGCATAATTTTGCATTAATTCTATCAGATGTTTAAAATGTCCTACAGAATTTAAAGGAAAGTGATTCTTTCCATAAGTGGCCTCTCTTCCAACAGCCAGATGCTTGGATAGTATCTAGGCATTTGTTCCACCTATGCTAGGATGTGTAGCAGGGCTGAGCTTTGCTTGTTCACAGTGCAAGCCTTGAAAATGTCTCAAAGGTCAGGATCAGAACGAATGACTAACTTGCCATTAGTCATGAAAGAAGCCAGCATAATAGACCCTGCAGTTGTGAATACAAGTGTCACATAGAAAATCTTTCACAAGATGTGTCTAACAGAGAAAATATTTTAATTACTTACCAAAAATTTAGCTCCATTAATGTCCAATTTTTCCACTACTGCTGCAGATTCAGGCATTCGAATCTGGGGGCGGGGAGAGAGGATTATAAAAAGAAATTGAAAACTATACCTGACAGTCTAAATCACAGATAAGTTTATAGAAAGAAATATTCCTATGTTGAAATTGAACTGCATGTGGTAGTTGCAGGAGTCTGTGTACATTTAATTTGAAGTGGATAACTAGGTAAATAATATTGCAGTGTGTGACTGACAGGCATTCCTAGAGAATGGGGCTCGGAAAACATCAACTTTCAAAATTACACTTGGATAACAAATACTGATATCTTTTTTTTTTAATTCTTAATATATCTAAGTGGATCAGTTGTAAAGGAAAATGAAACAAACTTTTTCTTTAATCCCACTTCTGCTATTATGGCAGCGGGTCCTGTGGGACTGGTGAAACTCAGTCCCGCTGAAGGGCTTTCACTAGTCCTGTGCAGGGTTCTAACCTGCCACTCCCAAGAAGCCTGTTCCTTGACAAAAGGAAGTTAAATGTTTGCTCAGGCTGGAGACATAAGGGACCACAGCAGTCCCACAGTTCCAGGTTGTACTTGGGGATCCCATCACAGAGACTCAATAGGTTTTCATTTTAAAGGGTGGCAAGGAATAGACCTGGTTTGGTAAACACCCTAAGTGTTTCTGGCTGATGAGCTTTAGTGCTTTGACATGGCTTTTTAAAAGAACTGTCTTGTTGTGTACACAACCGAGAGCTTGGGAACTTCAGGAGAAAAACTGCAGGACTTTTTTTTTTTTTTTTTTACATTAAAAAAGTGAATTCAAGAAGTTTAGTTTAACCATCAAATCTGTCTTAAGCTCCATTAACAGTGTGAATTTTAAAATGGGGTCATATAAATTCAGTTCATTTGCTTAGAGGTGAGCCATTGAACTCAGAAAAATTATATGTTTACCAGTCTCGATGTTCAGAAAAGACAATTTTGGCTTCCAATGGATGTCAGAACTGCCTTCAGTTAGCATCAATGGGAATTGAAGGCACACAGCAGTCTGCAGTATGTGCTCAGCACATTCCAGGCTAGCACCCTTAATGGTTTAAGCATTTGACAGTGCTAAGAAGGTAAACTTGAAATTTGAAAAACATATTTGTATGGCAGGGATTGTAAACTCTAGGGTACATTTGTCAAGTGCTTATTCAGTGTTTGCCGATGGTTACACAGCTACACTGTAAAGAACAATTTTGTTTGAAAGATTAACCGGAAAAAAAGTGTAGTACAGAAACAAAGCTGTAAAATGATACTGGATTTTTTAAGCTGATGCTTTTTTCTATAGCACTTTTCTCGTCCGTCTAAGTATATTTTCTTTGTTTTTTCTTAAAGTATTTATGTTGGAAAACCTTGATGAAGAAAGGAAATACAAGTCTGGTTGTTTTTTAACGTTAGGGTTGCTGACCCATTTAGCCAGATCAGTGTCTAAACCTGTATTTCTAATGAGATTTAGTAAACTACTCTCATGTTCTAAATAATTAGTTCTTTCTAAAACAGAACAAGATTGTGGCTTCACAAGCTCCTGGAATAAAAGACAGTGTGTAGCATACTGTTGCTGGAGTATGCCAGGAACTTCCATCTTTCCAAGGTGAAATAATTTGCCATTGATATAGCTGTGGTGGGATGAAGAGAGTGTGGAGTGAAGGTACCATCTACTCTGCCTCCCTGTCTGCCTAAGAACATAAGAACAGCTGTACTGGGTCAGACCAATGGTCCAACTAGATCAGTACCCTTTCGACAGTGGCCAATGCCAGATGCTTCAGAGGGAATGAACAGAATAGGTAATCAAGTGATCCATCCCTATTGTCCATTCCCAGCTTCTGGCACACAGAGGCTAGGGACACTCAGATGATGGTGTAGCATCCCTGCCCATCCTGGCTAATAGCCATTGATGTACCTCGTCTTCATGAACTTATCTAGTTCTTTTTTTAACCCTGTTATAGTTCTGGCCTTCAAAACATCTTCTGGCAAAGAGTTGACTGTGCGTTGTGTGAAGGAGTTCTTCCTTTTGTTTTAAACCTGCTGCTTATTAATTTCATTTGGTGACTCCTAGTTCTCGTGCTATTCCTTATTCACTTTCTCCACATCAGTCAAGATTGTATAGACCTTTATCATATACCCCCTTAGTTGTCTCTTTTCCAAGCTGAAAAATCCCAGACTTTTTACTCTCTCCTCATACAGAAGCTGTTCCATACCCGTGATCATTTTTGTTGCTCTTCTTTGTACCTTTTCCAATTCCAGTATATCTTTTTTGAGATGGGGCAACCAGATCTGCACTCAGTATTCAAGATGTGGGAGTACCATGGATTTACATGGAGGCATTATATTTTCTCTTATCTATATTTTCTCTGCCAAACTGTCCACTCCCACCCACCTGCATAGGAGTAGGAGTACTGACCCTGCAGGCTCTTCCCTCCTCTTTCCCTCCCCCATGCTGTGAATCACGGGATATGTGGCCAGTAATGGGGAATAATTGGAGGTTCCCCTGCGCCCTCTTTTCTGTGACGTGTGTAAGGCAAGCAGCCATCTTGCCCTTTGCTATATGATGAACACCAAACCTTTCACTACATTTCCAGTATAATGATACCACCACTTAAAATTGAGGAAGGATATATGGGCTCATTTGTAAATGGCAAGGAAAGGAGAAGGGAAGAAAAACTTGAGCAGAGGAGTGCAACGTTTCTGTGTTGTCTAAATATACAGTACATGCAAAAGAATAGGAGAACTATTACATGCACATAGCTAGAGTTTTTACTTTATGGGCTTCACTCAGTCATCAGGGAGAAAGCAAAATCAATAGGGCTAATTATTTTATTACAGTATTGGTTTCTATATAATGCCTTACAACATTCTGCAGAATGACAAACTAATAGCCTCTGCACATATCACACACAAAGTCTATATTAAAAGAACATTACTAAGGTAGTAGGGTCGAGCACCAAAATGTTAGGACATACCCGAATTAAGGTTGCCAATGCCAGCCTTGTGTGTATGCATTATAATACTGTCTTTAATGTATGATCACAAACCATTTTTTTCCACAGGACCCCTGCCTCATTCGGTGCACAAGATGGATAGTTCTCACTTAATAAACAGATATTCAATATTTTCTTTTCTCCTCATTGATCAATTTCTGGCCCTAGGTCTTCTAATACAGAATTCAAACACTACAGACAGAATTATTAATATCCTCATGGGCTTTTCTATGATGCTCACTACTATGAGTGCTTCACAAGCATTAATAAATTTATTTTCACAACACCCCTGTGAGGTGATGGAGTGGTGCTATTTCTATTTTGCATGGGGGAAGGGGACTGAGGCACAAAAAGGTTAATTTCAAAAGTGTCCACTAATTCTGGATGCCCAAACTGAGCATCCAGTGGAACCTAGGGATCTGATTTCTTTCAGAAAATGTAGCATTATATAGCACTTCATATGTTCAAAAAGCACAGCTCCCATTGACTGCAATCGCAGCTGTGAGTGCTTGGCACTTCTGTAAATCAGACCCCAGGATTTCAGGTCAGGCACCCAGACAATATGGAATACACTAGTAGTGACCACCTGTGAAATATGGTTTAAGTGAGTTACCCAGCATCACAGAGGAACTCTAGCAGAGGCAGGGATAGAATCAAATTCTGCAGGGCAGTATTAAACTGCTTTAACCATGAGACCTTTCTCTTCCTATACTTGCCAACTTCTGCAATAAATGAAGCAGGAGCTTTACAAATAATGTTTTTACTACACAACCTGGATTCATCCCCAAAGCAAGTCCATTCTGTGCACTGAAAGAGACAGGGGTCCTGTGGGAAAATAGTATGTAATTATGTAATTCCTGTATGCACAAGGAATCTGAATTAAGGTGCCACTGGCAACCTGACGTGCTTGACTTTGCAACCAAAAAAAGGTTCTTTTAACATAGTTTTTTGTGTGTAATTGCTTGACAGACTAATGCAAACATCTTGCCTATCTAAATTTCCATATAGTTTCTGTGTGATTTTGGTGCTGCTATTAATGTCCTGTCCTAAATTCTCGTGTAGGGTTAGTGAATATTGTTAAATAGGTGGTATATGTCATGCCAGCATTGGGGAAAGTAATCTCTATTAATAGTATGTGTTTATTTTTAAAGCACTCTGATATCAATTAAGAGAGAGACTTCATGGACCTGGTTTTGAATTCCTTACTCACATGAGTAAGGGCTCACCAATAGGAGTAAAGGATTCATAACCTGACCCTCTCTGAGAAATTATTGCTGAAGTGTTTGTTACTATAAGAGGGCAGGTAACTATAGAAATGTAGAGCTGGAAGGGACTTCAAGAGTCTAGTCCAGTACAGTAATTCTCACAATTAAGATAAATCCAGGAGAACAATCAATGAAGGAAGATGGTGACTCTGGCCATAATATTTAGAATTTGGATAGGTTATAAGCACAGGACAGATGAGGGCCATATATAGAACAACAAAGAATTACACATTTGGGAAACAAAGAGGATATACTTTAATATAGTCATTGTGAAACAATGGGCTCAAATGCCTAGATGAATGGCAGGTAAAACCCTAAAGCATGAGCCTCAATATTCAACAGTTGCAAGGGAAAAAAAAGTCTGGCATGTGTAAAAAGAAGTGCTTGAATATATCTTAGCGGAAACTATTCAGCTGGGGATTACTGAGGACAAGTTCAGAATACTGTGTGCACTTCAGTTTACATTATTATAATAAAAAGGATATTAAAGAAATAGGAAAGGTGCAACAGAATGATAAAAGAACTCAAGGATTTAACTTTAAAGGAGCATTTAGAAAGTACAGTAGGTCTATAGTCATTGAAAAGAAAAGGTGATGAGCAAATTCATATTGAAATCCTACAAATCTTAGTAGTGATCTCTTGCTCAAAATAATATACACATACTTCCAATAAAATTGTTACTTAGTGCCAGAAGGAAATAAAAGGTGGCATGATTTTTTTGTGTAGATATTTCTCAATATAGCCCTGTGTGCACACATTATTGTGGTTCTTTATCTTGTGCAGGATACTCTTATCTTAACAAGCAACTTCTGTCATGGACTGAATTTCAATAAAAACTGAGAGAACACAGAGAATCTTACAGAACATCAATACACATAAGTCCTTGGTAGTCACAATTGCTGACTAAACAGCTTTAAACACATTTTAGAACCTATGTTTATATCCAGGAGGGAGTAATCATACATATTACAAAGATTGGATATAGTGGGTGAGGTAATATATTGTGTCTCTAATATCCCAGGACCAACACAGCTACAATACTATACACAAAGAGTAGATAAGCCCAGCAACCTATTTTTGCTAGCTGAACTGAAACGAGTATGATATACTGTACTGTCTGCAGTCTGAGCTTTAGGGTCAGTACCTGTCTTAGGAGATCTGCAACTTGAAGAGTTGTCCAATTCTCACATTCCTCTCGAAGGGGTAGTTTTGTGGCCATTTTGCTATCCGGTGAGGAAGATTTGATCTGTTTCTGGTGACAGTAAATGCTTTGCTTCACTGACATTCACCATCTGCTGTGGAAATTGAAAGAGGAAGTCCCTTTTGCAACTTTTTCCTGCTTGATTGCTTAAAGTACACGCCTTTTCAAGTAATTTGGAAATTACTGTTACACTCATTATTTCAGGACCATGATTTTGAATGTAAGAAGGTACTCAGTAATAGGGTCATGTCATATCATATCATCCTTATGCAGGCAGAAATACCCATTGAAGTGAGTTGAGATAAGGATACTTGTGCTTGATAATAATGACACTGTGGCCACGTTTATAGGCATTTTAGTGCCATCTGCTTCATTTTTCACATGGTGTAAAATACGTTAGTGTTAGTGACAACTGCCTCTTGCACACCTTTAACTCCTTTTCCTAGTCACTCTGATCAGCTCTTAGATTGTGTTTGACACACTTCTATGTTTTGACACACTATGATGCTGTGAATATATATAGAGAGGGAGAGAGGGGGAGGGAGGCTCAGATACAGCATTTGTATTTCCAGATTGTCAAACAACTTAACCTGACTCTTTGTTTAAGGTGTCGGCACAGAAATCTCAGGGTAAAATAAATCATTTGATTAAATACTGTATGCATAACGAGCGTTTGAAAGAAAAAAATTGGCTTCAAATTCTTAATGCTATAAAAGAACAAATCATCTACAAATATTCATATCTTTATTCAATAAAATTAATTTAAACATTAGACTAATAGATAAGTGCATCATATACATCAGGAAATAAAATTGCAAAGATGCACTTCCAATAAAACCAGCTTATAGTGCATTGCAGCTCTGAGTCACTGTAACAGAAGTAATGTGAAGTCCTCCATAAAAGGCTGGAAAGCAAGGAATGTTCTGCTTTCTAGTTGCTCTTCCTGTTTTATTTCCCAGTGCAAACATTTTTTGGGCACATTTTCAAGGATTGGAACTGATTCTAACTAAGTTTAAAATGTTTTGACTGTTACGCTTTTTCAAATTCTGCTCTATGTTGTGGCTGTTGCAAAGTGATTGACAGATTTCCTAACAACCAGCATATTATTGAAAACCTGATGACTGTAAAACTTTAGCAATTTACTCCATACAAGTATATATACACCACTTTGAAAGTGCCAACTGCATTTTTATGTGGTATAATTCTTTGGAGTTCCATTTAGTAAACATTCAATTTTCAGTTTATTGGAAGTCATTGCATTAAGCAGAACAAATTTATCTCGGAGAATGTCGTAATCTTTCTTGCTAAAATACTTACTAATACAAACACTAATACTTACGTTCTATCATGTATGTAATCATTTAACGCATAAAATTTATTGAAAACTTTAAATCAAACTCAGCTTTACAAAAAGCAGCAACTACATCAACTTCTGTTTCCTTGACTAATATTAATAGTGAAACATCATTTTAATAATCTAAATGCTAACATCTTAGATCTTTAAGGCATCACTCTAATACAAAATATAAACACTTAGCACTGATGATTTTGTGTCCAGTAGATACAAAAACAGTAAAAAGAACATGGCTTACCAAACACAGATAATTTTTTTTCTCCAGACATGCATATTAGAGCCGATTCCAAGTAAACTAAAGTAAGAGCCATTTCTTGTATCTGCTATCCTCCTGCAAACAGTCTCTTGTGGTTACTGTTGTTGTTGGAATGATTGACAGGCTTGCCATCTCTGGTGAGAGGGAGAAAAGGATCCTTAAAGTCATAACCTAGTGATTTCGTATTTAGTATAAAGAAATAGATGGAAATGAAAAAGGAAAGGGAGCATACAATTCTTTCTAAAAGTTTGATGAAACTTTGCCAGTTCACTCTTCAGCTGCTAACAGTAACAGTCTAAAAATAAGACTTAAGAGGTGAAGTTACATTATTTTTGGAACACTAGATTCACCAAGACAATCTATCACTGACATTTTTATATCCGTGTGGACTTTCTTCTGAAGATGCTCTTAGTAGAACTGCTACAAAGTAGTTGGGCTAAGATTTGAAATCTAGTTAACAAACCTTTGTACATTCTGGATCCAGCTGTTATACTAAGGTAGGTTTGATGTGAACAAGGAGACGATGGGAAACAAAGCAGTAAGACATGGCTGTATCTTTGTTCTCTTTCAAAATGATGTTTTAATGTTCTATAACATCTTTTATGGACAAAGAAAACATGGGCATCAGTACAAAAAGAGGAACCAAATACATTGTGAATCAAGAATTCAGCTTTAAAGACAATACCTCAGTGGAAAATAACACAAATGAGTAAATTTCAGTTTTGTTCGAGGATGATGAAGAAAAGCAAAAAAGGGATATTGTCAATAGGATAGCCTGAAAATAGAAAGTGCTATTAAAATCAGATGGAGAACGGTCTGTGGAACAGCTCATGTGTATGGGCTTGCTCTAAAGGCCATTGAAATCACTGGAAAGTTTTCTAAGAACTTAAATGGGCTTGGGATCAGGCTGTAATTGAGGGGAATGACCGGCTCCAGAAAGTAGCTATGGGTGAATGAGTTTCACACACGTTTGTTTTTGCAAAAACATCATTGCATAACTGCAATAGATAAGCTTCAGTCACACTTTGCAAATTTTGATTTGCCTTCATTTTCCAGGCACTTGGTGATTTTTTGCAAAACCCTGATTATTTCCAGTATTTATGCAGTAAGATTAAAACTGCTTCACTCGCATAAGAAGAACACATGCCGTGTTCTTTTTAGTATAATATTTTTTTGACAATTTCACTTGTGCTAAGAAAACTTCTGAAGTGCTTTAGTAGCTAATGACTCAAAGCTGTGGCAGGGGGACAGCAAGACCATTTTGGGTTTGTGAAAACAGTGGGAATTAGACAGTAACATGTATTCTAATGGTAATGTGTATTGTGGGATTTTGAGATGTTCTTGCATATTTCCTGTTGTCATGATAAAAAGATGGTCTTGCTAGCCACTGGATTGCAAACCAACAGATCTGGGTTCCATTCCTGACTCTGTCAGACTTCCTGTGTGATTTAGGAACAGAAAATTTCTTACCAATAATGTTTTTTTCTGCTAGCAACATCTCCCACAATTCTGGACATCTGAGCTACTCCCCTCTCTCTCAAGCTTGTGGTGGCAGATAAGTGTTTTGGAGCTGCATGGTCTGGCTAGGCCCCCCTCTGCTCCAGTTTGCTGCCAGATAAATTATTCCCAAGCTGTGAAACTTGCATCTCATCATTAACAAATATTCCAGCTATAATGAAATAAGTGTGCACATGAGACCAAGGAAGATGGTCATATGGTAACGATTTTACTTAATATCTGACCTTGACTCATGAGCCATGCAGGGTGGATAGAATCGTGGGATATGCTACTAGCAGAAAGGAAATTATCAGTAAGAATATTTTCCATTCTGCAGCCCAGCATGTCCCACAATTCTGGATGTCTGGGAAATAGCAAGCTGTGAACAGATGTAGGAAGGTTACGAAACAAAAGTTTGGTAGGAAAGAAATAGCCACCTTTTCCCGAGCTCGCTCAAAAGTTTGTATTATTTCTAGGCCATCACCTGCAGCACCTTCCTGCCAAAGGAGGCCTCTGCAGAAGATAGAAAGTCCAGTTTGTAGTGATGAATGAGGGTTTTAACTGTAGACCGCTTTGCAAATTTGTGAAGTGGAGACACTTGCTCATTTCATGAGGTTACTAAGGATCTCCTGGAGTGTACTTCGATCCCTTTTGGGACAGGAGTCTCTGATGATTTGTAGTTTTCCACAATGATAGTCTAATCCAACTAGTGATGGAGGACTTGGAAGCTCTGAGTCCCTGGCATTTTGGGCGGAAAGACATGAATAGGGAGCTTGATCGTCTCATGGATTCTGTATGCCTGAGAGAGATTTTCAGACCTCTAAGGTGTGTAAAAGGGGAATGCTCATCACCAGTGCCACCTAGGGGGTCAGGCCGGGGTGCAGCAGGCGATTGCCCCTTTTCTGTTAGAGTCCTGTCTCTCAGCTTCCCCAAAGGCTTCAGGGCTTTTACTTTAGTATGGGGACTTTGGGGGGCTCAGATCTTGAACAATCAGAGTCTTCCCCTGCTAGACTCACTACTGAGGTAAAGGCTTCTGTTGATGTCCCATCTTTTGAGAGTGGATAGGTTAGTTTGGGACCACGCTCTCCACTGGGCTTTGATCCATGGTCTGATAATGGGCAGCTGTGTTCTGCACCTGGGGATGGTATGCAGCTGCCCCCCTGAGCACGTCCTACCCAAGTTTATTTTCAGTTTGGAATTGCAAATAAAATCTCTGACCTTCCCGATCAGTCAACAGTCTCGCCTTTGTAGATACTATCAGTTCAGTTTCTCCAAGTCTTGGGCCAAGGTATGGAACTTCCTGGTTCACCATTATGCACTTGGCTGGGTTTGCGGTGAGTCCTGCACTCTCGAGGGCTGTAAGACGGAGGTGATGTTACATCAGGTCAGTCCAATTACTGCTGCAAATCACCATGTCATCTATGTAGGCTGTAGCATTATGGCCATGCAGTCACAGCCCTTGGTCCATGAGTCGTTGGAAAGTGGCCACTTCTCTGTGGAGGCCTAACGGTATAGTTCAGAATTGGGGTGGAGAAAGCTGTCTTTTCCTGAGATTCTAAGGTCAGAGGGCTCTGCCAGTACCCCTTTGTGAGGTCTATGGTGGGGATATATTTGACAATTGCCAGCCTTTTGAGTAAAGCATCCGCCCTGGGCATAGATTGGCATCAGACCTCGAGATCCCTTTTATTTTTCCTAAATCAATACAGATATGGGTTGTCCCATCTGATTCTGGTACCAGCACAATGGGACTTCTCCACTCATGGTGAAACTCTTCCACTACCTGAAGGTCTAACATGGCTTGTAGCTCTTCTTGCACAATATCTCACTTCTTTCATGGAAGGGATTGTGGGGTTTTTGCAGACCTGTTGTCCTGGGTCAGTGACTGTGTTGATACCTCAGGTGTGTCTGATCCAGTAAGGTTGAAAATATTTCAGGGAAGGATTCAATCAGTTGCTGCATTTGAGCTTTCTGCACTGGTTGAAGCTCCTCTCCCAATGGTACTACTTGGGTTTCTGGGGTCACTGGTGCTTGAGGGCCTAGACTGGGTTCAGGTGATAGGGTGTTATAAAGAGTCCTTCTTGGTCTTTCCAGGCCTTTGGAAGGTTAACATGGTACACCTGCATTTTCTTTTTCTTCCCTGGCTGTCAGATTTCATAGTCAACAGGTCCTGCTAGTTTCACCACCTCAAACTTCCCCAGAGTTTGGCACAGAAGTCTGCTCTCTTCCACTGCCTGTCCTCTTTTGAGCTGCTTTGCTTCCCCTTTTAAGCCTTGCTTCCATCTTATGCAGGCTTTGCAGGTGGGGCTGCGTGTGGCCACCTGCGCCCAGAGTGGCTTCTTAACCCTTGTTCTCTAGTGTGGAGTTTGTATGCCAAATTGCCGTGTGCCATACCTTTTCAGTTAGATGTTGTGATTTTGGACATAATGAAGGCAATACAACTTCTTGGGAAGTGTGAAAGGAGGAATTTACCTTAGGAGGAAAGGATTCTGGTGTCCTGAGTGCCACTCCATCCTCGTGGAACACACAGTAGAGCTCCTATACAGATAAGGCTGCCAGCTCTCACATTTGCCTGGCAGACATAACTACTAAGAAACAAATCTTAATGGATAAATAAAAGGCCAACACTGAAATCAGAGGCTCAGAAGGATGGCTTGTCAGAGCTCTCAAAACTCCGGAAGGTCCCATTCTGGGAAGAATGGCCTGACTGCTGGTGTAGCTAATCAGACTGCTCGAAGGACTCTGGCTACCTATGAATTGTCCACCAGGGAGTCAAATGATCCTGCAAAAAGCATAGTTCTAATTGCAGGCACCTGATGTGCAATGTTACTGAACTTAAGGCCTCTGTCCTTGCATCCTCGGAGAAAGTCCCAAATGGTTGGAATTCCTGGATTTCTGGGATTTGCATTGTGTTCTTGGCACCAGCAGTTGAATCTGGACCAGAGAGGAGTACATTTTTAGTGTGGATACTCTCTAGACTGAAGCAATGACTCTGGAGGACAGATAAAGAATTTCTAGTGCTTCCCTCTCAACAGCCAGGCTATCAGCTGAAGCTGTTTCAGGTCTGGATGAAGAAAAGAACTCTATGAAAGATTGTGTGGTCTCTACCAAAGCTGGAGTGGGGACTCCAGTTTCAGCTCTGAGAAACAAGGTAGCTTCGACCAATGAGGAGTTATCAGTATTACTGTTGCCTGTTCTCATTTTATTTTCTGGACCACCTTTCCAAGTAGTGGAAGGGGTGGAAATGCATAAAGAAGGCCCTGCAGCCAACTGTGAGATAAACCATCTGTCCTCATGGAGTTGAGGTCTGCCTCCCTTGTGAATTATTTTGGCCTCTTTGCATTCATAGGATATGCGAACAGGCTGGTTGAAGGGAGGCCAGATGTCTGAATGATGAGATCTAAAACCTCCTGATTCAGGCACTACTTTTCGTCCCTGCACCTGCTGAGCCAGTCTGCCTTTTGGCTCTGGTCCTCTTTGATGTGGATCACTCTGAGGGAAAGGAGGAACTCTTCCGCCAACCTCATTATTTCTATTGCTTCTGTATGTAGTGCTGGACTCCTTGTCCTCCACACAAATGTTTAAATATGTGACCATAGTCGTATTGTCTGATTGAACCAGGTCATGGTTTTCCCTTAGAGTGGGCTGGAACCTTTGCAGAGCGAGTTGGACTATTCTCAGCTCTAGGAGTTTTGTGCTGTAAGCCTTTTCCTCCTTGCTCTGGTGGTGCTGGACAGTTTGGAGCTCCAAGTGAGCTCCTCAGCCCTCCAGGCTGGCATCAGTTGCGAGGACTAAGGAGTCTGAAAGGCAGATCGGGATTCTCACTTAGCCACCGCTCATTCACTGCTCCACCATTGGCCACTCGCTCTGCTGTCAGCTGCGCCACTGTTGCTCACTCTACAACTTCTCTCTCTACTACCACCACTGGGATGTCTTGAAGTCCAACCACCCAGGGCTGGCTCCAGGCACCAGCATCCCAAGCAGGTGTTTGGGGTGGCAATCTACAAGGGGCAGCAGTCCCTGTGTTTTTGCCTCCAAGCAGTGTGCCTAATTGCCGCCGGATGGCGAGGGCAGTCCGTGTGCTGTTAGGATGGCACGGGCGTTTCCGCAGCGGCAGCAATTCAGCGGCAGCTTCTATGTTCAGCAGGGACAGCTCTACTGTTTTTTGTTTCTATGGTGGTGCACAGCCGCACATTACCTCTATAATTTGGTGCACATAACAAAATTCATTCCGTACATGGATGGAAAAAATTAGAGGAAACATTGCCCACTGCTTAACACAGCTCTCAGTGATTTTAACTGTTAGTGGGGGAGCCTCACTGCTAGTGCAGACTGGGCAGTCTCTTTCTTTCACCAGAGACACAGTCTCAGCACAAGTCTAACACTTAGGCCTGGTTATCAGTGATTTCAGCTCTAGTGATCCACAAGAAGACTCTCAGTGAAGATAGGGAGGGGGAGGGTCAAATGGTGTCTAGGACCCTTAGGCAGAGTCCACAACACCAGGCAGAAACACCAGTCTCCATTCTCTCTCTCATTTCCACTGGGCTTCGGCACTCCTACCTCACTGCTCAGCAAGTGCAGTTCAGTTGAGGGCAAACCCCTCAATCAGGGCATGCTAAGCACAGTTTTGCTCTCCTTGATTCACACAATGATAATACTTTATTACCACTGCACCCAATAACAAAGTGACTTGCAATCCAACACCCATCAAAAGTGATCATTTGGGCAAAGCAGTTCCATCATGCTCTGCACCTAGGCAGAGTGGGTGTGTCCATGCTAACAAGGTTAGTTTCTGAAGTCCTCTTCCCTAGCTCATCACTGGATGTCAGAGGAGAGCTCATTCTGACCCTGCTTACAGAGACTTTCTTCAAAGTGGAGCCAAAGTCAGGGTGATCTCTATCCTTAAGGGCTTTGAGATCTTCCAGTCAGGAAAGAGATGCTCCCACAAAGCAGGTAGCTGTGAGGGATGCTCAGAGGGTTGTGAAGGAGGCTTCAAAGCCCTTTTTGAGAGTGGCCTCCATCTTTCTATCTGTAGGTTTCTTAGGGTAAAACTCCCCTTCTGAGGGAATGATCATCTCCTTGATGAGGGATGCTACAGCGGCATCAACCTTTGGTGTCTCTGCAATAGAGCTCTTTGGTTCTTGAATGCTGTAGAGCCTGAGGTTGCTCTTGTTAAGGGCAAACATATCACAATAAGTGCAGACCATCCTTTTCTTTCATCATGTCTAGATCATTTCTATTTTAGCTGCTTTACTGCCTTCAATGTATCCTTTATTTTCTTTGTCTCCCTTGTTCTTCTCTATGTTCTCATGGAAATGTACACCTTCCTATTCTTCACTTTTCAGTTAAATTTTAATCTGTCCCTTGGCTGATTGCTTGTTTTTCTGTACTATATGCCACAGTGGGTTGATACAAACAGGGCTGGCTCCAGACACCAGCGAACAAAGCAGGTGCTTGGGGTGGCCAATGGGAAGGGACAGGTCCCTCAGTCCCTCTCGGAGTGAAGGTCCCACTGCCGAATTGCTACCGAGGAATGAAGCAGTGTGGTTGAGCTGCTGCCGATCGCAGCTTTTTTTTTTTTTTTCCCTTTGCTGCTTGAGGTGGTAAAAAAGCTTGACCTGGCCCTGGATACAAAGTCTCAAAAGGACTTATTCTTTAATATTAGAGTTTAACCTTCCAAAGTCTCCTCTATCTTTTCATCATAGTTGCCTTCACCTTATCTTCCTGGTGGGCAATAGATGTAATCTATTGTCCTAAGTAGACATATCTCAGAGGCTTTTAATGCTTTCTTATCCTCTCTTTAATTTTTCCTTCTTCTGCACTGAAAAAGACTTTGCTCTCCTGCACATCTGTTTGAAATCTACATTTAGTACTTAGTTTTCTTCATCCTGTCAGAAATTCTTGTTCTTAACTGGTATAGAAAAGAAGATAAAAAATACCTGCCACACTTGTGACATCCATTCACCTGAAATTCTCTTTGATCTTTGAAGGCTACAATTGATGATGAAATGCTTAGTTGTGGCATCTTTTTTGTGTATTCCAATGTTCTTTGGAATTTAATTGAGCCACTTTTTTGAATTATATTTGTTTGAACAACTTGGCAGAGGTTGCAATCAGAGCTATTGAGCTGCAATTATATATTAGGCTTTTACAGTCTGAGTTTGCACATATAGTGTATGCTATTTCTTTGTAGAAAAATATAACCACTCAAAATGCACGTTCAAACTCTCAGTTAAATATAAGAAACTGATTTGCCAACTTGGAATTCTATACAATTGCTTTAAAATTTTACTTGGGTTATTCAAAACATACATGAACAATATTAACTACTTTTGCATATGATAAATAGTATTATATCCTTATAATTGAATTATTTCTCTTTATCATTTAAATAAAATTCCTGTGTTGTTGAAATTTGAAAATCAGCTCTGTGGCTCATTAATTCCTTTTTAAATAAAGGTTTTGTTTATGCGCACATAATTTTTGTTGACAGTCTGGGTTAAACCCTATTGATTTGAGCATTAATATTTACATAAAGTTTCTCAATTCACATGACACCCAATTTGTTATAATTGGAAGAACAACATAAAATTACTACCCAAAGTCTCAGCGACTGTAACAACACATCAGTGCATAGTATTCTGCAGGTTGACATTTTAGTGTTCAGGGCCTTTCTGATATTAGTGCAAGAACTGCAATGGGTCACTTACGTTGCATCAAGACAGAATTCCTGAATATAAATACTGAGTCACTGTGAATAATTGGCCAACTCCTGAAGCCTGTAGTCAGGCAAAATTTCTATTCTCTGGGTTGTTTGCTCAGCTATGGACTGCAATGTTTGGCATATTACTAATGGTGAAGATGAAAGAAGCTCAGGGGTTTAGTTTAGTTAAAGATGTTGTCAAGGCTGATTGCCCATTCTGGCACTTTGAGTGCAGAAGGTGGGGGCCCGCAAGGATTTTAAAAATTAATATTGGCCACTCCAGGCTGGTATTAAACTCCCAAGATTACAGCTTTTCTCTGACATTGGCTTGGTAAACGCTGCCACCACCCAAGTGAAAAACTGCCTCTTGCAAATCCTGGCAAAACTCACTTGGGAAGTTTTCCCTGAGGTCCCTTGGCTTTTCCACCCCTCCCTCGTGGAAGCTGAGAAAGAAAACAACAAAAGGGAAACCCAGCTGTTGCCACCAGCTAATTGAAAAACATATGCACAGATCTTTCAAGACACAAAATCAATCGGGTTCTTAAAAAAGGTAAATTTTATTAAAAACAAAAAGAAAGAAAATACATCTGGAACTTAGGCTTTTGCTAGATTTTAAAAGAGCAATTCCAAAAATTAAGCACCCAGAATAGCTTTCTAGGGTATTCAGTTTAAGGGTTACAAGCAAACAAAATCATCTGAGGTTGGCACAGAGGAATCCACTAACCTTACAGAAAATAAAAGAAATAAACTTAATTGTGTCTATCTAAACGTTCCCTGTCTCAATGAATTCTTCTAGGCATGGATGATGAATTTTCATACCTGGTCCAAATTTTACACAGCATTTCAGCTGTCCTGTTCTCTTCAGCCCAGAGAGAACAACAGAGAGATAAAGGGAAAGCTTTTTTCCCATTTTAAAAAGGTCTAGTCTTCCCATTGGCTCTTTTGATCGGGTGCCCACTCCCCTTTCTTTTCTTCTGTGGACTTTTTAACCCTTTACAGATAAAGCAAGTAGCCACCAAGAGGGACTTTATAGCTAACTGGCTGGTTGGGTGTCCATAAAAGGGCGCTACCTTCCCTTCATTTATCACAGATGTAAAAGCATGAATGTCTGTTTAGAGTTTATCCAAAAGTATCCTAATCTCTTTGGGTTAGGAAACTGAGCTGGGATCTCACAGGCACAAGAATGCTCAAGTGACATCCCTTACTTCCTTGTTTTATCCTCTGGTAGTTGGAAGTACCAAGGATACGGTATAAATTGTCATAGCTCTATTGGGTAGCCCGACTTAGAGCAGCTGAATATTTGGCCCTAACATTTTTGGTGATTCATTTGCAGTATTTCTGCATCTAGTCTTAAATGAAGCCAGCAAGTGCAATAGCCAGTGAATATTATATACAAACACAACTGAATTTTTGAATTTCCCACAAAAAATTGTGTTTTCTGGAAGTGATATTAAATAGTGAATATAAATATATGTATGGAAGTGGGGAGAAATTGTGACAGCTGGGGGAAAGTGAGTCACCCAGAGATGACAGTGGATTCTGATTGAGTAATGAGCCCAAATTCAACAAGGGGATTAGAAGGGCTATGGCCAGGGGTGTCTTCATTTGCTCTGGGTTTCCTGCTGGGAAATTTTGTGTCTTGTATAGTGCTGGTCATACAGGGGAGCTGACTTTGTCTGGCTCTGACAGAGGTGGAGTTGATTTAATTTGACTGGGTCAAGTAGGAGCCAAGCTAGTGGAGCTGACTTTGTGGACTGAACTGAGAATACACAGATCAGAGTTGGAACTGATGGTGTGGCCTTCTCTGGATTGCAGTGGACAGGCTGAGGAGAACCACTTGCAGAGTCACTCTAATTGGATTAGTGAGTGAGGTTTTTGGTGGTTGGGCATTGTTTGGTGAGTAATAGTTCTGGGCCTCAACAATTAATATTTGGGTTTGTGGAGTCAACTGTACCTCCGATACAATGCTGGGGGTTTTGCTCATTCGCTTTTATGTACATTTGTGGTTTGTTTTTCCCCAAAATAAAAGATATCTGTGGTTTCATAGTCCTGAGGATTCCTGTCTCTGCCCATGAGGGGGAAGAAGCACCTGTAGAGGTGACTAGGATATTTAAATTTTAAGTTCCTTAAACCTGGGAGAGGATAAGGTTTTAAGTGAGAGCTCGAGCCAGTCATTTTATTTATTTTTAAATGGGACTTCTAGGTGTCATTGAATCTAAACCTTCATACCACAAATGATACATAGCAGAAGGCTTACATTAAGGTTACGTTACTTTATTTTTATTTTTAAAAATTCTAATATCAAAAGTGTTACACTAAGGATTAGTACCGATTCTAAGTAGAAATTAAATGGGTCACCAGAAGATGTTTCCTATTTTGAAGCATGAACTTGTAAAACAAGTTCCTTTGAGCTGCTGATTCTTTTGAGCTGCATCTGTTTGCTTATTCTTCTTTTGCATAAAAATAAACTTAAAGGGGTGTGTGTGTGTGTGTGTGTACATACAAAATAAAGAAAGTACCTGACAGTTCATTTATGAAAGCAGAAGTGATTCAAATACAAATTGGAGCCAGTACATCAGAGATAACGAAAGAAGAGACGAGCAGAGGCTGAAGCTTGGGTAGAGCAACAAAACCAGATATAAGTGTTTTGTGACAGTTGTACTCGTAGGACTGATTCATTGGGAATTGCATGAAGAATGTGCCCACTGGGTTTTACATGTGTAAGCAGTCAGGTAAAAATCAGACTATGGAAATAAACCAATACTGCACTTAGAAAATAATGTGTGGATTTTTGAGGAGCGAGGAAGGTTATTTTATTTCATTTTCATATTGCAAACAAAGGAGAAAGATTTGCATGACCTTAACAAGAAAGTTAAAAGATCAGGTGGAAACTAGAACTGATTTATTTTCAGATATGTATCTTTTCTTGTTTATTACATGTGGTGAGAGAGGGTGCATGAACCCGCCAGCTAGGAACCTCAGAGAGGGAAACATCAGTGATTGTCTGGTGTTATCTCATTTTCTGTACTTCTGATAAGGTTTTTCATTCTAAAATGTATTAGCAATGGGCTGCAGTAATACCAGTAGGTCACAACATTATCTCATGCACATATTTAGAACTGAGAAAAACATTAAGGGAGAACTGGGAGGGGAAAAGAAGGGGTGAAATCAGAGAGTTTATGCAGCTTCTCTGTAAGCAAATAACTGGGATAGAGGAGGGCAGAAACTGAGGAGGGTGTTTGTAGCATGTGTGTTAGTGGATGGTGTGATGTGATGCTCCATAATCTTTATAGAAATATGCTTATGATATAAATATGGTATAACTAAGATATATTTTATTGCAAGATGGCTCATGGAAGATATCATTGGAAAGGGTATGATTTACTGAATGTAATTAACCCATTTGTATGCATGTATCATTTCTGTATCTGGAGTTAGGAATATTGACTATGTAACAATTACAACTGTGGTTATACTTGGAGACGCCCACCAGACAGTAAGTAATCAGCCTTGATGGGCCATTAGGAAAAGACGGTGAGTCTTTAAAGATGTGGATCTCCTATCTTCCAGGAGCTCTTTCCTGTGGACATTGCAAATAAACCTGATTTCATGGTTGCTTTGACACTGCAAGGTCAGGGGATAATGTCACCTGTTACAAAGTACCACCTTGGACACTGCTGGTACTTTTCCACTGGAAAGAAAGGCTTTTCTCCTTATGTAAATTCTATTTAAGGCTGGGTGAGTAAGGCAAACAGGACTCTTCCCCATTGCCTTCCTGCCCAAGAAGAAAGACTGCTGAAAGTACCTGAAGAGACAAAGGAACTGAGCTGAGGGAAAGGCAAGGGCTGTCTGTAAAGAGAAATAACTGGAACTCTAAGCTACAGAAACTCTGCCATTTGACTAAAACCACATTTAGGGTGAGAAATTACATTTTGTAACCTGTTTCTTTAGTGTATTAAGCTTAATTTGCGTGTTTTGTTTCACTTGCTCAGTAATCTGCTTTGTTCTGTTTGCTATTCCTTATAATCACTTAAATTTTACCTTTTGTAGTTAATAAATGTATTTCTTATTTATAACATAACCCAGTTTGTGCAATTTGTATCGGGGGGCCGGGAGGGGGACAAGAAGCTGTGCATATCTCTCCCCACATTGAGGGAGAGGCCGATTTTTATGGGCTTGCACTACGCAGATTTTTCTATACTGCACAAGACAATATTTTTTTGAGTTTAATTCCCAAAGGAGATGTGCAGCCGAGTGCTGGGTGAATCTCTGAGCTGGATCCTCTCACACAGAGCTGATCTCAGTCTGTGTCTGTAGCTGGGTGTGGCCTTACCTGTGTATGTGCGCTAGAGGCGGCTTGAGGGCCTAGCACAGCATACACAGAGTGATCAGCAGGGGGCTTGTTTGCTAAGCCTTCTCCCATATCCGTAACTGTCCCATGTGAATTTCAGGCTGCTATCTCTCTGCTTTCTTCCACACTTGTTTTCTGAAGGCTCTTTTAAAGAGGAAGTCTAGGAATTTGGTTCTAGAAGCTTTGAGTAATTTTGGAAGACCTTTTCCTTAACCCACAGCTATAGGATTTTATGAACAAGGCTCAGTTGACAAAGTCAACAAAATGATAAAATCTCAATGAATAAATTACCACTACAGCTTCTCTTGGTCCCCTCTACACAATCTGTAGAGGTTCAACCAAAGGTCAATTCAAGAGGCATTATGTTGCTAATATGCTTTCTATTGCTGCTATTACATTCCAAATCATGGAGGATGTATCCAGAAACCTAGTGTATTGTGCTTGCTGAATCTCAGCCTGAGAAGAATGATGATGCCTTTGGATAGCATCACCAGCCATCATAGCTACAATAATTTGGTACCCCTTTCTTCTCACTCCTCTTTATTAACACATTGTTATTATGTAACATTTTGATAGTGACTACAGGCCTCAATCAGAGTGGTCCTAAATAAAAATGGTCTCTGGCCCAAGTTTTTAAAAACAACATGAAAGAATAGAAAGGACAATTATAGTCTATAATGATCACAGTCAGAATCAGAGAAGCATGTCTATAATGCTCTCAGTACCTCTGGGTTTTTATAGGGTACAGATTATTTCTAATTCCCCTCATCCCACCAATTGAATTGAATTGGCCTCGTTAGCACTGACCCTCCACTTGGTGAGGCAACTCCCATCTTTTCATGTGCTGTGTATTTATACCTGCTTACTGTATTTTTCACTCCATGCATCTAATGAAGTGGGTTATAGCCCATGAAAGCTTATGCCCAAATAAATTTGTTAGTCTCTAAGGTGCCACAAGTACTCCTCATTGTTTTTAATTAAGTGAAAGTGCTCATCCTGCACAGAATATGGCCCATCGAAGGCAGATGAGGCATTGTGTAGCATCAAAGTACAGAGAGCTTGTTGATTTCATTCCTCACTCCTTCCAGGAAGGGGAAACCTGCACATAAACTCATCCCAGTAACTTGGTTTCTGATGTAAGGAGGGATAAAAATCCCTGAAAAGGAGAAACTGGGATGTTTATGCTCTTTGGACTCTGAGAGGCGAAGATACCTAAACATAAGCAAGAGATCCCCATGCTGCTTGGCATGAGTCAGCACTGAAAGACAGAGCAGCTTATCATAAATCTAAGAATGTAACTCATTTCTGTATGTATGTTTCCTGTTTTAAACTTGTAAATAACTAATTTTTTCCTTAGGTAATAAATCTTTAGTTAGTTTATAATAGGAATGGCTACAGGCATTGACTCTGATTTGAGATCTGAATACAATTGACCTGGGGTAAGTGACTTGTCCTTTGGGATCATGGGTAACCTGAATACTGTTGTGACTTTTGGTGTAAAGTGACCCTCTATGACATTGTTGGCAAGATAGACAGGAATGCCTAAGGGGACTGCCTGTGACTCCATGGTAAAATTGTTATAGTGCTTCAGGGTTTACTATCACTGGGTTGGTGAAAACTAATTATAGAACATTCAACCAGGTTGGGGTTTCTACCTTGCTTTGACACTCCTGGTTGTGAGCCATTCCAGATAGCATGATAGAAATCATATCATCAGATGATGATTATAGGATGCCTTCCATTCACTAGTATCTCAGGAGGATGTTAAACAGCAGCTACTAAAGTTAGACATTTTAAAATCAGCAGATCCAGATAACTTGCCACCGAAGAGTTGTAAAAGAATTCTCTGAGGTACTCGCTGCACCATTAATGTTGATCTTCAATAACTCTTGGAATACTGAGGAAGTTCTAGAAGTCTCGAAGAAAGCTAATGTATCAATATTTTAAAAAGATAAGTGGGATGATCTGAGTAGTTATAGGCCTGTTTGTCTTCCCTGGGATCAATGTCAGATTATGTAGCGGCTGATACAGAACTCGATTAATAAAGAATGAAAGGAGGGTAATATAACTAATTCCAATTAACGTAGGTTTATGGAAAACAGATCATATCAGACTATCTTTTTTTTAATGAGATTATAAGTTTGGTTGGTAAAGATAACAGTGTTGGTGTAATATGCTAGGATTTCTGTAAGGTGTATGACTTGGTACCACATGACATTTCAATTATAAAACTAGAATGGTATAAAATTAACACAGCACCCATTAAATGGATTAAAAATGCCTAATTGATAGGTCTCAAAATGTAATTGTAAATGAGGAATCACCAAGTGGGGATGTTTCTAGTGGAGTCCTGAAGTGATTGATTCTTGGCCCTAAGCCAACATTTCTTTTCAATGCTTTGGAAGAAAACATAAAATCATCACTGATGAAGTTTGCCAATGGCACTAAAGTTGGGGGAGTGATAAGTAATGAAGAGGACAGGTCACTGATACAGAGCAATCTGGATTGCTTGGTAAAATGGGGGCAAGCAAACAATCAGAATGATAAATGAAGCTAAATGTAACTGTATACCTCTGGGAACAAAGAATGAAGGCCCTACTTAAAGGATGGGGACTCTATCCTGGGAAGCACTGATTCTGAAAAAGACTTAGTGGTCATGACAGATAATGAGCTGAACACGAGCTCCCAGTGTGACACGGTGGCCAAAAGGGCTAATGCAATCCTTGGGCTAGATGGACCTTTGGGCTGACCCAGTATGGTCATTTGTATATTCTTATGCCTTGTAGGGAGAGACTCAAGGAGCTCAATCTATTTAGCTTAATAAAAAGAAGGTTAAGAGGTGACTTTATTAAGTCTGTAATCGCCTGGAGAACAAATATTTGATGGAGCTCTTCAGTCTAGTAGAGAAATGTGACCCAATGTCTGGTAGTTGAAGGCAGACAAATTCAGACTAGAAATAAGGCAGGGTAATTAACCATTGGAACAATTTACCAAGCATTGTCATGGATTCTCCATCTCTGATAATTTTTAAATTATTTTTTTCCTAAAAGATCTGCCCTGGGAATTATTTGGGGGAAGTTTTATGGTATGTGTTACACAGGAGGTCAGACTAGATGATCCACAGTGATCCCTTCAGGTCTTGAATCTGTTAATATCTACCACATGTAGCAAATAGATTATCTCCCAACCTAAACCAGAAAACTACAGTAGCAGCTTGTATTCTTTGTTGTAAATATGCGACCACTTAAGAATCTGGGGTTTGACTTTTACATACATTAAATTAATCCAGTAAACTTTTTTAATGATGTGTGTTTTTGTGTGTATGTATGTATATTGGTCAATATGCATGCATACACATGCCATTATAATATTAATAACTGACTGAACATTTTCTCACTTGGACTGTGGTTAAATTATTCTTTTGCCAGTCTGTTGTACTGTGATGTTTTGTGTTCCCTTGGTCCATCATACAAAGCAGTACAGAATGGTAATGAAATTTTGGCTGGAGTAGTAACATGGGAACTAAACTAAAATTTTCATCTACAACAAAACTTTTTATTGCAAAATGCACAATCAATTTAAGCAGCAAAGAGTCCTGTGGCACCTTATAGACTAACAGATGTATTAGAGCATGAGCTTTCGTGGGTGAATACCCACTTCGTCGGATGACATGCATCCGACGAAGTGGGTATTCATCCACAAAAGCTCATGCTCCAATACGTCTGTTAGTCTATAAGGTGCCACAGGATTCTTTGCTGCTTTTACAGATCCAGACTAACACGGCTACCCCTCTGATACTTGACAATCAATTTAAGAAATCCCAGTGTATCTTATATTGTTGTTTACCAGACACTATACAGAAAGGTGAACTGATAAAGATGAGTACTGGTAGAACTGTGTTTTCATGAGTATCTCAAGTGGAATTCTAGCCCAATTTTTCCTCCATTGATGATCTCAATTGTTGTGCACAACACTACATAACTGGATTTTGCAAAACATTAAACTAGGTAGCAATGAAAACAGAGTAGCTTCTTGATTTGGTTCAGAAGCAGATGTTTCAGTTCTCTATCACTGGTACAGAAGTTCTAGGTAAGTTTGGAGCATATAGTGTCACAAAGAAAGGAAATATATTATGTGAACATTTTATACTCTGGTAGTATTTTTTTCAAATAGTTCCACATTTTCAAAAACTTCTTAAAAGCAGCTCCAGATAATTATAAGACTGTGCCTGTCTTTAAAAGCTGAATGGATGTATGGTGTGAATGAGACTTTGATAATGTCATTTACATTATTGATAAATCAAAGTATATCTGTGTATGACTCTGTTTTGATCCAAGTATGTTTTGAAAAGTCATTGGAAATTGTGTATGCAGCCCTTTGTTATTGGGGGGAAAAAAGACATCTTAAAAAATAAAAATTCCTTTTTCACAATAAATGTCAAGCTGATCAAGACCTCCCATTGACCTTAAGAACTGTGAGATTTGGCACAGATGGCTATCTAACAACTTTTCACCTCAGCAATCATATGAAGCAGTGGTGACTTTAGGCCTATGTGACCTGTGCAATTTATATAGCACCCCATGACACACACATGCATTCTGATTCAACATTTTGTGCATCATCTGCTATTCACTCTCTGCAGACACACATCGCTCCAGGATCAGTAGACTAAAGCACCTATTTAATCTCTACCAGCCCTCACTTTTTTGTAAATTGTGTTCCAGATCTGGATACTGGCTTACCATTTGACCAGTTTATAACCCCAGTACTTTACTTTATAAATTCCATGCAGTTTATAACCCCAGCACACATGAAAAGCAAAGGCCGCTGGAGCATGTGCCAACCCTGACTTGCTTATGTAAGCAGGATGAAATGGAGTCAGCCATAGTCTATTGATTGCAGAGTTTTTATTGTCATTTAAAAATAATTGAATTACCATCCTAATACTGTGGCGTTTTCAATCTACTGTGGTGGCTGGAATTAGGTTAATGTTATTTAAGGGCATGACATTTGTTACCTCACAGTGACTGACTAGCACTGCACAGAAGGGGGTATGGTGGTTCTATAGAATGTTATGTTACCTCGTTACTCTTTGAGACACCCCAATTAATGTCACGTATCTCTCTAGCCCAGTTTGAAGACTTGCAGCTAAAAGTTTATAGAACTTCTCACGCTATGTGGCGGAGAGTACTAGCTTTCTCATTTTTAGCAAAAACCGTGTAGAATGAAATGAAAACATGCGTAATGGCTCAATGGATTACAGTTTGCAGACAACACAGTCACATACATTGTCATCAAATAACTTCCTTGTTTCACTTCCTCACCAGAACTTTTCTCCAGATGACATCTTGTAAAGAAAAAAATGAGTAAGCATGATAAATAAATGGAGGCAAAAGCAATGTTCCAATTGGGGATTTTTGCTGCATAGCATATGAATTTGCTGTGGTTACATGAGGTGAACTATGATCAAAGTGATGATACTGTGCTTTTCCTCAGCTTCCTCCATCCTTTCCCCAATCTTTCCACTCACATCCTTTTTTTTTTTTTTACTAACAGAAGTGAGATTTTTAAAATGTCTTCATTTTAAGTCCCTCTTAAAGGCCTACTGCTACCATGCCCACATATAAAAATGATTGTTGAATCTAGGTCATCTGTATAACAATTCCCTGTTCTTTCTTCAGTGAAAAGAGGGAGTTTAACTGATGTGATTAGAAATATCATGTAAGATGATTGCTATGAATATTTTAGTATTGAACTACGTAAATCAAATTCAATGAGCTTTACAGTATACTTTGTTTTTATTTGCAGTTTGAGGGTTGTATGCTACTGTTCACCAAAGAATAAAGTAAAGTTGGTGGAAATCGTTGATTTATATCAGTTCTTTTTGCCTGGAAGATGAACATACTTGCATCTTTGGATGACTCAGGCACATAAATGCATTCAGGCATACACTATATGTGATATAATCTCGTGAGATTGGAGCAGCAGAATAATCAAGAATCTGACTGATGTTATTGGAGTAAAATATACTGACCATATTTTTCTGCATGTGTTTGCCTACAGATCATAGGTGTGGAGCAGATGCTGAACCATCTGACCGTGAGTGCACATATTAGAGAATAAGCAGGTGCCAAGAGTGATGTCCATAGGTATAATATTGCAAAATTCTGAGAAACGTCTTGCCCCTCCCAAAGATGCTAGTGTCACTTCATACCCTGTGCGGACACTGTAGTGTTGCCACATCTCATGATCTTCTGCCAGGTATTGTTAGTAGCAACAAAGACTTTGTTCAACTAGCCTGAGCCATCCAAAGAAACACTTCTAGGGGCATTCCATTTCACTACACTCTTTGCTTACAGGAATTGACTAAATCAAATTTGGAATAATTCATCTCAGCTGTGAAGTTCTTATTAATTTCATGAAAGGCTGAAAACAAACAAAAAACAAAAAAAGACCCAAGCAACCCTCTTTAATTATTTTAATCTATTATTTTTCTATATATGTATATAAACAATATTAATAAGATACTAATATTAATATCTTACTACAACATATGTTTGTTGCCTTGCATATAATTGGTATTTGAGCACCGCAGAAAATTACATTAAAAAAAATAATATCAATACCTTGCTCTCTCATGGTCATTTTTATCCATAGATCTCAAAGCAAGCCAGTGAGTAATCTGGCAATTGCAAATGTTCCTTATCACAAATATACTTTGTAGACCAAGTTATAATCTTGTTTACAATAGTTAAACTAAAGTAACTTTAATGAAGTAAGTGTGTGTCTGTGTGGTACATAAAGAATATGCTATAATTTAATCATAAATGAAGCATATTATAATGTCATATTGTAACAGACCACCAGAGGGAGAACATAACTTCATTAAATTGTTAAACCTTGAGTATAAAGACACTAAACAGCTTTAGCATAGACTTGGTATATTTTTGAACATAACTTTGTTCTTTGTTTTATATTGCTAAGGCAAGCATAAGATTTCTTAAGATATTCAGGCATAAAGCATTTAAATCCCATTGAAGACACAATTAAACACATGCCTAAGTGCTTTGCTGAATCAGAGTCTTAGGAATTAAACTTAGTTTTGAGGAAGAGTATGGAGTTTTGTTTGCTTACAAAAAAGTTTGATTACTGCTTGCCTGGAGAGTTAATAAGGAATTAACTTTAACCTGATGGAGATATAATTGTAAGTATCTACATACTGAATATAGATTCTGTCTGGAATTTTACCCTGGGTAAATAGGTATGATGTGTACATTTAAAAATGGTATTTAGTCACTCCGGGCTTTCCTCCCACAATATTAGATATTATCTACATGCTAACTGGGGCTTGTTTATAAAATAGCCATAGCTTTAAGATGGCTTACGAGAATATGCTGAGTATTATTTTATCTTGACAAATTTTTAATGAAAGAGAATTCTAGAATTATAAATATATAATTATTATATTAATATTTTCTTACAATGTATATTCTTTGCATTTCATCTGAGTAGCTGCAAGTTCTTCACAATTTCTACAAACTCATTGAGGTAGGTAATATTTACTATATGCCCATTTTACAGAGGTTATACTGAGGCATGCAGGGGTTGTGAATTTCCAAAGGCTCCACAGCTAATCAGTGGTAGAGATAAGAATACAACTCTGATCTGCAGGTCCTCTGTTGCTCACTGTAACAATTAGACTTGCAACCTCTGGGGTTAGGTAAGCAAAATACTGTAACTGTTCTAACAGGTTCTTGTGACTTCTGTTATTTCCTGGATAGGAAAAGGCAATGCAGTAGTTAAAAAGTACAGACTTTTGCATTTTGGTTCCTCTGCCAGGACTAAATTCACTGTAAACCTGCATCACCTTTTACATGGAAACCATACTGTAATATGCCAAATTTGGGGTTTGAAACTCTTTCTGATGGATCAGATGCACTCAATGTACTGATGACACTGATTCAGAAGGAAAATATTTGCTCAAGATGAAGTGAACTTTCAGACTAAGCCTTTATTTGAAGACAACATATAGCCATTGATTATAAACCTAATGGAATCTAACTCTGTGGTTTGATTGATTAAACAGTGATTTTGAGCCAGGGAATTGGGAATAAATGAGCCCTAAACATAGTCACTCCCATTTTTTTCATGCTTCAGCAACTCAGGTTCAAAAGATGGTGTCAATGCTAGGAATAATACCTTAATCCCCACCAAACCATTTATTAAAATTGCAAAAACCTTAAGTGATTTCTTCATACTGACTAATGACCTAAGGACAATTGCAACTGTATTTCCTTCCTATTGAGTCCAATTGTTAGATTTGAAATGCACTAGTTAATAATCAGTGAATAACTAGTGACAGAACACTTAAAAATATTGATTCTAGTTTTCTGGGGGAAAATCAAAAATAGCAAAATGGATCCCTATTTATTCTTATCTGTTTAATGGTCTGTTTTCAATGGTTCTGAGAGACCTAAATTTCTAATGGTTACAGTATCTCAAGGTTCAATATGTAGAACCAAATGCAACATTGCTATGATTGCTTGGGGACTGGGCTGGAGAGAGAACATTGTTCATAAGTGTTGGCTCCTCCAGCTAACCAGGGAGATGATAGCAATAGATCTGCAGCTTTTTTCAATACAGGGCAACACTGGCTGTTTGTATCTGATGGGTTTTTGCATTCAGGATATGACATTCCATTGATGCTCACTTTTTCTGGAACAATGCTGCCAGGTACTTATCATCACAGCTGAAAAAAAGTTTCCAAATGTCAATGACTCTGGATGGTATCTAGACCAGCACATACATGCCTATCTGTCCTTGAGAGTATGCTGGAGATCTGTTTTTGCTCTTCTGGCACTGTTATTACCAGCTCACTTATTGCCACATCAATCTCTTTCTGCAGCTTTGCTAGCTCTCCAGCTAGTTTTGTGCGTCAGCCCTTCTTAATATGACTCTTCAACAGGCCATTTGTTCAATATGTTTAAGGATAATCTGGATGATATGCTGGGCACAAGACTAGAAGATGGGTAATATCAAGGATTTACAGGGTCTTTGCTATGCCCCGGCCTTTAAAAAGGTTCCTGGGAGGGGTAACTTCTTTAGTGTACCAGGCCACAAAGGCAGGCCATGTGGCTTCCCTGACTCCAAGATGGAACCTTCGGGCTCTAGCACCTGCTGTTTCTCACCATGGATCTCAACAGCAAGTCCAACTGAGATCAGACTACTGAGAGAGACTTTACCTTCTGAAGGAGCCATGCAACTAGCAGGATATTTGCAGTGTAACAGGGCAGCATTTTTGAAGCAAGGTAGCATTTATTAGTCATCTGGAATAAAGCATGAGAAAGTTATGGGAAAGCCGGGCTTAAATCAGAGTTCATATTGAATGGGTTCAATGGGTTCACTTTATTATGATTCCCTGATGGTCTTCTGTGTCTCTTTCCAGACACCCCTCTCTCTTTGTTCCTCACTTCAACCATTCAGTCTTCTCATGTTCAGCCTGCCTTGGCTTCCCAGTCTTTCACAATAATATTTGGTCTGCGGGGCACCCATTGTGTTTTCCTGATTCTCCATTAATGTGTTGGTTCTCTTCTGTCCTTGATGGCACATTCATACCAACTGAGGCAAGCTATGTGACATTCTGCCAGCCCTTATTCTGTTCTACACTCAAAGTATAGCAGTGCACAGATAAACTGAGGCAAATGCATGGATCATAAAAATATCTCACAAATTCCCACATTCATCCCAGGTAGCTTAAGGTCTGTGAATACTTCCACCATTCAGTCAAAGCAACTAACAGCTGTGAGTAGGACAGGGTAATTTCAGCATAGCACAACATGCTACAGCTTCATCCTACATATGACAATTCCAATATCAGTTTAACAAGATCAAACCAAATTTTTCTGTGATCTTCTGTGTTCTTCCACTTGCTTGCCTGTAAGTTTTGAGGAAGCATTTAAGTACAGTCTCACTTAGGGATATGCAATTAGTGTCTGAGCCAATGCCCATTGAAATCAATGTGAGTCTTTCATTGAGGTCAGTAGGCTTTGGATCAGGCTCTTAATACCAGGTTTCTGTTTGTGTCATACTATATTTAATTATTAGAAGTCACCAGGGTAAAGATATAGATTTTGATATTATAAAATACAAACTTAAAAATCATAGCTGCAGAGTGAGAATATTGTCTCACACTTGTACTGCCCTATTTATTAGGAACATTCTGACTCTTCCTCCAAGCTGCTGAGTCATGTTAATCTATTAAATCTCTCCAGAACACATTTAAATTCTCCACTTTACAGTGGTTGTCATGAAAAAGTCAACATTTACCCACAGTCATTCCTTTTCCTGGGCCACCTCCCCTTGAACCTGGTCAAGTGGGCTGATGACACCCATTATGTCCAAATTCAGTAAAGTATCTAAACGTGTGCTTAATTTTAAATGCATGATGAGCAGTCCCATTGATTTTAATGGGTCTGCTTATGCGAAATCACTGGGACTACTTGTTCATTAGGATAACTATGGCCTTGTCTACACTACAAGACTATTTCGAATCAACTTAGTTCGAATTTGTGGATTCGACCTTATGAAGTCGAATTTGTGTATCCATACTAAATACACTAATTCGAATTTCTGAGTCCACATTCACGGGGCCAGCGTCGACTTTGGAAGCGGTGCACTGTGGGAAGCTATCCCACAGTTCCCGCACTCCCCGCTGCCCATTGGAATGCTGGGTAGAGCCCCCAATGCCTGCTGGGGGAAAAAATGTGTCGAGGGTGGTTTTGGGTAAGTGTCGTCATTGAACCGTCAATCACAACCTCCCTCCCTCCCTCCCTCCGGGAAAGCGCCTGCGGGCAATCTGTTCGTGCACTTTTCTGGTCAGTGACAGCGCGGACGCCACAGCACTGCAAGCACGGAGCCCGCTGCGATCATCGCCGTTTTCTCCTCCTCGCACTTTATCGTCCACGTCTTCCACAGTCAGCTGCTGAGAAATTGGGCTACTTTTCAATGGTGCTGCAAGCACTGGGGGACCATAGGGGACGTTTTACAAACATCAACGTCGGGTGGCCGGGCAAAGTTCATGATGCGTGTGTTTTCAGGAACTGTGGGCTGCTCAGACGCCTGCAGGAAGGTAGTTTCTTCCCGGACCACGAAATAACTGTTGTGGATGTGCAGATGCCTATAGTCATCCTCGGGGACCCAGCCTGCCCGCTAATGCACTTGCTCATGAAGCCCTATACAGGCGCCTGGGACAGCGACAAGGAACTCTTCAAATACCAGCGAGCAGCGTGACCTGTGACTGTTCAGTTTCTTTACAGAGAAGCTGAACCTGCCCCTGTTTCTTTACCCACTGACTGTTGACTCTCCTCTTCGGTTACATACCCCGTTCACCCCGTTACCCCCACTTCCAGCACACGTGTAAAAATAAAATACATGTCCCATTATTACTTAACAAAGGTTTCTTTATTCATGACTGTTCGTGAAAGGGTTGAAACTGGGACGCAGGCTGTGCTGGGTAGGGTGTGCGGTGATGTAAAGACCACCTCTAAACTCAAGGAATGACAGGATCCTGCTCCTAGAGCGGTCCGCAGTGCCGGAATGCTTCTTTCAACGGAGCCTGCCATCCCTCTTTATGGAATTCTGTGTGCGGGCGGATATGTGACCTTGTGGTGGAGGAGGACGGATACAGATTCCTCAGCTGCGTGACTCAGCGGTCCAGGACAAGGACCGCTGTATAAGATCTGTAACCGCCCTCCCCCGCTGCAAAGTCACATCTCCCCCGCCCACACAGATCCTGGAAACCACCTCCAAAAACCGACCAGGTTGCCTACTGACTGCACCGTGTGTGTGACCCGCTGCTGATCCTGCCCCCGTGTCTGTACCCTGGGAAAGGTGACTGTCCTATGCAATTAAGCACCCCCTTCCCCACGCCCCCCATTCG
The DNA here is from genome assembly GCF_020497125.1 of Mauremys mutica. Classification (NCBI taxonomy): domain Eukaryota; kingdom Metazoa; phylum Chordata; order Testudines; family Geoemydidae; genus Mauremys; species Mauremys mutica. The sequence continues at coordinate 99,662,931 of NC_059078.1, forward strand.
AACACAGTCTTCTTTGAAAAAACATAACGGAAACAGTAATTAACAGCAAAGCATTTTTATTAATTAAGTAGACAGTTAGGGGATGGGACTGGGATTGGGACTACTGTGAGTCTGGAAGTGAAGGACTTCGGCAAATATAGGGTATGAGAGCTTTTGGGTACTTGAGCACTGTGCTGTGGTGCAGTGACAGTATTCACGTCCCCGGTCGCCCCTCCTCCTGATTATTTTCGGTGAGGGGGGTATGGGACTTTGTGGCGGGGGAGGGCGGTTGCAGATACACTGCAGGGGGGCTCTGTCCTCCTGCGGTCCTGCAGAACATCCACAAGGCACCTGAGCGTGTCCGTGTGCTCCCTCACTAGTCCAAGCATTGTTTCAGTCGCCTGCTTGTCTTCCTCACGCCACCTCTCCTCCCGTTCGCTGTGTGAGCGCTGGCACAGAGAGACGGTCTCCCTCCACTGGCTCTGCTGGTCCGCCTCTGCTAGGTAGCAGCCCATACGTTCTTCGAACATCTTGTCCCTTGTCTTTTTCTTTCGCCGCCTAATCTTCGCCAGCCTCTGCGAGGGGGATGCTGTGGCAGGTCTGGAGACAGTGGAAGCTGTGAGATGGGAAACAGGGAGTGAATTCCTTGCAAAGATACATTTTTGCGAACAATTAACTAAGTCTAGGCTGTCTCTGTGAATTCTGGGTTGAGACCCCTGTGCCTGCTGGGGCAGAAATCATTTTCGCGGTGGATTCTGGGTAAATGTCGCCAGTCATTCCTTCCTCCGGGAAAGCAATGGCAGACAATCATTTCAAGCCCATTTTCCCAGAATTGCCCTGGCATACGCCATAGCGTGGCAACCATGGACACTGTTTTGCCTTTTGTGTATGTCACCGTATGTGTACTAGATGCCGCTGACAGAGGCGGGCAAGCAGCGCTACACAGCAGCATGCTTTTGCTTTTGCATGACAGCAGAGATGGTTACCAGCCATATTGTACCATCAACCATACCATAAATTGGTAATAAGATGGTAATAAGATGGGCATGGTTACCTGTCCTTTTGCACTGCCCCATTTGGGGCTGTCATAAGTGCCCCTGGCCGAGCAGCCAGGGGCGCAAAAGCCAAAATTGGGAATGACTCCCTGAGTCAATCCCTCCTTTTTGGTACCTAAAAATAGAATCAGTCCTGCCTAGATTATGGGCAAGTGTACTAGAGAACCACTGTATCATAGAACCAGAGAGCACAGCTGCTCTGTGTCCGATCCTGCATAAATTATGAGCTGTATGCTATTCACAGGGGGTGCTCCTGCAACAACACCACCTGTTCATTCCGTTCTTACCCCAGCCTTCCTGGGTTACCATACCATTGTCCCCCCACTTGTGTGATGAAGTAATAAAGAATGCAGGAATAAGACACAGTGACTTGTTTGTGAGAAATGAGTGGAAGGAAGCCTCCAGCTGCAATGATAGTCCAGGCAGGACATTAAGGAGTGTGGATGAAGGAGCCCATCATCCCTCTGCTAGTCCAGGGGCAATCGAATCTTTTATTTACAATGAAGGGTGGGGGCTGATGGAGCTCAGCCCCCTGTTGCAATGATGAGGACAGCAGTCCGAGCATCCCGCCTGTATTCTCTGTCTCTCATGGCTTTGGAGACCTTCTCGTAGGTCTTCGCATTCCCTGTTTTGGAGCGCAGCTCCGAAAGCACAGACTCCTCGCCCCACACACCGATCAGATCCAGGACTTCCCGGTCTGTCCATGCTGGGGACCTCTTTCTATTCTTGGATTGGCCGGACTCCTCTGCTGGAGAGCTCTGCATCGTTGCAGGTGCTGCGGAGCTCGCCCCGATGTCCAGCCAGGACGTCAGATTCAAAGTGCCCAGACAGGAAAATGAATTCAAATTTTCCCGGGTCATTTCCTGTGTGGCTGGTCAGAGAATCCAAGCTCGGACTGCTGTCCAGAGCGTCAACAGAGTGGTGCACTGTGGGATAGCTCCCGGAGCTACTAAGTTCGATTTGCATCCACACCTAGCCTAATTCGAGCTAGCCATGTCGAATTTAGCATTACTCCACCTGTCGGGGTGGAGTACCAAATTCGAACTAACGAGCCCTCTAGTTCGAATTAAATGGCTTCCTGGTGTGGACGGTTGAGCGGTTAGTTCGAATTAACGCTGCTAAATTCGAATTAAAGTCCTAGTGTAGACCAGGCCTATGTACTTAAGTATCTTGCTGAGTGGGGCTTAAGAGAAAACAGATCTAAACTCATATGTAAATTAATAATCTAGGTTTTTGCCTTTTAAAAACTGAGGTGACTTTCATGGCTAGGTACATCATGTGGTTTACAGAGAGAATATTTTGGGGTAACATTTTCAAAAGTGCCTAAGTGACTTAGGAGCCAAAGTTCCATTTTTCAAGAGAGACTGTGCCACTTTGAAGACTTACGTGGCATGGAATTTAGGGTTCTTAGTGTCTCTTGAAAATTGAATTTAAGCTCCTAAATCTATTAGGTGATTTTCAAAATATTACCCTTGATCCTTTGGAATTGCATCCTGCTGAATTTGGCTTTTCGGCAAACAAGTATTTATCCAACTAACGGGGTATTAGGTGCTACTAATTCTGATGAATCATTTCTGCAGTAGCTATTCCCTTCCCTCTCCCAAAGTAGGTAGTTGCTAAAATGTAGAAAGTTAAGTGGGCTGTCCTTAGGAATTAATTGTCCTTAAATTCCTGCCTAGCACTTCATGTTGAAATAATCCAGCTGAAGCTTACACCAAACAATTCTGTTTGTTTCAGTTCATTGTTTCAATGTCTTTCTGGATAAAACATTGCTAAAACTTAAACAAAAATATGATGAGTCCTTTGCCTGATTCTACACATCTTATGGACAAACTCATCAGGCATATAAGTCCTCCAGTTAATGGTATGAAATTGGCTCAAGGAGAATTGACATGTAAAGCAAATTTGTGGAAGTAAAAAATCAAACATATGTTTGAATAGTACCAAATTATTCTTAACTGTGATGGAAATAATGAACAATATAACAAACTGCATTTATCCTTGAAATCAGAAACATTAGAGTTACTTTAAGAACCTTCACGGAATAATCTATCTGCCAGGGAAAATATTATGGTAATGAGGGCAGGATAAGTACCTGGATTGAAAGCTGCATGTGCCCTGCAGAACATGTATTAAGGCTGCCTTTCTGGCCTTCTAGGATGCAGAATTACCTGTACCACAATTATGCAACTTTAAGCATTTAAACTACCCAGTACTAGGTGGTGTGTCGTCTTATAGCCATATTGTTTGATAGGAATAATGCAATGTACATGCACACAGCATAAACCTTTCTGTGCAACTTGCACAGTGGAAGAGCTGCATGCCTACCAGAGTATTTATTAGTTGGTTATATATTTATTTAGATTTATACAAAACATAAAAAGCTCCTCTCCAGGGCTCTAGGTATCTTCTGCCATATATAAAAAATGCAGTCATACTGATAGAAGGATAAATAAATGCAGCAGCCTCCTTAAAACTAGGAAGGGAGGAAATGACTCCAGTGCAGAAATCCCAGCATGCAGCTCATCCCTTGCTTCCCCAAAGCCTAAGAAAAGAGACTAATAGATTCTAACGCCAGAAGGGATCATTGTGATAATCTATTGTGACCTTCTGCATAACACAGGATGAAGGATTTTCCTGAATTAATTCCTGCTTCAAGTTCAATAGCTGTGGTTGCACCAGAGCATATCTCTAAAGAAAAAAAAATCCAATCGTGATTTAAAAATTTCCAGTGAGAGACAATCCACCACAATCCTTGTCAGATTTTTTCAATGGTCTATTTTTTTTTTCAGTTTAAATTTGTCAAATGTCAACTTCCAAACATTGGATCGTGTTATACGTTTGTCTGGTAAATTGAAGATCCTCTGTTACCAAATTTCCATTCCCCATGTAGGTGTAAACAGACTGAGCAAATCACCAACTAATCTCTTTGAGAAGCTAACTAGATTGAGCTCCTTGAGTCTCACTATAAGGTGTATTTTCCAATATTTTAATCATTCCTGTGGCTCTTCTCTGAATGCTCACCAGTTTTTCAACATCCTTTGTGAATTGTGAACACCAGAACTGGACACAGTACTGCAATAATGGCTATACAAGAGCCAAATACAGAGACTATAACCTCTCTGCTCCTTTTTGAAGTTTTCCTGTTTATACATTCAAGGATTGCATTAGCTCTTTTGGCTACAGTGTCACAGTGGGAGTTCAGATTCAGCTCATTATCCGCCAGGACCCCATATCCCTTTTCAGAGTTACTACTTCCCAGGATAATGTCCCCCATCCTTTAAGTATGACCTGTGTTAGCTGTTCCTATGACCTTAAATTTGGCTGTATTGAGTCCAGCCTGCAAGTGACCTGGATCACTCTATACCAGTGACCTCTCCTCTTCATTATTTACCACTCCTCCAATATTTGTGTCATCTGCAAACTTTTACTATTTTCTTCCAGTTCACTGATAAAAATATTAAATATTGCACCCAGTACAGTTTTCAAGATGAGTTAGTGTAGCCCATTTCAGAGTGCGCTGCGATAGTCTAATCTTGATGTGACAAATGTATGAAGCCCAGTAGCAAGGTTCACATCTAAAATAAATTGTGGCAACCTCCTAACCAAGAACAAATTGGAAAAAAATCCATCCTAGCCGCTGCTATGATCATCTAACAGAAGCTGGGAATTCAACAGTAACCCCAGATTGCAAACTCAAGTTACAAATAGTGCACATCCACCCTTAATTAAAGTGACAGATGTATTGCTCACTGTGACTTCTGGTCACGTCCCCATCCTACTACTATTACTTTTATCTTATTAACCACACTGAGTCTCATAAATGGCTCAGTCTTTACCAAAGAGTGGGAAAGGCATTGTACAACACTAGCAGTGTCAGATTAAATAAAGATATAGGGCCACTTTCTCTCTTGCGTTTGAGCTACTTTGCACTTCTCAAGAAATGCAACATGTCCCTAAATTCAGCCTAGCCAATCCTGAGAGAGTTTCCTTACTGGGAATCTTTGGATGACATAAAATTTCTTAATTGTTCCTATGCCACACACATGTGACCCTGCAGCTGATGCAGAGGGCATGCCTGGAGAAAAGGGCAGTAGCTAGGGCTCTCTTACTCTCAGGATATGTCTACACTACCCGCCAGATCGGCGGGCAGTGATGATCCAGTGGGGGGTCGATTTATCGCATCTAGTCTAGATGTGATAAATCGATCTCCGAGCGCTCTCCCATCGACTCCCTGTACTCGACCGCCGCAAGAGGTGCAGTGGAGTCGATCTAAATATGTCGACTTCAGCTGTGTTATTCAACTTAGATTGATCTCCCACCCCATCCGCCCAGTGTAGACCAGGCCTCAGCTAATCCCTGGGTGCCACAACAACCTTTTGAGGAAATTGCATCTTGTGCAAGTCAAATACAAACAGATTCAGCCCAAGGCTTCCAGCTTTTGTGTTCTAGCCACTTTCCCTCCAGCTTCATTTGACTCAGGTCATCTGAGAAAGAGGTTGCCTAGAAGTATGCAAACTTGATATCTATAGCAGGTTCATATAAGAATGATGCAGTTTGGTTTAAGGGGAATGAGCATGATATGGAAACTAGGACTGTTGAACCCAGCTCTGAAACTGACATGCTGTGTAACCTTGGGCATTTCACTTATGTTAACCTCTGTGTGTCAGTTTGCGATCTGTGAAATGGGGATAATTCACCCACTTTGCAGACATGTTAAGAAATAATTATGTTGAAAAGTGTTTTAAAATGGAAAAGTGGCATATCAGTAATGAGTGTTACCCATTATAATATATATATATATATATATATATATAATATATAAATATCAGTAATTGAGTGTTACCATTATAATATATATGAGATCAAAGAATTAAAGCAAGGTCCTAAATGTGTACAATTGGGATATTCTAGATCTCCATGGTCTTTTCAGTCTTTAGGGATGATATTTTCCTCTCTCATTGATTCAATGCTATTTTGATCAGGGAAAGAGCTGCATTAAACGGAGCACTGCTCAGTATTTTCATGTATTAATAAGGTACTAAATGGCGTAGTGCTGCATGGAGAAATGCACACTATATAGCTAGAACGTTTACGGCAGAAAATGGGACTGAAACGACCACTCAAAAGTCAACGGTCTAAAATTAAGCAGATCTGATAGTATCTGGAATGAGATGGGTTCTGAGGAGACAAAATAAAAGGGCAGGGAAATAACTCCCAGTCATCAATAGAAGGAGAAAATAGTCTCAAATATCAATGAGTTAAGAAAATCTGGGAAGTTATTCTTTTAATATATTGCTGAATTCTCTCTTGCCTGCACTGGGGTTGACTTAGTAGGCTGCTTATCTTTTTTTTTTTTAAAAGTAAGTCATAAAGCAATAGGCAATATCATCCTATTAATAAAATGCTTTCTCAGCTGATTCTTCTGACTACCCCCACATCATTCAAGCTTTGCAAGTGCAGCAGGCTTGGCAGGTTTTCCCCACTGGTTCAGTGAGCCTGGGGCAGTGGTGAGTTCCCTTTAGCTTAGACAGTTTACTGAGAGAAGCTGAGCTGCAATTATAAATTCAAGACAGTACAAGCTCTGTCATATGTACAGCATAAAATTGCACCCTGCTTGACAAGGCTGTAATAAATTGTTTGTAACTGAGTCTCATACACATACATAGCACATTCTTAGGAGTTTAATTTTAATAATGCTGTGTATTTTCATAATGCATATGTTGTTCAGTAACATTACCAGGCAATGTAAAATAAATGAAGAACATTTGATCAACCAAAACAAATTTTAACCCGGTTGAATATATTTAAAGGGATAATGTCAACTACTTTTTCACACCTGTCATATTGTCTGGAGTGGCTCACGACGGTGAGTGCCTATCCCAGAGCAGGCTGTCAAAAACAGGGGCAGACACCCCAAACTGGTGTTTGTTCTATAATTAGATTTCACTAAGCCAGTAACAAATGTGAACTCCTCGATCACTATAACAGTCTCATCATGAAGTTATAGATGGTCCCCTTAGACTCTCTAGTCTATCTTGCCACCCACACAAACTGGACTTGGTGATAAATGGTCACTTACACCAAAAATCACACCACATTCAGGTTTCTTCTAGTCCCAAAAGACCAGTCACTTACCCCAGATCAGCTGGTAAACTAGATCCTATACGAAAGATAATGCCTGTAGCCAATCCTGTAATAAACTATCTAAAAGTTTATTAACTAGGAAAAAGCAAGCAAAATATACACACAAATGAGTTACCATTTAAATCCTAAGAGTGACAGGGTTGTAGTGATCTTTCAGTTCAAAGTGTCTTTCAGAGCGGACCCAGGATCCTTGGGGATATCTGGCTTCAGTTTAGAGTCTCTGGCCCTTTAGAGTTCAAACAGCCAAAATGACAGAAAAATTTCCTGTGGCTTTGTTTTATTTCCTTCATTCAACTTTCAAGCCACAGGATGCATTTCCTTGCTTGTAGCATTTCTCACATCTGGCAGTGCCAGTCCTTTTTATTGTTATGATCCATGATGCTCCATCTGATTTTGATAGTCCTTCTGGGTTGGTGGGATGATTCCTGTGCCTGACTTCACATGTTTAGAGCAAACATTTTCAAATTTATAATGCAAAACATACATATTTTCATATAGCCTGGAATACAGATATTATAGGTGAGATTAATGCATGCAGCAATTTGCAAGATGTCATAGTCTAAACACTAAATACATTCTTGTAAGACTGATTCCTATGTTGAGCAAAACTAACATACAGGTGACCTGGTCTAATCTCCAGCTATGAGGTTGTCAGTTCTTAGCTAATGCCTGCAGCCATGGAAAGAGCTGGCATCCAACCTACCAACATCAGAATACCCTGTATGATGTTAGCCTCCTCTTTTCAAATAAATCCTTAATTTCCAGCCCCCCCCTTTCTTTGTTTCATTGCCTTTTGTTTCCCTTTGTCTGTTAATTAGCGTTTCAATGGATGGAACATTTTGAGAAATACAATTTGACAGTCAAGTGCTGGCTTGGTGCAGACCAGTAGGGGGAGCTCCCACACTATATGTGTATCACCAAAATGGTAGCTATCACTGATTTTTTTTTTCTCCCCAACCCAGCCCTTCAAGAAAGAATGAACATAATAAATTTCCTTTTAAAAGTTAGAGTACATCCCCCATCAGACTACAAAGTTTTAAATTATAAATGGTTTTATACAATCCTGATGAACAGTAAGTTAAATTATTATTTTAAAATGATTCCTGATTATATACCCAACGGAGAGAGGAATAATATGTACAATAAATATACAATTATTTGCAGCATGCTCTAATGATATTTTTGGTACTATTTAACTAGTTGAGACTGTCTAGACAAGCTGTTTAAGGTGCTTCTCTAGTTGCCTGTGTTAGATGATGAAACTATTTTTGCCTTTGTAGAAATGTCTGTGTAGCCTCCTCACCCTCAGACATGCAAATCCTTCCCACTCTGAGATCCATTCCCTAGACATGCCCTTCTCAAACACACACCTGCCTCCTCAGCTTTTGATTTACACACCTGTTCTTCCTCACACACCTGCTTTCCCTCAAACATATACCAGCCCTTTACTTTCCCCCTCAGAAACACCAGAAAAAACTCTCTCAAACTGATTTAGGAAGTTTCTTTAACCTCCTTCTACAAATATTCATTATTAGTAGAGATTTTTCTTCAGCTTTTTCATGTAGAGCACAGCATTCAATTTATGCAGTAGAGGCTACTATAATATAGGTCTGGAGCATTCTCCTCCAGTCCTCTGAACTGAGTGTAAGGCCTGCACACCCTTCCGAGTGATGCTTTGCCACCTGGAGGGTTGAGGAGCAAGTGATCCAGGAGACATTTTGACTCACATTGCAGAGAAAGACATTATTGGTAAACCACCAGGTCTGAAAAAAGGCATATGCATGTAATAAACATTACTTGTGGCAGAGAACTTTTAGCTTTACTTTTAATGATGCATGAAAATATTCCTTAGAGAATTAATACTCCCACTATCCCTCCTCTGCAGGAGGTGCAACTGGTTTACTTAGGAATTTTATTAAGACATCTACACAATATAATAGATTGGTCAGTTATTCCAAATCTTCCACTAGCCAGCAAATCATATTATAGATTATAATCTAATTAAAATGGATTACATAGTATAGTAATTATAACAAATATTTAATTATTCAGTCAAATAGATTTCCTAGGGAGGGGATTTAGGTTGTATGTGTTTTCTATTTCATCTTCCATTCTATAAACCAATTCAGAACAGTGATACAGGATTTGTGTGTGTTTAGGGTTTTGTTTGGTTTGAGGTTATTTTTGGTTTTTTTGAGAATTTTTTACATTTCCAAGTTAAGAATTATTATAATGGCCCATTTGTTAAAAAATATCAATACATATGAGCAAAATTTAAATGCCACCAAAATAAAAACAAAAAACACTGCCAAAAGTATTGAAAATATCAAAAAATATATGAAAGGTAATACTAACCGTGTAGGAATAGTCCAATACAGTGCAATAGGGACGAAACCAAGAGGGTTCTATAAAGAAGACTCTACAAACTTGTACTTAATGGAGAATGATATCTGTCTCCTAGGCTATAAGCTTTCCCAAATAATTGATTGGAGAGTTATCTCTGGGCTTTTCAAGGAAACCTAAGGGAGCTGAGCATCTTTGAAAACCCTAGTCTATATCTCTGCTATTAGGCTTGTCTAGGTTAGTTTAAACATCCTGTGGAAAGCTTATTATTTTCTATTATTAAATTCTATAGGCCATTTTCCTACATATCACATTTATGAAACCACTACAGCACTGGGGCAACAATCCACATGGGAATAAGCATAGTTTAAAATTGAATGGTCAAACACTCTATATAGTTCTACATTTGAGCAAAGGGATATACTAAAAGCAATTTTCTCATTCAAGGAGGTATTCAGCATTTCAGGAAACCAATCCTCTTAAGAAAGGGGAGCAGCTTCTTTCTATTGTCTGAAAACAACCAGTATAGCTACCAGAACTAATAACAGAAATCAGCTTGATGAAGGGAAGTATGATTTTTCAAAAGACCAAGAAGATATTTTATCCTAGTCCATAATACACTAGTCAAACTTTCAGGCTTTTCTTATTGCTAACAAAAAGAACTAAGAACTAAAAATCCACCCCCCAAAATTGTCTTAAACTGTGATAAATGAAGGGGGGTGGGGGGGGGGGGGAAGGGGGGAAGTAGCTTCCTTTTCTGGAACCAGCCAGTTAGCTACAAAATCCCTGTTAGTAGCTGTTCTCAACTTGCTTTACCTGCAAAGGGTTAAAAAAGCCCATAGGTAAAAGGAAGGGAGTGGGCACCTGACCAAAAGAGCCAATGGGAAAGCTAGAACTTTTTAAAATTGGGAAAAAACTTTGCCTTTGTCTGTCTGTTGTTTTCCAGAGAGAGGAGATACAGAGCAGCAATGCTGTAAGAAGCTTTAAACCAGGTATGAAAAATCATCAAATCATACTTTGAAACTACTTATCTGAAACCCCAGATATATAAATAGATCAGGGAATGTCTAGGAAGATGTGATTAGGGTTATCTCTTTTCTTTCTTTATGGCTTGTGGACTCCTCTGTGCTAACCCCAGGTGCTTTTGTTTTGCTTGTAACCTTTAAGATGGACCTCAAGAAAACAATTCTTGATTCTGAATTATTTGCTCTTTTTTAAACCTGTGTTCCAGATGTATTTTCTTTCTTTTTGTTTTTTAATAAAATTTACCTTTTTAAAGAACAGGATTGGGTTTTTGTGTCCTAAGAGGTTGTGCATATGTTTTTTAATTAGCTGGTGGCAACAGTTGATTTCCTTTGTTTATTTTCTCAGCTTTTCCCCAGAGGGGGGAGTGAAAGGGCTTGAGGGTACCCCACAGGGAGGAATTCCCATGTGCGCCTTTCTGGGTCCAAAGGGGTTTTTTGCACTTGGGTGGTGGCAGCATCTACTCATCCAAGGTCAGAGAGAAGCTGTAACCTTGGGAGTTTAATACCAGGCTGGAGTGGCCAGTATTAATTTTTAGAATCCTTGCAGGCCCCCACCTTCTGCACTCGAAGTGCCAGAGTGGAGAATCAGCCTTGACAGCCTTGACACACTCTGCTTTTGCTTTATTGAATAGTGTTCTCTGTGGCTGAGGTCAGAACTGGTCTTGTATTTATATATGAACTAAAATCTTATTGGCTAATGTTTGATTTACTCTGTTTGAGCCAGCCGTTCTTATGACATTAATAGGATTTTTCTGACCACAACCTATGAGCCATTGGTGACGCTTTAGCTCTTCTTCTCCTCCTCCCACTTCTAAACAGAGACTAGATCTTGCATCACTACTTCTATTATAACACCTCTAAAATTGTCTGTCTCTATGGCTAAACTCCTCCTCCTTGCTGTTCTTGACACCCATTTTTGTCCCTCACCTGGCCATCCAAATGCTGTTGCCAAAATTATACTTATTGGACATTGTTATGAACATGTCATCCCCATCCTTTGAAGCCTATCATTTCATTGCCCTGTATGTTATGTTCGACCATTTTAAACAATAATGGGCTGTGCAGTGGATCTCCATAGAGCAGGTTGACTGATTAATGGTAGATTATAATGGAGAACTTTTATTACTTTCTGCTCTTCCTCTATAGCGTGTGGAGTAAATTAATGGCAGAGAGTACAGTCTCAGTCTTTGGATAACTACCAAGGAACACGTGCCAGCATTGCATCTGAAGGATAATTCCCCTGAAATCCCCCACCATTTTGAGTTACAGCAGATGAGTTGTGTTGGACAGTGAAAGCTGGGTGTAATCATTTCTGGTATACTTGCCTGAAAGGCAGAAAGGGCTTGCTTAGAGTGATTGGAAATGAGTTGTCTGGAGTTATGTCTACACTGCAGTGTGACAACAGCATGTGTAGATACACCCAAGCTAGCTTTGATCTAGTTAGCTGGAATAATAGTAGTGAAGCTGCAGCAGCACAGGTGGCAGCATGGGTTTGCTGCTTGAGTATGTGCCCAGGGTCAAAATTGGGGTTATACAACCTCTGATGCTGCCTGTGCTGCTGTACTACTATTGTTATTGAAGATAGCTAGTTCAAAGCTAGGTCAGGTATGTGTACATGTGCTGTAATCCCACCCCTGATTGCAGTGTAGACATACCCTGGGACAGAAAATATGTATGAAAACAAAATTTCTTCTACATAGGAGCTCTCAGCTTTTGTGTTCAATAGGATTTCCACTCCACAACCATTATAACAGTCTCAGGGACAAGATTATCTTCTTACTTAGCCTGATTTTGCACTAATGTAATGCCAGAGATTTAAACAGTTATTCATGATTGACATCACTGATATATTTCTGCACATAGAGCTCCTCTTGATGTCAGTTGGTAATTTCACTATATTGTATGCCTCATAATATTTCAGCCAGCAGCAAAGGAAAATCACTTTACTGAATTATGAGTGTATCCATATTAACACCATAAAAACATGTTGTGCAAAATGGCTAAATCAAAATGTCTCTAAATCATAAGCAGCAAGTACTTTAGTGAATTATTTGAGTTCCAACAGATAGATTTGCCAGTTTTAAATCACTCCTGCTCTCACAGTCTTTGAAAGATGTTAACAATCATTGTAACCAGGGATATGGGAAACTTTAACACTGGGAGAAAAGTCAAAATGTGACAATAAACCAAATTTTTCAGTTGAGCATGGTCTCCAGTACTCTTATTGATTCTTGACTATTGAATAGAGACCATCTCAATAGCCACATGGCTATAAACTGAACTATGGCATGGTACAAAATTAGCTTTCTGTTTGTAAACTTGAAAAACAACACAGCGCACAGTGGATTTCATTATGTAGATTTACATTGTTCCCTTGAATCATATAATGAACTCCTTGGACCTGCAATGGGAATGAAGAGGTGTGTGTTATAAGATTAAATAAAGGCACATGACCTCCATCCAAGGACTCTAATCTGTGCTGTGGGGAATAGAAAAGATGAGTATGAAGGATACTTTCTGGAAAACACCTGCAGAAAATGAATGAACTGAATAGATGTCTCAATTACAGCAGGTATTTTATGATAAATAAATAATGCTGTATCTTAAAACTGTGGCCCAGATTAACTTTATTGATATTTGCCATGGAGTGAATGAAAGTGCAGTGTAAAGTTACCACAGAAAGGCCCCACCAAAGTTGGTTGTTTTAAAACAGAAGTGGTCTTCTAATAGCAATGAAACAGACTATGTGTGCTGGTGGTACCAACCCCAATATTTGGCCAGGCTATGAAGGAGCTAATAACGTTAGGAGATAGGGACTTAAAATGCAAAGTTGATACTTTTTATAAGTGTTGCAGGACAGTGCTGATGTAAGTTCCTGTCTCTGGTAAATGGAGTATGTAATTTAAAGTTTGGAATGTTAGTTCATGTTCTACATTTTAGAGAGGCCAAGACTATAACAGGGTTCAAAAAAGAACTAGATAAGTTCATGGTGGATAGGTCCATCAATGGCTATTAGCCAGGATGGGCAGGGATGGTGTCCCAAGGCTCTGTTTGCCAGAAGCTGGGAATGGGGAACAGGGGATGGATCACTTGTTACTTAACTGTTTTGTTCATTCCCTCTGGGATACCTGGCATTGGTCATTGTCGGAAGACAGGATACTGGGCTAGATGGACCTTTGGTCTGATCCAGTGTGGCCATTCTTATGTTCTTAAGAAACCTTCAAAATAAATGAAGGAAGAAAGGCTATTTATAATTCTGAACTGATTTAATACTCAAGTTGGGGTAAAATGAAACTGTGGAACAAAGTTTGAGTTAGCATGAAAGAGGAATTTTCAGTGGCTTTGAGAAATTGATATTTAATGAGTCATTTTAAAAAAAAAAGTTTTCAGTGTAGCAAAAGGTAGAACTAAAAGAGCTGCATGGCAAAATAAATGATTTAAAAATATTTCATAATGCCATAGGCAGTTATAAATGAAAGGTGAAGTTGGATAGAAACCAGAAAGTAATGGCTCTTTAGAGATTGTGTGCTCTCTCGATATAAGGCAAGAATGGCTTTGGGTTCAAAAATATCCAGCTGAATAAATCAAACACTTTCTCACTCTGGATACTTGCACAGCTATTTTTCTGTTACTTGACAGTTAGTTCTGAAGTAACTGAATTCAGTACTTCGCTAAATCAAAGGACCAAGAATTCTGAGCAATAACAGTTGAATAAACCATAGAAATTAGGACTGTGACACTACATAATAGCTCATTTTCTGAGAGTTATTTTGGAAGGTTGGTTGGTTTTGTCCTACACTGTATTCTCTGAGTTCCTTTTGTTCATTATATTTACAGAATGAAAAAGGCATCTAATTGATTCTATCATCCACCTGGAAACCTCACATTGCATTGTTCAGATGAACAGCTGTTATATTTTCTCTCCTGAGGTAGTGGGAAGGTGTGTGTAATTCCCATTTGCAAAAGTTCTTTCAACTTCTTTGTTGCTAGTTTCAGTCTTTTTCTGCTGCTTGTGTCAATGGAGAGTGCAGAACAAGCACTATTCTTCATAAATCATGGTGGTGTTAACCAGAAACTATCACTTTTGCTTAGTAGCCGGAAAGATAAAATATATAATCTTTATGTAATTGGCGTAACCTGCTAGCGGAAAAAAGAATAAGAAAGAGTCTTCCGTCCTATTCATTATTTACTGATATTCTAGGAAAAATTATTTTAAAAACAGTGTAATATGTATAAGTTTCTCTTTCCCTTTCAACTAGTCTCTTGGCTACCTGGTGGTTTAATTCACAGTGAGTTGACACGCACTAGTTAGTGTACAAAACATAAACCTCATTAATAGTGTGCAAATGGGACAATTGTGCCTCTTTCCATTCACATCATTGTGTACACACAGCAGGAGCTTGGTGCACACTAAATGCATGGCATTCTGGGAGGGTATTCTACAGTCCTTTACTTTGCTGCTGATCTGTGTGCATTCTGGGATTTCTCTTGCTGTGGCTTGTGGGATGCATAGCAGAAACCAGGCAGAAGCCAGATGAATTCTGGAACCTGGGGTTAAACTATCAAAATCACATGATTCTACTCTCACCATCATATGGTTCCTCTCTTTCTGGGTGGGCTAGTGCCATTTTTGAATTGCTATCAGACAGTGTGGACCCTGCAATGCTTTGCGCTGCTATGTGGCATCTGCAAATATGCAGAGGCTGTTTGGGTTATCTGAGCTCTCTCAGGATAATTTCCTGTCTTTTTCCCTGTATGACCTAAAAAACAACCTCAAGTTCTCTCTTGGTTTTGTTTTTGGAATGAATCCGCAATGAGGTCTTCAAACATCTCATCCCAAGTTCTCAGTTTCTTCCCCATCGGGTGAGCCAGCCGCTCAGTCTTTGGTAAAGGCCCTAGTCCTTGAGGGGCTGGCCACTGCAGGTGCCATAGCTGTGAGAGTATGGAAGAAAAAAACCCAAGCGGTTATTATTCATATTCCAAAGAGGCTATAATAGAATTTTTAACATGTTTCTGATTTCCCCTCCTTGAAATTGTTCCCAGTCTTGGGGAGATCTCAGAAATGGTAAGTGATGTATGCATGGGGACTAGTGGTGTATGCTTGGGATTTTTGGGTGTGCAGGATTTGCTGTTAGGGTTTGCAGCTGTGCGTTGGAGGCTAGTGGGGGAAGTCCTAGGAATTATGTTCCCAGTTTAGCTTTGCTGTTTAAGCTGTGCCTTGGAGGTGCTTATCTAGGGTAAGAGGAGTTAGGGGAGGTCATCTGGGGGTGAGGTGGATAGTAATTCCCTCTGCGTCCCCTTTAGGCTGCCCTGACTCTTGATGATGTGACATAGAGGTGGGTGACTAGGAGGCAGAGAATGGCTTTATTCAAAAAGGCAAAGGGCAGACCAGCGAGATACACTGTGAAGTTATTCACCAAGATGGTCCCCCGAAAAGTGCTGCAGGAAAGGAAGTGAGTTGCAAGCTATACTGCAGCAACTATCCCTCCGGAATACAACTGAGCAATTTCTCAGTCTTCGATTCTGCTTTATCTCCCCTGCAGACTGCTGAGAGTGCAGAGAGAAATAGTTTGGGTTCTGCAAAGATTGTTTGAAGCCTTAACTGCTCCCAGTCTTTCTGTACATAAACCTGTGAAAAGCCATTAAGAGCTGTATAGGTATGCTATCCCTCAAGCAAGCTTATTTTCCTGTACAAATGTGTGTAACAGGACATAGATACCTCTGCAAGGAGCTGTGGTCTTACTACCTTTATGGACATGCAGTGCCCATGTCTACCTCCTGTAAACTGAGAACAGTAACTAAACTTATTTTCCTGTAACCGCTGTCTCAACAAACTGTTGAATTGCACACACAATTGAATGTTTTCAGTATTCAAATATTCTGTGGAAGGGGATGTGGGGTAGAGGTTGTGGCTGTCCAGTGCTGCTGGCCACCATTTTGAGCAGCCATGGAGATATTTTTCTGGAGCGAGCTCGTTCCTTTGACAGGACTGATGCAGGGAGCAGAAAAGGAAAATAGGTAGATGGGCACATGCCCATGTGGTATGGGCTTGTAAACAGTCAGCCGTCGGGACTTTAGCATGAAACAAAGCAATTGTCCAGCCAGTCCAGCTGCCATTTCTGTGTGTGTGTGTGTGTGTGTGTGTGTGTGTGTGTGTGTGTGAAAAGGGGCTGAATGAATGAAAAACATAGTGTGGGCCCATGGAGGTGGGGGCTGGAGACTCCTAGCTCACATCTGCCAAAAATGACTGTAGCTGTGGGACATCCCGAACAGAAGCTAGCACAGCAATAAAGTATAAATAAAGTATAGAGATACTTATGTGCCAACGTTTCCTTGATAGGACATGCCTCCTGAGTCCTGGACTGAGTTTCTTGCTGGGAATTGGCTTCAGCATGCTGGATGCCTTCAGGGTACTGAGTCCTGAAGAGATCCTGGCTTTCCCGGAAGAGCTCCTCATTGCTCTGCTTGTATTCCTCCTCTAAAGACTCTTGCAACTTATCCTTAGGCGGGGGATCATGCAATATGTAATATTGCAACAACACTGATATATTTGAATCCAGGAGCAAATGGGCTGATTCTGGCTCCGTGCCTGTCTTTTAAATGTGGGAGGGACCATCTGGTCAACTTGATCCCAGAGCAATAGAAGGTACACAGGTAAATAGACAGATTGGTCATGGATGCAGTGATGGGTTAGACCCCCCTTCTGGCATACCACCTGATGTGCTAGGGTTCCACTGAGCCTACCTGTCCCACCAGCCTGGGTTCCCCTTACTCTGTGCTGCTGTGACTGGCCCTCAAGACCCCTTCCAGCACACATACAGGTAGGGACACACCCAGCTGTGGAATCACACACAGTCTGCAATCAGCTCTGTGTGGGAAGACTCAGCTCGGGAAATTGCCCAGCACTGTGGTCCACACATCCTCTGGAGTGTAAACCCAAAATTATATTGTCTTATGCTGTATAGAGATTTATACAATGTAAGATCATGAAATTCACTCCCTTCTTCAATGTGGAGGAAGATATGCACAGCCTTTTGCTCCCCCCTACCCCAGTTATGAATTTCACAAACTGGGTTTTGGAATAAACAAAAAAACAAGTTTATTAACTACAAAAGGTAAATTTTAAGTGATTACAAGGCATAGCAAACAGAACAAAGCAGATTACTGAGCAAATAAAACAAAACATGCAAACTAAGCTTAATGCACTAAGGAATACTGGCTACAAATAATAATCTCTCACCCTAAATGTTGTTTCAAGCATCTTGCAGAGTTTCTTGAAGGT
Organism: Mauremys mutica; assembly: GCF_020497125.1. NCBI lineage: Eukaryota > Metazoa > Chordata > Testudines > Geoemydidae > Mauremys > Mauremys mutica. Next base: position 99,680,762 of record NC_059078.1, read on the forward strand.
AAACTGCACTGCTTGCAGCTTAAATCTCCAGGGATTCCTTCTACAGGCTGATCTGCCTTCCCTGGACTCAGCCTCTACCTCCCCCAGCTTAGTTCCTTTGTTTCTTCAGGTGTTTTCAGCAGTCTTCCTTCTTGGGTGGGGAGACAGTGGAGAAGAGCCTAGATTAATTCAATCCCTAGCCTTAAATAGGATTTGCATATGGCAGGAATGCTTTGTTTCCTAGTATGACCCCCACCTCCTTTTTTAATAGAAAAACACTAGAAGCCCAAGAAGGGGTCTAGTACCAGTGACATGATCATTGATCCTTCAGTGTCAAAGCAGCATCCCGGGAAACTTCTCAGGAAGATGAGAGATTAGTGTCTTTAAAGACCTATTGTCCTTCCTAATGGCCCATCCGGGTGTTAACCAGGAACTCAGATCTTGCCTATGGTTAACTGGATGTGCTGTAGGTCCCACACCTCAGAGTCCCCACCCAGCAGACTCATTCCCCCAAACCGCATCTATCAATGGAGACAGGGGTAGCTATAGGCCCCAGCACGCCAAGCGCGTGCTTGAGGCGGCAAGCTGTGGGGGGCGCTCTGCCAGCGCTGCGAGGGCGGCAGGCAGGCTGCCTTCGGCGGCTTGCCTGCAGAGGGTCCACTGGTCCCGCAGCTTCAGTGAACCTCCCGTGCTTGGGGCGGCAAAATGCCTAGAGCCACCCCTGAATGGAGAGAAAACTAAAGACAGACTATAAAGCAAACTGGTTTATTAAACAGTGACTCAAACAGGAAACAGTAACCTATAGGACCCCCAGCAAAACAATACACAAGGGCATATAGGTACAGGTTGGCACAACAAACTGACATAAAGTCAAGGTCCCAAACCCCTGAGGACAAAGGGGAATTTACTACAGATAAGGTACAGAGGTACACAGCATACTACACCAGGTTCAGAGGAATGCACCCACGACAGAGGACATCACAGATAGAATACACCAGGACAGCAAGGTGAGAACACAGGAGTTCAGGATACTGGTAAGATAGTTCCAGCTTTCAGTTCCTGATTGATTCCTATGGAGTTTGGATCTTCTTCTGTAGATCCCTTGAAGTCTTGGCTAGGACATGTACTGCACTGCCACCAGGAAGGACAGCCTCTCCTCTTGGGTGCAGCAGTCTTTTATGCTCTCTGTTACTAGGCAGAACACAGGCCATGTGACCCTTGCTCTTTACCGCCTTAGAGAGAAAAAGGCACCAGTTGTCTCAAGAAGAAGGTCACCACATGGTGGACAAACAACAACTCCTTACAAACAAAATGGCGAAGTGCCTAAACAAAATGAAACGTATAGTTTTTCCCCTACACAGGCTGATTGCATACTGTCTTGTGGATGATCCCCAAGTACACACACAGCTGTAATTGTTATATAGTCAATATTCCTAACTTCAGATACAGAAATGATACATGCATACAAATTGGATAATCACATTCAGCAAATCATAACCTTTCCATTGATATCTCACATGACCCATCTTGCATCAAACATATCTTAGTTATGCCATATTCATATATAACAATATTTCTATGAAGAATATGGGGCGTAGTGTCACAGATACCCACAAAGCAGTGTGGGATAGCAATTGAAGGACTGCCAAATAGTTCAGAGCAGCATTGGCTGCGCACAAACTATAGACTGTACTAACTCAATTCACATTAAACTTAGAATGCTTTGAAAGTGTACTCCAGAGTTCATGATAAATGTGGAGTTAGTGTGCTCTAATGAATTGCACAGTGTGTATGCAGGCATCTTCACACAACTCGAGTTAGTGTGGACTAACCCTCTTATGTAGATAATCTTGGTATTAACTATAGCAATTGCTATATATATCCCCTCTTCCCATAATATCTGATTTGATGATATCTTCAGTTTAGTGAAGTGGAAGCTGCAAGCAAAATGAAACCTTCCCCCACTACTGCAACTTGAGTATATTTGAAAGATGTATTTTAAATGCAATCCTGTTTTCCTTCTCTATGAATTTCACATATTTCCCCAATTAAGTTGAATATAGAAATGCCAGCCTGTTTCTATTTGTCACTGGTTTTGGATAATTAATTTGCATCTCATTTTTATTAAATGAAGCATGCTTTTACCACCTACAATATCGAATACATTAATCATACATCATTTTGGTTTGCAAATTTTTTAATGAGTAGCTGTAGAACTACATTATTTACAGTATTACTGTAATGTGCAGACTGTACTGTACCAGCTATATAAAACTTCTAAGTAGCAAGATTTAATAATTAGCAAAACACTTCTCACAACCCTTGGAGATAGTGCTGGTGACCGGCTTGTTTGGAGATAGATTTGGGGCCTGGGGAAGGAGATAACATTAATCGCTGCTTCTACTAGCCATTCAAACAGAGGGGGAGTTTTGTGGTGTACTGGGGGCTAAATCCTGATGTCTTCACTCAGTCAAAACTTCCATTTATCCCAAAGGAAATGTTGCTTGAGTAGGGATTGTAGGGTTTGGTCCATTGTTAAGTATTCTATCTTGTTAGCTTAAAGATACTGAGCCAGATTAACCTCATGTGTGCAGGATGCCTTTGAAAGCAGAAAGTTACAAGTAGGTGGACTCAGTCTAGCTGCCTGCATTAGTAGCCACTACTATACAAGAGAACGAGGGGAGGAAATAAGGAGTCTTGCACAGGGACTGGAGCCACCAGCAGAAGCATTGACTATCACAGATTAATTTTTCTGTGTAAGAATTTTCTAGAGTGGCCACAGAAATGTTATGTGATTGTCATTCACACAGGGAAATGGTCCGTGAGACCATCTCTCCATTCAGGTATGGGCCATACTGTAAACCCTTTGTGTAGCCTCACTCCCTTGAGAGATCTCGGACTGTTGTAGCTTAACAAGTTGGCACTAGGATTGGCATTGAGGGTATTTATGTTTGTGTCCTAGCCAGTGTCCAGATAAGTCCTACTCCATATTGAATATCCTAGGATCTCTGACTGTTTTATTGAGAGGTGCTTGCACACAAAGCCCATCGATCGATGCTTTTTCAGAGAATGTCAGTTCTCTGTTCAATGTAACATTATATCTCTGGCAACAAGTAAAGTTGGTCTAACAAATTTCTCTTGGTGCTTATTCAGGTCCATAGCAGATACAGCAGAAGCCTCCAGCACCATTGGCCTGATCCTGACATTGATTACAGTGGACTCTGGGCCAGTCTCCATGTTCAAATGGCCAGGTACTCTTTCTTTTTATTTTACTTTATTAAAGGAGGGATAGCTCAGTGGTTTGAGCATTTGCCTGCTAAAGTCAGGGTTATAAGCTCAATCCTTGAGGGGGCCATTTAGGGAAGTGGGGTAAAAAATTGTCTGCGGATTGGTTCCCCTTTGAGCAGGGGGTTGGACTAGATGACCTCCTGAGGTCCCTTCCAACCCTGATATTCTGTGATTACTTAACACAAGAATATGGAAGTCCCTTTTGTATACCTATTAGATTCCAGTCTACTTGTTGCAATAACTTATACAAATTACATGATGTTTTTTAGTTTGAAAAGCTTTTATTAGTTCTCTAATAAATTACTCAGATGTTCAGTATATTTAAGACAAGTAATTAACGTGAATTTTTCTCAGAAGATCCTTCTGCATGTTCAGCAACATTTAGCTAACTGCCTGTAAGGCTAGGTCCAGACTGCAATTAGACATCTGTGGCTGGCCTGTTCCAGCTGACTTGGGCTTACTGGGCTCATGTTAAGGGGCTGCTTAATTGTGGTGTAGACATTTGGGCTTGGGCTGCAGCCTGAGCTCCGGGACCCTCCCTCCTTGCAGCCTGAGTCCAAATGTCTATACTGCAACTAAATAGCCCCTTGTCCCAAGCCTGAATTAGCTGACAGTGTAGACATACCCTGAGAGTCTGATCCAGCTCTCACAGAGTCCATGGAAATTGTACTGAGGGTAGGAAAGGATCCATTGTAGTGTCTTTTTAACTTGCACAAATGTAAAATAACCAAAATCATTGAAGCGGCAGCACAGTCCAATAACATATTAGAACTAGAGTTGGGTGAACACTTTTGTGTGATAGTTTATTTGCCCAGAAATGCAGTTTTGGTTGACCTGGAACGATCTGTGAATTTGAATGGATAATTTTCGCTTGGGCAAAAGTTTTTCAGGTTCAGCAAACTTTCTGTGTGTGCATGTCCTTTGGCACAGTGGTTATTTTCTCTCTGTCTGATTCAGAAGAGGGATTTAATGTCCTACCCCCAAGGTGAGTGCCTTAATCACTAGGTTAGAGTCCTCCTCGCTATCTCTTTGACATAATGAATATTTAATTATTGATGCTAAATGGAACAGCTTCAGCAGGAAAGACTGAGAGTAATCCACCCCAGAATAGCTAATAGTCTGGTTGTTATAGTATTCACGTGTATGTGTGTGTGCGGGGGGGATGGAGACGGGGGGGGATATTTGACTTCCTTTGGAGGAATTCAAACCTGAGTCTCCTACAAACCAGGCAAGTGTTAGGGCTAAAGGTTTTAAAGAGGCACACACACACACAAGTCACTTGCCTGAAATGAACATTTCCAATTTGCTGACAAATTCTGAACACTTTTGGAAATGAACCAAAAATTTCCAGTGACTTCTTGGTTTGCTGGCTGAACCAAAAAGTCAATTATTCACCCAGTTCTAATTGCCACCAGAAGCAGCAGAGCAATCATTTGCAATATGTATAGTTACTGTGTATGTGAAAACAAACTTTAGAGCTTTTATAATTCTAAGCTTTATCATGCACCCATATAGGGCGACCAGACAGCAAATGTGAGAAATTGGGATGGGGTAGGGGGGGATAGGAGCCTATATAAGAAAAAGACCCAAAAATCGGGACTGTACCTATAAAATCGGGACATCTGGTCACTCTACACCCACACAAGAGAGAGCCTTGTAGGAGTTGGGGGTGGCATGGGAAAAGAGGTCTCTATGGGGTACAGCTGAGTCAGCATGGAAAGGGAAGTAATCTCTCCAAGTTATAGGACTGGTGCTGATTAATTTTCCCCTGGTGCAAGTGGAGTACCAGTGACCATATTGTCATGCTCTCTGAATCATATGGCCCCAGTCTTTTATAAATTCATGGGGAGTGGACTTAAAATAAAAGGGGTTTTATGAACTATGAAGAAAGCAGTCTGTGTAAAGAATCCTCAGACAAATCCTCAAAATGGATTGGATTTTTTCAGTTGTTGGTCTGATTCTTCTTGTATGATTTCTGAGTATCAGAGATGAAAGGTTGATGAATCCATTCTCATTATGCCGTTTTCTGTCTGTTTTTCCTGTGTTAACATTCTTATTAACAGCTCTTCCTAGTCATGTACCACAAAAGTTTTAGGCACTTAATGACAGCAATTATAAGATTTTTGTCTCCTTTATAAGCCTTCCTTATCTTAGAGTCCAAATACCACAATATAGCTAAGTAAGCACAGTCAAGGCATACTATCAATTCATCAGTTTCTCCATAAATTGTAGTCTCTCTTTCCAAAATTATTGATATTCTGGATACCTAGGTTACTTGATAAAGTCTCACATTTCTTATGTGAAAACTTGAGCATGCATACTTCAAAGAGCTTTCCACAAACATATAAATAAATAAATAAATAAGTAAATTCAGTTGCTGGTGCAAGTCAACACTAAAGGGGCACAAATATTGCTGAAAGTGAACTGATGTATAAGTATGCACAAGTAATCCAAGGCAGAGTGGCCTCCTTCCGAGCCTGAGACGGAGGGACCACTACACTCTACCTGGTGGGCCGAGCCAAGCCTGCCCCATCCCCTGTGCGAGAAGCAGAGGGGAAGGACAGGAAGCATAAGAGTTGGGCCCTTCAGCGCAGTTGGGCCAGAGCCAGCGAAGGAGGCAGACGTCCCTATCCCTCTGCAGTACTTTGGACCAGATCCCAAGCTGTATGGGGCCCTGCTCCCAAATGAGACCAAGGGTGGGGAAGAGTTCCTGGGACTGCCGCCCGCCACTTATCCTGAGGAGACGGATGAGATGAAGACTATGGAGTCCTACCAATGGCCCGTGGTAGGAAGCAGCCCAGGGGAACCAGACATTAGTCAGGTTGTGCTGTTGCAATACAAGTCAGTATTCCCTATACCCAGTGGCGGGATGCCGTGTCACAGTTAGGGCCCTGGGCTGGGACCCAGTGGAGTAGGGTGGGCCCGGGTCCTCCAACTCCCCCTGCTGCCAACTCCAACCCTGGATGGCAGCCTACTCACCCTAGGCCAGGAAGCCTGAGCCTTATTTGTGGCTTACCCCAGCCAGAAAGCTGCACGCCCCTGGACTGTTTGCTGTCTGCCTTAGTCAGGAGGCTAGGCAAAACATTGCTTAATTGCTTACTGCTCTGCTCTTCCCAAAGGGTTAGAGACCAGACTGTAGTTACTGCCTGCCTTATTCAGAAATCTCAGACTAAAGACTGCTTGTTGCTCTGCCGTGCCCAGGGATTCAGAGCCTAGACTATGTTTACTGTCTGCCTTAGCCAGGAGGCTTGGGCCCAAAGACTGCTTATTGCTCTGACCGCTCAGAGGGTTAGAGCCCAGACTTGAATTACTGTCTGCCCTAGTAAAGAGGATTGGGATAGGGACTGCTAAATAGTTTTTGTTTATTGCCTGATGCAGCAAGTCAGAGCAGCCTCCCTCTGAGCCTGAGACTGAGGGACCACTACACCTGGAATGTATTTTGCAAGATTTGCCCATCTCTAATACTAGCCCACTTATTTCAAACCCTGGTCTCTAACATGATAGCATGAGTAACTGCTTCTCTGTTTGCAGACAGGTTGAATTATTTTACTGTATAAATTTTGCCAGAGTTATAGTAGAAAATGGAGAAAGACATTAGCTTCAGAAATAGCTTCACATGAAATACATTTAAACAATGGCTGCTGATTTGGCTACTACTGTTCAGAACCTCTCATCAGAGCTCTAACTCATGTAATTTGTCATATAGAGTTTAAGGCCAGAAGGGAGCACCAGAACATCTAGTCTGACCTCCTGTATATCACAGGCCAGGGACACCACCCAGCACCTGGACACTAAATCTAAAAATGAACATTAGACCAAAGAATTACAGCCCACATGAGACGAGAATATTATGTGCCACAGGCAGCGAATAAGAGGGACCAGGTTACCCCAGTGTCTGAGGCCTGCAAAATGGTGGGTAAATGATGAAGTGAGATATGTACCTTCCAGATACCTTACCCTTTGGTTCTAATGCAATGGAAATATTTTGCTGCAGTCTGGGGCTGCCTACTTAATAATGACACCAACTACAACTAATTAACAACCTATTCAGATAGAGCTGGATTAACAACAGAAGTGTGATGCTATAGTGAATGCTGTATTGTTCCCTGATGGCAATCAAAGCAGATGACTGAAGTGTAGTAAAATAGACAAATATTTTTTTTAAAACCCTGATTTTGTCATTTTATGTTCTTAGTAGCAAAATAAGGGAAAACGAAACTTTTAAAAGCACATCTTATTTAGGTCTTACACTTTGGTTATATATGTGCCCTTTTATGCTTTTGTACTGTGCAATGTAAATAGAAAAAAAGAACCATATCACAAATGCATTTCAAAATGTGTATTGGGTTTTAAATCTATTCCACAGAAACTTTATTAGAAGAAGGAGGAACAACCTTCCATATTATTTTTAAAACATCTTGACTTATTATTTCTAGACATTTAGAACCTGCATTGACAAAAGATAGAATACTCAGCAGTAAATAAGCACCAGAACTCAAACAAACAAGAAGTCACAGCAGCCTCTTAAGAAAAATAAAGACCAGAAGGGCTTAAAAATAAGACAGAGGTATCATTGGGACTAAAAAATGCTGAATTTCTATCCAAGTTTCATCATCTAGCAAAGACAACAAATTTTAAACACTTCCTTATGCCACTTTTCAAAGAATCTATGCAAAACGAATCCATGGGTTTTGTACTTAACTATGGTGGAAAGGTCATTGTATATATCTTTTGCAACTGGGAAGAAAAGAGGAATAAAAATCACTCTACAGATTCTGTTGATAGTTAATAGTTAAAATGCTGTCCATCTGCATTTCTTCCCTCTGTACTTTGAAGACTAACATACTGCAACTCTTCAGTAAAATCATCTCACAGCATTTTCTTGTCTTTACACAAGAAAGCTAGATGGAATATAACAAAAACATTTTATAAAATATTTTAATATCTAGTTTATGTGCAAGTAAACTGCTGAAAATACCAGGTAAGGCACAATGAAAACATACATGAATACAGACATGAAGTGGAACTGAACAAGCATGTCTATGCTTTACAGAGGCAGGCTGCTCCTGCACTCCTGCTTCAAGTCTAACTCCCACTAACTCCTAACTCTCATACCTGCATAAGGAGTGCAGGGTTAGGCCCATATTGGGTACTGCTTGCAGACTACTTCTGTTACTGTGATTGATGCAAACACTGCAACACATTGACACTTGTAGGATAATCATTTAAATCATCAGCAATGTTTGTAGATGTATTCGCACTCTGTGGCCTTGATCATCTTTTTCTACAGGAACAGCATCCGAAGGGGGAAATGTTATTCTAAAAATCCTACGATTGTGTTTCTGTAGTCAACTTGCCACACAGGTTTGCAAGTGCAGTATGCCATGCTCTTGGGGAACTGTACATAAAGAGGAATTGCACTTAGTTGAAAACAGTGCTGTGGTCTGTGTGGTTTTTATGCCACTAACCATGGGTGGTGAAGAGTAAGAAGTCACATATGGTATCATGACTCAGGTAACGGGACAACCTTCTTCTGAAACGATGGCTACTTATAATCCAAATTAAGTCACTAGGAAGGTGGCTTTCTGCCACAGTAACAGCCATGCGGCAATTATCCATTGTTCTGGTGAAGAATAAAACATGACAAACTAACGTTTGTGTGGATTTTTCACCAAGTGAATGCAGTTGTGAATCAGGCCACCCATTCTTTTTATTGAACACATAGTTAATTAGGTACAGTATGGTTTGTGGTTATGCCTTTTGGATTGTCAGTGGACCAGTCACTTTCCAAAGTGTCCTGAGTCAAGTGCAAAAGGAAGTTAAAAATTGAATAGTTTCTTTAGACATGAATGTTCATGTATAACCTCCACTAGAGCAACATTAGTAAGTTACTCCTCTGCCTAAATTGGATTCAGCATGCTGACCTGAAACTGGACCTTCAGTAATGTGAAAATGCCCAACCTGCTGTTTAACTTCAGGGACATATTATATTTGCAACAGGCAGCCGATCCAGCTAGGCCTGGTTCAATTTTTTGCCAAAATTCAAATGTTTCAGTAGAAAATTTAGACAAAAATGATTTTATATTATATCGAATTTGTTTTCATGAACATTTTCAATGTAGGGGTGGGGGAGAGGAGGAAAATGGGAGGACATTTTCTGACCATCTCTAGCCTAGACCGTGAAAAGATCAGCAATTCCTTTGCTACACTTAAGTGTCCGAGATTTGGCTAGTTTCCTGATTGGCATATTTACTAACATAGGTTTTTTACCACTTCATGTGAATTGTTAGTTCATTGCAAACAATATGAAAGAATCCTGTTGAATCTGAGGCCTGCTCTATACTAGGAAATTAGGTCAATATAGCTGTGTCACTCAGGGGTGTGAAAAATCCACATCCTTGAGCAAGGCAGAGAGTTAGCCTGTTCTCAACCCCGGTCTAGACAGAATTTTACTATAAACCTAGCTACCACCTCTCAGGGAGGTGGATTACTTACATCAGTGGAGAAGCCCTTCCGCTAGTGTGGGTAGTGTCCACCCTGAAGTGCTACAGTGGCGCAGCTGCACCGCTGCAGTGTTTTAAGTGTAGAGAAGCCCCGAGAAGGTTTCTTGGTGGATGGATGCATACATGCATCTGATTATTTCAATCCTTGAAAGAAACCTTGTGGTCTGTCTCCCATTGTATTGACATTTCCCCTACTTTCACTGCCTGGTTTTACATCGATATTAGCTGTATAGCTTTGATGAAGATGGTGGCTTGCAGGCAATGTTTCAGTGAGAGAGGCCCATCAACTTGCATACATGCTTATTTAATTGTATTTTGTATTTTCTGAAAACCATTAAAAATAATCTAGTTGCTTCCTCGCAGAGACACAGCATGAACCCAAGGTTTGCAAGGTGATAAGCTATATTTTAGAATATAGAAAGACTCGAACAGGGGTAAGCAACCTATGGCACGCATGCCGAAGGCGGCACGCGAGCTGATTTTCAGTGGCACTCAAACTGGTCACTGGTCCAGGTGGGCTCTGCATTTTAATTTAATTTTAAATGAAGCTTCTTAAACATTTTAAAAACCTTATTTACTTTACATACAACAATAGTTTAGTTATATATTATAGACTTATAGAAAGAGACCTTTTAAAAACATTAAAATGTATTACTGGCATTCAAAACCTTAAATTAGAGTGAATAAATGAAGACTCGGCACACCACTTCTGAAAGGTTGCCGACCCCTGGACTAGAGCAATTGAAATGACGGTACCTTGTAAAATAAACAGAACATATGCAGCATAACCAACTAATGGCCATAAAGATATACAGGGCAAAACTTACATGAATGTATTATCCAGTTCATTGAGCTACGATGTCATTCTCAGAATAATTTACAAAATTTGATAGGCAGGAATTCTGGACATGATATTTCACCACCAATGAATAAAGCAAATCCCAGAAGCCCAATCCAATTTCAATATTCCTCACCATCACAGCCACACAGTGCCCAATTCCTCTCATTGTTTCTTTCTGTTTCCTACAATTTTGGGGGGCCATAATGGATTGTGGGATCAATCAGGGCTCCAGGGATGAATTTTTGGATGCCAAAAGATTGAGAACCACTAGAGTTGACAATTATTTCTTACTCTACTTAGATGTAAATAATAACTGGTAAGACCAAAATAATTCAAACATTTAGTCTGGAAATGTCTATTTTAGGGGGTGACATTTAACTTTAAATTTGATTTAGCAACTCATGAGATTAAATCCTTGCTTATTCTTTTTTGGCAAATTAACCACGATTGCGACTGCCACCTGGATTGTGTTTTGCTTACCCCAAGTACATATTCCACCTCGTGAGTTCTTGTCAAGAAATATTTATATTGTAAAATTGTAGGGGAGTGGATTATTCAAGTGGGAGGTGAAAATCCAGTTAAATTCAGAAGTTATTTCTGGTGAAATTGGATCATTGACAGATCTTTGAAGGACATTGATGCTGTGTTTATTAGACAAAGAAGAAAATAAATCTGTTTGCATTAGGCTTAAAGATCTGTACAAAAACCAGAAATTAACTGCAAGGGGAGGTAGGGACTCGCCTACTTAGGTAGGGTGACAAGATGTCCCCTTTTTAAAGGGACAGTCCTGTTTTGGGGGACTTTTTCTTATATAGGTACCTAATACCCTCCCCACCCCTGTCCTGTTTTTTCACAGTTCCTATCGGGTAACCCTATACTTAGGCACTTTTGAAAATTTCACAAGGATCCTATCTGAATCTTTAAGCATGCTAAATACCTTTGAAAATCTGGCCCAAGGTATATTAAGGGGGATCTTTGTGCCAGAAGAGTTGTTTACTGGCATTGGGCATCTTGATGTTACGTTGAGGGAAATTATCTTTGCATGTTCAAGCACACTGAATTAATTACAACATAAAAGAAGACTTTAACTTAGATGAGAACCTGTTCTCAAATAATTATTCTTTGTAGGAAATTGAGATAAGTAAAGTAGCAAGATTGGGAAGGTGGTAAAGAGGGAGATTTCCAATGCTTTCAGGTTGATCAGCAGGCTGGCAAAGAGAAGTGACGCCACCATAGCAGATTGCCTAGAATCTTAATGCCATGATCATTGTAATTTTTCCCCCCTTGCTGCAATTCTTTTACATATGACCTTTACAGTCTATTTGTCCACTTATCTATCCCTATTTGAAACATTAAAATTTGTTTAAAAATAACAAAAATCATTTGTTTTTGGTAACATTTATGTGACAAATAGTAAACAGGAGTAGATCTGCTATTTTGGCCATGGGGTTATCCTCAGGCTATGAAAGGAATGAACGTAGTTTAGTTTATGAACTAAAATATGTATTTTTATCATGGCCCAAGGAAGGACCCAGAGCTGAAAAAGCCATCTAGTTTAATTTTTTGATGTCTCATTTCTATTTTAACAATAACTCTTTTTTAATACTGGTGACAACTCAGTTGATACAGCAAGGTGGGGCAATGCTGGGAAAAGTGTCAATATTTTTTATAATTAAACTTTAAAATAATGGCAATAACTGCTGAAAACAGTCTTTATTCCGTAACACATTTTTATATATACCTGGTGACAAAGTGACCATTCAAATCACACTTGGGGGATTGTAAAAATCAGGTATGACATAAGCAGAATTTTCCTGCTTGCTTTTTCTCACTGGTCTGATTGCTGAGATACTAAAGCTGGGACATTTTTAACATTTCCTGCAGAACTGGTGAAATTAGAGTTTTCAATTATGCAAAAAATGTTGCCTTTTTACCCAAATGTTTTCATGATGTTTCACAGGAAGTTAGGAAAAAGTCAGGTATGTACTTTATTTAATTTCCTTCCTACAATAGACTTTATATTTCAGCATAGCTCAAATCAAAAAGCCCAGTTTGACATGCTCCACAGTGTAATGAGGATGCAATTTGCCGTGTTGAAATAACAATGTCTATACTATGGACCTGATTCTTCACTCACAGCCTGTCTACACTAGGAGCTAGGGGTGTGAGTCCCAGCTTATGTATACGTTCTTGTGCTAGTGGCAAGCTAGAGCACTAAAAATAGTGTAGCCACGATAGCATTGGCAGCCACAGTCATGGCACAGGCTAGCCACCTCGAGTACAACCCCCCTGAACTCCCTGGGTGCATACTCGGGGTAGCTAGTCCGTGCTGCTGCTGCTGCCTGTGCTAGCACAGCTACACTGCTATTTTTAGTTGCTAGCTCAGATAAGCAGTAGTGTGAGTCTGCATACACAAGCTAGGAATCACACACCTAGCTTCTGGTGTAGATGTACCCTCAGTTTGCACTGGTATAGATGACTGCACAAGGTGCAGGGAAATGGGGAATAGTGGCTACAGTACAGGCCCTCAGTGTCCATAACATAGTTTACTGGGGCTACTGGAATGCAGTAGCCCCACTTGGCACATAGTTGATAGAAAGTGCAGAGACAGTTCTGCACTCCAGTGTAGCACCCCAGTGTAAATACTGCAGAGAGTCTTGCACTAGCAATTTACTGGCGCATTTAAAGCGTCTATAAAACTGTTCTCTAATGTTTTGCTATTCATTTCCTTCAAATTAAATTACCAAGGGATTAATTTTATTGTGATATTGTTTCAAAGTGCTTTTTTTGTTTGCTTTTTTTAAAATATACTCCTTTTATGTCAAAGTTTTATGAAGTTAAAAACAGGAAACAATTGTGCAAAAATACATAAAGCAGAACACGCCCCAAAGCTAATTGAATAGAAATAACAAGAGTGCCAAACAATATAAGCCATAATCATGTGATATTAGTTAAACCTTTCCTCAGAAGCAGTTTCTAAGTAAAAACAAGAGTAATGATTATTTTAAATTTTCTTTTTGAGTTGGAGAAAATGTATGAAAAAATACATTTTTCCACAAAATGATTGGGGAAAAAAAAGTAAATGAAAGTGAATGGAGCTACACCAGTTTTTACCAGCTGAAGTTCTGGCACAATATATTTAAATAATTTGCTATGACAATATTATCTGGATTAAGTCTCTAGAGGCAGAAGCCACATTCAATACCAATGAATTTCAATACGTATGCACCTGTCTGGAGTAGTTAAAATTCTTCCCACATGTAAGTTCAAAGAAGTATTCATAGTGCAAAGCAACTAATGTTTTTGTTCATGTAGCTTCTGTTTCTGATTTCAGAAGAGAAACAGAAGAAAATAACATCAATGGGTGGTGACATCAGATACAGCTATTGGCTGGCAGTGTGAATGTAAATACACATTTAGACAGTCAAGTTGAAAAAATACTATCTTGCATCATGGATAAGATCAGAACTCCAAGCCTGTTCCCCCAGAGGAAAAAGCAGAAAGGGATGCATCCTCCAATTTCTCTCAGCAGTTGTGAGATAAAGTTCAGTGAATTAGTAATTTTTATTATGGAGAGGAAAATGGGGGTGACTAGAAGGACATTCCTGATGGAGCTGGCAAGAAGAAAAGGTTTCAGGGTAGAAAATGAGTTAAGGTAGGAAAATCTTTATGTAAACAGAAAATCATATGCAGTAATGACTTAAAAACTTGCTGATTACGTTAGATAACTAAATTAGATATGCTGACAGCTAACCTTAGTATGTGCTGTATTCAAAGTATTTACTATAACAAAATTTGCAGAGGTACATGGGACTACTGCAGTTCTGAGGTAATCAGGTAAAATAGTCATGTTTTTTAGTAACAGATCTCTACACAACAAAGATATTGATAAATGCATTTCTTCAAGTGACTGTGATAAACATTTTATTTATTTATGTATTTGGTGTATAATCTTTATTCTTTCTACTAAGTGATTATTTCATATTTAGTAGATAACATGAATTTATCTTAAGGAAAGAAAATCCTAAAAGACAATAGGCTGCATGCAGGCATAAGCAAATATTCTAATCTTTGACCTCTGAGATCCAGAGTTCAAATTTGTCTTGGTCTGTCAAATTTAATGAGTTTGAACTTCTCAATGGACTTCTCTACTATGGAAAATCAAATAAATTTAGGGTCTGATCCTGCAAGTGTTACTCACTTGATTTACTCTTACTCATTTCTATAGTTTCATTGGAATCAGTGAGCCAGATATTCAGCGGGTGCTATTTGCAAAGCTCCATTGAAGCCAACTGAGCTATGCTGATTTATACCAACCAATGATTTGCTGGAATACTTTGGCCCATTGAAATCCAGTTATAGTTGGAACGAATCTAAATGTAATGGCCTATTCCTGAAAAGAAAAGGGAGACGTTGAATTTGCCTCTATAGAAACCATGAAAGATTGATAGGGAAATATTTCTTTCCAGTATCTCTGGTATTCCATTAAGTAATTCTTCCTCACTTGAACTGTCCTACTGAGTAACACACTTGGGAAGTGTTAGACATTGGCGTAGACTTTGGGACAATCTGCCATCTCTGTGTAGAAAGGCCCAGTACTGGAGTAGCAGGGATGTTGCATCGGAGGATTAAGGTGTACTGTCAATGATAAATTTATATATGGGTGCTGACACAGCATCTGTTCTACCTGCACTATGCCTGGTTTTACTTAGTGCAGTCAGCCTCCAATTTCATGAACATTTAAGTTAAAGAAAATCAATTTTTGTTCATGTCTGTATAAAATGCCTGCTAAACAGAATATGTATGAAAAACATGACTGGGGCTTCCCAATCTCAGCTCCTAAATATCCCATGTCACACCCATTCTTGTAAACTGTCCAGAGCTTAAGTATCGGGGGTAGCCATGTTAGTCTGTATCTACAAAAACAACAAGGAGTCCGGTGGCACTTTAAAGACTAACAGATTTACTTGGGCATAAAATTTTGTGGGTAAAAAACCTCACTTCTTCAGATGTATGGAGTGAAAATTACAGATGCAGGCCACTTGTGAGGTAACTCCCTTCTCTTCATGTGTCATTATATAATGCCTGCATCTGTAATTTTCACTCCATGCATCTGAAGAAATGAGATTTTTTACCCATGAAAGCTTATGCCCAAGTAAATCTGTTAGTCTTTAAGGTGCCACTGGACTCCTTGTTGTTTTTGTCCAGATCTTGTGACCGTGAAAGGCAGAAGCAGAAAAGGAGAAAACTAGAGGATGTAAACAGTTTACAAAACAAAATATAGGCAGGTACGGCATAGAATTAGGCAGTTAATGTCTGATCCAAAACCCATTGAAGTAGAAAAACTTCCTTTCACTTCAAACGGCTTTGGATCAGGACTCCGTTGAGGTGTATCTTAAAAGCTTCAGGTCTATGTGGGTTTCTGAGATGGAGGTTTCTTGCCAAAATTTCAAACTTTCTGAGAGGACACAGATTATACAACTTTTATTTGTCAGGAGTGGGCCAGTATGATTAAATTCAGTCTAGTTGCAACTGGAAAAAACAGAACTATAACTGTTGATTTTTGTTGTTGTCAAGAATGCTAGAGGAAACTCTAAATGTGTTACATTTTCTGCCAAGAATCAAGCACAGCTGTAGAGGTACCAGAGGAAACTGGTGCACAGCAACTAAACTGCTGCTGTGAGTATAACGATGGCAGAGTTCCCAGATCTGCAGCTTGGTATAAATACATTAAATATGAATATTTTATATAAGGTGAAATAAACCACAGGAAGCAGAAGCTCTATGTCTCTAACTGAATTTTTGTACACAAGTAAAAACATAACAGTTTTAATTAAAGGAGAACCTAACAGGGTTAAATAACAATAAACATAATATTGCCCACTCAATGGACTCACCTAGATTTGTCATCTTTTAGACTAAATTGAGATAGGCAACTTTTCTGATGCTCTGCTCTACAAGTTTTATGATATGAAAAAAGGGATTTTCTTCCACAGTGGAATTTTTTTAATTTACCTTTTCAAAATACAGCTCACTGTACATTTAGTACATTGGAAGATCATATAATAACAGTACCTTAGGAGGTGTAACTACAGGCTTTATGGACAGGACTAGCCCACTGAACATAGTGAAGTCAATGGGTTATTGATGTGAATAAGGGCCCCAGGACTTGAACCATACTTAGGAATGTGGCATGCTAATCTCTTAAAAATCTGTTATGGAATCTTGCTCTGTGCTGAAACATATGAAGTTTTGAGCTGGAAGTGTGTACTCTATACCCTTCCTTGAGAGTTCAGTGGAGTTAGTGCTAGTGTAAAGATGCCTGCTTGAACTGGAGAAATTCATGTTCTATTTTTCCATTGTCTTAGAGATTTCAGGTTTCAGTCTCCAATCCATGGCTGTGCATTTTACTAACCTGTTAATTGCTATATCCCACTCCAAGGTGATTGTATTTCAGTGGAGCTTTAGAGTGGTTGCACTTACAATTTCCTACTAGTTTGATAAATATTTCCTCTACATAATAGAGAATGCCAGCAGACCTGGTACAGACTTTGACTACTGGCAGCTTATGTGCTCAGGGTGTAAATAGTTTGTAAAGCATTTTTTTTCAAGCAACTAGAGATCATATTTGGGTCCTTCTCCAAGGCATTGCTGAACCTTCCCCTATTCATCCCTGTTCAAAAGGAGCAAATTTGGCTGTCTCACTCTACCTGATGAAATCCTCTTTTACAGTATCCTCCTTCTTGAATAGTGACAAGCGCCAGTTACAGTGCTCAAAGCATCCAAATATCCAATGTCTTTGTGACTTTTGAACAATTTGCATGGCCCTTTGCCTTTTTATTATTAGTACCCATTATTTCTGACTCCCAGTAGATCAGAGAAGATGTGAACATATTTTTATTCCTGTTTGTGAGAGATGGGAACTTCAATAAAAGAGGAAATATCAGGAAATGGCTGGGAACTGGGGGAGGGGGAAAATAGAGAAAGTGATTAAATCAAAAACCAGGGAACTAACAAGACAGGTGCCTAACTTCATCATTCAATTTCATGTTGCTCTCCTTGCCTTCGCTTTTGCTAGTTTTCATTTTGATTGTGAGTTCTTCAGGGCTGTGTTTAAAGTGCTTAGCACACTGCTGCTGCTGCTATACAAATAATCATAGTTGGCTACCTGCTTGGATATCCAGGAGATCAGCAGGGAAGTATGTTGCAGAGAGTGACGACTTCCCTGCTCTGACTCTGTCCACCTTCAGTAGTGGCATGCTATGACATTTTTAGAATGGCATGAAACAAGGTTTTAGATGACGGATAAATAGATTGTAAGCAGTGTTGTTATAACCATGTCGGTCCCAGGATATTAGAGACACAAGATGGGTGAGGTGATATCTTTTATTGGAACATCTTCTATTGGTGAGAGAGACAAACTTTTGGGCTACATAGAACTTTTATTCAGGTCTGGCTGGGAAAGGTACTCTGGGTTTCACAGCTAAAGGAACTGCTAATATATCTTCATAAATGTTGCTTTACAGGCAAAGGAGAAACACAAATAGAAAGTCATCAAGCACTGTGTCACCCTGCCCCTGCAACCTTGGGTGCCTTATATGCCTTGCTGTAGTAGTTTCCATTTGGGCTACTCACAAACCACCTTCCAGCATGCAGGCCACACCCTGAGCGTGTGTGTGTATGTGAAACTGCAGCCTGCCAGCCACACACTGGCTCTCACCAGCCTGGGTTATACTGTAGGGTGACCCCAACATACCCCCAGTCCCGGATCTTCCCTCAGAAATGTATGTTCTGTACTGCTCCCCCTTCTCCTGGACATTATTCTTTAAGGGAATAATATGCCAGTTTATTACCTTAAATAGTTACCCAGACACTTCAATTTAAACAGACTGGATTAGATAAAATAGTAAAACAAGTTTATTAACTGCAAAGAGAGAGATTTTAAGTGAGTACAAGTAATGAGGCATAAAAAGCAGAAATTGTTACAAGAAAAATAAAGATAAAATGCTTACTAGTGCCTAACTTAAGAAACTAAATTAGTTGCAAAGTAAACTTTCTCACCTCATGCTCTAGCAGATTACTGACTTTCAGATTGGGATCCCTGCACCAGAGTTCAACACCTGTTTCCTTTTGTCTTTTCAGGGTATGGAAAATGAGGTGGGTAGGGAGAGAGAGAGGAGTATCTTGAGGTGTTTGCCTCTGCTTTTTATAGTTTCAGTCCCATTCCAAACATTTCCAACAGAGAACCAAGAGACAAAGAATCTGTGTGGAAGGATGTTCCTTGCTTTTTTTTCTTCACCTGTTTGAGCTTCCTTTGTTTCCCTTCCTGCTTGATGATCTTGTTTACTGCATAAATGCAAATTAAGGCAAGCACACATTCCTTTGCTGAGGACCTCTTTTAGCAGGGCTGTGGGGTTTGGAACATGCGTTAATAACATCATACAGCAAATCTTATAACTTCACATACAATATTGCCACACATATTTTATCAGGATAATACTGACCACAAATTATGAGTTTTCAAATGATACATTACAAGGCATACCTCGTATAAAGATTATTACAATAGCGTGTAGGTGTGAATACAGGGGTGTATACTGGCACAGTCAGAAAACCCTTTGCTGAAGAAAACAATGGCGTGTCCCAATCTGTTGGATTTTGCACCACATTTTTAACAAGTTCAGTCTGATCTGCTTACAAGTTTGTACACATCTTGATTGCAAATATTATGTGCTAACTACTTCTGCTAAACTATCTGTTCAATCTTGTATTTAGCAGTGACACTCTGAACAGGGGCGGCTCCAGGCCCCAGCACGCCAAGCAAGTGCTTGGGGTGGCATGCCACGGGGGGCGCTCTGCCGGGAGGGCGGCAGGCAGGGTGCCTTCGGTGGCACGCCTGCGGGAGGTCCACCGGAGCTGCGGGACCGGTGACCGGCAGAGTGCCCCCCGCGGCATGACGCCGTGCTTGGGGCAGCGAAATGTCTAGAGCTGCCCCTGACTCTGAATACCTTTCCCAGATCTGAAGAAGAGCTCTGTGTAGCTCGAAAGCTTGTCCCTCTCACCAACAAAGTGGGTCCAATAAAAGATATTACCTCACCCAGATAAAAAGGTTTTTATCTAACATACATAACAGTTAATAAACCAAATATATTTGTTTTGGCAAATACTAGTAGTCAAATATAATGAAAGCTGAGAATATACAAATATGCGATTCCATTCTTACTTTTTTTTTTTTTTTAAGAAACTCCTTGGTAATCAAGTCCTAGGAATTTGGTAAGCTGTGCAGATACATAATCAGTTCTTTTTCAATGTCCAGGAAAGCCAATCTGGACAAGCATTTGCCACCCCTGGGCATTTGCCACCCCTGTTGCATGTAAATGTCTTAATGCTCTTTAAAGTTGAAAAAGATCTTTCTGCCATGGTTGTAAAGTAGGGAATAGTCAGAATTATGGCAGACAATTTGCTGACTTCAGAGAAGCAAGTGTGTAAATTCAGCATGTAAATAATTCTATACAAGTCAAATGCACCTTCTCCTTGCAGTTGTTCTAAGTTGTATGCAGCACACAGTTTGAAATGCAATTAATTAATATCAAAAAGTCAAATAAGATGCTTCTCGAGATTCGAGAACATCAACTCCAAAATGTGTCTGGAATTCTTATGAATCTTGTTGGATTCAGCAACTGGACTAACTGTTTGCTGACATTGTCAATAACCTCAAAGAAGAGACACTTATATGTAGCCTAGCTTTCTCTAGCTCTTTTTTTCCTGAGCTTCATGTGCAACTAGCTCCAACACCTCTTTCCAAAACTCGCCAAAAGTTTATTTCCTATGTCGAATTTGCTCTAATGTCTCACAAATCTGCTTGATACAAAATTCAATATAATACATCTGGGTTTGAAGAACGTCAAATTTCCCTTCTGTCACTTCAAATATATCACTGTAGAAACAAAGGAGAAACAGAAACTGAAAATCATTGAGCATGGTCAGAAAACCCTGGCTGAGGAAGAAGACTGAGCATCCCAACCTGCTGGATTTTGCACCACATTTTTGAAGAGTTCAGTCAGAGCTTCTCTGCTCTGCTTAACAGTTTGTACAAGCCTTAGTGAAAATTCCACCTTGTGGTACAAACAGAAGGCAGCCTCCATTGAACTATGTTGAAGAATTTCAGCCTGCTTTGAAGTTGGAGAGAAAAATGCAGATATTCCCTCTAAATTTTTGAAGAAAATCTGATATTCTCTGATATTGTTTGGTGCAAAACTGAGACCAAGATTTAAAACATGAGTGTAGCAATGAACAAAAAGTGCAGGGGGGGACATCTCACAAACACAGTTTCCAAAGCCCACTTATGTCACTTGCAATTACTGCTGCACCATCATATGTCTGACCTACCAACTTGTCTCCAAATTTAAAGTTCTGGCACACGGTCTCAACATGCTGTCAAAGGCCTGCTGCAGTTTGATTGTTGCTAACATCAGTAAAAGTAACCAAGCATTCTACATCACCACCATTCTTGGTCATGTAATGCAGCACAATCGAAAGCTGAGACTTATTGGCAATACAGTATCTGAGGTTTCATCAAGCAAACTAGCAAGAAAAGTTTGTGCTGCTAGCTCTGTTCTATCATGGATGATTCAGTTGTACACTTGCATGCCATAGCTACTTTTTTCTGATGCACAGCCAGCCAGGAAATCAGCTGCCTGAATATTCATGTTGCCTAGGCAACATGATGCAACTTGGAGTATTGCGTGCCTTCCCAACGAAACAAAAAGACAGCCAACACGAACAGATTGATTACATACAGAGCTTTGGAATGCTTCTAGCATAAAACATTTTTTTGTGAATTATGGGGCATGCAATACATGCATTGCATATATGCACTCCACTGACCACCGGGCCTTAATATTTAAATCCTTTGGAGCTCTGTCAGTGTCACGTTCTGGTGGAGAAATTTTCTCCTGGGCTGCACTTATCTGGGTCCTCTCCACTTATGGGAACAGAAGGGACAATTGAAGACTCTGTTAGCATCTATGCATTACATTTTGATGAGTACCTATGGTAGTTCCTTATGTGATGAAAAATGTGGTATCTCTCTCACGTGCTCAGAACCATACTCAGAAATACAGTTGGCTAAACCCTGTTAAATTTTTAGAAATCAATCATAAGCGTGTTTTGGTCTTTTTGTTGCTTCCCATACAGCAAAAACATATCTGTGTAAGGATGGAATGACTGAATAGAACACATAATCTCTAGAAGCTGAGGTAGTCATTCGTCATACTATGTCTAATAATTCTTTATCATGTACTTCTGTCATGAATAGTCAACGGAAACAACCTCATCACCTACATCGCTTCCAGAGGAACTGGTCTCCCGCCTCAAGGGAACAGTTCCAGAAAGAGCAGGAAGCTGATGACAGCCTCAAGAAAGCATGGGCGGCGGCACACAGCAACCCACCGCCTCTCAGCTCTACTACCCGATCCCGGTTCGTTGTGGAGAACGGACTGTTATACAAGGAATTTCTTTCTGGTGGACACCAGGAGGGCTGGCATCCTCAAAAACGGTTGCTCGTTCCGACCAAGTACCGGGAAAAGCTCTTAAGCTTAGCCCATGATCACCCTAGTGGCCATTCTGGGGTGAAACGAAGCAAAGACAGGTTGGGAAGGTCCTTTGACTGGGAGGGGATGGGCAAGGCGGTAACCACTTACGTCCGGTCTTGTAAGGTATGCCAAACGGTAGGAAAACCCCAAGACCAGATCAAGGCCCCTCTCCAACCACTTCCCATAATGGAGGTCCCATTTCAGCGAGTAGCTGTGGATATTATGGGTCCTTTCCCAAAGAAGACCCCCAGAGGAAAGCAGTACATACTGACTTTTGTGGACTTTGCTACCAGATGGCCGGAAGCAGTAGCTCTAGGCAACACCAGGGCTAACACTGTGTGCCAGGCCTTAACTGACATTTTTACCAGGGTGGGTTGGCCCTCTGAAATTCTTACAGATTCGGGAACAAACTTCCTATCAGGGACCATGAAAGACCTGTGGGAAACTCATGGGGTGCATCACTTGGTTGCCACCCCGTACCATCACCAAACTAATGGCCTAGTGGAAAGGTTCAATGGAACTTTGGGGGCCATGATCCGCAAATTCGTCAATGAACACTCCAATAATTGGGATCTAGTGTTACAACAGTTGCTGTTTGCCTACAGGGCTGTTCCACATCCCAGTTTAGGATTCTCACCATTCGAGCTGGTGTATGGCCATGAGGTTAAGGGGCCATTACAGCTGGTAAAGCAGCAATGGGAGGGGTTTACACCTCCTCCAGGGACTAACATTCTGGACTTTGTAAGCAACCTTCAAAACACCCTCCGAGACTCTTGGGCCCTTGCTCGAGAGAGCTTAAAGGATGCTCAAGCGGAGCAAAAGGTCTGGTATGATCGACATGCCAAGGAGCGGTCCTTCAAGGTAGGAGACCAGGTCATGGTCTTGAAGGCGCAACAAGCCCATAAGATGGAAGCGTCCTGGGAAGGACCATACGTGGTTCAGGAGCGCCTGGGAGCTGTTAACTACCTCATAGCATTCCCTGATTCCTCTTTAAAGCCTAAAGTGTTTCATGTTAACTCTCTAAAGCCCTTTTATCCCAGAGAATTACAGGTCTGTCACTTTACAGTTCAGGAAGGAGATGACACCGAGTGGCCTGAAGGTGTCTACTACGAAGGTAAAAGAAATGGTGGTGTGGAAGAGGTGACCCTCTCCACAACCCTACAACGTCTACAGCGGCAACAGATCAAGGGACTGTGCACTGACTTCGACCCCTTGTTCTCAGCCAAACCAGGACGGACTGAGCAAACCTGTCACTCCATTGACACAGGTAATGCTCACCCGATTAGAACACCACCCTACCGGGTGTCACCTCATGCCAAAGTTGCTATTAAACAGGAGATTGACAACATGTTGGAGATGGGTATCATCCGCCCTTCTACCAGTGCATGGGCATCTCCAGTGGTTCTGGTTCCCAAACCAGATGGGGAAATACGCTTTTGTGTGGACTACCGTAAGCTCAATGCTGTAACTCGTCCAGACAACTATCCAATGCCACGCACTGATGAGCTATTGGAAAAGTTGGGACGTGCCCAGTTCATCTCTACCATTGATTTAACCAAGGGATACTGGCAGGTACCACTAGATGAACCCGCCAGGGAAAAATCTGCCTTCATCACCCATGCAGGGGTGTATGAGTTTACTGTGCTTCCATTCGGACTGCGGAATGCACCTGCCACCTTCCAAAGGCTGGTGGATGGTCTACTAGCAGGATTGGAAGACTGTGCAGTTGCATACCTCGATGATGTGGCCATTTTTTCTGATTCATGGCCCGAACACCTAGAACATTTGAAAATGGTTTTAGAGCGCATCAGGCAGGCAGGACTAACTGTTAAGGCCAAAAAGTGTCAAATAGGCCACAACAGAGTGACTTACCTAGGACACCAGGTGGGTCAAGGAACCATCAACCCCCTACAGGCCAAGGTGGAGGCTATCCAACAGTGGCCTGTCCCAAGGTCAAAGAAACAGGTCCAATCCTTCTTAGGTTTGGCCGGATATTACAGGCGATTTGTACCACACTACAGCCAAATCGCTGCCCCACTAACTGATCTGACCAGGAAAACCCAGCCAAATGCAGTTAAGTGGACTGATGAGTGTCAGAAAGCCTTTACCCAGCTTAAGGCGATGCTCATGTCGGACCCTGTATTAAGGGCCCCAGACTTTGACAAACCCTTCCTAGTTACCACCGATGCATCTGAACGTGGGGTAGGAGCGGTCCTAATGCAGGAAGGACCAGATCACAACTTCCATCCTGTCGTATTTCTCAGCAAGAAACTGTCTGAGAGGGAAAGCCACTGGTCCATCAGTGAAAAAGAATGTTACGCCATTGTGTATGCCTTGGAAAAGCTACGCCCATACGTTTGGGGCCGGCAGTTCCAGCTACAAACTGACCATGCTGCGCTAAAGTGGCTTCACACCAACAAGGGAAACAACAAGAAACTTCTCCGCTGGAGCTTAGCTCTCCAAGACTTTGACTTTGACATTCAACACATTTCAGGAGCTTCCAACAAAGTTGCTGATGCACTCTCTCGTGAAAGTTTCCCAGAATCAAGTGGCTAAAAAGTGTTATTAACATGTTTTCATGCTTTGTAGTCTATGTAATAGTGCATGTGTTTTATTGCTCTGTTTGTTTTTACAGTTCTAGGAGGAAATCGCCGCCAGTGGATCCCACTGTAGCGATTTGGGGGGCGTGTCATGAATAGTTAGTAAAGGGTTAAAACATAGTACCTGGTGGACACCTGACCTGAGGACCAATCAGGGAAGAGAATTTGAAACTCCTAGGAGGGAACTTTTCCCTCTGTTTGGGGGGGGTCTTTGTCTTTAGCCGTCTGGAGTTACAAGGGTCCAGATGTTTTAATCAAGTCTACAAGTTTCCACCTTTCTGAACTAATTTCTTCTAGTCAAGATAGTGAGTATTAGAAAGATACGTTGTGTCCTCACCTAATAATCCTATGCTTGCAATTCTGTGTGTTTGTTATTGATTATTCTTATTCTGCTGTTTTGTGTACTGAGAAAGAGAGAGGATTCTCTCCAAAACTTAGCAAGGTTATACCCTATGAGTGTCCAGCTTGGGCTCATAGAGATTCTGTATTTTCTTGTTTTCCTTTTAATAAATTCTTTCTATAAAGACTTGATTAAATCCCTTCTACTGTGGATAGGGGGAGGGGCGAAGACACTCTCTCGGCGGTGAGACAGGCTTATCTCCGGGCAGAGAAGGGAGGGGGGAGATAGTTCCTCCTGGGTTTGATTCAAACAGTTGAATCAGGTATCTCTTTCCAGTGGCTAGGAGAGAGAGAGGGGGGGAGGTTTCCCTCCGATGAGTGGATCTGTATTTCCCCAGGGAACGTCTCTGGAAAGGGGAGTGGGAGGGGGAATATAGGGGTGTCTCGGCCCACGTAATCGACCGAGTGGTGGCAGCCTGAAGGAGACCTACCCTAGGATTTTGGGGTGGGGGGAAGACATGCGGGTCCTCACTTTGAAACCGCCCAGTTTCAAGTGAGGGTAGACCCCTGACAACTTCAGATACAGCAAGTAAAATTTTATTGTAGTGACTTTTCTGGTCCCCTATTTCTATTACATTCTAAAACTATATATCATCTGGTATATTAGATAGTAAGCGACTTACATTATATGATGTGCAGTGTAGCACAGTTGCCAACGTTCACGTGGTAAATAAGCACCCTGATTTTCACAATAAGCCAAAAAAACAAGCTAATCCCATTTCAAAACAATAAGCCAAAAAAACAAGCCAATCCTTAAGAATCCCAACACTCTCTGTGACTAGATCCCCCCAGCGTGCAGTCTGGGACTGGTGGGCCCATTGTGCATCCCTGACTCTCTCCCCACTTTGCTCCTGCTTGCCCCCCCCCCGCCCCTGCTTTCTGGGAGCCAATAAAGCTAAAAACTAGCCAACAAGCAACTCACGCCAGTTAAGACAAAAACAAGCCCGATGTCTGTTTTTTGCACGGGTTTGGCATGTCTACAGTGTAGTTGTAGCCGTGTCAGTTCCAGAATATTAGAGAGACAAGGTGGGTGAGAACACCTTTTACAGAACCAACTTCTGTTAATGAGAGAGACAAGCGTTCGAGCTACACAGTGTAGCCTATCTCTCTCACCAACAGAACTTGGTCTAATAAAAGATATTACCTCACGCGC
Organism: Mauremys mutica; assembly: GCF_020497125.1. Lineage (NCBI taxonomy): Eukaryota > Metazoa > Chordata > Testudines > Geoemydidae > Mauremys > Mauremys mutica. Next base: position 99,707,119 of record NC_059078.1, read on the forward strand.
CGTGTCTCTCTTACCTTAAACTCTCAATGTTAAGCTAAACTAAACCTGGACATCAAAACAGCCAGGAGGTGGCCTTCAGACAAGATTTATAATTCATACGGTTTCTATCATGTGCACACTTGCTACTGCCATTTAAATACTTTATTTAGGTACAGAAGATTTAAGTTTATTAAAAATATTAGCAACTGTGGAACTTTAAAGGATTCTGTTTGGTAGATTTTGAAGTATTATGAAAGTCTCATCTTTGACCGGGAATTTTATTTTTCTCAGGGCTGGCAGGTAACATAAAACAGCCTCTTCATTATAATATTGCTTGTGTAATATCTTCCAAGTTGCAAAAATAAGTGTAATAGAATAGTGTCTTACAGAAGTTAAATGATGCTGAAAGGATGAAAATGCTGCACTTATAAAAGCTGTCATGCTAAAAAAATTTTCTTGAACTAGATTCACTGAATGGAAAACAAATATTGTGATATGAAAACACGACACACTTCCTGCATCCTGACATAAACTATATAAGACATTTTTCAGGGAGAGCATGTCAATATTGAATAGCAGCATTGTAGCTGTCTACAACTGGATTCAGAAAAAAGAAAACCTCATCTTAATTTTTTCCTTTATAGTGATTCTGTCACTCACATTGTGGCAGAGAACAATTCTTGTGCTGAAGTTTTGGAATGGCTGAGAGGACACAAGATGAGGGACAGTTCAAGGTTCGAACTCCTTGATATCTCTTGGTTCACAGCTTGCATGGAAGCTGGAAAACCAGTGGATTCAGAGAAAAAACATCGACTCATGGTAAGTCAGATACTTCAGTGTGAATGCAGGTTGTTTGACAATAAGCTTAAAAGTTAGGCTAATCAGGCAACTGTCACTTTCCTTCAGTGTAAACTTGGGGTATGTCTACACTACCCGCTGGATCGGAGGGTAGTGATCGATCTATTGGCGATCAATTTATCGCTTCTAGTGTAGATGCGGATAAATCGATCTCCGATCACTCTGCCGTCGACTCTGGAACTCCACCACACTGAGAGGTGGAAGCAGAGTTGACGGGGGAGCAGCGGCCGTCGATCCTGCGCCACAAGGACACAAAGTAAGTGATTCTAAGTCAATCTAAGATACGTTGACTTCAGCTATGCTATTCTTGTTGCTGAAGTTGCGTATCTTAGATCGATTCCCCCCCAGTGTAGACCAGGCCTTGCTGTTGTGAATTTGCATTTAAATACTGGTATGTTTAAATGCTTGCTTGAAAAATTCATATTGTTTTAATAAATTCAAAGGAAAATCCTTTTAGATAGTCATAGTTACCATGATCTGGTGTATTAGTACTGAAATAATACTGTTCATCATTCATATAAATTTGGTGCCATTAAAGGAAAAAATTACCTCACTCAAGAATTTACTTTTTGGTATTTGTGATATTCCCACAAATACTTAAAATGGTAAATACCTCAGACAACATGGTAAATATAACTACGCTGGGTGGTACATGTCCCATTTTAATAACTCCCACTGTAATATTTTGCATTTTCAAAACAATGTACAAACATTTAAACCTGTACTGTGTAGAATTGATCTATGTGCCCCTGAGAATCTGTGAAAGGACTGGTGATGTAAGCTGTGTGTAAAGGAGTAGTCATTGGAATTTAATATTATAGACTTGGTACTAGTGAGGAAAAATATGGTAGGGAATACAGGGGTTGTTTTATTGTATTGTGTCACAGAAAGATCTGTACTGAAGAGGATACTATAGTATTTTTTCCCTATTTTGCGAATAGTGCAGGACCCCTATTGTTGTGGATTGTGACATAGTAAACCGTTCTTAGAACTGCACTATAGCTGATAAGGTAATACTGCAGTCAGGGTTTTAGTATTAAATGGTGTTATTCTGTAGTACCGCTGCAGGCTGCACACTGTGGAGTGTGATGTACAGTGACAATATCCCTGACAATATCCCTACAAGCTGTGTACTGAAGATGGTGACTTAGTACCACTGGATGATTTACAGCAGTGATACTCAGACCTGCATGGTTCAGGAGCCAAATTAGTGAGAAACATTACCCAAAAGAGCCACAGTAGTGTGAATTCATTGTTTCATTTACTATAGTACTATATATTCATATTCAAACAGTATGACAGAAGAAATATTTTGTTTGTGTTTGCGTATATATATATATATTCTCACAGCAAAATGACTGACCGAGTATTATATTGAGTACAATTGGTTAATAATGTAGTAAAAACATACGTATGTTGGCAGAGGTAGGGGCCTGATCCAGAGCCCTTTGAAATCAATGAGAAGATGTCTATTGACTTTCAAAGGGCTAGGATTAGGTAACTCTAGTACCACTGTAGAGCTATATTGTAGAAAGTGATGGACAATAGGACCCTACAAAATTTGCAGTGTATAGCTTAGTGTTGTGTATAATATGTACAAATAATCCAGCAATGTCATTTTTTTCTTTTTATTCCTCTTCTTCTTGTTTATTAAAATATGAAGAATGATCTTCCTATTAAATACCCCTGAAATACTGTGGTTCCTGGGTCACTTTCCAGTGCCAGAAACCAAATCCTGATACGGAATCTAGTCTCTGAGATTTAAGATGGGAGAATGCCTGTTTAGTAAGATTTTAAAAAATGAGTACACCAGGTGGCACTATTGCTCTCAGGCTCAGAATAATATGGTAGCATGTGTTTATATTTTTATTGCTCATTTTTCACTGAACCTGCTGAAGGGAAAATGCTCTAAATAAATTCAAGCAGATCATAAATAAAAACAAAATACCATATAATTATCACATTATGCAATCTCTCAGAGAGAGAGAGAGAGAGAGAGGTCATGAAGGTATGAATTCTGGATTACTTTCAAACTTAACTGACTGAAAATGTTCAAAAAAGCAAAACTAAACCGAACCTTTAGACTTTGTTGAGTATTTAACTTTGAGATGCAGAGTTAAACCAAATGCCCCATTATTTACTTTCAATTTAATGTTGGCAACATTTAAATTCCCACAGCTTCAAATTTTCAAGAAAATATGCTAATATAGGCTGTGATTTTTTTTTTAAGGGAGGGAGTTCAAATAAACTTTGGTAAAGTTTAATTTCTTATCCGGATATCAATAAAAACCCTAGTGAACAGTAATCTGCATTAGTTTTCTTGCATGTACAGTAAGAGGTTCTATCTGGATTTCTGGAAGAGCTAGCCTTACTGAAAAAGCAAGTAATACTAAGGTATGATCATTATGTAACTGTGAGACCAATTCTGCAAGTGAGATCTTCCACTTATATCAGGGAATAAATATTTCATACAAATAAATGCAGAGCCTAATAAGCACAGTACCATGTAGTTATAAATGTGTGTAATAGTTAACTTAAAATATGCATCATTTAGATAGATCTTAAAGTAATAAATACTTTTGTACAATAAAATATTTTAAATACAGGAAAGAAAAGAGAATGTAGTAGTTCAGCAAATTTAAAACAGTCTCATCATGACTGTGTTACCAGGAAAGGCTCTGTACAGCATTCCTTCTGCGTCAAGGAATGAGAGAGGCATGAAATCAAGGTTCACTGTTTATTAAAATACTAGGCCAAATCCATGTCTCATGTAATTGGAGTTACACCACGTACAAATTTGGCCCATTATAATAGTCTTGTTAAATGTAAAATGAATGTGAATTTGAAAAATCTAAGCTCAGGCTGTATCATGAAGGGTCCTTTTCTAAAAAGAATGGATGGCAGTGGGTAAAAATTTTGTGGGCAATCCTGGTCCCACTGAAGTCAATGGCAAAATTCCCATTTACTTCATAGCATCAAGATTTCACCCTTCTGGTTTTATTGGTTTATTTGGGTTGCTGGGGTTCCTCCAGGACTTTTGTTTTAATTACTAGAAGGTAATGTCCATGTCCATGCCCGTGCATAACAAGGGAATAAAAACAGGCTTACAGACCATTATGTAATAAATTAATTAAAACCTCTTTAAAATACAGTTTTCTCTGATTGTGAATACCTTGTGAGGTACTCTGATACTGAAGTGATGGACACAATATAAAAACCAGAACTAAGCTGATAGGAGTTCTTACTGTAATATCTTACTATTCATACTGTAATAATTAGCCTTTGCGGCTGCCAGCTGCTGTTACATTTCCTAGGCTCTTCAGATGTGGTGATTAAGCCTCATCTTTAAAGGAAAATCAAAATATTTCTCTGTTCTACAGACTACTTATTAGGGCTTCTGCCCCACCTTCAACAAAGAATCCCTCAATGCACCTAGCCTGAACATCATATTTCAATCAGTTTTGTTGACAGTGACAGCAATGACATGGTCAAGTAGCCTTCGCAGATGTTGTAATGCACTGGGGCTCCTCAAATGTTGGGATGCAGTGATGTTTCCTGGCTAATGTCAATAAAACATATAACACAACAAGGAAGCTTTAAAGAGAAAGGGGATAATAAGAAAATAAAGATTAAGTCATGAGGCTTAGGGAACAGAATGGGAGAAATATTTCATGTGGTGCTGACACCCCCACAAACAAACTGAAAACGGGAAACTACCCTGATAAACCCATCCCCACCCTGTCCTCTTCTCCCCACTCATACAGTTCTGAAAGTGAGCATAGCTTGTTAGTATGAGTTTTCCATCTTCTTGATCTATGCAGCTGGATCCACGTAGCTAATAAAAATGTGTCAGGCTGACCTTGCTGCTGAATGAATTGGCCTGTGATAGGGTCAATAATATCCATAACTGCTGATTATTTTTTGGGGGGGAATTTAGTCCTTAGTTGGCAAGGGGTTAGGTTTCAGCACTTATATGCAGTAATTACATTTGAAAGATTTAGTTTGGACTGTGGTAGATATCGTGGTGTACTGCAGTCCTGTAAAGATGAAAAGTAGTAATGTGGTCATAAAGGGATTAATTGGGTTGCTCAGATTATTATGGGTTGGAGCCATGCTACACTTTTCCTTTACTTACTGTTTAGGTAATGTCTGTTTTCACCCTCTCTGTTGCTATGCTGTTGAAAAAAGCAACAGATTCCTGGGCTGCCGTCCTCTTCCAAGTGTGTTCATAGAATCATAGAATATCAAGGTTGGAAGGGACCTCAGGAGGTCATCTAGTCCAACCCCCTGCTCAAAGCAGGACCAGTTCCCAACTAAATCATCCCAGCCAGGGCTTTGTCAAGCCTGACCTTAAAAACCTCTAAGGAAGGACATTCCACCACCTCCCTAGGTTACCCATTCCAGTGCTTCACCACCCTCCTAATGAAAAAGTTTTTCCTAATATCCAACCTAAACCTCCCCCACTGCAACTTGAGACCATTACTCCTTGTTCTGTCATCAGGTACCACTGAGAACAGTCTAGATCCATCCTCTTTGGAACCCCCTTTCAGGTAGTTGAAAGCAGCTATCAAATCCCCCCTCATTCTTCTCTTCTGCAGACTAAACAATCCCAGTTCTCTCAGCCTCTACTCGTAGGTCATGTGCTCCAGCCTCCTAATAATTTTTATTGCCCTCCGCTGGACTCTTTCCAATTTGTCCACATCCTTCTTGTAGTGTGGAGCCCAAAACTGGACACAGTACTCCAGATGAGGCCTCACCAATGTCGAATAGAGGGGAATGATCACGTCCCTCGATCTGCTGGCAATACCCTTACTTATACAGCCTAAAATGCCATTAGCCTTCTTGGCAACAAGGGCACACTGTCGACTCATATCCAGCTTCTCATCCACTGTAACCCCTAGGTCCTTTTCTGCAGAACTGCTTCTTAGCCATTCGGTCCCTAGTCTGTAACAGTGAATGGGATTTTTCCGTCCTAAGTGCAGGACTCTGCATTTGTCCTTATTGAACCTCATTAGGTTTCTTTTGGCCCAGCCCTCTAATTTGTCTAGGTCCCTCTGTGTCCTGTCCCTACCCTCCAGCTTATCTACCACTCCTCCCAGTTTAGTGTCATCTGAGTGTTATGCACTGAGTAGTTCCTTTACAAAAGAAAGATACTAGCATACCCTCAAAAATAACACAAAAGTATCTGTGGTTAACCTAAGCCACACTGGGGACTCATCACTTGGAAGTAACAGAGGAGGAGAAGGACCTCGGAGTATTGGTTGATCACAGGATGACTATGAGCCGCCAATGTGATATGACCGTGAAAAAAGCTAATGCAGTCTTGGGATGCATTAGGTGAGGTATTTCCAGTAGAGATAAGGAGGTGTTAGTACTGTTATACAAGGCACTGGTGAGACCTCATCTGGAATATTGTGTGCAGTTCTGATCTCTCATGTTTAGGAAGGATGAATTCAAACTGGAACAGGTACAGAGAAGGGCTACTAGGATGATCCGAGCAATGAAAAACCTGTCTTTATGAAAGGAGACTCAAAGAGCTCGGCTTGTTTAGCCTAACCAAAAGAAGGCTGAGGGGAGATATGATTGCTCTCTATAAATATATCAGAGGGATAAATACCAGGGAGGAAGAGGAATTATTTAAGCTCAGTACCTATGTGGACAGAAGAACAAATGGATATAAACTGGCCATCAGGAAGTTTAGACTTGAAATTAGAAGAAGGTTTCTAACCATTAGAGGAGTGAAGTTCTGGAACAGCCTTCCAAGAGGAGCGGTGGAGGCAAAAGACATATCTGGCTTCAAGACTAAGCTTGATAAGTTTTTGGAAGGGATGGTATGATGGGATAACCTAATTCTGGCAATTAATTGATCTTTGACTATTAGCGGTAAATATGCCCAATGGCCTGTGATGGGACACTAGATAGGGTGGGATCTGAGTTACTGCAGAGAATTCTTTCCTGGGCTTCTGGCTGGTGAGTCTTGCCCACATGCTCAGGGTTTAGCTGATCGCCATATCTGGGGTTGGGAAGGAATTTTCCTCCAGGGCAGATTGGCAGAGGCCCTGGGTTTTTTTTTTTTTTTTTTTTGCATTCCTCTGCAGCATTGGGCATGAGTCACTTGCTGGAGGATTCTCTGCACCTTGAAGTCTTTAAACCACAAGCTGATGACTTAAGTAGCTCAGCCATAGGTCAGGGGTTTGTTATAGGAGTGGGTGGATGAGATTCTGTGGCCTGCATTGTGCAGGAGGTCAGACTAGAATATCACAATGGTGCCTTTTGACCTTGAAGTCTGTGAACAAAACATGGACACTATTCACAAATCAGAGTAAAGTTAGAGAGAGATTTAACCTCTAAGAAGCTCCCATGCCCTTTACAGCACACCGTAAATTGCAGCTTTACCCATCACTTTTACTCTGACTCCCCTTTTTGAGCCAATATTGTAAGATCTCTAGTATGGCACTAAATTTGCACAAATGAGGTAAAAGCTGTTTTGTTGCTGTTTTGAACAATAAACATGTTGAATCTGAGGCGGTTAGCCAGAGGAAGTGGGGGATTTTCCAAATCACCATTGGGATTTGGATGCCCTTTTCTCATTAAAATGATCGAGTATCTAAATCTCTTGGGCGGATCTGGAAAATTTCAGCCATATTATCCATATTGTATGCAGAACCCAGGCACTGGTGCAGGTCAGTAACTGACTGCAAAGTATCCAAACTTCAGATAACCCAAGATTTAAAGACAGAAGACAGAAAGTGAAGGGAGTGATGGAAGGCATCCAAGTGAGTATGGTCACACCTCAGTTTAAATACACAGATCAATAGAGCTTGAGGCTGTGGTAGTAAGTGTCTAGTGGCTATCTTCACTGAAATAAAAACATTCATGGATAATACGTAAAAAGCGCTCTTTTATTAAATCAGTGAACAAATTGCATTCCTTCTATCTATACGTTCATAGATAAGACAGTTGTGGTTTTTCTAAGAATGTATTCCCCATTCTGCAGCATACTCTCACCACTTTTTTAGTGCAGCTTGGCTTGTGTTCACACAATATACTGTGTTTAAAAAACATTAAATCTTGTTCATTCTCTCTTTAACATTATACTTTTCTTTGTTCCTCTCATATATGTCTTTGTGTCTGCATTGATTAAAAAAATTAAAATAGAGCAAAGTAGGCCTTTCCAAGGTTAGCCATGAACCTAGGACTCTCTTACACTGTAACCAACTGCAGTGAGACTAAGATATTCTTTGGCTCATGAAGCACTGAAAGTATCATTGTAAAAGGAATGACAATGAGCTTCTCTGTTCAGAATACTGCCATCTTAATGGTTCACTTCTACTATATGGGCTCCGTTTGGCTGAATTTATCTCACATTCAGAAAAAAGAGATGGAAAATGAGAGCAGCATTCATTTGCACCTGTTTTGGCTAAAACCCAGAGATTTGGTCTTATCCAATTAGATATTTTATATTTCTAGCATTAAAGAATCAGGAGTTCAGTACCTACACTTCTATAAAAGAGGAAAGGAAATGGAGACATGACTAAGAGGCTGGCATTCTTCCCATACGTGGAAGTAACAAGCACTATAGCAGGGAAATTTATACAGAGAAACAGAGCTTTCGAAAGGTTTAAAACTCTTTTTCTCACATGCACCCTAATGGAAAATATGTGTAGATGTTCTGTAGCAGTTGTGTAGATATTATGAGCTACTTGTCAAAGCAACTAGGATACCTACATACCAGGGCATTTTCAAATTGCTTTGGCCCTTATTTAATTGACCATAATCTGAATTTTATAGGCAAGAGCAATCTAGAGCTATGGAAGAGAGAGATTAATAGATACTTTTCAATCCTATTAGTAGCTGTTTCTATACAGTGCAGTAAATTGGCTGGCAGTGGCAGGGCAAAATGTGTGGTTGGGGTTGGGGAGCTGCAGTCAGGGATGGCTCCAGGCCCCAGCACGCCAAGCGCATGGTTGGGGTGGCATGCTGCGGGGGGGCCGCTCTGCCAGTCGCCAGGAGGGCGGCAGGCAGGCAGCCTTCAGCGGCATGCCTGCAGAGGGTCCGCTGGTCCCGTGGCTCTGGTGGACCTCCCGCAGGCGTGCCTGCCGAGGGTCCGCTGGTCCCACGGCTTCGGTGGAGCCGCGGGACCAGCAGACCCTCCGCAGGCACGCCTGCGGGAGGTCCACCGGAGCCGTGGGACCGGCGACCAGCAGAGCGCCCCCCGCGGCATGCCGCCGTGCTTGGGGCGGCGAAATGTCTAGAGCCGCCCCTGGCTGCAGTGTAATTCTTGCTGGACAGAGATATTTGGATTTGTCCCATAATCTATACAAACAATAATCTCCCATCTGTTCGCCACACTAAAAAGCAAAATAAACCTTGCTCTTATGTTTTGTTGATGATAGAAAGACAATTTCTTTAGTGTTCATGCAGGCACCTTAACGGGCCCTACAAATCAGACTACAGTAATTATAGTTTGCATACTTTTTTCTACTGATTTCTGTCCCAAGTTTGTTCTGTTAATTATATAACTAGGTCTTGTTAATTAAAAACATAACCTTTGTGGATACTAATGGTGGGAAAAAGCTCATATAATTTTCCAAAGGCAGGATGTGAATGTGCCATCTTACCATTCTCTTGGACACATAGGAAGAGTTTCTGCTTTTTTATTGCTCTTGATATGTTCTCAGCCTACCTGCCTGATATCGGGATTCAATTCCACCATGGATTATTCTTCTCAGGACTCCAGTTCTTGGATAGCTGCCTTTGCAGCCTAATGAAAATAATGCCTTACTATATATTCCATTCAGTAACATTCTTTTTGTTCACCATCTTCCCAGTGGCATTGTACATTAGCTATAATCAATCATAGTGCTTATGATTTAAAGTCAGTTTAAAAGTGTCATTCATGAAAGTATACAAGAGTGGCAGAGTAATGCTGCTGACCCTCACTGAAACACTTTTTGGCTATTCACTATAACAGCCTTAGACAGACAGGCAATAAGTTCCTTCCTTTCAAAATTGTCAGTAAATTCTCTTTCTTCAGCAGCATAAAAATTACCTTGAGTTTCTGAGAGTACCATTACATAACCGGATGAATTCTTCTATTCTCCACTGGCTCATATCCAATGGCAGCTTTTACATGAAATAATATATACATAATAGCTTATTTAGTGTGGTTGAAATTGTCCCTTTGCTTACATATTATAGAGAAAGTGGTCATCTTTCCATTGTTGAGGTGGAAGCAAACTTCCCCTTATAAGCCTGATTTTTTGTCTTCCTCTCTGACTTCACCAGTATTAAACCAGTTCAACTGGAGTATGTGTAATGACAATTTATGTTCTTTCAACCTTAACTATTCTAGTTTGGGAATCTTGCTTCACTAACAAAGAAAGCAGTGCTATTTAGGTCATACCTACTGGTGTTAGCACCACAGTATAGATGCTTCCTACATTGATGGAATGGGGTTTCTCTATCCCTGTAGATAATCTACTGTCCTGAGTGGCGGTAGGTAGGTCAAAGAATTCTTTCATCAGCCTTGCTGCATCTACTTTGGGGGTTAGGTTGGTGCAACTACAGTGGTCAGGAGTGTGAATTTTTCATACCCTTCAGCAACATAGCTATGTCAATCTAAATTTTAAGCAAAGACCAAAGCCTTCATGTTTACACTGCATGGGAATAGTCTCTTCCAACTCCACTACTGACCTGCTGCATAACCTTGTGAAAGTTGCTTAACTTCTCTCTGCCTCATTTTCCCTTTTGGAAACTAGGGGTAATAATATTTACTTATTCTTGTTAATATTTCAATGGGGGTAGAGAGATCTATGCAGGTATTTTATACCTCGCACTTCTGTTGGGGATGAAAAAGTGGGGAAAAGTTTCATGGGATGGAGGGGGAGGACTATCACATTTTTCCAGTTCAAGTACTGACTTTTATGTAAAGTATTTTGAGATCCTTGGACATAAATCATAGGTAAGTGTAAAGTAATAATAAAAATATATTTATGGCAGCAACTAGAATATAAGCAAATGTTTGATTTAAGCAGTTGCTTAATGGCTTGTCATTATTTATCTTCTCTGCAATGTCCTTGTAATCCAGCGCTGGTTGATTCGAATGATCCATTGAGTTTTCAAGTAATTGCTACGGCCAATAAAAATCTACATGCATGGTGTTTCTGGAGAAATAGAGCACGCATGGTAATTGCCGCAGAAATCAGTTTTCTCAATGGATTGTAGGAAAGTTATTTGTTTTCCCAGGAAAATGTTAAGTTAAGGTATTGCAAATGAAATTAATGGATGATTTCACTATTCTGTTGTTTTGGGAGCATATTTTTGGTGTTCCAGACTATTTGACAGACTCTATAATTTTTTCCTCCTCTCTGTTCAGGTGCAACAAGCTTATCCTGCTACTTCGGATACACCTGAATCAGAAACTTCAACATTTGTTGCAGGCACAGTCTCCCAGTATGCATGTCAGAGGAGGACCACCTTAAATAACTGCAACAAAAAGTTCACGGTAATAGATTTTCCATGAAACCTACAGCTGAGGAAAGTAAACTAATATAGTTCTTGTGTCAATGTCATCCACATTACAGTTGACAAATTCACAATGAAATGTGCACCATGAGGAGTGGAATTTATGAACCTGACGAATCTAAAGTTAAATTGATCTTAAGTGTAGGGCTGTCAAATGATTAAAAAATTAATTGTGATTAATCGAGCTGTTAAACAAAAATAGAATTCCATTTATATAAATATTTGTCAAGTATCAGAAGGGTAGCCATGGTAGTCTGTATCCACAAAAACAACGAGGCATCTGGTGGTACCTTAAAGCCTAACAGATTTATTTGGGCACAAGCTTTTGTGGCTAAAAGCCCCCACTGCATCTGAAGAAGTGGGGGGGGGGTTAACCCATGAAAGCTTATGCCCAAATAAATCTGTTAGTCTTTAAGATGCCACCGGACTCCTCATTATAAATATTTGTGGATGTTTTTCTACATGTTAAAATATATTGATTTCACTTACAACACAGAATATAAAGTATACAGTGCTCACTTTATATTTATTTTTATTATAAATATTTGCACTATAAAAATAAAAGAAATAGTATTTTTCAATTCAGTTAATACAAGTACTGTAGTGCAATCTCTTTATCATGAAAGTTGAACTTACAAATGTAGTTATGTGCAAAAAATAACTGCATTCAAAAACAAAACAATGTAAAACTTTAGAGCCTACAAGTCCATTCAGTCCTACTTCTTGTTCAGCCAATCGCTCAGACAAACAAGTTTGTTTACATTTGCAGGAGATAATGCTGCCCACTTCTTGTTCACAATGTCACCTGAAAGTGAGAACAGGTGTTCGCCTGGGACTGTTGTAGCTGGCATTGCAAGATATTTACATTCCAGATATGCTAAAGATTCATATGTCCCTTCATGATTCAACCACCATTCCAGAGGACATGCGTCCATGCTGATGATGGGTTCTGCTCGATAATGATCCAAAGAAGTGCAAACCAACACACGTTCATTTTCATTATCTGAGTCAGATGCCACCAGCAGAAGGTTGATTTTTTTTTGTTGTGGTTTGGGTTCTGTAGTTTCCACATTGGAATGTTGCTCATTTAAGACTTCTGAAAGCATGTTCCAAATCTCATCCTTCTCAGATTTTGGAAGGCACTTCAGATTCTTAAATGTTGTGTCGAGTGCTGTAGCTATCTTTAAAAATTTCACATTGGTACCTTCTTTGTGTTTTGTCAAATCTGCAGTGAAAGTGTTCTTAAAACGAATAACATGCTGGGTCATTGTCCGAGACTGCTATAACATGAAATATATAGCAGAATGTGCGTAAAACACAGAGCAGGAGACATACAATTCTCCCCCAAGGAGTTCAGTCACAAATTTAATAAACAATTTTTTTTTTTAACAAGTGTCATCAGCATGGAAGCATGTCCTCTGGAATGGTGCCCAGAGCATGAAGGGTCACACATAAATACCTTGCAATGTCAGCTACAAAAGTGCCATACGAACGCCTGTTCTCACTTTCAGGTGACATTGTAAATAAGAAGTGGGCAGCATTATCTCCTGTAAATGTAAACAAACTTGTTTCTCTTAGCGATTGGCTGCACAAGAAGTAGGACTGAGTGGACATGTAGGCTCTAAAGTTTTACATTGTTTTGTTTTTGAGTGCAGTTATGTAACAAAAAAAAAAATCTACATTTGTAAGTTCACATTTCATGATAAAGAGATTGCACTATGGTACTTATATGAGGTGAATTAAAAAATACTATTTCTTTTATCATTTTTACATTGCAAATATTTGTAATAAAAATAATATAAAGTGAGCACTGTACACTTTGTATTCTGTGTTGTAATTGAAATCAGTATATTTGAAAATGTAGAAAAACATCCAAAATATTTATTAAATTTCAATTAGTATTCTATTGTTTAACAGTGTGATTAATCATGATTAATTTTTTTATCATGATTTTTTTTTGAGTTAATCGCGTGAGTTAACTGTGGTTAATCGACAGCCCTACTTAAGTGTAATTATGTCTTTTAAGTGTTGCTATTGAAAAGTTAGCTTGGTGGATATTTAAATGCTGTATTAATAGCTTTCAATTGCTAATTTTAAATATATTACTTTCAATATACTGTTCTTATAATATGTTTAAAAATATCTTTTGACCTTTCATTACAATATCACCTGATAGAATGAGGGCCCAGCTATACAATGAGTTGTTAGAACATTTTATCTAAAATGGATTGGTCTTGGCCAATCAGAATGCAAAGATATAGTACAATTTTGAATTTTTTCCATTATGCAATTCCATGAACTCTGGTTGTGAAGCTCTTATTTTAATAATAATTTTAGATATGAATAATCATTCAAACATATCTTAATTTATTTAAGCATTTTAGGATAAAAAGAAAAAATTAATTACTTTCTAGTTAAATAGGCATCTAAAAAATTGTCATATGCTGTACTTACCTTCCTAATATTATAGATCTGTACACCCTTCCTGTGTACTTCATGTATTTACATATGTGTAACTATAAAACACATCTCTAACTACAGTTCTGTTTATTAATAGTAATACTTGACACGTACACTCTGTGTGTGTTTGTGTGTGTGTATATATATATAAAATTTTATTTATAAGATCCAGATAAAAAATATGTAAAATGGAACTAAAGTTGAGAATATATACTCATAATTTAAAAGTAAAAACACTGTAGCGATGTTGTACTTAATCCAAAACCAAGTATTACAAACCTTCAAAAGTCGGAATTAATGTTGAATTTAAAAGAAATCTAAATATTTTCATGTCTGGAAATGCAGTTAAGACACCCTAACAACTTTATATCCTTCCTGTAGTGATGCTATGTAATAATCATGTGACTATGATTTGTGCATAATAGTGTTTGTGGTCCTAGATGAGATTAAACTGATTTTAAGAATACATTAGATTTTTTTTTCTTTTTTTCCCCTCTCATGGCATCATTACTATGTGGCATTTGGATTAATGGTCTTTGTTGTTGTTGTTCATAATTGAAATATACTACTTGAGCAGAAATTGATGAACAACATTTTGCCCTGGAGAATTTTAAAAAACCTGTCATCTTTCAAAAAGGCTAACATGTCCTATTTTGACCCACAGTGAAATTGAGGCTACATGCTACCCATAAGCAGACACTCTCTTTCAAAATGGTCACTGTCTTCCACTGTCCCTAAAAGAAGTGAGGCCAAGCCATGCTAAGGAAAGTTCCTGGGCCCCTATGTTGTCAGGACCTGTAATCTCCCTCAAGGGTATTGGGAACAATGGTGGTTCCCATCTACATTATTCACGTAGCTGGAGTTGAGTAACTTAGGTCGACTTAGCCCCATAGTGTAGACCTGCTCTTAGTCACTGTATAGATCAACTATTTGAGAGATTGTGTGGCAATTAGTCACCCTTGTCCCCATTAAACTATTTACTTTTTCATCGGCTTCACTTTCAGATAAAATGGTTTGTTGTGAGTTTGTTGTGTATTTCCTTCTTGATGGTGTCATCTAACTATTTGACAGAGCTTTTGAGCCTATCAAACATTTCCATCTCAGAGCTACAAAATAGACCTGCTTGTTAGGGCTGCTTTCCTTTCACACCCAAAAGTTGCAATGACATCAGCTGGGGCCTTGCATTGCAAGGAATGCAGGAGTAGATTCCCTTATCTGGAGCAATAGATGTCACTTTGCCTAATGTTACAGGAGTTTGATCTTCAGTGTTGAGTTGTGTTGTGATGTCAGTCTTGTACTAAAATCATAATTAATGTACTTGAATAAAAGTATTCCAACAGATTTTTCAGTGCAAGTACTTAACTACAATGAAGCATCTGTATAATTCAGTTGTGCAAGCTGTGGGCAGCCAATCATTAAATGACAAACTGTCTCTGGCTCGCTTACATATAGGTCCAAACTCTCTTGAATTATGTGTTGGTGTTAGAATCTCTTTATAACAGTTGTATTCTGAGAGACAAACATGTTCCCTTTGCTCTCATATTTTAGGCAACCAGTGATTGCTTTTCTTGGTGCTAATGATTTTTGGCTTTCCCTACTACTAGATGGCATAGGACGAAAGAATTATTTGCTTCTGCATTCTTGAATGAGCTCTGGAATTCTTCCTTTACCACTGACCCTTGAGGCCCTGGCATCCCATTTTAAGTTCCTCTTTTGGAAGAGCAGTTGCTGAGTAGAGGCAATTAAATGTGACATCTCCTATACTACCTATCAGAGCAAGAAAACAGGCATTTTGTTAACATGGCAGTGATGTGAGAGTGACAAAGCTTAGGTTATGCTTTCTTGGGAGATATGGTCCTTGGTGACTACTTTCAGGTAATAAAACTTTAGTCATCAGTTTGTATACTGAATCTCAACCCATATGCACTTGGCAACCTACATCTCATTAAGATGGCAACGAAATTTGAATTGATCATGTGATGACAACGCTGTGGACTAGTGTAGGCCACGTGTAATAGATATGCTCGATTATCTCATATTTCCTTGTTATTGTATGAGCCAATGACTTTTTAATCTCACCACCTTGCATGGTCTTTCATACCAGCAACTCTCAACCAGCCCAATCAACCCATTTAGGCCAGATTTTACCACTCTTATACATATTAGGCTTGATTCTTTGATACACCATAGAAAGGGGAGGCTGCGGTACCATGATTCTCAGCTGCCCATCCTCAGCACAAGTTACAGCTGCAGGGAAGCAGCTTTAATTATTGCCACTAATATAAGATCCCTCCGGTCCCACCCCAGCATGCCTCCTCCCCTCCCTGAGGGAGTAAGGGGATTTAAGAGTTCCCCTTAGACCTCTGCACAGGCTACCCAGATTTTGGGGCCAGATGTATAGGTAAAGCACTTATTTTGTCCTATTACCCTACCATCAAGCAGGTGTAGGGGAGGAGAAAGAAAGGTGAGGAGTGGGATATGGTGAGAGTCTTGGTTTTGCATACATGAGCCAAGTGATGGGTATTGTGTTTTGCTGTTGTCTTATGCTAGTAGCACAGTACTACTTCCTCAGGAGCCGGGTACAAGCAGTGTGCGAGGCAAAATGCCTTGTAGGACTACCCCTGGCCAGTTTAATTACCATCCGTTGTTGAAATCTGTGCCTAAAGACACAAACTATCCCATAGTATGTAACAGACAGAATACATGAAAGTTTCTTAATTTGCAGAAAACAGGGAAGAAAAAGAAGGGGGAATGTATTTTAAAAAACTATGACTGTTGAATCCGTGAAATGAAGTGATTAACACAGACAATCGTAAGAGCTGAGATGGAGTTATAAAAGCTGTATATATACCATAGATTAGTAGAGAGCACCATGATTTCCTTTACTTATTCAAACAACTAAAGGCCTGATCCTGTAACCCTGACTCCATCAGCAGTCCTGTTGTCTAATTGTGTGAATATGGATAATTCAGACGAGCAAGGTTGCAGGATCATAGGATGATATGTTGGACCAGAGGCTGTTGTTTAATACATTTTCTTTGCGTCTGTCTTAAACGTTAATATTATGATAGAATATAATAGCAAAGTAGTGTTCTAAAATTAATGTATGAATAGCGAGTTACCTTTCTCTCCCCTCAAAAAGTGCACATGGGAAGCTGCATCTTGTTTTTATGTGATAAAATAAACACTGTCATTTGGCTTTGCCTGAAAGGGAGAGTTGATTTGAATATTAATACTGGCTTGCAATAAAACTCAAGACAGACATTTTTCTTAGAGAATAATACAATTTAATTCTTACAGAAGAAGCTAATTAAGTCAGAGGCAAATAGTTCTGTGCTTCTGAGGCTTATTACCAATGTTATTGAACGTTACTCCGCTCTGGCTGTTACTCATGGTAATAAAAATGTGAATGTTTAGCATGGATAAGACTCAGACTTTAAGGCCAGAAGGGATCATCTAGTCTGACCTTCTGCACATTGCATGCCACAGAACCTCACCCATCCAAAGACACCTTATTGTCTGTCTTTCCATTTTGTTAGTGGAAAAAACAATGGTTGTTTAATTTTCTTTTCTGTTCCTTTTGCATGTGATTATTGAACCTAAAGGAATATGTTACAAAAGTCAGCTGTCTCAGTGACTCTAGTAACTTAATAAATTTATTTTTATTATTTTAAATCAGACTAACAAGGCCCCAGCTTTAATTTTACAATCAACTTTGGGTTCTTGTAGGTGGAAATACATTAAACTAGACATATGCCCCACAACATCCTCTGGCTCCTCAAGACATAACATTTTTAGAAGAAAATTTCTAGATGATGTGTCAAAATAGCAAGATAAGTTATGCTCTATGTGTACTTAGCCA
This sequence comes from Mauremys mutica, assembly GCF_020497125.1. Lineage (NCBI taxonomy): Eukaryota > Metazoa > Chordata > Testudines > Geoemydidae > Mauremys > Mauremys mutica. Next base: position 99,724,805 of record NC_059078.1, read on the forward strand.
AAAGGAGTAGGTGGCTTGCTCAGAAGAGGAAATATCTCCTGTTCATTTTTGAAAATAATTTGGGGGAGGATCCTATCTTGAACACAGCTAGGATATAAAATACTTTTAGACCCTGCAGCAATCACCATTCACACCCTATTTTTGAAATTATGCTACTTCCTTTGGCAATATACTTAGTACATGTGATTTCCTTAGTGTAAGTGATTTCTTTTTAGCGTTTTGTGTTTTAACATTATACTATATGCTTTCAGCTGCACAGTCAATAACCAGAATCAATACAACAGTGCTGATGCTCTTACAGCATTGTCATTCTCTGTCAGCAGTGCCAACCTTGAGTGCCTGTTTGTCCTCTTCTTCCACAACTGCCTTCACACGTTCTTCCATACTATATGGAATACTGTTGTTGTGTCCTTCAAATTTTCCTCAAGATCCACTTCTACTGTTATATCTACAGGAAACCAAGCATCTACTTTTGAATTCTTTGAGGGCAGTTGGTGTTAGCTGATATTTACATTTTTATTATACATAAATGATTCAGATCCATCTGGTTGCGCTTAGAATCTTATTACTGCTCCCTCATCATCTTCCCCGGCCCCCTTCACTTATTGTCTTAAAATTAGGTTGTAAGGTCTTTGGAGCTCTTCCTAGGTGTTTGTACAAGGCCTGATACAATGGGGCCCTGCTCATGGCTGAGGCTTTTGAGTACTACCGTGATACAACTAAATAAAATAACAATAATCCTGGTTTGTTTACTGTGAATATCAATGAATTATTCTTGGCCATTCAGAATTATGGGGCTTGATAAAATATGACTATTTAGTAAATTCAAAATTACTTGTTAGGATTTATATATAATATATATTTTTCCTGAGTCCCCTAATTGACTCATGATATAAGGCACGATTTACACTGGTGACAGTGAGAGGAGAATCAGGCCCATAAGAACATAAGAATGGCTATACTGGGTCAGACCAAATGTCCATCAAACCCAGTATCCTGTCCTCTGACAGTGGCCAATGGCAGGTGCCCCAAAGGGAATAAACAGACAGGTTATCATCAAGTGATCCATCCCCTGTCACCCAATCCCAGCTTCTGGCAAACAGAGGCTAGGGACACCATTCCTGCCCATCCTGGCTAATAGCCATTGATGGACCTATTTCCATTAATCTATCTTGCTCCCTTTTGAACCCTGTTATAGTATTGGCCTTCACAACACCCAAGGAGTTTCAGAGCTAGACAGTTGTGTTGTGTGAAAAAATACTTTCTTGTGTTTGTTTAAAACCTGCTACCTATTAATTTCATTTGGTGGCTCTTTGTTCTTGTATAATGAGAAGGAGTAAATAACACTTCCTTATTTACACTCTATACCACTCGTGATTTTATAGACCTCTATCATATCCCCCCTTAGTCGCCTCTTTTCCAAGCTGAAAAGTCCCAGTCTTATTAATCTCTCCTCATATGGAAGCCGTTCTATACCCCTAAGTTTTGTTGCCCTTTTCTGAACCTTTTCCAATTCCAATATGCCTACTGTACTTAAGCTGATTATTCATTATGAATCCTATTTAAATTAACTTGTGTCTATTTTGAATGGATAAAAATATAAGAGTGGCCATACTGGATCCAGACCAATGGTCCATCTAGCTCAGATGGTCCATCTTGCTCAATATCCCGTCTTCAGAGAGTGGCTGGGGCCAGATGCTTCAGAGGGAAAGAACAGGGCCATTTATCAAATGATCCATCCCCTGCTGTCCAGTCCTAGCTGCTGGCAGCTGAAGGTTTAAGGACACCTGGAGCATGGAGATACTTAATAGGTCCATCCTCTCCACAAGCTATCAAGTCATAGGAGTTGTGGCTAAAGTGATATTTATTTATTGCCCTTGAATAATAATGACTCTTCATAATAGTTGACTTATAAGAGTAGTCAAATGATTGTCCTGCTGCCATTTAGTGCAATCTTTCAAAAGATGTTGGTCATTCAACTAAGATAATAACCTCTTAATCATACACCATATCCCTGACTTGAAGGTCCATATCTTTTCAGTGCCTATATCTAGAGTTCCATGCATCAAGCTCATTAAGGTGATCTATTACTGTGGTTCATGAGAAACAAAGTTTCCTTTGATGTAAGACCATGTATGTGTACCAATAGCATCACTGTGGATGGTGTTGTGAATTTCTATTCTGTTTAGTTCCTGAACCTTGGTTTTATTTTAATCTAGTCTGGTGGACTTAGAGGAAGAGAGAGGTGAGGGCTATTGTGGAGACTTTACACAGCACCTGTTCATCTAGGAAGAGGAAAGTAGAAGACCCTGTGCCTTCTCATGGGATTTCAATTTTTTTGGTTTTAACTGAAGGATGGATTGTGTTAAAAACAGCACACTCTAAGAGAAACTATTATTGTGTATTACTAAAAGAAGAAGAGACTGCTGGGGAACTGCCCTTGAAGAAAAGTGAGTCTCTGATTTTAGGCCAGCATAAAGAGCATATGATAGAAGCAAATAGATAAACTCTAATGACCGGTGATTGCCAAGAGAACCAGGAGGTGGGTAGGCCATTCTAATACACTGGTTGTAATCTGAACACTGAAAATTCAGGCAACAAATAATGCTAGAATTTAGAAATCTAGAGCAAAGTGATATTTAAAACCCAAGAAAGCTGACAGAAGGAGCTGTTTCTAAAAGACTTGAGAAAATATTTAATGGAATTACAAAGCTACTAAGTGGCCACAAATTCTATGCAGTTGTGCTTGTGGGTAACATTCAGTCTGACTATTTGGAGTGGTAGCTACACAGCTGGGGATTTAAGAACTGAATACTATAGGACAGGAGATAAAAATGAATGTAATGTTCGGCCAAATGAAGTGAGTTCCATCCTGACTGCTAAGTCTTTTCTTCAGGTGGAAAAGCCACCAAGAATGACACAGTGGTCTCAGGCCAGTCTGTGTCTTGACACAGTGAAATAGGTTTTGATATGTTATTTCTACATTAGAATTTTGAGAAGAATCCAGTTCCATCCTGGCAAAGGTTCATAGACCATACAGATTCAAAATGTTCTAAGCACCAATGTAACTAAACTACTTTGTTGCTTACAGAGCAACATGCAAGAGCTTCACACATATTTTACATATAATGCAAAAGAGGACCAACTTGTATTTTTATTAGTTTTAACTAAACTTCAGAGCTTCTCTCCAATACACCCCCACCCCATACCTTTTCACTGAGCACAGTGAAATTTGTATGCTTTTGTGTCAGAGCACAGTTGGTCCTGAAAGTCAAACGGTGAAATCCACTTGCAGCAACATTCTTTCAGCATCTGAATTTTAGCCATGTCACCAGCATGTGCTAGACAGAGGACTGGGCAAGGAAAGGAAATTTTGCAATGAAAGCATTTCAGAAAGTGAAGAGCTGAAATTTTGCCCAGATTTCTTTCACATTTAATTAAAGCCTCATCCTCTGGAGAATACTCTGGAGATGATGAAACTCTTAAATCTGTTAGAGATCTCTAGAAATTTGGTTTTCCACTAAGCTATTTTCATTTAAACTATCAAGCTGTATTGTTTTTCATCAATAAGCAGGGTAGGATACATCAGCCTTTTAAGTTAAGAAGCCCTGAAGGGTTAGAATTGGTCAGTGGCCAGTAACATTTTCCTGATTATATCACTGCACACAGATTTCATCAGTGATATCCTACTAGGCGGCAAGCTTCTTTTGATTCAATTTAAGAAAATTAAAATATCTTAATTCAGAACTGTTTCATGTGCCTTCCCTCCACCCCAACTCTGCAGAATATTATCCAATGCACTCCTATGGCATTGAACAGGTAGCTACTATTCTTGGAAATAAGTTGCTTATTTAAAAAGTAGAACAATTTTATAAAAACAGTCAAAACTTGCTTAATGTAAGAAGACAGATCTATAATTAATTGCAGTATTTGCAGGCAATATTTTGTACAGCGAATAATGCATATTCAACACTAGTTTAATTGTTTATTAAAAAAGGCTTAATGAGCTCTGCAAAGGCAGGAAAACACTGAATAATGCAAACTAGACTGAAAGAAAGTGCTTTGATAATCTTTGCTCGTTGACTGTCAACAACCCCTGACTAAAATGCTACATCTGATTGTCGTCTTAAATAAAGGTAGTGAAACAGCTTTTCCAAGATCTGTCTACCCTAAGCAGAAAGCAGTAACTACCTACTTAAAATAGCAGTGCTATTGTATTATATATAGCTACATTTATCATGATAGCTAATGCCAGATCAACTTGAACTTCTGTGGAAAATGCATCTATTTAAGTGTTCAGGTGAAAGCTTGTTATTTGGATTGAAAAGAAATATCCTTAGACTTCATTAGTTTGTAAATGAGGAAGAAGACTCCTTTAGTCATTGCAATGTGGACACTCACCTCTAAGTGCCTTTTGGTGGCTAGGTGTAGTATTGCAGGGTTTTTTCATACTCCTGGTGTGCCCTGCAGGCTGCCAGCTGACACTGGTGGGTCTTTAGTGGCTTGGCCCTCCAGCCAAGTCACAAAGTCCAAATGAATCCATTCCAGGGTAATAGAGTCCAATAAATTATCAGTTCTCTTGCCCTCACTAGGGTCTTCAGCCCCAGCTCTAGGCCCTTTAAATTCAGTCCTTTGCTTGGACTCTCAAATAAGCCCTGTCCCCCCTCACTCTTGAGGTTTATGCCACTGTGACTGGTAGGGGAACCCAGGCCCACCTCTATGCTGGGTTCCAACCCAGGGACCCTATAAACAGTTGCTACACACTGCTTGATTTCAGTTCATTGCTGCTTTCTCCCTGGGCCACTTCCTACTTGGCCCCTTTTTGCTTCACCTTTTACCTTAAGGTTAGATTTCTTAGGTCCTGTCTCTGCCTGCAAACCCAGCAAATGCAGACAGAACCAAACTTGGGTTATCCCTTAAGCTCCTTTGGCCAGAGAGGAGCACCCTTCTCTGCCCCTCCAGTCTCAACCAGGGATTGATCTTTCAGGCCCTGCAGCTCCTTTTTTCTGACCCTGCTGGGTGCTGATTGGCTGCTTGAACTGCTGTGAGGCCTCTGTAGGCCTCTCTAGCCATGTCTCAGGGACCCGCCTTCACTGCTCCTTTCCTGACACTTTGCTGCTTCATGGGTCAGGTTGTAGTTGGACCATAAGGCCTCCTGTAGGGAGCTGCAAATGCCAGGTACACCCCGTCACAATCATGTATCATTATTACATACTGTATAGCAATTATGCAAGCTGTCCCGCCACGACAAGGCACGAACACCAGAGGACAGTTTTGTCTTGGTGTTGAGTTTCCTTTCGGCTTTCACCACTGGCAGTCATGTGGGACATTGACTCCTGAAGGCCATCACACACAGTAATGGTCGATTTCTCTGTCGCTGTTTCCATAACATATTTTGTTTTTTATGGGATGGGATTGTTAACCCTGTGCCTAACCTCCAACCTGGAGGATGAGGGTGTCTGTTTTGTCTGGCCCCGCCCCACAGACCAATCTGGCATGGTTGAACCTACCAGAAGCAAAGAGCGCCCACCGACACAGATGCTGGGGATCATTAGAGCACACAAGATGCAAACTCAAGATTGATCAGAGCTGCGTATTTTCAACACTACTTTATAGTGCTGAATGCTGGGGAATGAGAAAGTATGACATGTCCAAACTGTCTTCATTCCATACAAACTGCCTAAGAAAAATCCTCCGTATCTTTTGACCCAGAACAATCTCAAACCAAGATCTATTGACACAGTGCAGCCAAGAGGATCTGAGCACCATCATTGCCAGGAGACATTGGAGATGGATTGATCATGTGCTTCGGATGGAAACTGATTCCATGACCAGAGTAGCAATAAGATGAACACCTGAAGGCAAGAGAAAATGAGGCCACTCGAAAACCACATTGTGAAGAGCTGTGGAAGCCGAGCTGAAAAACCTGAGGCACAGTTGGGGAGCCATTGAAAGACTTGCCAGAAACAGACAGGAGTGGAGGAGCTTTGTCACTGCCCTAAACACTAGAGGCATAATAGGAACATGATGACGATGATGATGATGATGATAGCAATTACCTGCTGAAATTGTTTTCTACATATATCTCTGTCTGTCTAGTTTACCTTCACAAGCAGGCAGGAAGCCATACCTTTAGGTTCTGTTCTCTGTGTAAACCTGCTGTGGCCAACCATCTAAAAAAGAAAAGTCTCTCGCAGCTGAGGCTTTCTGTAAGCTTTATTCTGGAGTTTTAAAGTGCACAGGCTGTACTGAGAGTAACAACGTGGGGGTGGGGCAGAGGCCTGATAATGTCACCATAATCTGGACCATAATCTCTTACTCCCAAACTGCCCTTGCTGGAGTGGTGGGTGTCATTCTCGTGAAGAACTGGAGAAAGAATCCCTTTCTTTTAACACCGAACAAGCAATTATACTAGAACAAGGAAACCTGTTTTGTCCCCAAAGATACTCTGCCTCTTTCTGTATCACTGCAGACTTTTCTCTGGTCCTTTTTCCTTTGCTTTTTGTTAGTTTTGTTGTTGTTGTTTTGTTTGGTTTTTACTATTTATATGTTTCCACATACTGCACATTTCATGGGCTGTCCAGTAGAATTATGGAATTATGCAATTTTACACCTTGTCAAAGCCGCAAGACCAGGTAATACAAACCCAGACAATACTACATAGACATAATATATGAGGGTTTGGGTAAAAATAATAAAATAGAAGACATACACGAATAAGGAGAGGAGGAAAGGAGAGGATTGTGAAGGGGGAGGGAAGAGGCTAGGTGGAATGGAGCTCTGACATTCTTTGAGCCATCTCAACATCTTTATGCAAATATATCTAGAAATGGGATCCCAATTTCTTCAAATTCATATAATTGCTATCTACAGTGATAAAATATTCTTTCCTTGGTGGCTAATTCAGACAGATCTGAATTCACTGCCTATTTTGAGCATAAGCCTACTCTTCCATTTTTATAAGATCACATGTTTGAGAACGAACATCTTTGTGGGGGAGTTAAACCCATCTTAACAAGTAAATAATTTCCTAGCATATTATTTTTGGCTCCAGATTGGCTGCTGAAGCTGAGCGCTATTTTAACTTTTGTGTCCGGGTCTTTCCACAGTTGCCTGACTGTTAGACCGTCCCATTTGAACAGCACTATAGGGATTAATCTGGAAGCAGTGCTATCTACATCACTGCCAGGTTACCTATAATAAAACACTGAAACCCCACTTGCCTCTGTGTTTTCCTTGCCCCTGCCTGATTCCCAACATGACAATTCCAGTGTTGCCAATTCTTGTGATTTTATTGTGAGTTTCATGATACTTGTTGTTTTTCTTAAAGCTCTGGTCCTTCAGTGAAGTGATTACATGATACTCTCAGCTTTCATTAAAAATAAAATAGTAGGATTTTAGTGGAGCTGGCTGTAGGATAGGTTATTTTATGAATGGAATTTTTTGACTTTTTGTCAAAACAAGAAAACACTCTTCACAAAAATATTCATTTAGTCAAAACCTCAATTTTCTTCTGAAAAACTGGTTTGATAGAAATTTTTCTACTAGCTCTAGTTCTTAGCTCTCAGAGGTGAGGAAAAAGACTGAAAATGTGAAATGAGTGTATCCTAAAAAGGGCAAATTAAAAAAAAAGAAGCACAAATGTCTTTTTTTTAATCTCATGAGTTTTAAGCCAAATTCATAACTTTCTGGGGCCTGAGGCATGAGTTTTGAATGGTTGGGGGTGGCAATACTGTAATACCCTGCCTCACAGTGGCTAGTTTCCCAACCAGTGCAACCCTCAGATTTAACTTCCATTCTTGGCCAGCTGCTGTATTTGTGGGGAAAAGGGCAAAATTCTGCCCTAGGTGACAGACGGAGAGACTGTCTTAAATCTAAGCTACTTTACCTAACCATTTCCACTTTCTGCCATTAAAAGGTCATAATTCCACTATTGTTAATTCTGAGTTTAATGTTGTGTTAATTCTGAGTTTAATGTTGATTTTTTGTGTGTGCTTAGTTTACCACTTTGTTTTGTAGTTTAAACCAAGTAAGAAAAAGAAACTCTTTTGACCTCATTCTCAACACGCTCCCTGCTATAGAAACTTCACCCAGAAAGAGGTTGCAATGGCGTAACACCTCTGCTTCATTGTCCTTCTTCCACGCAAGGACCTGCAGGCAGCTAGTAAAACTGTAAAACAGTTATCATAGAATCATAGAATCTCAGGGTTGGAAGGGACCTCAGGAGGTCATCTAGTCCAACCCCCTGCTCAAAGCAGGACCAAACCCAACTAAATCATCCCAGCCAGGGCTTTGTCAAGCCTGACCTTAAAAACCTCTAAGGAAGGAGATTCCACCACCTCCCTAGGTAACCCAGTCCAGTTCTTCACCACCCTACTAGTGAAAAAGTTTTTCCTAATATCCAACCTAAACCTCCCCCTCTGCAACTTGAGACCATTACTCCTTGTTCTGTCATCTGCTGCCACTGAAAACAGTCTAGATCCATCCTCCTTGGAACCCCCTATCAGGTAGTTGAAAGCAGCTATCAAATCCCCCCTCATTCTTCTCTTCTGCAGACTAAACAATCCCAGTTCCCTCAGCCTATCCTCATAAGTCATGTGCTCCAGCCCCCTAATCATTTTTGTTGCCCTCCGCTGGACTCTCTCCAATTTATCCACATCCTTCTTGTAGTGTGAGGCCCAAAACTAGACACAGTACTCCAAATGAGGCCTCACCAGTGCTGAGTAGAGGGGAATGATCACATCCCTTGATCTGCTGGAAATGCCCCTACTTATACAAGTCAAAATGCCATTAGCCTTCTTGGCAACAAGGGCACACTGTTGACTCATATTCAGCTTTTCGTCCACCGTAACCCCTAGGTCCTTTTCTGCAGAACTGCTGCCCAGCCATTCGGTCCCTAGTCTGTAGCAGTGCATGGGATTCTTCCGTCCTAAGTGCAGGACTCTGCACTTGTCCTTGTTGAACCTCATCATATTTCTTTTGGCCCAATCTTCTAATTTGTCTAGGTCCCTCTGTATCCTATCCCTACCCTCCAGCGTATCAACCACGTTATGATTGGCTAGCGAGAGGTTTGGCTAAGGATGCACTGATTCAGTGGCCTGCCATGGAGCTCCCAGAAGAGGTTAAAACTCTTTTCTCTTGGTGTGAAAATAGAAACTAGTGGTGGAAACTAGAACTGGTTGGGAATTTTTAACAAAACTATTTTGTTGAGAACTGTTGATTCAGCGAAACCACTTTTAACTGAAGTTTTGTTGGGAAGGTTTCTCAGGTCCAGGATACACTTCCTGATAAGAGAGAATTAACCAAGAATAGCCAATAGCCTAAAAATTAGGGCACTCATATAGGAGACCTGGATTCAAGTCCCTACTCTGCCTGATTTTTAACAGTGATTTGCACTGGGATCTGTCACATCCAGGTCAATATCCTAATCACTGGGCTATTCTAGAGTGAGGCTCTCTCTGGTTTTGATGAGAAATTCCCTCCTGGACCTTTGAAAACTTCCCAATGAAAATTTTGTCAACACTGATAGAAGAGTTTTATGTGGGGTGCTCTGCTTGATTTGGTCAAGGACCTGAACTGGATTTACCACATCCCACATTATTGCTGTAATCATGAAGGTATTAGCTAATTCTCTCTCTCATCCCAAAACCTCAACATTTTTAATGAAAAAGAATTCTTGTTTTCCAGCCAGTCTAATGAAAACACCTTCTGGCCACCACACCCAAATTTGGGATGAATCTCCCTTCGGCTGCCATACTGCACTGGTGTGTGAAGGTGCTATATATGCCCTTCCCCACCCCAATAACTGGGTGAATCTCTGTGGAGTGTGATCTCCCATCCTTTGGTGTGCACAAATGGGATGTGTCCCCTTTTCTAAGTTAGTTTTCTGTTGCTGTCTATAGCTTCCTTTAAAAAATCATGTATATAATTTTCACACACACACCCTTGTTAAAAATGTATCTAAAGAAATGAATAAATTAAGAAATTGAATATTTTAAAAAATGAGGCAAATGAATGAATGAAAGTGTAATGAATGAATCTATTTCTATAATTAGAAATTAGCTTCACAACTTTAGAGAAGGCTAATGAGAACCTATGATTTTGTGGCTTGCTTTAGTAGACAGTCTTTTCTCAGAAAAAAATCTTCTCCCCTCCCTGTGAATTTTTATACCCAAGGGTTAACTGAGTATAAATAGCTACAGAGGCTACCAAATCAAACATCTTCCTAAACAGCTCCCTATCTCAAGAGGTCTTACATGAGATGTTCTGAAAACAGAAGAGTGCAACACTTATTAGTCTGGTAGCAGGAGCTGGTAAATAAATATATAGCTAGAAATAGGATTCCTCTAGTGAGATGGATTAAAGGTGACTAAGCTTTGGGGAGAGCAAGGAATAAGGTTACCCTGCAGAAAAGATATATAGCAAACAAAATTCTTTGTAACAAGATGATGCCCTGATGAGTTTGTGTTATAAGAAGCTTGTGCTTGAAAACAATAGAGGAAACCATGAGAGATTCAAAAGCGAATTGGTTCTGGACCTATTGTGTGAGAATGCTATTAGCTATATAAAGAAGACTGCAGGAAAGCAGGCAGAATGTTAATATTCAATTCAGCATATAAGACACACACAAAGGCTACAATGCGCTTCATATAGTTTTGCTTAGTGGTAGAATCAGTGACGTATCTATAATAAGGTTAAACATTGTCTACTGATGGAACAAAAGGTCTTGGGTCCTGATCTTGCATACAGATCATGCCCATGCAGAATGCAGAACCCTATTGACTTCCCCAGAATATGTATGAGCATGTAGGTCCAATCATAGACAACTGAATGCATGATTGGAGCCTTGGAAGGTAAATCAATTTGGTTGGGATCCTCTTGAGTCCAGAGAAGGAAAAGAAGGTAGAACAGTTCCAAGTGGTCCTCTCCTGAATTAGATCATCATTTCATTTAATGCAAGTGAAGGAGGCTGGACACTACACAAAACCGTTTATGGCTTGAACATGTTGACTATTTCAATGAAGTCCTGTATTATACAGAAAGTCAGACAAGATGATCAGTATGGTCCCTTCTGGCCTTATTATCTATGAATCCCTGACTGGGTCTAACTGGAGTGAAACCAATTCCTGATTAAATGAAAGGATAGAAAAAACTAGACATATTCCTAAATCAGAATGCACCCCCTAGCAAAACATCTGCCACAATAGTCTCCGAGTTAGAAAAGGTGAACAGGTGTTCAATGAACACAGAGGAATAGAGCACTTCAGGTGAGAATGTAGAAAAAGCGAGGCAAAAGAAAAAAGGCTTTTACTCAATAAAAGGTACCTCTTTTAACATTTACATTTTGTTGAAAATGATGTTTCACAAATTCTAAAGTCAATAGAAATATTTCCATGAAAACAATTATTTTCTTTCATGTTAAACACAACCCTGCATTGTTTACAACCCTAACACCATGGCATTCTAACTGGCCTATTTTCATTGTCCAAGCTGACTGAAATGTGAAATGTAATCAATATTCATTGCAAAAATTAAATGAATTTTGAAAAATTCTTTCAGTTTTAATAAACTAAATGATTAGAACGAAGTACATTTTAAAAAAAACTTCCAGACATACTGGGCCCTTTCGATCTACTGGGCCAAATTCTGTTTTCCTTTACACTGGTGTAAATTAAGATTAACTCTACAGAATCTCTCGTGATGTAAGTCAGTGGGGCTGGGACCAGGCACATTATGTCTGGAAACATTAAGCAGGTAGAATTTAAGATGTACGAGTCATTATGCTTTAACTTGATTTTTGTCTCTAATATATTTTGAGGAACAACATAATCTAAAATTAAAACTCAAAGCAAAATCTAAATCTTTAAGACTTAATGAATAATAAATAAATTAATTACAAATAAATGTAAATCTAACCCTGAAACATACATAACAAGCCCTCAATATTAGAGGAGAAAGGAGAAACACTGCTCAGTCAGAGCTGGGTAGTCTTGCTGTCTTTCTTCTAGGTACCATCAACTGCTGTATCTGCTCTGGTGTTTGGCTCACTCTGCCTGTATTACACTTGCTCTGTTCTCACCATACCTATACACTAACAAAGGTCCAGACTGACCCTTTATGATCAACCCTGTGTAAAGAGTAGCAAGGCACTTTGAGGGAAGTCCTGACTCAGAACTCCTTTCCTGCTTCCCATTTGACCCCCACATCTCCTTGGTCTCAGGGAAAGTAACTTATTTCAGCCCTCATTGTGAGTTTACTTTCTTTTTAACTCTAGTTTAATTCTATTGGCTGCCAGGCTGTGGAGGCTGGGGGGCCAGGCTTCATCCACTCCCTGTTTCTCTCCAACCCCTTCCTGGCCATCTACTCAGCGGGGTAGGTAGTACTGGGCATCATGAGACATGCACTAATATGTAGAGGGTGGGAGAAAGTCTTACTCTTCCTTATTCCCAACGTGCTTCCTGCCCTCTGAAGACCCTTTGGATTAGAGAACAGTGGGGTTTAATTCGCAGCCCCCTGAATCTAGATAATGTCAGCCACCCCTTCATTGTTTCCTGAAGAACTTAGTGGCTCATGGATTAAAGGAGGGAGCAGAAGGGAAGGAGTTATGTTACTGCTACACGAAGACAAGAAACATAAGCAATGAGGGTTTCTGACAGTTGAGGGATTATGGGTTGTTCAATTAGCATTAACACAAAGTATCCAAATTCTTCCTCGTCACACTAGATCTCCCCAAACACCCTGCTTTGCGGTATATTCTCTTCAAACATTTTGCACAGCTCTGATCAAGTACGCAAAATCTCAAGTTGGTTTTGTAGACGTGGGAAGTTCTGTGATTTTGTGTAGGGTCTCAATAAGCACTCACGTTTTTGGCTGCTAATCTGCACCAAGTCTTCAGAAGTTTATATGGTCACTATTTTTAAGGTTGTTGGACTTCAGATATTATTACACAGCTTGTTTTCCTCTGAAATTTAGAAGTGCTACATTGGAAAAGATGACAAATGCCTTCTGAACCATCTTGGGATCTGGTCCTTGCATTTCATTTTTCAAAGAATTTTGCTATTTTTAAAGAATTGAAGATGTTGTGTTTTTTCAAAGCTCTGCACATGGTATGTGGATAGTAAATACTACTGCTCTGTCAAGCAGTTTGTGAGTGCAGGAGCTTCAATAAACCAAGCCAAGGATTAGTGATGAGTCATCAAAGACTGCCTTTTCCCCTTTGTATAGGCTGAAAAGTTGAGGGGAGGGGCAAGTGCTGTTAGTTGAGCAGGCTGACTAGAAACATGGCTGCAAGTTGAAAGAAGAGAACAAACTCTTGGGGCTGCTGGGCCTGCCACATACTTTTCTTTGATTGTATTTGAGAAACACAGATGTCATGTAGTGACATGCTGAATAAAGTACCTTTGGGCAGATTTTGAAAACTTGCAGAAGCTATTTCACCTTGGCAGGCTCTGTAGAGTTTTCTTAAATACATGGAGGTGGTTAAATCATCTCTAGTGCTCAAGTACCAGGCTGCTAATTAAGCACTCATATGAAAACGTGCCTGTGGGTCATTCACTTCCGGTTAGAGCTGTGTGGAGGACAGAAATTCCATTTAGTCAAGGATTTTGAAATTCAGCTTCACTCCGAATTGGAATGAAACCAAAACATTTCAAAATTCTCTGTGAAGGAAAATGTTAAAAATAATTAGTCTTGGATCAATCAAAGAAAAACACTTTGTCTTAACTTTTATTTTATATTATATAATATTATGCAAAATAAAAATGTATACAAAAATGTCAAAATGTTTGGTTTAAAATTGTCAAAATAGGACATTTTGTCACTGTCAGACCTTTCTTTTTATTCTCCTCAATGAAATTTTTACAAAATTGACATTTTCTTGAAGCGTTTTTGATTTTGGCAGAACCGCACATTCCAACAGAAAATGGTTCTGTCAAAACGTTTCCAGCCAGCTTTACTGTTTGTGTGCCATAGTAGAAAGAAATCTTCTGTGAATCAGTTTGCAAACTCTAAGCTTTCTAAGGGGCATATAGAATATTTCAGCTTTTATTAACTTTGGTTGATTTTTGTTTTTGTTTTTTATCCCAGGATGCTTTTGAGATACTGGTTGAAAATTATGAGTTCAGAGAAAATGAAGTATCTTGCCTTGCATTTATGAGAGCAGCCTCTGTGCTGAAATTCCTTCCATTTACTATAGTCAGAATGGAAGATCTAGAAGGACTGCCTTGCATGGGAAGTGAAATCAGAAATGTCATTGAGGTAATGTTACAGTGACTTCCCTGCTAGATGTTTCTTTTACAGCTCTAATTTTTTTAGGGGCCAAAGGGGGGGCCAAGATGTTTGTCAGTGGGGATAACTTGTTTTTCTCCTGTATTAGAATTAGGTTATCCTCTATTATTAAAGAGTCAGTGATGTCAGTGTAACTTTTATAATAATCTGACTTTTTGTGCATTCCTTAAATTTCAATAAACATTACTTGTCACAGAAACATTCCTAATGAATTCAGGTAATTCAAGAATAAATAATGAGATACCATGTATAGTGTGGTGCTTTAAACTACATTCTCTCATTTAGATGACTTAATACCTCTTCATATATGACTTGTTCTGCACAGTACATGGCAACATCATTTTGTTAGTTTAATGCTTTTTTGAAAATATAGTTTTGGCAAAACCTGTACATATTTTAGTAATTTAGGCACAGATTCACAGAGGTACTTTGGTGCCTAAATCCCACTGATACCTAAATACCTTGTGAATCTGGGTCTTAGTGTTAATTTCGCCCTCTCGCCTACTTACAGAAAAGCCTTTCATCCAGGTGAGGGGTAAACTCCACATTCCTGTTGGGCCCTTTCGAATCCCCTACATTTTTCATTGCTTTAGTTTCTGGCCCTTTCAGGACCCCATGTCTCAGCCACTATTATTTCAGGAGACAATAGAGCAGAATGCCTTAGTTATCTGGAGAGGTCACTGCTGAATGTTTTGATTCACTCTGTTTCCCTTTTCCCCTTTCCTTCATGGGGTGAGAATATTGCCTCTACAATGCTCTTAGCCTCTGCTGGCCTGGGGGCTGGGAATTCAATTCAGATCTCCTGCACAATAGAGTGGAGATTGTTTTTTTTACACTGAGCAAAAATATATTCATTGTCACAGTGCTTCTGGGTTTGTTTGTTTGTAATAAACTCAATCAAATGCTGAAATATGATTTTCAGAACAGCTCAGTAAAGCATGTGAAATAATTGCAATCCAATTGACAATTGGGAAATAACTTGACGCCCAGCTGCTGATAATGTGCAATATTTTTTGTGGACCAAATCTTTACTCCATTCTTGAGTTAATGGAAGTTTTGCTTAAGTAAGGATTTCAGGATTTGGTCCTTTAGGAATAAAACAAGGGTGCCCTCTCTCTCTCTCTCTCTCTCTGCTGCTAAGAGTTCCCACTGGACTATTATATTACAGTTGAATAATTTCAGAAGTAAGAAGTAACCTATTACTGTATATACAGGAGATAATTGAAGAAGGAGAGAGTTCTCGAGCTAAAGACGTGTTAACTGATGAACGATACCAATCATTTAAAGTAAGTATATTTGTCTTAGTTTTGTTGTAGTTGCTTAAAAGTGTGTGTGATCACTTTTTTTCATGAGATCTTGGGTTCTTACTCAATATGTCTGTCATAGGTCTCACCCCCACTTGGAGCTGTTGGGTTCCAAAATGGGGACCTGCACTGGTTTCCCTCTAAACTAAAAATCCTAGTTTAGATCTGGTAAAAGCTGCCACCACCCAATCAGGTACATGGATTGGGACACAGTCCTTCCCCAAAATCCTTGGGGATCCCAAGAGCCCCAAATCTATGAGTTCTTACACCCAGGAGAAATAAACCATTCCCCCCTGCTTCCTCCCCCATACCTTTTCCTAGGAGAGATACCGGGATCTAACTACAGAGGGATGCCTCCCCCTCCCCTTTCTCTGAGAATCCACCCAAAGAAAGATTAACCAAGTCCTTTACAGAAAAAGATTGATTAAAAAATAAAAGAAAGTCACTGTCTCTGTAACCAAGATGGAACAATATACAGGGTCTAAACTTATCAATCTCTGGAGAGAATTCCCCCTCCTTTCTTTCTCAGTAAAAGCAATAACAGTACAGACTTAAAGAAATTCTATAGCAAAACACAGAATTGCAAATACAGAAATAAAAGTATAAGAATACTAGTTCCTTGCTAATACTCACTAGCTTGAATAGAAGAATTTATTGCAGAAACCTGGGAGGACTTGATTAAGATGTCTGGACTCTCTTAATTCCCAAGAGAGACTCCCTAAAAAACAAAGAACAGGAAAAAAACTTCCCTCCACAGGGATTTGAAAATATCTTGTCCCTCATTGGTCCTCTGGTCAGGTGTCCACAGGTACTGCTTGTTAACCCTTTACAGGTAGACAAAAACCTTAACCCTTAACTAACTGTTTATGACAATGTCTAAGAATCTAGTTAGACTTTATAATAAAGGAGCATCACAAGTACTGAATTTGATTTAATTCAGAGAAAGAGCATCACTTAAAAATAGGGACTGTGATAGAGTAAGAGAGAATAATTTGGAATCAGTTACTCTTCATCTTCTAATTAATGTGATACAATGTAATTTGCTGTTGAACGTCAATTAAAGGGTAATTTTTCTCCCCAAAATTGATGTAACATACACCCTTTTTTGCCTTAGGCTTAACCCAATATATTTTTGGTTCATTAGTCATGACTATGGCGCAGCACAGCCTTATTCTGATCTTATAAAAATGTCAGGTTGGGGATGATGACTAAGATCTATCTTTCATTCTGCTGAAACATGCCTCACAGGGAGAGGAGGCAGGGATGGAGGGAAGGCTTTGTTAGCAGGCTACTTCTAGATTTAGAAGTACATGAGAATTCAGCTTGAATAAAAAGTAGTTCAGAATCAGATGAGGTAGTAGAACAGTTCCCATTTAGTGAACATTCAATACATTCTCCACCAGAGAGGCTCTCTGTTTCAGGAGTTTATCTCTGAGAAAATTTTAATTTGATGGGTGTGTCTTTCCATGCATAGCAGTCTTTGGTATCACATATACTATAAACAAGGGAGTCGTGGTTTTGTTTTTCTAATACCCACTTCATCTTGTTGCCAGAAACTGTGTTTTAGTTAAGGTGATGATATAAGGACACAGGTGAAGAAGATAAGCTGTACTTACGAGGCCAATACTGGTCACATAGGTTATGTCTACACTGCAATTAGACACCCACGGCCAGGGCTGTCTCCAGGCACCAGCATAGGAAGCTGGTGTTTGGGGTGGCCAATTCAAAGGGGCGGCACTCCGTCTGGTATTGGGGCGGAACGTCTGGGTCTTCGGCGGCAATTCGGTGGCGGGTCCCTCATTCCCTCTCTTCCTCTTTGAGTTGCCACCGCTCGTTTATTTATTTATTTATTTTTTGCTTTGCCGCTTGGGGTGGCAGAAAAGCTGGAGCCAGCCCTACCCACGGCTGGCCCATGCCAGCTGACTCAAGCTTGCAAGACTCGGGCTGTGGTGCTATTTAATTGTGGTTTAGATGTTTGGGCTTGGGCTGCAACTCAAACCATGGGAACCTCCCACCACACAGGGTCCTGGAGTCCGGGCTCCAGCCCAAGCCCAAATGTCTACACCCTAATTAAACAGTCCCATAGCCCGAGTTCCTTGAGCCAGAGTCAGATGGCCTGGGCCAGCTGCAGGGTAGACATACCCTTAATATGCTGAATAAAGGTCTTGTTGCATTTGACCAGAGAAGGGTAGCGAGAATGATTAGGGGCATGGAAAAACTCTCATTTGAAGAGAGATTGAAAAAGGTGTGATTCTTTAACTTGGCTTTGTCTGCACTGCCCCAATATAGTTTGAACTACTGCAGTGTACACTAAATTGCTGCACTGTAACTCGCCCGTGTGGGTGCTGATGGTGCGAACTAAAAAGTTCCCAGTTTGTGTTAATGTAGTCCTGTCTAAAGGGCTATGGCCAGTGGGAGAGTGGGCTGCTTGTTATATCCTTGGGGCAACTGGTGTAGGAAGCAATCACTTGAGGCCAGAGAGCAGGCAGCTAACCAAAACCTCCATTTTATTTACAGATATACAGAGAGCTCACTCAGCCGGTTGAAACCGGCTGAGCTAACCCATAATAATCTAACTCAGTTGCCATAGCAACAAAAACCGTGACAACCAAATACACAACACTGCTGTGCAAACTTCCCAGCCTGCACTGTTCTGCCAATGCACCACAGGCCTGCCCTGCAACCCCACTATAACTGTAATGCTGGCCCTCTCTTGCACACAGATTATCAATCATTTTGAATGTTTCCAACCTGTGTAGTAGTTTTGTGATGCATGCAAATGTCCACTGAAAAGTAGGATGAGACTACAAAACTCCTGGCCAAAATCTGATTCTAAATTTGTGTGACTGAAGCCTGTATTTTAAGCTAGGTCTGCAGAGGTGAAAACTGGTGCACACTAAGCCAATAGGCTACCTATTGTGCTATGGGTTTTTTAATTATCAACAAACCAAGCAATATATAAATATGATTTTTTTTAGTTATCAAATTGCAACAATGTTATGTGCTTATTCTTTGAGCAACTCAGACTGTATAGCATGTGTTTAGCTGTACACAATATGAATGACAATGCATTTTATTGACATTAATTCTTGTCAATACTGAAATGAACTGTGGTACAGTGGGAGTAAATGTACAATGACTTTTACCAGCAGAAGCTCAGTACTGACCACATATACAATAGTGAAAATGGAATATTTATAACCCAAAAGACCCTTCGGCAGTGAACTTCATGGATCTAACTTCAGTGAATGCTAAAGAACTGCAGTTTGTAGAGAATACAAAGTTAATTTTGTTTTCCTTCACTGACAATAAAGTCCATTTACTACTGATCTCTAACCATTGCTAAGCATTAATAAAGTTTCTTGGAATCATTCTACAACCAGTAACAGACCCTTTTGAAAATGCAGCACTAGCAAGAACATTAAAAGATAAGAATCTAAATGATTTTTTAAAATAAGATTGAATATGTAATCGTATTCCCTTACAAACACCCATGTTCCAAACAAAGAATAGGTAATCTTATCTATTATATACAACATGTAGGGTAATTCCTATTTAAAATTATCCAGATTTTCATCCTTCCCTTTTCTTTATCTTAATTACTTCCAAAGAATTAATCTCATTAGAAAAACACCAGATAAAATTAGCACGGTCTGAATTCAAAGGTTGTAGATTCAATGGAAAAAGAAAATTGTTCAGCCACTCATCAAATATATGAACGGGCAATGAAATTGCTCAGAGATACAATATTGACAAAGTGAGTATAAAGAACATATGCTTTGGGAAAAGCATGGACGTTTTCTTCTCCACTTTCATATCACAATCCATTTGAGAGATTGATCAACTGAATATTGTTTATATTTTAGACATTTTGCTCTACATTCTTCTCTTGAAACAAAATTGATGTACAAAATTACTTAGCAATGGATGGAAGTGAAACATACTAAAATTCCATTGACTTGCCTTATTTATAGATTTACAGGCCTTACTCAGGAATGACTGATACAAATCTTGATGTTGTAAGTGGCACAACAAAGTCAGAAGACATGTTTCTCTTGTGCATCTTACTGTTGTTATGTATAAATGTAGGTTTCTTTGAGCATCTTGATATAACTGGCTGGTTTGTAGTACAAGAGGATATTGGCTTAAACTGGGAGCAGAAACAAAGGGTTAAATGTCAGAATTAGCATAAATAGACAAACAGAGAACACTGATTCATGAATGAAAATATTCAGCATGTATCTTGAAAAATCAGATGCTTCAGTTGGACCTGCAAGCTGGTCTAACTTGTTTTTGTAGTTCTGCCTTGATAAAATCAATCGACATTGACTATGCTGAGTAATATTTGAAGTAGCCATAAAGTGTTCGTATTTCATAATACATTTAACATATTACATACATTTCTTTTCTTTTTGTTTACGTTCATATTGTGTTTTTAATCATATGGATTTAATATTCCTGTAATAGCATGGCCCAGGGGATTCCCAAAAATGTACTTCCAAAAAGTGGATAATTTCTGGCACAATGGCAGCAACTTTATTTAATAACCAACTAACCAACAAGAATGTAAGCAAATGGAGGAGGGGAATGAACGTAGTCATTGCACCAAAGTGTGGCTATAGCACTCAGACTGACCTTGAGCAGCTCTTGTCCTGACTGGTAGATCCCAAAGTCAAAACTGCTGGAGAAAGCATCCCGCTCTGGACAAATAGCTTTCACTAAGCTATACTTCACCCTTGTAGAGAGGGATAGAGTCACCACTGAAACAGACTCCAGTCCATCATTTCTGGTTAATCTTATGATCCCAGCTACATACTGAATACCACCTTTCTGGGAGATACATAAAACCCTCCCCTATCTACCATCTCAGCTGAAACCACCAAATATATTTCTTTTTCTGCAAAGATTCTGTCTGCCCCCAAAGTTGTGACATGACATAGTAAAATGTGGGGGTACGTGGAGGTGAATGGAAAAAATAATACAATGGTTTAACAATGTAAGAACATTATATGCTTACCAATTACAGTATCCAAAGATTAAAGATCATCCACTTGCCCAAAGCCCCCACTCCCGCTACGTGAGAGTGAATGGGATGAAAGGCCTTGCTGTAGCAGCAGGAGAACCTCAATGACCCTTTGTTTCTCCCTCAGCTCAGCCTAAAGGGGTGCGTCAGTCTCCTCCTTCCTGGTCAAAAAGAAAGCTGCTTAGAGCTGGAGGAGCAACCAATGGCATAGCCTGAATCAAAGTGGGGTTCTGCAGGGGTCTGTTTTGGGACGGGCTCTGTTCAATATCTTCATCAACGACTTAGCGTACTTTCTATGCCAATATCTTATTAAGTTTACAGATGATACCAGACTGGGAGGGATTGCTTTGGAGGATAGGGTCATAATTCAAAATGATCTGGACAAATTGGAGAAATGGTCTGAGGTAAACAGGATGAAGTTTAATAAAGACAAATGCAAAGTGCTCCACTTAGCAAGGAACAATCAGTTTCACAACAGAATGGGAAGAGACTGTCTAGGAAGGAGTATGGCAGAAAGGGATTTAGTGGACCACAAGCTAAATATGAGTCAACAGTGTGATGCTGTTGCAAAAAAAGCAAACATGATTCTGGGATGCATTAACAGGGTGTTGTGAGCAAGACATGAGAAGTCATTCTTCCGCTCTACTCTGTGCTGGTTAGGCCTCAACTGGAGTATTGTGTCCAGTTCTGGGCACTGCATTTCAAGAAAGATGTGGAGAAATTGGAGAGGGTACAGAGAAGAGCAACAAGAATGATTAAAGGTCTAGAGAACATGACCTATGAAGGAAGGCTGAAAGAACGGGTTTGTTTAGTTTGGAAAAGAGAAGATAGAGAGGAGACACAATAGCAGTTTTCAGGTATTTAAAAGGGTGTCATAAGGAGGAGGGAGAAAACTTATTCATCTTGTATCCTCTAAGGATCGAACAAGAAGCAATGGGCTTAAACTGCAGCAAGGAAGGCTTAGGTTGGACATTAGGAAAAAGTTCCTAACTGTCAGGGTGGTTAAACACTGGAATAAACTGCCTAGGAAGGTTGTGGAATCTCCATCTCTGGAGATATTTAAGAGTAGGTTAGATAAATGTCTATCAGGGATGGTCTAGACAGTATTTGGTCCTGCCATGAGTGCAGGGGACTGGCCTCAATGACCTCTCGAGGTCCCTTCCAGCCCTAGAATCTATGAATCTATGAATAAAGCTTGGTTATGATTGTTCAGGAGGGGTAAGAAACATCTGGCATCAACCCAGGGGACCAACCCCATCAATCCTTTTCCAGATGACCACTGTCTTTTGTCTGCATGAAGTGTAAATGGATGAAGGAGTAGAGGGGTAGCTGAGCTGAGTTAGATATAATATGAGATGCAGCTTGACTTGGTAGACAGCACATTCTGGCATTTTTACTAGAAGAAATATTTGTGAAATATGGGATGACTCATGTGAGGGCTGCAGGACTGGAACTGTATTTACAATGGGCAAAGCAAAAATTTGCCTCTCTGTTTGTGTTTGAGTCCCTTCTTAGAAAGTGTTCAGCATCAAGTGCAAATTCTTATGTTTCTGTAGGACACCTTTTCAGATCTAGATAACTGCTCTGTGTACTTACCATCCGTATCCACAGTTCTGTCTTGTGGGCATCGAGATTCATTTCTCTCAACTTAGTCCTTTAGAGCCAAAATGTTCTCACTCACCCCATCTCGTGGGAGTGCAGTGGCATCAACATCAGGAGATGTACAAGCAACAGCTTGTAGTTCAGAAACAGTAAAATCAGGATGTCACTGAGGCTAAACAGACAATGTGGAGGCAGTTCTTCTCCTTTATGCTAGGAAGTCAATGTAGTGCAGACTTGGAAGAGATTTTTTTTTTAAAATTGATATATAAGGTTACTGTATGTATTACTTAAACAGTTACTTTGAATGGTGAAAGAGTAAGTATAGTTGCTTAGTACTACTGAAAATCCTACATATTTAGCTAAATCATGCCAAGATGCTGAGATGCTGCTGTATTTTTTTTTTAGATTTCATGTTAATTAAAACTCTT
Source organism: Mauremys mutica (assembly GCF_020497125.1). Lineage (NCBI taxonomy): Eukaryota > Metazoa > Chordata > Testudines > Geoemydidae > Mauremys > Mauremys mutica. Next base: position 99,747,448 of record NC_059078.1, read on the forward strand.
CAGGTATGATAGCCATTTGGCTGCACAGGGTAATTGTGCAAAAAAACCAAACCAAAAAAAAAAGGAAGGTACACCCGTACAACAAATCCAATGAGGTTGAATTTTGCCCTATGTTTTAGTTGTACACACAAACCAGTTTGTTTTTTACTTTATGTTAATCCATTGTTCCTTTTGAAAGCAGCGTCTCAGCAGATGTCTGCAGTTACACTGAAATCTGCATTGTTCTGTTTACTTTAGCTATTTATTTCTGTCTTCGGAGTGGGATTGAAGACATCAGAAAAATGGTACAGAATGGGTTTTCGGACGCTGGAAGAAGTAAAAGCTGACAAGACCCTGAAGCTATCAAGGATGCAGAAAGCAGGTAAACCCCTCACTAAAAGATCTGTGACTAAGTACTTTAATGCCTTTAAAACTGCATTAATTAGTGTAGGCTACAGCAGTGGTTCTCAGCTTTCAAGACTACTGGAGTCTGATTTGTCTTGTGTACCCCAAGGTGTTGGTGCTCTATAAACGTCTGCCAGAAGTGAAGCACAGCCTTAGGAAGGATGGCTGTGATCACCCTGTCTCAGGGCAGGAGCTTGAGTCCAGGACTGAGGGCAAGGAAGAGTCCTGAGGGAAAAGGACTCAGAGAGGTCCAGGATCTACAGTGGGAAGAACGGGAGGGCTGAAGGAAGCCTGCTAGAATCAAAGCACAGCTCCAGGAAAGGAGGGCTGTGGAACCCTGCCCCACAGGAAATGAAGTTTGAGCCCAGGATTGGCATTTGGGAAGATATGGCAGAAAGGACTTTCTAGACAGGTCATGATACATAGGAGGAGGCTCTGGGAACGAAAGAGAGTGAGTTTGAGTTATGGTACAGATAGCCCAGTTGTTCAGGGTTCCCAGGGTTGGGAACCCTTAGCTGAAGGTGCATGTGGGTTCCCCCGCATGTAACCAACCTAGTAAAGTGTACAGCAACTCCTGCTGTTAATGGGAGGAAGAAGAGACTGACTGGATCCAAGGGATGGTTGGAAATTAAGCCCATGAAAAGAAGGGTCGAGACTTTGTGCAACAGGACAGATGCTCATAGGAAGGGCTGTGCATCATTTTTTTATAAGTGGGGCAGAGTGCTGAATCTTTACAGCAACCAATCTGTGCTGAAGGCTGAGAGAACCATCATAGATGAGGGGAAACCGAGGCAGGGTGACTGCGGTTTCCTGGTGCACCAAAAGGGGGCATCCTCTGGGACTGCTACATGATCCATACACCAATACCCCTTTTCTTAATGCACACAGGTGTGTCATTTTTCCCCCAGACTATATTAATTTGCCTCCCATTCTCATTCTGTTTGTGGATCTCTGTTCTTGGATTCAGTGGCAATTTCAATACCTCTAACTTTGAGTTATTTAAGTTTTCTAACTAAAATAGAAAATATTTTTAGTATGTCTGTTCCTTATAGACTGTAACTAAACTTTATTTGGGTTGTGAGTTTGCTAAGTAACTTTTTAAGGGAACTTCCTCATTGGAAGGTTGTTGCCAAACTCAGTCAAGCCAATTTTAACATTGTTTTTGTTTGTTTCTGCAGAAAAGCTCCTCAGTTCCCCTTGAAATGGAAAAATGTAGACCCAGCTGTATTTATGCCAGAGGTGTAGCCTCTGGGATTTTAAAATAAATTTTGGTTTGGTTTTAAAATACACTGTATGTTCCGGTCATCAACACCTCTGTAGCCAGCTCTCCTTTAGCTTGAGTGGCAGAGGCCTGAGCTTTTGTTGCTCTAGGTTCTGAGTTTGACTCCTCCTCACTGATGATTGTGATGTTGGCCCCAGTTCATGATACACGGTAACAATTTTTGAGAAAGCTAAACTATGTTCTCTTTTAAAACTGGTTGTTGAAATGCTCTGACTGGGGAATGCAGGATGCTTTAAAATTCTTCTTAAAAACACAACAAAACTTTTTTTTTTCCAACTGGCATAAATTTATTATTTATCGGGATATACATTTTTTTTTCAATTCCAGGTGAAGTGAGGAGCTTTTTCTCCACACACACACCTTTTATCTCAAGTGGTAAAAGCCTCTGCTTTCACTGCCAAAGGTCCCAGGTTTGTCACCTACTGGCTATTTAGGAAACTTTCAGTTTGTGCCAAGGAGTGAGAGGGGAGAGAAGGATCCACAAAGAGTTAGTGTACAACATGGTATTGTGTGCTAGAAGTTACCCCCCAGCTGGTGCTCACTAATGTACTATATAGACAAACCCCCACATGCACAATATGGTGACCTTCACATGCATGTGCCCTGTGCCAGGTGCACTTTTTCTATCATTCTTTAAAGCTCACCTATTATTTTCAGACACACTAATGCTATTGATTATTTTATGTGATTTAAATGTCATTGTTAATATAGTCGTCATTACAATAAAGTCTGCATGGATCCAAAGGTCCAATCCCTGTCCAAATTCTATCCAGACATGAGTGGTCCCCACCGCCAGGGCTCCAGTCCAGTCCTCTCCTTTCCCAAGCCTCTAAAACATGAAGGGTGAAGTCACTCAATGGGAGCTCTCCCATTTTCTCTCACTGGGGCCAGGATTTCACCAGTATCAAATCTTAACTTTCACTAACACCAGAGGCTGCTGTAGTCTTTGTAGCAGTTGATCAACTCTCAATCCCTTATAATGCTGAAAGCCTTACATCAGCCCAGCTTACAGAACCTTTGAAGACATCTGATCTCATATCAACCATTCCTAACTACCACTTCTTTTGTGACCTAAAAAAAACAATGCAGCCTCTTCTCATGTCCCAATGACACTTTTCTCCTAGCTCCCCAAGAAAGACCAGAACCTTTTCTGTTCTTGTTGGCACTTATCTCCTAACCACCCTTGCTAGTCTCCATCCACCGCCCAGTCCTCAGCAACTGAACTTCTTTGGTGAAGCCAGAGAGTCATTCCCCATTAAGGACCTGGAGCTTCTAAGGAAATCTGCTAGTGACATTTTTCTTTTGGGGAACATTAATAATAGACTCAATAAATGTATCAATAAGTTTTCCCTGGTTTGTTCTTGTGAAAAGCAGAAATTTCTTGAGATGACTCTGAAGAGATAGAGCCATATTTGGAAGTAATGTTGAAATAAAACAAGCTGGTCATAGATTTTAAGGCCAGAAGGCACCATTATGATTAATCTGAATTCATTGTATAACACAGGCCATGACATTTTATCCAGTACTTCCTACATCAAGCTCATAAGTTCTGTTTGAAGTAAAACATATATTTTAGAAAGACATCCAGTCTTAATTGGGGTCAGCTTAGGAATCACATACCCGTCATGCAACTTGAGTGTTTTTGACTTCCTGCTGAACAGGTTATTATCAGCCTTAAATTTTAGCTTGCTTAATAATATCTATATTTTAATATTTCATTCAGATCAAAAAATTTTTACTCATGTAAAATTACTTTTAGGGTTTCTCTACTATGAAGACCTCCTTAGCTGTGTATCTAAGGCAGAAGCGGATGCAGTAAACTTGATTGTTAAAGATGCTGTACGGACATTTTTACCAGATGCTTTAGTGACCATAACTGGTGGTTTCAGAAGGTAAATAGAATAAATAATGTGTGACTTCACTTTCCCCTCCTCTCTCCCCGTACATACACAAAATGCTGATTTCTGAGCTATAGAGAGCAAGCAAAGAAACTAAATGGGAGAGTATGGAAGTTTGTTTCTAATAGTTATTCAAACTGTAAAAAAACCCTACATGGACAAATCCTAGGAAGAAAGACTTTTTTGACCAGATTCCCAAGGGTTTTGATTCCGAAATATAGAGATTCTTGGTTTATCATTATAAAAATCAATTAGCTGACAAACAAACCTCATACAAAAAAGATGAAGTGATATGTTTGTATTGCACATTATGGTATCACATAGGATTTTCCATGCTTTTTATTGTTGAAACTAAATTCCCATACCTAAAAATGGTACAATACAATAATAGAAGTTTTATGCTTTAAAAAAAGCCTTAATGTGTGGTTAAAGGCAATGAGTTTTCCTTCTTGATACTCAGGCCTGGTCTACTCTAGGGGGGTGGGGGGGATCGATCTAAGATACACAGCTTCAGCTACGAGACTAGCATAGCTGAAGTTGACGTATCTTAGATCAACTTAGAATCGCTTACTTCATGTCCTCGTGGAGCAGGATCGACAGCCACCGCTCCCCCTGTCGACTTTCCTTCCACCTCTCGCCGAGCTGGAGTTCAGGGGTAAATGGGAGAATGATTGGGGATTGATTTATCGCGTCTACACTACATATGATAAATCGATCCCCAATAGATCAATCGCTACCTGCCAATCCAGTGGGTAGTGTAGACATACCCTCATTCTTAGAAACTTGGTTGGGAGAAGAAAAGGTGGCAAGAAAGAGCCCAATATCTGCAGAGATAGACATGGTGTGTTGGTTGACCTGAGAGACCAATAATTTCTGCATAGCTAGATGATCTTGGAATTTCCTACCTGCCTGGTTATTTTCCTTTAAGCTTTTTAATTTAGAGAGAACATATGTGAAGTCAATGAAAAAAAATCTCACCATCCCAGTAAAGCAAAATTAGTACCTAAATGTTTTCTGTAACATCAAAAACTTGGGTGAAATCCTGGCCCTACTGAAGTCAAAGTCCTATTGGCTTCAGGGGAGCCAGTACTTCACCCAAATCTCTTCCCAAGCACTAATAATACTTGGTATGTAATGTATGTAGAGCTACGAATTGCTATACCAAACAAGCAACCCTTGAAAAAACAAAAATCCAAATCCCAAACAAAATGTTATCCTAGGCTTACATAATTAATCCGCACAATCCTCCTTTAAGATAGGTGTATTCTCAATTTGCAGTTGTGGCAGATGGAAGTACAGGTAAGTTAAGTGCCAAAGTTAGTGGCAGTATTAGGATTATAATGCAGGAGTTCCTGGCTCCCTGCCCCATGCTCAGTCCACTGATAGATGCTGTTCCTTACAGCATTGTTATAAAACCAAGTTTAGTTATACAAGTGAATATTCACTAGCACCAGAAATTATTTAAATCTATTGTGTTATTTGTCTGTTTTTCAAATCTTTCTTTCTGACTGGCTAGCAGTATAAGAGTACCTTCCAGAAAAATGGTAATTAAAATGCTCTTCTGGGACTTAAAACATGCTCTGTACTTCTCTCAATCTTTTTTCTTTACAACTACAGGTAAAGCTGCCATGCGAGGAAAGGAGAGGAGAAAGAGAGAAATTAAATTTTATTAATCATTGAAGCCAGAAACATGCAACTGATACCATACAGGGCACCTTGGGAGTCCTCGTAGGGCTCCACACGTCCACCTGTGTGTTATCAGTTACAGGATCAGGGCCTAAAATAGCTTACAAGTTACTGGTGCCATCACCCTTGTGCCATCTCCTGATCCCTTTTATAATTATTCCCTACATCTATAATGCTAATAGTAAAAATATACACTACACAGTACATAGATAAATTGTATATAATGGAGAGATGGCCAGAGTGTGGCTTATGGCCCATACATGAACTGTGATCAGAGATGCTGCAACAAGATGGAGTATTACATTCTGGGATTCTAGTATCTGCATGCTGCACCCCCATGTTTAAGATGATTGTGACTGCAATCTGCTCAGTTTGATGCAAATTAGTCATGGACCTTGTGTTCCTGGTAAGATTTGTTATTTTAGGTATAAACTGAGTAATACATGCACCTTGTTAGGGCAGAGTTATGGATATAGAACTGTCATCACAGTCGTAATAATCATGGTTTCTTCTGATGTGATGGTTGCTTGGGGCTTGTTGGTAACATGATGTTTGCAATGTGTGAGTCTCAATTCAGATATAGGCCTGTTGTGCTGTTCATTCTTTACATGGCTCCTTTGTGCTTTTGTAATTGTCATTAGACTTTATATCTTTAAATGGTTATATAAAGATGTGCAGGTGAATTATACAGAAAAGTATGTGGTGAAGTCTTAAGAGAGGGATCACTCTCTTAAGAGGATATGATAAAGGTCTATAAAATCATGACTGGTGTGGAGAAAGTAAATAAGGAAGTGTTACTTACTCCTTCTCATACCACAAGATTTAGGGGTCACCAAATGAAATTAATAGTCAGAAGGTTTAAAAGAAACAAAAGGAAGTATTTCTTCACACAACACACAGTCAACCACTGGAACTCTTTGCTAGAGGATGTTGTGAAGGCCAACATTATAATAGGGTTAAAAAAAACTAGATAAGTTCACGGAGGATATGTCCATCAATGGCTATTAGCTGGGATGGGCAGGGATGCAGAACTATGCTCTGAAGTGTCCCTGGCCTCTCTTTGCCAGAATCTGGGAATGGACAATGGGACGGATCACTCTGAAGCACCTGGCATTGGCCACTGTCAGAAGAGAAGATACTGGGTTAGATGGACCATTGGTCTGACCCAGTATGGCCGTTCTTATGTACCAAGAGTATAACAGGTTATAAGTAATAGCCAAACTGGAATTGTCGAAAAAATATCATACCAAACCCATCTAATTTCCTTCTTCAACAGGATTGGTGGCCTAGCGGATGGGGGGTAACTGTAGACATAATAGATCTTGATTTTAGGAAGGCTTTTGACACAGGTCATTCTCATAAGCAAACTAGGAATAAAGTCTAGATGGAAGTGCTATAAAGTGGGTGTACAGCTGGTTGAAAGACCATGCTCAAAGAGCAGTTATTAATGGTTCACTGTCAAACTGGGAGGGTACATGTACTGGAGTCCTGCAGGGAGCTATCTTGGGTCTCGTACGATTCAATATTTTCCTTAATGACTTGGATAATGGAGTGGAAAGTATGCTTATAAAAGTTGAGTATAACATCAAGCTGGGAGGGCTGCAAGCATTTTGGGGTACGGGATTATATTTTAAAACATCCTTGTCAAATGAGAGAATTGGTCTGATGTCAACAAAATGAAATTCAATAAAGAGAAGTGCAAAGTCCTACACTTAAGAAAGAAAAATTAAACGCCCTAAAACAAAATAGTCGATAACTGAGTAGATCATAGTAGTACTGCTGAAAAGGATCTGGGGATTGTAGCAGATCAGAAATTGAACGAGTCAACAATGTGATGCAGTTGTGAAAAAGGCTAATATCATTCTGGCTGTATTAACAGGAGTGTCTGATACAAAATACAGAAGGTTATTGTCCTGCTCTGCTTGGCTCTGGTGAGGCCTCAGCTAGAGTAATGTGTCCAGTTCTGCATGCCACACTTTTAGAAAAGATGTGGATAAATTGGAGACAATGCAGAGGAGGGCAACAAAAATGATAAAAGGTTTAGAAAATCTGACCTATGAGGAAAATTTAAAAAAACTGGTTGTGCTTATTCGTGAGAAAAGAAGACCAAGGCAAGACCTGATAATAGTCTTCAAATATGTTAAGGGCTGTCATGGAGATCAATTGTTCTCCATGTCCATTGAAGGTAGGACTGGAAATAATGAGCTTAATCTGCAGCAAGGGAGCTTTAGTTTAGGGATTAGGAAAAACTTTCTAACTATAAGGATAGTTACGTTCCAAGGGAGGTTATGAAATCCCCATCACTGAAGCTTTTTAAGAACAGGTTGGACAAACACCTGACAGGGATATTCAAGGTTTATTTGGGGCTGGACTTGATGACTTCTCAAGGTCCCTTCCAACCCTACATTTCTGTGATACTGTGATACTATATTCATGCCACAAATCACCTGAAAGGGTTCAGGTAGCTGGGAGAGGGCTAATTAACTGAACAGGCTGCACTTGGGGGAGAATTAGGTGCCCTAATAGAAGATGAAGCTCAGCTGAGCAAGTGTAGGCTGGGCCAGTATAAAGCCAGCAAGCTGAGAACAGAAGGGGGCTACAACAGAAGTAGTCTGCAGTCACTCCCTGGAAGAAGGGAGCGTGGGCTGGAAATCCTGGTGTATGGAGATGAATAGGGTGACAGAAAATAGAGCAGAGAGGTAGGTAGGAGTCCAGGGAAATAGCAACAGAGTCTGGGAGCTAACAGACCATATTTGCTAGACATAGGGTCCCTGGACTGGAACCCGGAATAGTGGGTAGGCCCAAGTTTCTCTACAAGCTGCTGGGAAAGTAGCATAGGACCTGGCCTTGGACTGGAAGACTGTCTGGAGAAGCATTCTGACAACTGATCCAGTTGGACTTTGATGCCCCCAGAAGGAGAGAAACAGACAGTGACCTGGCTGGAAGGCCAAGTCACAAAGAGGGAGCCCACTGAGTCCCAGAGAGCGAGAGGGGCTGTGGCGAGAGCAAACAATGGAAGCGGGTGTCAGACCTGGAGAGAGCTAATCCTCTGAGCAGCCAGGAGGAGGTATCCTAACAGTGAGAGAACCCCATGACAGAAACATTTCTATGAAATCTAAATTATGAAGCTGTTAATACCTTATCTTAATAAGACCTATATAAGCCTGGTGATATAGCTCCTGAAAAGCTATCAGGGAACCCTCTAAGGAACTGAATAATTTGGCAGCATTCTTTTCAATGCAGGAGAAAGCGTTAAAGAAAACCTTGTTTGAGAGGCTGCAACTACCTCTTTGGTGATCTTTGTTTATGAAAACCTACAATATCAGTACTTTTACCTACATGATCCACATCCAAAAAAGTACACCACCCCATCCTCATCACCATTACCAGAGGAATGGATGTACTCTTAGAAACAGTCTGATCAATGCCGTGCAAACAAGGCTTTTAAAAAAAAAATCATGTGAAATCAAGACAATAATATTTTAAATCTATGTTAACTAAGTATTTTGGCTTTCTGCTAGAAATTTTTCTTTGTTTCTTAGCTTAAAGTGACTCTCTTCTGACATATTCAGTTTAGGCCCTGTGCCTAAGGAAGTAAGGAGCTCAAATAAAATGGTATAAACCTAGTGAACAAATCTATTGGTGTGTATCATCTGGATTTAAGGGATCCTTCAGCTTCACTTAAGCATTTCAACAGACTTAAGGAGAGAAAAAAAAAAGGATAATAGGCCTACATAGCCTGGGACTGTGATAGTATTTGCTGAATAAGAAGGAAATATTTTGAGGGATTTTTTAAAAAGTCAGATATTTCTGATTTTTTGGCCACAAATAAGATGGAATAGTTGTGCCAAAAACACTTTCATTAATGGTGTCACAGCACTGTATAACGTTGTTGATTTAGCTACTGCTATTGTGGTAATGTTGCTCATGACCTTTTAGAAAGGTTCTGCTAGGAGGGTTCTGTAATCACAATAATGTTACATTGGTGGTGGTTCCTCATAAATGAAACTATGTATTTTCTAATTTATTTTGTATGAGAGAGAGAGAGAGAATATATGAAATATACAAATGCTTTCCAATCTATTTAAATATTTTGAAAACATTTATGGTTGGTTGAACTGAACCACTCATTGGGTCTCAAAGTAAATTCCTTGATAAGGCCTGATAAGAAGGAAGCTCTGTTTGATACTTTGTGTAGTTGATAAATGCGCGCTTTAGTGGGAGCTGTAAGTGTTCAAATCCTGGTTAATTTTTAATATTCATTGTCATTGTAACTGCTGTTTGTACACCATACAAATGATTTTCTTCCTGCTCTGGAGACGTGTAAGAATACAATAGTATTAGATTTTGGACTGATACAACTAAGGAGGGACATCTGCTTTCATTAAGTTTTCAGTCAAGTTCATCAGCGGAAGTTCCTTATTCTTCTCAAATCTTAGCATTATACAATTTCTTGGCAGTAACATTATACATTGGACGTACACATTTCTGTGTGGCTTTTCAGTCTAAAACATTAGGTATAAATCAGGAAGATGTAACCTGTACGCAGATGCTCAAGTCCAGTTACATTAGTTTCTGCTTACTTTCTCCCAGTGCAGTTACAGGGAGGACAACTGTTTTATCTGCTGTTATTTCTCATTTTGTCAAGGACAAATCTGCTTTAGGGTAGCTTTGAGGCAACCTGCTCACTGAACATTTGAGTTGACCAAACTGTTTGCACATTCTCTAATTTAAACATATCCTAGATGGATTTGGCAGTTCTGTAAGCAACATACTGAAGAGAGCATTTGGACATCATCAACAAACTCAGATTTGCCTCTAGTAAACTGTATTCCACTGTGGATGAGGTTTCCAACTAGAAGTGATCCAATCCATACTAATGAAATACCATTAGCTTACAGGACTCCTTAATAAGATAGTAGAGGTTACCACTCCCTTTCTTCTTCAAAAGCTTCCCTAACACTTAAATCACCAGTCAGGAAAGGAGGAAAGTCCTTTCCTGGGTAACTACGTGATTAGTGGAATAAGTTTAAAGGCAATCTTGGTGTCTCCAATGGTCTCATTCAGAGAGTGACCTCTGCTATCAGAGCTTTGACTGTTTTTTTTCCTTCTCACGGCATCCATCACAAATCACATGTAAGCCATGATGAACTGTGAGGGTGAAGTTGTGGAAGAAAGTATTTCAGAGCCACAATATCACTATGGACAAAATATGTTCTTACTATCCCACCAGACAATTCAGAGGGTGGTCAGTTGGAACCATAGACACCATTCCCTCAAGGCTTTCTGGAACCTATCCAGTTTCACCAGTATACTAAGTGGACTATTAAATAGGACCTTCACCCCAACTGCATGAGAGTGTCAAAGCCTTAGACTGGAGATGATCAGTCCATAACAGTGTTATGTAGTTATAATCTCCATATTCTCCAAAGCTATTCCAAACACTAGATCCAGAGTGGTGACAGCAATGGGACCAGGATTTCACTCATTATGTAAAGAGCCAGAAATCATGCAAGATAACCCTATGGTTGCTATTATAGCCTTGACCTCCTGAGTCAGTCCAGAAGGAGCATTGACATGCACCTTAAAGTCACTGACCACTATCATCCTTGGTATCTCCACCACCACAGTGAGGAACATGAGAAACTCAGTCAGAGGGTCTGTGGTGTAGTGGAGGAATTTATGTAGCAACACAATTAAACCCAACGTTATGTAATTCCAGGTTTTGTACATCAGCTAGACACCTTTTATACAATCATAGCTGCAACAATATTTAATTTTAATTCACTTGAAAGAATGACTATGCAACCCCAAAAATTGGAACAGCCAGCTTTTCTTTTCTGACAGTGCAATATGAAGTCTTAGTTGTCCATTGACATGTAACCCAATGTATTCTCAGTTTAATCCTACATTTTTTGATTATATTGTAAACACATGAAAAATACAGTAGATTAAAATCTTAACAAATGCCTATGCATATAACTGTTATAGGATTTGAAATATTCTCTAAATATTTCTAAAGTGAATACAGGAAATATTGCAGTAATGTTTTCAACTTGCAAAGGAAAAATTGTAAAGTCAGTAGTATAGTACAGGTGACTTGCTAGGAGTAACATTATGTACTGCCTTAATGCATTATTTCTTTAGAAATTAAATACATTATTAAATCAAAAATTCATATGCAGAAACATTGTCTACATTTAATCAATCTGGTTTGAATAGAATACTACAGCTTTAATTCAGAGTTCAGCTATATGTTAGTGGTAGTTGGCAAGAGTTGTACACAAATAAAAATATTGTTCTACCATCTGGACCACATTGGTATAATCAAAACTACAGACAAGGTTAAAGTGAAAGCCAACCTGTGCTCAATTAGTATAGAATACCTAGAGTTTTTTAATGAAGATACCACAATTTCTGGTATAATAACAAGCCTAAAATTCATGGCATTGCAATTGTTCTTGATCATGTACAACAGGTGGGTTGTCTACTTCACACAGTTATCCTGAAATAATGTAGGAGGGGGAGTTTTTAATTAACCATATACTTTTAAGTTAAACACATACTACTATTTTGGCAATTATCAGATGCAGAATTGCCTTGGTAGAGTTTCATGCAGTATCTCAGAGGGCTGCTAGTGGTGGTGAAATGTAAAAGTTTAAGAGATTGCTTCAAGGAATAAGAGTGGAGCAAGTAGGGCTAAAAGGAGAAGGCTGATTGGTTTGTGAATAGGTAATGTAATATATATCTATATCTATAGAGAGAGCAAGAGAGAAAAATTTTTTAAGCGTGTGCGTGTATACAGACCAGCGGATAGCCATGGGATTCAAAAGTTCTTTACCTTTCATTCTTTCTATGATTTGCCCCTTACGGTCATTTTTTTGGTAATTTTTGCTACATTAGAGGCATCCACTTGACAACTCTGGGCTTCTGAATTATATGGTTATATTTTTAGAATGCCTGCCTGTGCATAAAACTGAACTGTTAATGGCTTTACTAAGTCAAATTAAATTTTAATGGCCTTGGTTTAATTTTTCCTCTAGCCTGTTCACATCCTTTTAAATAGCATTAAATGTGATTCAGTAGTCTTCTAATATCTCAGCTGACCTTAATAGCCTTTTCAATTAGGCTTTCTAGATTAAGCAAATCTGATACATTTTAAATAAATAAAGATCTTTTTGTTTGGTTAAATGCTGATATTTACAGCTCATTTAGTCCATTTATTGAGAAGCGATGTCAAAAGAACAACAGGATGCACAGAGATAGTACAGAAATAATCATGGCTCTCTGTTGCTTTACAAGTGAACAGAATTTAAGAAGAAGAAACTCCAACTGTTCTATTTAAAAATTCAAAAGAGACAGATACATTAAGTAATGTAAAAGGAAAATGATTTGCTGAGAAATTATATAAATTAAAACCATTTTAAGAAGCATTAAGTGGGGAAAAGTAGCAAGTTAACAATGCAGAGTTCTCATGAGTTTATTTTCACACCTTGCATATCGTCTGATCTCAAAACAGTGTTAGAATGTCCCCTGTGGTCTTTAAATCCATTTATTCTATGATAATATAATTTGATGAAATTTAATCTTTTCATGGCCAATTTAAGTGCTTATAAAATTATATGCTTATTACTTATGAAAGGTAATAGAATTATGATTATAGTTTTAGAGCACTGCTGTACAACTTTAGTGCATGCAAAAGCATCTTTGATGTTTCCATAATAAAGTTGTTTGATGTTTATTTTAAATTTTGGATGACTGTTTCTCAGAACTTTTTCCACAAATCATAGACCCCTACTGAAATAAAACCTCCACTGGACCTGGGGATGAATGTGGGAAAATGCCCTCTGAGCTGAATACTCAGCATGAGATTCAGTCAAAGCCTGCGTCACTGTGTTTACCATGTAGGCATACTGGAAAGATGGGTTAAGAATAGTTTGCTACAGAAAAGATGGGAAGAGAATAGTTTCCTATTGGTTTGGTCATCAACGTATTTAAAAAATTCATATTGTCTTTATTAGTTAGGGATGACTCCATTTTTCCACTCTGGTTTTTTTAGAGGAGTGCCAGGTAGTAAGTGTGTTTACTTTAGATGTATGACCTACCTCTGAAACAGGTGCCCATGTACCATGGTGATAAGCTCAGAAATACCTAGATAGAAAGACATTGTGGCAGCCACCATTTTGAATTGCATCATCCCAAATTTGAAACTTTAGCTGTTTATGCTGTAAACACTCTTTTAAAAATGTATGGTATGGTACTGTTAGCAATAGGGAAAATGTATTTTTCTACTCATCTGGTTCTCAAAGTATTAGAGGGGATTTTGTTTATTTTAAAGGGAAGACAGGGTCTAGAAAATCTAACCCAAATGTGAATGATTCAGAAAGATGAAAACCAGGGATTCTGATGAAAACCTTCGGCAATGTCACTGAGTGGTTGCTCCCTTTAAGGAGAGAGAGGCTCAGCCCCACCTGTGGCACAATTAACTAACTTCCCCAGTGGTGAGAAGCAATAAAGTCACATGATTTGTGGGTCATGTGGCTTATGGCTTTCCCTCATAAGTATGTCTACACTGCAGCTAGGAGCAAGCCTCTCTGCCTTGGTAGGCAGACTTGTGTTAGCAGGGCTTGAGCTAGTGTGTTAAAAATAACAGTGTGGACATAGCAAGTCCAAAAGGGACTTGGCTAGTCAAGCTCAGACCTTGAAAGTTGGATGGGCTTGAGAACCTAAGCTGCTGCTCAACCCGCACTGTCCATGCTGCTATTTTTAGCATGCTAGCTCCAGCCTGCTGGTGCCAGTCTATCTGCCCATGCTGGGAGGCTTGCTCCTAGCTGCAGAGTAGACATACCCTTAGGGAAAAAACAAGAGGGTTTAGGGAAAGGCAAAGGGTCTTTCTCTCCAGGCATGGAAGAAGGAAGAGTCCAAGAAGGAAGTCCTGGGAGTTGCTGCTCAGTAACAGAGCAGTAAGACAAACCAGACCCTCAGGACAGAGGGGCTGGGCCCTGTTTGAGGCTAGGGTGTAGGCTGTGAGGATGTTTGTTTCTCTTTTTGGACTGGTATACCCGAGAAGGGGTGGGCTTTTGTTCAATGACTTAGTCGGAGAACCAAGTAACTGGAGCAGCCAAACCAGACTCTGGTGAAGGTGGATTTTTTTTTTGAGAAATCCTGAAAAGGGGAAACTGAGGCAGGGCACCACGAGCCACCCTTGGCAACAAAAGGGTGCTCAGGAGGTGGCATACCCTTAACTGTATCATGTGCAGCCAGGGACCCATTTAGTAAGTTAATGCATTCATTACTATATTCTTCTAATCCTTCTCTTGGTACAGTTGGACCTGAAAGATTTAGCAATTCCACTGTGCTAGATTAATACAGGGCTATATTGTAGAACAGCTAACTTATACAGTACTGCTTAGTGCCTATGTATTATTCAGTTGTTTTCTTAAAACATTCTGAGCATGAAACATCAAGCTTGGTGGTGGTCCAGACCAAAGGGAGTGAAGTGAAATTGTGACTCCTCTCAAACAATTCCAGTATCCATTCTACAGGAAGGGGGAGCCATCACTAATTTTTGGCCTACTCTAGAAAAGATTTTCTCAAAGAGTGAGATTCACCCTTGTGTAGAGGTACAGCAAAAGGTCCGTGCACTGTGTACATTCCACATAAGGCCTGTTGCCTGGTGCATAGGGCTTGTGCTGGCTCTCTCGACAGGGATGAATTTCATCCAAAAGTTGTTTTTTTTCTACTGTCAGTGAAACCCAGTTGCCTTAGTAGTACAACACACAATATGTTGCACTATCAATCTGAGGATTTTGAAACCACATTACATGCAAATAGCACTTAAATTGAACTATCCTGATGATTTTATGAACTGGAAAATCTATTTCCTACAGTAGCGGTGATCCACTGTTCTTTAAATGTTTTGGTAATTTATGAGTATGTGACTACATGACAAACATCACAAGAATATAAAACCCTTTGTTATTAAAAGGAAATTGTACAAGGTAATTGGTGTCTGATGTTAACTTAAAAGGATGCATACACCAAATAAATTACATTTTCAAAATCTATAGAAAGAATGTCAAATAATTCTTTACAAGAAAACCTCAGGCAAGATCAATGATAATAACGTTAGAACTGTTTTGTAGCACAGTTGTGGGATGTGGTTTGCTGGTAATTGGAAGAGCATAAAGTAGTGTGTGTTGGTCTACAGTTGTTTGTGGATACTTTCCTTTGCCTGCTGCTGGTATCTGGTAAACTATTGTATAACAAAAATGTGGTATAAGAAATTACTTTGGCTTCCCCAAATGAATATAGACACTTATTTGTTTAATTTTCACTGAGATTCTTGGATTTTATCATATGTTTCACTATGTGGAAGAAAGTTGAAAATTAACAAGGTTTTGATTAATTGTACCTGGGATATTTCTGATCATTGGCCTCTTTTTTTTTTTTTTGACTATCATGAATAGGGAAAAAAAGCAGCTGTATATACGATTTTGTAGGAAGGGCATGATGAGGGCAATTAAAATTATTTGTGGAAAGAACAAACCACTGGTGGTAATAATTTTCAGTCCCATTGTCCCCCGCCCCTGTCCCCCATTTCTATGACATAAAGTGGCTCATAGAAAGTGGAAAAAACAAATCAATCATAAGTGGTGTAATAAAGTTTTCATGTACAACAAGTAAACCAGGGAATAAAATAGTGAGTGAAAAAATAACTGAGGCTGGTTGAAAACTTTCTTTTGAAACTACTTCACTTCACTTCTGAAATCCTTTCCCCATTTCTTGATGAAACTGCTTATTGACAAAAAATTGAGTTTTGACTGACTAATATGGTTGCTAAAAGTGTTAGTTTTCTGTGGAAAACTTAACATTTTCATTGAAAAACTGAATTATTTAGATTCTGAAATGCCACTAGAGTACCTCACGGGAATTGTAGCTCAGGTGCCTTATACTCCCATTCTATATTCTGGGCTGGGCTACCTGTATAGACTTCATTTCTTGTGATGCAAATCTTCCATATAGCTGCCACGATGAACCACCTCACCTCACTAAAAGAGGAGACCATGGTGCATCATAGGACATGTAGTTTGATGAGAGAGTGCAGTCTATGCGGAAGAATGGGAGTATGAGACATCCAAATTACAATTCTTATTAGGAACAACAGTGACATTTCAGAACTGAAATATTTCAGTTCAGTTTTTTACAAAATTTCCTGTGGAAAACATTTTTTTTCATTTTTGTTGAAATTCTCTATGGAAATATTCATCCCATTTTCTGACCAGCTCTCTTCATAGCTTTACTGTGAGTAACACACATGGTAGAACATGATTAGTGAGAGAAGTGAGACTGTAAACAATATGGATCACAATTTTCATTTAGGGTTTGCAATAAATGTTGGAGTATAAACAAATGTTTCAAATGTAACTAGCAATTTGGTGTGCTTGTGTGCTTGGGTATTCAGTGTGATGTACCTTGCAGGGGCATGATTTTCAGTTAATGCTGAGCAACCTTAAAAATCAGGTCTCTTTAAGGTTTGTTTAAGCTGACACCCAGAAATTGAGCCTCCCCCACCAATCATTCATTAAATTGGAGAATATCGGTCACTGAATTTCAGCAGAACAGATTTTAGAAAAATACAAGGAGATTCAGGAATGTAAAGCAAGACTGGGGTGGGGTGGGGAAGGTGTTTAAAGACATATGGGAGATAAATTGATGTGTGCCCAAGGGTTATGTGTGCCATCTTGCAATAAATAGATGAAGAGTCAAATATATCCACTATGGTATGGAACAAATGTAAGTAAAAGCCTTAAACATGTTCTAAAATATTAGGTAACCAGGAGAATTATAATGATAACAGAATATAGGGGGAAAGTATAAAACAGATAATTGAAGAAAAATGAAGAATAGGTGGAAGATTTCAGGTATGGTAACGAGATACAAGAACATAAGGAACGAGAGGGCAAATAAAGGAGACAGTGTGGCCTTGAAAAGATGGGAAGGATTATTTATTATATAGAGAAAATCCAAGGCAGCATTAAAGCCATAAAACAGCCTCCTCAGGGTTCACCAGCTGAAAATATGAATCCTAAAGTAACACAGTAACTCAAAGTAGGAATGGAATAGAAGAAAATTGTTGTTTAGAACAATTTAAATTCTTCCCAGCTCTTTCAAAAGGCTATATGTAGTTCTAAAAATAGCCTAGGGGGGTGTCAGAGTGGAGGTGAAAGCTACAAAGTACACTTCTCTTGTGGAAACACTTTTTAACTGAGTGCCCTCTTTGACAATAGCCATTGGCTTTATCCGGCAGTTTTCTTTCCCCTTTTTCCAGGGGGAGAGGATGTGGCTTTGGTTTGGCCACTGTGGAGAAGCCAGGAGTTCCATCCTTGACCAACAGATGCCTCTTTTGTCCACTCTGCTACCTACCCGCACCAGCTGTTGCCTGACCCTAGGCAGCACAGCTCCCCTGTGGCTCTTCCTGGAAGCCTTAAGGGATGTGTGTGTGTGTGTGTCTCTCTCTCTAGTGAGGAGGTAAAAGCATCAAAAAATGAATACAACATTGGATAGTATTAACTTCATTGGATAGTATTAATCCTCTGTGAATTATGGAAGGGCAGAGTTTGTAAGAGCCAAGTGCTTCCCCATCCCATCCCTCCTTTATGCCTTCCAATTCTGCAGAGCATGGAGCTCAGATGGCATGGAGTTGGTGGGGTTGGAGTGAAGAGTAAGCATTCCACAAAATCTAAACTTTCCCGCTCCAGACACACACACACACACACACACACACACATTCTCTCTCTCTCTCTCTCTCTCCTTCAGGCAAAGTTTCCACTCTGTATTTTCATGGTTGTTTGTAGGAAGGAAAACTTGAAAGGAAGGGAAGAATCTCATAGGGTGAGATGTCTCTGGAGAACCACACAAATCTATAAGGAGTAAAGGTTCCACAATATTTCATACTTAACTTGAAGTTTAACATTTTTAGAATTTTTTTTTCAATTTGGTTGCAGAAGCAAAGACACACATTTGAGGGCTGTGGTAGTGGAGAGAAAGAGAGAGAAGAGAAATCCATCTTTAAAATATGAAAAATTCAAAGTAGGATGGAGGTGGGAACATGGTCATTTAGCCACCAGGGATACCATCGAGAAAATGGAATTCCTCTCTTTATGCATTTACAAGAAGATGTGCTGCTCCCTACAAAAGAGTGGAAGAGCAGCCCCAGCATCTTTCTAGCAGAGGTTGTGGTAATTTCTAGATCCAACTCAGGGGCTTAAAGGAAGAATTAGTGGCAACCAAACACCAGCCTACCATATTCCAAATGAGAACATATTCTTCTCCATGCCTTCTCCAGAGGGTACGCTTGGTATACATGGGCTATGGTCAAATAGATGTGTACAGGTACATAGCAGCCACAAGACCCCCTAGGGGTTCCTTCTTAGCGCTGTCCTTGTGGCCTGGAGTCTTGACACAGGGAGCAGCTGCAACAGAAAATATCACCTTGTCTAAGGCATTGGTGTCAGAACACTGCCAAGAGTAGTAGATTGAGCACCTAGAAGCAGAGCTACAGTGCACTTACTGCAGTGCATAGTGACTAGGACTGATTAAGAGATTTAATTAGTTTGTCAAGAAAGAACAAAGTTATTGGCTCTGAGTCAGCTCTCAATATGACATGTCTAAGAGTACCAACAAACCAGCATCCATCCCTTCACCATCTCTTTCACCTATAAACTATATTGCTCACCCTATCCTTGAGCAATACTGGATTAAAAGTCATTGGCATATTGTCTTGCCAGTAAAGTTCCACTGATGTTTTTTAATTGCTCCCTATCAAAACCTGCTGGTGCCTTAGAAATGTTTAAAAATAGCTTTTACCATTTCATATTATTTATATCGTTAGCATAGTTGTGGTTTAGAGTTAAGTGACTTAGATAAAATTCTGTTATATTTTCTGCCTTTCCCTTACTATATTTATTATTAGAAAATTGGTCTGAAAAAGTTTTTGTGGCATAGTTAACCTATCACTGCTATTTACTCCTCACTAGAAGTTGGGTTTATTATCTGACAGTTAGTTGCTGTGAAGATGGTTTGATGTCACAAGCTGAGAATTATGATTGTGTGGCAGAAAAATCATGAGGAGAGAAACCTGTAAGCACTAATGATCTTGTGATCATGCTTAACCCAGAGTAACACAGTGTGGTTCAGGATATGTGTTGTAGATCCTCATAATAGGACCATGCTCCTACTGAAATAATAAGAGTGACCGTAACATAATTAAGTTTGACATCATCAGAATGATGATGAAGAAATCTTTGTGTGAAGGACAGGAACTGAGTGGTGACTAACCCTAAGCGATGGTAGCAGTATGGAAAAATATTCCCAAAGGCTTGTTAAATGCTATGAAAGAGTTTCAAGTGCAAACACTGCTGCAGTTATGGGGAAGCCTCAGAAGGTATCACTATCTCTAGAGGAAGTAAAAGAAACTCTGAAGAATATGAAGAAAACTAAATCAGCTGGTGAAGAAGAGAGAACTGCTGATATGATCAAGGCAATTTGAGATATTGAAGTAAAATGGCTTCATAGCTTACTATGTATTTTCTAGGATACCAGATGACTGAAGAATGGAGATGATTGCGCCTTTTTGGAAGGGTAAAAGTGATGTAACAGTACATCACCCTGTTAAGTCAGTCTCTTAAAGTCCTGGAGAGAGAGATTTGGAGGCAAGGTTGAGGTGCAAAGTGGGGGAAAATATAGGAGAGGAGCAACATGAGTTTAGGAAGGGATGGAGAAAAGAAAGCATGGGAGGAAGAGGACAATAAGAGAGGATGTGGAAGACCGGGATACAATAGAAGGACTCTGTCAAAAGAAGTTTAAAAGGACTGGAACTCCAAGACCTGTGGTCCCGTGCCATGGTCAGGAAGGAGTGGAGAAGAATTGTAGGCATTTCCAACCCCATGTAGTTCTGACGTGATAGTGGTTGTGGAGAGATAACATGATAAAAGGTAGGTAATAGTTTGCTAGATTATTTTTTTTTGTAGGCTGTGAATCACAAAAGACACTTCTGCACAAGTCAGATAAGACAGAAATGGTAAAAAGGTAAGAATAAATGCTATGGAGGATCGTGGCTGATGAATAATAGAAAATCACCATTGAACACTGGAAACTGCTATGATAGACAGCAGTTACAGCCACCACCTTTTATAGGTAGTTTACAATGCTCAGTAGGGCTGGTTTGAAACAAAAATAAAGCTTTTAAAACTATATGGATTACCACTTCTCATCAAGAAAGAGTTCTATTAATCTGTTCCTATGGACTATATTAACTTCATGGCATATGCTGATAACGTGTGAAATCTGTCATTTATCTAGCTCCATATTAAGGTCATTTAATTATGAAAATCTAATGTAGTGTCCTGGTCCAATAAATGGAGCATAAAGTCTTAGTTATCTATTTCTACTGCAGAGGTTATGGTGTTCAGTTGCATGTACTTTGTCTGTGTTAATTGTTCTTTATTAGGGACTGGTGCTTGTGAAGTTTCCCTTTGTTGATCTAAGAATCTGCATCTGTTGTAGTAGTACATTGCATGCCATTACATTGCTAGCATTAGTAAAGGTAGGCTGAGTATCCTTAATGAAAGTTGACAGGAAAATCAAAGAGGGAAGCATTGATCAGTAGCTTACTGGTACATTCTGGCTAACAGGCTTAAAGTCAATGAGAGTCCTGTCAATGATTTCAGTAGGAGCATGACCACGTAGAAGGGGTATATTCCTATCTGTGTATGCAAAAAATTTTGTGTGCACC
Organism: Mauremys mutica; assembly: GCF_020497125.1. NCBI lineage: Eukaryota > Metazoa > Chordata > Testudines > Geoemydidae > Mauremys > Mauremys mutica. The sequence goes on from NC_059078.1 coordinate 99,768,494, forward strand.
TTCTGATGCTACAATTACACATATCTCCAGATGTTGGCCAAGGAAACCAACAGCAGGGCTAAAGCAAAAGAAATGAAGACAGACTTTTAGCCTCTAAATAAAATGCTCATAAAATTTGGGGAAAGAATTATTAGGAGCTACACAACAATGCAGAGTTAAAAAACAGGTAATAATGGGGAAGAAGCCAAAACAAGACTTTACTGTTTAGGGAGATACTGACCTTTTACTGTTTAGGGATATGACTGACCTTTTGAGAGACTCTCTGAAAATAAATAGCTAGGACTCTACACTAAAGTAGAAAAAAAACAAATAGGGAACACTCAAGAGTATAATTCTCAACAGAACATCCCTTTGCCACACTCTGGGATTTAAAAAGTCAATTACTAACTTCAGAACTTTTCAATTTAGGATTAAATCAACTAAGTCTACCTGATGAGCTCCTTAGATTTACTGAAGATCATGCCTTGATGCCAAGGGCAGTTTTATAAAGGAGACTGACAAGATTTCAGCAAAGCCAGTTGGCTACCGGACCTCTTTGGAGGGATTTACTTAAGACCAATGGATGGAAGATAGGCTTAAGAACAATTTACAGTGCAGTTCTAATCTGAAAAACAACTGCAAAAATGGCATTGTGGGATTCCATGTTTGTTGTGTGTCAGTAATTTCCATATCAAATATGCTCAGTTTAAAAGTAAAGGCTGTTTCTCCTCAGTGACAGCCTAGACTTGCAAACATAGTCTGGGTTCTGAGAGCCAAAGTGGGGTCTGCTCTTATACAAATTTGCTAGATTCTACAGAACAAATTAGATCTCAAAAACATACAACAATTTCATTTTCTTCAGACTTGCTTCAGTGACACCTTTTCATACCCATTATTTTCAGTAGATGTACATAGACGTAGCTGATTAGAGCTGATTTGCACCAGTCCTGCAAACACTTACACCTATGCTCAATTTCAATCATGTGAGTATTGCTATTGACTTTAATGGCATTACACACATGCTTAAAGATAAGCAAGCGCATAAGTGTTTGCTTAAACAGAGCCTTAGTAACTTTTATTCTGATGATGTCCAAGAAGGAATAGATTTAAGCTCACTACCCTAGAGCTGCATTGTTTCTGTAATTATATCAAGATCAAAACAATGGTAAAATCTAGAAATTAAGCAGATATGGCTCTGATACCTACAGAGGAAAGTTGAGTAAGAACATGTCATTTTTACATAGTCTCTTTTTGGAGTAAAACTACAATTTAGATCTTTGAATTATCCTACATACAGCAGAGACCACATAGATAGATAGCTAGATTAGATAGATGGGTAAATGGCAACATCACACCTAAAAGATTTGCCAGGAATACAACTGTAGGAGAGTTCACTTCAAGTTCATGGGAAGTACTGGCATACACTACTGGCCATGTGAAGTTGGGCTTTGATAATCCCTGAATAGTCACTGAATTCAAGCATCTATCAATATGCAAGACCATTAGTCAAAGAAATAATCATCTTGAAGTCACTTAAGACAGCTCTTTTTATCTCTAAATAAAAAACGAGGACTAATACTTCTCTTAACCAAACTTAAACTCTGAAACAAACTAGAAAAACTGTAGACAGATTAGCTTTCCATTTGTTTAATATCTTCCTGACTTCACCACATATATAAACAGCTGTCTGCTCCTCTCAGCTATTGCTGCACTAGCTCTCGTGGAAGAGACTCGATACTATTTACTGTTAAAAGACTGTCCAACAGGCCTTTTCTCCCCCTTCGTCATTTGGTTGAATCTAAGTAATCCATTTCTCAGGTCAAGAAATATTAGTGGGAAAACTGTCATGTGTATGTAACTTCCAGTACAGCTGAGCAGGAAGCCAGTAACAACCTTTCTGTTTGTGGTGGTTTAATTCTGCAGATTGTCCCATTGCTGCCCAAGTAAGTGAACCCCCAGCCTGAACATTTCACATTTTGCAAATGTGCATGGTTCCTTTCCTACTAGTTATTTATCTTTTCTTTTAAATTGCTCAAAGTGAATGTTTTGATTTCAAAATGATGAAATAGACAAACATTGGAAAAGAACATTTTGTTAGAAGTTTCAGCACTAAATGTGACAAAGAAATAATACATTTTAAACCCTCAAAGGAGTTAGCTAGAGAGAATTAAAATGGGTTGGGATTAAATGCACATTTCAGCTGTGCTACCAGAAGGCTTTTGCCCAACAAATTTGCTGCCATTAAGCCATTTTTAAATTTTATTATAGCTTCAGTAAAGAAAAATATTGTCCTCTCACTTCCTTCAAAATAAAATATAGTCTCTCTAACATATTAGTGTATATATATTAATGAGATTCTGAGCAAGTAGAATAGAAATATAATTTGAAACTAAACAACCCTCTTTTGGATAATAAAAATCTAAATTAGTAAATGGAAATTGCCAGAGCTACAAAATCTTTTTATTCCAGTTAAAAAATATAAGTGCAAAAAATAGCTTAATAATGGCATTTTTTGAAATATAAAGCTTTCATAATTAATAAGCTAGACTCTTGTCTACTTATTTCAGTAAATAATTTGAATGCAGCTGACCTTTCTATTTTCCCCTGCTACATTATTAATGAAGCTGAAGAGATCACTGGGTTATTGTTCTAGCAAATATATCTAGCTTAGCTGCGGCTTGGGTTTTCCACTAATGCCTTTTTAGATGTGGCACCTGGCTAGTTTATGTACCAGCAGGGATGGAAGAAATAAACAGAAAAGTTTTTGACTTCACAAACTTGGAATGTCAAGGCATTTCACAAGTTCAGCTCAAATCTCTGACATTTTGGACAAAAGTATCTTTTGGAACTAGGTGTTGATTATCTGCATTTAAATTAAACAGATATTTAAAAATAGTTCACAGTGGGTAAAATTTACCCCTGAACAGATCACCAGCACAAGACCTGTGTACCACTTCAGTCTATTTAGAGTCAGAGGAATGTTGATATAATCTCTTCACCAAACCCTGATGTCCTTATTCTCTTTTTTATGCAGGCAAATCTCTACTGGATCCCTTCCTGAGAAGTGCTGATCACCTGCAACTCCCATGGAAGTCAGCGAGGAGTTGTTAGGGCTCAGAACACTCAGGATTGGGTCTAATGGGAGGTTTTCCTGGGTAAGGACTGAATTAAGGTTTTTTTTCAGCATTTCATCCTACATTTTCATAATCCTACTTCAGCTTCTTTTTACCGAAAATATATAAATTACTTCATTATCTTATGTATGACTCATTCAGGAATAAACTATGGGAGTTCACTTAACAGTGTGAGAGAATTTTTGGATGTGCTGAGTTCTTTCCAGTGTTCTTTGCAAGCACAAGTCATTGAAGAATTTTCCTACCTTTTACCTTAGTTCGCATAATACTATTGATATGAAAGTGGCTTTGCTAATGCCTGCATTAGGCCTCTGATCTAGGCCAGTGTAAACTAAGTGTTTCCAGATTTCTGAACAGACTTTGTCTGAGATTAGCGCTCTTGCAATTAGTAAAAATCTTGCGCCTTCTCTCCGGGTGAACCTGACTCTTGAGTGCTCACTATTATACTAACATATTCCTTTTTTGCAGGTATCGGTATATGTAAAACTTTATAATTCTGGATAACCAAACCTATAGTGCCATTGTCATGCAGAATATTTCTCAGTAGTGAAAAAGTTTGCTGCATGTTTTTGTAAAATATGCTGACAGTCGAGTTTGTGCAGGCAAAACCAGATAGATGTTTTAAGACTAAAGTATCATCATCTGCATATTCTTACATTTCAGCTGAGTACATCAGATCCCAAATCCACATCAATACTCATTGGAGTGCATATCTTTTTTGAACAGCGTAGAAGGGTTTTTGCTTCAGCATTGATTGGCACTCAAGGAAATTTATGCATGCAGGAAGTTGCTATGATGTCATTTGAAATGCTTGATTGGAATGGAATGTAATTTACGAGATTTGCCAAGACAGCAAAAGGAAACCTTGAGCAATGTATTTTATGACTAAATAAAACTGTGACAGATTGGTATGGTACATTTCATAAGCTTTAAAAGCTTGAAATTATATGGACAGCTTCCAGGTAGAGTTGCATTATTTACATGAAATTGAGGCTGAGTTATCAGTGATTCGAAGCTTAAGCATAGTTTTGTTTTGGATGGTGAAGTAGTGGATTTATTTCAGACATAGAATTCACTGAGTTTAGAGCTATTAGTACTAGAAAATCTTTTTGTACCAAAGCCAAGACAGGAGTAATCTTCAGCATCAGGATGTAGTTAAAGACAGCTAAATACCTGAAAGTTAGGAGACAATAATATTTTACAGGCAAGAGAACTACTGAACTACATACAGATGTCTATGGTTTTTTTTTTTAACAACAAAAAAAGAAAATGTTCCATAAAAATGTAATGATTATAAGAGCAGTCATGTGTAAGCACTTTGCAATTGACCCTTACACAGGACTTGGTTTACAAACATTTTTAAGTGTCTCCTGTACCATTAATTTTAAATTAATTCACTGTAACTATTTGTTTCCATGCAGAGCTTAATAAATTTGAATTTATGTGGGAATTTAACTTTTTTCCTTTTTGCAAAAAATCACCGTGAGGTTAATCCAGGTGTTTCTTTTTTCACTAAGGTAGGTTACCTTTCGTACTACTACAAATGACTCATTACTATAGGTATTTAATGACAGGGAATGTTAATATTTCCTTTGGCAATACAAACTAATGCAGAATATAATTCTGTGATACACGTGATAAAACATATACTGAATAAGACGTACAGGAAATGAACACCGATAATCTAATGTGCTGTTTAATACCACTGAACTTTTAAGCAAAGGTAGAGAAGAGTTAACTTCAATATTTGCCTTGCATAAGGCTCTTCCTCTCCAAAACCAAAACCAAAACAAACAAACAAAAAAACACCCCAAAAAACAAAAAGGCCCGCAAGAAACCACAGAAAAACGCACCAGACTCTATTAAAATGTATGGGTTATATTATCGTTAGAATGACTTTCTGTTTTCTGATTCAGGAGAGAGAAGGTTTGGGGGTTTTTTGGGCCACAGATCTTCTTCCCTTGATTTTGGTTAAATTCCCCAGATTATTGCATAATACAACAGCATGCTTCACTCTACCCATGCATAAAAGAGGCCTCACATTGATTTATGTTTTCAAATCTTAACTGAGCATGCTCTGGAAAAAAGAGTGATATAAACGCGTGGGTAAAGGTTCACAAAAACTGACACACAAAGCCAATGTGGACAAGAGCCCTTAAAGGTAAAATCACCATTTGTCAGTTCATTCTTTCTGCAAAGAGCTATGTAAATTAATATGTCAAGATTCTACATTATAGTATTTTCAAACAGTTACATAAATGTTTGTGCAGCTGATCTGACATGGATTTTAGAGATGAATGGACAAGTTTACTTTCAACTCTTTGCTACTTGTGATTTCTAGTCCACCATTAATAATGATTTCCTGACATTTTCTTCTCATTGCATGAAACGTCTGTCCATCTTAAGAAATACTAAAAATATTGCTAAAGCCAGGGTTCAAAGGTTAAATGTTTGCAAAAGAGACATCATAGGAACTGAAGAAGAGTAGTCAAGTGTCTAGTACTCTAGGAAATGAGATTTGGATTCCATTTATGTCTGGCATGTAAAGGACATAGACATTCTCAGGCACTGCATACCATTTACTTCATTCTGGAAAGTGTATGTAGTGACCTACTAGGTGGAATAATACGAACCACTGTATGATTTGGAGCAAGGGTAATCAGTGAGGGTGAAATTAGGGTTTACCTGGGATGTAAGTGGTGCTGTAGAAGTCTTGGGTAAGTTTCATCCTGATAATATAATTCACATAAATAACCAGCAGCCTAATCTTTTCTGCTATATCAGGTGGCACCTATTTATCCTGGCTTGACAACATGAAGACCATATTTTAAATAATGTATTACTCTGCATTCTAGTATTCAAAAGCATTACTCCGTTTTTCTAAACTTCTCTTTGGTCAGCAGTCATGTTCTGAAATGACTGATATCCTGCACTGGTGGATGGGCATGTGTGATGGGATGGACTAGGACTGAAGGCCCCCTGCTGGAGGCCTTGTGGCCCTGCCACTCCCCGCACCAGAAAAGGGCAGTAGAGAGGTCCTCCAAGCTGCTTAGAGTGGCTGTGTGGGAAGCAGCCAGTCAGGGCCCAGCACGCTAATATAAGAAGAGCTGCAGGGCCAAAGTGAGTTCAGTTCCTTGCTGGAGTTGAATGAATGTGGATGGTGTGTGGCTAGCTGATGGAGCTGCAGAAGGGCAGTGCTACGAGAAGCCAGGCAGAGCGAGAAGAAGCCCTGAGCTGGTTGCTGGGACTCCATTAGGACAAAGCCCTGAGGTAAGGGTGAAGATGGCATGGGGCCACAGGGAAATGGCCCAGGGGATTAAAGAAACTGTTTCATAGTTAAAGGGACACAGCAGATGGTTGCTATATACACGGTCCCCGAGTTGGGACCTGGAGTAGTGGGCGGGCCTGGGTCTCTCTCACCCCCCATTAGCCACTGGGGGGGAAATGGCTGGGACATTGAGGCACCCCAGAGAGGGGACTGAACCATAGTGGCCCAGCTGGAGAGCTGCAACCAGAAAGCCCAAGAGGGCGAAGACATTGTCACCAGAGAGGGGCCTTGGGGCACTGCTCTGTCCTGGAGCAGGGGAAAGTTGAGAGAGAGACAGCTTGCAGGCACACGCACTCGGCCAAGGGAGCTCTCATGAGAGGCGAGTGCACCCCATTACAGCATGACATATGCTACAGCATGCTAAGTTTTGTTTATCCAGTATTAGAAGGCTGTATTCCCATATGCAGTATAAGTAAAATTTCTGTTCCTAAGGCAAAAGGGATTTTCCATTGATACCAGCTCAGAGCTCGATTAACTTCAAAAATTAAAATAAATAGTTTCCACGGCTATGTGAAATGAGTTCTGCCTCTGGTGAATCAGAATTAGTGTTCCACTAGATGAGAAAATTGGCATTTTTCATGAAGCCTCCACCCGCATGTAGCTCTTTGGAGAAGACACCTGTGAATCTTAGTCAAAATACTTATGTGGTCCTGCTGAGTTTCTGTTGAATAGCTTGGCTGGGTGCAGACGTTGCTATTTGGTACTATTAAGATCTAACTTATAGTCACCTATGAGAACACTGGCTCAAGTTTTTCCTTGTTTTCTTTTTGGATACATTCTGATTTAAACGTATTTTGTGGTAAATTAGTGAAAACTAATGCTGCAGACAAATTTCCATCTATTCTGTATTTCAACTGCAAATTCCCTCAAAATTAGTCTGATTCCCAATCACAACTGTGTATGTATGTTATCTGTTCAGTTAAATATATAATAGTCAATTTAAGTTATTATTTTTTTGCCTCTGGCAAAATTTTTTTTACTTAATTTGGTTTGATTAGTGCCTTTTCAGACTTTCATTGGCATCCTATCAGCATTTCAGAAATAAAAAATTAAGTCTCACAACCAGCGGTGGCTCCAGGCACCAGCGTGCCAAGCATGTGCCTGGGGTGGCAAGCCACGGGGGGGTGGCGCCCTGCCGGTCCCTGCGAGGGCGGCAGTCGGGCAGCCTTCAGCGGCTTATCTGCGGGAGGTCCAATGGGAATCCGTGGGACCGGGGACCTCCTGCAGGCAAGCCGCTGAAGGCAGCCTGCCGTGCTTGGGGCAGCAAAAAAGCTAGAGCCGCCCCTGCACACAACAGACCTGTGATATACAGTTATGGAAGAATTTTCCCCATCTTATAAATGGCTAAGGCCAAAATGTCCAAATGTGGCCTCTGATTTTGGGTCTAAAACCTCAGTCACATTGGGTTTGGCTTTTCAGAAAGCTCCCACATCTCCTGTTGACTTCAGCTGTAGTTATGACTGATGCACACTTCTGAAAACCAATCCCAATCTGAAAAACTGAAACCTGAAGCACCCAAAATCAGAGGTAACTTTCAAAATGTTGGCCTAAGTATCATGCTTAAAATAACACTTCCTACTTCAGCAGACATTATGTTTAATGTCATCATCACCCCCATTCTGGAGGGAGGCAGTGACCAGTCAACGTGCCCAGCAGTGAATCATCCAGTCAGGATAGTTGGGACCATAGTGCCCAAAGCAAAGTGTAGGGGTCAGAAACTGAGCCAAAGAACCTTTCCCCACCTTGATGAGACAAAGTAGGAATTATTCTTTTCCTCATTTCCCATAAGTATGTTGTTTGATTTTGATTCTTGAACATTAAAGACTAAGTACTGGGAAGGGGGATAAAAAGTTATTTGCTTTTTGTAAAGCAACCAATACCACCTGCTTTACCCAAACAGAAAATGTATGATGGACAGGACCTTAAACTTGGGAGGGCTGACACATCTTTGGGCCAAATTAGGTGCTTGCATATACAAATATAAGTTGCACTGAGTTACTTGTCTCTGTGACTTCCTATTTACATTTCCAATACTGCCATGGAAGCCTTCCCTGAGTTAGGGCTCCAGGATGGGCTCTATGTGATTAGGGTAGCTGCAACACTTGAAATGTTTGTTTTACTATACATTTGACATGATGAACTGTCTAGATATGCCTTCTGACCATATGACATGATGAATTATAAAGGAAAGTCTTGCATCTGGCTTCCTCGTCCGTCTTGCATCTTTGTCCCTGTTGGCAGACGAAGGTGTAAAGATTGTACAGCTAGTGTGCATGTGAAATTGATGCACTGCTTATTTGATTGAGTACCTGGGATTTCTTCTTGTTGAATACGCCCTCCTTTCACTTTGTTAACAAAGCAAACAGAAGGTGCACAGCATAAGTCAAACCTGAAAATGGTAACTTTTTGCTTTCTTCTATTTCCGTGTTTTCCCTGTGTTGGTGTTTTTTGGGCCATTAACTTCAGTTCACTTCAATGAGCCTTTCTTTTCCTACTACCTTTCTGTATGTATGTGAACCGACATTGCATTGACACTGTTGAATCTACATACTGTTTTGAAAAATGCAGAGCTGACTTGAATATTAATGGGAACTGCTGAGCTAAAACTGATACGGATTTGAAGAATGGCTTATGTTTGGTATCTAGGGTTTAGCTGGGCATTTGTGATAGCAATGTACTGGTATAATAATTATGCTGCCACTAAGGCTGTTAACATTTAATATGGGGTTGATCAGATTATCCAATTTACATATTTGATTTTCTGCACAAAATCTCAGAGAAAATAACAAGTACTTTATTATTGTTAATTTTCTAATTTTTGTGCATTTTCCAGTTTCCATCATTGTAACTGCTGAGAAACACACTTACTCCTTTCATTCAACAAAGCTCTTTGACATAAAGCTTCCATCATGAATGCATCCTCACACTTTTGACTTTGTCTGGAAAGCACCTAGTTCACAGTTGGCACTGAACTAATTATAATAATAATTGTGATGTTGCACTCCATCTGCTTTATGAAAATATGCTTATGAATGTAACTGGAATATGCTTTATGCAAAAGGTCTCTTGTAAGGTATCATTACAAATCTTATAATCTACTGAGTGTGTTCATCTTATTTGTTTGTATTATTTCTATGTCTGGAGTTAGGAGAATAAGATATAAACTTGCATTACTGATGTAAACATATTAAGTGGAAGCCATTAAGGGTGCTTCAGATGGCTCTGTTTACTTGCAAACCTTCCTGTGTATGTGTGGGCTAGCCCAGAAAGAATGGGGGCTGGGGTCTCACAGGACATGTGACCCTGTCACGTGATACTGGGATCCATCTTAAATCTGGTACTTTTCCATTTAGAAGGAGGGGTGGGGACCCAGAGAGACAAAAGATTCCTGCCTTGTACCAAAGCTATAAAAGGGGGTGGAACTGGACAAGGGGGGCAGTCATAAGAAAGCCCCTGCTTACCACCTGAGATGTCTGCTGGAACTAACATGGACTGTACCAGGAGAAAGGATTGGGCCCAGACTAGGAAGGAGTCTAGTCTGTGAAAGGAGCTTATTGGAACATCTCTGAGGGTGAGATATTACCTGTCATCAATTCCTAATGTATTAGGCTTAGACTTGCGTGTTTTTGCTACATTTTGCTTAGTGACTTACTTTGTTCTGTCTGTTATTACTTGAAACCACTTAAATCCTACTTTTTATACTTAATAAAATCACTTTTGGTTATTAATAAACCCAGAGTAAGTGATTAATACCTGAGGGAGCAAACTGCTGTGTATATCTTTCTGTCAGTGGTATAGAGGGTGGACAATTTATGAATTTACCCTGTATAAGCTTTATAAGGAGTAAAACATGTATTTGGTGTTTGGATCCCACTGGGAACCGGGTGTCTAGGTGCTGGAGTGGTAACCTGCTGAGCTGTTTTTGGTTAAAGTCTGCAGCTTTGGGGGTGTGGCCCAGACCCTGAGTCAGTGTTGCAGCAGGCTAGCATGTCTGGCTCAATAAGGCAGGGTTCTGGAGTCCCAAGCTGGCAGGGAAAACCAGCTCAGAGGTAATTTCAGCACATCAGGTGACAGTCCCAATGGGGTCTCTGTGACCAAACCCATCACAATAATATCCAGCAGAATCAATAATCTTTCTAGTCTCTTGGGCCCAGATTTTTAGGTGTTGCTGGAGTTAGCGTTGCAATACACGGCTGATTTAGGCATCTAAATCTCATGTTCAAAAGGCATTTAGGCTGTCATCATCAGCTGTCAATGGGATTCCGGCTTCTGAGCAGAGCAACACCAAAATATCTTTTTTAAAAATCTGGGCCTGAAGCCTAGGAAGAGCACAGATGTTGGTGGCCGGGTAAGTCAGCCTGTCACTGAAACCCTAATACATAACCATTGTCTCAGGTCCAGAGTTCAGACCAGGATTTTGAAAAAAAACACAAGAGTCTATCTTCAAATAATCAATTTTAGATTATGTTGGTTCCAGTGCATTCATTGAGACAATACTCTAGTAGGAATGTCAGTTATGGTGGTATGTAATTTAGATGCTCATGTGGTGTGGACACATTCATAAAACTAGTAATTACTTAATTTAATATAGTCCTATTGTTTTTAATTCAAGAAGCTCCTGGTAATCTGTGGCATTACTGTAGTGAATGAGAAATTCATGGGTGTGAAATCCTGACCACATTCAATTCAAACGGAGTTTGTCATTAACTTCACTGGGGCCTGGATTTCCCTCTGAGTTCCCTGCCTCCCACACTTCAATACTAACAATTCAAGGACCTTCTCTTCCTATATTTGTCTATTAAGTCTGCAAAAGTTATAGTCATAATTATTGTAAATATCCTTTCCAGACCTGGGTGTGGAAGAGTGATCATTTCCGGGTCTAGTTTCTCACAAGGCAAGCTAACCTCCCACTATCCCCAGATTACCTGAAAACATTGGGGTGATATCAGCTGCCCCCACCAATGCTTCTCTATGCATTAAAAGTCAAGATTCCTTAGCCTCCTCTACTGGGTGCTGTTGGTGTAGGGCCTGATCAATGGGAGTTGGATCAGATTCATACTGAAGGGGAAGAACCATCCCCACAACAAATATTGAGGGGGCATTGAAGAAGGCTAATGGGAAGGGGGTCTTAAAAGGGTGTAAATGTATATATGTGAAATTATATGTGTATGCCTACCCTGCACATTGAAGATACTCTCATTTGAATGTGTATGTCTAATTTAACAACAGTAATATGTATTGTATAGTATCAGTAAATGACTCAGTTGTCATATCTAAAAATAACTATCCTGCCTACAAAATCTGTTTGCCACTTAAACAAAAGGTGATTTTGCTGTACCTTTATTTGTTAGTTCAATTAACTCTGTGTATCATTCTGCAACGTTTATTCCCTTTTCCATTATCAGATTGTCATCACTTTAGCAATTGCATTTGGTTTTCATAGACAGTTATACATGTGGTTATCTATAGTCAAGGGATTATTTAGGTGGCATCATAAATTTTCAGATCACTTGAGGATGTATCTGTCTATAAGCTCTCTTCTTTGCTTTTCCCAAAAGAAGTATGTTGTGGGACATGCACTTAATTTAACATGTTGTAAATTCCCATATTTCTTCCCACAATTAAAGGACTTACCATTTTCTTTTATATCAGCTTCCAGTATCTCAGTTGGTGTTCAGCCCACTCTACAAATGACTTTCAGCAGGATTCATTTTAATCTAAGTTCTTTGGGGGATTTTTTTATCTCGTTATGTTTTGTTCACACTCTCCATATGATATCTTAAACCCATGCTCCATGCAATTCTGGACTGGGATTCTTCTTTACTAGTTATCCCAGCTTTCCCTATCAGAAAATGATTCAACAAGAAAAGGACTGGAGGCCTTAAGAGCTATGTTATATATAGTGCATATTGGTTGTGCAACAATTCCTGATGGGCTGATTGTTTTGCTGTCTTTCCTGATAGCCATCATTCTCTGCCAGCTATTTCACAGCTGAGGTTTCTTCTTACTCAATGAAAAGGCAGGGAAATGATATGGGTAAAAATATCCATTAGCATTATTTATACAGTTTAAATGTGTGAAATGAGAATATATTGTAAATGTGACTCTACTGTTTTGGTAAGTACAGCCCAGTTCCCTCACACTGTAAACTCAGAACATTATCTAATATCCAGTGCTTATTAGTTCATGTACTCTCCTCCACACTCTCCTCTCTTAATTTTAGCTGAGAAAGAAAAGTCTATAAGAGCAAGAAACCTGACGTTGTACATTCTAAATATTTCTAGAGTCTTTCTATTTTCTATTATTCCTTCCTATAAAACATTATTATGACATACATTGTAGACAAGGTCTCTCAGACATGTAAATGGTGTCTTATATTGTTGAATGAATGTGATATTTGATGCTTGATGGTCTGTTATGTAATGGACTCTTAGTTCATTCACTGGGACATTGATCAGTTTATGACCTTTATCACTTAATGCTGTTTACCAGATATTGACAATGGTTAGCTGTTGTTTTTGTAGGCTGTAATTCTGGAAGTTCTTATGTACATGCTTAATTAGATGCACATGAATAGTCCCTTTGAACTCAGTTGGAATACTCATGTGTAAAGTGAAGCATGTGTGTAAGTGTATGCAGGATTGCGCCCTCATGGATCACATTCAGCATTTATTATGCTCCCATGCTGTCAATGAGTTTTGCCTGAGTATGGAGTAGGTAAGCTTGCTGAATAGATAGTGGGTTGGCTGTGATATGAATGTTGCAAACTGAACAATTTTTAAAATGGAAATGTTCCATCTGTTTCTCTGAGAAACACAAATAGAAATTGGCTGGCCTGCTTTTAATGTAGGCATTGAGAATTTAGAGCCAGTGGGCCAAATTCGTCCCTGGTGATTTGTCTCAGTAACTACCTGAAAACCTCTTTTCTCCTTTTAAATACTGAGTGCCTTTTTTCTCCTAGTGAGAACGTTCTAGTGCCCTTTGCAAGATGCATTTGAGGGCTGGTTAAATTACAGTATATGGCAGCTCTGAGGAAAGATTTCTTTGACTGGCCTGAAAACACTATTAGTAAATCACATTCCTGCTCAAGAACTTCCAAACAGTAGAACAATATTCACTGGATTTCTAATTATAAATCAGCCAAACAATTTGCTCTTTAGTAGAGAAAGACAGGTCTGAGGTGAATGATTCAACTTGTATACACTTTCTTCACACAAATAAAATCAAGCAGAGTCTTGATTAAGAAGGATTTGTAAAAACTGTAATAATCCCATTATCAATTTAATATGAGCCTGTAAGATTATTTTAAAAATGTTGGCTATAAAGAAGAACCACCCAGTGCTGCTATCATATAACTTAAATAAATGGAATACCTATTGCTCACAGAATCATAGATTTTAAAGCCCGAAGGGATCTTTATGATATTCTAGTCTGACCTCATCTATAACAGCGGCCATAGAATTTTACTCAGTGGTACTTGCATCAAGCTCATAACTTCTGGTTGAGCCAGAGAATAATTTTTAGAAAGATATCCAATCTTGGTTTAAAGACTTCAGGTGATTGCGAATCCATATGCTCCTAGGTAAATTGTTCAGGTGGTTAATTACCTTGACTCTGTGTGTGTGTGTGTGTGTGTGTGTGTGTGTGTGTGTGTGTGTGTGTTAAAAAAAATGCTTTATTTTTCATCTGAATTCGCTTTAGTTTCAGTTTGAAGCTGTGTATTATGCCTTTATCTGCTAGATCAAATAGCCTTGTATTTAGAGAATTCTCACCTACCATCCCCCATAGGTACTTATAGACTATGATCAAGTGTCCTTTTTGTAAAACTAAATAGAACTACTTGTTAATTCAGATATTCTTGGTATGCAGGAGGATTCATGTGGGTTTAAAGAAACTTTTAGTAGGTAATCTGGTTGATTTTTCAGCTTCAAGGCAGGACTGATTTGGTTTCCTCATTCCTAAACTATTCTTGACTCTTTAAGATGATTCTTAAGTGAGCTTTTTGAACATTATGGATAGTTCCTAAAACACTGAGTTGTGATTGGGGCAGAAGTTTGTATATAGTCCCTGATCCAGTAAAGCTCTTAAGGTTACTTTGTTTTCCATAATAGTCTCTTATCCAAGTCCTGACCAGTACTAATACTGCTTAGATTGCCAACATAGATCATTCAGGTTTATTCCACAACATACAACATGTGTTGACCAAGCAAGAAATTTTTATGGAGACCAGAACAAGCTTCTAGAAATATCAAAAGAAATATGTACATTTTGAAAGATTGTCGGGGGAAACCGAGAGAGAGCTAGGGCTAAGAAGAAATATACAAGTAGAAAGGTTTCAGAGTGGTAGCCGTGTTAGTCTGTATCAGCAAAAACAAGAGGAGTCTTTGTGGCACAAGTAGAAAGGCTACTACAGCATTAACTTAAAGAAAAAATTCAATGGAGAAAACATCTGTTTTTCCACAGTAATAGAGCACAGAATGGTTCAAAATACAAAGTGATTAGTAGATAAAACGTTGGTGTGCAAAAAAGGAAAGCACCATATCTGATGTAATAATGCCTAATAGAAAAGTAAAGGTGGATGAAGCCAGTAAGACAGAGGTGGAAATCATTGGGCTGTGATTATGAAAAAATCTGAGACTGGCCTTCCTCCAAGCCAAAGGGGAAGAAACCACCCTCTGCTCCCTGGTGGACAGAGCCGGGCTGGGCCTGCCCCTTGCTCCAGAAACTGAGAGGTGGGACAGGAAATATAAGAGGAGGGGCCTCCGGCTTAGGTGGGCCAGAGCCAGTAAAGGAGACAGCCAGATGTCTCTGGTCTGCTGTAGGCCTCCGGCTGCACAACCGAGTCAGGTAGCACCCTGACCCTAGAGGAGACTGAGTGCAGAGAGGAGCTGCTGGGACTGTCAGCTGCCATTTACCCAGAGAAGACTGAGTGTGGAGAAGAGCTGCTAGGATTTCTAGCAGCCGAATACCCCAAGGAGAGATGAAGGACCCTTGGACCATGGAGGGTAGAGTGACAAGCAGAGTGCCAGATTCTTTAAACTGCTTCGTGTCCTACCCCACCCAAAGGGCCAGGGCCCTAGCCCAGTGATTTGCTAATTCCCCTGCTACTTGACTGTGATCACTGTGACATAGTGAGGCAGAGTGGCCTCCCTCTGAGCCAGATGGGAAAGGATGACTGCCAACTCAGTACAAGAATAATGA
Source organism: Mauremys mutica (assembly GCF_020497125.1). NCBI lineage: Eukaryota > Metazoa > Chordata > Testudines > Geoemydidae > Mauremys > Mauremys mutica. Next base: position 99,784,136 of record NC_059078.1, read on the forward strand.
AAGAAAGACCTAGATGATATCAGAAAATGTCAACAAGAGACTTGGTAACTAACAGGGGCACTAAGGAGGAGATGGTGGTGGTGGTGATTGAAGATCTTAGAAGTAAGATTTTCAAGGCAGGATTTATGTCTTCCTCTTTTTTGTGAACAGGGCGTAGCACACTGTGGGTTCTAGTGAGATGCAAACAGTAAATAATATTTAAGCATAACAAAATATCACTCGTAAAGGCTATGAAATGGTTCTAGTCTAAAGCCATTTAAAACTGTATCAGATCTATCTGAAGGTATTGTATAGTATTTTATTTTACTTTCCTATTATGTTTGGATACTATAAGCAATTATTCTGACAAACATAAGATGTTGGTCTTTGTTCTGTATTTCTTACACTACAAGGGCATGGAAGGTTAAGATAAGATTACATTTGATCTAAATGGGAGCATATAAATGGAAATCCAGTATCTTCCTCCATATCCATTTGAACTCTATATAAGCATGGTATACTAAATGGTTTTCAGGGTTTTGACACATTACTGTTCTCTGCGAAAAGGTTGTTCAAGGCATTCCAATAGTGAACCTTTTGTGTGTTAGCAAAATGCCACTCCATCTAACCTTAACAAAATTCAGTGGCAGCCTGCTCCATTCTTTGAATTGAATTAAAAGCAACTAGTTGTCAAGATCAGTGATGATGTGACATAGTCATTAAAGTGAAATCAAGAGGTCCCAAAAATATACTCTACATATAACTCAAAGGTTTGCATGTGTTGTCCTTATGGAAAAATATCATCTAAGTTGTCAATTACATTATCCTGTAATCAATATTATTCATGTTCCATAATAATGTGGTGACTTGGAATTTTAGATTTTTTTTTTTAAATATGCAAACCCCAACAACGGAAGATTAATTGAATAGTAAAAAACACTTACCAACTTTATACAAGGTTAGTTTAACAAGAATTGAATACATATTTAAGCATTCTGCCTTTTATATTTTTAAGGCTTGCCTCCATATCAGCACAGATGATTAGGACAGTCCCTATTGTGTGCTCAATCCTGCAAGGTGCTGTGCACTCTGGCCCCAATCTAGAAAAGCACTTGAGCACATGCTTAACTTTAAATCTTGAAGTCTCAATGGGACTATGCACATGCATAAAATTAAGCAGCAAATAAGTGCTCTGCTGGGTTGGGACCAGAATGCTCAGCAGCAGCAATGTCATTCACTATTGAGCAAAGGGGGCAGTTGCCCCCTCCACTCTCAGACTTTGGTATGCTCCTTCCACAGACTTTTTTCACAGATCCATATACTCCATTATGTTTTCCACTTTTACTCTCTCCCTGCCCCCTTCCCCCCCCCCGCCCCCCGACTTTGGATGCGATCCTTAGGAAAGCAATAATTGCCTAGTTTTTCTCATTTTGTGGTGCTGTTTGGGACAGAGAATATTCTGTGTGGCTGGCATAACTCTGCCCCACCACCCAGAATTTTTCTGCAATGAGACCCCCTACTCAGCACCTTGCACAATCAAGCCCTATATGCACTAGTTGTACAATGCCAGAAATTCCCACGGCCCCATATCAATTCCATGGATGAAATCCTGACCCTCTTTAATCGATGGCACAATTCTCATTGGCTTCAATGGAGACAGGATGTCAACCCTTATGCACTTTCCTGAGTGTGTGCATAATATATAGACCTTAAACATTTATTCATCGTAAACACATTATGCAAAATTTGAGCCTAATAAATTATTTTCCTATTATGAGGAACAGGGCCGGCTCTGGCTTTTTTGCCACCCCAAGCGCAAAAAAAAAAAAAAACCAACCTGCAGGGCGGCCAGAGCCAGGGTGCAAACTTTCGGCTAGCGGGACTCCCTGCGCTGCAGACGTGCCCCGGGCAGTGGAGTGCGTGCCCCAGCTAGCAGGGGGAAGGGGGAGGGAGCGGAGGGGAGAGAGAGAAGGGGGGCGACCAGGGATTCCTTCAGCCAGGACGCTCACCACTCAGCCCCTCCTGCCGCGCCGCCTGCCGGGAGGGCTCCGCACCGCTCTGGTTGGCGAGGAGGGAAGGACACGGGCTGCCGAGCTTGCTGCAGACCTGGCATCGGCTGGGGCAGACAGAGCGTGCAGCCGGCTCCCAGCAGGGCGCTCCCCTCCTCCGCGCCGCCGCCCCCTACAGGGCCGCCGGAGCAGCAAACAAAAAAAAAGGGCAGCCGTGCTGCCCTAGGATTGGACGGAATGCCGCCCCTTAGAATCTGCCACCCCAAGCACGAGCTTGCTTGGCTGGTGCGTGGAGCCGGCCCTGATGAGGAGGGAACAGCCAACAAGTGTAGAATGAAATAAACTCTTTGGTAAATATTGCAGAGGGAAATTAGGCTGAGAGTCTCCCAGTAAAGAAGGTAAATCCAATGAGAGTTAATTTGATGGGGAATCTGGAACACGGGTATGACAATAATTTGTACCTTCCACAACAGAAGTTGGTCCAATGAAATATGTTATCTTTCCTACCTTGTCTCCCTAATAGCAATCATCATAATTATATTCTTTTTATGTAGTGCTTTTATATTAGACCTAAACACTCTAACATCATGTATGATAAAACATTTTAATAAGTGCCCTACGCTTGGACAAACAGTAGAAAAAATAAATGTGCTCATGGAACTTTAGAGGCAAGTACAGTATAGTTGCCTGAGCATGTTGAGCTATTAGCCCAAATTAGGGTTGCCAGCTCTGACTGAAGCTATTCTGGGAGATTCCATCCCCCCCCCCCCCAACATGACATAATGTCATTTTCTTAAAATATCCTATTAAAATCTCCTGGATTGCTTTCAGTGGTGTCTGGGAGATAGATGCCAATTCTAGGAGACTCCAGGCCAATCCTGGAGGGTTGGTAACCCTAACCCTGTGGAGGGGCAGCGATTACTATGCCAGTGCATAGGTCAGAATGACAATAATGGAGAAATGGTTTCAGCCCCAAGGTCTGTCTGTCTAGCTGAGGAAAGGAATAAGGTTCTTATCCTCTCAATTCCCTGCACAAAACATGATTATTTTCTTGTGCAAGAATGATTTTCCTCGAATGACACTCTTAGGGCTTGGCTACACTTACAAATTTGCAGCGCTGCAGCAGGGTGTGAAAAAACACCCTCTCCAGCGCTGCAAATTGCGGCGCTGCAAAGCGCCAGTGTGGTCAAAGCTCCAGCGCTGGGAGCGCGGCTCCCAGCGCTTTCCGTTATTCCCCACAGGGAGGTGGAGTACGGACAGCGCTGGGAGAGCTCTCTCCCAGCGCTGGCGCTTTGACTACACTTAGCGCTTCAAAGCGCTGCGGCGGCAGCGCTGCCGCGGCAGCGCTTTGAAGTGCTAAGTGTAGCCACAGCCTTAGGGAGACAATATGGACTGGTGGCTAGATCACTGGATGGGAGTAAGGAGAACTCCTCTTTATTTCTGGCTCTTCACTGGCTAGTATGTATGACATTGGGCAAGTCATCTTATCTCTCTGTGTTTCACTTTCCACTTCTCTAAAATTGGGAAAGTAATTGCCTCCTCTGAAAAGCATTTTGAGACATTTAAAAAAAGCTCTGTATAGAATTATAGTTTGCAGTGTTGAAATTATGTTGGTCCCATGATACAAGAGAGACAAGGTGGGTGAGGTAATATTTTTTTATTGGACCAACTTCTGTTGGTGGAAGAGACAAGCCTTCAAGCTCCACAGAGTTGCTGTGACCTGAAAATGAGCTTTGTGGAGCTCGAAAGCTTGTCTCTTTTGCCAAGAGAAGTTGGTCCAATATTACCTCTCCCACCGTCTCTCTCTGTATAATTATGATAATTTACAATATAATGGATTCCATCTTACAGCATAAGTGAAAATCTGTTGCATGGAATTTTTTTAATTATTTTAACTTCTCAAGGTTTGAAGTGCTGTTCTGACTTTGTGCCTAGATTCATGCTTTATTTGAAATTTCTTTTTAAATCATTTCCACCTTCTTAAGAGATTTTGACTTAGTTTGTGCAGTCACTGCACAATAGTTGCAGTATTGTAAGTTAGTCTGCTTGTCAAATGTAAAACTGATTTTCATTTCCTTATAGCTCTCTGCTGCATCTACTCTAGCATCTTGCCTGTCAATCGTATGATTTCCTGTCATATGGATGCCAGTTGACATGCCTGTCAGCCATATCAATTCTTACAAATATTCCAGGTTTAAGGAAATCTGATTCAGTTTTACGAAACACTGTAGGAGAAAAAGGAATATTTGGTTAAATCATAACACTAGCTCCCATACATTTAAAATGGAAATCTTTTGGCTTGGATATTTCCAATTTTCAGACACATTGTGCAACATTTATTTCACATTGTTTGTTTCCTAGAGCTCTGTCACTTACTTTTGAATGAGTCATTTCCCCACAGTTTCATTGACTTGATTGCCTTGAAGCTTAAATGTGATTTAGGAGGAAAAATTCTCTTTGCCATGTGCCAGAGGAACTTGGACCACAGCTGGGAATAATGCAAGACTGAAACTCACACCTGAATTATATCATAATATATGGAAGTTCCATACTATACACTGTATGACATATAGAATATTGACTATGAATGCACCAAGAGTGTAATTCGCTTATCTTGCATAATGTTTAAGTAATAAGACACTTTCTGGAAGAAATGGGAGGTAAAATCTACTCCTCCAACACAGGGCCAGGAGTCAGGGCTGCAGTAAATTGCACTCCATCCAGTTGAGCAGTGATGAGCTGGAGCAGTGATTCCAGCTCCTCTGTACTAAATGCACAGGTTTGGGGGCCACTAGATCTGTTGCCAATACAGGTTGCATGACTTCTGACCCCTTACCTGCCCAATCACAGATCTTTGAGATGGCCCGGGCAGCGACTATGCAGAGATGTGCAAGCAAGCCTGGTGGCAGTGTTTAAACCGGGATGAACACTTCATGCTGGTTCTACACTCCACAGGTGAACTTCACCCTCACATAAGTCACTGCACCTCAAATGCTTCAAAAATCTAAAGATGACCCCCATTATATCTTGTTCTTTACTTGCTAACACCAGTCAAGCTCTGACTTCAACAGGAACGTTACCGGGCCCTTACTGAGCACAAGTATAATTCTTTTAATCTCCAAAACTAATTTATAAATATTAATTTGTTAATCCTCCCAAAAGACCAAGAAAGAGGTGTCAGGATTATTCTAGTTCTAGTTCATGATTATTAATCCCTGTTATGTTGAATTACTTTGATATGTTGGCCTTTAAGATTTACACCATAGTATGAACTTGTCAAAATGAATCAGTCTTGAGGGTGTACAGGGCAAGCTGGACACTTAAATCCAAGTAAAGAAAGACAAGAGACCATCACAAGAAAATAATTCTTTTTTCTCCAAATAACATTTTCAGTTAAATTGATTAACATGGGAGTCGGGACTTGACTGTAGAATCTTTATTCACCATGGTAAACAATCATATGAGTAGTCCCATTAAAGTTGAACTATTCTGTTTAAAACAAAACAAACATTTTAAATAGAAGAAATGTCCTACATACAGATATTTTATGTCTCTCATAATAGGGAGGAATACAAATCACACTCTTTGTTAGTTCAAAATGTTCCAACAAAATCTAAAGAATGTTAGAGTCTACAGCAGTAAGATTGGCAAGTTTATCAGCTGTTACTGCTCTGGATTCATAATATATACTATTATATCCTGGTTATGATTTCCTCCTTCTTTTCTAAGATTTGAAGAGAGAGATTTAACATCTCAAGTTACCAAAAGAATCTGTATTATCTAGTTTGAACAACAGAAGAAATGTACATCAAATACTGTAAATTATTGCTTAACAAAGAACAGTGACAGGTCTGATAAAAGAAATAGATTCAATTTTTCTTATATTTGAAGAAACATTGCTATCATTTTATCCTGCAAACTCTTCTTATAATGCAGCAAAAATATTCTCTTTGAAAGTAAGGCTGAAATTCAACAGGAACTTTACTGTTTTATTCTCCCTATGTATTATTGCTAGAGGTAAGAAGATTGGACATGATGTCGATTTTCTGATCACCAGTCCAGAGCTAGGACAAGAGGAAGAAGTTTTACATAAAGTGATTGACTTATGGAAAAAGCAGGTATGAAGCAAACAATATTTGGATACAGAAGAATTTTGTTAACTGCACTGGATTCAGCACTGTAAGCTGATGTAGAGATAGGTGATGAGTGCCTTAGAAATGATTATGTTACTAATATTCAACTCTCCAGGAAGTATTTGAATATTAGATGGTGCAGATGCCTCAAACTATTTTAGCTCAATAAATATGGTCCCTTGGGAATAATCAATCTGCTACTTCTCCTTACATTCATTACTAGTAAAAATATCACTATACATTTAATTTCTGTACTGTTCAAAGGGATTGATTACAAATCAGGCACATTCTTTGTTGTCTTTCATATGAAATGTAATAGTATTTGTATTTGGAGGACATATTGCTTTCAGAGTCACTTTTCTTGGCATTAAATTGGAAATCATTTTGCTTCGTGTAAAAAGGAAACTCTTTTTGAGGTGAATTGTCAAAAGCCCAGAAGCTAAGTAAGATTAGCTTTCAGTTCAAGTGGTAGAGAGAGGATAATTTTAAATTAGTTCTGGAATTATATGTATTTTTCAGTGTGTTAATGAGGAACAGACATCAGATGATTCAATGGTTTGGAAATGCCTCCAAACAGATACCTGTGAAGGTGGTCCAGAACTTTTGAGCCAACCAAACGCTATCCTACCAACTTTCTCAGTAGATCCTGAATCCTTCTCCAGGGTCACACAACAGAGCCGTAGCTCCCTTCCTTCCTCCCAGTCAGCTTCCAGTCTCTGAAGAAGTTCCAAGCCTGCCTTCTGAGTCCTGGGCTTCCACCTTACTTATGCACAGTATACTTATTGGGACAGATCCTCAGCAAGTGTAAATTGCCATAACTCCACTGAAGTCCATGGAAGATCAGTGAGGATCCGCTGAGGATCTGTGCTGTTATTATTGATGTTATTTATTTAAAGCTTCTTTCATGGGGACCCCACTCACTTTATACAGAGCAAAGTACACTGTCTTCTGGGCAGCTGTCTTTATCCTTCAAATAGGAGCAGTATGAGGGCTCTCCAGGACTATATAGCTCGGGGTAGGCAACCTATGGCATGTGTGCTGAAGGCAGCATGTGAGCTGATTTTCAGTGGCACTCACACTGCCCAGGTCCTGGCCACCGGTCTGAGGGGCTCTGCATTTTAATTTAATTTTAAATGAAGCTTCTAAACATTTTGAACCCTTATTTACTTTACATACAACAATAGTTTAGTTATATATTATAGACTTGTAGAAAGAGACCTTCTAAAAACATTAAAATGTCTTACTGGCATGCGAAACCTTAAATTAGAGTGAATAAATGAAGACTTGGCGCACCAATTCTGAAAGGTTGCCGACCCCTGATATAGCTAATGCCAGATTGAAAAATGTGCCGTGCCTCCAGCTGGGGTAAGAGTCTGCACACTGTGAGTGCAGCACTTCATCCTCCCAGGAAACTTCCCAGAGTACCCCTTTTATACTGGTGGGAGCAATGCTTATAATCAAAGGAATCAGTCAGCCACACAAGCAGGCAGTGCAGTTCACCTTGTGCTGCTTTATTTAAGGGATAGGGAACTGAAAATAGAAAGCTGTTTAAAAAAGAGAGAGGTAAAACTAGGCAGATGAAGCAGTGGAAAGAAGAGGGAGAGGATGGTAAGTAAAGAAAGGAGAAGGGGTTGATAAATGGATCAGGTTTCAGTTGGAGAAGACATGAGGGCAAAGAAATGGAGGAATGGCAGGTAGAGGTGGTGGTGGAGGAAGGGTGTAAGGTGGCAAAAAGAGCCAAGCCTAAATATACTGGGGATCGGTTTAAGTGATAGGCAGAATCCCCTTCCCCCCCCCCTCCCCCCCCCAACAAAGAATCCCTGTTTATAGTATATAAATCTGCTGCTCGCATTGTTGGTTATGCTGCTTGAACTCAGTGCTATGTCACTTCTAATATGCATCTTCCTACTGTCAATGCTGAGAAATTGGATGCCAACAAAATCAAAATGCAAAAACAAAGAGGAATTATATGCTTCCTACCTTTTTTATTACCTTAGATTTATTTAAAAAAAATTGTAAAGCACTTTTATACTTTTTGACAGTAAACCTGTCTGCCTCCTTGCTGCTTTCCCACTTTTGTGCTACTGCTTCAAAGCTCAGATGCATCAAAGAACGTCACTAAGGTCATGATGTTGACTTTCTTTCAACTGCTTTTAGCGAAAGATTCTGCAATGTTTAACATGTAAACTGTGGGAAAACGAATTTAAATAGTTTAGAAGGAGCTTTTTCTTTGTTGAAAAGTTTAGTGTTGCAGACTCTTTCTACTGAAAGCTGATAGAAAAACTAAGTGGGTAAGTCAACAACACCATATTGCTCTTTGATGCAGCAGCATCAAGGATAAGTGGGTCTAGAAACAGAAGATATGTCTCCTCTGAGCTTCAAAATGGAATGGTAAAACGGAAAAGCTGCAATGCGGTAGACAAGTTATCTTTTAATAGTTCAGTAATGCTTTAAAAATTAAGTAAGTGTGCTTCAAAGGCCATGTAAAATGACTTCCCCTGTGGGCTGCAGTTTGGAAGTCTCCTGGCCACTAGTTTTTTAGCCATATGTGTCAATACAACTTTTTAATGCATCTACAGTGTGTAGTGTGTTCTATTTTTATTTTTTGTTAGAAGCCTATCTAAATACATTTCTCTTTATGTTGTTAACTATATACCTGTGACATAGCAGAGATAACATTGCTGTAAGGATTTTAACTTTTGCATTCTCTCACTTAACATTTTTAACTGCACACACGTAACACTGCATTAGCACAGCTTGGCATTAATTTCCTTGTGGGTTTTTTTAAGAAAGACAAAGAATAACCAGCCTGTGCTGGATAAACTTAGCATTTAAATGGTCCAAATCAGACTCTGACATTCACACCTCCATTGAGGGGAATGGACGGGATGGGAGAGGTCTCACTGAGGCGAATGGCAGGAAGCTAAATAACAGGGCTAAGCTCAGTACTGGAGACTGTTCTATGCAGATCTGATTTAAAAGGGCAGCAACACATTTATTACCTGTGATGGCTGTATCCTGGCAATGGGAAAAAAATAGTTTGGTTGAAATGAAAGTTCAGAATTTGCAAAAACAATGTGTAACTTTCCCATACCAATAATTTTCTCCATCTCTTGAAGATAAGGCTGTGGATTTTTGCTCTGTGTGTGTGTACAGCTGAGACAATTACAATCTCTGTCATGCAAACTGTTTTAGCAGCAGACTAAACAGCAGCACTTGTGCCTTTCAGGCTTGGAAAGTAGAACGTATTTTCAATCCTCAGCTGGTATAAACTGGCCTAGTTTATCTTCAATAGAATGATGCCAATTTCCACCACCTGAGAATCATGTCTATGTGATGTCACAAATGGGGTTGGACTTCATTTGGCCCTGCTGAAAATTAATCTACAGAAGTGATAAATTTATTATTGTCCCCAAACTTCTACCACCCTGAATCTGATTATGGATTTACTCCAAAATGAGCATTTCTTTTGAGGTGCCAAAAAACCTGTTTGTTTGTTGTTGGGGTTTTTTTTTAAGTGTGGTATTATTTTTTTAAGTAGGAAAATTGTTCTACCTGTCCTCCAACTCCAACCTTCCACAAAATCCTCACTTGGTTTCGACAGTGCTGCAAATCTGTGTAATAAAATGTGTATGTTAATCTTCATTTAAAAATCTAAATCTGTAAATAAGGACTAAAGAAATGTACAGAATGTAGGTCAAAGAACTGGTGTTTGCGGAAGGCTGCAGATGCACTAATTTACACGGTGTAATGTAAATGTGCTGTTTTAAACCAGCAATATCCAGAACTCTACTAGATCTTCATGGCTGACTGCACTCTGTCTTTTTTTTTTTGGTCAGTTTGTTTGAACCTAGAGAAGTGCTGTTTCAGCTGCATTTTATGGAACAATGGCAATGTCCAGCACCTAATCAAATTAAGTTAATCGGAAACATTATGCCAATGGATGTGTCCTGGGCCTTGATTCCTATTTAAAAGTGGCATTCTGGCTTTCAAGTCAGATTTCAGCTGCTTGCGGAAGTCAGCACTTGTGTAATTGTTGCCTTATTCCGCCTTTTATTTATGTTAAAGTAGCTATTTGCTGCATGATACATCTTTACATTTTCTTCCTTTTAACTTTTACAAATTGCCAAGCCATTTAACTATGGAAAAGCAATAAATAATCTATAGATGTGTAGTCCTGAAATGGCCTCCTAGTCACACTTACTACCCAAAACTATCTGTGGATACTTAATATATAATCACTGGAGGACATAGGCCAATCAACAAGGGAAAAGGCCAGGGTGCTCCGTAGCAGAGCTCCAATACTGAATGACAGCTCTACAATTGCATGATGGAAACCAAAGTGAGCTAAGAAATGTTTTCTTGAAATGTCTAACATGAAAATAGGGAGCAGAAGATCAGACAAGAAACATCCCTCTCTTAAATTACAGGCAGTAGCTGTACTCACAGGACATTTCCCATCTTTCAAAACAACTTGGGAGCTCTCTGTTAGCTACTTGAAGTTCTTCCCAAGAAAACAAATAGGATGCAGGTTAGAACTCACATTTGAGAACCTAGAAAGCAAGGTTGAAACCCTAGCAAATAAACTCACTATGATGGATAATAAATAGGGATGAATGGAAACTAAAACGAAATGAAAATCTATGGAGAAGATCAGAAATAATATGACAATGGAGGTCACTGCTAGAAAGAAAATGATGATGAAATGGGGGATATGGGATGATCACAGGACAAAGCAACTTAAAAACCAGACTAGTGCCAAGAACACTAGAATTCTGGGCTTTCGTCGTCTGAGTGTTTTCAGGTCGTAGAAGGTGTCTCAGATACTGATAACTGGGCCTGATAGTGAAAGATGACCTGAAGTGTATAATGCATTGATATAGTAGTATAGGTCTTGCACCATCTCCTTTCTGAAAACTGACAGGTATGGGAACTGTCCATCTCCTAGACTGACAGCTCTGTTTGGAATTTGTCAGCCAGGACTATACCCTAAGACTTATTCAGTCTTCCCAAATGTATGACGTATGGGGATGCACCAGCTATCCCTACCTAGGAGAGACTGCCTGACATCAACCCCAAAATGTTTGGGTTGGGAATGGGGGGGGAGCAGAGTAGCAAATATTGCCTCCTGATCAGAGGCATGCCCTTCTCTGATTATCTCCCTCTCATGTTCTGCTAAGCTCTCCCCAACAGCTACGCAGCCCAGTCAACAAGAGCTGGTCTGCTGGGCTTCAGGTTGTCAATATGCTGGGATTTGGCCTCTGGTATACAGTACTGTGAGAGCTGTAACAACTACATAGGTGTGAGTTTACGTTAATGTAAGACTATCTGGAAATTCTGAATTTCTAGCAAAATCAAAAGCAGTAAGCAGTGCTTTTCTTTTTTTTTTAGGGCTTGCTTTTATACTATGATCTCATTGAATCAACATTTCAGCAGGCAAAACTACCAAGCAGAAAAGTTGATGCTTTTGATCACTTCCAGAAATGCTTTGCGATTTTAAAATTACATCAGCAAAGAGTGGACACCAGCAGTTGTGATACATCAAAAGAATCTGATAAGGCAGAAGTCAAAGACTGGAAGGCAATCCGTGTAGATCTGGTTGTAAGCCCCTTTGAACAATATGCATATGCTCTGTTAGGTTGGTCTGGCTCCAGGGTAAGTAACTTTAAGAGCCGCATTTTTTTTCTTTGAGCTACTAACCTATTTTTGTTGTTGCTGGACTATTCACAGTTGGTTGACTTTTAAAAATGTTCCTTTCTTCATATTTTTCTATTATCTTCTTCTTAACCAGTTATTAGGCAACCCATTATCCTAGCTAATGGTGACAGAGGCATCACTAACACTTATATGTTATTTGTCTTCTAAAAGAGTTAACATCTATTTTCCTTGAAGTTTAATTTCTAGGAATCATAAGCCCGATATTTGGTGCACCTACAACCTTCTGCCACTCCAGCACTGCAAAGGGTTTAACTGGCCATCTGGGCAAAGGGGAATTCCCCAGGTGGCAAAGACTTTAGGGTTTAATAACTATTTTATAACTTTAAAGTAAAATAATTTATTATTGGTACTGGTAGTTGATCTTGTGATTGATAGTTACTTTGCTAATTGGTAGCTGGTACTGTAATTGGTGCTATAATCGGTATAATATAAAAATTAAAAAATACAAAAATAATTAAATAAAATCACTATAAATTTCAAAATGAAAAAGGCAATTTCAAAACTAAAAATCAAAATGTTACATTCTGAAAAGGTTTCCAAATATTTCATTTAGATTTTCTTTTAAGAATTTTTGCCAAAATCAACACATTCCAACACAATGTCATTTTGTGATGTAAAAGTGTTCCATGGGCGAGTACTTGATTAGCTCTGCCCTCTGATGCCACTTATACTAGAATAAATAGCCCAATTCAGCATGTGGGGATGGGGAGACACATCTGGGACGGGAGCTGCTTATAAAGTCAATTTGCAGGGCTGGCCTCAGTCTCCACATGATTTAGAGCAGCTATTGGACTTCTCTAAGTGCCACTGATATAAGGTCCTGAATGGTCCTCAAATGAAGCTCCACTGCTCCCCATACCCTCCCCATCTCTGACAGGTTCCTGGCCTCCCTCCCCTGACACACCTCTTACAGCAGGCCAGTAGTGGGGACGCACTAGTACAGGAGCCAACTGCAGTACACTTGTATCAGCAAAGAGTTCCCCTCTGACAGATGAATTCTATGCTGGGCTTTTGTGGCCCCATTGTGGCTTCTATGGATGGCAGCACTGAAAAAGGGCTGCAACACAGAAGGCAATTTTTATATTATCTCAGTTTTACTTCTGTAGCTGTGTCCATGCAGGAAGTGCTAAGCAGGGTTAAGGGTGTTCAGGAATCCTGTAGTGAGATATGTGCTGTGCTAACTTCTGTCTAGTAGAAATTCAGTGCAGAGATAATTTTACCATTGAAAATACCTACTTTTCCCTTCCATTTTAAACTCAAAAGCCTATTTTGCTCCTATGTAAACATAAAAAGAAATTCAGTTGTTTATTAAAGAAAGAGAAGATTGACTGATGGATTTCCCCTTTAATTAACCATTTTAAAACTTTTTCAGAAAAGGCAATTGAAACATCAAATTATTTCCCTTGCTCACTTGTAAATCCTATTTCTAATCTCTGAACCTCCTGTAGCCAGTCCTTGAGATCTTAAATTAATCCTCTGTTTTGGGTTTATAGATTGTATTTCATAGTTTCATAGATTCCAGGGCTGGAAGGAACCAGATTAAATAGTCTGACCTCGAGTATAACACAGGCCATAGAACTTCCCCAAAATAATTCCTAGAGCAGACCTTAAAACCTTGCTTTAAAAATTGTCAGTGATGGAGAATCCACCATGTAAATTGTTCCAGTGGTTAATTACCCTCACTGTTAAAAATTTATGCATCATTTCCAGTCTGAATTTGTCTAGCTTCAACTTCTAGCCATTGGATCATGTTATACCTTTCTCTACTCAACTGAAAAGCTCATTATTAAGTATTTATCCACCATGTAAATACTTACAGAATGTAATCAAGTCTCCCCTTAACCTTGTCTTTCTGAACTTGTCAGGTCCTGCAGACTCAGACGCCCTCCCACTCGGAGTATTTGCCATGTGGAAAAGGTCTCTTTCCCCTCCCTCCCCAGGGATCATGCTCCTACACCACATTGCACCAAATTTGTGCCTTTGTCAATCACCATAAATGCCCTTAGGCAGGTACCCAGTGCTCTCTAAATGTCTCTACACCACTGAAAGCCTAAAATAACCAAGCCTTTCTTGATTTAGAAAAATGGGTTGATTAGCAAGCAAACTGTGGGAGTCTAGTATATGCTTAATTTAAACTATTTCTTGTTACAATGCTATACCATTAGTAAGGCAACTAGTATCAGGCAAAGCTAATATCATGTAGTATTGTATGTCAAAATAATAGCCCTGTGAGTGTTTGTTCATTATGGGACTACCATGAGACTTAAGTTAGATCCATTAAATGAAACAGGTAATGTACGAATGAACGCCAGTTCATATTTCTGCATGTTATGTGTACAGTAATGTTGACCTGATAAACATCCTTATAAACAGTGAGTAGGCTTTTTCATACACACACATTTTAAAAGTAGTTTAAAATTGATCTAACTTACCTGGTACTTCAGTTGGTGAGAATATAAATCTTTGTGCAGCCTCTGAAAACATTCATTTTATGAAGGTCTTGTTTAGCTGTACTGAATTTGTCCAGAATATGTCTCTTAGCAGAAGATGGTTGTTAATCATATCATTTTAAAATACATTCATTTATCATTTGGATTGGTATTCTAACACTTATGCATATTAAGCAACAAAGTGAGTATTCAATTTGGTTTGGAATAGTAATGTAACTTGTGTATTGTACAGCAATTTGAGCGTGACCTACGAAGATATGCCACTCACGAAAGGAAGATGATGTTGGATAACCATGCCTTATATGATAAGACAAAGGTACAGTTTGCTCTTTGAAATGAAGCTACAGTGTCATAATTTATAAGGATATATTTTCAGTTTGTTTATGCTACCCAAGTGCAGTGTATTCAGCTTGTAGATACCCATTATTTGAAGAGTAAATCCTCTTTCCACAGAACCGTTTTTCATATTCATTGCCACTGAAACATAAAGGTTCCTTGACTATGGCCAAATTGTGCATGGCTCAGTTCAAGATTGTGAGATATTTAAATGTGGCTTTAAGCACATTTGCATTTTTCTGATCCTGGGCCACTCTCCTGTCACAAGTTAGAGCAGTCTTAAAGCTGCTTTAACTTGCACAGGCTTCTCAATGCCCCCAAAAGCACATACACTAGCTAAGGATCACAGTGAAGGCCCCCCAGCCTTACGTCCTCTTCCCTGCTATGTCCCCTTATATGGATCAAAGTGGATATCTGGAGCCAAAGTCACTATCGTAGCTGCTTTACTCCAGTAGAGGAGCTCTCAGGTACAGTGCTACTTTCCAGCAGTGCTGTGACACAAAGCAGACACAGCGTAGACCAGAATCAAAATAATTTCTTCTGATTGTTATGCATGTAGTGTGTGTGTGTGGGGGCGGGGTGATAGAGAGGGTGGAAGGACCATGCAGAGTCAAGCTAATTATGAATCTCTATAGTTTTATTATCAAACAAACAAAATCCCTTTCTTTAAAACACTTGCCTATGATAATTTTTTTAAGCTCCTCATACACTATTGCAAATATACCCTATAGCAAATATACTGTGATTTCTAATTAAACACAAGAGTGCTTAGAAGAGACTGTGACCATTTGAATCATTTTTGTTTTAAAAGGCAGTACTTTTCCACTCTATTCTGCATACTGTGTGAGATTGCTGTTTTATTCTTTTTATATTAATATTCATGAACACTTTGGCACTGGAGGTTTTATTGTGGCCCATTGCCTGAAATGTGATGCATGTCAGAGAATCCTATTTTTCAATATCAAGGAGTTATGTCAGGGGAGAACCCTGGATACTTTAATATATTTCCAAAGAGACTTTGACAGGAAAAGGCAGCATTAACACATAGGTCATGAATCAATTACATAGCTTTGCAGATGGGAACAAAAAGTAGAGATATTTCCTCTGGGGACTCATTACAAAGTTACACTGTGAAATTATTCCTCAGCCTTGATTTTTCAAGTGTATGCATGTACATAGTCTATGAATCATTGTATATGTCTATTGGGAGATATCGTACAATTTTAAAATTACTGTATTTTTTGAGTTCTGCAATTTTTGGGGGGGGGGGGGGGCATTTCATTAATCTTTCATGGATGTGAAAAATTCCCAAACTGAAAAATGAGAATTCCATACAACTTTACTGAAAACCCTCCTCTATAGGATCAGGAAAAAATGGCTATGGAAGGGAAGAGGATTTTAAAATGGTAGCCTAGGAAGAAGATGAGCAATTATTCAAATCCCCCAATTAAACCATCTATAGGGACAGATCCTAAGTGGATGTAAATGGACTTAACTTCATTGACTTCTATACTCCACTTTGATTTCTGGAGCTATAGCGATTTACACTAGTGGAGAATTGAGCCTACACTGTTGAGGTTCCATTCTCAGCCTCAGGGAAGCAAGAGTTTCTGTGGCGCACAACCAGGGAGGACAAGATATAACATATGCTCAAAGTCTTACAATATATCTATGGTTGCTGCATCAGTTACAAATTGTACACGCAGTTATAAACTGGGTCGATAACCTCCTAAGTGCAAAACTACAAATTTACAAATCCTTCCTCTGTATTTTGATACACTGTGTGTGGTGGATTAGTAAATTGAGGCTTGGTAGCACATCCATTTTGATCATGTTTTAACTTAGTTTCACTTACTTATATAAATCACAGCTTAGGTTACCTACATGTCTTATTCTTCAGAAAAGTTTAGGCCGAAATGAGTTTGGTAAAATGTGGTATTGTTGGACTTTTGCATTCTGCAGTAAAATGGATGATTATGGCACTGGCAATGCTGTGCTTACTTAAAACCACTCCTACAGACTGGGGTGGACCAGTTGTAAAGTCCTGTATGCCTATGACTGATGCCTTTTCTGCTTATCTTCTCTTTGCCATCATAGCTGCACCTTTAACCTTAACTTTCTTGTTAAATTGTAGATGCTTATCTATATATACCCTTTTCACATCTTTAATGACTGCTATCTGTCTGTACTGATCTGGTAAACTCGTATCTCATGTTCCTATAGCTTGATGTCTCTATGGGTATGTCTACAGTGGAACTGGAGGTGTAATTTCCAGTGCAGGTAGACATACCTGTGCTAGTTCTTATTGAGCTAATGTGCTAAAGATAGCCGTGTAGCTGAGGCTGCATGGGTGGCAGGACAGGCTATCCACACAGAGTACAATCCCATCTGAAATCTTACATATGTACCTGGGGCATGCCAATGAACCTTTATGTTTAAGTGGCAATGAATATGAAAGTAGCTGTTGTAGCTGTGATTTTTTTCAAATAATGGGCATCTGCAAGCCCCCTTCTGACTGAGTGTGGCATTGCAGGAGCTCCCTGCCTCAACTTCCCCTTCACCTGGGTTTTGTCTCTCCTGGAGAGTCACATGCTCAGCCCTACAGCTGCGATGCTCTGAGTTCAATGCCCTTTTGTGGTAACAAAAGCCCAAATAAAACCAAAAATGCTTTTGCTGCACTTCAGCTCAACTTTTGGGCTCAGTTTCCAATCCCTTCTGGATTATTTTTCAGTCTATCTGACTCCTGGGCTCCTTCTCTGGAGCGCCCTCTCAATCTCCTGCAGATCATCCATGCCTTCATTTCAGGGTCCTCCACAGAACCATGAAGCTCTCTGGGGTTCCCCCCTCAAACTGACTTTTCTCAGCCTTTTTAAAGAAATCAGCCTGTTGATCAGAACCAGTTTGTGGAGGAGGGGAAGTAGGTAATCTGACACAGGTGTGGCTAAGCACAACTATCATGAACGGGCAAGCCAAAATGTGATTGGGCAGGTAGGCTGTCCAGCTGCCTGTCAAGCTGTGGCTACAGTGCTATTTTTAGTGCATTAGCCAGTGATGTTGGAACAAATTGTATAGTGGGGGTGCTGAAAGCCATTAAACAAAACTGTAAACCCTGCGTATGATGGAAACCACTTCAAGCCAGAGGGTGCTGCCACACCCCCACCACCCTTAGTTCCAGCACCCTGGGTGTTAGCTCAATCAGAGCTAGTTCAGGGATGTCTGCCTGAGCTGGAAATCACACTTCTAGCACCACTGTAGACATACCCTAAGAAATGCTTCTCTTGGGCAAAAGGTCCATCCCCAAGAACAGCTCCATCTTCTCTCTCTGCTGGAATCATAACTCCTTTGCCTCTGATGTCTATAACTCTAGCATTATCTATAACACTCAATTCTTTCTCCTCCTCATATATTTTGTGTCTTCAAATCTCTACCGCCTTGTTTATCTCATGTCTCGGTCACCTTAACAATACTGCTTTGGCTTGGTAATTCTCATCCATGCCTTCATTTCCCATCACCTTGACTTCTGCATCTCAAAGGCTCAGTTCTGTGGGCTCCAGCATGAGCACAAGGCTGCTGTCCACCTTCTCATATATAGTAATAATACCACTGCTGAGTGTTGATTGGCTGGAGTTTAGTGGGAGCAGGGTTCAGGAGCTATAATGCTTGCCTTAGCTTTGGAAGAATTGGTCTGGCCTGGGTTTAGTTTAGCTAGAGGACTGCTCCAGTTTTGGAAGACTTAGTCAGCCTGGGATTAAAGTTAGCCTAGAAGCCTGGTCTAAACAAGGGTCTAGTCTATCCTTGAAAGACTGATTGAGCAGAGAGACGTACCAGCCTAAAGATTTTGTTGAATCTGGACAAAGTCTTGTTCTAACTCTGGGAGCATTTACATTAGTTGGGAGCTACATTATTATGAAGTTGCTATAGGAACTTTTTATAACTTACTTCAGTTTTGCTAGGACCTAAAAGTAAAAGTATATTTTTCTTATATATTTAATGCTCCAGAGTTTTTTCCTGTCCCTTTTCTCCTTTACGGTAGGTGGGTCTAAAATCCACGATTCACACTTGTCAGACTATTATGTGATATAATGCTACTCCACTAACTCCCCATTCATTTTAAGATGCAATTTAAAGCCTCCTTATTATGTTTTAAACCAGTTCAAGGACTTGTTTTGCCCTACTTCTGCTTCCGCCACTCAGTAGCTTCCTCTGTGTGCTGCCTCATCATGTGATCATTGGGGTGCAAGGGCCTTCCCCATTGTTTCTACTCTTGGCTGACGTGTATGATTGTTTTAGATGATGACACATTTCTGTTATTAGTATAATCTGATGTATGTTTGTACTAATGGCTGTGGCTACAGCTAGAGGTGTGATTTCCCCTGCTCACATACACATGCTTGCAGTAGCTCGATGGGGGCTAGCACGCGTATAAATAGCAGTTTAGCGCAGTAGCATGTGTAGCACCAGTGGAGGCATGGCTAAGCCGGGCCAAGTGTAAACCCACCTAATGCCAGTGGATAAGTACTTGGTATGTCTCAGCCATCCCTCTGCTGCCCCTACCTGTGTTACCACAGCTACAGTGCTATTTGTATTCAGGCTAGCTCTCATCGAGCTATGGCAAGTAGGTGTACATGAGCAGGGGAATCACGTGCCTAACTTGTAGTGTGGAAATAGCCTGTGTATGTATGTGGCCACAGATAGTTACTTTACTTGTAGGTAATCCTGGCATCTGTTTTCATTCTTATGTGAAGGAAATATAGTATAGATAATCTTAAATATTTACAGAAAAGCACATACGTTTAGGCACAATAAATCCACAATAAAATTTGTGCAAAGGGTGCTCTTCTACTAAAAAAAAAAAAAGAAAAAAAAAGATGTCATGTGTACTACTTTTTTGAGCCCTAAGGACTGTGTCATAAACTTTGGAAACATCACCAGAAATGCACAGCAAAACAACTTATAACCTTGTGTCCATATGTGGAAGCTTTTGTGGATAATGCTTCTATACTGGCAGTCGTCATCAAAGAAAGCAAAGAGAAGAAGCTGTTGACATGTGGGGAGGGCTTTCATATGCAGACTGGCAAAATCTCTGGAGATCAACTTTACTTGCTCCTGCTTTCATTCTGCACTAAATTCATCATTGCTCTGTACATGTGTCCTATGTCTCATCAATTTGTAAGTGGGCACAATGCCATGCTGACAGATTGGGATGAGTAGGCAACCAGAAGATCATGCATGTGCGTCAGGTGTGTGGCACTGCAGGCAGCAATCCCAGGTGGGAACAGTCAAATCACTCTTAGGGTTCATCTTAATTAACTGTAATTAATAGGATGTGCCACCAGTCTTCTGATCAATCTCTAGATTGGATTAACTCTTAAAAAGAGCAGCATAAAGAGGAAAGAAGATACATGGCTTATAAAAAAACTGTTTCCTCGAAAATTTTCCAGACAGCTCTAATAACTATATTTAAAATTTGGAGTTGCTCCCATGCTATGGTAATGGGGGGCCATGTACCTAACATGGATTGTCCCCCTACATTTTCTCCACTCTGGGTGTAATGTGGAATTACATCCCATTGATCTCTTCACTGTAAAGTTCAGCGAATGGAAATCATATTTCATGTCTTTCTGTGGAGACATGTACTAGGAACAAATTGTGCCCATGACCAGATTTATACCTTGTGTGCCCCTAAGCACAGAATCTTCCAGATTCCCTCCCCACCTACAGCTAACCTTCATGTTTTCCATAAACAATGAAACAAAAAGAAATATAAATGATAATTTAAATACAGTAGAACCTCAAAGATATGAACATCAGAGTTACGGACTTCCCAATCAAGGGGACACCCTGTGGAACCAGAAGTCCTCAATCAGGCAGCACTGCAGACAAAGAAACAGACCCCCCCCCAAAATACTGTATTGCCCTGAGGTGGGTGTGCAGCCACAGGATGGAGATGGGGTGGGGTCGGGGCTCTGGGCTTCTGACCCTCAGGAGCACTGGGGCTCAGGGCTTTAGACGGCGAGGTCAGGGGAGTGCTGTGGCTTTGCTCCCAGTTTCAGCCCCAGGGAGGGGCACTGGTCTCAGCCCCAGCACTCCTCCATAGCTAAAGTCCCAAGCCCTTGCACTCCACCCCACCTTCTCACACTGAAGCAGGGAGTGGAGCTGTGGGGATCCCCAAGCCCTAGCACCCCCAGCAAGGTTGAACCTGGGAGTGGAGCTGTGGGGCTGAAGCCCCAACCCCAGTGCTTCCCCCCAGGTCTAAAGCCCTGAGCTCCAGTGCTCTGCAAGGCAGAAGTCCTGAGCCCCGCATCTGGGGCCCTGGCTCCCTAACAGTCAGAAGCCCTGACTCCCTGACCCCAGCCCGGAACCCTGACCATCCTACTCCACCCTGCGGTGGCAGCCCCAACTCCCCATGTGGTTGAAGTCTGTAACCTCTTCTTCAGACTTACGGAACATTTCAGAGTTATGGACAACCTCCATTCCCGAGGTGTCCTGAACTCTGAGGTTGTACTGTATTCATTTTTTAACTTTTAACCCACTTTTAACTTTTAGGTGCTCCTAGAATGCTGGTGCACCTAGGCACATGCCTACTGTGCCTAATTGGAAATCCGGCCCTGATTGTACCCAACATCTAAAGCTGCAGAGGGATCCTTAGAAGTGTAACTGATGCCATTCCACTGCATAAGGTGTAGGATTTGGGGGACAGGAGTAATGCATCCACTGTACAGTGCATAGTCCAGCTCCACAAAGGCCACCTGTGTCACAGTGGCTAAGGGGCATGTACCATTTGTGCAGGATGAGACCGAGGGATGGGGCAAGAGGATTCACTGCTGCGTGGATTCTCCAACCCTTTCCTCCCTGCCTCATAGAGAGAGCACAATAGGGCTGGAGTAACTTGTGTTGAACAGTTCTACTGATTCATTGTGATCTGGTTAGGGGAGAAGGATTCCTCCCCTCCACCCACAATGATCCTCAGCACCCAGCCAAGATCCTCAAGCTTGGTGCTGAGGACTGGATTCACCCTGTAGCATTTACATTTGGACTCAGATATTTCCCAGTATTGTCAAAATTACTTCTCTGACAATCATCTATCATTCTATTCATTATTTTCTGCAATTAGATAAAGTGCAGTATAATACTGTAAATAATTAGAATTGCTTTTTTTTGGTAAGAGAACAGATGGGATTTTTAATGTATAGTGTACAATAAACAGATTAAATTATCATCATATTAATGTTCCTGTAGCTAACATTGTAGAGGTTTTTTTTCCAAGCTCAGAGCTGTTTTCAAAAGTCACTGAAGCAGAAAGCAGTTATTAGTTTTATGTCCTGTGAAAATTTAAGATGTGGAATAGCAGCCTTAATGATTTCTATTGTTAAAGAAATATTGGGGGAAAATGACACACTATGCAGAGTACTGGATACGATTGGTGACAGTTTTGTATTTAAAAACTATTGTGTGATTCTGAATTACATAAAGTGTTATTAGTTTCTGAATAACAAGGAGGAGGTGAACTGTACATAACTACCACAAATAGCAAATTCCTAAGATTCCTGAGAACTCTTTCATGAGGCCCAATCTGATGAGATGCTGAATGCTAAGCATCTTCAGTGAGAACTATCCGCAGTAGGAATGATTTGCAGCTAAGTGGCAAACTAATATAAATATGAAAGCGGGGAATGTGGGCTTTTTTCTTCCAAATTGCCAAGATAGTACATGCAGTAACTGCTATGAATGTTGCACATAACTTTATTCATGAAATCCCCAATTTCAGAATGTATCCCTATTCAGGAAAGTGCTTAATTGCTTTCTTGAATAAGGCCTAAACAATCTTTTTTTTTTTTTCATTTTAGTCCTCTTCCTAAGAGTTTATGATAGAAACCGCAAACAGTTATGTGGCTGGTATAATCCGCCTAAATAAAATACTTTCTATCTTACACTAGATTCAATGTTCCTCTACTAGGAAAAGTTCTAAAAACATGAGCGCCATATGTGACCACTGCATTGTCAAATAGTAGTGACTGATGCACATTATTGGCCTAAGCCTGCAAGTAAGCTCTTCTTAACTTTTGAGGGTGACTTTAATCAGCCTTGGAATTTGTGGAAAAGCTATTAAAATTATTATTTCCCCTTTAAGAATACAACTTAGAAGAGAAATAATAGCCTTGTAATACCTGTGCATGCTAAAAGTTTGCACATGGAAAGCTGTAACATTTCATTTAACATTGTTGATGATTCCCAAACTGTCCATAATGACAGTTAAGGAATGGAGGTCTGGATACTGTTGTGTGCCCGCTGTATTGTATAGGGCAGTATTGTTGACTACATAACTTTGTCCAACTGAATTTTTAAAATATTATATATTAGTATTAAATCTTCATGCTTTTCAGTCTGGGTTTATGTAAAAGGCAAGAATGAAAAACGCAGCATAGTAGATAGTAACAGTATGTTCCTGGCATGATATCTGATGAACCTCAATTTTTTGCAGCTGGTGAACACAACAGAAGACTGTCAGGAGCATTTCTAGTTACTTTCTTTCTGCTTTCTAAAGCCAAACAGTAGGGATCTATTATCGACCACCTGACCAGGACAATGATAGTGACAATGAAATGCTAAGAGAGATTAGAGAGACTATCAAAATAAAGAACTCAATAGTAGTGGGGGATTTCAATTATCCCCATATTGATTGGGTACATGTCACCTCAGGACGAAATGCAGAGACAAAATTTCTCAATACTTTAAATAACTGCTTCTTGGAGCAGCTGATACAAGAACCCACAAGGGGAGAGGCAATTCTCAATTTAGTCCTGAGTGGAATGCAGGATCTGGTCCCAGAAGTAACTATAACAGGACCACTTGGAAATAGTGACCATAATATAACATTTAACATTCCTGTGGTGGGAAGAACATCTCAACAGCTCAACACTGTGTCATTTCATTTCAGAAAGGGGAACTATGAAAAAATGAGGAGGTTAGTTAAACAGAAATTAAAAGTTACAGTGACTAGTGAAATCCCTGCAAGTTGCATGGACACTTTTTAAAGACACCATAATAGAGGCCCAGCTTAACTGTATACCCCAAATTAAAAAACACAGTAAAAAAACCTAAAAAAGAGCCCCCGGGGCTTAACCACCATGTAAAAGAAGCAGTGAGAGATAAAAAGACATCTTTTAAAAAGTAGAAGTTAGATCCTAGTGAGGTAAATAGAAAGGAGCATAAACACTGCCAAATTAAGTGTAAAACGATAATAAGAAATGCAAAAAAGGAGTCTGAAGAACAGTTAGCTAAAAACTCAAAAGGTAATAGCAAAATGTTTTTTAAGTACATCAGAAGCAGGAAGCCTGCTAAACAACCAGTGGGGCCCCTGGATGATTGAGATACAAAAGAAGCACTTAAAGATGATAGTCATTGCAGAGAAACTAAATGAATTCTTTGTTTCAGTCTTCACAGCTGAGGATGTTAGGGAGATTCCCAAACTTGAGCTGTCCATTTTAGGTGACAAATCTGAGGAATTGTCACAGATTGACGTTTCATTAGAGGAGGTTTTGGAATTAATTGATAAACTTAACAGCAACAAGTCACCTGGACCAGATGGCATTCACACAAGAGTTCTGAAAGAACTCAAATGTGAAATTGCGGAATGATTAACTATGGTTTGTAACCTGTCGTTTAAATTGGCTTCTGTATCCAGTGACTGGAAGATAGCTAATGTAACGCCAATGTTTAAAAAAAAAAAGGGGGCTCTAGTGGTGATCCCGGCAATTACAGACCAATAAGTCTAACGTCAGTACCGGGCAAATTAATTGAAACAATAGTAAAGAATAAAATTGTCAGACACATAGAAGAACATAAATTGTTGGGCAAAAGTCAACATGGTTTCTGTAAAGGGAAATAATGTCTTAGAGTTCTTTGAAGGGGTCAACAAACATGTGGAGAAGGGGGATCCAGTGGACATAGTGTACTTAGATTTCCAGAAAGCCTTTGACGAGGTCCCTCACCAAAGGCTCTTACATAAATTAAGTTGTCATGGGATAAGAGGGAAGATCCTTTCATGGATTGAGAACTGGTTAAAAGACAGGGAACAAAGGGTAGGAATAAATGGTAAATTTTCAGAATGGGGAGGGGTAACTAGTGGTGTTCCCCAAGGGTCTGTCCTAGGACCAATCCTATTCAACTTAGTCATAAATGATCTGGAGAAAGGGGTAAAAAGTGAGGTAGCAAAGTTTGTAGATGATACTAACTGCTCAAGACAGTTAAAACCAAAGCAAACTGTGAAGAACTTCAAAAAGATCTCACAAAACTAAGTGATCGGGCAACAAAATGGCAAATGAAATTTAATATGGATAAATGTAAGGTAATGCACATTGGAAAAAATAACCCCAACTATACACACAATATGATGGGGGCTAATTTAGCTACAACTAATCAGGAAAGAGATCTTGGAGTCATCGTGGATAGTTCTCTGAAGACGTCCACACAATGTGCGGCGGCAATCAAAAAAGCAAACAGGATGTTAGGAATCATTAAAAAAGGAATAGCGAATAAGATGGAGAATATCTTATTGCCCTTATATAAATCCATGGTATGCCCACATCTTGAATACTGCATACAGATGTGGTCTCCTCATTTCAAAAAAGATACTTGCATTAGAAAAAGTTCAGAAAAGGGCAACTAAAATGATTAGGGGTTTGGGTTGGGTCCCATATGAGGAGAGATTAAGGAGGCTAGGACTTTTCTGCTTGGAAAAGAGGAGACTAAGGAGGGGATATGATAGAGGTATATAAAATCATGAGTGCTGTGGAGAAAGTGAATAAGGAAAAGTTATTTACTTGTTCCCATAATATAAGAACTAGTGGCCACCAAATGAAATTAATGGGCAGCAGGTTTAAAACAAATAAAAGGAATTTCTTCTTCACACAGTCAACCTGTGGAACTCCTTGCCTGAGGAGGTTGTGAAGTCTAGGACTATAACAGCATTTAAAAGAAAACTAGATAAATTCATGGAAGTTAAGTCCATTAATGGCTATTAGTCAGGATGGGTAAGGAATGGTGTTCCTAGCCTCTGTTTGTCAGAGGGTGGAGATGGATGGCAGGAGAGAGATCACTTGATCATTACCTATTAGGTTCACTCCCTCTGGCGCACCTAGCATTGGCCACTGTCGGTAGACAGGATACTGGGCTGGATGGACCTTTGGTCTGACCCAGTATGGCCATTCTTATGTTCAAATTCCCAGTGCAAATATTTCCCCTTTTCAGCTTTTCTCCTCCTCCTGTATTTTTTTTTCCTTTAGATGTCATGATTACTTGAGACGAAGTGAGTGAGAAGATATTTTTTCCTTCTGGGTTTATGTTTAGTAGAGTAAAATACTGTCCCATTTGAAGTCAATGGGAGTTTTGCCACTGATTTCAACTGGGGCCAGGATTTCATCCCAAATCTCGTCTTTCCTTTTTCAATATATCTGCCTGTCACTACATTTGAGGAAAATTAAGGAGACTTTTGGAAGCTTCCAAGGGAGATGCAGTGTGTAACTGAATGATTTGGGAATATTGAGCAGGTTGTATAGTTATTTTTAAAAAAAGAGAGAGATTAAATTGATGCCATACTATCCCTGTATTTCTGGAAAACACAGGATACATTAGCTATACTTGTTCTTTGGCAAGATACCTAGTAACCTTAATCATATGTATCATTGGAAAGAGCTCAGAAGAAAGATGTTTATGCTATTATATATTCATTTTATTACATAAATATCTACAGCATTCATATATGTGTGTTTAGCTATAATGTTAAACAGCTATATTTTAAAGTCAGTTTTCTTGCTGCAGCATCTGAGAATGTTTATTTCATGCCATCTTTTATTATAGGGAATGTCTGCAGTAGTTTACTTGCAGAGTTAAACAGATTCTTTAAAAACTGGATGTTAGTCTTATGTTGGCAGATGCTATGTTAAAATTATGAGGATATAACAGTGAGACAGTCAGCCTGGAGAACATCCTGATGAATTAAACATGCTACAGCTGCAAAGTTTGCTTTTTGATGTTTGCAATAATGACTGGATTAAAGATAAAGTAAACATAAAGATCCAGAGTTTATATTGATTTCCAATGTGATCAGTGTTGTTCACATAGTCATTGCTACAATTGAACACTGAATCATTGTAAACAGATGCACATGCTTTCATTTACTAAATGCTTCCAATTCTCTTATCACTTTTGGCAAAATAGCAATTACACATGTGACTCCGGGGATTAGTTTTTCTTTGCACCTGGTGTGTTTTAGAAATTAAGAACTAAAATAATCTGATTTTTTTTCCTGATAGATAAAAAAAGATCATGCATTTTCTTCCACATAAGTGCCATTTAAATAATGTTCTCTTGTTATCTTAAATGTCTAGTAAATCACATGTGATGAGTCACATTTACAAAGCCAATTTGTAAATCCACTTACATACAAAACTAATCAAGTTATTGTGTAAACAGTTAGGCATTTAGCCCTTTATAACAAACAACTGACTGCATGTCCAACACAAAATACAAATGTGCAACCTAACCTTGGTCTCCTTTGCTTGGTGTGTTTTCTGAATAGCACAATGAATCCTAGGTTAATACTGAAAGGAAATGGCTTTCAAGTTGTGCAAATATCTGCTCATCCCAAACATTTTGACTATTTTTCTTTACTAATGCCAACTTCTAGTGCTAATTTTGTGGTACCTCGCTTCAATTATTACTTGGTAATTTGTAAGATTACTTAAATGTATAATAATATAAACCGAGCAGAGCTATATTGCATAAAATCCAGACCTCCACGTACCTTTCTGCTGTTAGTCATTCAGATGAGACTTTATTAAAGCAAACAGAATAGGTCAGCCTAACAGTATTTGACAAAGCAGGGCTACTGTAAATATTATGTTCTTCAGGCAAAACAAGAATAAAACTAAATTGAAAGACCAACTAATCCTTAATAATAAATTTCTATGCCTTTGTGACAAAGAATAGATTGTCAGAGAACTATATGGGGATGTAAGTGCACAAGTCCTGATATTTTTAATGGAAATTATATTCCTCCTGTATAACAGTTCTTTACTGAACATGCTAAAACTTACCCGTGGGTGTTCGCTGGGAATTTGAAAGTTCCCCTTCCCCTTAGTATGCCCACAAATAAAACTTTTTAAAGTTCTTCTCCTCCTCCTCCTGGTGCTAATTCATAATTGGCTTTCTGCACTTGTCATACAGGGTTTTTAATTATGAAAGCACTAAGAGGTGGACATTAATTTTTGTTCCTTATGTTAAAACTAGCCTTATATATTGCATCAATATTTTGATTTTATGCAGGATTTTTTTTATTTAATACTTAACACTTGATTCTTTTCAAACAAAATTTCATGGATAGTATTAATTTACTCTTGGTATATTATTTTTCAAAATGTTAAATGCCAAGAGTGTTGAACACTCTTTTAAACTGGTATTCAGTCTTTATTTCTCCTTCACTACAAGTACATACAGTAGTATTATATGTAGGCACAAATAGTATGTACTGTGTGCGCACATATGAAGAAGAGGAGAGCTGATACCTTAGGCCTGCAGATGTTTTGTTAATCTGGGTTTTAAGGTACAGTAACAGGACAAGTACCTGGTACATTCCAATATTAGCATAATTAATCTATTTTACACAGTGAAACTACTTCCTGTGATTATTCAGAGATATAATACTAACAAATCTGTTACTATAGCCCTGGACAAAAACTTTCAGTTGTAGTATTTCTGATTAAGAATAGAGGACATGTCCAACTGTAGAATGAAATGAGAATTTATCATACTGGCTTCTCTGACTTTCAAAATGTATTCATGCCTAGAATTATGAGAATAACTTCCACTGCAGTATTTTGCATCAATACTATTACGCATGATTTTGCCTGTGGGCATTGAGTCAATGGGTAATGCTTGCAATACTGCTTTTTCAATCATGGTTTGTTATAATGTCATTTCAGAGAGTCATTTTTCCCCTCTGACTTATTTGTCATCTTATTTGTAGCTAGATTAGAAATAGATTAGTTCTTATTTAAGCAGGCACAGTGATGTGAATATTACTACAAAAATATCAGTTAAACGTGAAATTTACATTCCTAGCATAACATAATGTCAAAGGCACTTCTAATGATTTGCCAATGAAAGTTGTTATGATATTATCAAAGAGAGAATGCACAGCACATGCACAGTGCTGTGGGATATTAGTATCGCGCTTAAGGAAATACTTCACATAACGCAATTAGTACTGTGATAGTCTATAATTATCATGGAATTGTACTCATGATGGCCTCATTGTTCATAAAAGTATGCAAGATTCACAATTAAAGATGTTTCTTAATGGAAATTCACATTTAATAATTGTTTAGGGCCTGATCTTGGCACATTTTTCTCACCAAGTTATATCTTACTGTGAAGGTAGTCTCACTATTAGTGGAGTATGGTATTGTACTACTCAGGGTGAGTGAGTAAGGGTGGCAAACTCAGGTCCTTAATAGGGCTGGCCAGGAAACCAGAATTAATGTTTCATAAAACATTTTGAGCTTTCAATATTTGTTTTCATTCCAGGGCAGAACAAAACTGACACCTTCTGAAATTTTTCATGAAAAAATGAGAGTGCAAGATAAATATTTCAGAACAGTTTAATAGTCCAGCGGTTAGAGCACTCGCCTGGGATGTGGGAAACCTGCTCTGCTCTTCCTAATACAAACTAAGGACTTGAAGCAGTGTTCCCAGAACCCGGGTGAGTGCCCTAGCCACTGGGCTATTGGCTATTCTGGGGTTTTGACCAGATCGTCCATCCTGGATCTGAAAAACCTGCCTGACTAAAGTTTTTCTGAAAACTGTGTTTCTGTGAAAAGATTTGGTTCAGACAGATCCACATTTTTGATAAATATATATATATATATTTGAAAAGTTCCCAACCAACTCTAGTTCTTAGAGAGGTTTGCTTTTCATTTTATTAATTCCAGTTTTTCTACCATGGGAGATAATTGCTGCATAAAATTAACTGATATTTACTATGAATGTCAGCATTGTGTCTAGTTTTCAATGATAATCATTTTACTGAGCTTTATTTTTAATTCCTACGGTTTTTTTTTCTGGTATTGCCAACATATCTACGGTTTGATAGAGGAATGAGTCATTTAGTTTGCTGAAGAAGGTTCTAATTATGAAGGTATTTGTTACAGTCACACCTGAAGAAGAGGATTTAGCCAATTGTTACAAAGCTTTAACCACCATTTTAGAAAAACAATAATGACTTGCGGAAAGTGCTGTTAAAACTTGCACTTCATGGAAAGTTGGAAGGCACTTTTCTATAATTGCTTTACATAATTTTATGTCATTTGCAACTAGAGTAAAACGGTGTCAAACTTAACTTTGTTGGAGCTCTGACTTGATTGTTTTCTACCACAAAACTACAGTATCTTAAAAGTAAAAGGAAAGATGGTAGCTGGGTTACATGAGCCATGTTTCCAAAGTTTAACCTTCAACTCTAAGGATATCTGAACAGTAGAGCTAGAGGAGATCTCACATCCATCTTCTGGAAGAAAATGGAGTCATAGACATGAAGGAACTTTGTAGGTCATCATGACCAACCATATATTTCTATGACCAAACCCTGCCATAGAAGTCAGTGAGAATGTTATCTGATTATGGCTGGTAGGATTACTCTTCAGTATATTATTATTTAAGGTTTGTACAGGTGCCTAGCACCTTAACATAAAATGAAATCCTAGTCTCTGCCTCAAAGAGCATTATAGTCTAGGGTTCAAATTATGCCTGATAGGCTCTGGCTTAAGTAGAAGGCAGCATGAAGCTGCATATCCAGGGAAGCAGTGAAAAGAGCTCTTCAGTTATACATGAGGAAGCCATAAACAAATGTTCATAATAATACCATCAGGAAATGTATCCTTATTCTTACCCAAATGTACTGCCCTTTGGGTTAGGAAAATATAAATTTGCTGAGATGCACGTTTGATCAACACAGTCTTCCCCTTCTTGATATCATTTACTTTCTAGTATTTTACAGTTTTCATACAGTGCTCTCATGTGGTTTCTTTAAGCTATGTAGGTTAGAACCTTCAGAGCTGTTGCACAGGTGCAGCTCATGGCTTAGTTAACAATTCACAGGTGTCAGCAAGGGCACTGTTTGGTCTGCAGGATATTACTGGTGATGACATGCAAGAAGCAAAACTCAGCTTGACTTTTGGATCCCAGAATGACTTTGTAGGGATGTATGCAGTGTTGCTGTAACTGTGTTGGTCCCAGGATAATAGAGAGATGAGGTGAGGTAATGTCTTTTATTGGACCAACTTCTGTGGAGATAGAGACTAGTGTTGGGGCTTACACAGAGCTCTTCTTCAGGTCTGGGAAGTAAGAGAAAAAAGTCTTGTGAAGTGAGCATATTGGAGCTGGAAGAGATAGAGACACGATAAACTTACAACCCCACAATGCTATTTTTACAGAGTCACCTTGCAGAGTTGAACCATGCATATAACCCTTTCTTCTAGGGCTAATGAACCCAGTCAGATAGAATCAACGAGGAGTCCGGTGGCACCTTAAAGACTGGACTTTATGGATACAGACTAACACGACAATCAGATAGAATATGCATATTGTGTCCAATCTGTAACAGAACGCTTCCTGTGATGTGAAGAAATTTCTTCCACTTCCCTCACCATCATTTATTGTGTACACCCCTTCATTTCTTGATTTCATCTGGAAGCCGAGGTAGACATGCTAAAATACTGTGAATGTCCAGCTTCATGAGATTCTAGTCTGGTCTTATAGATAGCTGAGCCAAGGAGTTGGGAAGCATCTAACTGAACCTCTAAACCTTTTGAAGTTAGGCTATCTTCTCTACTTTCTTTCGTCTTACCTTCCCAGCTCATTATCTGTGTTCCACTGGCTTGTGAAATGACATAGCAACACACTAGAGGCCAATAATTGTTCCCAGTATAATAAAATCCACTGTATATAGAAAAATTAATACTTATTTAGGATTGCTTTACTGGGCTGTGTCTATGGGCGTATAGTTACATATAGTTTACTTTTTTTGCCACAGCTGTGTACTATGAGTTTATATTTAATCTGTCCCCCAGTATTGCCCTCCTCAGTCCAAATTTTTTCCTATTGTATTCTCTTACTAACATTCTCCCTTTTTGAACTTTTCATTAATGTTAGTCTTTCGTAAGTGCTTTTTTTGGTGGTGGTGGTAGGAGGAACTCAAGTTCCCCAGGCTCCTGAGTCTAGGATAAGTTTAATTGAAATCAATATTGAACAAGAAAATAATCATTTCAAAGTGCTATTTTGAAACTCATAAAACTTGAATGTCAATAAATGGAATGTCCAATTATTTGTGCCGTGGACTTTGGTTAATGTTTTATCACTCAGTCCATATAGCCTGATTGCCTCTGTTTCAAGTGACCCTTCTCTGGGAACGGGAAGTGTGTGCAGCAGATATTGAACATATGTTCTCTCCACCCTTCCTTTTCTCTCTCAGGTACTCCTTCAGAGTCAATCTGTTTGACAGTAGTGCTTGCCTCCTCGTATCTAAAACCTCCTAGTCAGCTCTATGCTTTGGTCTGGCTTGGAACATTACCTTTTTTTTTGAAGGAACACTGTTCTTGCCAGAGGTTGACTTTTGTCACCTCAGTGTTTAATGGTTTTCATGCTTGCTCTTGGTTGTGAGCCTAATGGGGGCTTGTGATGCAGAACAGGCCTCTGAGGTGAACAGCAGAAGTCTGCTTACAGGCTTTCAGGAGGCTTATTTGCTAGGGTTCACGAAAAGGCCATGCAGTTCACTGCAGTCTAAAGAAAAAGGCTTTCACATTTTTCCCAGTTAATTGACTTTTAATTATTTTGCAATGACAAAACATGGGTGGCAGTGTAATTTTTGGCTTCCCTTTGACAAGTGTTTACAAGGGGTACAGCAATCTGTGATTACATCATGTCATGTAGTTGTAACAGTTTGTTATCTGCATCTCTTCTGGGAATTTTTTCACCACTAGACACAATGGCAAGTATTGATACCTTATCTCGTGGGTCATTTTTTTCTTTTTTGCTGTAATTTTTTAGGCTGACCAAGTTTGTATGACTAGAAAAGCAGTCTGATTGTATTTTCTTTAAAAAATTGGAACAGGAATTAAAAAATATTCATATATAGTGTAAAGCAAGAAATGTTGAAAATATCTTTTTTTTTTTATTCTGTTGTTCCAAGTGAGGGGTAATCAACAGGCAGACCGTGGGCCAAATCCGGACCACCAGATGCTTTTGAATGGACCACAAAATCTTTTTATTTACTACTTGCTGTTTTGTTTTTATTTTCTTCCCTGGAGTCTGGACCTTGACTATACCTTGACCAAGAAATTTGGACCTTGGCAAAAAAAAAAAAATTGACTACTCCATATCTACAGTTTTGTAAAGCCAAATGCATGTACAAACTTTTTCTTATTTTCTTGTCCGATCTCCCCTTATATACCCCTTGCTACAGTGTTGTCCATGGTAGGCAACTAAATTATTATAACAGTTCCATTCTCACTGTTGTTCTTGAAGCTATTCTTCATTGTGCTCCATTTGTGATTCTTTCTCCAAAAAGAAAGACACAGAAATCAAGATCTTTTGCCTTCCAGCTCCCAAAACATAACTTCTTACATGAGAGAGCATTTTTCACTGCTCTGTGGCATATTGTTTTTACTGTACTCTATTTCTCTCTGTCTAGTGGATTTGTATATTGTCCATCCTGGGAACATTCATTTGGCTCTCAAAATATGAAATAACCGGAATTGCATTAGTATAACTGGCGTGCGTGCACACACACACATAATAGGTTTGTACCCAAGAACTGTTTCTAATTTCTGGTAGGCAAAAATCCTCTCAGCAAAATGGAACCCTCAAATGATTTTTCCCCCCACAAAAGGGGCCAAAAGGATGCTGGTTTAATTTTATATGTGAAACTTTTCACCCAATTTTGTTAACTGCTAAGATAATCGAAAAGTGTCTGTTTCTTGGTCTGTTTTTAACTTTTACCCCCCAGCAACTCTCATCTGTGTTTTTGCAGAATTTGATATGTAAGCCCAATACTCTCTCTTCCTTAAAAGTCTGATAAATGAAAAAGGGACTACGTTCAGGCTTTTGAGAGACTGTTTATTTCTTTCTTTCTCAATCTTTTGTGGGTTAGAAGAAATTGCTTTAGGCTAATGTCACATATTACATTTAATAACAATACATCAAGCAAAAAATCTATGAACTGCAGTTACCTTTTAGAAAAACGTTGACAGTGGCTGTCTTCTCTGTTCTTTCAGATAAGCACACTGATAATGGTGACTCTTGCACCTGTTGAAGCTTACTTTCTTATGTCCATTATTGATGTCTCTAAGATTTTTACAGATGTTAAGTGGTCTGAGGCAGCCACTTTATTGTTGCCATAACCCTACTCTCATAAAGTGTAATTACTGGATATGCTGAAGAGAGCTGCAGCAATTTTAAAAAAATACTAGAAAAGCTATAACAGGACATAAAGACATCAGTGCTTTTTTTTTGAAGACAAGGTGTTTTCCAAATATTTTTCCTGCAATAAAATAGAATCTTTTTTTAGTCGAATATCTGAATTCCTTTGAGGTGATACACAGGGGTGTGGGTCTGAAAGTAATTACATAATGTTTTTAAAAATCTCCGAAGCAAGTAAAGAAATCATAGGTGCAGTCTGAGGCTTGCACATACTGTTCAAGTATCAAGTGAGTCTTTCATCAGGATTTTTTTTAAGCATAAGTGAAAGAAAAGAAATTTTATCCTGTGGAAAAATCATCAGCCCTTCTACACCGTTCAGTGCTTTAGCTCATCAAGAGTGTTTGCACATTAACATAGATGAACGCACGAGCAAGTGAAAGATCTTTATTGGGAAGGCAGATGATTCTTTCTCTACTAATACAAATATATCTAAGTACATTTTAATTTGGAAATAAAACCAACTGCAGCACTGAAAGGGAGATATATATATGGGAGCCTTGCAGAGGAGAAAGAACAACTGTGGAAGGGCTGGAGAGATAGAAAGATAGAAATAACGGGATCTAGGAAATGAGAGACTCTCCGAAGGCAGGGGAGGGAAGGAGATACTGGGATGAGGGTGGGGAAGGGGCAAACAGAAACCAACAGGAAATAGAAAGAGATGCAACAAGGGGAAAATTCGAGATGGAGTAATCTTCATCCTGGGACTAGAATGATTTGAAGAAAATGCCATATTTTGGAGAAAAAGGGAAGCCCTTTGTAAAAGGCTGATTTAATTAAAAATGGCTCCTCAGAGTCCTAGAATGTTAGTGTAATCTACACTCGCCGGTGTGTTTCATCAGTAGTCTTAGTGAAGATGGCTTAGTTGGTAGAGGCAACTGAAGTCAGTTAAACACTATCATTATTATTTATAACATCGATACTGCATCCACGGTACTTATGTTTCTCATTTACCATGTTTCCCTTAGTTCATCTTACTTACCTTAAAAAGAACTTCAGCCTATGAGTACTTGCCTGTTACAATAAACATTTGGTTAGGTCAGAAATACCTACCAGTCAGACTTCATACAGTTTGACTGGGACCTTCAAAGTTTTTTTTTTTTCCTGACTGGAAAGTTTGATCTTACATCCTAATTTATTTCAAAAGTAAAAAAGAACATTCAGATGAGAAATAAGCTGGTGCCCTAACAAGTTGTTTATTTTACTGTGATTCTTTCTACAGCAAATACATCTCACATTTGAATGCTTAATTTGGTAAGTGCCAAAGTGAGTTAAGTATATTATTTTGCCAGTTAGACTATGATTGTAGGAAACTGGCCATTTCAGCTCTCTCGTTAGCCTTTGGTATTGTTTACCCTTGGCAATTACTTAGGTTTCCATTTGATTAGTATAATAATAATGCTCCACTTGTTTTTCTGCATCCATAGTCATAATAACATAAGAATGGCCATACTGGGTCAGACCAATGGTCCATTTAGCCCAGTATCCTGTCTTATGACAGTGTACAGTGCCACATGCTTCAGAGGGAATGAACAGAACAGGGCAATTATTGAGCGATCCACGCCCTGGTGTCCAGTCCCAGCTTCTGGCAGTCAGAGGTTTAGGGACTCCAAGAGCATGGGGTTGCATCCCTGACCATGTGGGCTAATAGCCATTGATGGATCTATCCTTCATGAATGTATCTAATTTTTTTTTAGCCCATTATACTTTTGCCTTCACAACATCCCATGGCAACGGGTTCCACAAGTTGACTGTGTGATATGTGAAGAAGTACTTCCTTATGTTTGTTTAAACCTGCTGCCTGTTAATTTAATTGGGTGACTGGTTCTTGTGTTATGTAAAGGGGTAAATAACACTTCCTTATTCACTTCCTCCATACCATTCATGGTTTTATAGACCTCTATCATATCTGCTATTAGTTGTCTCTTTTCTAAGCTGAACAGTCCCAGTCTTTTTAGTCTTTCCTCAGATGGAAGCTGTTCCATACTCCCTAATCATTTTTGTTGCCCTTCTATGTACTTTTTCCATTTCTAATATATCTTTTTTTGAGGTAGGGTGACCAGAACTGCATGCAGTATTCAAGGTGTGGGCGTACCATGGACTTTATACAGTGGCTTTATGATATTTTCTGTCTTATTATCTATCTCTTTCCTAATGGTTCCTAACATTCTGTTAGCTTTTTTGACTGCCGCTGCACACTGAGCTGATGTTTTCAGATAACAATCTACAATCACTCCAATTCCCAGACTCCAGTTTTTATTAGGACATCTTGATTGATTCCACCGGATGACTGTGCTTTGGTTCATGTAGCCCTGCTACCCTTAAATGAGAATTGCAGTGAGTGAATAGATAATTTATAGATATTTATATTTCTGTCTGTCAGTGGCGAGGATGCTATTTGGACAAGGGAGGGCAAATAGAGAACAAATAACCGAGCAGCCTTGCACTTTTGCTCTAACCAATCAATCATGGTCTAATGTTTAAATTGTAGATCTTTGAAGATGTTAGTGTGTTACTCCTGTAACTTGCCATTTAATGCACTGGCCTTTCATGTCTGGATAAGTAGTTTCAAATCTCAAAGACTGCAAGGTCTTTGTTTAGTTCTGAATAGATATTGTAAAGGGACCAAACTGACATAATATCTTGGAAGATATATCTATAGTAAAGTGACAGAGGGTGTGCAAATTGCTGTGCAAGATACATTTGAGCTGCATTATAGTATCCTAGGGTGACCATGTTTTCCCAAAGGCCTGGTCTACACTACTGGGTTAGGTCGAATTTAGCTGTGTTAGATCGATTTAAAAATGACTGCGTCCGCACAACCAACCCTGTTCCATCGACCTAAAGGGCTCTTAAAATTGACTTCTGTACTCCTCCCCGATGAGGTGAGTAGCGCTAAAATCGAGCTTGCTGGGTCAAATTTGGGGTAGTGCAGACGCAAATCAACGGTATTGGCCTCTGCGAGCTATCCTAGAGTGCTCCATTGTGACTGCTCTGGACAGCACTTTGAACTCCAGTGCACTAGCCAGGTACACAGGAAAAGCCCCAGGAACTTTTTAATTTCATTTCCTGTTTGGTCAGCATGGCGAACTCAGCAGCACAGGTGACCATGCCATCGCCCCAGAATCGTAGGCTGTAGAATGTTTCTACGCTCCCCCTATCATCTCTGTCCCTGAGGTTATCGTAGATTAGAAGGTGAAAAAAACACACTCACGATTACATGTTTTCCGAGCTCATGCAGTCCTCCCGCACTGATAGGACACAGCTTAATGCATGGAGGCATTCTGTGGCAGAGGCCAGGGCCGGCTCCAGACCCCAGTGCGCCAAGCGCGCGCTTGGGGCGGCATTTTGCCGGGAGGGTGGCAGGCGGGTCTGGCGGACCTTCCGCAGTCATGCCTGCGGGAGGTCCACCGGAGCCGCGGGTCCAGCGGACCTCCCGCAGGAATGACTGCAGAGGGTCCGCTGGTCCTGCGGCTCAGGTGGACCTCCCGCAGGCATGACTGCTTGGGGTGGCCAAATTCCTAGAGCCGCCCCTGGCAGAGGCCAGGAAAGAATTAAGTGAGCATGAAGAGCGGAGGCAGGACATGATGGTGAGGCTGTTGTGGGAGCAAACAGACATGATGAAGCATCTGTTGGAGCTACAGGAAAGCCAACAAGCGCACAGACCCCCGCTGCATCCACTGTATAACCGCCTACCCTCCTCCCCATGTTCCACAGCCACTCCACTCCAGAGGATGGCCCAAGCAACAGAAGGCTGTCATTCAAACAGTTTGATTTTTAGTGTGGCTACAATAAGCAATGTGGCCTTGTCCTTCTCTCCTCCCCCACCCCAACCAGGCTACCTTGTCCGTTATCTCATTTTTCTTTTTAATTAAGAAAGAAAGAATGCATGGTTTCAAAACAATAGTTACTTTGTTTCGAAGGGGGGAGGTTGATTGGCTTACAGGGAATTAAAATCAACAAAGGGGGCGGGTTTGCATCAAGGAGAAACACACATAACTGTCATACTGAAGTCTGGCCCGTCATGAAACTGGTTTTCAAAGCCTCTCTGATGCGCAGCGCACCTTGCTGTCCTCTTCTAATCGCCCTGGTGTCTGGCTGCTCTTAATTTGCCTCAATCTCCCACCCCACCATAAACATCTCCCCTTACTCTCACAGATATTATGGAGCACACAGTAAGCAGCAATAGCAATGGGAATGTTGGTGCGCTGAGGTCTGACCAAAGGCACCAGTGAGCTTTTAAATGTCCAAAGGCACATTCTACCACCATTCTGCACTTGCTCAGCCTATAGTTGAACTGCTCCTTACTACTGTCCAGGCTTCATGAGCCATGGGAGCAAGGGGTATGCGGAGGTGGGTGTAACCACGTGGTGCTGCCAGATGGGAGAGCAGCCTGAGGCAGAAGCCTCTAGCTTGCATGATATTCCAGGCAGGACTGAATCTCCATGAGATGAAACTTAAAGAAGAGAATGACCTGGAGTCTCTGGTTCCCATTCAGTGCTCTAAGAGGAGGATGGCCATGTCTGTCCTGGTGCCCCTGATCGACCTCACTGAGGAGGATTCCAAGGAGTCCTCCCAGAACAGCAGTACCACGTCTGCCAGCAGCACCCAGGAGGACCAGAACGGATCCCCTGAGCTCATCACTGGGGAGCAGGAGAGCAGAGTTGGAGGGGAGGTGGTGGAGCCGTACACCATGCCCTGGAGGTTGCTAGGAGCCAGGCAGGGAAGATGTTCCCAGAACCCCCTGCCAATCTACATGTCCGATGAGGACAAGTACCAGTCCTACTGCTGCAAAGGCAAGGAGCTGCTGCTGTGTAGCAATGCCAGCTGCTGCAGGTGCTTCTGTGTCGAATGCTTGGAGGTCCTAGTGTAGGGCAAGGTACCTCGGCCAAGGCAAAAGAGCAAGAGCCCTGAAGCTGTTACACGTGTCAACCACAGCAGAGCTATGGGGTGTTACAGCACCGACTGGACTGGAATGTACGGCTGCAGGACTTCTTCACCAGCGACAAAGAACAGCAATATAATGCACCTAAAATCTAAAAAGGCCCGCACATTTCCCAGAGTCACTACCCTTGATAACAGAACATCAATTATTGCATTGGCTACTTGGATCACAGCAACCCCCACAGTAGACTTGCCCATAACAACAGTGGTGGCGGTGAGCTGAGTGGGCTCAATGCTTGCTGTGGTATGGCGTCTGCACAGGTAACCCAGGAAAAAAGGCACAAAATGATTGTCTGCCGTTGCTTTCACAGAGGGAGAGGCGACTGATGACATGTACCCAAAACCACCCGCAACAATGTTTTTGCCCCATCAGGCATTGGGAGCTTAACCCAGAATTCTAATGGGTGGCGGAGACTACGGGAACTGTGGGATAGCTACCCACTGTGCACCGCTCCGTAAGTCGATGCTAGCCACGGTAGTGAGGACTTAATGTGCTTAGTGGGGACATACGCAATCGACTGTATAAAATCAATTTCTAAAAATCGACTTCTATAACATCGACCTAATTTCATAGTGTAGACATACCCAAAGGGGAAAATGGGACAAAACTGGTTTGAAAATAGCTCATTTCTAGGCACACTGAGCAGTAGACTCCCAGGTTTGCAAATGGTGATACATCTACATTTTTCTATCTATTCATTTGTTACCGTCTTGCTTACTCCCACTGTGATGACTCAAGTAGTGCTGGAGCTGTTATGAGTATATTGTCTGCCTGGTATTTATCCAATATATTGAAAATACTGTAAAAATAGTAATAATTATGCTGCCAATTAAATTAAACTTTTTAATAATTTTAAAATGAATGGAAAATGTGTACTAATTAAGTTAATGTAGGTAGATGTCACATACCACCTTGTACATGAAAATTACTGAGTGTAAATCAGGTTTAAATGAGAAAATCACTAAGAACGCTATACGCAAGAGTTTCTCATTTCAGAATATACAAGCATTTTGGGATACAAAGGGAAGACTGGAATGAGTACATGCATGATATTCTCTGATGCACACCTAAAAGTCAAAGCTAGGCCAAACACTGCATATTTTCTTTGCAATTTGTTACACTATTCTCAAAAATATTTTTTCTGTTTTTCCTCCACAATCTGCTCAGTAAAAAAAAGTATGTGAGAACCAGATCTTTTATAGATCTCAAAGCCTAGGACCTCAAGGGGTCTTGTATCCCAGCTGGCAATCTGCCTCCACCTTCTCCATATTTTATAGGTTCCATGGGATAATGTAACCCAATACTGTGCCCATTGCATTTTTACTGGACTAATAGTTGCAGCAGCTAAACAGCCAATGCTACCTTAATTGTAGGAAAAATGAGGTATGGGACCAGATGCTTCACTCTGAGAAAGATCTTGGCTGTATAAGCCAGAGCAAGATCAAGTATGAGACTCCCAAATAATATTGAAGGGTAGTAGTGAGGGGCAGTATGTGTAATTTAAAATGAGAGCTGATGGCTTTTTGGTGGCCTATGTGAACCAAGCTGGTGATCTTAGTCTACTATTTCCTAAGGAACTAGGGTCTAATCCTCATCATGGATGGCAGTATCATCTAAATTAGCAGTACCCCTGATAAGCCAATTGTTTAAATAATGGGTACAGAAAAAATGAACAGCTGATCCTTCCACCAGATGACTCCTGTTCAGGATTAAGGAACGTAAGTGAGGAATGCGTGAGAGCTTACTCTGAGGACCTCACTTTCCAGGGCTGTGAGTTTGAAATCTTTTGCAAGAACTAAATCCACTTTTATTAATTAGATGATGTCTGTTGGGTGCTATGAAATTGTAAGTGCTAGGTGGGTATTTTATGAGTTAAGTTGTGGCATACAAGCTCATTTCTGAACCGCTGAGGTGGGAAACAATCTGAGGTAAAGTCCTATAGTGAGTGATGTTTATCTTATTTAAAAATTTCTAGTACCTCTTTTGCTCAATTCAGTATTTTTACTCTAAGTTATTTATAATAATAGTGAGATGTACTGGTAGGTTTGCATGGAACAGATGTGAATTTGTGTCTATTTTGAATGTTAACTGAGTGAACACAGTTGACAGGTCAGGGTGTTTTTGCAATGACTACAACCTATTAGAAATAGAAGGCCAGGTAAAGAATCATAATCTCATGCTGGATATTCCAGGACAACACTATATGGTTGTGCCTTAAACCCTTTTACAAAACTTGCACTCTTAAAAAGTAACTCATACAAGCATCTAACTAGGTTAGTATAACTGTAATTGTGGGGTTTCTTATAAACTAGACCTATTGGACAGTATCTACAGGCTGGTTTTAATTTGAATATTTTAGAAAGTCCTTTGCTTTCTATTTGTATAAAAACTATTTTCCACATGGTGATCTTCACCAATCTCTGCTTTCTTTGGACCGTCTTACCCTTCTACCTGTATTGTATTGGATGAATTGCCCCTCACATGCTGACGATAGAGTGACCAGACAGGGGCGGCTCTAGGCATTTTGCCGCCCCAAGCACGGCAGGCAGGCTGCCTTCGGCGGCTTGCTTGCGGAGGGGCCGCTGGTCCCGCAGCTTCCGAGAGGTCCACTGAAGCCACGGGACCAGCGGACCCTCCTCAGGCAAGCTGCCGAGGGCAGCCTGCCTGCCGCCCTCGCGGTGCCGGCAGAGCGCCCCCCACAGCGTGCCGCCCCAAGCACGCGCTTGGCGTGCTGGGGCCTGGAGCCGCCCCTGTGACCAGATGTCCCAATTGTATAGGGACAATCCTGATTTTTGGGTCTTTTCTTATATAGGCTCCTATCCCCTCCCGTCCCAATTTTTCACCTTTGCTGTCTGGTCACCCCAGCTGAGGAACTAGTAGGTCTGTATATGTGTTGGCCTAGTCAAGAAACTGGACAAAAAATGGTTAATGTTACACACAAAAGTTCTCTGTAAAATGGGAGAAGGAAGTCTGTGAGCCACAGACATGGAAAGAACCAGAATGCTTTATAACTCTTCATGTTGTTTAAATGATACCTATAACCCCCTGCAAAAATTGCCTCTCATTCCCAAAAGCAGCACACCCATATGATTTATTTAACTAATACTATAATTCTTATTTAGATATTGATGTTTTTGTCTAGCTGGTTTCATAGAATTAAATGAGATTTAAAAAGGTAATAATAAAAATAGCATGACATCTGATTGAACTTTGGGAATCAGGAATTAGGAAATCATCAAATAGTGCTTCACAATTTATTAAAAA
This sequence comes from Mauremys mutica, assembly GCF_020497125.1. Taxonomy (NCBI): domain Eukaryota; kingdom Metazoa; phylum Chordata; order Testudines; family Geoemydidae; genus Mauremys; species Mauremys mutica. The sequence goes on from NC_059078.1 coordinate 99,826,497, forward strand.
TCGTATTGATCATTAATGCCAAAATGAAAAATAAGAAGTAGCAATTCACACAAGAAAACATTTGGAAGGTAGATTAATCTGCATTAAGTGTAGTTAATGGTCATGTTTGCAACCACAATTTTAATATTTCCATCCACTGGAATAACAGAATTGATCAAATGGGATAAGAGGCAAGAGATACCAGCTGCTACAACCCATTGTTTTTTGTAAGTTTAATTGATGATGATGATGATGATTGAGTGGGAATGCAGCTTGGTTCTGTTGAACTTTGGTAAAAAGCTGCAAAAAATTCACAAGAAGACAGGCAGTTCATTATTTACTTCTTTTGAGCAAAAAGGAGTGTGTGGGGGGGGGGGGGGAAGAGGGAGACCCAGGGGTAGGGGAGAAACAAAAAGGAAAAGAACAGGGTTGATTGCTGATTGTAATAATCAAATATGCATCATTGTATTAGTTCAGTACAGATTGACAAAGAGGCAGCATAATAGGTTATGATTTACATTAATACCACTCAGACAGCTAAAGTAGTTGGCAGGTACCAACTAGAGATTCATTTAGAGACATGGGCTGTAGCTGCTAAGAACAGTTGTCAGCATCAACTTCTTGTATTAAAAAATTCCTGTCAAGCAAATGAGATGAGTAGTACTCATAAACATGCTATTTCTGTAAGTAGGGTGAAAGAACAAACTTAAAAGTGCAATTCTATTGTGCAACAGAAATGGCAAGCAGTTTGAGGTCCAGAAGACATGAAGTGCTTCCATTAAAGACCATCCATAACAGATGGCCACACATTTTAAGAACACATCTCGGGTTTCTGCAATTATTCATGGATGTTTTAAAAAAAAATCATCCAAGTCCCATCCTCCCACATGGAGGGGGGAAAATATCATTATTTTGCCTGCTTTTTTATTTTTTTAATTGGATGATTTTAGCAGTTTGTTAAACTGAAAAATCTTTATTATACAGTCAAAACACAGTGCACTCAGCATTTATGTAAAAATTAATATTTGATCATCTTAATCTATTGTGAGACAGTGCTGCAGATATGCCATGATCCATTCATGTTTTCCTCTCTTCCATTATCCACAAGTGAGTGACAAAATCCTGCCTTTTAGAAATAACTCAATAAAGAGAGAAAGGAGACAAGTAGGCTTAGGAAAATGTGGGTCCCTCCAATTACCATGATTATCAGAATACCTAGTTGGTTACCCTCCCACATTCCAAATAATAGTGGATGGTAGGTGTCACTAGGTTTTTGATGTTATTCCCAGAAGTACTGCAGCAGCCCAGAAAGTAGTGCTGTTGCTTGGAAATGTGTTGCGGTTTTGGAAGGCTGCACCCTGATGTTTTGTAACTCAGTTGTAATATATCATTTTCTGGAGAAGAAATATCTGGGATGCCATTATAGTATTGGGCGAAGATTTAAGGGATACTTAGGATGTTCTCATTTTGTTGTCTTCTTAGATTTTGTCTTTTCTGTCATTTCTACATTTCCCCCTATATGGGAAAGAATATCTTTTTCTAATGAGGTTTTGTTGTCTGTCTCTTGCTTATTTCAGAACATAAGATTTAAACTAAATTTAAAAAGTAATGGAACATAATGGGCTTGTGTTTGAAAAGTAGCCTCTGTTATTGCAGATACAATTTTTAACTTATAATTAAAATTGATGCTTGATAATTGCAGCATATTTATACTGTAGAAAATAGATTTCCAACTCTGTGCCTGTGGGCACCTTGCCAGTGTTTGGATGTTTTATATGCTATAAACTTCATATGCAAAAATTGGAGGTTGGACAACCGCCCTCCCCCATTAAAAATCAGGACTCCATGCTTATTATTATTATTATTATTATTAAAACAAAAATGAGTGTCAAGCTTCTTCCATTAGGAGCAAAAGACATCTCTGAACCAAGGGGCCAATCCTTCCCTTGAGTTTTAACATAGAATATCAGGGTTGGAAGGGACCTCAGGAGATCATCTAATCCAACCCCCTGCAGGGCTAATCCCCAGATAGATTTTTGCCTCATATCTCTAAGTGGCCCCCTCAAGTATTGAGCTCACAACCCTGGGTTTAGTAGGCCAATGCTCAAACCACTGACCTATCACTCCCTCCCTCCCTATGCCTTACTTGCAATGGATATCTCCTTAGACATACGTAGTTATGTTACGAGCGAAACAATTCTACATACCCTATGAAGTTTTGTTACCATTATGTACAAATGATGAACCATCAATATACATAGTACTAGGTCTAAACTGGGGAAAGCATTATTGAAATCAATGGATCTACACCTGTTTACAACAGGGCCAAATGTAAAGCTAGTGGAAAAGCTGCCACTGTCTTCAATGGGCTTTGGATCAGGCCTGTAGTGCAGTGCAATTGGTACACAAATTCCCAGTAACTGTGGAATATGAATCCCAAATAATTGGATTACATGACTTAACCAAGTAGATCCCATGCCTAGTAGGAACAAGTGTAGACAGGCTGCACCAGGGAAGTAGAGACTAACAAAAAGTAAATAGGTTTAAAGAGATCTGGCTATAAAATTTTGTGCACAGTTTCTAAAAATATCTTTATATTCAAAATTATATATAGTTAATATAGAATAAATACTTGCTATTTATTTAATAGAGAATAAATGAGTGTTAATTACAATGTCTGGATATTTGCACATTAAGATGAGTTTATGCTGCCAGTTCAGAAAAATGTTAAACACATGTTATACACTGTTGCACAACGTGACAGTAATTTGCTGAGATTGAAATGACTTTTAGGTTCCTTGAATGGGTTCAACTGCATATTGAGGGAACTTCACATAAATACCTTGTTAGTAGGTTGATAATTTTGAAACCGTGAAATGGGAACCACATATCTTTTCCCCTGTTGAGTTCACTGGAACTTTAAAGGATTATAGTTTCATTCTGAAGTGTCTTAACTTCTGCCATTTGATTTAGCCCTCATAACCTTTCTAGAACCATTGAACTGTCTTTCATTCTGTTCTGTAGTCCCGCAAAATAGCTGTTAAGAAAGTTGCTAGTTTGACTGACCTGGCTGTTGAAGCTGATCTGTGTCAGTGAAATATGGGCCCAAGCTGCAAAAATTGGATCCAGATCTTAATTTCAAACACCCCAACAATGAAAGTGTTGCACTTAGACTTTGATTCAGTTGGATCTATGCTGAAGGTAGGACCCAACTGAAATATGGAACACATTCAAGTTTGGGTGCTCAATTCTCCACTGAGCAAAGCTTGGGCACCAGAAAGGGTGGGGCTGACAGGGACCCTATTGTAGTCCCTGATTCTGTTTTACCTGGCTCTGGCATGACTGAAAGTTGCATAGGCCTAGCTTTAAACTGTGCTGATGGTGGTAAACCTTTTTATGAGCAAAGAATCCAGATGTGGAGAAATCTTGCTCTTCCACACTCCCTACCCTTCCCTCTCTTCCCCAGATCTCGTCCTAGTCTTTCCTCCCTACCCCCCTGTGTGCTCCTTCCCCCCATTATGTTCTCCAGCCAGGTTAAGTTCATTTTGCCCTGCAAAGTGAACTTGGTGAACCAGCGACTCTGGCCCTGGATTCTTAATGGACCCAAAGTTTGAGGTTGTTCAGATCTGGGATTCTGATTGAAGCACATCTGAACTATACAGCACTCCCAGGTGATAGTGGTAACCCACTGAACACCTGTCCTACTTCCAAACTCCTCCAGATGATGGGGTCCACACTATATTTTAATGCTCATCTGCACTGCAAGCTTTGTATCGTTAACTGATACAGCACCACAGTTATGAAAACAGTACACAACTACCACTTAGCTGTCCATACCACTTAGCTGTCAGATTTTCTAGTTTTCTTTCTTTAAAGAGTAAATGCTTACTCCTGGTTTCTGTGCCAGCATGTTACAATACAATATAAAATACCCATATGTGAAAGCAAATGTGAATTTTATGGTAACAACTTTATTGGGGAAAAATTCTAACTGTAGCTACCGCTACCCACAAAATTTCCAGCCCAGTTTTCCAGGCACATGACATTTCTTTGTATAAGTAATGGGAATTAGGAAAGCTCTGACATGCTGAGTTTTGCCCATAATTAGTGTAACTGTGTGGAATTGGCTTGAACATATCTTTTGAGAATAGTGCGATTTTCATATATATGACACTGATGAGCTTATTAGGAAAGTCAACCCTGGAGAAAAACCTTAACTTTCATTTAAAAAATGAAGTCCTAATCCTTATGCAGTTAGCCTTGAAATGTAAATCAGCACTAAAAGATGTAAACTAGTCACTGGGGTTGAAAGCAACAAGCAGTTTGGCTCCACTTCTGCAGGATAAGGAATGATTCTGCTTACCGTCTCCCACATTCTGAGGTCATCACTGTGCAGATTGATGTGGTAATAGAAAAAAGAGTTGCTTATGGGTGGGAGTGAGGGTGGAGAAGGCAAAAAATGACTAACCTAAGTTTCAAAAAGCAAACGCATTAATTTAAATAATCAAAAATGATCATATTAACCTTTCCCCCCCTCCCTTTACAGAGGATATTTCTCAAAGCCAAAAGCGAGGAAGAAATTTTTGCACATCTTGGCTTGGATTACCTTGAACCATGGGAAAGGAATGCGTAAAAAGATTTGCCAATGTTCTTTCATCAGTACACAGCTGTGGTAATCTTACAGTTTTTATTAGTGCTCATCATTGTAGTATCTTTCTGAATTAGCTATCTATGTGACAAGTAAATGTGTCTTTATAAAGAAAATTAGTGATTAAAATATTAGTTAGAATTCATTATAGATATTGATGTTTTATGTGCTCCTAGAAAGAATACCTATTTAAGCCCCGAAAGCTTCTGTTCCTGAGCTGTGCAGTAGGCAGAGCTTGAGTTACCACAGTTACTCCAATTTTATGCTGATGGATTTGCACTATAACCACTGGAATAAAACTATAAAGTATTGCAGCAGTGAGTCAGAGTGTAAATATACACTTGGCTGAGCTCGTGGTGGACTTACAGTCAACTCAACTACTCTTCGCTGTTTGTCTGTTTGTGACACAATATCTTTTGACTGCCACATCCACTCAATTCCAACATTTCAGGCAATGTTCTAGGTACTAATGGCTTCAACCCTATTGATTTTGGGGGGAAATCAGAAAACCAAAAGGGTGGACACATGGAGCTTCTGCCATGTGATTAGTACAACCACCACTTCAAGCACCTCTGCAATTGTTTATAGATCAAGCAACAAGTTTGATAGCACCAATTAGCACCTTCCATCTTAACACCTGTCAACATCTTCCAGCATGACAACACTTCATCTCATTTCTGCCTATCCTCCCAATAGAGTTTACCATATTGACACCCAAAATTACTTTTCTGCCAGACAAGTCAAGTCTGCTTTCTGCATTACCATGCTGATACATGAAGCACCTTCCATTGTGTTTTGCATCATGATGCTGACACTAAAACAGCAATGGGATTTTTCAATCCTAGTGCAAGAGAATAAAAGCTACAGTTGCTCATCTAAATACAATTCTTAATTCAGGGCAAAATTAATCAGACATTATACTTTAGGATTGTGCCATTTCTGCATACTTCATACCACAAGAGGAATTATTTAACATCCTGGTTTCTGCATAAAGAAGTCTTTGCAACTGATAACTCCCATCTTGCCTGCATATGCATTTCTCTCGGTTATGTCACCTGGAGGAGCGTGTATGTCAAATGGAGTTATAGCAGACATGCCAACTCTTGTGATTTCTAAGTAAAATTAAGCCTGTGTTGTACAGGGAGATTTCGGCAAACCAGTAAAGTGCCTGAAACGACTATGGCTTATTGCTAAAGGCAGCCTAGTCAGCAGTCTCAGCTTGACCAAGGCAGGAGAGGAGGGGGTTTGGGGTGCCACAGAAAGGGCAGCTTGACCCCGCATCCTTCCTGGTAAGAATTGTGTTGAAGTTGCTGATACATGCATTTTAGAGGAGCAGGATCCCCAGGAATGTCTAGTGGGGCCTCAAGGCTGCAAACTCTGGAAAAACCCACACCTGGTTAATCAATAATCAGAAGGAACCTCTTGCTTGACCATTGAAACTGCTTACTTAACAAGTTTTCTTTAAGGGACATGTTATTCTATTACTATTGTATAAATAAGGGGAAAAAGTTTGAGGTAGTTGGACTCATTTGGACTCTCCCTCTGGATACATCTTGCAATCCCCACCGGCAGACGGAAGATTTGGCCACTGGAAGCCTGCCGCTGTGTCACTCGAGAGCCACATTCAGCTTTGGTAATTATCAAGAGTTGGAGTTGTTTTACTAACCTGTTGCAGACATATGTAAGTGCTTGAGACTAAGTAAAGTTTAGCTTTACGTGAAAGCACTCTTGTGTTGTCCTGTTTGTGCCAGCCATCTATCGGTCGGATGGCCGTGTCTCCCCTGATTTATTTCCTGACACCACCTCGCACAGAGTAAAAGTTACCAAGAGCTTTGGGTTGAAAGAACCCCGGGTAATAGAGTCATTATCTTGCTATAGAATTCTGAAATGTCAGGATTTTTTCCCCAGCCATGCTGAAAAAAGAATCCTGACATTTGAGAGTTCTATCCTGAGATCATGAGTCAGGCTTAATAATTTTACTGAGAAATCGCTGCCAGCCCTAGTGGCTGGGGCTCCCGTTATCAGTCAGCCCTGGAGCTGACAGGACTGACAGCAAGAGCCCCTCCTTAAGGGGACACTAGGATACTGGAGCTCCCGCTGTCAGCCACATGTGTTCTCTTAAAGGCTCAGAAACCCGAACATCTTAAAGGCTCAGAAACCCGAAGAGAAATAGACCCCATATTTTATTGGTTTAAAAATCATAAGGATTTTTTTTTAACCTCATGATTTTTGGGGGTCTGACTCATGAGTTTCCAATGGTGAGGTTGGCAACACTACAGCTCCCCTAACATCGAAGAAAACATAGCATCAGTTTGGTTCCCTTTTTCTGAGACGTTTTATCATTTGGTACATGGAAAATGAATATATTTCTTGCAAAAAATGACAAGCTGAAATAACTGAGATTCACAGTGAATTCATGAGTTACAAAAATTACTATTATTGAGTGAGGTTCTAATTCCTTTGCGAAGTTCTCTGATTTCAGTTATACGGGAGTCAGACTAGATGATCATGATGGTCCCTTCTGGCCTTCGGATATATGAAGAAGGTAATACCTGGTATTCACACTTGTATATGAGGAGCAGCTATCCCAATTACTACCATAGTGTCCACCTTCTTGTAACACAGGACAACATAAATTAGGGAGTGAGCTAGAACATTTAAGGTGGTACCATACATTAAATGGTTGCAATGGCAGAAGGATGAGGCTCAGAAAAAGTGAGTTACAATGGACCTCAGGCAGCAACTAGGCCCAACTAGTAGGAGAAGTGGGGGCGAAGTCAGAAGATGAAGTATGTGCTGTTAGGTTTCTGAGTAGCAGCTGTGTTAGTCGGTATCCGCAAAAAGAACAGGAGTACTTGTGGCACCTTAGAGACTAACAAATTTATTTGAGCATAGGCTTTTGTGGGCTACCGCCCACTTCATCGGATGCATAGAATGGGACATATAGTGAGAAGATATATATACACATACATAGAACATGAAAAGGTGGGAGTTGTCCTACCAACTTTAAGAGGCTAATTAATTAAGAGAAAAAACTTTTGTAGTGATAATCAAGATAGCCCATTACAGACAGTTTGACAAGAGGTGTGAGAATACTTAACATGGGGCAATTCAATGGCTCAGCCATTTCACACATTGAATCTATTTCATCTTCCCTTTTCTCCACTCCACTTCACCCAGTCCCCCTTCGGAGGTCTCCGCAGCTGCCGGCAGTGCTCCTCCTCACCCGCCATCCCTGCAGGGTGGTGTGTGTGCCTGAACTGCAGGCAGGGGAGTGAGGAAGTGAGGGGAGAGGGTCCCTCATCCTTGAGAAACTTTACACAAGTAAAAAAGTTTTCCAGACCAGTAGTAGCAGATCACTGAAACTGTTAAAGGGCCATTAAAGTGGTAATAAAGCCATTTAACAGGCATTTGCCAATGCCCAGGAAGTCTTTGGCCACATTCAGCTGGGTTTTATATTGCAGGAAAATGTGTTATTGGGGTTAAAACAGTTTCCAAAGGACCATCAGTTATTCTCTGTACCCAGCAGAAGTATTTTTGTCTAACCTCGCTCAAGGAGGAGCTGACATAGCCAGTGAGTTTGTTTCTTGATTCAAACCCATTGTAAGTAAACAACTCTGGCAGGGAATTCTGTGTAAGAAAAGTTATTAAACTACTGCCCTAATGCAGGCTGTCAATGACAAACAATTTTTCAAAAGGAGAGATTAGGCTTCAGTTTAGCGCAGGTACCCTGGTTTTTCCTCTCTCTCTATACTGTATACACCAAACTCCCTGCCACACAGAGGAAAATCCATCTGGCAATTGATCTCTAGCTGTTGCCTGTTCAGTTCCCTTGGGGAATGTTATTAGTGCTTTAAGGTGAAAAGGGGGGAGAGTTTCATGGGGGAGGGCAGCAGCAGGGTGAGGATGTGAGCAGCGAGCCAGCTGCATGGCAGGTGGGGGGGTCTGGTGGGGGGGGTGAGGAGGTAAGCAGGGGAGGAGGTCAGTGGAGGGGGGGACCTTGCGGCGGGGGTGTGAAAAGGTGAGTGGTGAGTCAGCTGCAGGCAGGGGCAGGGCCTGGGGCAGAGCAGGGGTGGAGTGTGGGCGGGGCTGTGAGCAGAAGAAGTGGGACAAGAAGCTAGCCTCCTCCAGGGGAAGTTTCACCCACCACCCATGCTCAGCACCTTACAAGATTGGGCCCTTAATTAAGAAAGGGAGAGGTCATGAGGGAGAATCACAATGGAACAGGTTAAAGAAAACAAAACCTAGATCACATATTCTAATCAAGACGGGCTGCTGCCATCTCCCTGCTAGTGGAACTGTTGGAGCCATTGGTAATAATTCTTGTGAACTCATGATGGACAGGGGAGGCCCAGGGGATTGGAAAAGGAGAAACGCTTTTAAAAAGGTAGACCTGTGTTTACGAAGGGAGGCGGGGAAGACAGAATTTCAGATCAGTAATCGTAATATGTAATAAATTGCTAGGATGATTAATAGACTTTATTTTTTTAGGCACCTAGAAAAAAATAAAGTGATAAATCATGAGTAACATAGGTTCATCAAAAACAAATCATACCACACTAATCAAGTGTTAGAGTCCCTGGCGGTTGTTTTACAAATGTCTGTCCCTGCTTCCATGCCAAAGCAATTTGGCAAGGGGCGGGGAGGCTGGGGAAGAGGGGGTGGGATAGTAATTTTTATAAGCTTCTGAGGTTTAACAGTTGATCAGTGACTCTGCCTCTGGGAAAACCAAAAGATTTACAAAGCAAAGTTAAAATAAGAGTAAAATCATTATACATTTAATCATTTTCATATAATTCAGATAATTTTTAATGACTGTCAAATATCCAGGAATATCTGATGTAATGTTTACCAGCAATAAACAGTTTCATTTCCCACATTCTTTAGGCATTGTTCTGTTATAGTGACAGATATATGAAGAAAAAATAATTGTAAAGTAAATTATTGCTCCAAATTGTCTCTTTCAATCCTTTTAAAGCTATCCTAACAGCAATGACCAATGTCAGGGCATGTCTTACTTAGGTTATAGGTAACAGCACCAGAGAACCAGACTGTGCAATCTATGGTGATGTAGGAGGAGCTTGGCTGTCTCAATGACTCTCCACAGAATCTTGAAAACAGACAACATAGCTCTTTGTACAGATTACATTATATATAAATAAACTCAGCAGTGCACAAGCTTTCTGATGCTGAGACTGTTCTGCTAACTTGTCAGAATCCTATGAACTATCCATAATTTGTGTGTGGATAGATACACACACACACAATATTTTTTTTAAAATAAAAATCTGCATAGTCCCATACCTCAGCTTCCTGAGCTCTGTAAAGTTGTGTTTTACATTGTACTCAAACCCTGATTTCATTTCTGCCAGAACTGATGGATAATATTATACTTTTAGGTTACAGGAGGTTTTCCTCTTATTCACAGAGTTCTGTACGCATGTGAAATGGACTCTCCCAGCTAGAGTATATGGGTTGTTCTCCCCATGGCATACTTTGTTCCATCAGCTGCAGTTAAAATAATATACTCCTGGGGCAAAAATGTTCAGTGAGGACAATGAAGAGTCCCATAAAGAAATAAAGACTGAGGCTTTGGACAGCTTTGCAAGGACAAACTTATGGCTGTTGGTACAATAATATTCCAAAATCAGCCACTGCTACTGGTTTTGCTCACTGGCAGTAAATAACTTGTAATTCGGGTGCAAGGCAGCTAATTAGTTGAGGTGTAGTTTTTTTTTACTATAAATCATTCTAATAAGATGGACTAACTAGTGATTGCCCGGCTGCATTTGTGCGTCAGGCACCTTTTATTTTGATCAGCTTGCACAGATACAGTGTGTCTTAGCTAATCAGATAGTTCCTCAGGAACAGCACCGTTCAGCTCTGTGATGGGTTGCCCCCCTTCAAGGTGCCATTTGACGTGCAGAGATACCACCGAGGCTGCCTGTTCTGCCAGCATGGGCCCCCTTTAAGCTGTCTTGCTGAGCCAGGCTCTTAAGCCTCCTCTAGCACACACACAGGCAAGGACATACCTACCAGCAGAAAGACACAGACACTGATAACAACTCTGGGAAAACTCAGCTTAAGGGACTTGCCCCGGCACTCAGGTGCCCTCCTCCCTTGGAGTGCAGACCCAAAGGTATATTGTCTTGCACTATATAGACAAATCTGCACTGTGCAAGCTCATAAATTCACTCTCTCCCTCAATATGAAAAGAGAGATGCACACCTGCTTGACCCCCGCCCCAGTTAGAAATTGCACACACTGGGTTTAATAATAAACCAAACAAATTTATTAACTATAAAAGGAAGAGTTTAAGTGATTATAACGGATAGCAAACAGAACAAAGCAGATTACTAAGCAAATAAAACAAAGCACGCAAACTAAGCTTGATTCACTAATGAAATTGGCTACAGATAGTAATTTCTCACCCTAAATGTTGTCTCAGGCAGATTACAGAGATTCTTGAAAGCCAGCTGCACTGGCCTGCAGCTTGAAACTTCAGGTATTATTACTAACAGGTTAGACACCCTTCCAGCCTGGGCTCAACTCTTCTCCCTCCAGTTCAGTTCTTCTTTCCAGGTGTTTCCCAGTGTCTCTTTGGGCGAGGAGGCAGAGGAGAACCATGATGATGTCACTCCCCTGCCTTATATAATGTTTGTGTGTGGTGGGAACCCTTTGCCTTCTAGTGGAAAAACACTGGCATTCCAAGGTGGGGTCCAGTACCAGGTGACTCAGTCACATGTCTCTGCAGAGTCATATCAGCCATTATTTGAAGGCTGTTTGGAGCATCCACAGAAATACTAAACTTGTTCACAGTCCATTGTCTTTGCTGATGGGCCATCAGCCCTGTCTGGCTTTTCCATTGTTGTACCTGAAGGGCTAGTTCTGGGTGTCACCCAAAGTAGTAGATACATGGTCAATATTCCTAACTTCAGATACAGAAATATGTTCATACAAATTAGTAAATCATACCCTTTCCCCTTATCAGATTCCCAGTTTGATCAGTTCCATTTATTTTTAATGGAAGGTTTAACCGTTGCAGTGTGGAATTGTAGGGGCTTCAGGAACCCTACATAGACTCATAGGACTAGGAAGGGACTTCGAGAGGACATCTAGTCCAGTCCCCTGCACTCATGGCAGGACTAAATATTATTTAGACCAGTGGTTCTTAAACTTTTGTACCGGTGACACCTTTCACATAGTAAGACTCTGAGTGCGACCCCCCTTATAAATTAAAAACACTTTTTTATATATTTAACACCATTATAAATGCTGGAGGCAAAGCAGGGTTTGGGGTGGAGGCTGACAGCTTTTGACCCCCTATGTAATAACCTCACACCCCCAGAGGGGTCCTGACCCCCACTTTGAGAACCCCGGATCTAGACCATCCCTGACAGATGCTTGTCTAACCTGCTCTTAAAAAGATCTCCAATGATGGAGATTCCACAAGCTCCCTAGACAATTTATTCCAATGCTTAACCACCCTGACAGGAAGTTTTTCCTAATGTCCAACCTAAACCTCCCTAGCTGCAATTTAAGCCCATTGCTTCTTATCCTATCCTCAGCGGTTAAGAAGAACCTGTCCTTAGCTGTAACTAATTTGTGAGAAAAGGGGTAACTCTCCTCCACCCCCCACAACAGTCTCCCCTCCATAATTTTCCAATCCAGTTATGGATTGTTATATTGTACACAAGAGGCTAGTATTGCCTGGTGGATGAGCAAGGGTTAATAAGAAATCCTTTATTATATAAAACAAACAACATCCTTCTACTACCATCCTCTCAGCTCATGCTCAAGGAGTTCCCTAATCACTCACAACACAGATCAATCCATAATACTTTTTGGCCTAAGGCTGTGTACTAAAGTCAAATTCTTTCTGTTCCAATATCACCTCACTCAATGTCAAAGCACTACTAGGTTCTACTTCATTCAGTCCTCTTGAAAATCCCTCATTTAAAAAAAATAAAAAATTCTATCTTCAGTCTGTAAGTGTAAAAGACAATGCAGAAAATCCAACTCCATCCTTTAATTCAATTCTCCCCAATAAATTAAGATGTTTTAAATTTTAACTGGTTACATGGACAATCTACATTGCCTGCCTAAACTACATGTCCCAGGAGTTCATTGAGTGGAAGTCAAAGGTCAGAATACTCTTCAGCTAAAGCCACTACTGTTTGCAGCCAATCATTGTCGTTAGTAAGAGAGGTCTAGCTGTGAAGACACCATGGGTGAGTACTAAGGTTACTAGTTTCACTTGCTCATGTAAGTATTTAAGCAAACAAAATAGTTACAAAGAAAACCATAACAAAGTTACCTTTTAAATGTTGCATAAACTAGAACTTGGCTCTCCCAGGGGTAGTCAGCACAAGCTTTATGGATATATTTCCCCTTTGCAGACTGGTCTGCTCAAAACAACATGAGGGTTCAAAAGGACTTCTTGAAGGAATAAGCTTTACAACTCCTTTTCCATTAGGCTTTCATATCATATGGGACAAACTTTCATCTAAAGGCAACTCAAGGCCATTCATTACAACAAGCAAACAAAAACCCACTTACAGCAGGTGTTAGGAGGAGTGGAGGACCCCCTAATTCACTCATTGGTATACATGCACATACCTGATACCTCTTCTGTACTGAGTTTCTCTCATCTGCAATGACTTTTCCTTGCTAGGAGGTTATTCATTAACACCGAAAAGAAATAAAATAGCAGACAAGGTAATTTCAAATGAATACAAGTAATGTAGGCTGTATTCCTGTTGCAATGGGTCTCAGTACTACTGGTTCAATGTCAGCTCTTGATTGTAAATTGGATGATGTATAATATAGAAAAGAAAATGGTGCCAACTGTTTGGAGGGCCAACTATCAACCTTTATAGCATGTATGTTAACATTTGAAGTATACATTCTGTAAACTGCTTCCTATCCTGCACTGATTTTAGGCTTGTATACCAATACCAAGTTCAAAGACGTTATTCTTCATTTACACCATTGTAAGCAAAAGTAGAATCCTGTGTTAAATTTAGGCCCCAGCCTTCAATCTGATCAACATGGTCTGAGCTTTGACCCTGGATGGAGCCCTGTTGACTTTAGTTGGACTCCAAAAGTTTGGGGTGGAGGCTGACAGCTTTTGACCCCCTATGTAATAACCTCACACAAAATTCCACCAACACAGGTCCTACTGCGGGGTCAGATTCCTGAGATCCTATGTTCCTGGGGGCAGATATTGTTCCTTCTGTTTTTCTTCTAGTACAGAGCCAGTCAGCAAATAACATAATGAAACATGGCACATAACTAATAGCAAAAGACCTACTACTTCAAAAGGGTGAGATGCAGAGAAGCAAGCCTAGTTTTTTTGATGGTGAAAATATGAACCAGAGTTGCATATAGGTCATGGGTATCATCAACAAGTTGAGCTTTTTGAAAATACTGCAAGCTACTCTGTCACATGACTGTGTGTAGGGAAATCCTCTATGAAAGGCACCAAAATGAGACAGACTCTGTGGATAAGTGGGCCTCTTAACTAAGACTGTTAGCAACAGATGGCTGCATTGACAATCGGGATGACATGATAAAGGAGTGAATTTAAATACCTACACAACCCAAATAAGTGCAAGAAAAGTGCCTCCAAGAAGACACTTTAGATTTAGACTCAGCTTCAAAGGTCATATGAAATTATTATCAAACAAAGAATTGCAATGTATTAAAAAAGAAGGATAAACCAAAAAGAAATATTCTTTAGAAATAAGAGAACAAACCATACCCACGCATGAAACCTATCAACAGTGCAACGAATATTGCAGTGATACCTATCCAAGAGAAATTAGAGCAAGAGCCTCTGAGAGATGTGGTAAGTCACTTGGTAAGAGTAGGCAGTGTCCTGTGCTCAACAACATGAGCTTAGTTTGTGGCATGTGAAGCCACTATGCTAGAGCCTGGAAAATCTGATCAGCAGTGATGTAAAGGATTGGACAAATTAGCCACACACGAATGGATGAGAATAGTGAAGACAGATGATGATGAACTATTATTAGCTGCACGTGTCAAAGATCAGGGTGTAATATTTGTAAAATAATAACTCAGGTCTGCAAGATGTGTAATTTTAAAGCAGACTTGGGAGTTAAAATAAACTGCATTACATTAATGGAGTTCAAGAAAAATAAATGGAATAAAATTCCACTTCATGATGAAAGAGCTATCTCAATGGGCCTGTGATGCACCAGGCAGGCAGGAAGGAAGGGTTAAGCAGTTGCTCTGGGCTGGAATGGCCCCACTGTACTGCACCTGCAAGTCATGTCAGAAGTGGAGGAGGAATTCCAACAAGGGAGAAGTTCAACTCAGAGGCATAGGCGGCAGGTTATATGGGCTCGAGGTGCTCGAGAACCAGGAATATTCAGAGTCAGGGGCTTTGCTCCACCAATATTTGGAGCTGGGTTTCTCCTCTGGCCCTGCTTGGAGCGCCTCCCAGCCCCACCTGCCATCCCCCCTCACGTCCCTCCACCCCACCCCAGAGCATCCCCCCCGCCCCGGAGCTTTCCTGCCTCAAAGAAAATAGCGCGCCTCTCCCTTGCTTCTGCTGCCGGCTGCCGCCTAAGGGCTACAGCACAAGAGCAGCGCTGGCAGATTAAGGCAGCTGCTGCTGCTGCAGAAGCACCTCGGGAGGGGGGAGGCTGTGCTTGGCAGCCCTTCCCTCCCCTCCTCCGGCACCCACCTGGAGGGGACGCGAAGGGGACTTCCAGCCAGGAGACGGACATCACTCACCTGAGCAGCTGCTGGGGCTTCGGTGAGTGTTTGACCCCATGATTCCAGCTCCTGCCCAACGCTGGGCAAGGGGCAGCCCCATCCCCTACCCCCAGTGAGGCTACGGTGAGGGGCAGCAGGCTGCAGCAGGGCAGGAAGGAAGCCATATGTGAAGGCAGTGCCCCTCCCCTCCAGCACCCACCCACCACAGGGCAGATGGGGGAGGGGGCTTCCTAGACCCACCTGAGCAGCTGGGGCTTGGGTGAATTTTGTGACAACCTGCCCTCCCTGCCCCCTCCCCCCAGCCCCCACCCTGCAGCCCCCACTCCTGCCCCACGCTGGGGATGGGGAAGCCCCATCCCCTACCCCCAGTGAGGCGCAGCAGGCTGCAGCAGAGGAGGAAGGAAGCCATATGTGAAGGCAATGCCCTCTCCCCCAGCACCCACTAACCCACCTGCCACAGGGGAGATGGGGGAGGGAGGCTTCCTAGACCTGAGCAGCTGGGGCTTGGGTGAATTTTGTGACACCCTGCTCCCCTCCCCCCCATAGCCACCACCCTGCAGTCCCCACTTCTGCCCCACGCTGGGCAAGGGGCAGCCCCATCCCCCATCCACAGTGAAGCTATGGTGAGGGGCAGCAGCAGGGGAGGCCACCCGTGATGGCAACCCCCCCGCCCCCCAGTACCCATCATAAGGGAGGTGAGTGAGCTTTCTGGACCTGAGAGGGGCCCTAGGAGCATGTGCAGTGACTGTGGTGCAGAGTGAGTGTGCTGCAGGGTGGAGGGGGATAGGAGGGGTCCCTCCCCCTGAGCTTGCTGCTGCCAGTGGGGGGGGTCCTCTCTGGCCCTAGCCTGGGGCAGCCTGTCTGCACCCCAAGTTCCTTATCCCCAGCCCTGCCCCACCCCAGAGCCCTCACCTGAGGCAAAAAACGCGTAACTTAAATTTGGTGGTCAGTTTGGAGTATCATTGTGTTTAGCACAATACTTGATTATTTTACACCCTTTAAAGTATATAACTAGTCAGATACAGGTGTTACAAAGTGGGAATGTTCTTAATGTTTTTTCTGAATACTGTGTGGGTGCCTCAGTTTCCCCTATGCATTTCTCAAGGATCTAGATGGTGGGATAAGGGGGTGTGACTGTTGTAGAGCCCTAGAGGGACAGTGTGATGCAGTGTGACAGAGAATGGCCGAAACCCTGTCTCCTGGTAACTGATGGCCTGGGCCGCTCTCCTGCAAGGTGCCAACTGAAGGTGTTGGAGAACAAAGAGATCAGGTGGCCTCCTAATGCCTGGAAAAGAGACAAAGGCCAGAGGAGGGAGTGTCAGTGCCTGTGTGGACTTCTGGGAAGTGCATGGTGTGGAAGGGGATGCTGGGATGCTTTGGAACTACTCCATACAAAGCCAGTCAGGACTCTGGGGGAGCCTCCTTTCTTGGAGCATACTGTCACCAGGGCAAGAAGCTTACACCTTCCTGGGTCTGACCTCGGAGCATTCAGCATGCCCTTCCACACCATGCGCTTTCCACAGCGAGTCTGCCCAGGCGGGTCCTGGGGCAACCAGAGGTCCCTGCACCCCAACTCCGCAGTCAGACGTGACTCTCAGCCAGACGGTAAAACAGAAGGTTTATTAGATGACAGGAACACAGTTTAAACAGAGCTTGTAGGTACAGAAAACAGAACCCCTCAGTCAGGTCCATCTTGGGGGGTGGGGAGCCCAGAACCATTTCCCCAGCCAGCTCCAAACTGACACTCCCTCCTCTGGCCTTTGTGTCTCTTCCGGACAAGGAGGCCACCTGATCTCTTTGTCCCCAACACCTTCAGTTGGCACCTTGCAGGGGAAACTGAGGCACCTACACAGTATTCAGAGAAAACATTAAGAACATTCCCACTTCGTCACAACAGGTGCAACAAAATATAATACTGTATATTGAAGCAGGCAAGTGCTGCTTCTGACTTTCCACTTTTAATTGACCCTGGTAATCTTGTGGCACTGATGCGTTGTAGCTTCATTTTATATCGGCTTACAGGGCGAGAGCGGGGGGAGGGGGGCACCACCATTTTGGGCACCACCAAAAATTATACAAACCTGCCGCCTATGCTCAGAGGCAGTCAGTCATGCAGGGAAAATAGACTCCTAGTCATCCCAGCTCCCAGGAGAAGCCTGATAGAGGACAGAGCCTGCTCCCTTGCCTGAAAAAAGGTCCAGGTTCCCTGAGGCAAAAGTGGGCTGGACCATATTCCTTCTGGTAGCTAATCAGTAGACTTTGAGGCTTGTTCAAGGCCTCTCTGAAGGAAAAGACGCTGGCACTGACTGCCTATTTCCTTTTCCTTTGTTTGTTTTTCTGCTCCTACTTTGTTTGTTCATTCCTCTGCTGGAACCCTGGAAGAGGTAAATATCCAGAGAGACTGGGGTGGGAGGGCTGAGACTCTTCTCCTGTGACAAGACTACTGACTGTTCCCATCAGAGCGACTGGAGCTGGAGTGAGTACACAACCTTGTGATACCCCAAGGGTAGAATTACCAGAACTCTAACAGGGCCATTAGTGACAAATCACCACTATGAGAGAACTGATGCTTCAGAGACATCTACTTTGTAGTTGATATAACTACTTCAGCACTAGTTGTAATACAAAGAAGGAGACATAATTAAAGTTGTTCTTAACATAGCTGAAAATTGTTTACAAAGAGGTATTGTCATAACAAGACAATTTTCTAAAGTCTAGGAGTCTGGCAGAGGCTTACCACATACACTTTCAAAAGAATAATGGCTTAGGTAATACTTGCCCTTAGAAAAGTTGCTAATGGGGGGTGGATGGGAGGGGAGAGTAGTAATTCCATGATTCGCAGTTTCATGTCACCTAGCTGCTGCCTGGTATTGAGCTAGGATTGATTCGTTTGTATGATGAGGTTTTTGTTCTCATTTACACAACATGATGCAAACATTATGCTTGTGAGTCAGAAGGCCTGATTCTGTTCTAATTTATGCTGCCATTGCACCAGCAGAACTCCATTATCTTCAGTGGAGTATTTCCTCACTTTTGCCAGGGGAAGAGCCGAATGAGACCCAAAATGCCTGTGTGGAGTGAATACAATACAGGAAATAACCTGCAGTTATCTAGTTTCTCTGAAATGGGGAAAAGTAGGCAAGGGATGTTCAAAAGATCAGCAAAGAAACTTGGACAGAGAATTCAGTTATATGAAAACGAGTGGGCACTGGGATACCCTAGGGATGGGCAAGGTACAAAACCCTGCATAGAACAGAGCACATATTTTACAGGAATTCTGAATACTTTGTATGGGCTTTTGGATTTTAAAATACCAAACTAATGAACAAGTTAATAAAAGCTGTGGTCTCACTCTGAAACAACAGAGTAATTCGTTGTTCAAATGTGATCCAGGTGAGAAACAGTCAAGGTATTGGCTTTATAACTGACAGTAGGGTAGCACACTGTCAAACATCATTGCACTTATGCTGGTATGCGCTGCATGGGCAAATTACCATCATTGCTCTTCTCTGAGAAGAACTAGAGTTGACAGGGAATTTTTTGACAAAACATTTTTTCAGTGGAAAATGCAGCTTCATTGAAATGGAAACTTTTTGTGGAGACATACTGGCGTGGCCTAAACCTTTGTTGGGAAGGTCCCTCAGGTCCCAGATGCAATTTCAGGTCAAAGCTAAAGAGGGTAGACCCACCCAGAATAACCAGTAGCACTCACCTATGAGATCCAAATTCAAGTCACTACTCTGCCAAGTCAGAGTAGAGATTTGAATGTGGATCTTTCACATCTCAGACAAGTTCCCCAACCACTGCAGAGTCAATCTCTTCTGTTGGGGCTTTTCTACTTTGTATAAATAATTAAATATTCATGGGGCCAAAGAGAGACTTGGTTAGGGCTCTCAGAGACTTGAACCTAAGTTTTTCACATCCCAGCTGAGTGCCCTAACCACTGGGCTATTGGTCTTCCTAAAGTAGGAGGGACTCTCTTTTTTTGTGAAAAATTTCCAATGTGGAACAAAAAGAAATGAAAAAACATCGATGTTTTTCACAAAACAGAAGACTGGCTTCTGGAATGTCTTTTGAAAGCAATTCCTGTCTTCTAAACTGTTAAGGGTGTTGACTACTTAACAAATGCAAACAGAATAATCACACATATGTTAAATGAAGGTGGAAACAAAAATGCTCCCTTTTATTGTCCACTATTTTACTGCAGGTATTGGGCTAAATTCTACCTTCAATTATGCCTAGGCAACCAAGAGCAGAACTTGATCCAGTGACTGCATTAACAAATTAACTTAGTTTTATGAAGATGCTAAAAAGGATGATACTTCCATTGCTATTGCTATTAAAAATGTCTTAGCTAAACACAAAACTCAGTTTACTGAATGCATTAGCATTCATGACTGATAATGCAAATGTGAATTATGTCACGGTACACTCAGTATACCATCTGCTCCACAAAGAAAAACAGCTGTTGGTAAATGTAAACTGCAGAGCTTACGTGGTACGCAATATGTTCAAATGCTATCTGGAATAAATAAATTGGATGTTGTCAATTTATTGTGTTAAAAGTATTCAACTACTTTCTTAAGTCTGCAAAAGGAAGAGCTCAGCTGCAAGTATTTTTGAGATGATGGAGAAAATTATTATGCCATGTCCCATCCAGATGGCTTTTGCTGAAGCCAGCCATTGACAGGTTGCTGCAGTCATCATCTGTAGTTATGAGATGCTTCAGAAGCATGGACATAGATGAATGTGCTGTTCTATGGTAGGGGTTTCTGTGTTTGAATTGTCAGGATTATGATGAAACTGCATTTTGTGTTGACATTAATGAAATTGCTTGAAAAATGTTGCTTAAATATTTGCTGAATTTTTGATTGCGCACCTCTGAACTCTGATTTTGTAAAGCTAGTATGATGGAAGTCTGTAGGGTAATGAGTAATTTTAAGAGTAAATCACAGGAATGCTATAATTTGTGGGAGTAGGGTGGGGCTAAATAAGAGTAAGGAAGGTATTCTTGCTTTTCTATGTTTAAATACTTGGATAAATGATTCAAGAAACGCAATGTCATGTGCCACTTGCAAAAGTGGCAACATCTGAACTAGTCATTATTTTCCTGTTTATATTGCCAATATCATGATCATGAAACATTAAATTTCATATGTATGAATGATATAAAAGAGTTTTGCATCCCAATTACTGTGAATACATAAATGTATATAGCAGCAAAGAGTTCTGTGGCACCTTATAGACTAACAAATGTATTGGAGCATGAGCTTTCGTGGGTGAATACCCTCTTCGTTGGATGCATGTAGTGGCCACTATAGAGCTTTATATTTTCAAAGCTGTACATTAATGCAATTTTGGTAAACAAATTGATGATTTTGAATGAAAAAGACCATGCAAAGCATCTTGAATTTAATGCTTTTTTATCTAGAGTATCCAGATCCTGTTCAAACAGATACTTTAGTTTAAACAGTTAAATGGACTTCCCTGAATTAATTTCTATGACCAGACCAGACCAGATGATCACAATGGTACCATCTGGCCCTTATAATCTATGAAATCTCTAAAGTCCTATAACTGCCTGGTCTCTCCAGCAGAGAAAGGATTTTGCTTTTGGCTTGCAGTTCACCTTAAACTTCAAGCTGAGACTACAGTTCCCATACTTTCTCAAAGAGAAGAGTGCCAGTGACATCAATTTCTGGACCATATATGCATTCTTTTGTACGATGTACAGCCCATCCCTGCATATCTTGTGGAATCTAGCACAACACAAAGGAGAAACAGGGTAACAATCCAGCTGTTAAAATCA
This sequence comes from Mauremys mutica, assembly GCF_020497125.1. Lineage (NCBI taxonomy): Eukaryota > Metazoa > Chordata > Testudines > Geoemydidae > Mauremys > Mauremys mutica. The sequence goes on from NC_059078.1 coordinate 99,847,676, forward strand.
AATCTCTAAAATAGAAAATTCCTGTAAAAATTGAGGATTTTAGTTTGCATTTAAATTGGAAAAAGGTGTAGTTACTTTTTAGTATTATTAGAAAGGAAAAAAAAACATATAATCTCTATCTAATCAAAGACAAACTGTTACCACTAGTGGTGGTTTGGAGGTTCAGTTTGAGTAAGCATTTAAGATTGTTAATGCTTATTTTTAACCTCGCGAAAGGTTTTGTGTTTCCCTAAGGCGCTCTCACTGGAGCACTTCAGTAGCCTGCAGGTCAAGTCTCCACATGGCATTTCAGTAGCCTTTCCCACTCCTCTCAGTTCACTGTTCTTTTTCTTCAACCCTCCAATATGTTCTTGTTCACTTTCAGCCCATATCTAGAGTCGGGCAGAGTCTGCAAAACCTGTATTTGCAAATAAAAACCATGAATTCCCATCAGTGCTCTTTGCAACCCTCTTCATACATTTTTCTCTCACATTTGTGTGAGCAAAACTTTTTGAGGGGGGTTGTTCACAAGAATGTTGGTGGAAAGTGAAAGTCTCCCAAACACTATGGTGATGTATTTGCATCAGACAATAAAAGTATCAGTATCTGGTCAGAGAACAGACATGATAACATGTGACGTAAGTGACTGATCACATGACATGAACAACAAATAATTAATAACAAATATTCAAAGCAGTCGATGCTGTGAATAGTTGAGTGAAATACACAAGATCATATTTTTCACATAACACATTTGTCAAATGACTAGCAAACTTGTAAAAATGTACTCTGTGAATAATTAGAAAACAGAAAAAAGGCTGAATAGATGGAATAAATTATTTGTTATATATAGTTCACCTACCTCTAGCCACAATCCTCTTCTAGGACCTGGCCTCTTCCTCTCTTAAGCTGTGAGTCCTCCAGGAGCCCACTGCTCTGTCAGTACTGTTGTGCCATATGTCTTTTCCTGAAGCTTCAATTGTGTATTTTGCGTATTGCTAAAATAAAGTTTTGCATGCTTTGGAGCTAGACTGGGGCATGTGCTTGACCATATAGTCTGTCTAAAAGCATTATAAGCTTAAAAATATATTTATCTCTCTGCTGAACAAATACTGATAAACTACATTGTTGAACATAAATCGAATACAAAATACCAGGGACAATATAGACAGCGGAATTTTGGATTAGCTGCAATTTGCTAGTAAAGAGCTTAGGAAATACAGCCAGCTTTACGATGATCTTGTTGGAAGTAATACAAGTGTAGACTCAAGGTATCAATAGATAATATCCAGATAACAGAAAAAGTGAACTCTTTTTCCTAGGTAAAATAGGTGGGTAATAGAGCCTCAACTATCAATCCTAAATCCAAAAGTTCTCCTCTGTTTTAATGCTTGGACTTTATGAAAGATATAGCACTGACCACACACCGAAGAACAAAAAGGTAGTATAGCTAAACATCACCAGGAGCCCATAAGGATAGCTTTTGCTTTTTCTGTCAAATTTAGATGCAAAATATTGCAACTCATCCAGCAGCAGAGATCAGACAAACAATGCAACAACAATGAAAATGCCTCAGAGACAGAAGGTGTTGAAGAAAGATATAGCTGGGTAACAGCATCCATGTAGGCATCACACAATGCCAGGGAATTAGGCCTCACAGTGCCAGCATATAGATTAGGAATATTGCTGGGCCCAGAATGGAACCCTCTGGGGGACATCTGCAGAAGAAGAAAACAGCCCAACGTCAGAAACTGACCCCATTATGCTTCAGACTGAAGCTAAACAAGGCTAGTGTAACAACCAGGGCAAAAAAACCCAAGAATTTTAATCTGCTCGATAGGGTCCTATGATCAAAAGCAGCAGTGATGTCTAAAAGAACACACACAATGAGGGACAGAGAGAGAAATGCTAAGTCATGACGAAGTGTAGTAGGAATCAACACAGCTCTTGTAATTAAAATATATGGCTCATACAGTGGCGCAAAGAGAATAAAAAGTTTATAGCAGATCTAGGTGAGATGTGACCATAACTCAGTTCTGGTCCTCAGGGGCGGCTCTAGACATTTCATCACCCCAAGCACGGCGGCATGCCGTGGGGGGCGCTCTGCTGGTCGCCGGTCCCGCAGCTCCGGTGGACCTCCTGCAGGTGTGGCTGTGAAGGGTCCGCTGGTCCCGCGGCGCCACCGAAGCCGCGGGACCAGCGGACCCTCCGCAGGCATGCCGCCGAAGGCAGCCTGCTTGCCGCCCTCCCAGCGACTAGCAGAGTGCCCCCCGCGGCATGCCGCCCCAAGCACGTGCTTGGCGTACTGGGGCCTGGAGCCGCCCCTGCTGGTCCTTGAGAAGGACACGAAAGTTAGATAAAAGTGATAAAAATGAAACTGCAGAAGCCTTGAAAGCCAATTCAAAATGTCAGTTACCTTCAGTTATCGTCACAAACTAAATATGAGTCAACAGTGTAACATTGTTGCAGAAAACCCAACCATCATTCTGGGATGTATTAGCAGGAATGTTTTAAGCAAGATACGAGAAGTAATTCTTCTGCTCTATTCCGCACTGATTAGGCCTCATCTGGAGTATTGTGGCCAGTTCTAGGCACCACATTTCAGGAAAGATGTGGACAAATTGGAGAAAGTCCAGAGAAGAGCAACAAAAATGATTAAAGGTCTAGAAAACATAACCTATGAGGGAAGATTGAAAACAATGGGGTTGTTTAGTCTGGAGAAGAGAAGACTGAGGAGAGATGGGACACGATAACAGTTTTCAAATACATAAAAGGTTGTTACAAGAGGGAGAAAAATTGTTCTCCTTAACATCTGAGGATAGGACACGAAGCAATAGGCTTAAACTGCAGCAAGGGCAGTTTAGGTTGGACATTAGGAAATACTTCCTAACTGTCAGGGTGGTTAAGCACTGGAATAAATTGCCTAGGGAGGTTGTGGAATCTCCATCACTGGGGATTTTTAAGAGCAGGTTGGACAAACACTTGTTAGGGATGGTCTAGATATTACTTAGTTCTGCCTTGAGTGCAGGGGACTGGACTAGAAGACCTCTTGAGGTCCCTTCCAGTCCTGCCATTCTATGATTCTGCAAAGAAGGCAAAATCTAAATAGAAGGAGAGTGAAAGACCTTTGAGGCATTTGGGATTATTGTTGGGGATCAGATAAAGAAATTAAAATTCTAGTTCTAAGATAAAAGCAGGCACAAATGGTTTTACATCTTTTAATATATTGTGCATAATGTGAATTTGTGGACCTTAAATAATTGTTTGCATTTCACAGCAAACGTGGAAGCAGTCCTAGTATATACCAGTCCAGTCCCCACAATGGAGATGCAAAATAAAGTCAGATCATTGTAAATTTGTTTCATCTGTTAGAAATCTTGTGTGACGGCCATTAAAATAAAGGACCGTACACTGAGAAAACAGGCAAAGGAATAGAATCGAAGTGGCAAGAGAGATTTGGGGGAGAGAGAGGCAAGAATAGAATTCATAAGAAGCTGGTTTCCTCTGGGAGAGAGTGGAGGTGCTGGCAGTTGACAGACTAAGATAAAGGGCTGTCTTACATGCCTGACAGCAGTGGAAACAAGGACATGGGAAGGCTGGAGGAACATGGGTTTGAAAAATAACACTCTGGTGCATAAGGCCTGAAAAGAGGAAGTGGGTGTAAAGTTAAATTATACATAAAAGGGAAAAAAGTGTTAAGTAAATGAAAGGCACGTCAGGAATCATAGCAGTGGCAGTGATTTTTCCAGATCTCAATCCAAGGAGGATGGAGTTGATCCATGCAGGACTGATGTGAAAAGAACATAGGGGTGGATATCCAGGAAAGATTTTACTTCCCATTATAGGAAAAGGGTTAGATTAAGGCTGGAGTTTGTATCTATTAACTACGCCCCTACTGTGATCACCAGAATCAGAAAAGAGAAGGATCTAATGACGTGACACAGCAAAGTAAAAATACATCTGGAATGCTGTGATGGGGAGTTCATCCCACACCAGCCTTGAAAAGGTTAATGAGGCTGAGAAAGGGGCCAATTAACTTGATAGCCACACCTGAGGTTAATTAGGCTGGATAAGCAGCCCCTATTGGGAATAGAGCCCAGCTGAGAAGGAATAGGCAAAACTATGATACAGCCAGAAAGTTAGCAGTAGGTGGAAATCTGTAGTTGCTTTCCTGGTGCTAGAGTGAAAGGAGGAAACTTGTGGGGAGAGAAGTCCTTGGTCCTGAGGGAAGGGTATACCTAGAGGAGAAAAATAGGAGGGAGCATAGGGAAATGGCAGTAGGGTCTGGGAGTAAGTGGGCCGTGGTTGCTGGACTGAATGTCCTTGTGCTGGAACCTGGAGGGGTGGGTGAGCAGGAAGGCCTGTGTTCTTCTACCAGCTGCTGGGGAAGTGGTTCAGTCATGGCAGTGGAACTGGACACTGGAAGGGGGAAACGTGCATAGTGACCTGGCTGGAGGGCCAAGACATGAAGAGGGAGTATGCTGAGTTCCACAGAGCACGAGGACAGAAGGGGGCGCTAGACCAGGTAAGTGCTGATCCTCAGCAGCTACAAGAAGGTGCTATCTCAGGTGAGTGAACCCTTTTGTAAATGTACAAGAGCACTCCTTAGTAAAGGTAAATTTCAGCCATTAAAATATGTTGAGTGAAATTAATAAGTGTTATGCACTCTAGTTATTGAGGAGGATTTTCTGTAGCTTTCATGTTAGTTTCATTTTGCTGCTGAAAATGCTTCTTTATAGTATGCATGGAACCTGATTCTCTAAGCTTTAGGAAGGGCTTTTTTTTTTTAAAGCCACCAGTACATTCCATTTCTCAGTAACATGCCAACAGCTAGAACTGCAGTTGTGAGTGCCCCTACCTGTTCTGTTAGTACCAAGACTGTATTTCTGATTTTCAAATAATCAGAGTTTGTTAGAAATTAAAACAAGAAAAATGACTGGATAATGAAGGTGAAAATGCTACATAAATCATGGTTTATATTATTTTTTTAGAAATACCCAGTACAGTAGCATTAATCACTGATCATTCCTACAAAGTTTTGGAAGCACTATGTCACTGTGGCAAGAATATATATACTGTGGGTAACATTAAAGACTGGACATTTCATACCCTGTTGAATTTAACTTCTATGTGTAGTAGTTACTTTCCATCCTGAATATGGAAAATACTGCAGTTACTTTACTGCTAGAAACAGAAGATTGTGGATCTAGTAAATACTGCAGTGTGGTAAATGTCCATTTTCAAGTGGTGTCTATAATATAGACTTCTCTCTGCTACTACCTACCTCTCTGCTCTTATTTCCTCCTCTGCCCCCTCTCAATCTGCCAATGTTTCTGTTCTTTCTACTAGTCCCTGTATCAGAGTTAATTGCCTTCACTGTCATTTCAGATTATAAACTCTTCCAGTCTCAAAGAACTGTTTCTAATAACAACCCCCATATGTTTTTTTTATTGCTTAGATTATTGCTTAGATAATAGCAATAGTTTGCTACAAGTGGCTTATCCTGGTCTGTGCCAACCATCTCCTTGGCTCCTTTCATAGGCTTTATTTTATCACATCAGTTTTGTGCTCATAAAACCTTCACAAATTCATCCCAATCTATATCTGGATGGTCCAGTGATTAAAGTACTGGTTTGGGAAACCTGGGTTCAATTCCCTGCTCTACCGTGGGCTTCCTGTGATGTGGGGCAAGTCACTTTCTCTCTGCCTCAGCTCTATCCTGTTCCTTTTCTTCTGTGCTTCCCTATCTCACAGTATTGTGAAGATCAATACACTAAAAGAATGTGAAGGGCTTTGAGATCTACTGATCAGAAGTGCTATATGAGAAATAGGTATTATTTATTCCCTTCTTCTCCCTATGATCCTCCTAATCTTCTCTCCTATCTGTTTCCTTTATCTCTTTGTCCCACTCTTGGCAATATGCTTAAGCTACCCTGGAACAGTGTCCTACTGCTTGTCTACCAATGCCCTCCCTTACCTCCTTTCAAATTCTTCTATCACTTGTGCAGGTTTCATAATTGTTTGTTTGATAGTAAGCTCCTTGGGGGCATGATTTCTTATGTTGTAAAGCACTCCTGTAAATTAAAACTTTCTATACATAATGTGCTGAGTGTTTAAAGTTTTAAGAGTTGCAGTGACTCTTTGAGTTGCCAAGGAATTAAATCAAACATGCAGACTCTTCTAGAGTATAAGATTCTTTACAAATTTAAAGTAATAGGGAAAGACATACCTATGACTTATTTTCTGAACCATAAACATTTAAAAATAGTAATTTTCAAAAGTATCAGAGGGGTAGCCCTGTTAGTCTGGATCTGTAAAAAGCAATAGAGTCCTGTGGCACCTTATAGACTAACACAATACATTTGTTAGTCTATAAGGTGCCACAGGGCTCTTTGTTACTATTTTTTAAGGATTTTTTTTCCATCTAAGAAGAGTTTAGGTCACTTGGGGTGAAAATCTGGCTCTAATCATTTGCCATTCACTCAGCAGAATCAGGCTTTCATCCAAGGCTTATACTAGTTACTAAAACTAAGTAGGGAAGAATCTCATAGGTCACAGGACCTAGAAAAATGTTGTCATATCCTTTTGGGAATTAGAGTGTTCCAAGAACATATATAATGGAGGATAATGATCCCCTTCTTCTAAGTGAAACGATGCCCTTAATTTGTTTTCTCTCTCTCTCTCTCTCCTCCATCTTTTCTTTTGTGCTTTATGTGTATGAAAGTGATTCCTGAATGAAGGATCCTAACTGGAATCTTTATAAAGGCTCAGTGCTGTTGGAAGACACTTCCCCACCCCCACCCCTGCTTAAGAGGTTCTTTAGGTTAGATTTCAATCTGCATTAGATAATAAAAGGTATATAAAAGTTTGTAGAGCTCCTTGAATACAAAAGTGATAAGTACATACAGTAAGTGGACGTTTTCTTTTTTGTGTTTTAAGTACACAAAGGCTCAGGAGGCGGCCTGAGATTTGTGCAGCTAAAAAAATTCTGGTTCAAAAATTTTGCTGAAGTGATCTATTCATTTCATCTCTGTTTGTCTTCTCTCATGTAAGAGAAGGTGACTTGTGGTCTCATAGAATGCAGCTGGAAGTTATAGCTTTAGAAATACAGGACCAATTTCTTTGCTGGCATAAGTATTGAAATCAGTAGAGAATTTGGGCCCCCAGTGTATCTTAATGGGACTGTAGGGTTCTTGAGTACTGCAAAATCCACCATACAAATTGCTTCAAGGAGCTTGTTACTGGTATGCCATAATGTCTGCTGAAGGAGCAAAGAGCCAAATGTTGCCTTAGTGGAAAGCTCTGAATTTGCTGATTCTTCTACTGTACAATTAAGGAATTTGTTCCCTAACATTTTGAATGGGTTAAAAGATGACAGTTATGAGCAGCATGGGGGTGTGTGTGTGTTGTGGTTTTTTGTTTTTTTTTCCCTCATCCTATGATATCTGTTTTGTAGAAATGACTCCAGGAATGTAAGGTAACTAGATTTGCTTAAGTCAAGGAAAGATGAAACTCTGTCTGGGGTTTACTTGTGATTTTCACAGGTGAAGAAGGTTAGCTAACATTAGTCTCAAGAAATGAGCAGGCCTCTTTGTTATAAAAGTGCAGCCAGTGTTCATTACCACTTCTCTCCTGAATAAGCCACCACAAGCAAATCTCTCATTGGAGTTTCTTGTGAAGTATAAACAGATTATAGCTTTTTCCCCTCCCAAGTTCTCATTGTGCACAAAGGATTATAAGCCACGACAAGGGCAATTTTGGTCTCCTCACTTGCTCATTAGTCCACTTCTGCTGGACAATAACGTTTCCCTTTCATCAATTCCACTCAAACGACATTGGTCTGAGATGTGGCAAGTGACTATTCAGACCTGGATTGGTTTAAGGTTTGTGACAACTTCAAGGAAACTGTCAGGAATAGAAATGGATGATTTTGTCCCACTGGAATGCCTGGACTCTCCCATTTTCAGTGGCTCTCAGCTTTCATTTCTAACTCTTGACAATAGCAAGATACTGTATCCAACTTGATGATGGGTATATAAAAGGGATTTCTGAAATCTCTAAAGTGTTATGGTTTTTCTTCCCTTCAAGGCCTGTATGATTGGATTTATAGTACAAACAGAGTGTGGTTTTACAGATGAAGGGATATGAAAAATAATACTGTAACTTTTTAAAATCTTTTTTAAAAGCAGTTCGTCCAAATATGTGGCTTTTTAAAAGTGAATTAGTCACAAACTTTCTACTGCTGCAGAATTGTGCTCTATTGAAGCTTTTTTTTTTTTTTCTCCTTTAAGGTACCAAAACTACTTAGCCCTCTGGTTGTGTAAAAAGCCACTCAGATGTGAACTAATCATGGGCTTCTGAATCTACAAACTTCCAGCCTCTGTCATGTGGACGACCTACTCCACTCACCTAAGGCTACATCTACATTGGAGCTATGGGGGTGATGTGATTCCCATCTTGCATAGATAGGGACTTTCTCTAATATTAGGACAAATGTGAGGCGGACCTGTACAACTCCCCTTGATTTCCTTGGTCCATTGTTCACTCCCTGTTCAGTGCTAGGACTCGAGGTGGGGCTCTTTGACCCTGCACATACAGCTGGGCTCCTTGCTGTGAAATTCACCTCTATTGGAGATCATCTCTTTCATAAAGTTGCAAAATGACCCCAGCTGCCTGCTTTGGGAAACTAACCACCTAGATTTGGGGGAATGGGGATCAGGTGAGGATGTTTATAATTAAGTATATGTAATGCATATTATAGAAATGTGTAATATGACAACCTGCTGTGTGAACGGGTGTCTTGGATATACATCATGTAGAATAATACAACAATGTATTGACCATGGGAGCTCTTGTGTTTGATTTGTATTTATTACTCTTTTAAACAGGACATCCGTCAAATGTATTTTTAGTCAAATCTGGCATTTCTCCCACTTTTTGAATCATGATCTCAGTGTTGTCACTGGCCATTTATATCTGGCCTCTGTTGTGGGGCATAGCACATGGGGGTAAATTAAGTTCTATTAAGTACAAAGTTGCACAGAGAGCTGCAGGGGATAGACTTCCTGATTCATGTGTTTGGGTCACTTCAAGTCATTGAAAGCCTCTGGCTTGTCATGGGCAGACAACCACAGCATGGCAGAGTCCATTAACTTAGTTATTAGGAGTTAGAGTTATTTTGTGGCCCACTCTTGGATACTATAGATTGTTAAAATCACTTCATCAGCATAGTCCTAAAAATAACAAAATAATTTGGCTGCTGCATGGATAGTCTGTTGATTGTCTGCCCCAATTACAACAGAGAGCATTTAAGCGAAGAGTGAACTACTGGCAACTGTATAAATATAAGGAGACATTTCTTTGTAAATATTTAAACATTAAAATAACCTTTCAAACTTTGTACAATAAATGGTTCAGCAGATAGGCGAGGATTATAGTTCTGTAAGTGTCATTTACTCAGTTCTGTAATCAAGGTAGAGCTCTAATGGGCTATCTTAAAAGGTTCACCCAAGTGAATTGTGGTGTTTTCATAGCAACCTAACACATGAATTGGATGCTTTCTAATGCACTTGTAAAAGAGTATCTTTTTCTTTTTTGCAGACATGTACCACAGAGAATTTAAGCAAATGTGAAGGGTTTTGTACTTTTTTTTGGCTTGGTAACTAGTAATTTCCATTGAAAAGGAACACAATTCACACAAATTGATCAGATGGTCAACATCTGGAATTTATACTGAACTTTCCAAGGTCTCAAATCTGGCTGTCCTCCAACCCCTGAGCAAGGAGTAGAATATGTTTGCTTCTGGATCAGCATTACTTAGGAATCTGACTCAGAATCAGCCTGGTTCCTAGCTCTCCTCCTCCTACCCCTCCCCTCCTCTGTCCCTGGCTCTCAGGGTAATGGTGAAGTAATCTGCCTCCATGCCCACCACTCTCCACCTACATCTGTGGGAGGGGAAGTAGTAGCCATGCAGAGATTGCTCTTTTGTGATGCAGGCGAAAGAAAGAGGGGGTGCCATAGTGCTTGTTTCACTAGAATTTTGTACTTCACGTTTATTACAAACATGTTAACTACCTCAAGTTAACTGGCAAAGGCTAGTATGGACAGTTCCTGCACTCTTGATCCAAGTTGCAAAGATTTGGTTTTTACCCTCCAGTGGTCTCTGGGTAGAAAACTCTGCAACTGTTCCTTTATGCTCCTTCACTCCCTTGTATTTGCATATAAGTTTGTTTTGACAACTGAAGCTTCAAAAGACCACTTTTATTTTCCCAGAGCAAGAACAAACTGGGTAGTTGCTACATCAAATGCTAGCTCATCCATCCTTGCTTGCAGTACAATCCTTCATCCTCTTCTGACTGGGTATGGGTGAATGTATGCAGCACAAATAGGCAACCTGGAAACATGTCTGTTATTCAGTTCAATACAGCTGCTTTCCATGGAAAACTAATGAGATTTTAAAAAGCTCATAGGATCAACTTAAGTGGCATTTACAAGAACAAAGCACATTTTTTTAAAGCAAAGTGTTTCCAGTGTCAGAACACATGGTGTGATCTTCAAAGATGAAGAATGAATATGAGCATGAAACTTATCTAAATCAGTAATTGTGTGCATACTACATTTTCTCTTCTGTGAATATTAACAAAATGCTGGCCTTTTTAGAGACGATCCTGTTGACTATTTGCAGTGGTGGCTCTTGGGGTACACTTAAATGAGATGACAATGATCAGTGATGCCATCCCTGTCATCCAACCCCACTTCACATTCCATTACAGTGAACCCTGTTACAGCGAATCCCCTGAGAGTAATGTTTTTATGGTCTCAGTATACCATCCAGTGTATTGGAGATTAGTAAAAACATCGCTCAGTGAGGGGGCAGGGGGGAAGAGGGATGGAATCATGTTATACTGAATGATCACTTGGCAGTGCTGGTTATTTTATTAGATGGATTCCTTTAAACTTTCACTATCTGTCCTGGCTTCTAATTATAAATGCAAAACCCGTAATTCACAAAAGTATCATAAGAGGAAAATATAATTGATATATCTGTATTGTGTGTTTGGTTATTCAGTGCCTCTATTTTCCTTTTTATTTAATACACTGCATTTCCCCTGATTTATGTACGGGGACTCCTTCATGGCAAACATGCAAGAGATTAATTCTACTGTAGTTGGGGTGGGGGGCAAGAAAGTGGTGCTGATCTCCTTTGTAAAGCACACTGAAATCTCTCTATAAAGGGGTAGTGATGGAATTACCTGGGTAGCTTATTTCTAGAAGCCCTAACGTGTTTTAGGTGCTAAGGTCTATTTCAGCCAGTGTCAGATGCTAAAAGGGGGTGGGCTGTGTGGGAAGGACAGATTGCCTACAGAATAGCAGAGACAAATACTTGAAGTTACCAGAACCAGCATCTAGGAAAATGTTCATCACACTTTTCTGTAGTAAAACAAATACAACCCCATCTATACAGTACCTCTAGCCTTCATAGAGGCATATTTGCCTGTACATAACACACCTTCCTTCTTTTAAAGGTGTCAGCATAAGTAAGCTCAACAGTATATCACTGTCTCACAGCAGGGGTGTTACTTGAACTCATTGAACCCAGGCTGGGAATTAACCCTCGCAGTCCCAGGTTCCTGTCTAGATTGGTGAGGCCTCCTCATAAAGACACTGCTGGGGCATGGTGTAGCAATAGTCTGGAGTGCCTTCTAGAAACCCCTAAATGACTGCACACTCCCTCCTTGTCACCCTTTTGGAAATGTACTTATCACATTAGTCACTGGGCACAATGTTCAATTAATATAACTAGAATTAATATTTTCTTTGTGGACATTGCAATATACCTACACTGTAACATATAACACTTTGATAAAAATTTGTAGCCAAACCATTGTACTTTGGTACAATGTGCTGGTGTAAGCAGATTACACACCTAAAAATGTTTAGGTTTGGCCCAAAATTTTAAACTGATGGCAGTCAAGGGGGGTTGAAATTAAGCAGGACAAATTTTTGTGTCAATCCCTAATTTTGTAGGAGATGAAGTTCTCGTTGTATTTGTATTCTACCTTTTGTGGTCCATTAAGCATTTCTAGCTTACCCTCTCCCAGTGGCTCTTATGTTTGTTTATTTTATTTTTGGTCCTGCAATCTTAAGGAGATTCATAGGTACTTTGTGACACTAATATATATATAAATAAAAAATCCAAATCATTACTTCAACTGTTTTGGCCTCAATCTTCTTCCAAGAACTACAGTACACCCTAGTAGTGCTATGTCATGTCTTTTGTTCTTGCTATAATGTCTCCTTCCCTCATTCTGACAGGTAATTTTAGAAAGGTGCGTGGCAGGCTTCCATGCGTCTGATTCCATGGGATGGTGAAGAGAGTGAGAGAATGCAGTTTGGAGGCAAGGGAGGGAATGGGGAGGGGGGGACAATTGTTAACTGTTTGGGTGCATGTTTGGGCACTGATACCTATATTTAAAAATTTCTACTAGTGAAGAATATACACAGTCATGGCAATACAATTATGTAGAGAATCAACATTTCCATCCTTTTTGAAAAATATTCATAATTATTTTGCTTAATCTCTTGGGTTTTTTAAATGCATTTTTCTACGGTTTAGATATAATTTTCCATCCTATGGTAGCTTGGAGATGCAATATACAGATTCTTTTATTCTTTTTAGTTTTTAAAAACTAATCCAGGAAAAAAACCTAAAAAATACAGGATACTTTCCAACATGGTACTTATATTAACGAGGGCTACTAGCAAGTGCACTGGCCTGGGATTCGGGAGGCCTGTGTTCTGTTCCCAGCTCTGCTACTGGCCTGGCCAGGCTGACTTTGGGCAAGTCAATTCTTACTGTGTGCCTCCATTTCTCCATCTGTAAAATGGGGATAATGATACTACGCTCCTCTGTAAAGTGCTTTGGGATCTAAAAATGAAAAGCATCTAAAGAGAGAGATACCAAAACAGTATCATCATTGCATATGAATGCACTGCTGTCACTTGGAATAACAAATATCACAGGCAAGTTACAAACACTTTACCTATGTAAACAAAATTAGTTAGGCCCTGCTCCTTCAGTTTACAAAGTATGAGCAGACTTCTGGACCAACATGGAATCTCACTGACTTCAGTGGGGCCACACATTGTAAAATCAGGATTTGACCTTTAGAGCCTGATCCAAAATCCTTTGAATCAATGGGAGTTTTTTCTATTGACTCTTAATGTGTTGGATCAGATGCTTAGTTGCTTATTCCAAAAAGTGAACAGAAACCTTCGTCAAGTAACCTATTACGTTGATCTGTTGTTGTGACTGGCCAGTTGGCTGAGAGTGGTATACCAGCAAAATATGTCAAAATTATGCCTATTTGTTTCTTCAGGACCGCTATCTTGGCAAGAGAGAATACTCACCCACAGCAGAAATCTCTTATGGATTAAAACTAGGGAACCCTTTTAAAAAAAAGCTTGTTTAAACTAATCCAAATTGAGGAAACTTATTTGTTGTTGAAATACATATTTCTCCAAGGGTCACAAACAAGCACTTCCCTAGCTAAAGGGAAACCTGTGAGCTATATTGAAGATATCTGAGACCAACTGCTCCCAAAGCTAGTTGGTGCCTGTAGATGCTAATCCTAATGTATCTACTTTTTCATTAGAATTTTTCTCTCTGCTCCTGTCACACAATCTTTGTATTTAACTGTTTGTTTTACTTTACCTGGCTTTTGACATATTGTTTTACATATATTTTTTCATTGGGTTTTCTTTCCCCTCGGCTCCTTTTTTTTTCCAACTTTAGTAAATTGCAAACCCTAATTGGAATCTGAGATTAATGTTCAAACCCATGTTTTTCTACACCTTTGAAATTTAGCCAAAATGAGTTACTCTAAACATAAGTTTAATGACAGATCCATAACCTGAAATTTTTTTCTCAAGGAATGTTTATTTCAAATGAAATTAATTCTATTTGTATATCTCAGCATGATTTAAAGACTTTTTTTTTCTTCTGACCACAGATCAGACTACTTTTCAGTAGATCAACCACAAAGTAGGGATACTGGCTCATTCTTAAATTGTTTATAGTAGGAAATATTTAAAATGTAATAAAATGACTTTCTTAGTAGGTCAGTGACCCAAAGAGTATAAGAGGCTCTCTTATCAGTGATGAGAGATTCTTCAGTGGATAACTCCTCTAATTTATATTGCTATCTGCAAAAGAGGACTACTCCAACCAGGCCCCAATCACTTAATCACATGATTTGCTTTAATGAAACTTCATAGATTGATCGACTATAAGGCCAGAAGGGACCACTGTGATCATATATTCTGCCCTCCTGTATGACACAGGCCATAGGACTTTCCTGAATTAAGCTCTAGTTCAAGCAGAAATTATCTTTTACGGAAAACATTGATCGCTTAATAGCCTTTAAGGTCAGAAGGGCTGTTTAGATTATCTAGTTTGACCTCCTGTATATCATAGACAATTAAATTTCACCCAGATACCCGTATATTAAACTAAAACTTGGTGTAGACTAAAGTACTTCATTCCTCAGGAAACTAAACTCTTTGCCACAGGCACAGAACACAACCAATGCTTGAGGCCCCTGCAATGGCAGGGAACTGATTATTTGAGAGATGCCTAGATAAGTGTCCAAAAGCCAGCCTTGATTTAATTTTCAGTGATGGTCAATCCACCACAGTCCTTAGTAAGTTGTTCCCATTGCTAATTATTATCACTATTTAAAAATATGCACTTTTATTTCCAAGCGGAATGTGTCTAGCTTCAGCTTCTGGCCATTGGCTCTTGTATAAATTTCAGTTCCCCGTGTATGTACTTACAGGCTATGATCAAGTCACCCCTTAACCTTCTTTCTGTTAAGCTAAATAGATTGAGCTCTTTGAGTCATTCACTGTAGGGCTTGTTTCCCAGTCTATTAATGATTCTTGTGGCTTTGCTCCGTACCCTCCCCAGCTTATCAAGATCCTTCTTGAATTGTGGATGCCAAACTGGTCTCAGTTCCAGCAGTGGTCTTACCTGCGTTAAATACACAGGTAATATAACCACTGTAAACATACTGACGATTTCCCTGCACCTATATCCAAGGATCATTGTCCCTTTTTGGACACAGTGTCACACTGGGAGCTTATGTTCAGCAGATTGACTAGCATGAACCTGGAGTCTTTCAGAATTAGAGAATGGGAAACAGTGAGTATGGCAGACTTTTTGTTTCTAGATATATAATTTTAACTTTGGCCACGTTGACATGCACTGTTACCCTTTTGACCTGAGGTGTTAGCCAAATTGGGGATGTTGCAGGTTGCTCCAGTTAGGAGGAGAAATTGATGATTGCATCAGACAATACCTGGTTGTATTGTCTTTATTTAAACTGGAGGAACCTAACAGGATAGCTTCTTTCTTCACAGCCCCAAGCTTCTGTCTGTATCTCTCTTCCCCCACACACCCCGAGTCCCTGTGTGCTGCTGTCTCCTGCTTTTCTTACCTTACCTCACCCAGACAATACCCAGAGAACACTGCTGCTCATGTTCAAATTTCTGGGCACCTTTGTGGGGTGGGGTGTGTGTTTCCACTCGCTCACTGATGGAAAGGTGGAGGTGGTTACACCCAACCAATAACAGCAAGGTTTAACTTTAGCCTACAGTGGCATATCACTTGCTTGTGCTCAGATAGCCAAATGATCCAATTTTTGTCATCTGCAAACTTGATTTGATTTTTTTTCTTCCAGGTCATTGATAAAGTTAAATAGTGTAGGGCCAAGAACATATCAGTTGCTCCACTATTTTGGCCAGGATCAGCAACAGGCTAACAGGGCAAAAATTACTTGCATCATCCCATTTACCTTTTAAAAATATTGGCACAAGTGCTTTCTTCCAGCCTCTGGAACTTCCTCGGTGTTCCAAGACTTATCGAAAATCAACATTAATGGTCTAATGAGCTCCTTGGTCAGCTTTTTTTTTTTAAACTTAGATCCAAGTTATCTAGAGCTGCTGATTTTAAAGTCTAGCATTAGTAGCTGCTGTTTAACATGCTTCTAAGTTACTGTTGGAATAGAAAAATATGTAATCATAATCAGATGTTCATATCATGGCTTTTTCCCAAACAAAAAACAAATATTTATTGAACACTTCTCCCTCATCTGCATTATTTATAATTCTACTACTTCTATCAGTAATGTGCCAATACCATTGTTAGGATTCCCTTTGTTTCTAACAGTGGTGGTCTCTTAAACAGTGTAGCCTTCTTTCTCAATTGTGCCTTTTTTGGAGGGGAGGGAAGCGGGTGGAGGGGTATTAGTAGTAAAATATTCTTAAACAGGACACAATTGTCATTCACTCTTTATTCTTTTTAAGTTCTCTCCCACAGCTGATTTGGCACTCAACTTTTTTTGGAATTGGCTTTTTTTAAAGCTGTGTATGTATATAATAAAAATATAACTGGTTCAGTTTTTATTCTCTTTGCACATGTAATCAAGTCATGATCACTTGCACCAAAGCAGCAACAAATCTTCTTTATCAGTTAGCATAATGCAGAATTCTATGTTGAATGCAATACTTGTTGAGTTGGGAAATTGTCAGCAATAATATTTTTAGAAATTACAAGGAAGTTTTAGGACTGACAGCATGAGACCTCAATCATATGTAACTCAGATTGAAGTCCCCCATGATGTAATTTTTCCCTACACAAAATAGGTCATCTTGTTCTCTAGTATGATTGGATGGTCTGTAGTCAACACCAACTAGTACCCCATCTCATGCTTTCAGTATTAGAACACTGACCCATAAGCATTCAAGATAATCTGCTTCCAAGTTGTCAGGTAAACTTAAAGCTAAGCACATGTTAACATACTGTGCTGAATTAAGACCATATTTTATTCATTGGGACTACTGAATGTATAAACTTAAGCAAGTGCATAAGACACAACTGCAGAAATAGACCTCCACCCCTAATTTAGAATGGTTATCAATAGTGACTCTTGTCAGTTACCATACAGTGAGATCAAAGTGATATCAGTGTAGGTAACTTGAAATGTATGGGCTAGAGACGCTCACATGGTATAAGTGAGCACCAATGGTTCTAAATCTGTCACCCTGCCTTGTTACAGGTTATTCCCTAAGCTGTATACATAATTTATGTAAAAGCATGATTTTTAGGAGGTGAGAATCTGTAAAAACTGAAATATGAATGCAATGGAATCAGAAAAAGGGAAGAGTGCAAGAAATGCAGATGTAAAGAAAACAGAAAAATATTTCCTTTTTCTTGTGTAAATAGTGGATGATCTAGTATCATTCTTTTCTATACAGTCCCCCACTGTACCCTCATTCATGCCTATCTTTCATCCCATGCAGTGTGGCAGACCTTAAAATATCTGTGTGGACATGAAAGGTGTCAAAGTATTTTATACATGAGAAAAATCAGCATAAATTGGTACTTGACTAAAGTTCTGTACTAGCTATACTGACCAGCTGCTGGGCTTGATAATATAGGAATTACCTTATTGTACTAACACTAATTAACTATGTACAGTTTCTCTTGTAAATTAAATTCTGAACCTCACAGGGCTGCTTCCAACCAATTGCATATATGGCAAAAGGTTAATTGTTTTGTGAAAGACATGAGAAAGGGCACCTCTATGACTCCAGATATAAACGAAGAGAGTAATAAAATCCTTCTGTGGAAATTCACCTGCTTCACACTTGATGTGCCAAGTGTAAAACTTTTATGACACACTGCTTTTCAAAGATATATTTGTATGAGATGCCATTACTTTACTTACACACACACACACAATGCCTGAGTTACTCCCTATGATACACAAAACTGGTCTGTTTTGATAAGGATGATGTCACAGGGATCATATAAAGTGTGTTTCAGGTATGTATATAAGTGCAAATATATGTAGTTGCACAAGAAGTTTGAAGCATGGTGAAAAAACTGTACAATACTTTACCAATATACACTGCACCCACCCCACCGCTCCTGTCTGACTAATGTGGCATGAAATATTGATATTACTCATTAGTGCAAAAGTCACGAGTCTCATGCAAGTCATCCTGAAGAAGTGCCAAAACACGCTTTCACATGGCACCACAAAAATGGCACAGCTAGCTTATGCTTCATAGTTTATAGAAAAATCATTTTTGAAGGTTTTTACAATATGCAATAAATGTAACTGATATGGCCCAGATCCATAAAGGAATTTAGGCATTACAATCCTGAGCATTGTGAGGCCTAGAAATTCACAAACACTGCAATTCATAGATGCTGGAACTGGGGGTGCTGCCATACCCCCTGGCTTGAAGTGGTATATACAGAGTTTATAGTTTGGTTCAGTGGCTCTCAGCACCCGCACTATAAAAATTGTTCCAGCATCCCTGCTGCAATTCACAAAGCCTAAGTTAGGTGCCTAGGCACCCTAGAGAATGAATAAGGAGAGAAAGGTATCTAGAAATCCACATACTCAGCTCCCCACCTAGTTGTCTAAGACAATGAGACACTGACCAGAGGAGGTAATGCTAAGCTCCACCTCTTTTGTGGAGCTAGGCACCTAAAGCTGGGTTGCAGGGAGCCCCTACTCTGCTAGTGATCCACAAACTGGAAGAAGATTGAAGTAACCAAACGCCTATTGTGTACAGGGCCCAATTTGGTAGGGGTTCTCAGAGGCTGCTTAAAACCACAAAATGAGGGGTGCAGGCCAGACCTCCTTTGGCATAGCAAATAGGGTACTCACCCATGATTTTGTCACAAGTCAAGTATCACCTCCTGTAGAGGGGGAGGAGGGATCTGAACAGGGGTCTCCCTGCTGTCAGGTAAGAGTGCCTACAAGTGCTTCCTCTGTCCATTAAATACCAATAACAATGCTCAGTGCTTACTTGGTGCTTTCCATCTGGAGAATCCCAAGGTGAGTAGTAATATACAATTCTCCTCAGTCTGAGGAGGAAAATGAGACTACTTACCAATGTGAGGAAGGTGCTGTCGTCTGGCCCCATATGAATAAAAAGAGTGTAGAGTAAATGCTGTACTTGTTACAGCATATCTTTATTCAGTCAAAGTTGCTTGCTGGAAACAAGACCAGAATGAGCCTCTGACATACTCTTACACTTAACTCACTTCAAGGTTTTCCACAGTCCTTCTGTTAAAGTGCTCAATTTGAGGGGGGAAATAATTAATTAGGCAACATGACAAAAGTTGTCCTTTTTTGGCAAATTGGATCAGACAAGAAAACTGTCACTGGTGCTCAGCAAATCACTGACAAAGCATTACATTGTTGTATGCAATGTAGTTGTAGCTGTGTTGGTCCCAGGATGTTAGAAACAAGATGGGTGCATGGGCGGCAGGTTATATATTTGTGTGGGGCCCGGGCCCCAGCAATAATCAGGGCTGGGCGCCCTGCTCCAGCAATAGTTGGAGCTGGGTCTCTTCCCGCCCCCCCCCCCCCCCCCGGTCCTGCCTGGATCGGCCCCGGCCACCGCAGGTCTCCCGCCGCCGCCGCGACCCTGCCTGGAGCAGGTCCCAGCCCCCGCCTGCCACCCCCCCTCCGCGTGTTCCCCCCTCCGCCGCGTTGTGTTGCGTCCCTGCCTGACAGAACGCAGCGCGCCTCTCCCCTGCCTGCTGCCCGGAGGGCTCCCAGCAGATTTGCTGTCTGCTGCCACAGGGTCCTAGTGCCTGCCTTCCGCCAGTACTGGCAAGGCAGGCTGCCCTTACCCTGAGCCTCTCCAACCCCAAACCCTCAGCCCCAGCCAGAGCCCTCATTCCCCCCGCACCCTAATCCTCAGCCCCAGCCCTGAGCACCCCCACATCATGAACCCCTCATCCCCCTGCACCCTAATCCTCAGCCCCAGCCAGAGCCCTCATCCCCCTGCACCCTAATCCTCAGCCCCAGCCAGAGCCCTCATCCCCCCGCACCCTAATCCTCTGCCCCAGCCCTGAGCGCCCCCACATCATGAACCCCTCATCCCCCCGCACCCTAATCCTCTGCCCCAGCCCTGAGCGCCCCCACAGCATGAACCCCTCATCCCCTGCACCCTAATCCTCAGCCCCAGCCAGAGCCCTCATCCCCCGCACCCTAATCCTCTGCCCCAGCCCTGAGTGCCCCCACATCATGAACCCCTCATCCCCCCGCACCCTAATCCTCTGCCCCAGCCCTGAGCGCCCCCACATCATGAACCCCTCATCCACAGCCCTCACCCCACACTCCAAACCTCTGCCCTAGCCCTGAGCCCCCTCCTGCATCATGAACCCCTCATCCACAGCCCTCACCCCACAGCCCAACCCTCTTCCCTAGCCCTGAGCCCCCTCCTGCATCATGTACCCCTCATCCTCAGCCCCACAGTCCTCACCCTGCACTCCCTCCTATCCCCAAACTCCCTCCCCCTTCCCACACACCCCTTCCCAACCCCAAACTCCTTCCCAAAGCCTGCACCCTTCACCTCCTCCTGCACACCCACCCCCTGCCCCAGCCCAGAGCCTGCACCCAGCACCCTTCCTGCACCCTAATCCCCAGCCCAGGATCTGCACCCCAGACCTCCCCCGCCAAGCCCCCTCCCAGAGCCTTAGGCAGGTGGGGGCGGAGTTGGGGGGCGGAGTTGGGGGCGGGTTCTGGGCCCCCACCAAAATTTTTACAAACTTGCCACCCATGGATGGGTGAGGTAATATCTTGTATTGGACCAACTTCTGGTTGTGTAAGAGACAAGCTTTCCAGCCATGTAGAGCTCTTCTTAAGTCTGTTCTCTCTCACCACCAGAAGAGCTCTGTGTGACTCAAAAGCTTGTCTCTCTCTCTCTCTCTCTCACAACCCGAAGTTGGTCCAATACAAGATATTACTTCACCTCCCCTTGTCTCTCCTAAAGCATTATGCTGGCAGGTGCACATCTTAATGCCTTTCTCACACACAATTTCAAAGGGGTATAAGTTTTAGTCCGGTATGAGTTGGACTGGTAGATGATAGAGTATTTTGGAATGTGAATAAGCAAAGTCTAGCAGTAGGCTAAAAATGAAAAGAAGAAAGTTAAAAACAAAAGTATTGTAAAAGAGCCCTCTAGGCATATGCAGACATTAACTTGATAGTTTCCTGCAAAAATCAAGGGAAATATAGGAGCTGTCAGAAAACAAAGGGGAGAAAATATAAAATCCTACCATTAGGATGATAAAAGAGCAAGTGAGCACAACTACTAGTTCATTAAGAACACTTGTTTCTATTTAGAATGTTCAATGAGCTCTTCTGATTTGTTTAGTGAGATCATCCAGCTATCAGGCTGATTGGCTAGGGCTTACAGGATTCCAAACAGAGCTGAATAACAGAGATCTCAATGTGTTTTATTGTCGGATCACATAAGGGGGCATTATTGCAGTGCCTAAGAGCTCCAGTTATACCCCATTGTACTAGGCATTGCATAAGCAGTTTGTTTCCTCTGCCATCTGTTTTTTTAACTTTGTACTGTCACTTATTCCAGTAGCCCATCTTTTCCAATATCTTGGTGCTGACAGAAGCTAGTTCTAGATGCTCTTTAATCATTCTATGTTATTGTTTAATTTATATCTAGTGGAAATGTGTTCCACAGGTTAATTATGCACTGTGCAAAGTTTAACTTTTTTTTTTAATTTGTCACCTTCCAGTGTCATTAAGTCAGTGGGGAAGTGCCTCTCTACTATTCAGTTGAAAACTTCGTTCGCATTTCATCCTTGCATAGGTTACAATGGATGGGTCTCCCAGAGCCACACTGGCTCACATGTTTGCAGCCAATCCATTTGGCTAGATGCAGGCAGAGGGATTAATATGATAATGGATACCTCTCTAAAAATTTTGCTTCCAAGAACTCTGTTTTGGATATATCCCATCTTGGAAATTGTCCACCTCACAAAAGTGTTTTCTCTAGGGTAGTGCTTGTACCCAAATAAGCCATATTGTTTATGGAAGAGCAGACTGCCTCCAGGGATAGAAATGTGGCAGACTTCGCTGACCTGCCAGGTAAAGAGCAGGTAATCTTTCAGTGAAGAGACTTCTGACAAATTTTGAATAGATTTGGTTGACACTTTACAAATCATTGATTAGTTCCCAGTGGAAAGAAACCAAGATGTCACTCTCCTTTCTGTTCCCTGTCCCCCTTCCTTCCCTTTCCAGTCCTTTACTTTTTGTTCTTTTGTCTTCCCTTAATTTTAGGGAAGGACGAGGGTGGGTGGGTGGGAATCAGTATCACTACCTTTTCCATACCATGACCCTCCCTATTACAATAGAAGACTTTCATGCTCTCCCACTCCTGTACTTTTGGTGAGGTGGGTATTTTCCCTCCATCCATAAAAAGGGAAGTTTATTACAGTGCCCTATGATCCACCTGGAGAGAACCCATTCTCTATCACGTTTCCTCTTACTCACCTCTCCTCTAAATTAAGGTAGTCCTAATCTTTTCAATGTCTTTCCATGGTTCTGAAGTTTTGTTCTTTTCCCATTTCTGCCATACCTGGCTTTTGGCTGGAACTGAGATGATCTGATGCTTTTGACCAACATTTCTAACCAGCTTTATCAGAACTTTTCGGGGGGGGTGGGGTGTTTGGTTTTTTTGTTTGTTTTAAAGTCTAGACTCAAAAGGCTCTTTGGTTGTTGCCCTTTTTAAAGTTTACTTACAGGATACTACGTTGTAGACTTCTCCATCTGGTTATTGCCGTTTAAGAGAAATTTATAGATATGCAGTCCTGAAGCTTTTCTTGTTCCATATTTCTTCATCTTCATTTTAGAGTATTTCCTTTTAAGGACAACTATGATGCTAATGAGCCATGCATCATGGTAATACTATAGGAAAAGTAGTAACTTTATTAACATGACAATATATACATATTAGCCCAATAATGCCTTTTAAATAACCTTAAAGCTCATTTTGAATGCAAATTGAATAAAACACCAATAAAATCTTCATAAAAGATGACAACGAGGACATAATTACTCTTAATTGATGTGAACATTTGAATTAGCTGCTTTTAACTAAATGTATATTTTGTTCTTACTAACTTTTCAATGTATGCTTCAATATGTCCTACAGAATTTTTGGTTACACACAATTATGAAACTGTCCCCTTCCAATTAATTCTAAATTGGTATTTACAGGCTTAAATACTCCATAGCCTATGAGTTCACATGTCTTCCTGCTTCAGGGTATAGAAATATTTACAGAATCTTTGGTTTAGGATTCATTAAATCATTTTATCAAGGCTAATTTGGTGGTTGATCATGGTTTTTTAAGCACGTGCTTCTCCTTGTGCTTGGATGTGTTCAGGCTTTGATCTGCATTTTGCCTCACAATAATGTGTGATCAGATCCTATAATTCATTACTAAATAGATGGTTGTGTGATAACCCTGAGGCACAGCCAAGGGCATACTGTAGTGCACTCCAGTTGATTAATACCTGACCAGTGAAAAGCACAAATACTTCTCTACTAACAACTATCTTTATTGTAAGTTGTGTGTGACCTTTTTGAAGGATTTTTATTTAAAGTAGTTCTGATCTTTAATTCTTACCATTGTCAATACAAGGGAATGATTTTAATGTAGTCAGCAATAAGTAGTAAATTCACTGGAATTTAAAAATAAAAAAATCACATTTTATTGTGTTTACTCGCTTGGCAGAGCCCTCAAAACGAACATATTATGCCCAGCACATCTGTTTTCTTATCACTGAATTTGAGATTGTGGAACCTCTTCTAGAAGGGATAGAACAACTCATTTTGGAGTCGGTGCTGGGCCTGTTCTGTGCAATGAGTGTCACACAGTGCCATGACTGTTCTTCCCTATAGGAGATCTACGAAATACCACCTCAACTCAGCCACCACAGATGGTTTTTTTTTTAATGGCTTGGAGGATCTAATTTGCTTTAAGGCAACTAAAGGGGGTCATTCAAATGTGTTCATAAAATAAGCAGAGCATGGACTAATGGATTCTCTTCTAGATTCACTTTTTTAAATATACCATGAATAGATTTTTTTTTCATACCTACTTTTTTGGTAAAACATATTTAATTATTCCACTCTAAATTCACTTTACACAGCTACGTTCCCTGGCTCTGTCTATCACATCTCTTAGAGCGATCAGATAGAGATCAATCCAAGTGAAGAGAATCTAATTCTCCATTGAGCAAGTTGGCTGCATAGACCTCTTCTGAGGCTGAGGGAAGGGAAAAGCTTGCCCTCAGCAGAGTGCCGCTGAGTCTGTAGGAAAGGAGGAGGAGGCTGTATCTCCACAAAGATAATGAATGGCCAGATCCAGTCCCTTTCGTGAAACCCAAGTAAATGGCAGTATGGCTTGGAGCATCCATGAGTTGCAATAGCTTCCAAGCCTGCTGCCTTTACCCCCCTGCATAATAGTTTCAGACAATAGTTTTGCATAACTGTAAGCCACCTTTGCCCCCACCCTGTCATCAACAGGCACTGCATGGTATTGCAGCGCTGAGCAACTCTGTATCGTGCTCAGCACAAAGATGTTGCAAAGCTCTTCTCTGTGGCATTTGAAGGGGTCAATCTCCTCTGCAGTGCTGCTGCTTTTCAGGACTTGCATATTCACTCAAAAGGACAAGATTTGGCCCTAAAATGCATCTGAGAGAGTTATAAGCAGCTGAAGAGGGAGACGAGAATGGAAGCTGCATCTCTGTCCTGTAGCCAGTGTTCCATGGCAGAGCATAGGTGCCAACTCCATGGGTGCTCCGGGGCTGGAGCACCTACAGGTGGGGGGAGAAATCAGTGGGTGCTCTGTACCCACCAGCAGCCGAGCTCCTCGCCTCTGCCTCCTCTCCTGAGCACCCAGCTTCTCTGCCTACCTCCCAGCACTTGCTACCACAGAATAGCTGTTTTGCAGTGTAACAAGCTCCGCGAGGGAGGGGGAGGAGCAGGAACACAGTGCACTCAGGGGAGGAGGTGGTGCTATGGCAGGGATTTGGGGAAGGGGTTGGAATGGGCCGGGAAAGGGCCACAGTTGGGGTAGGGACTTCGGGGAAGGGGTTAGAGAGGGGGTGGACTGGGAGCAAAGGGGGGTCAAGCACCCACTGGCAGCAGCAGAAGTCAGCACCTATATGGCAGAGAATTCTTACATATGGGACTAGATCTATCCTCAAAAGATGCCATGTGGCCTTCTCCTAGAGTGACCTCTGTATCTCTGATTCACTTTGTAATAGTCAAGTATTAAACAAATCACATCCTTTTAGGAGCAAACAGTGCTATGTTAATCATTCCAGGACGTTAAGACACTCATAGACTTCAGCATGTGATAAGAAAAATGTACCACCTAGCTGTCTCTTTAGAATACTTCTTGCAGGTTCAGGGATGACCCCAGAGTTTACAAAGTTTGGATGCATTTGAATTTAAAACATGTATAATTTCCCTTTTGCTAGATAAAAGAACCATTGGGTGTCCTATCGTACAGTAACATAAACCCACTCTAATGATAGAGACTATAATGTTTTATTCCATTCTGTTCTTTCATGTCAAGTGTGGGTCAGAGCCAGAGGTGGGGAAGATGTATATTACTCTTTGGAAGCCAGAAGTATTATCTGGTATTTTTTTCAGTGAGGCATCAGCAGTAACAAAGCTTGATTTGACAAATGGCAGGATGTTATGAATTGTTTGATTATGAAATCAGGCATCTCCCGGATATACAGTACATGCTTCTGAAATGCTAGGACAATACAACTATAAGTAATATTTACCTCTCTCTGAAATACTCAAGCCCATTATTCAGATACTTGAGTCACAAAGAGGCAAGCCATTAACCTTAAAAACACAAGCCCAACAAAACTGTCAGTGGGTACTAAAATATTCCCACTGATTCCTTTTGTAAGTACTTAAAAACTTGTATGAAAAAGTTTGAATTTAATCAAGCCTTCTTTCACCACCTTTAGAAGTATGATTCAGTTTTTTTTATGCCTCTTAAAAGTGTTCTAGATTGATTCTGCTTCAGAGTATAGAGCTACTAATTTCAGGGAATAAATATTTTACCTTTGGCTCCATAAATGGATTACTCATCTATTTAATTAGATATATTTTATTCTTTGAAATGTGTAGGTGCTCCATAAAATTCAGTCCATGTTGTTCAAAATCTTTAAGGATTAATTCTTCTTTTAGGAAATGGCAGATAAATGAAGAAAATAGCTGGTACTCGGACAGATGTCTCTGAGTTCGCTTATCATTTTAATAAAAAGAATCCTCTAGGTTCTTTTCATAATACCCATAGAGAGCAAAGGGTTACTGACTTAAGTTTCAAAACACGGCAATTTGCTGCTGAACATGCTGAGAAAATCACAGCTTTGAACATGAAAGATGTTATGGCAAGGCAAACGCTGCAACTTTCAGTAACATATAGTTTAAGTATGTAGCTAAATACTTTCACACTGCAGTTTTTATAATTTTTTTATGCTAGTACTAGTAATTCTGAATAGATAACTTTTATGCATCACTTGTATATCCATGTGGAGTATTAAATTACCTATTTATGAATTGTTGTCCTTCAGGAGAGTAAAAAGAGTTTGAATATCTGACAATCCCTGCTTATTTTTATACTGAGGTAGATCAAGTAGGTGGGATTTGAGTTGAAGGCTGAATCAGGGGTAAAGTTGAGGAGCTAAAAGCACATGCGCTGGTTTCATGAGATTACATCTCCAAATGGCAGAAATCAGCTGTCTTCTAAGACTTTTAGTCACTTCTGAAACAGAACTATATATAGGCCTCTCCTGTTTTGGGTCCAGTCCAGAACCAAACCATAAGGTCAGGTTCAGATCTGGAGAACTGAATTAATATAGCCCCTCCTACCCTGAAATTCAGTGGAGTTCATCAAGGGGCTTTTCTGATGAACTGCATATATTAAAATATGTCAGGCCAATAAAGAATTTGAGAATCATTTTCCTATCAAATACCACTGAATATTTTTACTAAATTAAGGCTCCTCCAGCAAAGTGCTGAGCATTCTAGCCTCAGTCCAGATACATACTTAATTTCTGTTTGCATTTCTAAAGTTGCACATGCTTTACTCAGTTGAGGCCAGAGCACTGAGCACCTGGCAGGATTGAATCTTTTAGTCATGATTTTTGACCATACCAGAGTTTTACTAGAGCCCCATCTCTCGTGTACCTAATGTAGTAATTATGGGCTTGTTTTCCCTCATGTTAGTCCCTGGGGGCAGGGGTGAATGGGGTGAAGTCGCACAGAGGAGGTGATATTAGCACAGCAGGAGGAGTTCTGCAGATGGAGGGAGAGCTGAAGGTGCCCTGAATCAGAGCATCTAGCAGGCTCTTCTTTCTTCCTGGCCTGTGCTTGCTAATACTGGGATTCAGATCAGATTCTCAGGAATGATGGTGGACAAGAACAGAGCATACCCTGAATGTCTGAACACTGAGCAGGGGCAGCTCCAGGAACCAGCGCTCCAAGCACGTGCCTGGGGCGGCAAGCCACTGGGGGCGCTTTGCCAGTTGCCGCTAGGGGGGCAGGCAGGGTGCCTTCAGCGGTGTGCCTGCGGAGAGTCCGCTGGTCCAGCGGCTTCGGGGGACCTCCCGCAGACATGCCTGCGGGAGGTCTGGCGAAGCCGCGGGACCAGCGGACCCTCCGTGCTTGGGGTGGCAAAATGTCTAGAGCCGCCCCTGAAACTGAGTTGCTAGATTGTCCCTTTAAAATGTCTTGACTGTCATATATGATATCCGCCAGCTCAAGAACAATGTAGCCCAAAGCCATCTACTTCAATGCTAAAGCTTTATGCTAGTGCTTCTATGCCATAGATAGGGATATTAGATTAGATAGCCAAAACATCACTCAGATCAAAGGAACATATGTTCAGCCCAATGTGCCACTTTTTCCCCCTACCTGCAGCCCTTACTGGAGTCTAATATAAGGATTATCACAACCTTTAAGGCTGTGAGAACTCCTGTGGGCCAAACAGGGCCATTATGAGGGAGAACAGTTGCTAGAATTAAAGGGCCTCTGGATAGGTTAGTCAAGAGCATAGCTAGCATGCACCCCAAAAGCCATGTGCTATAATTTGTGCCTGCGTAGATCCCATATATAGCACCATTGGGATTATTTCATCTACCATTTATCTAATTTATTCATTAGTCCGTTTAGCCTTTCTTATACATTAACTTAAAAATGATCATTTTACAAAAGGCTGCAATGGAAAAGTGCAGCTTTGTCTATATTTGATTCTTTTATAGACATTGGTCTAGAATGTACCTTGAGTATTTGACTGACTGCTTTTATAATTCTTTTGTTGACTTATCAACAAAAGGACCTAGGGGTTACGGTGGACGAAAAGCTGACTATGAGTCAACAGTGTGCCCTTGTTGCCAAGAAGGCTAATGGCATTTTGGGTTGTATAAGTAGGGGCATTTCCAGCAGATCGAGGGATGTGATCATTCCCCTCTATTCAGCACTGGTGAGGCCTCATCTGGAGTACTGTGTCCAGTTTTGGGCCCCACACTACAACAAGGATGTGGATAAATTGGAGAGAGTCCAGCGGAGGGCAGCAAAAATGATTAGGGGGCTGGAACACATGACTTATGAGGAGAGGCTGAGGGAACTGGGATTGTTTAGCCTGCAGAAGAGAAGAATGAGGGGGGATTTGATAGCTGCTTTCAACTACCTGAAAGGGGGTTCCAAAGAGGATGGATCTAGACTGTTCTCAGTGGTAGAAAATGACAGAACAAGGAGTAATGGTCTCAAGTTGCAGAGAGGGAGGTTTAGGTTGGATATTAGGAAAAACTTTTTCACTAGTAGGGTGGTGAAGAACTGGAATGGGTTACCTAGGGAGGTGGTGGAATCTCCTTCCTTAGAGGTTTTTAAGGTCAGGCTTGACAAAGCCCTGGCTGGGATGATTTAGTTGGGGTTGGTCCTGCTTTGAGCAGGGGGTTGGACTAGATGACCTCCTGAGGTCCCTTCCAACCCTGAGATTCTATGATTCTATGATCCAGTGCACCCTCTAGCTGGTATCTGTCAATGTTCTACCAGAGAAATTGACAATGAAATTCCCTTTGCTTTCCTGTCAGGCTTATAATTTAGCAATTTCAGTGGTCTGTCAAAAGTTGCATTCCCCTCCATGCACTTCCAGCCTCAATTACAAAGTACCTGCTTATTTGTAGGAATGTATTTGTATTTTAGTTTTAAAAATAAGAATGAAGTACTTGAATATTGTCACCACTACAGCATGATTTGAGGGAGGGGGAAGGATTGAATATAGCACTTGCATAACTAAGTCAAGTATATATTGAAATCAAACTTGATCCTTCAAAGACTCCTCACTTCCTTTTCATCATTTTCCATGTTACCATAACAATTTACTGGGGTCAAAAGTGGCATGGTGGCCAGTTTTCCCCCAAGCTGCAATCAGAAGTCACTGGTCTGGGATCATTTTAAAAACCATCTGAGGAACAAAAATGATAGAGGATTTTCTTTCAAGTTTGGGAATCTCCATGTGTTGGAAGGAAACCAAACTCTCCTGGTATAAAAGTAGAAGATGGTGAAAACTGGGTGATAAGGAACTTCTATACCTCAACTATAAATAAGTAAAATGATTTTTTTGACTCATTGCAGGATGTTTTCCTGTATCAGTTTGTTTGTAGCCAAGTTCAGCCCTCAGCAGATTACTGTCACTCAGGGCATGGGGAAAAGGCAGTATTCTACTCCTCCCCTCCCCCCCATTTAGAGTGCAGGTGGTGCATGCATTTAGTTTAAATAGAATGCTTTGTTATAACAGTCTAGACAGGCTATGATCAACAGACTGTGTATGGGAACAATTTGTATTTTTTTTTAACTTTTTTATTTGATTACAGGGATAATGACTTAAAAAAATCAACCTGACAATTTTGCATGATTAGAAAAGTGGTGTTCATGCAGATTTCTCTTCATGTTTCCAAATGGAATGGGATTCCTGTCACATGCTGCATACCATTTATCTCATAAGATTATTCAGTGCCTCTTACTTTCTGCCTCTAAATAATCTCAGATGCTTTATGCATGTAACTAGTCTGCTATTTTGACAGGGCCAGACATCTCAAAATCATGTATTAGCCATTTTTCCACACCACTGAACCTGTATAAAGGGCAAGATGTCTTGAAACTGAAGGGACAGAATGGGGAAAAAAATCAGATTGCATCAGGTATGATATTTACACACAAATGGATTCCTTAGAGTACACCTTTATGTTGACATAAACACTTCCATTTCTTGTACCCCTGGTGAATGACCATTTTACACTGAACCCTTCACTCTCATGTTATGTAATGTTTAAACGGATTGTTGGTGTTCTGGCTCTAGCTACACAGTCTTATTCTGAAATGTAGTAGTCGGTCATTCAGGTTGATCAACATTGGATGGCAGAGCTGGTTGAAAATTTTCTGTCATTTTAAATAGAAAATGGCATTTTGGATTAAACTAAAAATTTTGTAAAGTGTCTGCTTTCCTCAAACTTTAGAACTTGCTGTTAAACTAAAAAGTTTTTAGTTTATTCAGCTGTTTTCTCCTGGAAATTCTTGTTTGGTAGGGAGTTGTTTTTAACAAGGAAAACACCCATTTTCTGACTGGCTGCGTTTGATAAAAAGCCAGTGAAGAGAGTGGAATACTATGATGATGTGCTTGTGGTGGCCTGTGTTGCTGAGCAAGTAGATTGCAGTATTCTGAACCAATTGTAGGAACTAGTGTTCATCAAGGATAGGTCTTGAGACCAAGCTTATTTAATATTTTCATTAATGAATTTGGCACAAAGTGGGAACATGCTAATTAAATTTGCAGATGACACAACGTTGTATGATATTCTGGTCTCCCTCCATATTGGCAATGTCTCCCAAGAAAATTTGGATGACCTTGAAAACTGGAGTAATAGAAATGGGATGAAATTTAATAGTGCAAAGTCATGCACTTAGGGACTAATATTAAGAATTTTTGCTATAAGCTTGGGACTTACCAGCTGAAAGCAATGGAGGAGACAGACCTGAGTGTATTGGTTGATCACAGGATAGCTGAGCTGCCAATGTGATGTGGCTGTGGAAAAAGGCTAATAACAACCTGATGCATGCTAGGGTTCTATTTCTAGTAGAGATAGGGAAGTGTTATTAAAATTATACAAGGCACTCATCTGGAATACTGTGTGCAATTCTGGTCTCACATGTTTAAGAGAGATGAATTCAAACTGGAATGAGTGCAGAGAAGGGCTGCTAGGATGATCAGAGGAATGACAAACGTAAGGAGATTGGCTTGCTTATCTTTCCCCTCAGCCTTTGGTTTACATGAAGTGAGGGCACAAGAACAAATGGATACAAACTGGCCATCAACAAGTTTAGGCTTGAAATTCAATGAAGGCTTCTAACCATCAGAGGAGTGAAATTCTGGGACAGCCTTCCAAGGGAGCTATGGGGAAGAGAACCTAACTGACTTCAAGACTGAACTTAAGTTTTTATGGAGGGGATGGTAAGATGAGGTTGGCTACTATAGCATATGGCCTATTCATGACTGCTATTAGCAAATATCTCCAGCCATTGGAGACGGGACACTAGATGAGAGAGCTCTGAGTTACTCCAGAGAATTCTTTCGCAGATGTCTGTCTAGTGGGTCCCACACATGCTCAGGTCTACCTGATCACAATTATTTGTGGCCAGGGAGGAATTTTTCTCCTAGGTCAGATTGGTAGAGACCCTAGGGAGTTTGTCTTCCTCTTTAGCGTGAGGCATGGGTCACTTGCTGGTTTGAACTAGAGCAAATGGTGGATTCTCTGTAACTTAAAGCAAATCAGCCAGAGGTTTTGTGCCTACTGTAGGAGTGGCTGGATGAGGTTTGGTGACCTGTGATCTGCAAGAAGTCAAATTTAGATGATCATGATGGTCCCTTCTGGTCTTTAAAGTATGAGTCTAGTTCATCCACCTCCTTTCCACTTACATTAGACTTACTCTGCAGAGAACAATGAATTTTCTAGTTTCCTTTTAAATATTCTGGCTACTGATGACCACTACTTCCCTTTTTTCGAGAGTATTCCAATCTAATGGATCTCACTGCCAGGTGTTAACCATCTACAAACATTTGAAGGTTGTGATCATTCATGTTTGCTGTTGCTTAGCCAAGTTAAACATATTTAGTTTCTTCGGTCTTTCTTGTGCTCCAAATGCTCTAACATTTTAAATATTTTGCTGCTCTCCTCTGTGGAAATGAAAGGGAGGAGGGAGAATAGGTACAGACAAGGTAATGTTGTGTGACTGAAAGATGTTCAAAGAATTTATGAGAATATAAAGGGGGGGAAAAATGAAGAGAACAAAGTACAAGCAAAAGGCCTTTGTCAAAGCTGAAATGGAGTGGATAAGACATGAGTAGGAACTATGAATTGGCTTCCATGGCCCTGAACTTTCCTACTCCCACATCTCTTATGACTAACTCTGCCCATGTCAGCCATTGACTGAACTCTTGCTTTACTCCGCTAAATTTTCCCCACCAAAATTATTGGTATCTAACCTTTAGTTTCTATAGTCTCCCAAGGTTCCAGCTCTCCAGACTCTAGGAGGTGCAGAATGCTGCAACCCAATTCATCACAGGTGGTTATTCTCTTTGCTGAAGATTCTATGTGGTGGTCTCATTCATTCTGTGATCTACTTCAGAACTGCTCCCTTCATTTTATAAAGCTCTTCATTGACTTGCTTCAACCTCTTTTCATAAACCTTGTCTTTCTGCTCTCCTCTATTCTCCGTACACTCACCTACCCCTGCTATGTTCTCTGCCCCTCCCCAGAATCTTGCCAATGTTTGACAGGCTTCTCCTTTGTAGTGCCTGCTACCTAGAAAAGATTGCAGTGGAGATACAGGTAAAGTAACTTTCCATCTCCCTTCAAATTTTAGCTTAAATAGCTTTATCCCTTGGCTATAACTTTTTTTAATTTCTGTCCGCCTTATGACTGAATACTTTAATGTATTCACTGTGCAGTATCCTTCCTTCCTCTTTCTGTAGTTTGCGCCATATACTCTCTGCTGTTGAGACATTTTTGGATACAGTTTGGATGGACGATACTGTGCAAAATAAAGCTGTACTATAATATTGTACCTTCACCAAAGGGGTCTGGGATCAGTGCTACTCATTAATAAATGTACTTTGAGCATCTTTTTGAAGACTGCAGCTTACATCAAACTGGTTCTAAGTTACACCTGCTCTCCAGCTCAGGAACTTGATGCCTTTCTGACAGGTTGAAAAACGCATCAAAATTCTGGGGGTGGGGTGTCCCTCCCCCAAGACCATTGAACATGTTTAAAGGGTAGGGAGATTTGAAGCAGTAGAGTTGGATGGCAATGCCAACCTTTGAGAAATAAGTTACAGCAGTACAAGTCATTCTCATGGGTTATGTTAAATTACATGAATAATTAGAATGGTGCATTTGTAGCTAGCTAGGAGAATTTCAGCAGTGTTGCCAGCTTTTTAAACTAGCGCCCACAAGCAAGGATATTTTGCACCTTAGGCGAAACTTCCACCTTGCACCCCCCTCCCGTCGGAGCATCGCTTATTATAAACTTTCAAAAATGAATAGTGTATAATGTGGCATTGTTCATTAGATTTAATACACATTTCGCTTGAAAATTTATTAATTTCATTCTACATATTTAATGAAAATAAATGGCCTTGGGTCTCCTGCTCATGGCTAGAGTCCCTCCTGCCCCCGCACACCATGGATCTGGAAAGGGCTGTTTTGGGATCAGAGCACAGAGCTGGGAGTCAGGATCTGGCTTCTATTCTCCACCTTGGCACCAACTTACTGGATGACTTCAGGCAAGTTACTTCTCCGTTCTGGGCTTCAGCTCTCCCCGCCTCCCCCACCCCCACCCCAGCACTAAGGTGTGAATGGTTCCTTGCTCCTGGGCTGGAAAGTGCAATGCAGGCGGGAGGGGGTGTCTGAAGGCCTGTCTTCCCCACAGGTGTAAGGCGAGGACAGAGTTCCAGCCTCCATCATGACCATCCTGGTTGCTTTACTCTGCCCCACGCCAATCGCTGCTGAAGCCCCTTACTTAGAGAGCTCTGGCCCAGGGCAGAGGCATCAGTGTCATTCTGGGCCTGATTTTCAGAGATGCTGAGCACCTGTGGTTCCCCTGATGTCTGTGGGAACTCCAGGGTTCTCAGTACTTCTGGAACTCAGGGCAATTTATTTTGAATGCTGGGCCAGGACTGAGGCTGCAAAGGCAGGTCCATATACACCCCTCAATCCACAGCAGATCTCCCATCAATAATACAAGAAATCAGGAGAATGATGAGGAGCAGCTGGCCCAATGCTGGGAATGGCCTTAATGTGGTCAGTAAAACTTCTACCTAGTAAAGTTACTGGTGCATCTGCTGTCATTCAGTGGGAGAACAAAAATCTCTGGGGTGCTGCACCCTGCCCAGGGCTCAGCTGCACTTAACCTGAGTTGCTCGCACACCTGCAGTGGTTGTGCACCATGCAACTGCTCACCCATGTTACATGAAAATCTGGCTCTGATGGTGTCGTAATTAGACTTAAGTTACTGCTGCATTTCCTAGAGCTGTTCTAGGCTGGCTGCAGACTCAGACAGAACTGTGTTGCCTAGACACCCATCACCTTTGGAAGATTTTCTTTGTAGCCATAAGGGCTTGACAGCCACGATTCTTCACTGAAAACTTGCAGTGTGCTGCCCCTGAATCCCAGATTAATACCTTGTATGGGCAGGTGCAGAGCTCAGGGCTTGAAGGCCTCTGGTCTAATCGCCTGAGCCAGCGCAGAACTAGGAGCCTCAATCTCCTGTGTTCAAAGCAGGGCTCTGACAGTGACTCTCCAGGTGACCTTGGGCAAGTCAGGTCTCTGTTCTTTGCCTCAGTTTCCCCCCAAATGGGGCTCTATTTACCTGCTCCACAGGGCTGCAGGGAGGGATGGGGATGAAGCCTTAGAAGGTGGCACGTGCTGAGGACAGTTACACTTTAGCAGCTCTTTAACTCTGTATCCTCTGGCAGGGCCATGATCCACTCCTGCAGGTGGACCAGTGGCCATGGTCTCCTCTTCCTTTTTCCCCCCCCACCCCCCCTCCTGCCACTGCATTCTTGTCAATAGGACCAGCTGCAGGCTGGCTGATGTCACCTGCAGCCGGCAGCCTTTGGGCAGCAGCCACTGCTGCGGTAGGGGGTCTGGGACTGCCAGAGCTGGAGGAAGTGGGCTAGGGAGCGATGCAGCAGCTCGGGGAGGAGGTGGCTCCAGGCAGGCAGAGGGGGCAAGGCGGAGGGAGGCAGCGGGGCCTGCGGTTGCAGAGGATGCCTGCAGAGGTAGGTGCTAAAGCGGCTGCGAGCAGATCATCCCGCTCTCCCGCCCCTGCCGGAAGCAATAGTGTGTGTTTAAAAAAATTTGGGGCGTTTTGGCACCCCCAAATCTTGGCGCCCTAGGCGGCTGCCTAGTTCACCTAGTGGTTACACCAGCCATGCCCACAAGGGATCCACATTCATCATTTCACACAAGTTCAACCATCTAGTGTTGAGTAGACCCTCATACAGTTATCTTTTGGGTATGACATACAATCACAATATGATGGAATGTGGATCCCTTTCCTTTCCAATCTGAGGTGAGGGAATAATCACCAGTAGTCCTGTTCTTTCACTTTAATTTTCCCTGTAGGGAGGAGGTTGATGAAAGAGCTCCAGTTTTCACCTGAATATTTTCATTTGTCAACCATTTGAAATTGGAGCAAAGAACAAATCCCTCATGCCCTTTCCATGATAGAGAAATGTTCCAATCATGCATTACCTACAATTACAGCTAGCCCCAAACGTAGCATTTGAGTGATTTCCTTATGCAAGTTGCACATTTTTGTTTTGCTGCTTCAGTTTTGTTGTCTCGATAAATTTTATCTCTCGGCTGTATGATTAGTAATTTTGCTTTGAGTTTGTTTTCCTAGGGATGCTTTTTTTTAAGAGTGGTGTTTACTTGTTTTACTCAATCCAGTCTGAGTTTCATATTTCTTTGGCTTTTTAGTTATGATTCTCCTTTTACCTTCAGTTTGATCCACCCCTCCGTGCACACAGCCACTCTTTCATGCCTTCATTTGGAAAAACACATCCTCAGATAGTCAAATGGCAATAAAAATGACGACATCTCGGTTTGTCTGATTGTGCATGTACCCCCTGCAAGATGCTGATGATCTCCCATCAGCTTTCATTTAAACTTTTTTTTAATGTTTCTAAGGGGAAGGGAATTACCTCAAGAGATGAATGTACCAAGAGAATACTTCTAGGAACACTTTGCCTGAGTGATTAAGTAATGCACCAAAAGAGTAGTTTAAACTCATGGAGTGGGCTGGTGTGTCAATGCAACAGCACTACCCCCTTTCCCCCTCAAAAATGGAGCATTGCACCAGAGTTCACTTGGTCTGGAGTGGGCAGTCAGTTCCTCTTCTCAAGTCCCACTGACACGTGAGGATTTCCTCCTTATTCCTGGTGGGGTCTGCTGGCTCTGGTGCCCCGTGGAGTCTGGAAACCTCCTTAATTAATTCTCTGAGGAAGTTGGTAGGGAACTTGAGTCTGCTCAGTCCACTGGGGTATGGCTGAAGGCCCTTAAGCCAGCCAGGCAGAATCAGGACTCAGTGACTCCGGCTGTACCTTCATTAACCCGTTGATTGCTTGGCCTGCTTTGGATATCTATACTGGCCGTGACAAGCCCCTTTAAGAGTTTCTATTTTCAGACAAGTGATTAAGGTGGAGAAGGAGGATAAGCTGTATATTTGACAACCAAATAAATTCTACAGAAATAAAACCTGGATTATTTCATGGCTTACATCTACATTGCAGTAGGACCTGGATGTATTTTCAGAGGCTGAAACACTTGGGCCTAGGGGCCCAGCTGATATAAACTGGCACAGCTCCAGGTCCCAGGCAGTTCCCATAGCTATGGCTTCCATGGAGCTACATAATCTTACACGGGCTGCAGAGCCAGGCTGGCATCTTGTTTGCATTAGTTTCTTTTCCCATCCTCTGGCTTTTTATAAAACTAGATTTTTAAGATCACAAGATTGGCCAACTTGGAAACAAATTGTCTTGACAGGCTGGCTTTCCGTAACTTGTCTGTCTAGAAAATAATTACATCATTCTTGATGAGTTGTATAGAGTTGAGGATGAAGTGAAAAGCCCTTGTATTCTTTCTCCCCTCTGAAAAATAACTTTATAGATGTTAGAATCCATCTTCTTTCAAAGATGTAATGACATGTTTTCCTCTTATCTGTCCTTAAGACATTAAATCTTTTATATGAATTGGTTGACAGTTTTTGAAGGATAACCTTTTCAACATCATAAAATAAATGGAGGTAGTGAAGGATTTAGATGCTAAATGCTTTCCGTACACTAATAATTTCAGCACCGCTATCATTTTTTCTAAAATGGCAGTAGATTAAATCTTAGTCTTCCAACAAATTCCTTTTGAAAAGGCTCACCTTTAAAAGGTGATGCCACAAAACAGCTTTGAAATGTAATTGATATTTGAAATGTCCCATTGGCAAAGTCCACTCTTAATGATGCATTATGAATATTCTGTACATTCATTCTGGTGCTCTTCTTTAAGTATATTTACAAGGACATGATATAGTTTCTCACCCACGGTAAAACCTTGTGCTCTGGCAACTCTAGTGCTTTTGCTGTTTCTCCAGCCATCCATGTCAGCAGCATGTGGCCATGATGTGAAAGGAAATTGCTTCCAACCCCTCCAAAACTCCTTGCTTGGCTTGAATTAATCTTAATCTGAGATGTTAAGAACTGTACTGAATCTCATTGCTTGATCATCTTTGCTAATTTGATTCTATATACGGTAAAACATTCAGAAAATGACAGCCACTTT
The DNA here is from genome assembly GCF_020497125.1 of Mauremys mutica. Lineage (NCBI taxonomy): Eukaryota > Metazoa > Chordata > Testudines > Geoemydidae > Mauremys > Mauremys mutica. The sequence continues at coordinate 99,885,474 of NC_059078.1, forward strand.
TGAGGCCCTGCAGGATTTCTGTTGCTGATACTGTTTCTATGCAGGTGGCATGAACCACACTGGTTGTTAATGTGACATACCTTTTGTAATCAATGTCCCTTTAAAATTGCTGGGGATGTGTGTGTCGGGGAAATGGTCAGGGCCTAAACTTTGGTTAAGCAGTCTGTATAGTATGGCCTGAAGGCAGAAAGCGGGGAGAGAGAATAGAAAAAAGAAGGGTAAAGAGAAATTATAAAAGCAGAACTAACTGCAAAAATTATAAAAGTAGAATAAACCTTTTGTAACAGCTTATGATTAATAGCTGCCAGGTGACAGAGCAAGAAACCACAAAGGGCAAAAGTAAGGAAAAACAGGAAAGGCTGGCTTGGCTTTATTCCTTATATGGATGTAAAACTTTAAGGAAGTATATGTAACTTTTGTGGTTTTATCCTATATAAGCGCTCGTATTTTATCTGTCCGGAGGGGTGGGGGTGGTTGGCTGCCTTGGCTGACTTCCCCCATGCATGTTTGATTGATCAATAAAGGAGCCTCAGGCTGTGTGATCCAAAATCAACCACGTGGTCAATCTTCCACAACAGATGCAAGTTCATCGTTTTCCTATTTAACTGCATAGTCTTGCTGTCTGAAGGGCCAAATACACACTTCATCTTGTGAAAGACGACTTTAAACAAGAGACAGTACATTTGTCTTCAGATCCTTAATTTAGGGATCAGAAGTAAGTGACCTTACAAATGTGATTATTTTTCAATCAAGGTTCTACCAAAAATAGAGAGGCACAAGAAGGGCAAAAAAATCTCAGCATATCACCAAATGACTTTGAGGTGGTAACACTTAAAATCAGTTTCAGATATCTGGATATATGGCTGTTACTTTCCAGATGAGAAACCAGATCACAGCTTCCAGTTACTGTTTAGTGTGTAATCAGTTCTGTTAGCTCATTTTCAGGAAGTGCTTTTTAATTGACAATCTTTCTTTTAATGGCAACCTCGTAGGCTCAGTTGCATTTTCTATCTCCATATTGGTCTTATGTCCACACAGCTGCCAAAGATGTTTTTATTATGATGTGGTCAGTAAGAACTGTTCCCATTGATAGTCAGTCAGGAAGAGCCTGAGCAATAGATTCTCCTTCCCCCTCCCCCAACAATATCAAAAATGCTAAATCTATCCACTTAGCTGTCTCATTGTGACTTGTGAAATCTCACTGCAGTAGTCTTACATTAAAGACGAAGTTTTCTGAATGGGCCACTTAATGATAAAGTTCAGAGACATCCATAAGTCAACAGTTTATACCAGGGGTTGGCAACCTACGGCACACATGCCAAAGGTGGCTCACAAGCCGGTTGTTGTTGTTGGCGGGCTGGGCGGCTCTGGGGCTCCCGCTGCTGGCCCCTTGCCATCCGAGGTCCCGCCGCTGGTCCCTCTCAGTGCCCACTGCTGGCCTGGGGGAAGGAACCCCACGCTGGCAGTGGGCTGAGACCCCGGCTGGCAGGAGCCAGTGGCCAAACCCCCCCCCCCCACTCTGGGGTTCCAGCTGCTGGCCCCTTGCCAGCCGGGGTCCCCACCGCAGCCCCATTCACCTTGCTTCCAGTTATAGTTCCAGCACAGGCCCCCTGCCAGACAGGGTCCAGGCCTCCGGCCCTACAAGCTGCCAGCTTCACTCACCTCAGCTGCCGATCTGGGGTTCCAGCTGGTTAACAACTGATCACTCGGAAGCCTGTGTGCAGCTTAAAGTATCCAAATAGGTACCACCAGACATTTGGAAAACTCAACAAGGAAAATCAAGGGCAACGATCACACTGAACTAATAAGATCTGCATTTTAATTTAATTTTAAATCTTCTGAAAGATTTTGCAAACCTTGTTTACTTATAACAGTAGTTTGGTTATATATTGTAGACTTATAGAGAGACTTTCTACAAAACATTAAAATGTATTACCGACATGCGAAGCCATAAATTAGAGTGTATACATGAAGACTTGGCACACCACTGCTGAAAGGTTGCCGACCCCTGGTTTATACAGTAACTCCTCACTTAAAGTTGTCCCAGTTAACATTGTTTCATTGTTATGTTGCTGATCAATTAGGGAACATGCTCGTTTAAAGTTGTGCAATGCTCCCTTCTAACGTCATCTGGCAGCCGCCTGCTTTGTCCACTGCTTGCAGGAAGAGTAGCCTGTTGAAGCTAAGTGGTGGGGGCTTGGAACCAGGGTGGACTGGCAGCCACCCCATCAGCTCCCCGCTCCCCTAAGTTCCCTGTGAAGCAGCTGCCAGCAGGCTAGTAATTGCAGCTGTCCCTCCCTCTACTGCCATGTGCTGCTCCTGCCCTCTGCCTTGGAGCTGCTCCTCGAGCCTCCTGCTTGCTGTGGGGTGGGGATGAAGGGGGGGGACTAATGTCAGGGTGCCCTCCTCCTCCTTGCTCCTACACCCTGCTTACCCCTTCTCCATATAGAGCAGGGTGGGGACGTGGATTGACAGAGAGAGAGAGAGAGAACCTGGGGCAGCAGCTGCTGTCTCAACTTCCTGATCCACTTAAAAAGACAACGCACTTAAGAGTGGGTCAGCTTACTTAAAGGGGCAGTGTGCATTTCTCTCTCTCCCACACACAAGGTGTGTGTCTGTCCCTGTTAGCTATGCTATCTCCTCTCCCCTCCATTCCTGCTGCCTTGTAGAATGAGAGGCTACATTAACAACAATGTATTAGCCCTTGAGGGCTCGGCTGAGTGCTAGTTCATCATTTAGCACAGGGGTTCTCTAACTGGGGGTTGGGAGCTCTCAGGGAGTCACTAGGTTATTACATGGCGGGGGGATCACGAGCTGTCAGCCTCCACCCCAAACCCTGCTTTGCCTCCAGCATTTATAATGGTGTTAAATATATACAGTATTTTTAATTTATATGGGGGGGTCGCACTCAGAGGCTTGCTATGTGAAAGGGGTCACCAGTACAAAAGTTTGAGAACCACTGATTTAGCAGCAAGGCATTCCCTGGGAAATATCCCATCCTCTTCCACCCTCTAACTTCACCACCTCAACCAAGCTTCACAATCATCATAGCTGTGAACAGTATTAAATTGTTTAAAATGTATACTATGTGTGTGTATATATGTACATAATTCTATGTCTGGTGGAAAAAAATTCCCGGGAACCTACCCCGCTCCATTTACATTAATTTGTATGGGGAAATTGGATTTGCTTAACATTGTTTCGCTTAGTCTCATTTTTCAGGAACATAACTACAATGTTAAGTGAGGAGTTACTGTACTGGAAGAATCTCGAATTCTGAGAAATCCTGAGATACCTGGAAGCAATTTGGATGTTGGCTAAACTAGATTGACTACTGGCTCAAAGAGCAGCAGAGGTATATTAGGCCCTGTCTACACTGCGGGTTGGGGGATCGATTTAAGTTAAGCAACTTCAGCTACATGAATAATGTAGCTGAAATCAACGTACTTAGATCGACTTACCATGGTGTCTTCACTGAAGTGAGTCGACTGCTGCCACTCTCCTGTCGACTCCACCTGTGCCTCTCGCTGAGCTGTAGTACAGGAGTTGATGGGAGAGCACTAGGGGATGTGTTTATCGCATCTAGACTAGATGCGATAAATCACACACACACACACACACACACACACACACACACACACACACCCCCGCTGGATCAATCGCTGCCCGCCGATCCGGCAGGTAGTGTAGACATACCCTTGGCATTCATTTTGTGAACCAGATTTCTGCTTGCTGTAATACCTGAAACAAATATATGAAATGTAATATAGGAAACAAAGTTGGCCGATAGGTGCAAGCAGCATGTTTTTCTTGGCTTTGATTCACATTTTGTAATATTTGTCATGTCCAATCTCAGGATAATGGAATACATTGTAAGGAATGTAATGCAACCAGAGAAATCATAAGTATGGTGATAGTTCCAGGGGCCTGGTGTGTCACTGATTCTATCCTATGTATTCAATGCACTAAAACCTGGGTTTTATCAATTCAATACATTGTAGTGTATGAGCCTTGCATCTTCATAAATTGGATAGAGACTATTCGTACCTTTCTTTGGTAGGCAGAGGATGTCTTGTAGAGGTTTCTTTTGTTTGACAAGTCTTACTTTTCAAATAAACACTTTTTAAATTTTGTTTGTTTAGATTTGATGGGCATATCTCAAACAACAATGTTCATCATTTGCTTATAGCTTTGCTGTGTCATCAGAATATATCCCAGCAATTAACCATATCATTCAATTAGACATGGAGGAAATGAAAAACGGGGAGGATCTGGTTGCAAATAAGCCAATTGTACTGTGTGTGTGCGCACACATAGCTATTTTTCTGTCATTTAAAAAGTGTGCTATTTAAAACAATGCAAAGGCAGTTTTTACTTGTGTGGCACTTTTTCAATGTAATCAGTGAACGTCTGACAGATATTGATAGCAATATACAGGGGACAGTTCCACAGAGATGAACTCTTCTTGAATAATTTATCCAATGTATTGTGTATAAACAGGGTTCCTTTAACATCCGGCAGCTTTACACCTATTGCATTACATTCTTCACCAAACATAGTAACAGTGAGATTTTTTTGTAATGCAATATCTGCTCTTTCCTTGTTATGTGCTCTGCGGGGATTTCCTCAGTTTTGATGAGCCCATTATTATGGTGTTATCTTCATTTGGCTGTTACTAAGCCAGAAACTTTACTGAGTGAGTGAGAGCAATGCTGCATATATTTTAACTTTATATATAAAAAATCTGTTGGCATTTTTCCTTTTTAGCTTTGTTCCTGTTGCCCCTGCAAAGAAAGTTTCCGCAGCATGTAGTTTGATAGCTGGAGGTCTGCTGCTGGCTTCTCAGTAAAGTTGCTGTTCTATACCCTTCAGTGACCCTGAACATTGCCTAAAGATTGGGTTGAAGAGGAAGCCCTTCCAGGAGCAAATCTCCCCTTGCTTGGAGAAGAGAGAGGCATCATGCTAGCTTATCCTCAGGTGTCACAAAGGGTGCTCCATTGGGTCCTGGAGCAATATCTGGGGGGAAATGAGTGAAGGAGTATGGTCAGGATAATAGGACTGCATATTTTTCCTGTGCTCTAGCTGCCCAAAAATTAACACAGCTTCAGGTATGTGACAGGGTGCTGGGCAGGAACACCTGAGCCGGCCCTGTGTTATGCCAGTTCCAATTAAGGGAGGTAAATTGGAGCTGGCTAAAGAAACCTGCGCTTGATTGACAAAGGGGAAACAGCTGCCAACCCAATTAGCCTGGGGCTATATACAGATCTGAAGTGGGGGAAGCCAGAGTGGAAACTCTTCCTTCCTGGCTGCAGAGACTGAAATCCCCAAGGCTGAAACCCCCAAACTGTATGTGGTGAGAAGGTGGTGGGATTGCACGCTGTATATAAACTGTACCGGTGATTGCTGAACCTCAGGGTCTGAGTGGTTTTTGGAGCAGAAGCAGGACCAAGGGGATCCTGCTATGCCCTGTTACAAGGTGGCATTTACTCTTTCTATAGAACTCCTTTGTGCTGTAGAGCCCTGCTTTAAGGGCTGGCAGGGCCAGTGGCAGCCCATCAGTACAGTAGTGCTGTACTTGCAGAGGACTGTGGGAGAGTTGCAGGCCTCCGGTGGAGCTCATCTCTGGGTTCTGGGAGCTGAAGCCTGTGGGTAATCTGCTGGCAACTCCTTTTTCCTGTCCCCTTTTTGGGCTCTACCATATTGAGGGACAGTCTAGCTCTGTCTTGCTTTCAATGCAATTAAAGCTGTAAACAAAATGAATTTTAGCTACAAGACCTGAAAATACTATGGGATTTGAATTGAGGTCAGATAATCATTGGCATGGATGACCTTACCTGTGCTAAACACCTGCACAAGGAAAAACAGTCTACTGAGGAAACTTCAAATATAACATTCATGGATTTCAACATAGCTTAATTTGTCAGTGAAAGGGATTTAGTGGTTGGAGGTTCGCACCAAGGGGGCAGTAACTATAAATCACAGTATTTAACAGAGATGAGTGTCTGAATCTTCACTCACTCCCTAGACTGAGAATAACTGCAAAGCTTATTTTAGGGCTGCATTTGAAATCCCTGCTACTTCATTCTAGTGAAGTTGGTTTTGTGCTGCTTGATACACAAATGCACCAAATATATTCACTTGTTAAGAATCTCCTGCTGTGCTTGGCAGCAGTGAAGAAAATTTCACACATTGGCTAACATAGGAAATATCTCTCAAAGGCAGAAAACAAATGTGCAAAAGTAATGCCTCATAAAACCAGGTCAGAGGCTACAGTTCCCCTTCTAATGCCTGGCTCCTCTGTCCTAGGGCTGAGAAACACTAGCTAAAATGCATTGCTCTAAATAACTGAGATGCATGGGCGGCAGGTTATATATTTGTGTGGGGCCCGGGCCCCAGCAATATTCAGGGCTGGGCGCCCTGCTCCAGCAATAGTTGGAGCTGGGTCTCTTCCCGCCCCCGCCCCCCGTCCTGCCTGGATCGGCCCCGGCCACCGCAGGTCTCCCCCCGCCGCCGCGACCCTGCCTGGAGCAGGTCCCAGCCCCCGCCTGCCACCCCCCCCTCCGCCGCGTTGTGTTGCGTCCCTGCCTGACAGAACGCAGCGCGCCTCTCCCCTGGCTGCTGCCCGGAGGGCTCCCAGCAGATTTGCTGTCTGCTGCCGCAGGGTCCTAGTGCCTGCCCTCCGCCAGTACTGGCAAGGCAGGCTCCCCTTACCCTGAGCCTCTCCAACCCCAAACCCTCAGCCCCAGCCAGAGCCCTCATTCCCCCCGCACCCTAATCCTCAGCCCCAGCCCTGAGCACCCCCACATCATGAACCCCTCATCCCCCCGCACCCTAATCCTCTGCCCCAGCGCTGAGCGCCCCCACATCATGAACCCCTCATCCACAGCCCTCACCCCACACTCCAAACCTCTGCCCTAGCCCTGAGCCCCCTCCTGCATCATGAACCCCTCATCCACAGCCCTCACCCACAGCCCAACCCTCTTCCCTAGCCCTGAGCCCCCTCGCATCATGAACCCCTCATCCTCAGCCCCACAGTCCTCACCCTGCACTCCCTCCTATCCCCAAACTCCCTCCCCCTTCCCACACACCCCTTCCCAACCCCAAACTCCATCCCAAAGCCTGCACCCTTCACCTCCTCCTGCACACCCACCCCCTACCCCAGCCCAGAGCCTGCACCCAGCACCCTTCCTGCACCCTAATCCCCAGCCCAGGATCTGCACCCCAGACCTCCCCCGCCGAGCCCCCTCCCAGAGCCTTAGGCAGGTGGGGGCGGAGTTGGGGGGGCGGAGTTGGGGGCGGGTTCTGGGCCCCACCAAAATTTTTACAAACTTGCCACCCATGCTGAGATGGGCCCTAATTCCAGGAATACCATAGAATTAACTGAAGGCTGTAAGGTCAATGGCCATCCTGAATATAGCTTTCTCACTCTTCTGTTACCCTCAAACGTCTATGCTTTGAACAGTCTGAGCACGAGACTCTTAAACGTAACCAAAACATCATAAGAACCAATAGCTTGGAGCTTTAGAACTAGCTGTAGAGCTCTTATTCCCACTGAGCTCAGTGCAGGAGTAACTATTTGGAGGATCAAATGCTGTGGGTAATGCCAACAGGCCCCGATCGTCAGCAGGCAGGACTGAACCTGGGACCTCTGGAGCTTAGTGCATGAGCGAAAAGCCAACTGACTTAGCTAAGGCTATAGAGCAGACTCATTTCTGTCTTGCTGTCTCTCTTTTCTCTCCCGCCCTCTCCCCCCCCCCCCAGATGGGACAGAACATCACACCCAGAAGGTGTGTGGGCTACATATGCACCTAGAGCTAGGATTTTTTTTAAATTTCATAGTCTGCCCGGAGTCGGGGGGCATGTAGTTGCATAGCTCCTGGTTGAGAGTAGAGTACAATTTGCAAAATAAGTTACATCATCCCTTTTTGTGGAATGGCTTGCACCCTGCTGTGCTTCTGGTTTCTGTCTTGTGTGCGTGGAGCCAGGGCTCCCCTGAGTAGGCTCCTTACCCACTTGCTGCTGTGGTCCACTTACCCTGAACTCCCCATAACAGGTGGTCATTTGTCTGACCCGGGATGGATGTCTTGCTCCTAGCTTCTCCCCCAGTGCAGTGAAGTAAGGGCTGTGACAATCAGCCCCACTAGAGATTTACATAGGTGCTTTGAACTACATTGGAAATAAACTGTTTGTTTTCAACGTTGGAGAAGTATCAGTCACTCTTAGGGACATGCAAATGGCAAGGGTCTCAAGTATGACCAGTTTGGCACTTTTAGCAGGATTCTTTATGAATTGCACATTCCTTTCCCTTACAAAAAACTGGATTTTAGTACAATTCATTCTTTTTGTGGAAAGTGGTGCAGATTTAACTTTTTTTTTTTAAAGGGGGGGGTATGTGAATGGTCTTTAGGTCATTCTGGAGCTTCTCATTAAGTAGAGTATAAACATATGCAGATTACAAATTGCTGGAGAGTTAGTGCAATGAAGTTCACCCTGTTTCCTAGGTTGGAATTGCTTGGCATACTTCTAGCCTATAGAAGAGACAGTCTCACTACATGCTCATCAATAGTGTTCAAGGAGTGCTCCAAAAACTCCAAGTCATTAGGTTTGCCAGCTTTCTACTGGCACAAAACCGAACCCCTTTGTCCTGCCCCTTCTCCAAGGCCCTGCCCTCTCACTCGATCACTTATTTTCACAGGGCTGGCTCAGGGGGTTGGGGTACAGGAGGGGGTGCAGGCTGCAGCTGGGGGTTTAGGCTCTGGAGTGGGCCTGGGGATGAGCAGTATGGGGTAAAGGAGGGTGTTCTGGGCTGGGGGTGAGGAGTGTGGGGCACGGGAAGGGGTCGGGTGCAATCATAATATGATGGAATGTGGATCCCTTTCCTTTCCAGTCTGGGGTGAGGGAATAATCGCCAGTAGTCATCTTGGCCAACCCATACTCTGTCTCTTCATATTACCTAAGTAGTCAATATTTGATACTAATGTGTTTTTTATTTTTAACCTAAGTATATTTATTCCAAAGAAATAAACTACAATATAAAATCATTCATAAGCATCTTTATTGCAATCATTGATATAAACAGATCAAAACCACCTGGTGTTCTTTACCTTTTGTTTTTGCAAATTGGCAAGAAATATTTTCAACCCTTCAATCTTACCAATAGGCGGCATTGCAATTGCTACCATTCCTATAGCAAGAACCATCAGCCGTTTCTATTTCATGAGCATACAATACTAACAATTCTGTGTTCCATTATACACAATATGGCTGAGGGAAATTAAAAACGAAGGCATTTTCAGTGGGGACTTCAACTAGCATTGCAAACCTTCTGAGTTTTTAAACCCCTGCAGTTAAAGCATGCTCTAGTTCTGAGTTCTAAGCCCTCCTGCAGCTGTCGACAGACATCATCTTGATCTGTCAAGAGTCTGATGAATGGATTTTTCAGGCCAGACATGGAGGTTAGAGATACAGTACCTTCCCTCCTTTTTATTGCTGCACAGAAGCAAAGAAAAACTAAGACAGTGTATGCACAAAGTAGGGTCCCCCAGGAATAATCTCTTGTCAAATGGTTTCCTACTCATGATTGAACTGCAAGTAGCAGAGAGAACTCTCCCTTTTCTTATGCCACTCACTTGGCTTTCTGTCCCTATTCCACCTTCCCACTGAAAACAGAAAATCCCTCAAGTCAGAAGGACAGGACACTCTTTCCCTCTCCCTACACCCCCTGCTGCCTCCTATTTTTTTTCTTTCTTTGTTGCAAGGACCTTTTAGCAAAGTTGGTTATGTACCATAGGTATTGCTGATGTGAAATGCCTATTTCTTCTTATACCCCCCTCTCATGTGGAGGGGGAAAAATATCCAGTGTCCTGATCCATGCTTAGGTACTACAATGATGAGCAGGGTGTGTGGGTTTTCTTTTTTAAATCCAGACAGTAATAAGACTCTTACTGGAATCCTCACTCCCAGTGGAAGTTGCCAGCTAATTTTTAGATCTGACCTAGGTCCATGTGCAGTGATAAAGTACAGTAAATCTGACACCTGTGTAACTTATGCCACTCAAGCAGCATAAATAGGCAATAGAATTCAGGAGAAACCTGAATTTGCCCCACAGATGGTAAATTGTGGGATGCTGGCAAATAAGTAGGGGGGTTGAATTGCAATCTGCTGCCTAAGTAGCATATTGAATGCTCCAAAACCAGTGAAAACGGGTGAGACTGTGTACCAATGACACACATCTAAAAAAGTTAATGTTTGCAAATGGGAACATGTTCTGAAATTGTGTTGCATGCAACCTTAATTCTTAAAGATTTACAGGGATTTGGTTTTATTGATAGCACAGTGCTGTATATAAAAAAGGTGTTAACTCAGTGGCACTTGCTCATTGTCTTTGAAAATTGCCTTTATTGTTATGAAGCAGTGGTTGATTGGCCCATGATAAATATCCTTGCTTTCTGCTGTTGGGAATGAGTGCTTTGAAGCTCCCCGTGTTCTCTTAAAGCTGACAGTCCTGAATTTAAATACATACCCAAGCATTTCATAATATCTTGCACTAGCTCTGAATGTGCCCAGCCTAGCCATGTGAGATCAGTGGAGTTACACCACAGATGAATTCAACTCCACATGTCCATCAGCTGTGCAAAGGATAAATTATTAAAATAGGCACCTATTTGATATGTTAACTATATGGATGCACTGGACCCTTTTTTCTTTTTGGTCCCTCTTTTTGTGGGAGAAAGCTATAGAAAATGAGTCATGACGTACCTGGGGATAAAACCTAGGTTTCTGGCTACTGCCTAAAGTGTTCTGACAGCTGTGCTATGAGTCCCACTAGATTTTAATGCCAAGCGAACCATTGTATAGAAGGTTTTTTATATAATTTCACAGCAGGGATTTATCACTAAATCTGGGCAGCTAAAGGGGCATTTTTTTACCTTTGGGTATGCTGTACTGATGGGCACCAAGACTGCAGGGCTTTGATCCTGTCATGTTCTAATGCAAGCATGGGGTAGCCAATGCACTCTGGTGCCTGACTTGAGGAGGAATGCAGAACGAATTATCAGGAAGAAAAATAGGATCGTTGTAGTACTTCCTCAGTACTGCTTTAAAATTGTATGAATGTACAGGGTTAGACATGTTGGAATCTTTGTAGGTACCTGCTGCTGGTATTTGAGCAGATTGTAAACATTCCCTTCTATCACTGGGTTGGTCTCTGTTAAGACCAGATTTCTGAGCTGTACAACTCTGGCCTGGAGAAGGTGTGCCTGAGTGTCACTCAAGCTGCTTTTAAGATCTGTGTATTAGTTATTTAATACTTCTATTATGATAGTGTCTAAAGCCAGTCAGGGCTAGCCCCCAGTGTGGTAGGTGCTCTACAATTATACACTGGACCTATGGACCTTTGCCCCTGTTCTCTTGTTTTCTTCTAATCTTTTCTTTCTCTCCTCTCCTGGCTTTAACTGGGAACTGATTGCTTTTGACTGGTGGGATGGCTTAGCTGTATCAGACCTTTATTTCAGATTAGCTGTATATTTGGGCTAGTTGGTATATTGATTTTAATGCATTATTCTGCATTTGGTGAGTTCCTTATGAACACATTAAATCATTCATATGCAAAAAAAATCCATTCAACAGAACTGTAAAGCTAAAGGTCAGGAAATGAAAATGCACAATTGCCAGCAGCAGCCTTAAAGTTCCCATCCTATATATTTTTAATGACAAAAATAGCAATACATTTAATATTAATAAAAAAATCTCAATATATGTTCAAATTGGTCAGGTTAACATTGCTGTTGGAACTGTCACTTTGGCAATGGGAAAGTCTTTCAGTCTCCTATCGTTCAAAAATGGCTAAAGGGATTCTTTTGAAGTAGTACAGAGAAAAAAATATCATTCCAAAAGAGGAAAGCTCCAGAAATTTTTAAGCCTGTGAAAATAGTTATAAGTTTTCCCCCCCCCCCACCCCCCCCCACACACCCCTCTTTCCATCATATCATCTCCTAGAACTGGAAGGGACCTTGTAAGGTCATCGAGTCCAGCCCCCTGCCTTCACTAGCAGGACTTGCCCCAGATCCCTAAGTGAGCCCCCTCAAGGATTGGGTTTAGCAGGCCAATGCTCAAACCACTGAGCTATCCCTCCCCCCACCTCTATACCTCTTTAGCTATGTGTGTGGTTTCTACAAGCACCTATTATAATTAAACTTCAATATTTTTCTATATAATTAAGATGGTGTACTAGGATACTGAGGACTTAAACTGTATCATGATTATGATGTCCTTACTCCTTTGTATTGCTTATTTGTACTATATATGTTTACTTTACAGAATAGGCAGCTAGAACACTGGATTAACATCTATATAGACTTTTTTATGCCTTTAAATAACTGAATAAACAGGATTACTAAATGTATTAATTCTAGTAATGGAAAAACAGACTGTAAGAAGATGGTGTTTGTTCATACAGTACTTGCGCTTTACACACTGGAACCAATGGAGCTTTTGCCATTGTGTTTTTTTTTAACTGAGAGCAGAATTGATCAGCTAGTACTGATCTAAAGCCCATTCAAGTCACTTTATTGAATTGTGCCTCAGACGCCTACTGTATATATGATTGTACTGCATGTGTATTGGATCATTGGCTTTTTCTAGGGAAAACTAAGAACCTGATGATGCAATCTCAACTCCCATTGACCTCAATGGATGTTTCACTTGAATCAAAAGCCTAGAACTGAGTCTCGTACCTTTTTAAGGTTTAAAAATCACCATGGGCACTTCTTCCTTATGAAAACTGTCCTCTTCCAAGATGGCCACATGGAATAGAGCTTGCATAAAAGCTGGGTATCTAAATATTTCAAGGGACAGTAATGTAAAAGGAGTTAGTCAGAAAAAATAAAGGAATATTTCTACTTCAGAAGCTAACAAATGTCAGCTACCCGGAGATTTCATAGGTATGGAGTATGAATGTTTTAGTATCTGGCAGTACTTTAGCCATCTCTCTATTTCACATAGATATCATAAAACTCTGCCCTCGAGTCCAAGTGTTCCTCTCTCGCTAAAGGCAGTCAAAATTAATGTGCTATATGAAGGCAGAATTTGGTTCATAGTATCTACATATTTATGGGTTATTTAGAGCTGGTTGGAAACTGAATTTGTTCTTTAATTTTCCTGGTTTTATTGCAAAACCCCAAACCCAAACTTCTGCAATTTTTGTGTGTGAAGGCCCCAGCACTTTCAGTGATGATGGCATCGTTTCATGAAAAGTTTTTAGTTTATGGAAGGGTTGTGTGTGTTTTTGTTTTTAAAGGAAAAAATAACAGGATTTTTTCATCTACATCAGTTTTCTATATAAAAAATAGACGTAAGATCCTTTCTAGGCTACAATGGGAAGAGTCCTATTCCAGCTGACCACACTGGCTTGCAACATGAGTGCAGAGGTACAATTCAGAATGTCCTGACTTATAACCTTGGCTCTGCCACTCACTTGGTTTCTTATGTTGGGCAAGACGCTTTGTCTCTGGCTCTGCTTGCCCATCTGTTCATTGTAAATAACACTGATACCTGTACCTCACAAGGGTGTTGAGGCTAATTAGTTAATGTTTGTACAGAGCTTTGAACATGGAACATTATATAATGTATTCTTGACAGCTGTACTGTCATGGCCATGAAATGTGTGTAACAAAAACTCCAAACTATAGTTACAGTATTTTAACCAAAGAATTGCAATGTACAAAAACTAGTTTGGATTACCCTTTAAGGTCACTATTTCACTGTTCAGTAATAAGTGGTCTTGAAGTACAAATAATGCATGGTTTTAAAACATCAAAAAAATTCTACCTTTTCTTAGTGTTTTTGTCCTGGAAAAAGAAAATATCCACTGCACTATTTCTAAAGAGGTGTACACTAAATTCCAGATTCATATTTAGATTTATCTATGTCTTCACTCCCAGTCTTCTGGGTGCACAGTCACTGATATAATAATGCAATATGGGCTTCTTATGCGACAATAATAAAAAGCAGTCATCAGCTCATGACTAATAATGCTTCAAAGAAACTTGCCCTTTATTTCAAGATTGAGAATGCAACAAGAAGCATGTGTCAATTTTTTTGTTATAAATGTCTTCATTAATATACCAACGTCTGCAGCAGTATGCATAGAGCTGAGTGGAAATTCTTCAACTACGTTTGACAGAAAATGCTGATTTCAGTTCCAGCCAACTTTTTGTGGAATTGGGTTTGATGAAATTGTCCTTTTGAGAGAATTCTCAGCTCCACAATGGAATCTCTCCGCTCAAAATGAGAGAGAGCAGAACTGACTCAGGCATTCTATTGCACTCTAGAGTCAAGCTCTGTATATCAGTCTGACACTGACTCTATAGCTTGCTAGTTAGGGTGTTCATGTAGAAGGTGGGACACCCAAATACCTGCTCTGGGTGATTCAGAGCAAGGACTTGAATTTAGGAGTCTGTCAAGTGAGTGCCCTTGACCATAGGCTAATGGTTTATTTCTCTCTCTTCCTCTCTCCTGCAAATTTTCCATTAAATATTTCAAAAAATCTAGAACAAAAACATGTCAAAACCTTTAAACCTTCTATGAAATGGAATTATGATTTTCTGCCCAGCCCTAAGTATATCAATTGACTGTGTGTGTGTGTCTCTCTCTCTCTCTCTCTCTCTTTTCCCTGTGGTCATTTCAGTTTTTATAGTATGTATTTATCTCCTTTTCTTCCCCTTTGTCTCAGTTCTTCCAAGCAGAGAATGGTAAGAAAAAAGGACATTTATTTTCCTCATATAAGCAAAAGATGACAATAGGAGCCTTTTGCTTCTTGATGGTAACTCAACTCAAGTTAGTTATGACTAAAATTCTGATGCCTCTGTGATGACTAATCATAATTTTAACTAAGGAAAAGTTATGTTTACTTGCCTTAGCCTTAACGCAAATGAGTTAGTCTTAAGTTTCAAAAGGTGGTGGTAAACTTTTATAAAAAGCAAACCTTGTATGTCCCTTAGGGCTAACCCAGGCTGAACATTGGGGATCTCTTGCTTATGCTAGAAAAACTTGTCCTTGAGAGTCCAAGCAGTATAGAGAGTTATCTTGTTAGTGATTTTTATTCCCTTTCTCCTTCTCAGAGCTATATTTGTCTAATGGTAAAAGAAAATTTATATGATCATTCATTGGAAAATTTTGAATTTTAGTAAAGTTGCTTTTGGTTGATGAACGTACTTATTAATGCTGAAAAATTCCTAATGTATGTCTATTGTGCTTCTGTATACTTAAATTTCATCTGGATTTAAGGGAAATAATCACCCTTGCATCTGGACCACATCAATGGCATACTGAGATTCATAGGGATTGATTATTTGCCTTTCTCCTGACAAGTTGAGACAAATTCATCCTGTGGATAAGTGCAGTGAAATTTGGTGTTTACTTTTATTGCATTCCTTGGTATTATAAGGATTGCCTGTGCACCCATTAACCCTACCCTTAGTACTTATCTCCATGCACTAGGACCCTGAGAGAACCAAGTCCTCCATATAATCCCATGGCACAATGGCAGGTCTTGTTGGACTGTCCCATACTTACCTGCTGCTTCTCATGCATTCCCTTGACACTCCAGCTTTGGTTGTAAGCAGGACAAAGAACTGAAATCTCCAGGATATCCTATCCCCATAGATATGAAACCATTTAAAATGTCTTGTTGTTTTGCACTTGTTCCTTATAGAGCTAACCTGCTTGCTTGTGTAATAAGTTGAAGTATTTATCTGAGTCCACCCATCATGCTGTATTTTAATTTGCTCTCAATACATCACCACTGCACTGCCTCATGTAAACTCAGAGCTGCTACAAAAAGAAGAAATATACCTAGTACACAAGCTGAAACCCACCACTAACAAAACAATGCTTTATAGAAGCAATTTCTAACATGGATTTCTGCCTATTTCAGTCCTTAAACTATCCATCCTTACATTCTTCTCTGTGCTGGCAAAATACATGCATATGTCTCTGATTTTGTTCCCAGGTGGCATTCACATAAGTTACACTTCGGGTAAGACTGTTTATCCAGTCATGTAATTTGCTGCAAGGTCTGTGGTCTCTTCACACCACAGTGTCCCAAATCCTTCACACTTTCACAAAGGCTGTGCAGAATTATCAGGCAGATACTAGGGTACCCACATTGCTGATTCATGTGTCGTTGGGACTTCTCTGGGGCAGACATCTAAGTTTTTTGTTTTTTTTAAAAAAAGATTGCATGATGCACTTTGTCTGGCTACCCTCTTGGAACTGGTTGTTATGATCTCCTAAGGCTGGCATTACTCCAACATGGTAACCTTTTCCTATTTAGTGGACTACTGGATTGATGGGGAGGCCACAGAACAGGGTCATGGGTTCAAGCACAGTTTGGGAAACTCAACTTTTCAAATTCCTCATTGATTTCTAGCACACTTGCCACCTTGATCACATATGCCTGAGAAACTTGATGCACTAGTCTCCACCATAACAGCACCCACCAGGGGCTTCCCAACCCCAAATTGGTGTCCAACTGACTGATGATTATCTGGGGTGGTGAGCTTCCACAGGGCAATTGCCACGCTCTCTCCTGTGGTGAATAGAGCTCTCATCCAGGGCCGCCCAGAGGATTCAGGAGGCCTGGGGTCTTCGGCGGCAGGGGCCCCCTGCTTCGGTGGTAATTTGGTGGTGGTGGGTCCTTCCGCTCTGGAACCCGCCGCCAAAGTGCCCCGAAGACCTGCGGCGGGGGCTCCCTGCTGCCAAATTACCACCAAAGCGGGACCTAGCACTTTAGCGGTGGGTCCCGCTTTGGTGGTAATTTGGTGACGGGCCTGCTCCAGGGGCCCCGAAAGTCTCATGGGGGGCCTGGGGCAGATTGTCCCACTTGCGGCCCCCCCCCCGGGCGGCCCTGCTCTCATCCTAGCAGTCTGAGTCCCACTTTCCAGAAGTTTTCTTCCCTTCCTCCCCGCACCCCACCTCCCGGCCTTCTGAAGATCTGTAGCTCTCGCTGTTTGCCATACCAGGTCTTGAAAATAACTTGTCCAGTCATAGACCAAAAGCATCTTTCTACTCAGTAAACTTACTTCAGAAGTAGTGGATGGATCCAGTCGCTCCATGGGTGTGAGATCATGTTCCTTGCTCACTGAGTAACAGCATGAATTGCATTAACTGCTGACTCTTTGGCTGTCTGTAGATGTTGCAGGAACATCCTTCACCACCTCTCCTGGGCCACCTGAAGTGATTGATTATTTTTCAGGAGCTCCAGAAGAAAATTGCACATTACAGCAAGCACAGGCCATTCATCCTGGCCTCCATTTTGAGTTTTCTGCCAAGAAATAAATGAACTTCCCTTGGGAGTTATGGAAGTTTGACCAGTTCTCCCACAATTCCCTTAAGTGCATTGATACTGAGCAGAACTAACTTTGAAACGGGAAGCCTACTTTGGATTCTCTGCACTGCTGCTTTTTTGCACCAGTGCAGTCATACCTGTCTAGTTACCAACACCATTCACTAGTGTCAAAACATCTGCAGGGCTTGATTATACTCTGACCAATTTTCACTCCACTAACTTCAGTGAAGCAACTTGAGATTTACAGTAGTGGGAGAGTGAGGGAAATAAATTCCTGAGTGCAGGCTTGATTAAATAGTGTTTCTCAGGTTTTAGAAACATCGTTAGCAACTCTTTGTTTCCTCAACCTTGATTTTTTTTTTAATTGTAAAGAAAGATATACCTTTCATTTCCCAATCCATAGCTGTGAGTGATTAATGTGGAGGATTTAAAAGGTGTGGATGAATGCCATGGCTAAAGAATGCTTGTCTGTTTCTGCTCTATCACCATATGCTGCTTTTATATAATTAAAGCAATCCTATGATTTTTTTTCAGCTACAAATTTATCTCTTGTCAGATTTTATTTTGCTGCTCAGCAGGAATCTATGCAAGCTTTCTCTAGTTGAAGCAAACAGATTTAGACACACTTGTGCAGATCTATAAATTGCCATTATTCTCACCCAGTGTAGATAATACCATTTACTCTCCCGACTTAGTTTATTAGCATTCATTTAGAATATGCAATTACATATGGATAAAGTAACAAACCTTTTGTCTTTGAAGGTTCACCTCCATCTTCTTCCCCCCACCAAAAAAAACCCCCTATATCATCTGAAAAGTACACCAAGACAAGTCCTGTATTTATGCAGTATTTTTAGCGAGCATTAAGTGTAACAATTCTGGTTAGGTAAAAAACCTATGATTTTTTCTTAACCAGTGCGAAGAACAAATCAAAATGACTACACTGAAAAGTAAATGCAGTTTCAGAACACATGAATATCAGGACTAAACAGCTGACAATGGTCAATAGCCTAAAATGAAAGGCGACACAGTTCAATTCATGCCTAATGGAGTATGTACATTTCAGAAAGAATTACAGCAAGTTTTTCAATGGCTTAATAACCTATTTTTCAGGCTCAAAGACCTACTTCAACATGATTGGGTGTTCCAGGAGAAATCATTTGTCAGATTCTGACAAATTAAACCAAACTGTAGTATAATGAATATACTCTCCTGGTGCACTTCCTGAAAGCGATTAAAAGTAGGTGATGGACTAAATTCTTGATTGATCAGATCAAAACAAGAATGTCTAACAATAGATTTTTCAGGATGCTCCCAATTTATTTTAATAAAGCAATTTTTTCAAGTTATTTAGGTGCTGTCTGAAATTGGAGAGCAATAAGAGAATGAGGGAAAAAAAGATGACAGGTTTTCCACACCCATTCCTCAGTGATGTTTTAAAAAGCTAGTTTGTCCTGAACCACTAATTTCAAAACTATTGTTGGGCCATGCCAAAGACATTTTAGTTGTACTTTTGTCTCTTAAATGGTAAGAACATTGTATTCAGAACTGAGTATTTTCAATATTAACATTGCTTTACTCCTAAAATTTTCAAGTTCAAATAACTCTAATGAAATGAAATAAATTATACTAACTATGGCCATATTTGTGTAGCAATATATTTTTGATTATATAAATAGAGCAGGAGCTTGAAAATAAATCTAATTTATTCATGGTATTAGTATATTTCTCAACTGGTGGAAAGGCAAACTCTAATCTGAACCTATCTTTTCTTACATTTTAGGTAGAGTAATGGAGAATTTAACCTCTCTACTTCTTTAGCATAATCTTTTATTTCGGATAACTTGATGTATTTCCAGCTAACATCCTTTCCTTTTGTATGGTTGAGAATAGAATGCCTGTCCTGATTTTTCCACTCTCACTGCCTGCAAAGCCTGGCGTGTTTTTTCATTTTTGTGTTTTGCATTTTGGGCCCACTCCTGGAAACAGAGGACCTGACTCTTTACTGGCGTTACACGGGACTAAAACTGGTGTCCCAGTAATGGGACTATTCTCAATGCAGCTTTTTCTATTGTAAAGTAAGTGTATGCAGGAAAGCACTCTTAATTTGTCTACCAGCTTCGGTCTTAAAGTGATTGACAGTAACTTTGCACATAGTGTCATGTATCAGAGGGTAGCCGTGTTAGTCTGTACCCACAAAAACAACAAGGAGTCCAGGTGCACCTTAAAGACTAACATTTATTTGGGCATAAGCTTTTCTGGGTAAAAAAACCACTTCAGATGCATGGAGTGAAAATGACAGCTGCAGACATTATATACTGACACATGAAGAGAAGGGAGTTACCTCACAAGTGGAGAACCAGTGTTGACAGGGCCAATTCGATCAGGGTGGATGTGGTCCATTCCCAATAATAGATGAGAGAGTGTCAGTTTCAGGAGAGGCAAAGCTGCTTTTGTAATGAGCCAGCCAGTCCCTGTTCAAGCCCAAATTAATGATGTTAAATAGGCAAATGAATTTTAGTTTTGCTGTTTCTCTTTGAAGTCTGTTTCTGAAGGTTTTTTGTTGAAGGATGGCTACTTTAAAATCTGTTATAGTATGTCCAGGAAGATTGAAGTGTTCACCTACTGGCTTTTGTATGTTACCATTCCTGATGTCTGATTTGTGTCCATCTATTTTTACATGAGGACTGTCCAGTTTGGCTAATGTACATGGCAGAGGGGCATTGCTGGCACATGATGGCATATATCACATTAGTAGACATGCAGGTGAATGAGCCCTTTGTGTGGCTGATGTGGTTGAGTCCTCTGATGTTGCCTACTCTGTCCCCATATCTACTCTGGCAACAAGGTTTGCTACACAGATTGGTTCCTGGGTTAGTGTTTCTGTGGTGTGGTGTCTAGTTGCTGGAGAGTATTTGCTTCAGGGTGGGGAGCTGTCTTTAAGCGAGGAATGGCCTGCCTCCCAAGGTCTGTGAGAATGAGGAATCATTTTCCAGGATAGGTTATAGATCGTTGATGTGTGGGAGTGGTTTTAGCTGCAGGCTGTACATAATGACAAGAGGCTAAAACCTCTCTTGAAGGGGCCACCAGACTCCTTGTTGGTTTTGCACATAGTAAAGACCTGCCTGTATTTGAGTTTTCACTATCATGAAGTACTCACCTGAGCTATTGCTTCTGCTTGAGGAGCTAGAGTTTCTTATATGTTGCTTAATTTGCTCCCTCCATTGTGGAGAAGACTGAATTTCTAGGATTTATTTTATAGTGCAGGGGTCAGCAACCTTTCAGAAGTGGTGTGCCGAGTCTTCATTTATTCACTCTAACTTAAGGTTTTGCGTGCCAGTAATATATTTTAACGTTTTTAGAAGGTCTCTTTCTAGAAGTCTATAATATATAACTAAACTATTGTATGTAAAATAAAAGTTTCAAAATGTTTAAGAGGCTTATTTAAAATGCAGAGGCCACCAGACCGGTGGCCAGGACCGAAGCAGTGAGTGCCACTGAAAATCAGATCACGTGCCACCTTTGGCACCTGTGCCATAGGTTGCCTACCCCTGCTATAGTGCCTTAAGAACTCAAAGGGAGGGCTGAATACTTCTGATAAGCCAGTCATTGTTTCTGCATAATGTAAACATTCATGTGACTTGATGCTGTCAGTGACTGGCCCCTGTGAGAGGGAGCCAGGGTCCAATGCCTCTGTGACTGGTCAACTGACCCCAGTTGGGCTTGAAGGCAACTGAGCCCTAGAGGGAAGGAGACTGGGTGAGTCTGCCTGGGAGGAGTCATTAAGAAAAGGGTAGGTGAGAGTTGCCTGAGAGAGCCAGGAAGAGCAGGTCAGAGCTGCCTGAGGAGAAAAGGAGACTCCCTGAAGAAACAGGAGCAGCAGAGGAGAGCTGGGCTAGAGAGCTTTTGGGAAGACTGAAAGGTGAAGAGTGTTAATAGTGAGGACTGGTCAGAGCTGGGAAACAATGCAGAGTCACAGACAGCAACAAGGGGAAGAACCAGCCTGGTTAGGCAGAGCTGAGAACAAAAGGGTTGATGCTGGAGGGTGGCTCCCAGGAGCCAGGGTAGGAGTTGCAGGCAGGGAAGCCTGGGTGAATGGAACCATGATGGAAGCCTTCCTGCAACAGGCCTGAGTGGATAGCTGTGGGATGCTGATCCCAGAACAAGGGGCTGGTTCTGAAGTGATGCTCCCTGAGCAGGGGTAGGAGTACTGCAAGGAGTTCTCTTGTGGGGGACCTCATTTGGGGCTACCAGAGAAGAGTCACAAAAGGAGTGAATGTGGGAGCTTTTGGGTGGATGGCCTGGAGAGTGGAGTCCTGGAACAAGGGCAGACTGGAGATGGTCTCTGAGGGGGGTGATCAGGAAATAATGTCCCAGGAGGGAACATGGCAAAGCGCTGTGAACTTGTTTGGAAGAAGGGTTTTATCTTGACAGGACTGTTGAACATGTACAGGAATAAATTATGGCTAGAGGTGAATGTGGGTTTTTTATTTTTTTTTTTAAATTCGACTTTGAGGCTGTTCCCTTATCCCTGGACCAAAGGGAAACGGAGGCCACCAGCCTCTATCATGCTACATCCTGCAGGATGGCTCTCGAGGAAGGGCCACCTTATGACAGATGCCTTACTGAATCTGTAAATACAGACAGAAACAATAGCTATATGAAAGATGTGAACTGCTTGCAATCATCTCAGTAGTATGGTATCTTTAAAGTCTTATTAAGACAGCGTTCTTTTACTATTAATGGGTTTAACAGAATGATCTGGCTACTTTGGGATTCTGAGTGAAGTTTGAGCAGAGCTTCCTACAGATTTTCCAACTGGCATGTTCATGGCTTGTGTTTAACAGTCGATGGTCACATGGCTTGGAACAATTGATCTGGAGGAGTGCAGTATGTTCAGAGGGTTTTGGTCAGGTTTTTGTTCTCGGTCCTGTAATGCCTGGTTATAGAAAGACTTTGAGATGACACCAGAATTTGATATTTTTCTCCAGTTCTACTCTTTCATTGTCAGGAGCAGCCTGTGGAACTGTACATTGGTTTTCTAAATGGGTTCATAGTTTCAGCAGGTGGTATTTTGTCCTGTTTGGTATTTATATTGATTGCTTGACCCCAGTCTTCACTCCAGCATGGCTGAATTTTAACTAATTATTCTATCTGGTAGTATTTTTATGCATTTATTATTGGGTCATCTTGTAACTTTTAGTGACTAAGTAGGCTGTGTACTTACTGTACACCATAGTGGTGTACAATATTAGTCCATTCCTCTCCCTGAAATTTGTGCCTACTGTTGGACACTTGAGCATATAGGTGGATAGACATTTTTCCCACTTAGTCTTGTATGTGTTGAAAGGTGCACTCCAAGCAGGCTGTATCTTAAAGCTGTATTATGCACTGAGCTTCATGTCCTACCCTATATATTCACAACAGTAGTCAACTTCAGGCATGAGGTTCAGGGGAGATCTGACAAACAATTAACTGATTCTCTGTTCTGGCAGTTGTCAAGGTCTTGGACCACGTTGAAATCCTCCTTGTAAGACCATATTATATTTGAGAGACTGATGGATTGCTTGCTGGTCTGGAGGGGGTTCAGAAAGACTTCATTGGGAGTTTTGACTAAGTGGTCTGAAAAACTGAACCTATACCTGGGAGTTGGAGACCTGGCACTGTCATATTCTGACACTAATGAAAGCTCCCAGGATCTGGTGCCAGTGTTAGATACTGCTGAAAGGTGTGTGGAACATTCTGTTGACTGCTGGATTGTCTGTGGTTTGGATGGCCCTCCAATGCATTGTGTGGTGGGGGGAGAGCATGAGGTTCTTACATCCATTCTGTGCAAATTAGCATTGTCCAGTGCAAGATTCCAAACAAGACTGCTATGTTCCATGCTGACTTTTTAGCTATGCTCACTGTTTCTAATGCACCATTTTTTCCTTGGGATATGTAAAGGTTAAGTTAAAGACCTGGGAAACACCTGGTGTGCTGACATGGTATTAGGGAATAGAAGCACAGGCAGTTTCTGTGCTTGATAAAGTGCTACCCCTCTCCCTTGTTAAGGATTGATAAATTTCTTATGCAGCTGCAATGCTTGTGGATCTAAAAGACACTTTTGTGTAGAGTGCTGTTATCTTCTCCCCCCACCAGCCTTTATTTCCCAGCTACCTTAAACAAGTTTGGGGTCATGGCCTCTTCCTCCCTCCCTCCCTCCCTCCCTTGTGAATTACTGTGGACTTGTGGCTACAATTACTGCAAAGAAATGTATGTTTGAGGTAAAAAAGTCTGTATAATATACATAATGCTGTAGATAATAAATAGGGGCAGGTATAATCATAGTATGGGCGTTCATATTACTTAAGGGTTTGGGGGGTGTAGTATATAAATGCCTTTATTTACTACTAAAATAAAGTGTCCTGTAACTAATTCAGTGCTTACTCCACAATTCGGTCAAGGGGAACAAGTACCACAATAAAGAAGCCCATCTACTCAATCCGCCTCTGGGTCAACCTGCTCATTCTTCTAACATTTTTTGCCTGTTGAAAGGCATGCTGCAGTGCACAATGGTCATTTCTTAAAAATGGGCCTTTTTTCCATATTTTGTCCCCTCCTCAACATTGAACCACAGATGGGCATGCTATACCCACAGTACATTCCCCCCCGCCCCCCAATATGACATCAGAAAGGAGCAGGGAAGAATAGTGGCTTAAACAAGTAAATGTTCACTAACACTGCAACCTACAAAGGGATACTTCATATCTTGACTCATTTTCTGTGTGCTCCAAAATTTTAAAAGATCACCTTTCAGTGCTTTAATTTTGTAGCCATTAGGTTAAATTACTTCAGCTTTAGGTCATCATATGCCTGACAAAGGTGAAGACCTATTTCTTTTCCTAAAAGGTGAACTATCCAGAGAAGAAGTCGGTTCATATAGCTTAATGATACACTCAAAGTCCTGGTCTACACTGGGTTGGGGGGGGGTCGATCTAAGATACACAAACTTCAGCTATGAGATTTTAGATCGACTGACTGACTTCCTTCCCATCCTCCCAGCACAGGATTGACGGCTGCCGCTCCCCTGTCGACTCCGCTTCCACCTCTTGCAGCGTTGAAGTTTTGGAGTCAATGGGGAGCACGTTTGGGGATTGATTTATCACATCTAGACAAGCTGCGATAAATCGATTCCTGATTGATCACTACCCGCTGATCTGGTGGGTAGTGTAGACATACTCTTAGAAGAATCTTCTGAAAGAGGTACAATTGTTGTCATATAAAAATTCATAGGAAAGTATCTCCGTTCCTACCATATATACTTTGTTTTTTCATAGCTAGCAAGAACCTATTCATCATCATTGACATTTTGTCCAAATTCTTTTTATATGACCAGGGAGAAATTTCTCTTTTGCTTTATTAGGTGCGTCATGGAGGATTTGTCCTTTGTAAAGGGTTTTTTATGCTGCTCTTTTTCCCCCCTCCCCCCAAAGTGCTGTTGTATGGTTCACTGATGCCAGCAATCTACGATGTGTGTAGTTTAGTTTTCTTTGTGTGTTATAGTCTCAATATGTTTCTAAAGATTCTCTTTGTGCTTCCACTTTGAGACCTAATCAGTCATTGATGTATCTGTTCTGTTTAGTCATTTGGTAAGACTTTTTTTTTTAATGGTTATACATACTCATTCTCAATAAACTAGATATTTAGTGTCTAGCATGGATATTGATATTTTTGTTTTCTGTTAACGTGATCTGTATACTACTGCATGTTTAAATCTGGAGGCTTTTTACATTGCACAAATACTAATGATTCTTTCCCATATATTAAAAATAGTAAATGCTCTCTGAATCTATGGATTGTTTCATGTTACACTTTATTAGATGGTTCAAATTCCCTTTTACAAAATCATTTTAATTTTCCTAGTTTATTCATGTGATTCTGTCTCCAAGTGCCAACTGCATTGCAGAGTCAGCAAATGAGCTGGCTACGTTATTAGTTAGCCCTTTCTTCCCTGTTCAGTATTCTATGCAATCCCATTGTGATTTATATGATTGTATTCATTAGTCACATGTAATCACCATACAGTTTTGATTAACAATTTTCAGCCAATGGATAATTCAAACTGTTCACTTTGAATATTCACTACACATGAAGTCTGGTCACTTAACTCCCATGGTGGTGTTTCTCTTCTTTAGTTGGATGAAACTCTTCAAGCAGAAAGACTAGTGAATAGCAAATGCTCTTCCTTTTGCATGAATAGATGTGTTCCAAAAATAGTCGTACAAAACAGACTTTTGTAATCATTTAGGTGAACAAAAATCATGTCTGAATAGTGAATAGAAAGGGGGTTAAAGCATTGTCAAACCAGAGAGCTATTCCGAAAACCATTTTTTTCCAACACTGTTTAGAGCTGAGTATGCACAGTCCATAGTGTGGAATGGATATATTTCTTCTAGTATTTTTATTTAATAGCTCTTTCTTTCTTAGTAAAACATATATATTTGAAGATCGTCAAAGATGAGTGGTGGTCTGTGAAGAGCCAATGCTCCTTTAAATACTTGCATTACTTTATAACAAGAAGGTAGATTTACGCTTTGCGTATTACACTGTCGCCATTATGGAAATTCTGTAACTTGAATATTTGGCTTCTAATAAAATGAACAAAACAGTTAAGATTTTTGTGAAATTCATAGTGACTAAAATATATTTAAAATATTTAAGTCAATTTTTAAAGTATTGGAAAACTTGTCCCAAAAGCCTGCCGTAGACCTGGTGACTAGTCTCCTCATCTGGGACAGTGAGTAGGCAAGAAGTCCTGAATAACCCTAAGGATTTTGCTGGCTAGGGTGAAAATTGTTTCTGATGCTTCACTGGAGTGGTCAAGCAATAATAATCAACCAATCAGCAGAGCAAAAAAAAGAGCTGAGTGGCACAGCCCCCAGCAGCAGGGTGCCCCAGAAGCTGGTATCCAGGACAACAGCCCTGCTCACCTGCTTCCTACAACCAACCATACAAGAAATACTGAAATATTTTAAAAATCTTTATGGATTGATTCAAAGCATTATTACATGTAACCCCCCTTTCCTTTTCAGGTTACTCCTCAGACAACACTCACTTGGATGCCCAGGTGTCTGATGCTGTCAACAGTAAAGGAGATCCCGAGTATCCCAATGGTAGTGATAGATAGGTGGGAAACCTCTAGCCACCCCTTTTCTGGAGTCATTTTACTTATAAAGGAAATTAATTTTGGTGGTGCATCCACCACCAATTTAGAAAATACCATATAAGAGATTGATTTAAAGTGGTTGAGACATTTTAATCTCAATGAGAGGCTTCAGTAAAAACTAAAAAGCCACCATGACTTAACAACCATGTAAAAAAAGCAGTGAGATAAAAAGGCATTTTTAAAAAAGTAGAAGTCAAATCCTAGTGAGGTAAATAGAAAACATAAACACTACCGCATTGAGTGTAAAAATGTAATAAGGAGTTTGAAGAACAGCTAGCTAAAAACTCAAAAGGTAATAACAATGTTTAAGTACATCAGAAGCAGGAAGCCTGCTAAACAACCAGTGGGGCCCCTGGATGATCAACATACAAAAGGATCACTTAAAGATGATAGTCATTGCGGAGAAACTAAATGAATTCTTTGCTTCAATCTTCACGGCTGAGGATGTTAAGGAGATTCCCAAACTTGAGCCATCCATTGTAGGTGACAAATATTAGGAATTGTCATAGATTGAAGTGTCACTAGAGAAGGTTTTGGAATTAATTGATAAACTTAACAGTAACAAGTCACTGGGACCAGATGGCATTCACCCAAGAGTTCCGAAAGAACTCAAATGTAAAATTGCGGAACTATTAACTATGGCTTGTAATCTGTCCTTTGAATCAGCATCAGTACTCAATGAGTGGAAGATAGCTAATGTAACACCAATGTTTAAAAAGTGCTGTAGAGGTGATCCTGGGAATTACAGACCAGTAAATCTAACATCAGTACTGGGCAAATTAGTTGAAACAGTAATAAAGAATAAAACTGTCAGACACATAAGAACATAAATTGTTGGGCAAAAGTCAACATGGTTTCTATAAAGGGAAATCATGTCTTACTAATCTATTGAGTTCTTTGAAGGGGTCAACAAACATGTGGACAAGGGGATGCAATGGACATAGTGTACTTAAATTTCCAGAAAGCAATTGACAAGGTCCTTCACCACAGGCTCTTATGTAAATTAAGCTCTCATGGGATAAGAGGGAAGATCCTTTCATGGATTGAACGGGTTAAAAGTCAGGGAACAAAGGGTAGGAATAAATGGTAAATTTTCAGACTGGAGAGGGATAACTAGTGGTGGTCCCCGAAGGGTCAGACCTAGGACCAATCTTTTCAACTTATTCATAAATGATCTGGGGAAAGGGGTAAACAGTGAGGTGGCAAAGTTTGCAGATGATACTAAACTGCTCAAGACAGTTAAGACCAAAGCAGACTGTGAAGAACTTCAAAAATCTCACAAAACTAAGTGATTGGGCAACAAAATGGCAAATGAAATTTAATGTGGATAAATGTAAAGTAATGCACATGGGGGGGGGGAATAACTGCAACTATACATACAATATGATGGGGGGGGGGGCTAATTTAGCTACAACTAATCAGGAAAGATCTTGGAGTCATCGTGGATAGTTCTCTGAAGACATCCATGCAGTGTGCAGTGGCAGTCAAAAAAGCAAACAGGATGTTGGGAATCATTAAAGAGCGAGAATAAAACAGGGAATATCTTATTGCCCTTATATAAATCCATGGTATGCCCCCATCTTGAATACTGCATACAGATGTGGTCAGGGCTGGCTCCAGACCCCAGCGCGCCAAGCGCGCGCTTGGGGCGGCATTTTGCCAGCAGGATGGCAGCTGGCTCCGGCAGACCTTCCACAGTCATGCCTGCGGGAGGTCCACCGGAGCCGCGGGACCAGCAACCGCCAGAGCACGCCCCGCCGCCCTGCTTGGGGCAGTGGAATTCCTAGAGCCGCCCCTGGATGTGGTGGTCTCATCTCAAAAAAAGATATACTGGCATTAGAAAAGGTTCAGAGAGGGCAACTAAAATAATTAGGGGTTTGGAAACAGGTTCCATATGAGGAGAGATAAAAAACACTAGGACTTTTCAGCTTGGAAAAGAGGAGACTAAGGGGAATATGACAGAGGTATATTAAAATCATGAGAGGTGTGGAATAAGTGAATAAGGAAAAGTTTACTTCCCATAATATAAGAACTAGGGGCCAGCAGGTTTAAAACAAATAAAGTTCTTCACACCGCGCACAGTCAGCTTGTGGAACTCCTTACCTGAGGAGGTTGTGAAGGCTAGGACTATAACAGGGTTTAAAAGAGAACTAGATAACTGCCATGAATTTAAGTCCATGTTTGTCAGAGGGTGGAGATGGATGGCAGGAGAGAGATCACTTGATCATTACCTGTTAGGTTCACTCCCTCTGGGGCACCTGGCATTGGCCACTGTCAACAGGATACTGGGCTGGATGGACCTTTGGTCTGACCCAGTATGGCCATTGTTATGTTCAGTGATGAGCTGCCAAAATCTTAACAACGGGTTCCCTATAAAAAGTTCTGATTTAAGGGATGTGCGACAGCATGTATTTTTTGTACCAATAGGGTTACCATACGTCCATATTTTCCCAGGAGGTGATTAAGAACCGAAAAGCCTGACATGTCCAGGAAAATACAGATGTATTTTAACCCTACCTAAAGTTCTTTTTTAAAAAGATGGGGCTGAACTAGAAATGAGCTCCGTTTCACATGTGTGGGTGGTAATCAGGGACAGTCTCAATTTTTGGGTCTTTTTCTTATATAGGCTCCTATTACCCCTCACCCCCGTCCCGATTTTTCACACTTGCTGTCTGGTCACTCTAGGGTGTGCACATGTGTGGGTCCCAGCTGCTCCCTGCCCCCCCCTCATTAAAGCAGGTGTGCAGGGTTACTGCCCTGGGAACTGCAGGGCACCAGTGGATGTGGGGCTGGCTGCAGATAGGGGCGTGGGGCAGGGCTAGCTGGAGGCAGGGAGTGACACGGGCTGGCTGTGGGCAGGTGATGCAGACAGGCGGGCTGTGGGCGGCTGTGGGCAGGGGCTGGCTGTGGGCAGGGGCTGGCTGCGGGCGGCTGGGGGCAGGAGCTGGCTGTGGGCAGGGGGTGGGGCTGGGGCTGGCTGTGGGCAAGGGCTGGCTGCGGGTAGCTGCGGGCAGGGGCTGGCTGGGGGCAGAGGGTGGCTGGGGGTGGCTGTGGGCAGGGAAGGTGGGGGAGGGGCGCAGATACTCACACGGGGGGGGGGCTGGGAGCAGCAGGACGCAGCCAGGGACTCACGGGGCAGCAGCAGGAGCCCCAGGGCCAGAGGTCCAAAGAGCAGGAGCAGCAACAGGGCCAGGAGGCAGCTCACATGGCTCTCGCAGCACAGCGCAGCGCCCCCCAGCGGCAGGGAGGAGGAATTACAGGCTTCCCAGGCAGAGCCCATCAAAGCTTTCCTCGCAGGGAAGCTAGTTAACAAGTGGTTCTAAAACCACTTCTAAATTTAACAACGGGTTCGTGCGAACTGGTGCGAACCGGCTCCAGCTCACCCCTGGTTATGTTCTTATGAATTGCAGCACTTGGGCTCTTCCCGACCAGAACACTCCCAATTAAGGGCAAAGGCCCTTCTAATAGAGGGTGCCTATATATGTTAAAATTAATGTAGAGATCTTTAAACTCCATCACAGGCCAGGAAATTCCATACAATTAAACTGGTACATTCATTGTTGGTGACCATATTTCATGTGTCATGGATACAGGGCAAACTGTGCTTTGGACCCCTTCAATCCCTTTTGGGTGCACCCTTGGGTGGCAGGCCTGGCTTCATACCCCTCTCTCTGGGTGGATGGTCCAACCACTTTGCAACTGGAGCTGTAGGCTGCAGCTTCCTCTTCACCATGTTAATTCAACAGGCCCATGTGTGTTGTAAGCCCTTTCTCTGGAAACCTGTAACCCGCAAGTTGATTTAAGTGATTCAAAACTAGTGTCTTCAAAGCAAAGCACTATTTTATCCATTTTTTTCCCAAAGGTGCAAAGCATCTAGAGCACAAGATAAAAATAAGGCCCCCGTGCATGGGTATTGTGCCTTACTCTTTCCTTGACTACTTTGGTAAGTTGCCATCAGCTCAGCCATCTCTGGCTGAGAGAAGCAAACTGTCCAGCTTGCATCATGCTCGGTCTCTGTATGTTTGCTTGCCAGACTGGTAGCTTTCACCGTTGCTCCCTGGGCAGGCTCTCTTCACCCAAATCAGCTCCCTTTATAAGTGTGGAGCTGTGTAATGGTTTAGTGATCCTTTTGATCTCTCTCTCTCTCCCTCAGCCTTGGCAAAAGATGTCACCAAGCTTGGGGTCTGAGCTGCTTCTTCATGGCTGCAAACCTAGCTATTGTGTGTGAGATGCTTGTTATTTAAGCCAGTGGTTCTCAAACTATATTGTACTGGTGACCCCTTTCACATAGCAAGCCTCTGAGTGTGACCCCCCCCTCCCCCAGTTAAAAATACTTGTTTATATATTTAACACCATTATAAATGCTGGAAGCAAAGCAGGGTTTGGGGTGGAAGCTGACAGCTCATGACCCCCCCCCCCCATGTAATAACCTTGAAACCCCTTGAGGGGTCCTGACCCCCAATTTGAGAACCCCTGATCCAGGCCATTGTTTTACCTTTCCTGCCTGATACTACCCTATTGGACTGAATTTCATAGGCTACTTGCTGTCAAAAACACAGACATTCATCCTGTTTATAGAAAATACAGACATTTCCTAGTTCATCATACCCTGCCTAAAAATATATAGGGTTGGCCAGTTGGTTACACCTTTAAAAGCTTTAATTCATTCAGTACAACTTCCATCAGTCTTAAAGAAAGACAAGTGGTGTTAGCAATGATTACCTTTACCACTAGCTATTCTACAGCTTACTCTCAAATGGCAGCACAGTCTTGTGCTGCCCCAGCTAAGGTTCCAGTTCTGCAAAGCTATTTCTCAGACCTTCACACCAACACAGAGTCTAAGTGAAGTCAGTGTGACTCTGTGGAAGTAAAGGTCCATTGTTTGGATTGCTTCCCAATACCAGGGCTTAAAACAATTTATGTACTTCATATACCTCAAGGCTGTAGTTGAAATCAAACCTATGGCTTTTTTTTCCTGTTGTGGGAACAAAAAGAATCCGATTTCTCTCTTTATGAGAACTGCAGTGGAACTCAATACTATTAAAAAGACATTTAGGACAAACACACACAAGAGGGGAAAAACTTCTCTTGACTTGTCTTTTAAAAGAGATGGGGAGGGATGGGCCTGTGCCTTCAGGGAAGTCTTTAAACTACTCATACACTGCAAGTGAATTTAATAGGATAGAGCAAAAACTTTTCGACTTGCAGTGGCCTCTATTTTCTTAACAATTCTGATACGAAATAATATAACTTTTTGAATATTGTCATTCATCTTTCCTTGTTTTTTTTTAAAGTGTAATTGAAAATAATGGCTAGCATTTACAGAGCACCTAAAGTTTGTAGCCGGATTACAAGCCTCCACAGGGAACAGTACACCTTAGAGCCAGTTGTCTTTCTGTGATGTGTGAAAAGTGGTAGCCTTTAAGCAGCACACACTATCCCTTCATAACCGTTCAGAATAGAAATAGAAAAAAATCCTTACTACTTCAAACAGCTGTTGAATTTCAGGTAGGCAGAATAAAATTAAAATTAGTGGTGATAACCAAATGGTGACATGGCTACCCTTGGGTCGGGGGGGAATGGCACTGGATTTTCAATAAGCAGACCTCAATTTCACATCTAATCTGAAAAACAACACTTCCAGTGGCATAATGACTCCAATTCTATGATGGGTTATTGTTTTATTACTGTCACACAGTTAGGAGTGTTACCTGTTTTAAATCACTAGCACCACTTCCTACAGCAAGTTCTGACTAGGTTTGATGTTGTGTATGCTATGAGCTCTGAGGTGCTATGGCTGCAGGAAACCCCTACTTTAGGGCAAAGGGTGGAGAAGAGATTCCATAGAAAACAGCAAAATAAAGAGCAGAAAACTGCCTGCAAAGAAATGTTTTTGGGGAGGAGGGTGGATATCCATACCAAACTGTAACAAGTTATGAGTGCTCATGGTTGGGCTAAATGGAGAGTTCTCTAATTCACTACAGAACAGGCACATCATTGCAAGTTATTGATGCTCTGTCCCATGTTCTTCTAACCTGGCCTTGAGCAGCCACCTGCAGAAATGACAAGGTATTTCTATATCTCCACTAGGCTCTAGCTTAACTGGAGTAAGTCTAGTAACTCATTTTACCAAGACTACATAACAGAGGTTGGATTCTGAAAACCTCCAGTTACTGTATCCAAGAGGAGAATGATTATGGGAATTAAACCTATATGTATTGAGCCATCCAGTATCCCAACAGGTTTGTTTTGAACACCTAGTGACTACCTCTGTTATAACCTTCTCACAGGCACCTTCTGGTAGAAACCAGAGTGTTTCAAATAAGTGGTGTACTACAACCTTGTAAATATATGGGCCCTTTACAGTTGCCTCAATACAACCATTTATTTTTTTAAACTATACTAATTGCTTCTAAGCACTTTTTCCATAAAAATCCCATTGATAGCTCTAAGAGACCTGAATACTCTTTCAAATTATATATTTCATCCTTTTGCCTGTAACCCAACATGCAGCCAAGTCCTAATTTCATAGCAACCAAAAAACCTTGTACTATTGCCTGATGCTCTTTGCATCTGCCTCATTCTGTCTCCTATTTATAACAAGGACTACAATTACAGTGCCAGCTCCTGATGTCCTTGCTCAATTTTTACATGGGCAACAATCCCACTAATTTGAGTAGAGGCTATGAAAAAACTGAACTGTATTTCTGCTCTATTCCACGCTGATTAGGCCTCAACTGGAGTATTGTGTCCAGTTCTGGGCGTGACATTTCAGGAAAGATGTGGACAAATTGGAGAGTCCAAAAAGAGCAACAAAAATTAAGGGTCTAGAAAACATGACCTATGAGGGAAGACTGAAAAAATTGGGTTTGTTTAGTCTGAAAAAGAGAGGACTGAGAGGGGACATAAAAGGTTCTTACAAAGAGAAGGGAGAAAAATTCTTAATGTCTGATGGGACAAGAGGCAATGGGTTTAAATTGCAGCAAGGGAGGTCTAGGTTGGCCATTAGGGAAAAACTTCCTAACTGTCAGGGTGGTTAAGCACTGGAATAAATTGTCTAGGGAGGTTGTAGAATCTTCCTCCTTGAAGATTAAGAGCAGGTTAGACAAACGCCTGTCAGAGATGGTCTAGAATCTTAGTCCTGCAATGAGTGCAGGGGACTGGACTAGATGACCTTCCAAGGTCCCTTCCAGTCCTATGGTTGCCCTGTCCCATGTTGGACCCAATGGGAAAGGGCACAGGGATCAGAGAAACTTTCATCTCAAGCTTTCCAAACAAATCATTCCTTAAGCTTTTGAATGTTGAGTATGGAGGTCTGAAACCTCTTATGTTCGTGGATCAAAGGCATGACCGGGGAGGGACCCAGATCTGCAGAGGACTGAGCTGTTTGTATGAATAGCTGCTCCACTGGGCCCTGCTGTCTGGCAGCATGTCTTTTTCAGGAGCTGTGTTGCCATTTACTGAGTACTCCCACAGCCACTCTGCCATGGAAGAGACCCCGGAGCAATTAATGCAGTATCCACTGTATTAAGCCCCTGGCAGAGGTGGTTTTGCATGTAATTCCTGGGGGTGGTGGGGAAGTCTGAGTAAGGATTGTAGGAGGTAGTTCACAAAGAATGGTATAACTCCCATATTTTCATAAGATTATTTTTATCCTTCAACTTGGATTTGTGGATCAAGTTTGGGCTTTATCTTTAAGTTATTTAGAAGTCTATCAGCCATCTTAGGTATGGTAGTCCGATATTCTAAGTCAACCACAATCAGGTTTATTTTTGAGGCTCATACACATATAATCTTCTCAGACTTTCTTTTTGATTAGTTTTATTGGATAACCTTCTTTTGAATTGAATAGCTAACCCTTTCAAAGCCTTTTTCCCCACCCACCAATTAATAACACGCATATCTCCTACTTTCTTAGCATCCCTCTTTCACATTAAAATTGTGATTGCTATTACCTATCAGTGCATGACAATTTCTCAGAGAATCCCTCCTTCCACACCATGTACAGTCCTTCAATTAAATCTCTATCAATGGTAACAGCCTATTTTCTACCTCCATAACAATTAATGTTGCAATGCACATTATTCAAAAAAGGAAAGAATAAAGAGAATGATTTGACTTTTCCCAACACCAACAAACTATATATTATCTATGCATGGAGAGCTAGTGCTTTGGCCGCAGCTGTCTCTAATGCTTTGTTTTCAGCATTCCATTAAAAACGTTTACAAGAGAAGAGTGATTCCATGAACTGTTCAAATAGTTCACCTTCAAAATATATTGAGGCAAAAGGTCTTTTTAGTCTTTTGAATACATCTTGTAAAAAGTTCCTAGGTTTCCTGAATTAAGATGACACTTATTTCACATGAAATCTTTCTAGACCATCTCCTCTCTGAACTGCTAGCCATGTGACTGTAGAAGAATTTTTAAACACATTCCAAGGTGCACTTGGCTATATTTATTAAAAAGCTAAAAAGTTCTCATAATTGTGAATCTGGACCATTACTTCGCCTGTAGAAAAGTCTACTTGGAGCAAAGCCGATAACATAAAAGATAAACCAAGTTGTGGATGTTTTTAAAGGTACGTAATCTGAGCAATCATAATCCTTATGTGACATTACTATTTGGGAATGCCAAATATCTTGCCAAAGTCCTCGAGCACAGAAAAGCAGTGAAAACCTGATATTTCAAATTTAAAAAAAAAAAGGACTCAAGCCTTTTAAAGTGAAAATATTGTGCTTGAGCTTATCTCCTTTATCATTAAAGAGCAGTAAAGCTTCTAATTAGCCATTGCTACATTTTACCTAGCATAATAGACATTTAATTAGGTTTTTCCCTCCTCCATTAAGAAACTTTTTAGTTGCTAATGATGAGTGGGAGTAGTCTGGTTTTATTTTATTAATTTGTAATTCAACTATTAATACTAATAGCAAAACTTCCCCTCCCCCGCCCACCCCCTTCACATTTCTTCATTTGGAAGCAAGTTCTTATGCTGCCAAGAGTCAGTATCCCAGCCCACTTCAGTTGGTAAGACAGCTGCAGTTCAGGTTACATTTGTCAACTGACAACAGGGGTCAGAGTCTGCCAAATCAAAGCCTGCTAACATATCTCTTCTAACTTTTAAGGTGGAAAAGAAAAATATTCCAAGCCTCCAATCCTGCCTTTGGATATGCATAGGTGGGCTAAGATTAGGGTCTATATGGAAATCAGTACAGTGTTTTCTGCAAACTCAGGAAGACAGAGCAAGAAATAACCTGGGGAGGTTCCCCCAATGAATTTCATGATAAATTAACTCTGAAGTCTAATACTGATGGTTACTTTATTAACTATTTAGCTCCTGAATTGGGATCCAGGGGTTTCTACTTCCCTCCACATATAGAAACTGAGGTGATCTTATGGCCCAAAATATTTAGAATGCCTTCTATTTCTAATTCCAGTACTACTTTATGCAGGAGATGCCCACGTGGGTATGTTGGGAAGTCTGCCATTACCAGGAATTTGGATATATGTCTGCACTTGAGAGGGTGATGCTGCCCTGCTAGCAACAAACTTTAAATCTTCTGTTTCCTTAGAAAAATGCCATATTTGTACACTACAACTTTATTGACAAGATCAAAAATCTGGTGCATGTTTTTATAAACATCAGAAGTTCAACCACAAAAGGAAGTGAAGAAATGGTGAAATTTGCTTCTCACTTGATTTAAAGTTAGCTTTTCCAAATCAAACTTACCAATGCACATTTCATAATACAATATAGGCGTGTGTGTGGAGGGGGGAATAATGCTAGTCCTATTGTTATAAAAAGTAATAAAAGGAAGTAGTTCTAGAGAACAAGTTGTGGGAATAGGATCAGTTTGATATTACCAATAAGAAGAAATGGGCTTCAAGACAGGAGAAAATGAATATAATGATAAACAGGTAGAATATTCAGAAGGAGTATAGCTTGGTCTTAATCTTATGTTGGATTGCTGCATCATGGAGGCCTTAACTTATTTTTTTTAAATAGTAAATTCAGCCAGGGAGACCATCAAATCACCTCAGGAAACTGAGGAAAGGGGAGCTTAGGAAGAGTCCCTACATAATTCTATGTCACTCACTGTTATGATTGTTAGATTCAGTTGAAGAAATTATGAAAACTTTGGTAAAACTAGATTTAAATGCCCGATCCTGCTCTCAACAAAGTTAATGGTAAACTTTCATTGATTTAATGGTGAGAAAGATTGGGCTTATAGTTGATAATGTAAAAGGTTACTCTCACAGAGGTAAATTCTTCCTTTGCTTGCCTTCATCATTGGCAAATCACTTATCTCTGTGCCTGGTGCTCTGGAGGAAACACAAGCTCAACTAGAGCTTCTGATTGCCTTGTTAATATAAAATGTGACACCGTCTAGTGGAGAAGAAAGTGTTGCTGTATGCTTCCATCCATGGATCAGAGTAACAAAAGTGTATCAAAACATTATTTCAGAATGCTTGGAACAGCATCCCAATTAGGGTTCATTAGTCTCCCTCTTCATCTTCAACATTAGAAGCATCACCTGTTCCATGCAGCTTTCTTGATATTAATCACCAGTATGTTTTTGGTGTTTTGCTGTATAGTTTCATACTATTCCTGACTGCTGTGAGAATGTACGCTCTTTGGGGCAGCTTGGTATCCAGCCCTTGGTATTCTTTAGGTAGCTTGGTATACAGCCCTTATGTTGTTGGGGAAGAGTATACAAGAAGACTCCTTCTCTTGTGCACCTATGTGGGATCAGGCATGACAGCCCTTTGTGGTCAGGGGATATAAAGACTGCATGGGTCTGGCACCAGCCTTCCAAAAGGAGTGGAAAGGGCTGGGAGAGTGGGGAGGTGTGACCCTCTCCACAGTACATCTAGAACCATGAAATATTGTTACCCTTCTGCATCAAGGGGAGAGCTTTGCTGGGGCTTACTGTGTCAGCTCCCTGGCACCCTAGTCTGTCCATCTCACCAGCAAACTCTTTGAGGCTCTGCCGGTCTTAACCTTGCCTTCCAGGTAACAATCAGTGAACCCTAGTTCCCCAGACCCATCTCTCTGCAGTATCCAGTCCCTCTCACTGGACACTCATAGAAATGTAAGTTCACTGCTTCCAAAGAGCGTACACATGAGCCTGTTAGATTAGCTGCGGACTCTTAGTTTACTTTAATATAACAGCACTGAGATGATTTATAGTAAAACTAAGAATAGGGTTATTAACAAAGAACAGAGATTTATGTGACTCTAAGTAGAGATAACAGAAATAGAAAATGGTTACAAATAAAACAAAATAAAACACGCTTTCTAGTGCCTAAAACTTAATTCTAGCAAGCGTGTGTCTTTGCCTAAAATAGTTTTTCACTGTCATTTCGCAACATTCACTGTCCCCTTTGTCCACAAAGTCATGTATAAATGTTCTCATCTATTCTTTGAAAAGTAAACCCTGACAAAGTTCTCTTTCCCCAGCTGCTCATCCTTTAGGGTGCAGGCACCAACCCCACTGTTCATCTTCTGGCCAGTTTGCTTTCTTGATTGGCTTAATCACTTTGTTTACCTTAGATGCAAGTGTACTTCCCGTTGTCGCTGGCATTACCTTGCAGAATTTACACTGGTGATACAGGCAAAGCAACATTCTTTTGTTTAGGACAAACTTGTTTATGGAGTCTGTCCTCAAAACCTAACCGGTGAGTCACTAGCTTTCAATTGAGACATGACTTGATACTTTGATATTACAATAATACTGAACTTTTTGGCTGCCCTTCACAAGTTTATACTGTAATTTTCTTTTGGTCTTGGGTGCTGACAGCCAGAACACTAAACCAAGTATCAGATTCATTCTACAGTAATGAACAAAATCTTATCCTAAAACATGAACCAGCAATAATTTAAAAGATGCCCCAGAGGGCTCTGTGGATTGATTATACTTTTCCCTTGATATATTTTAGTAGCCCCAGTGACGACTTGTAGATTCCAGTACTGTTTTTATGCAGATGATGCTGTTATGTGCATTAATAGGCCATCTGTCACAGACCTTAAGACTGAAGTATAGTGCGTTTTGAGCTCTGTGCAACTGATTTCCCTTCCCTCCCCCCCAAAAAAATATTAACAACCTGTTCCCTTATCTCTCCTTCCTAATCTGAATTACTGGATGAGTCTTGTGAATTATCCACTGTATGAGCATACTCCTTTTGAAATATATATAGCCAGCCTCTGGACAGATTAATTTTCAACTTGCACCTTTTTTTGATTACTTTATCAGTGACTGTTGCGTTAGATTAGGATTCCTCTAAATTAATTTAAAATGCTGTGCTTGCGAAAGGTACTTGACATTAGTTTCCTATTTTGCATTGCTACAAATTCATTACAGTGATCATATGTACAATGGGACTTTGTTTGAATTTAGGGTAAAATCAACAAGAATGTGCCATAGTTCTGTTAAATTCATTTTCCTCAGATCCCCAAGGAATCTCACAGGGACATATACTTAGACTGAACTGATTGTGCTGAAATGAAAAATTCTTCCTGCATTCACTAACACTTATTCCTAAATGTGTCTTATGGAAACATGCCTACTTATGTCAGAATCTAAAGTCTAGAATCTGACACACTGCATCTTATTGATACTGGTGCACTGAAATAGTCAAAATGCAAATCTAGTCAGATAAAGTCCTGATTAAAAACTCTTATTTCACTGATAGAGGGTGTCATCTTATTTTTTTTCTTTTATAAAGACTTGGATGTACTGAACTGGACATAAAATATTTGCTCAATGGATTTGCTTTTTTTTTACTTTTTTTTTTTTTTTTTACTGCTTATCTTGGGCCTTAACTTTTGAAGTTGTCACTTAAATGAATGCATGAAGATCTCCTTAGGGTTTTTGTCTTTGTTTAAATAAATTGAATCAGATTGATTTAGGATTCCTATTACAATCTGTTAAATTTACCCAGGCTGTTGAGGGATATAATGTTATCAGGGTTTGTTATGAATTCCAAAGGGAAACAAATGAGAACTGCTCAGCGGGTTGCTTTGACCATAATTCATCATTTAGGTAACATCCATAACACAATCACTTTAAAGCAAAAATCTAGATCATGTTTGTTTGAACAATTTACATATTCAATTGATAAATTGCAGGTTTTAAGTTTAAAAAAAACCTCAAAGCAAACTTTAAAAGCTTCCTTTTTTATTAGGGTCCTTATTTTTAGTCTAGAAATTCTCATTAAATAACTATAAAACAAACTTTGACTGCTCAGCTGTGTTTCTAAGATCCTGCCGAGAACTTTATATTGTAGATCTATGGATATTTGTTGTAAGTTTTAGTTATCTACCATTTCATTTTTCCTGTTGTGTTTAACTGGTGTATTGGGAGAGAGGGGTGAGATAGGAGTTAAGTATAAATGAATACCTCTCATTCCCATGAATGTCAGCATTTTTCCCTCCTACTATGCTCTGTGTACATCAGGCCACTTTTAAACACAATTTAACGGATCAAAACATTTTAAAGGGTGCTTCCTTTATAGTGTGGTGAGGGTAACATTCCAAACTGCAGCCAGTGTTGCTGAGTCCAGTAGTTGTCTGCTACCCTTCTTGCCCAACATCCCTCTGCAGCTCTCTGGAACGCCTATGACAAGATAGCATTAACAGTTTGAACTGAGAAAACAGTGATTCAGGTGCACCCTGAACTAAAGGAATTGCAGGCACAGCAAAAACAAAAAAGGTTGTATAGCCTGAACTAATTAAAATGTGCACAAATGGCCTTTGTATGACCAACAAAAAAGGACCTTGGGACATAAGTAAATGTAATAACAAGTGTGCTACAGCAGCAAAGAATCCTGTGGCACCTTATAGACTAACAGATGTTTTGCAGCATGAGCTTTCATGGGTGAATACCCACTTCTTCGGATGCAAGCAGTGGAAATGTCCAGGGGCAGGTGTGTATATATAAGCAAGCAAGAAGCAAGCTAGAGATAATGAGGTTAGATCAATCAGGGAGGATGAGGCCCTGTTCCAGCAGCTGAGGTGTGAAAACCAAGGGAGGAGAAACTGGTTCTGTAATTGGCAAGCCATTCACAGTCTTTGTTTAGTCCTAAACTGATGGTGTTAAATTTGCAGATGATATATACACACCTGCCCCTGGACATTTCCACTGCTTGCATCCGAAGAAGTGGGTATTCACCCATGAAAGCTCATGCTGCAAAACGTCTGTTAGTCTATAAGGTGTCACAGGATTCTTTGCTGCTTCTACAAAACCAGACTAACACGGCTACCCCTCTGATAAGTGTGCTAAAGAGGTAAGAAGCACATAAGTGGATGAATGAAAAATGTCTGGAAAAGACTATAATGAAGGAGCAATTCCAGTGTTGGGAGAGTGCACACAGACACTTTAAATAAAAAGGAAAAATGAATTTCTGGTGGGACAGAGGCAAGCTACCAGTCTTGGGCCTACATGCATATGAGGCTCTTGGTTTCATTAAGAGGATGCATACCACAGAGACAGAAAGACAACATTGTGGATGTAGGGCTCCTCAGCTAGAATATTGTGTCCAGTTCTTGGCAACACATTTCAGGGAAATTTTGGAGACAGTCCAGAGGAGAGCAACAAAAATGTTTAAAGGTCTAGAAAACATGACCTATGAGGGAAGATTGAAAAAATTGGTTTGTTTAGCCTGGAGAAGAGAAGACTGAGCTGGGGCATGGTAACAGTCTTCAAGTACATAAAAGGTTGTTACAAGGAGGAGGGAGCAACATTGTTCTTAACCTCTGATGATAGGACAAGAAGCAATGGGTTTAAATTGCAGCAAGGGTGTTTTCGGTTGGACATTAGGAAAAACGTCCTAACTGTCAGGGTAGTTAAGCACTGGAACCAATTTGCCTAGGGAGGTTGTGGACTCTCAACCACTGGAGGTTTTTAAGAACAGGTTTGACAAAAACCTGTCAGGGAATGGTCTAGCTGTTACCAGGGGCAGCTCTGTTTTTTGCCTCCCCAAGCACGGCAGTCAGGCAGCCTTCGGTGGCATTTCTGTGGGAGGTCCGCCAGTCACACAGATTCGGTGGTGGTTCTGCGGATGATCTGCTGGTCCTGTGCCTTCAGCATACCCGCCGCTGAATTACCGCCGAAACCACAGGACTGGTGGACCTCCCTCAAAAAGCCGTCGAAGGCTGCCTGACTGCCACCCTCACAGCGACCGGCAGGCTGCCCCCCGCAGCTTGCCACCCCCAAGCACACACTTGCTGCGCTGGTCCCTGGAGCCGCCCCTGGCTATTACTTAGTCCTGGCTTGCATGCAGGGGACTGGAGGTCCCTTTGAGTCTTCACTTCTGACTCTGTTACGTTATGCTAGGCACTGTACAAACACATTATGTGAAAGTCCCTGCAGCGATTATCTTAAAATCTTCCTGGCACAGCAAGTAACAAGTGCTTCCTTCCTACCCCAACCTACTTGCCTAGGATGGGGAGAAGTGGCCCTGCAAAGGCAGCTCTCCCTCTTGAACTGCTATGCATCACTGATAGCCAGTGCAGTGCAGCCATTAGCATCAAAGGGACTTGAGCATCCAGTTCCCTTAGACAGCTTGGAAAAGCTCAGTTTTATAGCCTGATTGTGCCATTATTGCACAGCCCTGCAGTAAGGGATAGTACAGAAAAAGCTTTGTCCATGGAATGATTGTGTACAGTGCACCTGATTTTGCTTCTTATTTACACTAGTGTAAATCAGTAGTAATTCAATGTTTAGATTGTAATAAACAGGTGTATGTGATAAGAGAAGCATAGCGGATACTTCCTGGGTTTTGAAGAGGGTGCAACATGCCCACGTGTCAGTAAACATGGCAGAATTTTCCAACTGTCTCCCCTGATGTCAGTAAAATAAACCAAACAGTCCCTGTCTGATACAGGGAACTAAAAAAAAGCCGCCATTCATGTTAATCAGTAGTTAGTAATGTTGGACATTTTTTTAAATACTCAGGTCCAGATAACTTGCACTCAAGAGTTTTAAAAGATATGGCTGAGAAGGTCTCTGGACCACTAATATTACTTTTCAATAAGTTTTTGAACACTTCTGAAGTTCCAGAGGACTGGAAGAAATTTAACATTTTAAAGGAGTAAATGGAACAATCTAGGTAATTTATAGGCTTGTCATCCTGACTTAAATCCTGGGCATAATAATGAAATGGCTGATGCAGGACTCATTCCTTAAAGAATTAAGGAATGGTAATAGGATTAATGCCAC
The DNA here is from genome assembly GCF_020497125.1 of Mauremys mutica. Lineage (NCBI taxonomy): Eukaryota > Metazoa > Chordata > Testudines > Geoemydidae > Mauremys > Mauremys mutica. Next base: position 99,928,246 of record NC_059078.1, read on the forward strand.
TCAACATGGTTTATGGAAAATACATCTTGTAAAACTTTTATGTAAAATGTTAATGATTATAGGTTTGGTTGATAATGGAAATAGTGGTGTTATGATAAACTTAAATGGCTGTAAAGCATTAGACTTGGTATTGCATGAGATTTTGATTAAGAAATTAGAATGACACATTCAAATGGCACACAGTAAATGGATTGAGAGGCTCCATTTAGCAAGTTTTTAAAGTGTAATTGTAAATGGGGAATCCTCATTGAGCAGTTGTATTTCTAGTGGGGTCCTGCCTGGATTGGTTCTTTACCCTAGCCTATTTGACTTTTTATTTTTCCCCACCAATGACCTAGAAGAAAACCTAAAACCATCACTGATAAAGTCTGCAGATAACACAAAGATTGGGGGAGTGGTGAAAAATGAAGAGAACAAGTCATTGATACACAATGGTCTGGATTATTTGATAAGCTGGGCACAAATAAATACATATTTTAATATAGCCTAATGTAAAAATGAAAAACTGCTTGTGTCTAAGGGGTGACAATGCATTTAAATGGGGCCCAATATCAAGTTACACATTGAGGAACAAAAACTGTTGGCTATCCTTACAGGATGGGGGGATGCTATCCCGAGAAACTCTCTCTCTAAAAACAGACTTGAGGGTCATGGTGGATAATCAACTGAACATAAGCTCCCATTATGACATTAACCAAAAGGTCTAATGCAATCCTTGGCTATATATGTATGTATGTATGATGTGGTATGTATGTGGTATGTATGTATGTTGTATGTACACACACACACACACACACACACACACACACACACACACACACACACACACACGAATATTGGGTAGGAGTAGAAAGGTTGTTACTGTGTATGTGATACTGGAGTACTGTCCCCAATTCTGATGTCCACAATTTAAGAAGGATGTTGAAAAACTGGAGAGGTTTCAGAGAAAAGTCTTGAATGATTATAGGGTTAAAGACATGCCTTTATAGTGAAAGACTCCAGTGAGCTTGATTTATTTAGTTTAACAAAGAGAAGGTTGGGGTGACTTGATCAGTCTGCCACTATCGAGACGGGGAACAGACTTTATATGAAAAGATCCAAAGAGATCAAATGGCTAGACTTTGAAGCCAGACAAATTCAGAATAGAAATAAGGCACATTTTTCAGTGAGTGTAATTAGGCATTAGATCAGTTTACCAAGAGTTGTGGTGAATTCTCAATAACTGAGTATTTTTAAATCCAGATGAGATGTTTTGCTGCTTTTATATATTTAAAAAAAGAAAAGCTTTAATGCACAGAGGAGTTAATTTAGGAAAGACCTATCTAGCCTATGTTACGCAGAGGGTCAAACTAGATGATCACAATGGTTTCTTCTGGGATTTATAACATATGAATTATTCTTTTATTGACCAGTAACACTTACCACATTCATCAAAAGTCCTTAAGAACCATATTCCAGATACTTAAGGATCTGCATTACACACATAATCTAAAATATAAACATTAAAGATGACTACTTTTTTAATAGAATGCTAAGTAACCATTCTTGATTTATTAGAAAAATCCCAGATCAAAACATCTTTAAATCTTTCACTTGATCTAATTTTATAGTTTTGTTGTTGCATCTGCTGATGCAAAAGCTTTACTTTGTTTTTTATAAAAATCTAATTTAAGCTAAATAAATGTAAAGAATGTTTGTCTCCAGGATATTCTTGATGGTGCCATTCTGATGATATATTACAACAATCTATTATCACAGCAATTGTTGTCTGATAGTGTACAGTATTAGAACAATAAATCACTGGTATCCTAAAAACTGGCATGTTAAGTTTCTTTTTATTTTTTTATTTTAGAGGGAGGGTGAGTGTGTGAGAGAATGAACTAAAGTTGAGAAGGAAAGAGGAGAACTTTTAATAATGGAGGGAACACTTCAAGATGCTGATGAGTTCATAAGATGCAATGTATATGTATATAGCTTTTTATTACTGTAGGTCACAGTGAAAGGAACAATTAACACAATAACCCACAGATCTGGTAAAGTTCAATACACATCAGTGGCATTAGACGTCAATATGGGGTAGAATTTCACATGTTTAGTTCATAGGCAGCATTTAAATCTTGTTTCCATATATTAAGCACTTATTATTATTACCACAATACATCACAATTTTTTAAATTTAAATGCAACTATTCTAACACCCCTGTGAAGTAGAGAAGTACTATCCCCATTTTACGGTTGGCGAACTGAGATTTTTTTTCCCCCCAAGGTCACTCAGGCAGACAGTGGAAGAGCAAGGATGTGAACCCCTGGTCTCTTCATTTCCTAGGCTAATGCCCTACCCATTAAACCATGCTTCTTTTGAGCGTCTGCTTTTTCTGCATATTGTTGTTGGCAAAAAGAATGTAGGCCTCATTTACAGGATGTCTGCGAAGGACATAGGGATCGTAGTTGATAGCCAGTTGGACAAGAGCTAAGAGGGTTAACATGACCTTTGGATATATAAAAAAGGAAATAATAAATGGTGTTCTATTGAATTAGTTTAACAAAGTGAGACCATCACTGGAATGCTGTGTCCACCTCTGGTGTCTACACTTCATAAGGGATAGTGAAAAATTGGAAAGGGCTCAGAAAAGAGCCAAAAAGAGTGGTTCAAGTCTATAAAACCTGCTTTAAAGTGAGAGAAGCTTAACTTTCTCTTTGATAAACTAAATAGAGTGAGGTGACTTGATCAGTCTATTAGTATCTGCCTCCGATGATCATTTCTGCTGAGAGCTCTTCTATCAACCTGAGATAGACAAAACAAGGTCTAATAATTGAAAGCTAAAGTTAGACAAATTCAGCTTACAATTAAGGTATACACTTTTTTCAGTGAATCATTGGAAAAACTTACCTAGGGATATGGTGGGTTCTCCATCACTTGAAGTCTTTAAATCAAGATTGGATGTTTTCTATACTTTAGCTTGACCAGAAGTAATGGGCTTGATGCAAGAATTGCTGGGTGAAATTCTAAGGTCTATATGATGCAAGTCAGACTAGATAATCAAAATGGATCTTTGGGGTCCATTGTATTAAACATATAACTTGTGTATTATTGTGGGCCAGGACTGTATGTAACCCCTTTGGGGGTGGTGGCAAGGGGAAATGTGAGACCTGGGGGTTCAAAAGACTATATTGAGCAATGTGTCAGACAAGAATGGACTCTTAGAACAAAACATGTGAAGTGGTTTTCCTAGGGATTATCAAGGGGGGAGGGATAGCTCAGTGGTTTGAGCATTGGCCTGCTAAACCCAGAGTTGTGAATTCAATCCTTGAGGGGGCCGCTTAGGGATCTGGGGCAAAAATTGGTCCTGCTAGTGAAGGCAGGGGGCTGGACTTGATGACCTTTCAAGGTTCCTTCCAGTTCTAGGAGATTGGTATATCTCCAATTATTTTTTTTTACATGCAAATTCCTCATCTCTCATTATGCAAAAATCCAGCCCTTTGAAGCTACATGCTGAGATGCATGCCATTGTCTGCTGATCACCTGTTACATGAGGCCAAGATCAAAGGCCCAAGCTGTATAAAGGAAAGACTGAACTATGCATGATTGTTTTGGTTCTGAATCTGAGATCATTGTGAACATGTTATCAAGGGGAAAACCCAGTTGAGGTTGAGACAGGAGCGGCGGTGTTTTCTAGTAAGCTTTTTAGTATACATATAGGTTCTCTTACTGTTTTATAATACGTTTTCTGTGTAATACTTTCACCTTAAGAATAAATGTGCTTGCTTATAAAGATGTGTGGTAGCTTGTAACTGCTGGCAGTTACACTGTTTATAGCCTTCGGGGAGAGAACAAAGTGGAAATGATGTCCTATTTATGCAGACTGGCTTGCTGGGGATATTACAGCATAGGTGAGGAACTGTGCAGACTGGGGAAAAACCCTGGTCAGGAGAGACAGACACACACACAGGTCTCTACCCAAAAGAGGTGACAGCTGAGGAGCTGGGACCACACAGAGTGGTGCCCTTGAGGGACCACGGAATGGGACTACAGGTACAATTGCCCTAAACAGTGACGGGTTCCTTCTGGCCTTACAAATAATAGGCTACGTCTACACTACCCGCCGTATCGGCGGGTAGCGATCGATTTTTCAGGGATCGATATATCGCGTCTCATCTAGACGCGATATATCGATCCCCGAACGCGCTTCTATCGATTCCGGAACTCCACCGCCGCGAACGGCGGTGGCGGCGTCGACATGGAGAGCCCCGGACATCGATCCCGCGCCGTGAGGACGGATAAGTTATCGATATAAGATACTTCGACTTCAGCTACGTTATTCACATAGCTGAAGTTGCGTATCTTATATCGATTTTTCCCCTTAGTGTAGACCAGCCCATAGATTCATGGATTTTTGTTACTGGAGCCCCTAGAGGACATGATTAGGTTTGGCGCTTCATCATGCTAGGTACTGTGTACACACACAATGAAAGCATTGTCCCTACCCCGACAAACTTGCAGTCTAAGTGATGATTAATGACCAGGTGCCATGAATTCAGTTAAATATTGTAGGGGGGCTCATGCATGTCTGAAATTTTAGCAAACCACTTATCTGTGGAGACAGATGTGATGAGTGTTCTAGTCTGTAGCTCTGACAGTTCCATCTGCAAGGAGGGGTAGTTGTAGCAGGCATCTGAATTGCCTAGATCAGAGTGATTTAAAAAAAAAACTCTCTCTCTCTCTCTCTCGAGTATAGGAGCTCCTGTCAGTGCAACACTGAACTGTTTCTTTTTGCATTCAGGTTAATTGTAGAATGTTCTCCCTTAATAGGACTGGTAGGTTTGATGTTTCCTGAATTGTTTACTCAGAACTATTTTTTCCTCAGCTTGGAAGCTCGCATACAAATTTAAAAATTAGGCTAACACCAGGCATGCCAATATAGCCAGCAAATTCTGTAGCCACCTCCATCATGCAGCTCTGCTAATATTATACTCTGGCTCTAGGGCATCCCTAATATTCAAGTAATTGACTCTGATGAATAGCGACTATGAAATCAGTTGCGTGATAGTTTTGTTATATACACAAATGGAAGCTGGGATGAGGTCACAAAACTCATTTTTCCTCTTGATTCCAAACATGATTGATCCCAGGTTTCCAGAGGTAAAAGGAGAATGCACCTTGAATGTCCACCATGACACCTATCTTTCTATCCCTAATCAGACCTACACTTGTTCCATACCACAACATGTGAACAAAGCTTGTCTTATTGTTACATGCTTACTGAAAATAACAAGGACATTTAACTAATTTACATTTGAAAACAAGCAGTCGTGTTTTCATAATGCTGATTCTGAAATAGTTTAACTTATCATATAAATCACAATGATGAGTCCTTTGGCAGTAGTGTGAATCTGCTTAATGTGTTCTATGGTTTCTCAGGTGAACTAAAGATGATTCGTTTCAGTTCCTTAAATACCATCTCTGTAATATGCAAATAAAAACACCATTAGGTGACTGCAACTACTCTTCTTTAATAAATAGTGATGCTGTTTTATGGTTTCTATAGCATAAAGAAACAGTACAGTTCGCCAATGATGAAATCCACCCACTGCAAAAGATTTATGCTCCATTTAAATCCCATTTGAGTCCCATTTCGAATGTGTGGAGAATGAGGGAGTTGCATATTGGTTTTGTTTTATAAATATTGTAACCTTGAGGGGCTTATCAGTTTGATATTAAACTGCTTGCCTGCGAGGAGTTAAATCAAAAGAGGCTGTTAAAGGAAAACAGATGCCAAAGACAGAATCATGGAACTGGAAGGGACCTTGAGAGGTCATCTAGTCCAGTCCCCTGCATGCATGGCAGGGCTAAGTATTATTTACACCATTCCTGACCGGTGTTTGTCTAACCTGCTCTTAAAAATCTCCAGTGATGGAGACTCCACAACCTCCCTAGGCAATTTATTCCAGTCCTTAACCATCCTGACAGTTTTTTTTTCTAATGTCCAACCTAAACCTCCCTTGCTGCAACTTAAGCCCATTGCTTCTTGTCCTATCCTCAGAGGTTAAGAGAAACTGTTACAAGAAGGAGGAAGAAAAACTTTTACATACTTGAAAACTGTTTTCATGCCCCCCTCCGTCTTCTCTTTTCCAGACTAAATAAACCCACTTTTTTCAGTCTTTCCTCATAGGTCATGTTTTCTAGACCTTTCATCATTTTTGTCACTCTTCTCTGGACTTTCTCCAATTTGTCCACATTCTTCCTGAAATGTGGCACCCAGAACTGGACACAATACTCCAGTTGAGGCCTAATCTGCATAGAGTAGAGCAGAAGAATTACTTCTTGTGTCTTGCTTACAACACTCCTGCTAATACATCCCAGAATGATTTTGTTTGTTTGTTTGTTTTTTTTGCAACGGTGTTACACTATTGACTCATATTTAGCTTGTGGTCCACTATGACCCCAAGATCCCTTTCTGCAGTACTCCTTCCCAGGCAGTCATTGCCCATTTTGTATGTGTGCAGGTGATTGCTCCTTCCTAAGTGGAGTACTTTGCATTTCTCCTTATTGAATTTCATCCTATTTACTTCAGTTCATTTCTCTAGTTTGTCCAGATCATTTTGAATTTTAATCCTTTCATCCAAAGCACTTGCAACCCCTGCCAGCTTGGTGGTATCCTCAAACTTTATAAGCGTACTCTATATGCCATTATCTAAATCACTGATGAAGATATTGGACAGAACCAGACCCAAAACTGATCCCTGCGGGAACCCACTCATTATGCCCTTCCAGCATGACTGTGAACCACTGAAAACTACTCTCTGGGAATGGTGTTTTCCAACCAATTTTACACTCACCTTATACTAGCTCCATCTAGCTTGCATTTCCCTAGTTTATGAGAAGGTCATGTGAGACCATATCAAAAGCTTTACTAAACTCAAGATATACTATATCTACCCCTGTCCACAAGGCTTGTTACCCTATCAAAGAAAGCTGTCAGGTTGGTTTGACACTATTTGTTCTTGACAAATCTATGCTGGCTGTTACTTATTGCCTTATCTTCTAGATGTTTGCAAATTGCTTGGTTATTTTCTCATTATCTTTCTGGGTACAGAAGTTTAAGCTGACTGGTCTGTAATTCCCTGGGTTGTCCTTACTTCCCTTTTTTATAGGTTGGCACTATATTTGTCCCTTTTCCAGTCTTCTGGAATCTCTCCCATCTTCCATGACTTTCAAAGATGATTGCTAATGGCTCTGATATCTCCTCAGTCAGCTCGTTGAGTATCCTAGGATGCATTTAATCAGGCCCTGGTCACTTGAAACATCTAATTTGTCTACGTAATTTTTAACTTGTTCTTTCCCTATTTTAGCCTCTTCCGAACCTACCTCCATTTTCACTGGCATTCACTGTTGGATGTCCAATCACCACCAACCTTCTTGGAGAAAACCAAAATTCAAGTCATTAAGCACCTCTGTCATTTTCACATTTTCTGTTTTTCCCCCCCCCCGCCTCATTCAGTGATGGGCATACCCCATCCTTGGTCTTCCTCTTGCTTCTAATGTATTTGTAGAATGTGTTGTGGTTACCCTTTATGTCTCTAGCTAGTTTGACCTGGTTTTGTGCCTTGGCACATCTGGATAGAGAGCTTAAAGATAACAATGGCTGGGCCTTCAATTGGGAAGAAGTTACCTGGATGGCTCCTGCAGTGCTGGCTAGAAAGCCTAGGATCAAAGGGAATTCTAAAGCTTAAAGATTCTGCATATGGGTGTCAGTAAGAAGCTGAGAGCTGAGCATGCTGGAGGCTAGGTGGGCTGAGGGGAGCTTACAAATGCTTGCAAGGAAAAGTTAAAATTTAGGTGGGTAGGGCTTTGTTGTATTAGCCCTTTGCTCTGTGTGCTACATACCTCTAGGTAAAGCACTAAATAACGGGATCTTTTTTTTAAGATGCTGTTGCTGTGTCATTTCACAAAAGGAAATTCTTACAGGTGCCAAACCCAGTTGAGCTGGTCACATTAACATGGTTAGGAAATGGGGTGCTGCCACCCAGGATCCCTATGTTTCCACCCAGACTGAGGTACAAGAAGTCAGATGTACTCATGAAGAGCAAGGGGTCTCGTCTTAGATGTGGCGTACCCTGTAACCATGACACGGGGTGAAACAATGCATAAGCTTTGTGCCATCCCTCTGTAAACACCCCAAATTTGTCTCCATTATTTAAATTTTGTCCAAATGAAATTTCTGAAGATAATTGGTGCTCATAGCCCCCCGTCAGGTGGAGAAGGTATGTTATCCCTACTTACTGATGGGGAACTGAGTCAGATTAAAACATTTCCACAAGGTCTCTCAGTCTATGGCAAACTAGGAACTGAAATCTGGTCTCCTATATCCCAAGCCTTACTCACAGGAACACCCTTCTTCTCTCACCTGGCACAATAAAAAGTCCTGGGAATAAGAATAATTTAAGAAGAAAGAAATCACTAACTCTGACTGGATCTACTCATACATTGACCTAGTATCATCATCTTACAGCTATTGTAAAAAGAAAAATGCAGTAGGTACAGTTTGAATTTTAAATACAATACAAACTGCACTGACGAGCAGTTTTTCTGCTCCAGTATAAAAGGAATCTTGAGTTTCATTGTAACTGGCATTATCAAAGATATATTCTCTATTATGGAAAAATAGCTTTTTCATTCACTTACAGAAATTAGAGCTGGAAAAGACCTATTAGGTCACCATCTTCCTGTCAGTGCAGAAGGTTTCCGTTTATTTGCAACCTCAGGCATATTTTCCTTATTACAAAGATGCATGTATGCCATGTAATTATCTCATTCTAACCCCCTAGGCTTCTATCAGTGGTTCTGACAGTTACATCTACCAATGTTAAGGATAATAACTGGGGCTAAGTTGATTGTCAGATTAGAAATCCTTTAAAGGGTTCTGACAACATTAACCTTAGGGGCACTAGGTTTTTGTGCTAATGGAATATTAGAAAAAAAAATGTGGAGTCCTGTTGGCCTGATTGCATTCAAATTTAGCCCTGATGTCAGTGAATTTTCACATAATGTCCCTAGCTACAAAACTACTGTATGAACTGGTAAAAGCTGGAAAAAGCAGGTTTTAACTTAACAGGTGTGCAAAATATTCATTGTTGTTTTTCTTCAGATTGAACTTTGACTTTTCGAAAAGTTTGAGTTTAAATATTCTAAAATGGCTCAAATTTTGTAAAATGTTCAACATTTAGTGCAAAATATTTGTCACTATCTGGAAGCTTGTGAAAAAGCCATTTTAACATGAAAACTCGTACTTTAAGAAGAGCCTGCAGGAGAAGGAGGAGGAAGACACTCCCCTCCCCCTGAAAGAGTCGTATGATCTTTCATATCGGGATTGAACACAGGATTGGGATCCATGAGGGCTGAGTTCTATTCCAATATTTGATGCTAACTGACCTTTTTAATACTTTTCACTTATTTTTCATAAAGCTTTTGATTTCTTCAGAGAATGGCTAGTGGTACCCTCCACCACTAAGGCAGTTCTCTAGGCTGCTTCTTTATTTGCTGTTTTTCGGTATAAAAGCCAGCAAAATACACCATACTCTCCCAGTCGAGTGAGCAGGCTATCTGCCTATTCCCCTAGTCTGCATCCAAGTAATCAAAATGCTTCACCTGGTCCCACTGGCTGATCTTAGCATTACTGGAGAAGTGTGTGTGTGTGTGCGTGCGCTATTTGCAGATGACAAAATGTAGGAAGACATGGAAGGCCTGTTGTGAGGAAGAAAAGTTTAGTTTGACCAAGTTTTGAGATTTGTTATGAGATGGTCACACAGATCTAATTACAGGAAAGCTTGCAGACAGTTGTCAGATCTCACGAGTTTTCTCACTGAAAATAAATGGGAGACTCAGAATCCTATAGATTTTCCTGTAAGTCTCTAATGCGGTCATCAATATAAATCAAATGTGTTTATGATAAATTCCAAATCCCAGTTATAGTTATCTACACTCAGTCACTGATTAGTTATAACGTTCCTTTTTCACATACTATTTAATAGCAATACAGCATCAATAAACTGAGAGTAGGGAAATACTGTAAATGTCATAAATTGGGAGGTACAACTGGCTTCTGTGTGTCTGTACATGTATCTATATAATTATATACATACATTTATATGTGTGCCTATATATGATTTTTGTGCCACTTTCATTTTGGTGTCTTAATTTGTAGTACATCTATTTTTAAATACAAGGGCTATTGATTAATCACAGTTAACTCACCGGATTAACTCAGAAAAATTAATCATGATTAGAAACATTAATTGCAATTAATCAGTTTTAATCACACTGTTAAATGCTAGAATACCAGTTGAAATGTATTAAATATTGTTGGATGTTTTTCTACATTTTCAAATATATTGATTTCAATTATTTATGTGCCAGATGCACTAAGATTCATATGTCCCTTCATGCTTCAACCAAAGGACGTGTCCATGCTTGATGACGGGTTCTGCTCGATAACAATCCAAAACAGTGCGGACCGGTGCATGTTCATTTTCATCATCTGCCATCAGCAGAAGCTTGATTTTCTTTTTTGGTGGTTCTGGTTCTAGAGTTTCTGTATTGGAGCATTGCTCTTTTAAGACTTCTGAAAGCATGTGCCACACCTCGTCCCCTCAGATTTTGGAAGGCACTTCAGATTCTTAAATCTTGGGTTGAGTGCTGTAGCTATCTTTAGAAATCTCACATTGGTACCTTCTTTCCATTTTGTTAAATCTGCAGCTAAAGTATTCTTAAAATGAACAACGTGCTGATTTATCATCCCAGACTTCTATAACATGCAATGTATGGCAGAATGTGGGTAAAATAGAGCAAGACATATGCAATTCTCCCCCAAGGAGTTCAATCACAAATTTAATGAATGCACTATTTTTTAAATGAGTCATCAGCATGGAAGTATGTCCTCTGGACTGGTGGCTGAAGCATGAAGGGGCATATAAATGTTAGGCATATGTGGCACATAGATACCTTGCAATGCTGGCTACAAAAGTCCCTTGTGAATGCCTGTTCTCACTTTCTGGTGACATTGTAAATAAAAAGTGGGCAACGTTATCTCCTGTAAAATGTAAACAATCGTGTTTGTCTCAGCGATTGGCCGAATAAGAAGTAGGACTGAGTGGACTTATAGGCTCCAAAGTTTTGCATTGTTTTGTTTTTGAGTGCAGTTATGTAACAAATAATCTGCATTTGTAAATTGCACTTTCACGATAAAGAGATTGCACTACAGTACTTGTATGAGGTGAATTGAAAAATACTACTGTATTTCTTATCATTTTTACAGTGCAAATATTTAATCTAAAATATAAAGTGAGCAGTGTACACTTTGTATTCTGGGTTGTAATTGAAATCAATATATTTGAAAATGTAGAAAACATCCCAAAATATTTAAATAAATGGTGTTCTATTACTGTTTAACAGTGTGATTAATCGTGATTAACTTTCATCACTGGGCAGCCTCTGTGTGTGTGTGTGTGTGTGTGTGTGTGTATATACATATAAAATGCTGCTTGCTAAAACAGCTAGGGATAGTAAACCTCATGAGTGAAGTTTTGCAGATCTTTTGAAGTGCCAGTGCAGAGTCCATCCATAGCTCAGTTGCATGGCCACACTCTATACCACAAAATCCTACAACAGTACTATGTGAGGTTGAAGAAAGGGGGAGAGTAGGAAGCTCTGTGTTTATAGAAATGCTATATCTACCCAACCATGCCTTCACCCTTCATACCAGGAGTAGAGTTGAGACTTTTCCTCCCCAACATGCAAATCCCACTGCCACCAGTAGGAGAGAACTGGGGAATAGTGGCAGGAAAGGTGGCCCAGTATTTTTCTGCTTTTTTTTTCTTCCAGCCTTTCCCATATGGCATGTGAATCAAATAGCACTGAAATTCGTAGGCATGTTGTTAAAGTGGGTTTGAAATTAGGCAAACTTGTCAGTCCATCCCTCCGTGCTACATACAATCCCAGGGTTAGGTAAGCAAACATTGGCATAATGTCCTGGATTTTCAGGTCTTTAAAACAAGATTTTTTTTCTTCTTTCACTATAAAACAGCATCCATATTAAATCCTTTGCTCAGGCTCCCAACCAATGCATTTACAACCGGTACACTTGGTAATTAACTTGGAGGAAAGTTTACTTACACACCCAGATAGCTGAAGCTCTGAATTTGCTGCAGTCTAATTTAGTCCATGATAGTAACAGTAATATGAGAGACCATGAAAACATATACTTAGTTTTGAACTTATGACTCTAAGAACTGGATGTGGTTTTAGCTGTAAATATGAAGGCTTCCACAACTTGTCACTCAAAAGTCTCACTAACTATATTTTCTAATGTACGCTACTAACCCATTTAAAGCAAATAAGAAGGATCAACTTTAACACTGTCTGCTAATGTGTGGACAGCAACAAATATTTCCATTGTGACTTTATAGTATATTCAAATTCCTCCTCTACACAAGCTGTTTTGCTCTCTAAATAAAAGGGTTTGATGCTTGGTGAGGATGTGGCACTGGTGGATACGTCTATCTTCCCATTCACTCTGCCGTCAAGATTTGTCTTCTCATTGCTTCTGACCCACTAAGATATAAACACAATAAGAACCATATACTGCTGACCACTTAGTTAAAAGACCAGGCTAGTAAGGTGTTCAGTGGAAGCATTGCTTAAATAAATTGTAGGTTTAATAATTGATAGGTTTATAATGGTTATGATTATAAAAAACATTTCATAGGGAAACAACACTTAAGTATTGAAACTCTAATTCATAAAGCAGGAACAACATAATCATTTTCTAATTTACCTGGGTCGCATGTAGCTATCATCCTTCTCCTTTAATTACTCAATGTATTTTCTAGGAGACCGAGTTACAAAACCATTTTTGTAACAGCATTTCTTATGTTTTGCTGAAATTGTTACAAAAAGACTGGTGAAAAAGACACAGCATAGAAATATGATCATAAATTATTCTCTAAGCTTTATTACCCTTTGTATGATTTCTCTGGGTTCCAAAGAGATTAAACAATACTGTTTAAAAAATCAACTCGGATTTTCAAGTTCGCAAAGGCCTGAGTTGGATTAGAAGAGGTAGATTATATGATGAGGTCAGATGAAGGCAATCTGATACATGTAATGAAATGAGGCCTGGATAAAATGCAGAACATTACTCTTTGTGGAGACCTGTACTACCAGGCAAGATCATCTGCAGTTGATAGAGTTCTTTATGGAAGGATCTTATCAGGTTACGTATACACTTTTTAGCATTAAAGCAAAAGTGGATGATATACTTCTGCTTTTGACTGTCCTTACTCAAAAATGGTTATATTTATTCAAAGTGCCTTTAAAAAAAGGGAAAAAAAGAGAACCTTGGGAACTACAGACCGGTGAGCCTCACTTCAGTCCCCGGCAAAATCATGGAGCAGGTACTCAGGGAATACATTTTGAAGCACTTGGAGGAGAGCAAGTAATGCCTGACCAACCTGATTGCCTTCTATGAGATAACTGGCTCTGTGGATATGTGGAAAGCAGTGGATGTGATATATCTTGACTTTAGCAAAGCTTTTGATATGGTCTCCCACAGTATTCTTGGGGCATATGACTTATGAGGAGAGGCTGAGAGAACTGGGGTTATTTAGTCTGCAGAAGAGAAGAGTGAGGGGGGATTTGATAGCAGGCTTCAACTACCTGAAGGGGGGTTCCATAAAGGATGGAGCTAGGCTGTTCTCAGTGGTGGCAGATGACAGAACAAGAAGCAATGGTCTCAAGTTGCAGTGGGGGAGGTCTAGGTTGGATATTAGGAAACACTATTTCACTAGGAGGGTGGTGAAACACTGGAATGGGTTACCTAGGGAGGTGGTGGAATCTCTATCCTTAAAGGCTTTTAAGGCCCAGCTTGGGAAAAAACCTTGACTGAGATGATTTAGTTGGTGTTAGTCCTGCTTTGAGCAGGGGATTAGACTGATGACCTCCTGAGGTCTCTTCCAACCCTAATATTCTATGATTTTATTTTATGATTCTAAGCCCTGGGCTACACTATGAGTTTAGGTCGAATTTAGGAACATTAGATTGATTTAACCCTGCACCTATCCTCACAACGAAGCTATTTTTGTTTGACTTAAAGGGCTCTTAAAATCTATTTCTGTACTCCTCCCCGACGAGGGGATTAGCGCTGAAATTGACCTTGCTGGGTCGAATTTGGGGTAGTGTGGATGAAATTTGATGATATTGGCCTCTGGCAGCTATCCCAGAGTGCTCCATTGTGACTGCTCTGGACAGCACTTCAACTCAGATGCACTGGCCAGGTAGACAGGAAAAGCCCCGCGAACTTTGAATTTCATTTCCTGTTTGACCAGCGTGGTGAGCTCATCAGCACAGGTGACCATGCAGTCCCAGAATCGCAAAAGAGCTCCACCATGGACCAAATGGGAGATACTGGATCTGATCTCTGTATAGGGAGAGGAATCCATGCTATCAGAACTCCGTTCCAAAAGACAAAATGCCCAAATATTTGAAAAAATCTCCAAGGGCATGAAGGACAGAGGCTATAACAGGGACACACAGCCATGCCGCGTGAAACTTAAGGAGCTCAGGCAAGCCTACCAAAGAGGCAAACAGTTGCACCAGGTCAGAGCCCCAGACATGCTGCTATGATGAGCTGCATGCCATTCTAGGGAGTGCCCCTACAACTACCCCACCCCTGTGCGTGGACTCCGTCAATAGATTCTCTCACAACAGGGATGCAGATTTTGGGGACAAGGGAGAGGAGGAGAAGGAGGAGATTGAAAGCGCACAGCAAGCAAGTGGAGAGACTGTTTTCCCTGACAGCCAGGAACTGTTTATTACCCTGGAGCCAGTACCCTCCCAACCCACCCACGGCGGGCTCCCAGACCTTGAAGGCAGAGAAGAGACCTCTGGTGAATGTACCTTTGTAAATATAATACATGGTTTAAAAGCAAGTGTGTTTAATGATTGATTTTGCCCTGAAGATTTGGGATGCATTTGCGGCCAGTACAGCTACTGGAAAAGTCTGTAAACATGTATGGGGATGGAATGGAAAATCCTCCAGGGACATCTCAATGAAGCTCTCCTGGATGTACTCCCAAAGCCTTTGCGAAATGTTTCTGGGGAAAGCAGCCTTATTTGGTCCTCCATGGACACTTGACCATGCCAGGGCCAGTAGCATGTAGTCATTGCATAACGCAGCGTATGGTCCCGGTGTTTGCTGGCATTCAAGCAACATCCATTCTTTATATCTCTTTGTTATCCTCAGGAGAGTGGTGATATTCATGGTCACCTGGTTGAAATAGGGGAATTTTATTAAGGGGACATTCAGAGGTGGCCGTTCCTGCTGGGCTGTTTGCCTGTGGCTGAACAGAAATCATCCCCTCTGTTAGCCATGTGGTGGGGGGAGGGGTGAAGCGATCATCCCAGAGATTTGTGTGTGGGGGGGGGGAGGGTTTAGCTGGGTTTGTGCTGCACACTAACCTGAAAACCACAGCCCCTCCTTTTAAATGGCCAACCCAACAGGTGCTTGGATGGGAAATGAGGGCGCTGCTGTTTGAAACCATTCCCACATGTTACGAAGGTTAAAGCAGCCAAGACTGTGGCTTACCATGTCTGCCTGCAAACTGAATTCTGTTGCCTGCTGGCCCTGCATGTGTGATCTCACACCAAACTGGCAGGCCCTCAATATAAGAGGCTATGTAATGTTAACAGCTTGATTCACCGTGAAAGAGTCTACCCATTGTTCTCTAAAATGTCTTTCTAAATACTACTCTCCCTTTTTTCCTCCTGAAGCTGCAAATGTTTCAGCACTCCCCCTATCATCTCCATCCCAGAGGCTAGTGAAGAGTAGAAGGCAAAAAACCACATTTGCAATGAAATGTTCTCTGAGCTCATGCAGTCCTCCCACACTGAAAGAGCCCAGCAGAATGTGTGGAGGCAGACAATGTCAGAGTGCAGGAAAGCACAAAATGAATGGGAGGACAGCTGGTGGGAGCAAGAGAGGTGGCGGGATCAAGATGATAGGTGACATCAGAGTGATGAGGTGGCAGGAAACAGTGCTGAGGCTACTGGAGGATCAAACTGATATGCTCCAGCATATGGTTGAGCTGCAGGAAAGGCAGCAGAAGCACAGACTGCCGCTGTAGCCCCTGTGTAACCAACCGCCCTCCTCTCCAGTTCCATAGCCGCCTCACCCAGACACCCAAGAACACGGTGGGGGGTCTCCGGGCACCCAACCACTCCACCCCAGAGGACTGCCCAAGCAACAGTATTCATTAAGTTTTGAAGTGCAGTGTAGCCTTGTCCTTCCCTCCTCCCCCACCCATCCTGGGCTACCTTGGCAGTTATCCCCCCATTTGTCTGATGAATTAATAAAGAATGCATGAATGTGAAGCAACAATGACTTTATTGCCTCTGCAAGTGGTGATCAAAGGGGGAGGGGAGGGAAGTTTGCTTACAGGGAAGTAGAGTGAACCAAGGGGGCGAGTTTTCATCAAGGAGAAACAAACGGAACTTTCACACCATAGCCTGGCGAGTCATGAAACTGGTTTTCAAAGCTTCTCTGATGTGCAGCGTGCCCTGCTGTGCTCTTCTAACTGCCCTGGTGTCTGGCTGCGCGTAATCAGCGGCCAGACAATTTGCCTCAACCTCCCACCCCACCGTAAACATCTCCCCCTTACTCTCACAGATATTGTGGAGCATGCAGCATGCAGTAATAATGATGGGAATATTGGTTTCACTGAGGTCTAACCGAGTCAGTAAACTGCACCAGCGCTTTTAAACATCCAAATGCACATTCTACCACCATTCTGCACTTGCTCAGCCTATAGTTGAACAGCTCCTGACTACTGTCCAGGCTGCCTGTGTACGGCTTCATGAGCCATGGCATTAAGGGGTAGGCTGGGTCCCCTAAGGATAACAATAGGCATTTCAACATCTACAAGGGTTATTTTCTGGATTGGGAAGTAAGTCACTTGCTGCAGCTGTTCACACAGACCAGAGTTCCTAAAGATGTGGGCATCATGTATGTTTCCTGGCCATCCCACCTTGATGTTGGTGAAACGTCCCTTGTGATCCACCAGTGTTTACAGCACCATTGAAAAGTACCCCTTGCAGTTTATGTACTGGCTGCCTTGGTGGTCTGGTCCCAAGATAGGGATATGGATTCCGTCTATCGCCCCACCACAGTTAGGGAATCCCATTGCAGCAAAGCCATCCACTATGAGCTGCACATTTCCCAGAGTCACTACCCTTGATAGCAGCAGCTCAGTGATCATGTTGGTTACTTGGATCACAGCAGGCCCTACAGTACATTTGCCCACTCCAAATTAATTCCCGACTGACCAGTAGCTGTCTGGCATTGCAAGCTTTCCCAGGGCTATCGCCACTTGCTTGTGAACTGTGAGGGCTGCTCTCATCTTGGTATTCTTTCGCTTCAGGGCAGGGGAAAGCAAGTCACAAAGTTCCATGAAAGTGCCCTTATGCATGCAAAAGTTTTGGAGCCACTGGGAATCATCCCAGACCCGCAACACTGTGCGGTCTCATCAGTCTGTGCTTGTTTCCCAGGCCCAGAATCAGCTTACCAGGGCATGAACCTGCCCCATTGCCACCATGATGTCCAAATTGCCAGGGCCCGTGCTTTGAGAGAAGTCTGTGTCCATGTCCTCATCACTCTCGTCACCGTGCTGCTGTTGCCTCCTTGCCTGCTTTTGAAGTTTCTGGTGCTGCATATACTGCAGGATTATGCATTTGGTGCTTACAGTGCTCATAACTGCCGCAGTGATCTGAGTAGGCTCCATGCTTTCTGTGGTATGGCATCTGCAGGAGAGCAGAGTGGCAGTGGAAGCGGTCATTCGATGATGATGGTTTGCAGCCCTACTGCACTGTCTGCTGCCAGCAGTATCCAGGACACAACAGCTGAGCGGGCTGCACACTTGCCATGGTATGGCATCTTCATGGGGAAAAAGGTGTGAAACGATTGTCCTCCTTAAACAGTTCCACACAAGGACTGATGAAAGGCCACTGTGAACATGAAAGACAAGAAGTATAAGGTACAACTATAAAATGCATATATAACTTTCACAGATGCCAATGCATGTTGAACATATGTATCTAAGAGCAATTTTTTCCCCAAAGCATAGACAGGGGTGGGCGGGTGTGTGTGGGTGTGTGTGTGGTTTTTTGTTTTGTTTTACAGAGAACCATATTTAAGTAGGGGGAAAAGACAGATCCGTGTTGCAAATTACAATATTAAAATGCTATGATGAGTGAATTGAATGAGAGACATTAACAAACATAATGAAGGCTAAAGGTGAAATTCTAATCAACAGGTAAAATAAAGTGAGGAGAAAACACAAACTCCATAACAGAATGGATGGAGCTACAGGTATAAATGAGAACATGCTGAAATATACCTTGACTAGAGTAATTATTTATAATTCCCTTTTTAATGAAATGCTAGGTAATTCTCTACTAAAAATGTCATCTATATTAACTAGCGCAACCTTTTTATATTCCTGCAGTAATTTCCCTGAATTTATTATCAGATATTGATGTTGCTAAATTATAAATATTAGAATCAAATGCCTTATGATAGAAGGCTTAGAAAATAAACAATTATTGCCAGCAAAAATTCTTGCCTTGTGAACATGAAATATAATGAATATGACTATCCATATTCAAATGTAGGGTAGCTTAATGAAATAAGCCTATATTGTATTCTTTCTGAAGGGAAAGTGAGTAAAGCACTTATATTAAATTCTAGATACATTGCAGTTCTTTATGGTGATCCAACATGGCTGTTATGTCACTGTCATATAATGAACTATATTTTCCACACCTGCTTTGTTTGTATGCTTAATGTTCATACAAACAATGCTGTATTGCCTAATAAAATTAACTTACTCATTTAGTACATTGTTCTATTGATCTGCCTATTTAGAAAATGCAGTGGAGTTCTACCATCAATCACATGGTGTGAAATCATAGTTCTGAGCTCCCACTGCATAAAGCCCTTAATCTCAATAGACTAAGTAAAACAACGTGGTGCATTATTCACAGTAAATATTCCACAATCCTTCACCATATTGATCTACTCTTACAAAATACTTAGGCCCAAATTTGTAAAGGTATTTTTGGCGTTGCTGTGCTCAGTGTTGCAGTGCTTAACTGATTTAGGAGCCTAAATCTAATTTTCAGAAGAGATTTAGCCCATTGATCTTGGGACAGATCCTCACCTCATATAAATTGGTGTCACTCCATTTACTTCAGTGGAGTAATGCCAGTTTACACCAGGTGAGAATCTCAACCCACTAAAACTTGTTTTGATCTATTTGTGGTAACATCAAACATAGAAGAAAGAAGTCCAGCATTACTAATCATGGAAGAAACTGAATTAATGAAACCTCTATAAACTTTCTAGGACTTCAGATGTTTTTCCAAGGTAGTTTAATGTACCCATATATATTTTTAATGAATTTAAAATTTAATTGATAACTGTTCTTAGGAAATATGTCAAAACAGAGAAGTACATTTTTAAATAAGTTGAAGCCTGTGCTAAAATTATCTGCTACATTTCTGGATATCTGGCACCTAGACAAACCTGCATTGTATTAATGGCCTCAGCAACCTATGAAGACAATTAGTGTTATGAAACCCAGTGTAAGGGAAGTCTTCATCCTTTCCATCCCACCCCCATGTAATGTGTGCGCGAGACCAATTTCATGGCAGAAAATTGCATTATCAAAAGAAACTAAATCAAAAGGGAAGTCCCAGAGATAATTTAATATTCAAATTGAGTAGTAAACAAGGTGCTCCTGGCCCTTCAATAAATGGCATCAACAATGAAGAAGCACGTGGATGCCTATTTTGCCTGATGTGAGATGCATCAAAAGTATATAATTTGGCATAAAGGAATCCAAGGACAGCTTCTCCTGTGGGGATGACCCTAAGTTTTTATGGTTAAATGTATTTAGTCAATACGTGCAAATTACTGTAATGCAGTATTTGTAACAATCCAGATTTATGGAACAATCCCTTCAATTGAGGTCTTTTATTTGTTAAATTCTTATTAGTTGCAAACTACCATGTAAGGTTAGTAACAGGATCCCAAAGATGCTAGAGCTGGCTTACTAACACTGCTGGTGGTAGAGCTAAATTAATCCTTGCCAGGAAGATCCCAGAAGGCGACTCTTCACACACCATAATAATGCTTGTAAAGTGTAATTTATTCAAACATCTTAAACATCAAGCAGAGTGCAAGGTAATGTTTCAGTAGGAGTCAGCTTTTGTCAAACCACTAGTGAAAAAGAATTTTGAATCCTATTCATCATTCAATTTACGTTTGAAATGCCTGAATAAATTGCACTTTAGGTTCTTCATTTCAGTATGCAAACTCCCTTCTTCTGGGAATCTGACATGAACAAACCTAGACCAGGGTCTATGAAGTCTCTTAATTTCAGGTACATTGTTTTTGAAACTAGATTGCCTGAGAAGGAAAAAATCCTTTTCAGTATAAAATACTATTAAAAAAAAAAAAAGCAACTAAAACCAAAATTCATGAACAAGAATGAAATTCAAGTTGTGAGATGAGTGCACTAGATGAAGAAAGACAGTTCCTTTTCCAAAGAGTTTACAACCTAAGAATTAAGAACCACTTTTTCCTCCTCTCTTCTCATAAACCGATGTCTTCACCTATTGCTCACAGCTGCACGATTAAGAAATACTAGTGCATTTACAGGGAGACTCTTCTTATGCTTAAATATTTTTAATTGAGTGATTTGGATTTTTTTATTCTTAAGACACAAGTCCACATGTGATGCTTTGAGGATTCACCCAGACCAATAAGGGGTTTGGTAACCACATGCTGCTGCCTAGTAACCCTGGATGCCTCAGTTCTGTGCAGCTTTGGCTCAGCGCCCTGACACTAGCAGCATGCTCACAGTACAGTAGTCTCACCCTTGCTTCCAACAGCCAAATTACTCCTTGCAGATGACCCCAACAACCCTTCTCATCGCAAGGCTCCCCAAAACCATCTCCCCTGCAGGGTCCTGTCATACTGGACACAGAAGTCACACCACCTTTGCTGCCTCCAAACAGCCAATACACACAACGGCTTGTTAGCAAAGCTGGGGTTATATGCTTCAATACACAGCACTGAACTGTTGCAGTAAAACCAAGAATAAGTTTATTAACAAAGAAGAGAGATAAGTGGCAATAGGTAAGAATGAGAGATACAGGTATGGTTACAAGTAAAACAAAGCAAATCTCCCTTTCTAGGGACTAATACTAAATGTCAGCAAGTTACAAGCTTTGTCTAAGCAGGTTTCTCACCTATAGTCAATCTCCAGCTACTCTTGCCTCTATGGCCCAGAGGGTCTACTTTTCATGAACTCAAAGGCTGCTGCTCCCCTTAGTCTCCTAAGTGATGGATGACTCATGTCTCTTTGCCCTCTTTATATTACCCCAAAGTTCACTGTTTCTGTTTCAAGAGCCAGGAAGGCTTCATGCTGACTCCATCCCCCGTCGTGATCGTTAAATAGTAATTTCCCCCATGTGCTAGTTTGATGGCTTTGTTTACTTTATATAAATGAACACTTTTTTCATTGTCCTCTGCAGTCCAGCCGGTCAGACAATAAACATTCCTGGGTGTAGGGCAGGATGGGCTTGATGCGCTGCTGACTAAAGCAGGGCTGGTGCAACCTATTAGGTGACCTAGGTGGTCGCCTAGGGAGCTAGGATTTGGGGGGCAGCATTTTCTTCAGCAGTGATCGCGGCGGCCGGATCTTCGGCCGCCTCAGTCGCCGCCGGCATTTAGGCGGAGGGAGCTGGGGCAAGGGGGTGCGGGGAGGGCTGCCTGCAGCAAGTAAGGGGGGGGGCAGCACTCAGGGGAACTCCCCGCCCCAGCTCACCCCTGCTCTGCCTCCTCCCCGAGCACGCCGTAGCTGCTTCACTTCTTCCGCCTCCCAGGCTTGCAGCACCTCAGCTGATTGGCACCGCAAGCCTGGGAGGCGGGAGAAGTGAAGCAGCGATGGCGTGCTCGGGGTGGAGGCGGAGCAGGGGTGAGCTGGGGCATGGGGGGGTGCCTCAGGGCGGAGGGAGGGTGGGGAGCTGCCCCGGGGGGGGCGCCTCAGGGCAGAGTGGGGGGAGCTGCCGCAGGGGAGGGGTGCCTCAGGATGGGGGCACGGGGATGGGGGAGGGCGCAAGGTGGAAGTTTCACCTAGGGCGTGAAACATCCTTGCACTGGCCCTGGACTAAAGACATTTAAGAACCTAAGAATGGCCATACTGAGTCAGAGCAATGGTCCATCTAGTCCATTTCCTGTCTTCCAATAGTGACCAGTGCCAGATGCATCAGAGGCAGTGAACAGAGGGCAATTCAGTGAGTGATCCATCCCCTGACATCCAGTCCCAGCTTCTAGCAGCCCAAGGTTTAGGGACACCCAGAGAATGGGTTACATTTTGACTAAGAGCCAATAGCCTCCATTAATTTATCTTTGGGTCAAGCTCATACCTGATGTGTAAAATGGTGCAAATTAGATGTCTTTACACCACCTTACAATATCTTACACGCAAGACTCATTTTGTCCTACTTACAGACACTGCTGAGATGTATGGGAGTCAAAGTTGGTGTAATGTGTGCAGCTGAACTAGAAGGCTTAAATTGGGGTACCCTCACCTTACTTTAACTTACATTTTGCTAACTAAACCGGTTTAGACTCCCTTGCATGTGTGCACACGCACACCTTGGTAAATGCGAGTAAGAAGGTCTACGGGAGCCTGAGAGTATAAAGGATCCTATGTTTATAAAAGGAATTCAGGCTTGCATCTCCTTACACATCTCTTGTGAATTTACACTATTTATTTCCAATCACTCAATGACAGTGAGTAATTTTCCAACTGAGATGGGGGGGAAAAAGCCCTCAACACTGGAGGAACTGTTGTTTCAAAGTAAAATCACATTTATGCTGTTTATAATCTACATATTATAGTATCTTGTCATTCTTCTACCTCTCTGGATATCAGATATGTGCAGTTATGTCAAGGAATATAGAAAATAGGTCTTTTAAAAACCTTTTGGGAATAACATGCAATTAACTTTTTTTTATTCAAATAACCGAAAAATCTTATGGTTCAAACAATTGGGATCAAAGTAAATGTAACAATTCCAAAGCAAGGTACAAAAGCAATTTGTCTACAGAAGGTATCAGTATGTCTTTTGTAGTAAAAAAAGCCAGAGTTTATTATAATTAAATTTAAGAACAAAATCTCTACTGATCAAAACGAAATAATCATTAATAGCTTAATTTTGTATGGGTGCCTGGTTGCCTTGTGGCTATATCTTATAGTAATACAGTTGTGGCTGAAAATGAAATAGTAATTCACAGTTCATCCAAAAATATTTAAAACCTGACATCTTGATTTTAAAACTTTCTTTCTAGAGAAACTGATAATGATCCCCTAAAAGCTTGGTTTAGGGCTTGAAACACCCTCTTCCTGGCTTTATTGAGCCCTATAGTTTTTTGTTTTTTTTAAGTCTATTACATTTTATGATTTCTTAACTCAGCATCCAGAATTGCTTCAAGAAATGATAAACTGCAACACTAAAATGACAGTTATATATTCAGAAGGGTAGGCCTGCTAAATGTCTTTTTGGCTTCTTTTTCTATTTGCATGTCTAATGTACAGATTTTTGACATGTGCCTTACCATGGTATCTGTACCCAAATTTACTTAGGACAAAGTTTTAAAGTATGCTAACAATGCAAAATGTACTCTTGACTTTCATATAGGCTAGATTCTGATCTCAGTTACAAAAATGTAAATCCGGAGAAATGCTATTAAAGCCAACTGCATTGATTTGTGGCTTATGTGAACTAAGTTGGCGGTCTTGGTCCATCTGCAAATGGGAAATAATATATACCATTAAAATCATCTTTACTGGCACCATTCTAGTCTGTCTCCACAGAGAAACTAAACATTGACTGGGTATTCCCCTCCTAGTATAATCTCCTTTTAAGGACTCAATCCAACACTGATAGTAGTCAATGGAAAGATCACACTGACTTCAGTAGACATTGGATTGGGTCCTAAATCAGTAGTAACCCTTTTAACTAACCACACAATCTGTTAGATAGGGTCTGTGTTTCACACAAGGACTTTGATTCTTTCTGAGTCACAAAGCTGCCAGAAAATTTCAAACTTCTTTTGTACAGCAACTACTGAAGCTGCTGAACCCATCTGGTGCAGATTGTGTGATTGCTTCACCTTCATCTCCTTTGTGTGTATTTTGAGGTGAAGTGAGGTTTCACCATCAGAAAGAAAGGAAAAGAGAAGGATTAATGAATTCCCAAAGGTCTGTTTTTTTCTTAGAAATGTTATTTTGGATTCATGCAGGGCTGTCCCCAGCTATTTTGGTGCAGCCCCAGGCCTCCGTGGGGGGACTGGGTGGGGCCACGCCCCAGGCCTCCACAGGATGGGGGTGCTGGCCACTTCCTGTGGGAAGTGGAGTGACCTGGCCCCAGCCTGCTCTGTTCCCCTGGCTCCCAGGCTTGAAGGGAGGGGGGAACCACCCCCCAGCACCAGGGCCGCCCAGAGGGGGGGGCAAGTGGGGCAATTTGCCCCAGGCCCCGAGCCCCACAGGGGCCCCCACAAGAGTTTTTCGGGGCCCCTGGAGCGGGGTCCCTCACTCGCTCCGGGGGGCCCGGAAAACTCTTGCGGGGCCGGGTGCAGGAGCTTCTTCGCTCCCAGTCTTCGCCGGCGGGGGGGGGGGTTCCTTCCGCCCCGGAGCGGAAGGACCCCCCGCCAGTGAATTACCGCCGAAGACGGAGCGGGACCCACCGCCGAAGTTCAGCTCGGTCTTCGGCAGTAATTCAGCGGCGGGGGGCCCTTCCGTTCCGGGACCCGCTGCTGAAGTGCCCCGAAGACCCGCGGCGGGGCCCCCCCGCCGCCGAATTACTGCCGAAGACCGGGCTGCGCTTCGGCGGTGGGTCCCGCTTCGGTGGTAATTCAGCGGCGGGGGGGCCCCGCCGCGGGTCTTCGGGCACTTCGGCGGTGGGTCCCGGAACGGAAGGGCCCCCCGCCGCCGAAGACCCCGGGCCCCCGGAATCCTCTGGGCGGCCCTGCCCAGCACTCACCAGTGGCATGACTGGGAGCCAGGGGAATGGAGCAGGCTGGAGCCGGGTCGTTCTACTTACCGGTTAGTGCAGGCCTGACTGCTTCTGGAGTCCTCAGGGGACGGGGGGGGAGGCAGGAAGAGGCAGGGCTGTGGTGGGGAAGGGACAGGGCGGAGCTGGGGCGGGGGCTGAAGCAGCATGTAGCTGCGTTGGGCACCAGGAAATTTGGGGCCCCAAATTTCCTGGTGCCCTATGCAGCTGCGTACTTTGTGTATGGGTAAGGACGGCCCTGGATTTATGGATCTGTGACATGACTAGTCACATAAGTGAGAGACTGTGCATGCAGACCCAGGGCCGGTGCAAGGATGTTTCGTGCCCTAGGTGAAACTTCCACCTCCCGCCCTACTCCCCCGCACTCCCGCCCTGAGGCACCCCTCCCCGCCCCAGCTCACCCCTGCTCCGTCTCCACCCCGAGCACGCCATCGCTGCTTCACTTCTCCCGCCTCCCAGGCTTGCGGCGCCAATCAGCTTAGGCACCGCAAGCCTGGGAGGCGGGAGAAGTGAAGCAGCCACGGCGTGCTTGGGGAGGAGGCGGGGCAGGGATGAGCTGGGGCGGGGAGTTCCCCTGCGTGTCGTCTTCCCCCCCTTTACTTGCTGCAGGCGTCCCTCCCCGTGCCCCCCTGCACCAGCTCCCTCCACCTAAATGCTGCCAGCGACCAGGGCGGCCGAAGATCCGGTCGCTGCCAAAGAAAATGGTGCCCCCCAAATGCTAGCACCCTAGGCGACCGCCTAGGTCGCCTAAATGGTTGCACCAGCTCTGCGCAGACCATAGGTAAAACACTACAATTGTACATGGATATGTTTGTTGTTTTTGTGAGACACAATGAAAAGACACTTGCCAGCTTTGACCCAGAGTAATTAGCATGCATATTTTAATACTTTTGAAATAGAAAGGAATGCTAACTTATATGAAAAATATAAAGCAGACCAAATACTACTCTGAAGTGTTAAAATATGTTTCTAAAAGTTTTCCAGATGTCATGTGACAAAGTGCTGTAACATGGTAAAAAAGTGACCCACTTTAAATTTTGATCTTGCAAAGCTTGAATAACTCAAAGAAAATGTCTTAAAGCATAAAATTTGCCATGTTTATCATTGCAAGGGACTTTTGTTCAACTCTGTATATTCATCTTGCTTTGTCAAACATATTTTTTCTTAATAGAATCAACTCTGTTGCCTTAGCAATCCACTCTCTATACAGTGAAAGTCTCTCAACTTCCACTGAATTTCTGCAGAGTCAGCCAAACATCCTTTCTCCCTCCTGCCACTGAGTCTATTCAGTTTATATAAACGCATGCATCATGCACATTCTTATTTATCAGGTCTCAATTATTGTGATATATGTAAATATTTAGGGAAAAAGCCTGTTTTGCTGTTTTCCTGGGGAAGGGCACATCAATTTTGTGACCTAAAAAAAGGTAGAAATATTGACAGGAAATAAAATGAAAGGCACTATAAGAAATGCAAACTAAACTTCTGAAGAAAATTAATCCAAAATGCAGATGCTCAAGCAGAGGAAGGTGGTGGGAAGGCTGTTATACTCAAAAGGTTCTGCGAAAGGACACCTAATAAACAGCAGATTAGATATGAACTTGCAATGTGTTATGTTGGCAAAATATGTGGTTGGTTTTCTCTTTTGGGGCAGGGCTTATGCAGAGGCAAAACATCACAGGCCATGGAGGCAAATAGTCCTCCTTCACTGGTGAGACCACTCCAACTGGTAGAACCCTGCACAGGGTTCCAGGTACCCAGTATCAGAAAGGTGTCAACTTATACAGAGAACTCAGTAAATGTAACAGGGCAGATTTCTGCATTGGCAGGGAATGAATAAACTGGTGTCTCCTCACTCTACTTCTTATGGGGTTTGATTTCTTGTTTGTTACTGTCATACAATAATTTGTGAAGGGCCACATTCTCCAGGCTTGCTGAGCTACGGGGCGAGGGTGGGAGAGACACAGTCCAAAGATGTCTTTTTAGCCTGGACCAGTCCACATGAGATCCACTTCCTGGACGCTACAGTATAGAAAAGTGATGATCACATAAACACCATCCTATACCGGAAACCTACTGACTGCTATACTTACCTACATGCCTCCAGCTTCCACCCAGGACATATCACACGATCCACTGTCTACAGCCAAGCCCTAAGGGTATGTCTACACTACAAGACTATTTCGAATCAACTTAATTCGAATTTGTGGAATCGACCTTATGAAGTCGAAGTTGTGTATCCACACTAAATACACTAATTCGGCTGTGTGAGTCCACAGTAACGGGGCCAGTGTCGACTTTTGAAGCGGTGCACTGTGGGAAGCTATCCCACAGTTCCCGCACTCCCCGCTGCCCATTGGAATTCTGGGATTTCCCCCCAATGCATGCTGGGGGGAAAAATGTGTCGAGGGTGGTTTTGGGTAACTGTCATCATTGAACCATCAATCACGCCCTCTCTCCCTCCCCGAAAGCGCCTGCGGGCAATCTGTTCGTGCACTTTTCTGCTCAGTGACAGCGTGGGCGCCACAGCACTGCGAGCACGGAGCCCGCTGCAGTTATGGCCGTTGTCAACTCCTCGCACCTTATTGTCCACCTCTTCCACAGTCAGCTGCTGAGAAATAGGGCTACTTTTCAATGGTGCTGCGAGCACTGGTGGACCATGGGGGACGTTTTACCAACATCAACGTCGGGTGGCCAGGCAAAGTTCATGACGCGCGTGTTTTCAGGAACTCTGCTCTGTTTAGACGCCTGCAGGAAGTTAGTTTCTTCCCAGACCACAAAATAACTCTTGGGGATGTGCAGATGCCTATAGTGATCGTCGGGGACCCAGCCTACCCGCTAATGCCCTGGCTCGTGAAGCCTTATGCAGGCGCTTTGCACAGCGACAAGGAACTCTTCAAGTACCAGCGAGCAGTGGGCAGCGTGACCTGTGACTGTTCAGTTTCTTTACAGAGAAGCTGAACCTGCCCCTGTTTCTTTACCAAGTTACTGTTGACTAGCATCTGCAGTTACATACCCCGTCCACCCCACTTCCAACACACGTTTAAAAATAAAATACATGTTCCACTGTAACTTTACAAAGGTTTCTTTATTGATGACTTTGCGTTACAGGGTTGAAACTGGGACGCGGACTGTGCTGGGTAGGGTGTGCAGTGATGTAAAGACCGCCTCTAAACTTGAGGAATGACAGGCTCCTGCTCCCAGAGCGGTCTGCAGTGCCGGACTGGTTGTTTCAATGGAGCCTGCCATCCCTCCTTTTTGGGACTCTGTGTGCGGGGGCTTTGTGGCCTTTTTTCGGGGGAGGACGGATACAGATTCCTCTGCTGCGTGGCTCTGTGGTCCAGGACAGGGACCGTTGCATGAGATCTGTAACCCCCCTCCCCCGCTACAAAGTCACGAACCCCCCCACCCACACAGAACCTGCAAACCACCTCCCATACCGACCAGGGTGCCTACTGACTGCACTGTGTGTGACCTGCTGATCCTGCCCCTGTGTCTGTACCCTGGTAAAGGTGATTGTCCTGTCCAATTAACAACCCCCTTCCCCACCCCACCCCCTTCAAACACAGTCTCCTCTAAAAGAACATGACGGAAACAGTAATTAACAGAAACGTATTTTTTATTATCAACTAGACAGTTAGGGGATGAAACTAGGATGGGGGCTTGGGTGAGGCGGGAAGGAAAGGACTTCTCAAAATTTAGGATATGAGAGCTTTTGGGTACTTGAGCACTCTGCTGGGGTGCAGTGACAGTTTTCACGGCCCCTGGTGCCCCTCCTTCTGGTTATTTTGGGTGAGGGGAGTATGGGACTTTGTGGCGGGGGAGGGCGGTTGCGGATACACTGCAGGGGGGCTCTGTCCTCCTGCCTGCGGTCCTGCAGAACATGCACAAGGTGCCGGAGCATGTCCGTTTGCTCTCTCATTAGTCCAAGCAGCGTTTGAGTCGCCTGCTTGTCTTCCTCACGCCACCTCTCCTCCCGTTCGCTGTGTGAGTGCTGGTACAGAGAGAGGGTCTCCCTCCACTGGCTCTGCTGGTCCGCCTCGTCTCGGGAGCAGCCCATAAGTTCAGCGAACATCTCGTCCTGTGTCTTTTTCTTTCGCCGCCTAATCTTTGCCAGCCTCTGTGAGGGGGATGCTGTGGCAGGTCTGGAGACAGTCGAAGCTGTGTGATGGGAAAAAGGGAGTGAATTCCTTGCAAAGATACATTTTTGCGAACAATGAACACAGTCTAGTCTGTGTCTGTGAACAAGAGCATGCACAGCACCTATCTCGTGCGCACTCCTGCTGCAGGCAATCCGGAAAGCATAAACTCTGCCCCTGTTCCACCCCATCGCAGTGTCCCCCGACCCTTGGAATTCCGGGTTGAGATCCCAGTGGCTGATGGTGCAAATTTCATTGTCGCGGGTGGTTCTAGGTACATGTAGTCACTCATTCCTTCCTCCGGGAAAACAACACCAGACAATCATTTCGAGCCCGTTTTCCCTGGATTGCCCTGGCAGACGCCATAGCGTGGCAACCATGGAGCCTGTTTTGCCTCTTGTCACTGTCACCGTATGTGTACTAGATGCCGCGGACTGAGGCGATTCAGCAGCGCTACACAGCAGCATTCATTTGCTTTTGCATGACAGCACAGATGGTTATCAGCCATATTGTACCATCTACCATGCCATTGTAAATTGGTAAGGTGATGATGGTTACCAGCCGTATTGCATTATACCTTCTGCTGCTGTCATAGGTGCCCCTGGCCGAGATCAGCCGGGGGCGCAAAAGACAAAACTGGGAATGACTCCCCGAGTCAATCCCTCTTTTATGGTATCTAAAAATAGAATAATTCCTGCATAGAAGATGGGGCTAGTGTAGTAGATATCCAGTGTTTCAGAGAACCAGAGAGCACAGCCGATCCGTGTCAGATTATGCAGGAATGATGAGCTGCATGGCATTCACAGGGGGTGCTCCTGCAACAACCCCACCTGTTGCTTCCCTCCTCCCCCAGCCTTCCCGGGCTACCGTTGCAGTGTCCCCTGATTTGTGTGCTAAAGTAATAAAGAATGCAGGAATAAGAAACAGTGACTTGTAACTGAAATGAAATGATGGGAAGGCAGCCTCCAGCTGCTATGATTATCCAGACAGGACATTAAGCAGTGTGGTGGGAGAGGAAAACAGCATCCTGCTGCTATGACAGTCCAGGCAGTACAGAATCTTTTCTTTACACATGAAGGGCGGGGGCTGATGGAGCTCAGCCCCCTGTTGCTATGATGAAGACGGTTAGCAGGCCGTCTACTTATGGGCTGATGATGAGGACGGGTACCAGTCGTATTGCACTACACCATCTACAGCAAGGCTGATGATGATGACGACGGATATCAGTCTTATTGCACCATCAGCCACCCATGAGGCGGAGGGGGAAAAGGATGCTACAGTACAGTGCCGCAGCATCGCGTCTACCAGCAGCATTCAGTACACATAGGGTGACATTTAAAAGAGTCAAGAGATGATTTTTTTGTGGGATGGGGGTACATTGACGAGCTATGCCCTGAACCGCCACGGACAATGTGTTTGACCATACAGGTATTGGGAGATCAGCCAAGAATGCAAATGCTTTTCGGAGACTGCAGGAACTGTGGGATACCTTGCGTCCTCAGTCCCCCCTCCCTCCATGAGCGTCCATTTGATTCTTTGGCTTTCCGTTACGCTTGTCACGCAGCAGCGTGCTGAGTCTCTGCTACGCCGTCTGTCCGGAGATTTTTTAAACATACTTTGGACCAGGCGTAACATTGCAGTAATTCCCCTAATTAGATGCAGGAGTCGCCGAGCGAGATCACCCTGAGGAGGGTCACTGAAGGAGATAGAGAGCGCATGCTGCATGAAAGCCAGAACAAACCAGGGCCCTATGCAGCTGTGCTCGGGGATGCAATACTCCCTGAGTACCTCATGAAAGCCTGGCGCGGAAAAGTGTGCTACCACAGAGCACCCAATAAGGCAGCTCTCCCCAGGAGCCTCCTGCGGAGGCTTTTCAATTACCTCCAGGAGAGCTTCGTGGAGATCTCCCAGGAGGATTTCTATTCTATCCCCATATATGTAGAGACCTCCTTTTCACATACTTCAGCTTCCTGTTATATTAAGAATGAAAGTTTACATGTTTAAAGCACTTACCGACTGCTCCTTCCCCTGATTCAGGGTCCGGGTTAACGGCCGGGGAGTGTTGGTAGGGGATCTCCGTGACGGTGATGAAGAGATCCTGGCTATCAGGGAAACCAGCGTTGTAAGCGCTGTCGCCTGCCTCGTCCTCCACAAACCCTTCCTCATCTTCCCCGTCCGTGAACATCACCGAGGAACTGTCCGTCGACACTGTCCCATTGTCAGAGTCCATGGTCACTGGTGGGGCAGTGGTGGCAGGCTCCGTAGCGTCCGTTTGCCGCTTTGATTTTTTGGTAGCCTTGTCTGGGGTCCTTGATTTTCACACGGAACTGCATTGCATCCCGGCTGTATCCTCTGTCTCTCATGGCTTTGGAGACCTTCTCGTAGGTCTTTGCATTCCGTTTTTTGGAGCGCAGCTCCGAAAGCACAGACTCCTCGCCCCACACACCGATCAGATCCAAGACTTCCCGGTCAGTCTATGCTGGGTCCCTCTTTCTATTCAGAGATTACATGAACTCCTCTGCTGGAGAGTTCTGCATTGCTGCCGGTGCTGCTGAGCTCACCCCGATGTCCAACCACGAAATGAGATTCAAACTGTCCAAACAGGAAAAGGAATTCAAATTTTCCCGGGACTTTTCCTGTGTGGCTGGTCAGAGCATCCAAGCTCGGACTGCTGTCCAGAGCATCAACAGAGTGGTGCACTGTGGGATAGCTCCCAGAGCTACTAAGTTCGATTTGCATCCACACCTAGCCTAATTCGACATAGCCATGTCGAATTTAGCACTACTCCCCTCATCGGGGAGGAGTACAGAATTCGAACTAAAGAGCCCTCTATGTCGAATTAAATGGCTTCCTGGTGTGGACGGGTGCGCGGTTAATTCGATTTAACGCTGCTAAATTCGAATTAAAGTCCTAGTGTAGACCAGGCCTAAGATGCAACTGAATTTGCTCCAGTCCCTCAGACAGAGACAAACACGTACAAGCTCTTTATCAAGCATTCTTAAAACTACAATACCCACCTGGGGAAGTGAGAAAACAGATTGACAGAGCGAGACGGGTACCCAGAAGTCACCTACTACAGGACAGGCCCAACAAGGAAAACAACAGAACACTGGCATACAGCCCCCAGCTAAAACCTCTCCAGCACATCATCAATGATCTACAACCTATCCTGGAAAATGATCCCTCACTCTGACAGACTTTGGGAAGCAGGCCAGTCCTCGCTTACAGACAGCCCCCATTCCTGAAGCAAATACTTACCAGCAACTACACACCGCACCACAGAACACTAACCCAGGAACCAATCCCTGTAACAAACCTCATTGCCTACTCTGTCCCCATATCTACTGTAGCGACACCATCAGAGGACCCAACAACATCAGCCACACTATCAGAGGCTCATTCACCTGCACACCTACTAATGTGATATATGCCATAATGTGCCAGCAGTGGCCCTCTGCCATGTACATTGGCCAAACCAGACAGTCTCTATGTAAAAGGATAAATGGACACAAATGAGACATCAGGAATGGTAATATACAAAAGCCAATAGGAGAACACTTCAGTCTCCCTGGACATTCGATAACAGATTTAAAAGTAGCCATCCTTCAACAAAAAAACTTCAAAAACAGACTTCAAAGAGAAACTGAAGAGCTACAATTCATTCGCAGACTTACCACCATTAATTTGGCCTTGAAGAGGGACTGGGAGTGGCTGGCTCACTACAAAAGCAATTTTCCCTCTCTTGGGATTGACACCTCCTCATCAATTGGGAGTGGATCACATCCACCCTGATTGAATTGGCCTTGTCAACACTGGTTCTCCACTTGTAAGGTAGAACTCCCTTCTCTTCATGTCCCAATATATATATTTATGCCTGTATCTGTAATTTTCACTCCATGCATCTGAAGAAGTGGTTTTTTTTACCCATAAAAGCTTATGCCCAAATAAATGTTAGTTAGTCTTTAAGGTGCCACCAGACTTCTCGTTGTTTGTTTTTAACCATTGTTGCACTTCCCAGTATGGTGCCCAACACAAGGAAAAAGGCTGTTTTGCATAGGGTGCCAATTGCTCCAGGGGCCATTCCATGAGCCAGATCAAATGGACACAGAGGTGGCCTGGGCTCCCCTCCTTTACCCCATCATACATTCTCTTCTGGGAGCTTGGGGTGGCTGTATGCCACTTGAGAATTTCCCTTCACAGAAAACGTGGGGCTAGCCCTCCAGAGAACTGGGGCCAGAGTTTCCTGTTGGAGCATTGGACTGGGACTCAGGAGACATGGGTTCTGTTTCTGGCTCTGCCACACACACCCAAGCAACATAGCTTGGGTCCTAAGCACTGTCTCCCACCAACATAGCTTCCGCCTCTGATGGAAGTGGAGTAATTATGCTGATGGGAGAGCTCTCTCCCATTGGCACAGTGTCTCTTCATCAGACATGCTACAGCGGGCATAGCTGAATCGATGCAGCTGTGCCACTGTGGTGCTTCTAGTGTAGACTATCCCTTAGTTAACAGACCCAAAAGCTCTCTAGCTTTTTCCAGGATCACACTGTGCCCACCAGCTACTGCTTGGCTTTCTTGCCTTTGCCTCTATCTCTTGTTCTCTGAATGAATGAATGCATGTTCTGCGCACGCGCACACACACAGCAAAATCCCCCTCCCCCCAGTCCAAACTCCTGGATGGGGTTGTGACCTTCTTTTGTCTCAGGTGAGGACTTCTGATTAACTCATCCTGACAGTTTTATGTTAGTTGACACTCAGTCTCCAAGAGATTTGTGATTCATGCAGTCACCAGCCAGCATACCAATAACAATATCAAGTAGTGTGAGAGAATAATCAGCCCTTTATCACTTTTGGTTGTCCCTCCAGTAAGCTCTCCAATTCCCATTTTTACAATGGAATTTGCTTCACCTGCATAAAGCTTGAAAATCAGCCTCAGCCCTTCTGTGCCATTTTCCATGCATCTGCAATACAAAGATCTGATTGCAGATCCCATGGCCCATCTTCTGGCCCACCAGACAGCTGCCCTCTGCAGCAACCCCTCTGTACAACCTCCGCAGCAGTTCATCTAGTGCAGTCTAACAGCAGGATTTAAAAAGTGTAGTGTGCCCTAGCGAACAGGGTGAGTTAGATCCTTCAGTTTTCTTATGGATTCCTACCTTCTTCTTGAAGAAGTAATCATGCAGAGTATGAATATTGTAATCACTGAGCAAAATCCCTTTGTTTTGGTAGCCATACATCTCAATCTATTTGCATAATTTAAAATTTTAGTTGATGCCCTATTGACACCACACCAGGGCCATATTGCATAATTAAATTACACTGGAACTTCAAAGTCATGTTCTCAAAGTGTACTGCAGTGTTTATGTAGTTTCCCTTTAAATCATTGTATCAAACCTGCAATTAGAGGCTTTTGTTTTTTAATTTCTGCTCAGTGAAAAAAGACCAGTCCATATTCATAACTTTTATCTCTGGACAGCAGCTGAAACCTGCAGACTTAATTTCGTAACAATTTAAGGTGTTTTTTTTTTTCATCCAGATAAAATGTTTCTGATGTGTTTGGATTAAACCACAGAGACGATTCCTCTGAGACCTTCCCAGAGGAAACACCACACTTTCTTGTTGAAATCGTTAGATATAGGTGTGATATAATATTATTTCTGAATATTTTATTTGGAACATTTTATGAAATCTTTATATATTCACAAATTATTCAATATTAGGCTCTATATGCTGGATCAGTAACAAGTACCGTTTGTTAATTTTTTTTTGAATATCACAAAATTTGTCTTATACTTATTTGATGGAGATTACTCAGCTAGATAAGGTTATGATATAAAGCCCTAGAATCCCTCATTGAATTTTTTTCTGTGTAAATCACTGTCACCGATGGAGGGTGGATGATATTAGAAACCCAGTTTTTGATACTATAGTGTTTCCCTACACATAAACACAGGGAGCTGGAGAATTTACAGGGCACAGTACTGAAGCTTGATTGACTTTAACCACCCAAGAATTACAAATGTTTCCTAAAATGACACACAGATATTATTACTACTATGAAATAGAAAATATAGCTGAAATGAGGATGAAAGTTGCATTTAATGGGTACTATTGGTATGAATCTTATATTGACAATTGAAGTCATTAGTAGCCAGAAGTCTGAAAATGTACATAATGTTTGGTATGTACAAACACATACAAAATATTCCAAAGGTGAACATGCATTAAAAAATATACGTTTCTACATACTTTTTCTCCACTTACTAGAATACCCCTATACTATTTTTGCTATGCTGTCCTTAGTTTTCAACATTTCTGTGCTTTATTTAAAAAAAAAACCACAATAACATTTTGGCCTTTTTGTGTGTGTGTTGCAGCAATGACATTTACTATATTGGATTACTCCCCTTGCACAGTGTAATTAATTGCCTCAGCACTGCTGTCAAAGATACTCTTCTACAGCTGAGTCTGGCTTTGTGCCAAGCTCCATAGACAGTTGTGTTAGTGGCTTTTGTAGATCCTTGTTTTATGGTTAAGCTTAAAACAGACAGACAATTTAGGCTGCTTTGTCCTCTTGAATCTAATTTTCTTTGAACTTACCACTGAAACGGTGGAATTTGTTTATGTATTATTGGAGAAGTACCAGTACTTCAGCACCTGCCAGTCTAAATTATTTAGCGACACTGGGAGTATTCGTGCTATCACAAGTATTTCTAACAACTAATTGCCTGTGAAAATTCACTGTCATTTGCAATTTGAAATGACAGCAAGTATAACACCAGTAGTAGGAAGCTATTCCCTCCCCACCCACCTCCAATTTCTAGCTTTACTGTGTTGAGGGTTAGGGTATAATACTGTGTGTCAAGATACAAAGGTGTTAAGGTGTATAGTGAGGAAAAAAATCCCTAATATATTAATCAAGTGGTGGGCTAGATCCCCAGACTGGTTAAGTTGTCATAGCCCTATTTGATATAACTATGCTGATTTACATCATTTGAGGATCTGGCCCTATGTTTTTTCTCTTTTTCTTTTGCACCAACCTTAAATTGAATGTGGCCTCAGTAAATCTGTGCTAAGCCATCTTTTGCTTTACAGG
Source organism: Mauremys mutica (assembly GCF_020497125.1). NCBI lineage: Eukaryota > Metazoa > Chordata > Testudines > Geoemydidae > Mauremys > Mauremys mutica. The sequence goes on from NC_059078.1 coordinate 99,964,673, forward strand.
GTCATGTGACCTCTGAACCTATAGTTGAGCTTTAGCACATTGGGCTCTATCTAAGCTGCCATTTTGGATCAATGTTAGTGAAAAATGTCCTACGTACTTATATTTTCTTTCCTCACATTAAGTTTTACATCTTTATTTTCATTTAGAACATTATTCTAACTCTATTATGGACAATTAATCCTCTTGTTGGGTCTCCTTCCCTGAATCCCTATATGCACAGTGTTATTGGATGTCCAGCTCTAAAGAACCTTGCAAGTAGATGCAGAGCTATTTTGCTGACTCAACCTGGCAGCAAGAACAGGTGGATATTATTAATTGCTGCTCAGGAATATGCAAGAGTTTATATCTATCTGAAGTAGCAGTAGAGGAGAAATAGACTTAAAGTTAGGCTATGCTGCAATATATAAATAGCTGAGAACATAAAAATATTGAGGCTGCTATTGCAGAGCAGAGCCAGAAAGATAGGTTTGCTGAAAATAACCTTTTTTCAGCACAGCAATTGAAAGAAACGCCATTTTGATTTGAGTAGGAGCCACATTTACACCTGTCTTTTCTGTTTGCTGAGCTAAGCTTATTTACAGGGTTTATAAATTAATGTTGCTTAGTTTTGCACATCTGTAGCTTTTATAGGTCTGTGAAGTTCTTAGTTTGAAAATTCTCTGAGATATTTAGCCCACACTAGTGGAAGACAAGTTATGTGCATTCCCATTCATGTTTCCCCGGAATTGCAGTTGTGAATCGTGAATGAAATCAAGCATTTTAAATCTTACTCCATATACACTGTGCTATAAATATTAGATTTATTTTTTGTATCTTGTACCCTCTGCATATTTTTTAGTTAAGTAGCATATTGATTGCATGCATTTTATAGTGTAATTACACTGGCACTATTCACGCCATTATGTTTAAGACTCAGCTAGCATTTTCATGTTAAATCTATATTTTCAGGGTGTTAGTTTAGCCATAAAAAATCAGGCCCTGCTCAAAACTGAGACAGACAGACAGAAGGTCTAAGCCAGGGATGGGCAAACTATGGCCCGCGGGCCGGATCCGGCCCTTCAGGGCTTTGGATCCGGCCCGCGGGATTACCCCTGGTGGTGCTGCGGGCCCGGCGCTGCTCTCAGAAGCAGCCCCCGGGCCGGGAGGCAAAGGGCTCCATGTGCGCACGCAGAGCCCTCTGCCCACCCCCCACCCCCCCCCGCCCAGGGGCCGCAGCACTTCCTGGAGTGGCGTGGGGACAGGGCAGGCATGCAGGGAGCCTGCCCTGGCGTGCGCCACTGCCACCCCGGAGCCACTTTAGGTAAGCAGCACCGGGCTGGAGCTCAAACCCCTCCTGTCCCCCGCCCCCCAACTTCCTGCCCTAAGCCCTCTGCCTGTACCTCCTGTGTACCTCCTGCACCCAACTCCCTGCCCTGAGCCCCTTTCTGCACTCCTGTGCATTCCAACCACCTGCCCTGAGCTCCCTGCTGCACCCTGCACCCCGTGCACCCCAATTCCCTGCCCTGAGCCCCATCCTGCACTCTGCACCCCTCCTGTACCCCAACCCCCTTCCCTGAGCCCCCTCTTACACGCTGCACCCCTTCTCTGCCCCAATCCCTTGTCCTGAGCCCCTTCCTCCACATCCCGCACTCCACCCCCCCCGCCCCGGCCCTGCATACAATTTCCTCACCCAGATGTGGCCCTCGCCCCAAAAAGTTTGCCCACCCCTGGTCTAAGCCAATGTATTTATTTTATAATTTTAAATTCTGGCCTTTTAAAAAGTGACAGTTTTAAAAAATACAAATAACTATATTTTATGGTGTCCAGATGAATGATGACTTTTTTCCTACAAATGGAAATTCAGTAGGTAATTTCACCAGAATAAGGACTAATTTCTTTCACACCTTTTAACAAAACAGTTATTTTTTTTTGTTTAAACATAGCTTTTCCTCTCAGTAATTTTGATTTAGTGCTGGTTGTGGAAAAATTGTAAATGCTCAATGTATTAAGGGAACAAAAAGCTTCCTTACAGCTTATAGATTCTGCATAGTGGCCTGATCCTGCAAACACTTAACACCAGGTATAATACTTACTACTGTGATGTCAATGTGTTACTCATGGTATTAAGCACTATGGATTTGATTCACAAAGGTATCCCTATTCAGGAAGTACATGCTTTACTTTAAGCACATAAGTGGTATTCAAGTGACTAGAGTACCCACTCAGCTGTGGGTTCCTAGTACTCTGTCCAGGGGGAAGGGAGTGTCTCAAGTAACTTGGGCCAAACATAGGTAGGACTTGGAAGATGAGCATTGAAACCTTGAGTTTGACCTAGTTTTCTATGAGGAACTGGTGAAGAGAGCAGAGCATTTGGATGATGTACTCTTCGTGTCCTATGTTGCTGAACAACTGGGTTCTGAACCAGTTATAGCTTTGCTAAGGTCAGCGATTTCATTCCGAGCTGCAATAATCAAGCCTGGAAAGAATGTGTGGATCACCATGGCTAAGTTCAAATCCAAGAACAAAGGGCACTCTTCTTCCCAGCCATAGACAGAAAAGTGCATTATTCATGGCCTTATCCGCCTAAGTATCCAGGAGCAGTGAGGAGGCCTGGTAAACATTTAAGTGGGGGGAGGGATAGCTCAGTGGTTTGAGCATTGGCTTGCTAAACCCAGGGTTGTGCGCTCAATCTTTGAGGGGGCCATTTGGGGATCTGGGGCAAAAATCTGTCTGGGGACTGGGCCTGCTTTGAGCAGGGGGTTGGACTAGATGACCTTCTGAGGCCCCTTCCAGCCCTGATAGTCTATGAAGTGTACATTTACCAAAAGCAGCTGAGCAATTTATGAACATGAGTCTTATTGATTTGTCCAGGCGCCCTGTGAAAAAGAATAGTAAGTGATCATGTAAGTAAAGACTGGATCATAATGGATATGCAGAAAGGGACCAAATTAAAGTTGCACTGGCAGCCTTAACTTTAGAATTTACTAACTTTTGAGTGCTTGACCCTTTTAACATAGTATTTCTAATATACTTTAAATAAGTTCAACCTAGCCCCTCTGCTTGGGCACTTATAGACTAACAGACGTTTTGCAGCATGAGCTCTCATTTTTAAAGAAAAGTTGTTTGCAGATGAGCTTTTTTTTCTGGTTTCTTTTTCGTTTTTGTTATATGGAACATGTATTTATTTTGAGAGATTTTCAATTTAATAATATTCCCTTATCTTTCTTTTTCTCTTTACCATCTACAGCTCTTTTTGTACAATACCTAAAAATGTTTTCTTTTGATGTTTTTCAGCATTCAGAGGTCTAATATTCTCATTTGGATAATGTTACTGGATTTTTGTTATTGATCTGCTATCTTCTTTGTCCTTCTTCCATGTTTAAACTGTAAGAAATTTCTGCCTTTCTTTTATTGGCACAGCCAACAATGAGAGAATTAATCTCCAAAATAGTCACAATTGCTTCCCCTTTTTTTGCTGGTGATTGCTTATTTGATCTGTCCATCATGTCACCAATTTCAAACACAGCTAGAAACAAAAAGTAAGACTAAAGGAAACGTATTAAAGACGCTCACATTTTATCGCTATAAAATCCAGGACAAGCCTATCAATATAAATTAGACTTCTATTTGTCACCTTTATCACAAAAAATATATTCTTTTCATTTTGGGAGATTGCATTAAACACAGATGGAAATATCTTTATACATAATTTAACAACTGAAGGAAGCTAAATTGGGACTAGACAAAATCAAGTGTGAATTCAGAAAAGCAGATATCGGTAAATGGGAGATGCCTACATTTATTTTAGATGGACAGTAGTTCTCAAAGTTTTAGGAGGGCAAGTTTCACGCTTTTCTTAAAACAGAGTGGTATAGCTTGGTTAGGCCCTGCTCCTGCAAAGATTTAGACATGTGCCTAATTTTATGCATATGAATAGTGCCACTGAAGCTAATGGGAATACTAACACACTTAAATGTAAGTATGTGAATGGGCCTTGTAGGATCGGGGCTAAAACTATTGATTTGGGGGGGGGGGTATATTTATAGGCAATTTTTGTAACCAACAAGCAATTTTCAAAGATAAGATGTTACTTATGCTAAAAGTGCTCTAGTCTCTATGCTCTTGAGTTATGGTTGCATACACATTTTTGAGCTATAGCTCCCTACTTTCATTATTTTCTAACATTTTAATCTGTGGACATATTTAACCACTTTTGTGATCATTACATATATATGATTTGGAGGACTTTTACTCCTAAGCCCCCTTTTAATAATCTTCTGCCTCATCCCTCTCGAAGGAATCCCATTAGCTTCAGTGGATTTTGGATTGGCTCAGTATCACATCTCTCCTGATGGAGAGCATCATCTTGATTAATCTTGGTTCTGTTCTAATCTTGGTGTGACTGATGTGTAAAGATACTACTAGTAACTAACAGAATTTCAGAGGGGTCTCACAAATAAACCTTGCTGCATCCAATGAGATTCCACTTTCACCTAGCAATCGGCATAATATATTATAAGAAGTCAAATTAGCATGAATAAATAATTATTACATATATAATTGTGGGGTCACCAGCAGAAAGAATATCTACAAAATAATTAAAACCAGCAGATGTCTTACCACCTGCTAAATTTAGGTCACCCTGCCTATACCCTACCAAGGTCTCAAGGCTTGACACAATCAATTTAGGCAATCCCACACTTTTCCTTCTGCGGGCTCAGGGTGTAAGGCATCTATCCTTACCCATGGTGCTCAGGAAGAAACCCGATCAATTTAAGTACCCACCGTTTCCCTCTGAACTCAGGGCTCTACCTTTTCACAGTGACAGAGCCTTGCACAGTTGGGCTCTAAACATTTATTTATTAGCAACACACACAGAATACGTACACCAAGCAAATCTCTTATGCGCACCACTCCCAAAATACAGACAAATTTCACCCAATGGCCAGTTAGGATTCATTCATCTAGGGATTCCTGGCGGCAATACCTCTGCACGTCTCGTTCATTCAGAGAGGTCGGCGTTCCAGCAGCTTGATCTTGCACTGCAGTCCGGAAATGGTTCCCAAAGAGCATTGTTTTTCATTTACATTATATAAGTAAAACTAGTTAAATTTACTAAACCTATCACATTATCCCACACTCCTAAATAACAATTTTAACCAAGTACATACTGGCACCTATCTGTCCTCCTTCCTACCCAAGTTTTTTTACATTTTATCTTTCATGCCCAAATTGTAACTTAGTTGTGACCTTCTCTGTTTATGCAGATGGTCAGCATAAAAACACAAGTTAGAGCTTATTTTACCATTTATTGAGTCTCTCTCTCCCTCCGTATCCTCCCTAATTTTCCAGCACCTGGTTGTCCCTACTTTACAACCTTGGTGGTTATAACTCTTGTTAGGGACATTCCTGAGGTGGGGGTGCTTTGTCAACAGCAGAAAATTCTTTTTTTCAGTTTTAGTGGTGAACTCCCTGAGTTTCACCCAAGGCTGGTTTAATATGAGGCGGGGGGGGGGGGAGTTTGATTGGGTCTCACAATTTCCCTCCATGATGACGCTTTCTGGGAAGTCTGGTGATAGTTGTGATGTCTAAACATGGTGCATCATATGGTATTGGGGAATCTTGGTACAGAAGGAGGTATAGTTGGCTGAAATGAAGCAAAAAGTTTAGTTGTGTGCTGAAAGACCCATTTACCCTTGCTATCCATTGCATCCAGCACCCCAAAATACATGTAGTGCCTTTTTTTAAAGGCAAATATTTGATAATAGAAAGGAAAATGAATGTGTCTGTTTCGTTCCAGATTTCAGACACAACCAAAACTTGGGCATGTTCCAATTAGTCAGGTTTGGCCCATCATAGAGAGAGATGCTAATAACCAAGTTTAGACCAGAGTCTACATTTTTAAACTCTCCCTTCATCTACCTCAAAGTTCAGCTCTGTTCAGACTCAGATCCCAGTAAGGATTCATCTCTGTTTTATTGGGGGTTTCATGGGAAAGATGAAAAAAAACTTTAAATATTGTGCATATGGGCATATTATTAAAGTATGTATTTAGAGCACATATCCTGCAATCACTCCAGCAGTTCTGAAATAAAATACAATATGCTGCTAATTCATTTTAACTCTCAGGCACATTTGTGGATTATGGATCTGAGTTTTTCTGAAATATAGATCTATCACATGAAATATGCAATAAGTCTTTATGAAAAATAGTTACTACACACAGACAAGGTAGCTCTTCTTATACTTCAACTATTTACATTTTTCCTAAATACCAAAGCTGCCAAGTCCACACTATAGATTACTAGTTTGTACCTTTTAATTTTACAACACAAAACTGTTTAAAGTTACATGACCCTAAAGTTTATGAGTCTATGACATGACTGCTAGGAACTTAGACTTGGATGTTAAAAAATAAAACTTTACAATGTATATTTTAAACACATTTCTGAAAACATCCACTCTTTTGCTGAACCATTGTATGCCAAGTTTCGTCCTGGAGAAAATGTTCAGAGCTGAGTTACAAATGCCTGAAATTGCCCCTCTGTAATGGGAACTCGGATGGCCCCATTACGGTAGCATCAAATGCTGGTGGCACTATAATGACATCTTTATAGAAAATGTAGGCTAACATTGTAAAAATAGGCTCTGGATCCAGACATTAAATACTCTGAAGATTTTTGGTGGTTTTTTGCTCCTGATGTTTTAGTTGTCCTCAAGAAAGGGATTATTTTCAACACTGGGATCCCAACATGGGTTCAGATTTTGAACAGATCAAGGATTTTGACTTGGCTCCATCTCTATCTGGGGTCACGATGGTTTCAGTGTGCTGATGACACCCAGCTTCATATACTCCTTTCCCATGAGAGGTAGCGGAGAAGCAACTTATCCAATGTCCAGCCATCAGAGTTAGCTGCTTGAGACTCAACCCAGACAAAACTGAGATCCTACTTATTGGATGGGGGAAGCAGCCAGAGGAAATAGTGGAAGATACATCCGCCTGTCTGATGCCTGATTTTGTTTCTAATAGTCATGTCGGATCCCCAACTATGGCTGGGTATCCAGTAAGGTGTGCTGCTTATCCTCTGTACTTTGCAAGAAGGTGGTGTCCTTCTCTTTCAGTGACAGATCTCACTATAGTCACTCATAGTTTTGCCACCTCTAGGTTAGACTATTGTAATGTGCTGTATATGCAGCTACATAGTAACACTATTCAGAAATTGCAGAACGCAGCAGCCTGTTTAAGTAGCCTTTCCCACCAGGAGCACATACTACCTTTCTTCTATAAACAACAGCATCTACCTGTTAATTTCCTGGTGAAATTCCAGATGTTGGTTTGTCCTATAAATCCCCAAATAGTTTGGATCCTGTATATCTGAGGCTGTCTCGCATGATACCATGGCAGTTGTGATCATCTGAGGAGGATGAGTAACTGTCTGCTGTAACAAGGAGATGGATGGTGGCAGGGCATTTTCAGTAAGAAGTTAGCAGCTCTGGACTGATGTTTTGCATACTCTGCAAAACTTTTTTTTTTTTTTGCAGATGTTTCCTGGGGAAAGAGTTTTAATAAGTTGGTTGAGGTTGATGATTGAGATTGGGAAGATTTTCTTTCACTGTATATGAAGGCTTATTTATAGAACTGTAAAATATTGTGCCATTTTAAATCTGTGTAATCCATCTAGAGTTCAAGAGAAATACAATAAAGTCTAAATAAATAAATTTTCATTCTGTAAGAACACAAAACCAGGGAACTCATTAACTGAATATCCATCTTTCATAGTTTAAGACCTTGCTTAGTAGCCTGTTGAACTAAATTACAACTGTAGTGGCATGGACCATGCCTAAGCCATTGTCTAAAGCATTGCTCTAAAATCCCTCTTCAAAAATTTCATCTAAAAATGTCAGTTTTAATATAAGTACACGTAAAGCATCTCAACTGCTGGCAAAGGCTAGAAATCCTTTTTTGGAGATATCCTACCTCAGGGGAAGGGGATAATTGTCTCCTAAAAATCGCTAGCAAAACCAGACTCTAGGAATTTCCCCAAGATGATACCATCCTTGTTGGGTGGCAAAGAAGCAAATCTCATTTAGAGTGTCTCCTTGAAATTGTCCCACTGGCTTGAAAGATTCTACCAGGTATAATAAAATTCTGTATTTTTAAGACAGGTAATATACCTGCAACTTGCAGACTCTTTCAAATCAGTGGTCCTTTTTTAAGGATGCCTGCTAGATGTCCAGTGAAATCACTGTGACCTGTTCCTACTTGTAGACTATATTTTTACGTTCCTTTTAAAGGTGATTTCTAATGCTGGTTCCCTATAAATGTAGCCATTTATATATGTAACTTACAAATTCTGTGGGCAAGATGCAAAGGTAGACAGATTGCTATGACTAATGCAAAATTTTGAATTGGCCCATGTGTATATAAGGAATATAAATATATATATTTTTTAAATTTCAGCAAACTTTGGTCTCATTTTGTAACACATTTGCAACCTAAGCAATCTTTCCTACCTCAGCATCTACTACAAATCTTGCAGACATCTTGTTTTTGTTTGTCTGTTCTGAAGTTCAACCAAAATTTTTCAACATTTCCTGCAAAACTAAGTTCAGGAAAAAAATTGTTTTGGGTCAAATTGTTCTGATTTTTATTTTTTTTAAATATTACCGTGTATTATACACCATAAAATAAAAGAATTGAAACAGACATTTCAAAATAGAAAATTGAAACCTTCCATTCAGAAAAAAGTTGAAACAGAACATTTTGACCTTACAGAAACATTCTCCATTTTCTTTATGAATGAAATGTCAAAAAAAAAAAAAGTGTTTCACTGTCAACGAATCAGTATTTTCTAACAGGAAACTGAACATTTCCAAGTTGTTCTTCTGTAGGCTGTGCATCATCAAGGCCTTCCCTCTGGTTTAGAAAGGCTAATTCTATACTCTCTGGTGTTCTTGAACAGGGCTCTGAGTTCTGGCCAGAAGGTGACGCTGCTTCTTCCAACATCTGATGATATGCTCCTCACACCAATGGGGGAGTAAGCCACACATTTAAGTTTAAAGCATATATATCTAACACATTAATGGCACAGTCTAATTCACTGATCTACAATTTTTGAGAAGTCGTCTGCTTCAGAGATAAAATGTGATATTTATTATGTATTTTGATGTGCTGAATTCAAATATGACAATTAAAACAACTGATTGGCTACTGTTTCTAAGATATTTAAGTTTTTTACATTTTATGTCTATGTATATTGTGTAGATAGTAGAGTTTTAATCATAAATTGTAAACCTAGGTCTTTTCATGTGTTTATGGTTGCTTTACATGATAATATTTCACCTGTCCTGTTTATGTAACACTTTAAAAATCAGCAAAAAGGTTATATAAATAAAATTTATTATGAGACAAAAGGCAAAAAACTATTATGTACATAGTTTAGTCCTATTCAGTGTCTACTGAGCGCTTCTTGGCTTGTCTCTTGTATTCATTAAATGGAGCATCTCTTGTCACTGTCCAGCAATAGTCTGCAAGCATTGATGGGCTCCATTTGCCCTGATAGCGTTTCTCCATTGTTGCAATGTCCTGGTGAAATTGCTTGCCGTGCTCGTCGCTCACTGCTCTGCAGTTCGGTGGAAAAAAATCTAGATGAGAGTGCAAAAAATGTATCCTTAGTGACATGTTGCAATCAGAGCTTTTGTATGCCTTGAGGAGGTTTTCCACCAACAACCTGTAGTTGTCTGCCTTGTTTCCGAGAAAATTTATTGCCACTAACTGGAAGGCTTTCCATGCCATCTTTTCCTTGCCACGCAGTGCATGGTCAAATGCATCATCTCGAAGAAGTTCACGAATCTGAGGACCAACAAAGACACCTTCTTTTATCTTAGCTTCACTTACCCTTGGAAATTTTCCTCAGAGGTACTTGAAAGCTGCTTGTGTTTTGTCAATGGCCTTGACAAAGTTCTTCATCAGACCCAGCTTGATGTGTAAGGGTGGTAACAAAATCTTCCTTGATTCAACAAGTGGTGGATGCTGAACACTTTTCCTCCCAGGCTCCAATGACTGTCGGAGTTGCCAATCTTTCTTGATGTAGTGGGAATCTCTTGCACGACTATCCCATTCGCAGAGAAAACAGCAGTACTTTGTGTATCCAGTCTGCAGACCAAGCAAGAGAGCAACAACCTTCAAATCGCCACAAAGCTGCCACTGATGTTGGTCATAGTTTATGCACCTCAAAAGTTGTTTCATGTTGTCATAGGTTTCCTTCATATGGACTGCATGACCAACTGGAATTGATGGCAAAACATTGGCATTATGCAGTAAAACAGCTTTAAGACTCGTCTTCGATAAATCAATGAACAGTCTACACTCATCTGGATCGTGAACGATGTTGAGGGCTGCCATCACACCATCGATGTTGTTGCAGGCTACACGATCACCTTCCATGAAGAAGAATGGGACAAGATCCTTTTGACGGTCACGGAACATGGAAACCCTAACATCACCTGCCAGGAGATTCCACTGCTGTAGTCTGGAGCCCAACAGCTCTGCCTTACTCTTGGGTAGTTCCAAATCCCTGACAAGGTCATTCAGTTCACCTTGTGTTATGAGGTGTGGTTCAGAGGAAGAGGATGGGAGAAAATGTGGGTCCTGTGACATTGATGGTTCAGGACCAGAAGTTTCATCCTCTTCCTCGTCTGACTCAAGTGAGTGATTCTGGTGTATCAGGAACCTGCAGTCCTTCTCCGTGGGGTACTGGGCGTATAGCTGATGGAATGTTTGGATAATGCACAGTCCACTTTTTCTTCTTTGACACACCTTTCCCAACTGGAGGCACCATGCAGAAGTAACAATTGCTGGTATGATCTGTTGGCTCTCTCCAAATCATTGGCACTGCAAAAGGCATAGATTTCCTTTTCCTGTTCAACCACTGACGAAGATTTGTTGCACAAGTGTTGCAGCATATGTGTGGGGCCCACCTCTTGTCCTGATCTCCAATTTTGCAGCCAAAATAAAGGTGATAGGCTTTCTTAACCATAGTGGTTATACTATGCTTTTGTGATGCAAAAGTCACTTCACCACAAACATAGCAGAAGTTATCTGCACTGTTCACACAAGTACGAGGCATCTCTGCTCACTTTGGCTAAACAGAAATGTGACCCTTTGCAAAATCAAACACTGACAAATAAGAGAGCATGACACTGTATGATTTCTAGAGCTGATATAGGGCAATTTGTTCAGCAGAGTGATGTAAACTTCGTTATGATTGCATCATCCATGACTTCTAGGAATAACATGATGCAATTCATATCATGTATGACGCAATACCAGCTTCAGATTGCATCATTCATTGTTTTGCCTAAAAAGCAAGTACTGTCCAAACCCAGTCATAGATTTATTCATAGATCCAGTCAAAGATGTATTTTAGTCATTTCTGGTTTAAATTGAGATCCCTTCCCTTTATAACTCACTTATCCTCCGCTATTCCCAAGTCAAGGGTTGTATATACTGACCCAATAGCATATCTTGAAAACTAGAGCGAATCAACAATTTTAAGCATCATTTTCATTCTCAGTGACCCAGAATTAGTAAAGTTGGCCTACATTTATTTCAGAAGCATTTTGGCTGTAGAGCAGTGTTACCCCTGGTCAGCACGGATTACAGTTAGTATAGCTGTAAAAACTCTATTTTGAATAAATCATGAAAACAGTTTTTTTGAGTTCAAGCTTTATTAATGTTGTTTGCATTGCACTAGTTCACCAAAACCCCACTCAGGATTGGGCCTGGTTGTGCTAGGTGCTGTATACAGTCAGTTAGGAAAACATGGTCCCTGCTCTGAAAAGCTCTCAAGCTTAATGGAAGAGACAAGAGACCACATCAACTGTGAGGAACAAGAGAAGAGAGTCTGGAGATAAAAATAAGCTCACACAATATAAGTGATCAATAAGCATGATGTGGTGATAGTCTATTATGTTACAAGCAAGGAGAGGGAAGAAACTGGTAGAAAAAGGCAAGGGAGAAAGACTGCTTTACATTGCAATTTAAAAGCCAAGTTATTACACACAAGGAAAGATGGTTATTCTTTGAGGAAACTGATTACAATTGTTTAACAGGAGGCTGATGTGTGAAAAGGATGAAAATATTCTTGGTGCCTCATACTCAGCAGTTACTGCATTCAGAATATTTTGGCTGTTATTTTGTTAGATTGCTATGGCTTCCTGCAGCTTATTAGGTGCAGCAGTAGTTTTCCCATGGTTCTCTACTTTGTCTGGAGCATAGATTTGGACACCTTTGGAAAATTAAATTGAAGTGGGTTGCAATAAGATTGGCAGAAGCAGCTGATGCTGGAGTTTTTGTATAAATCCATCCATCCTAATTTTGAAGGAAGGTGAACAGGACATCAAAAAATAATGAGACAGAAGACAAATGGCTTGCCTGTTCGGTCATGTGGTGTGCGGAACTTCTGTTTCAGATGTATTTGCACACTAACCCACAGTAGTCAGAGAAAAGGAAAAAGTGGTAAGAGCTGAAGGAGAGAAAATAGTTTATATTAAAAAAATATGGTATGGCTGTTAAGACATACATACAGTGACTCACAATCTAACCCTCATCACCCTTTATCCGTTTCTCTCCTTCCGTATGTTACTCTCACTCATTGTGTCACCTCTGAAATTACATTGTAAATTCTTGCTTGTTTTGGAAAGTGCCAGCAGTGGTAAGATGCTGTATAACAATATGCCTGGATCTAATGTGTTTTTAGATGTGGTATTTTGATACAGTTGACAGCGTGAGTTTGACTACGCTTATTAACAAACCAAAATTATGTTAACTATTTCCACTAACCCCCTCTCACACACACAGTGCTGCACAGATGTTGGCACGCCACTGTGCTGCTGCAGCGTGTCTGGTGAAGATGCTCTATGCCGACGGGAGAGATCGCTTCCGTCGGCATAATACCACCACTTATGCTGATGTCAGCTGCAGTGTTACACACATCCTAAGACACAGGAGCCTGCCCATATAGAAATCAGTGTGGGATCAGGGCCTGAGGACTGTTTGACACTGAAGAGTTACATCAGCATAGCTATTTCTCTCAGAGGTGTGAAAAATCAACACTCTTGAGAGACGTAGTTAAGCCAGCCTAAGTCCTGGTGTTGACAGCACCTCTTGTGACGTCGATTATGATAGTGATGCTCCTGTCACTGTAGTGTCTATCCTGAAGCACTACTGCAGTGCCATTGTAGCATTTCAAGTGTAGACATAGCCTAAGGGTATGTCTACACTACGGGATTATTCCGATTTTACAACAGAATCTTTGTAAAACAGATTGTATAAAGTCGAGTGCACGCGGCCACACTAAGCACATTAATTCGGCGGTGTGCATCCATGTACCGAGGCTAGCGTCGATTTCCGGAGCGTTGCACTGTGGGTAGCTATCCTGTAGCTATCCCATAGTTCCCGCAGTCTCCCCCGCTCACTGGAATTCTGAGTTGAGATACCAATGCAAAAACAGTGTCGCAGGTGATTCTGGGTAAATGTTATCACTCAATCCTTCCTCCGTGAAAGCAACGGCAGACAATCATTTCGCGCCCTTTTTCCCTGGATTGGGAGCTCAGCCAAGAATGCAAATGCTTTTCAGAGACTGCAGGGACTGTGAGATAGCTGGAGTCCTCAGTCCCCACTCCCTCCCTCCATGAGCGTCCATTTGATTCTTTGGCTTTCCGTTAGGCTTGTCACACAGCACTGTGCTGTGGCCTCTGTCTATCATAGCCTGGAGATTTTTTCAAATGCTTTGTCATTTTGTCTTCCATAACGGAGCTCTGATAGAACAGATTTGTCTCCCCATACAGCGATCAGATCCAGTATCTCTCGTACAGTCCATGCTGGAGCTCTTTTTGGATTTGGGACCGCGTCGCCACCCGTGCTGATCAGAGCTCCACGCTGGGCAAACAGGAAATGAAATTCAAAGGTTCGCGGGGCTTTTCCAGTCTACTTGGCCAGTGCATCCGAGTTCAGATTGCTTTCCAGAGCGGTCACAATGGTGCACTGTGGGATACCACCCGGAGGCCAATACCGTCGATTTGCGACCACACTAACCCTAATTCGACATGGCAATACCAATTTCAGCGCTACTCCTCTCATCGGGGAGGAGTACAGAAATTGGTTTAAAGAGCCCTTTATATCGATATAAAGGGCCTCGTTGTGTGGACGGGTGCAGGGTTAAATCAGTTTAACGCTGCTAAATTCGGTTTAAATGTGTAGTGTAGACCAGGCCTATGTGGCTATTATCTCCTTTTCACTTATGAATGAATGAATCTTGGGGAAAGGACTAATAGCATTTTCTAAGGGTCCAATCTTGAAGTTTATACTTGGGGTCTGATCTTATAAGGAGTACAGGAAGGTGCAGGTTCTCAATACAACTCCGGATGTGCTCAGTAACTCACAGGATCTGACCTTTATCCCTTACTCGGACAACACTCCAAATGAAATCAATACAGGAAAAGCCTGAGGAGTGCTATACGCTTGCAACTCTGATGGACTGCAGTGGGAATTGCATATGCTCAGGAGCTCTCAAGATTTGACTGAATTGGAAGTTTGTCTGAATAAGAATGTGAGGTATTGAGTTCCTTCATCTTCCATTGACTTCAGTGGGAGTTGAAAGGTGCTCAGTGGGAGTTCTCAAAAGGCACTTAGCACCTAGAAGGATCAATCCCTGTGGCAGGAGTGACGAGCCTTAAATAAAGGTTAGGTAAAGAAATCCTAAAAAATGTATTTATTTTGTTGCTCGTGAATTGCTTAGCTGCATATAGGAAGAGAGAGATTATTTATTTTAGTGAAAACTATTAGAATGCAGATACCTGTACGATATATCCAAACACTGTCACATTACTGTCTATTCATGGACAGTGTGGGTTTTCATTTTGAGACTTGTGATCACTGGCGCTGCCCTCATAGGACCACTCAGAGATGCTAGATTGTCAGAGTGATTGGCTCTGTGACAGAACTTTGAACTAGTTCTGGAAAAGAAGGTTTTCCAGAAAATACAGTTGAATTTTCAGGCTCTGTCTTTGAATTACAGCTGAGTGACACTGATCTGTCCAGTTTCCACCTTGATCATCATGAAACCTACAAAAGAAAGAAAACAAATATGAGAGTAATTAACCTTTGGAACAACTTACCAAAGGTTGTGGTGGATTCTCCATTACTGACCATTTTAAAATCAAGATTGGAAGTTTTTCTAAATATGATCTAAGAATTATTTTGGGGCCGTTCTATGGCCTTTGTTATACAGGAGATCAGACTAGATGATTACAAGGGTCCCTTTTGTTCCTGGAATCTGCGAATCTGTGAAAATGGACTAGAAGCAAAGATGGAAGTTGGATATGCCCTGGGTATACAACAGGACATATTTGGGACTCTTTTGCTTTCTTCCTAAATTTACGTCAATTCCACAGGTTTCACTCAATGTTCATGATTCCTATATTGAGCCAGGTGAAATAACGGACCTTATGCTGATAATCACATTCAGTGATTTGGTGTTTTTTTTCCCTCGTATGTTGAATCTGAAAACTGTTGTCACCAATAATCAGTAAAGCTATAACAAGACTCCTGCAAATTTCCAGAGATGTTATAGTTCTCATTCATCAACGACTTCAGATAACTGAAAGACTGCAATTGCTCCAGGTTGCGCTGTTAACCCAATTGCTCTCTATAATGTGCTACTTAACTTGATTTTTTTTGACATTCATATTAAAGCCAAAATGAGGAGCAGCTGTAATTACTCTTGCATCAGGATTCTGTATGGAACTTTGTGCTTGCGATGAAAACCACAGTTTTCTGCACAACTCATGGTTTGTGACCACAGTAATGTCACCATATAATGTACTCTGACTTTAAAAAACAGCATGTTTCTTATGCTGTTAGCTTCCTGCTCTCTGCTTTACTGCTTCTTTAGCATAACTTGGGCTCAGGAGCATGAGGGAAGAAACAGAAAGAGTAATATTCCATTACAACTCTGCTTGTCCCTCCTTTCCTCCCAAAACAACAATTTTCTATTTGAGTGAGGGGACTCCAGAATAATTAGACTTAACTCTTGTACAGGTTCTGAGTAGAAATGGGTCTGGGTTATGAAGTTTGGATTCTAATTCAAATGCCTCTACATTTGGGAGTGGTTTGATTGGCTGATCTAGCATGTCCCAATACAGTGTTCTGTATTCTAATGACTTGATACAGATTCAAATCCAAACTTCAGTGGTGTTTGGATACGATGTTCTAGTCTGGAACCATCCCCGATTCTCCAATCATAAATTTGTTTGAAGCAGTAAAAATCAGTCTGTCTGCCTTACTTTCTCGCTCCCTGAAAGATGTATGCATCATTACAATCCTGAAAAGGATAATTTTTCTTACCTCCAGTTTTGAATGGTCAAAGGTCCAATAGAATATTTTGCCTACCTCTAATTGTGAGTCTTTGATTCTGGGGAAGTTCTAGAGTATGCAAGCACTAGAGGCTATTTGGAATCAGAATACACATTGACTCAGGTAAAGAGGATATTTATCCAAACCTCCAAAAACATTGTCTGGTTCAGTGTAGAGATGGGGCTGAACGTAACACCAAATGAAAGTCCTTTCCCATCAAAACTTTGTAGCAAATCTGGATCTGAATTTCATCTCTCAGGACTATTTTCAATTCTGTACTTCAGCTGTGGTCCAGGTTAGTTCCCAGGTTTTTCTGAACCATTTTTCCCATCCGTACAATGCATTTACTAAGGACATTGCACTGCTATGTATGGATATTGCAACACAACATTCTGACGTGAAGAGTTCATTTCTCAAAGTTTTGTTCTTCAGGAAGTTCCTGTAATCCCATTACATCAGTACTTAAGCAGCATGTATGGCACAAGTCATTCCTAGAACAACGATCTCATGGAGACCAAATTTCAGGGGAAATGGGTCACTAGTGTTGGAAAGTAGTTCTGTGCATAGCAAAATCCCTCTGTCCGTATTTCTCCTTTATGTACAGAGGTACCAAATGACAGGTACCCTAGCAAAGATTTATCAAATGCATAGTAGTACAGTGATGCTGGAACTAGGGCTGTTGCCACACCCCCTGGCTTGAAGTAGTAATAAACACCAAATACATGGTTTCCATCATCAACACTTCGACTATAAAAATTGTTCCAGCACCGTGTAGTTCTAGGTGTTAATTTGACTACAGCTGCACTTGACTTCAGCTTCCTATTTGCTTTATATTAACTTCTTCCACACAACTATAACATCTGAAATTTCAAGTTTATAGGGTTGATTATAGAAACTATTTCTCAGGCAAGTAGTCCTATTGATTTTAATGGGACTGCTCACATAAATAAAGACTACTCAGTAAGGGTTTGCAGGGCTTATAGGGTTTATGAACTTTTGTACAGATAAGAAGCAAAGGCCTGAACACTAACCTCTTTGGAGCAATAATACTTTCCAGCTCCCATTATCACTCTCCTCTTTGATATTTCTTAACCAATTATTAATCCACCCCCTTGTTTGACCTAGGATTCTTGTAGTTAATAGAAGTTTGCCATTAGGAATTTCATCAAAGGCTTTCAGAAAATATAAATAAATAATGTCATCTGCCATTACAGAACTTTTTGTAACCTCTCCTAAAGTATCAAGGAAGTTAGACTGGCAGAATTCATCACATTCTGTACTATGCTAGTTATCCTTTATTAAATTATTGCTTTTCCTTTGAGACATGCTAGTTCTGAAATATCTTCTACCTACTTATTCTTTCAATACTATTTCTGATTGCTAATTACCTGGAAAAAGTTAGGTGACATCTGACCCAAATCTTATGAATAGCAGAGATGTTTTTCTAGTCTTGAAAAAGTAACTGGTAATTTTCTTTTGATTGTTGTAGAGTCTCATTTTTTTGCATGTGATGAGCTGGCTAAAACGCTATACAGACCATGGGCCAGAGTTGCTTGGGCTATTGTCAGTGTAGGACTCAGAGAGCGTCCTGCTCCCCTGGTCCACTGCCTAATCAAGGTCAAAACCAGCTCCCAGCACAACTTAGCGCAGCTAAAGGTCCAGTTTGGATGACCATGGATCACCCAAGTACAGTGCACTCTTGCTCCCTTCTCTAAACAAACTAGGGAAATGTGCCCTAGATGGAGCTACTATGAGGTAGGTGTATAACTGGTTGGCAAATAATTTCCAGAGAGTGGTTATCAGGGTTCACAGTCAAGCTGGAAGGGCATATCAAGTTGGGGTACTGCAGGGATCAGTGTTGGGTCCCGTTTTGTTCAATATCTCCATCAATGATTTGGATAATGATGGAGAGAATACACTTATAAAGCCTGCGAATGATACCAAGCTGGGAGGGGTTGCAAGTGCTTTGGAGGATAGCAGTAAAATTCAAAATGATCTGGACAAACCGGAGAAATGGTTTGAAGTAAATAGGATGAAATTCAATAAGGAGAAATGCAAAGTATTCCTTCCTAACTGGAGTAATCTTTTGCACTCATACAAAATGGGAAATGACTGCTTAGAAAAGAGTACTGCAGAAAGGGGTCTGGGACATACAGTGGATCACGAGCTAAATATAAGTGAATAGTGTAATGCTGTTGGAGAGGGAGCAAACATCATTCTGGGATGTATTAGCAGGAATGGTGTAAGCAAGACACAAGAAGTAATTCTTCTGCTCTACTCCACACTGATTAGGCCTCAGCTGGAGTATTGTGTCCAGTTCTGGGCACCACATTTCAGGAAAGAGGTAGACAAAATGGAGAAAGTCCAAAGAGAAACAAAAAAAATTATTAAAGATCTAGAAAACATGGCCTATGAGGAAAGATTGAAAAAAAATTGGGTTTGTGTAGTCTGGAAAGAG
Organism: Mauremys mutica; assembly: GCF_020497125.1. Classification (NCBI taxonomy): domain Eukaryota; kingdom Metazoa; phylum Chordata; order Testudines; family Geoemydidae; genus Mauremys; species Mauremys mutica. The sequence goes on from NC_059078.1 coordinate 99,983,527, forward strand.
AAGACTGAGAGGGACATAACAATTTTCAAGAACATAAAAGGTTGCTACAAGGAAGAGGGAGAAAAATTGTTCTCTCTAACCTCTGAGGACAGGACAAAAGGCAATGGGCTTAAATTGCAGCAAGGGTGGTTTAGGTTGGACATTAGGAAAAACTTCCTAACTGTCAGAGTGGTTAAACACTAGAATAAATTGCCTAGGGAGGTTTTGGAATCTCCATCACTGGAGATTTTTAAGAGCAGGTTAGACAAACACCTGTCAGGGATGGTGTGGATAATACTTAGCCCTCCGCTGAGTGCAGGGGACTGGACCAGAAGGACCTCCCAAGGTCTTTTCCAGTCCTGTGATTCTATTATTGCACCACACATAGAGGAGGTGAACATATCCCGTAGACCCAGGTACACCAGCATAATACTGCTCAGAAATCCTTCTACTTTGGGGGAATCCCCAGCTGCCCTGTTAGAGCAGCTCTGTCCCTTAATGTAAAAAGGACAGAGGCAGGGGAATGGGATCTGGCTCCATGTGTAAATGATGAAAACTGGAAGCTCACTCCTGGGAGTGAAAGTCTCTGCTCTGTCCATACCTACATTAGCAAACACCTTCTTATATTGAAAAATGGGAGTGGGTGGTCCATTCCAGATGTTCCTTTCAGAAGGAAGAATTCTCTAGGCATTATGAAAATTATATCTTTCTATTTAAGCATTTTAATGATTCCAAAAGCCTAATCTTAGATTTCTATAAATATCTTGCTGAGCTGCTCCAGACAATGTTGAACTGTAATTGTTTGGGGGAAGGAAAGCTGAAACAGTGGCCAGAGTTAGTGGTCAGTGTACTGAGAATCTAGGCTCTCTGTTTTCAGTGACAATGTGGAATAATCATTTTCTAAAATTAAGATGTTATCTAGTGAAGGGAGCAGGGATGTCTAAGTACTCCCTAAAAGTCTACTGTATGATTAACTGTAAAAAATTAGAAGAATGAAAACATTAACACTTATTATGCTTCTCTGTGCTGTTATGAACTTCTATTCTTGAAAAGCAATCTTTAAATAACATTTAATATTTGTAAAGCTTTTTTTAAAAAAATACACCAGCTCAATAAAACACGTGTATATGAATTGTTGATGCAAAATCAATTGCAGTAACAAAACTGGGTAATAGTGATTTTGGTAGCCATTTAAGAAGAAAGCACTATTTTTATATTTTAAATTACTCTCAAATCTGTGTAAGAAGCAACTACATTGTATATTTCAGCTATTTTATCATCTATCATCTTTCTTCCTTCCTGTCTAATCGGAGATATGCGTGACTGTTCAGATATATAAGTGGTGCTATTGCAAACGTGGGTATCTTCCTACCTTTGCATATCTTGTGTGCAATTGCTTTTCCTCTCATTCTTATGCAAGAAAACTAGTGATAACATTACTTGATTACATTTTCTATGTCGGTTTGGACCTTGGCCACTTCAAAGACAGCCTAGAGGAAGAGAGATAATCACAACAGTTGAGATGGCGGGCGGAGGAGGAGTTTCTTGCTAACATTCCATAGATTGTCTGGGGATGGAGGTAAATCATTATCAGTAAAGAGATATCAGATCTCAGAGCTCCAAGTTAGCCACGCTCTGTTGATTTTCTGGCAAAATGTATGGCCCATCAGCCCACTTTTCTGTGGTGCTGCCACACTGGTGGAATTGTGGGTTGGCCATGGGAGGATTCCTTCAATGTAGGTGGATCCTGCAATGTCATGGAGCTCAAGTATCATCTCCTAAACTGCTCTCCTACTTATCAGGTGGCCTTACACTCTGCTGTTCTCTTTTTGTATTGGCTGTTATCAGGCAAAGGCTGCTCTGAATTGCATTGGGGGACCAGGAGACATACCCCAGCTGCCCCATGATCTTGAGGGGTACAAAGTTAAACTTTGCATTCCCCTTCTGGACCAGTGCCATGCAGTGCCATAGCTGTAGATGAAAGATTAGGGCCCTTGTATTTACAAAACTTTTTGCCTGAATGGGGTAAGGGGCTGATTGTGGGTACATACATTGTAATTTTGTTTGTAACATATTCATGCTGGGCACATGCTGGACACAATGTAAAAAATAGCCCCTGATTATCTGAGCCAGCAAAAACAAAATGATGAAAAATTGTGCTCTCTGTCCCTCTATTTCCAGACACCATTTAGTTCAGTACTTGGGAGGATGGAACTGTTTGAGAAAGAGGAAAATGTTCTAAATGACAAAAACAAAATGTTAGAGGACTCAGTGAATAAGGGATGGTGGTTTGGGGACGATGCCTGGGGGGACCTATTTTTTCCAGCTCAATGAGATGTTACTTGGTGCACATTGTATTGGAATTAAAATAATTGAAACAGACGAGCCTAAAAATACTTTTCACAATCATGTGCAGTGTTAGGGATGGGTATGAATGGGACTGCCTGATTGTATTGCTGTAATATGCACTACTGTCCCTGCCAGCAGGTATATGGGATCTTGGGGAGCAATTACCACACGGGTGGGGTGCAAAATAAACTTTATTAAGCAAATGCAAAAACAGGGAAAATTCAATAGTGAGGGGTATGGGGGTTGTTAAGGTAGACAATTGGGGAGGGGTTTCTTTTTGGTGAACAGTAAGGGGGTTTCAATAGTGGGGTACAACACAGTAGGATACAATACAGTGGGTAATCAGTTAACACTGAGGTATAAATGTAACAGGTAGCTAGCGATTTCTATGTAAAAAGGTGTCACAGCAGCATATAACCAACTAACAGTTATGGATAAAATGTGTTAAATAACAAACAATTTTAGGTAAAAATGTGTCACAGTGGTGTAAATGTAGAATGTGAGGGGTATCAGAGAGGAAGAAAGTAACCAATGGGGTTTTATGCTAGAGTTTTAAACTTAGTAAGACAGAACAAACAGGCTCCAAGCTTAAGCAGCAGAGAGAGTGTAACAAGGTAGAAGGACACAGAGAAGCTGGGCGGGGGGGTGTTAGCAGTGGGAAGACAGACTTAATTACAATTATACAGAACACAGCAAAATCTTATCTATGATCTAACTTAACCAAGACTACACAAATTAAAACACAATGCAACAATTCTCTAAGCCTAACTTACAAAGTATAATGCTAAACCTTACTTAATGGGTGCACCTTATGCTAAGGATAGTTTTAGAGGGCTGAGTGGTGTGTGTCCAGGACACAGCTCCAAAGAGGGTGGGGTGACAGCAGCAGTGGGGTGGTTGCAAGCAGGCTTATTTCTAGCAGCAAAGGCACTGCAGAACTAGAAACAGATTACAGATACAGACCAAGGAGTTAGATAGGGTCTGTCTGTTGGGGAAACAGAACCAGCAGCCAGGACGGGGGGTGTAAGAGAGGTTTTAAGACACAGACCAAGGTTTAGCTTGAGTCTGTGTGCTGGGGAGACAGAGCCAGCAGCTAAAATGATAAAATAAAAGTATAGAAAGTTTCACAGAGAGATTCTTACCATCCCACAAGGCAGCAGCAGCAGAGGCAGAAGCAGGCGCAGCAGCAGCATCAGAGGATGCAGAGAGGGCTCAATTCGTTCACAATAATCAGGAGATCTCCAGGCAAAATTTGTTGTTCGTGGGGGGGGGGGGTTCAAAAACGGGGGTACGCTCAAAAATAAAATGAGAGCGGAGAAAGGACCCCCAGAACCCCTGGTTGATCAGACCAGGCAGCAATGCAAGAACCTTTCTGAGAAGTCTGTTCAAAAAATGTCTGTTTTTAAAGGCAAACCCTGGCAGCTTCCCGCCAGTAACTCTGATTGGCTCCCCCTCTTACAGGGAGGAGAGAAGGCAGAGAAAAACTGCAGGCAGCCACAGAGGCATGTTTGGACTAGCCCTGAGCCCGGAGGTATGACTCATGCCCAGGATCTTAAAAACACAATAGGTCTTGCAGCTCTGGACAGTGCCCACCCTACACCAAGCCCAGGTTTTAACAAGGTGATAACAGGACTAACCCTTTGAACAGGGCAGTGGTCCCACTTAGCACAAGTGGCCATCCCTTTGAGAAGGGCAATGGCTCTTGTTAAACAACTTAAGGGGCCCTCCCTTTGAGAAGGGCAGAGGCCCTGGTAAACAACTTAACAACCAGGGAGGGGTGGCCACAGGAGAAAAACAAGAACAAAATGGAGTAAGGGGACAGCTGTAAGAACAAAATGGAGCTGTAACAGACAACTACAAGAATGAAATATGTTATGAACATATTTATATCCTCTTCTATGGAAAAATCCAAATGATACTAGTTAAATATATTTAACACAACATTTTATAAAAGGATAACTCTGGATCCATCATTTATTTTTGTGAGTTATAGATGACCTCATAACTTATGAGCGATGGAGCAAAGCAGAGCTGGAAGTGAGTTATAAAAGGTCATCAATAGAAATAAATGGTGTATTCAGAATCAGCCCCCTCTATAAGTTCTGTTTATGCAACACCAATTTTAGCTGCAGTCTGCACTGTTGGACTATAATAGTTTATATTAAGTGCTGGAGCACCATGTGTGTCTTGGTCGCAACGTGCATGACTGGTTGCATTGCTGATGTTTTTGAAAGTAGGAAATGAGCAAGCATGTAAAGTAATGGACTATATCACAAGAGCAGCCATTGCCACTGAACTTTCCAGTGCGGATACAAGAGAAGAGGCGATAGTGACAGGATCACAGGAAGGCAGTTAGCAGATTTTTTTTTTTAAATTGAGGGTAAATTCAATAGATCCACACATGTGGGGAGCCTCCACACATGAACCTTAACTGCTCTGCTTAGAAGAGAACTTGGGAACTGTCTCCCATTCCAGAACCTGCAAAGACCTCTCTGTGTGATCTGGGGACTACGTGATCAAACGGAGGAGATGGCGAGGGGGCAAGGCAGGAGGAGTGGTGAGACCTGGGAATGCCTGGCAATTCCTATTTTTGCGCCTCTAATGGACATTACTTGGAAAAGGAATACAGACATGCATTTGTATGTGTCTTTCATATTACAGTTGCAAACCTTTCCTGTGCCTATTATGTTTTTCTATGCCAAATAGTCTGCTAGGTAAACAGGCAAAATTCCATTGGAGTTCTGAAAAGGATTCAGGGGTTATAGTGGAGAAGCAACTCAACATTATGTAAGCGGGGGAATGGTCCCGCTATTGTGGGGAACTTTCCTGGCTTCTGCACTACCCCAGTGAAATGGGCTAGCGGAAGGATCTGAGTTCTTGTTCCCACTTCCTTTACCCAGAGACCTCCCTGCCCTCGAGGACTCCCCTTCCACTCTCCTGTCTGGCAGAGTCCTCGTAACCCCAACAAGGCTGGGCCCAGGATTCCTGGGGGGCTCGACCCCCAACCCTGCTGTGGTCACCTAGGTCAGGAGCTAGGGTGTCCCCACTCCGGGGTACTCTCTCTGCACTGGATGCTTTCCTGATCCACTGATCATTACATACGATTTAAAGCAATACAGTTTACTTAATTAACAATTAGTTTAAAAAGGAATAAGGAAAAGTGGGAAAGGTTAAAGGAAACACATCACCCCGCTATGTGGCAGGGAATATCACAAACAGTGTCTCTGGAACGTCAGGGCAGTTCACAGTCTGTTTCTTGTAGGTCCCAGGCTGCCTTCTCAGGCTCTGGCTGTATTGCAGGGATGCTGTGGGTTGGACACTTGCTCTGGCGGTGGCCACATGCTCTCAGGCAGGTCTCTTCTTCCCAGCATCGCCCCCGCCCTGTCAGGGTTACGATCCCCCTCCAAATCTGGCCTGCAGAGCCTCTTGGCTGAGGCATCTCCCTGTGCTGGGCCCGCTGCCCAGAGTCCCCCTCGCTCTCCCCAGCTGTTCACCATACCTGGCTCCAGACTGCTCCACTCTGCCTCCAGCTCCCTGGGCTGCTTCTCTGGCCCCTCTGGCTCTGGTTGCTACAGCTCTGCTCCCAAGACAGCTCTGCTCTCTTTGGGCTGTGCTCTGGCTTTGGGGCTGCAGCTCTGCTCCCAGCAGCTTAGCTTGGGCCCCTGCTCTCCCCTTAGCTCGGCCTCACTCTGTCTGACCCAGGCAATTCCAGCTCACACGGAGGACGGGACCCCCCGGGCCTCCGGACTCCTTGATTAGCCTGCCCGCCCTGTCAATCAGGCTGACCTGGAGTGTTGGCCTCTCCCCATTGCCCCTGAGGACTGTCAGTCTCAGAGTCCTGATTTCCCATCGACCCCTCCCCTTTTGGTACTAGGAGCTAGCCAACCAAACACCCCCACTGAATGTTAGTAAGGGGATAACAGTCGCCTTACAATTAGTTCCCAGTCCTATGCTGTGACAATAAGAGCCAGATTGATCCTTGAATGTATGAACAGGGGAGTAGTGAGTAGACATAGCAAGGTAATTTTACCTCTGTATGTGGCACTGGTGAGGCTGAAACTGTAAGACTACGTACAGTTCTGGTGTCAACATTTTTTAAAGGAGACAGTGCAGAAAAAAGCCACAAAGTAATTTGAGGATTGGAGAAAATGCCTTGTAGTGAGAGACTGAAGACTTGACTTCACTACCGAGGAGATCTACACTGCTGCCATTGATGCAGAGGGTGTTGATTTAGCAGGTCTAGTGAAGACCTGCTAAATCGATGGCAGATGCTCTCTGGTCAACTCCGGTACTCCAGCTCCCCGAGAAGAGTAAGTGAAGTCGACCAGAGTGTATCTCCCATCAACGCAGCACAGTGAAGACACTGGGGTAAGTTGACCTAAGCTACGTCGACTCCAGCTACATTATGCACATAGCTGGAGTAGCGTAACTTAGGTCGACTTACCCCTGTAGTGAAGACAAGCCCTTAAAGAGCTCAATCTATTTAACTTATCAGAAAAAAGAGAGCTACTTGATTACAATTTATTAAGTATCTTCTGTGAGAAAACACTGAACACTAAAGGGTGTTTTAATCTAGCAAAGAGAGCCTAACAAGAGCCAATAGCTGAAAGCTGAAGCCAGACAAATTCAGATTAGAAAAAAGGTACAGATGGGTGTTTTTTTGTTTTGTTTCATTTTGTTTTTAAAACAAGGACAGTGAGTAATCACTGGAACAAACTACCAAGGAAACTGGTAGATTTGCCATCTCTTGATGTCTTCACATCAAGTCTGCATACCTTTCAGGAAGAGAAGCTTTAACCAAGCACAAGTTATGCTTTAGTCACACACAAATTTAATGGCCTTAATATAGGGGTAACTGGGTTAAATTTAATGATCTGTAATATACCAAGTTCAAACTCTCTATTGCAACTCTATTGCCTATTTTTAAAGTTGGTCTATATAAAGTTCCATATATGGCTTTACTTTCAATTTTTATCCTATTTAGTAATGCACTGAGGTACAGAGGCTTCATTAACACCAGATAATTTGCTTATTTTATAGTATTGTCTCAACTATTTTGAAAGCACTAATGCCCTCCTTGTCATTGGTTAATACCACGCCAATATAGAACCTATTAGCACTAGAGTTTGAGTTTCTAATTAATTCAGATGATGATATTCACTACATCTTCATATCTGTATCTTTCCTCTGTCTCAGAGGTTTTTGGTAATTAGAGGATTGGAATTACCCACTCTTAAGTCTTATTAATTTTTACCTTCTCTCATCTCATCTTTGAGTAGAATTTTATTCTCACTTCTTTTCTTTGCCCTGGAGGTCTTTACAATGTCCCTAGTGCTATCCTTATTTTTAGCCCTGTCTGGTAGCTTAATCCCAGATTGATTCATTATATTTCTCTGAGGTTCACTATTGCAATTTTTCAGTTCTGATTTTTTCTCCTGATACACACAGTGCCACTTCTCCCTCTCTCTCTTGTATTTTTGTCTTCCAGAAAATCCTGAAGCCCTATGCTCAGAATTAATACCCTTCCTTGGGAATAAATCATGTTTCTCATGTAACTGCTACAGTAAGATGCATTTGATTAACAGATGCTTGATTTTTGAATATTGTACTTCTGTAGGAGCATCCCCAGAAGCAACATCGTAGTTGCAAACTGGGTGAAGAGGGGTGCCATGAATATTTTATAATTCAGTTCATGGTAGGTCCTCCTAAAGTGTAGATTTCATATCTCCATTCCATGGGGAATAAGTTGTACTATTGTTCAGGAAGCTGCAGCACTGTTGCTAGGTTCACATGATTGTTATCAATAGTTCCACTAGGTCTGACCCTCAATTTTAATTACAATGTCATAGAATTGTAGGACTGGAATGGACCTCAAGAGGTCATCTAGTCCAGTCCCCTGCACTCAAGGCAGAATTAAGTATTATGTAGACCATCCCTGGCAGATTTTTGTCTAACCTGTTCTTAAAACTCTCTAATGATGGAGATTCCACAACCTCCATATAACATAACATATATAAATAGTTATGCTGCATTTCTCTACCGTTGTATATGCACATCTGCTGGAGACTGAACTTGGAGGCAAAGTTTGGTTCCTCAGTGATTGAGGTGTTTGGATCTGTAGTTTTGGAATGCAAAGACTGCAATACTGGATATAGAGCTCAGCAAAACTTGGGATTTCACGAGAAATTTCAGGATTTCATTGATCCTGGAAGCCCATCCCAGGACTTTGTAGACTACCATCCCCACAGTGCTGAGCCTGCAAGCCCTGATAGTGTCTAGGATTTCCAGGCTAACTGTTGCAGAGCTACACACCTAGACTCTGACAGCCCTGGCCAGAGCTGGGTCTTTAGAGCTTCCATGCTGCCATCTCCACAGTCAGGAGACTGGAAGCCCTGAAAGTCTGAGTCAAGATAGGGTTCTCAAGGCATCCAGACTCCCTGCTGCACAGCCAGGAAGCAAGGTCCTCCAAGGGCTCTAGGGTTGCTTCTGATGCAGACTCAACCACTTGCCTAAAAGGAGGAGGAATTTTGGGTTAGAGTGATTAATTAAAGAACCATAATACCATTGGAAAAAGTTTCTTAGCAAGTTTATGTACTACTGGTACTTACCAAAAAATCCTTTTTATTTTGGTAGTTTTCTGCTATTTCCCACAAGCAAATTTCTACATAATTTAAAATGCTTCTACAAAACCATGCAGTAATTTTATCCTTGGGCTAAATGAGTTCAATCACTGTCTGAATTTACAAGTAGAAATGGCTTTTGTGGTCTTGTTCCAAACTCCATTTATCCATATCACCAAACTGCTTTATAATTTGGCATCATTCAGGACAGGTAATCTCCACTGTGGAAGGGCCTGCAACTGTTGCAAGTCAGGATTGAGGTACATCATATCAAAGAAATTGTCCAAACTTTGCCAGCCTTGTGCCCCCAGCTCTAAGCACTATGTGAGCATGAGCACTAAATTCACTCACAAGTTTAAAGAGAAGTTAGAAAAAGTTCTATGAAGTAATTTTTCCATGTTTAAATTTTTTTCACTGCAGATATAACTTTGTAAGAATAAACAAACGTACTATAAAAAGGTTCCGTGTTTGGTTTGTTCCATTTATGAAAATGGAAATAAAAATGTTTAGAGATAGAGTATGTTATACTTACATACATGGTTGTAACTCTTCCGAAAAGTATATTTGCCTATAATGTTGAAAGTTGCATCGAACTCCCCAATACCATCTTGCCTTTTTATTACTTTTATTTCCCCATAGCCCGAGACCAGCTATCCTAATCTTGATTTAAGCTATACACTGGAACTGCATTAGCTGTCATTTTGATATTATGCGTCCAGTTTTGAGTAGGAGGGTGCAAAGTTTATGTATTAAAGTGAGGCTGAAGCTTCCCTAATGCAGTTATATATGCTAAAATTTGAGATTTTTACCATACATTCTTTCTTTCCCGTGGTTTATAATATATTGGAACATTTATGGCTTTTTTCTGGAATGTTGAGTGAGTGTAAAGAAAATACTTTTGGCTTGAAAAGCATAGAAGGAAACTTAGTGAGCTACTCCATTGAGAAATGCTACTAAGCACTGAAATACTGCAAAAGCGCTGCTTCTCTGATCAATCTCTGTGCATAACTCCTATTGGCTGGGAATTAGAAGGACACAGCAAGAGTGATGAATAAAATAGGGCCTTATGTTCCCATTCACTTCAAACAGATGTGTCTGTACCCACAGATCTGATTTGGCAAGTCATGGAAGTGGGGCATGCTGCCTTTGCAGTATGCGCTCCTTTCCATGCCTGCTTATGCAGAAGCCCCTCTGTGGGCACTCCAACTGACATATAGAAACATTGTTTGGGAAGGAGCATTGTTATAGGCTTCGGGGCCAGCTGCTCTGTACAGCAGGTTTCCCTTCCCAGTCCATGGGCCAAATTGTGCTGAGCAAGATGTGTCCTTTTTTGCATTAGCGAACCCTCACTGCTGCAAGTTTAGTGCATAGTGAATACAGGCCCTGAGACTGTATTTTTTCCTAATGCTACTTACAGAAATGTAACTACAAAGTCCTATTTTACACCACTTCCTAGTTATGTTGGTGAATGTATAACAACTCCTCATAGGGATAATTAATACAAAATCACCCATATTGTAGGGTGCTCGTGAGGATTAGTTAATGTTTGCAAAGCACTTTGAAGATGAAAAGTGTCATCAGGATGCTAAATATTATTGAATACATTATCATCCAAAGGCTTTCTATTCCCTCTTCAGGTTATTTTCATGTAGGGGAGCATAAACTCTGAGCTTCTCATCTTGAAATTCAAATCTTGAATTTCTGAACCATTTTAAATACTATTGATTTCAAATATAGTTCCTTCCAAAGGCTTGAATCTGATCCCATTGTAGTCAATGGCAAAAGTCCTATTGATTCCTATGAAGCAGGATGTACAAACAGGAATAATCCCAGGTCTGGACTTCTTTCATAATTATTATTTACATAGCACAATACATATGCATGATGCTTTGCAGATAAATGAGGCAGACTGCATATTTCTTAAGACTTACTATCTCTGCACCAGTCCTGCATGAAGATCCACTCTTACAGACCCTTAGGGAGACCCATTGACCTTACTGGGGTTTTATACAGGCACAATAGATCCCATTTCAGGTTAAGGACCTAAATTTGATGTTATACAATGAGGTAATGGCAGTAGGGAAGAGCAGAAGCGGCAGGAGTAATTGGAGGATTCCTCTTTGCATCTTGAGGTGCCATTTTAAAGACTTTTTAAAGACTTTGTTATTTATAACTATAAAAAGGTTTTAAATTTGGGGGGGGGGTTGAGAGCATTTTCTCATTTTTCCCACCCAGCCTCTTTTTTTCCCTCCCCGTCTCTCTCCTCCTTATGTCCCGATTTTGATTGGTTTAGTATTGTCCTGATGTATTCATGATCCCTTTCCCTTGAAGATGTTGTCCATCTTCATTTATTCCCTTTCCCGCCACACCCCTGAGTTCCCTAGTTAAAGCAGTCACATCATGTAAACAAACTGAGGAAAAGGAAAGGCAGACAGACTGTGAACCCCACTTGAGAAGATAGGTCCCCTGCCCACATCAGAAGCACTTGATACAAGTATCTCTCCTGCCCCTGGTATTTCAGCTGCTGCTTCACCCTAAGGTGGGGTCCTCCACTTGCTAATGGGGGTGAAGTGAGCAGGAGGCCTCCTTCATTGGGAAGTGCATACAATGATGTTAGAAGTAGAGTTCATAATTGAGTCCTCACTAAGATGAAAAAAATGACATCTCAACATGAGCTCATTTAAATTTGACCTTTTTAATGTGTTACAGCAGCATATTATCTTATGCTTTTAGCTGCGTTGGCTCTTAAATCAGGGTCTAGATGTAAAAGGCCATTACTGAGTCCTTGAATTACATATTTCACAAGAGACAATATCTAATTTTTTCATGGTTAATGCTCAGAGCATATAGGGATATTTAGAGGAGAAAGCACGAAGGCATGTGACAATTCAGTGTCTTTGCATACCATATTCCACTAGTTGCAAATGTTCAGTAATATGGTGAGAGTAAGCAAAGTTAAATAAATAATGGTTAAAATGTAATGCTATGAAATAAAAACTTTTGATTTCCTGTGAAATCAAATGTAAATCTTTTTTAATTCAAGAAAAAAATTTGACCTATGTGTCAGATACTCAGGAATTATAGAAGTTAAATATAAGTTTATGATTTTATGGTTCTAAAAAATTCTTTTCCCATCGGGAAGCATGAGATATTTGTGTGTTTGCCGGAAATTGTAGAAATAGTGACTTATCTTTTCAATAATTTACACAGGATACCTACTTGAAAAGCAAGATCAGCATGGCCTTTTTTTTCTGAATAAAAAGAATTTGGCCAACTAGTTTTGTATGCTTAGAAATCAGGGGGATTTTTCAAAGCAGAACATGGACAATGCTTGTTCTTTGCTAATATGCTGTCTGTATTAGGTTCTGCAGCTCTCTTGGCGATTTCAAGCCTCAGCTTGGTGCCTCATTTTTGAATGATGCTGTTCTCCATGTTTTTAAAAGTCATAGTGCCCCCCAACTCAAAGCTCACTCGGACACTTCCCCAGTCCTCTCAAGGGATACTTGTGGCCTTCCAGTGTCAGGACACTTCTCTCGCCATCACTTAAATGGATAGATTGAAAATAGACTTGGGGGATAAGAAGGGGTTAGTCAATGCTTTGAAATCACATTTTAAAAAAACAACTTTACACATTCTGTGCTTGAATATTACAAATGTGGAATATGAAGCAAATGAGGGACAATTGCTATGTACCTTCTTCTGAACTAGGCATTTATTTTTATCTGCTGGAAGGGATGTCAAGAGAGAGAGAGATCCAGTTTGTGTAACTCTGGGAGGTCTCTCTACCCCACTTTTATGGACCCCAGATTCTTGAGACGCTAAAGATTGTTTAGTCCATATTATAAATTAGAGGACTGTCACGGGGTGAGGCCCCTTTACGAGGAAATGGGGGTCCAGTGGGTCAGTTGGTCTTAGTGGAAGGTACCTGGATCTTAAAAAGAGGGAGTCAGCAGCAGGTGAGGTAGGCTGCTCTCTGGCCTCTTGCAACCCAGAGAGGTAAGGGTGCTTTTAGACTAGAGGAAGCTGTGGTAGAGACCAAAGAGAGCAGGAGGCTTCTGAAGATCACCCTGAGTAATGGGGGGAAGACCAAGAGAGGAGCAGAAGGGTTTTGCCTGCTGACCTCTCTGAGACAGAGAGGGTATGTCTACACTGCATCTGGGACCAAGGTTCCCAGCCTGAGTCCACAGACTTTTGGCTGTGGGGCTTGCGCTAGTGCTAGCGTGATTAAAAATAGCTGTGTAGATGTTGCAGGTTGGGCTCTCAAACTGGGGGTGGGCTTGAAAGCCCAAGCTCCAGCCCGAGCCGCAATATCAAAGCAAAGTCTACTCACCATATTTAGTAAGCTAGTGCAAGCCCCACTAGCACAAGTCTGGGACCCGAGTTGGGAGGCTTGCTCCAGAGGTGGGGGAGAGCTGAAGAAGGCTGAGCTCTAGCTGGGAAAGGCTGGGAGTGGCTGCTTGCCAAAGACAGATTGGGTCAGAAGAAGATCATCTCCAGACTGGCTGAAGATGGCAGAGCTGAGTATGAGCTTTTGTGTTGTGGTGATGGACTTTATTTTAGGTTGTTGAGGATTGTTTTGAACTGTTTGTTGTTAAACCAGCCCCAGGCCTGGGTGCTGGTAGGCACAACAAAACCTACATGGAGTTTACTACCAGAGCCCTAAGAGAAGGGGAAACCATAACACTCCTCTGCAGAGCCAACCCAGGTCATGTAGGGGTGCTAGGGAAGTGATGCACCCTGTTACATGGACTCTTTTGGTTCCTGCAATTCGTAGCCAGGTGACCACAGCCCTAGAAGCCAGAATAGCTGGTGTGCAGTACTTGTGTTGCCACTTTGCTTTGGCCACATCCCTTATGCCAGAAGTTGGAAGAGGGGATGGCACAGAGCCACTGTAGTAGTTTTATACCCTCAGGGCAGTTCCAGGTAAAACACCATCAAGGCTGGTGTTAAACAGTGTCAAATGGTGGTGGTGTTAAACAGTGTCAAATAATATACACACAGATTTGCTGGTGTTGTACACAACAGAATTTTGACTCCGAAAAGAATTCAGCAAAAGTTTTGTTGCTTAAAAATTAGAACAGGGTCTTGTGAAAGCCTGAACATGACTTGATGTCCAACATAATGAATATGTAAAATGAATAGCCACAGGACACAGAAAACACATTAAACATGTTCCATTAAACTTTTAACAGTGGGAATCTGCTATGATGTTGCATTTTTCTTTTGGGCATTTCTAATTTAAAATTTATTTTAGTATACATGTCACTCTGGAACCTGTAAAGGGTAACTAGGATAGAGGGGTATGAGAAAAAAATTGTACCAATCAATAAAAAGTATTACCAATAAACACACATTTGAAAAACACACACACATTAAAAAGTACAATCCCAGACTGCAGAATATTCTAAATGTTTGAGGTGAACTGAATAACCCACGCTTAGCTATGCCATACATGAATAATGCAGTCACCCTGAACTCATGCTATTAGAAGTTGTAATAATAGTATGATATGAACACACTACATTACATTAGGGATTTATTTGGCCCAGAGCATTCCATTACAACACACAGTAGGATTCAATGTATATGTTAAAATGAAACATCCAGTATCTGCTAAAATGGAAAAGGAAACTATATGTTTCTAGCACAGGCCCTAGATATTACCATGTTTTCTCTTTTTAAATGATTTTTGGACCTTTCACAAAATTGGAAGTGTGCTGAAAGTGATATCAGACTATATTTAATATTCAATCAATGGTCTTTTTACTATTGCTGATTTTTACTACAAATTCTATTTTGTAAAATAATATAAGACACTTTAGGCTGTGCACTTTAGAGATATTATAGTGCTACTTGAATACTTGCTGCTATTTAATATCTACCTTATAGTTATGCCTGGACTGTAGTCCTATTGTGTTAGCCACTGAAGGAAGACATGATTCCTGATCTAAAGAGTTCGCAGTCGAAGTTTAAATTACCAGATCTTTGGTCCTGTGCCGTAAAGTCAGACAAAACCTGTTAGAGTTGTCTGGAAATTGAACTGTTCTTCATGTGTTAATTCTTAATTATAAAACATCCAAGAATGTGCAGCAATTCCGTTCGCTCCATTGGCTTAATATCCTGGTCTCAATTCATGCAGTGGAACAGTTAAGGGATTATTCCTTTGTTTTTGTTTTTAAATTGCATTCTATTTAGAGAGCGTTCAATGTGCTCAGCACCCCCATAACATCTGATGGATTCACACACATTAATGACTTCATCCTCATGACACTCCAAGAGTTATGATCCTCATTTTACAAACGGGGAACCCAAACACAGCTACAGTAAACCAACATCCTCAAAAGCTGTTACTAGCTTTGGGAGCCCAAATTGAGATACAGGTGTCTTATGTTGGACAAACAAAAACAGCCACCCAACATTCTAAAATGTTAACATGTTAGGGCTTATCTACATGGAGATACACAGGAACATTAATCTGAATTATTTTTTAAAATTGATTACTTGTCCTAGATTACATAAGAAAGCTTTGACAGAGCCATGAATAAATCCCAGGTCTCCTCTTACAGAACCTAGCTAGTTAAAGGGCCTGGGGGATGGAGGGGTAGGGGACTTTCCTTTTAATTACGACATTAATATTTTATTTTTAAACCAAAATTAAGTTATACAAAATCCTTGAGCATTCTTCACAATGTATTATTAATATATAGCTGCTGCATGTATTTTTTGCTTCTAGAGTGAGCCTCAGTTTTCAGTTTAATTCAAACTGCTCCTGTGAGTAATAGCGTGGGGAGAAATAAGCCCCACAGCTGCACTTATTGACACACAAATGCAAAAAAAATCATCATAAATATTACGGCAACGATGCTGCAACGAGAATGGCATGGGTAGACCCTGCACCCATGTGGTGCTTGCCCATACAGTTCTTTTTGCAGGATCAGGACAGAGACTGAAAACTTAAATGCTGAAAAGTAAGGAAATTCAAGGGTAATACAGTGGAGTGGAATATTTAGCCCTTTAAATGCTATGAAAGGAAGAGAGATATTACAATAACGAGTATTTCTATTTCTTTAAGAAGGGCTTGTTTTGTCAGTGGGTGAATTAAGATGCAATTGATTCCCTTTATAAAGTTTGTGGAAAATTCTGTACAAGAAGCATGGACATAAGATAAAAAGAAAATATTTCAAAAGTTGCTAAGTGACTTAGGAGCCTATTTTCCATTGAAAACAATAGGAGTGAGATTCCTAAGTCGAACACTTTTCAAAACTTTACTCCTACTCCCAAAAGTAACATCATCTGAATAACTGAAAAATAAAAAAGAGAATGTCCCTAATTATTTAATAAGATTAATGTCTTTCCTCAGATATTTACCTCCTGTTATTTGCAGCATGAATGAGAATTTATATCTAATCTACTCAGGCCCTCTCAGCAGTCCAGAGAGGCTCGGGCCACTTCCAGCTTTTGAGGCCCCTAGCCATAATAAAAATAAAAAATGACAACACATGAAAAACAAAATAAAGCACCAAAAAAGAGTGAGACATGATTTGAATATTTTTTTATTTAACAAATGCTTTTCTAGCTTTTTTCTGTGCAAATGTATTGAGGAAAAATCTAGCTTTCATGCAATGTCAGTTGATATTAAGCATGGCAAGCCCATTCAAGTGCTCTTGTCCCATAGTTTAACGGTGATAGTTCTTTACCTGCTTCAACACGTTGAAGGTGCATTCACCTGAAGCCACTGATGCAGGCAAACTGACAAAAATACACAATGCAATTGTGATATTAGGAAATACACCAGAGAGTCCAAGTTCGAGTATTTCTTGAAGCAATTCCTTTGACTTGCAATCCAATTTAAAGTTCATGGAATATTATTTGTTTGAGGAAGATCACCTCGTCACTGAGAACTTTTGAGATTTCTTTGTTATTGTGTTGCTGAAATTTTTCAGCTGCAGAAAGTAGATCTTCATTACTCAGTCTGTTGAACTGCCAAAGAAGCCCAAAAGGGGTACAAATTAGTCGCAGTGACTCAAATAGACGTGTAAGACCTGATTGAATAGAGCCAATGATGACAAGGA
This sequence comes from Mauremys mutica, assembly GCF_020497125.1. Taxonomy (NCBI): domain Eukaryota; kingdom Metazoa; phylum Chordata; order Testudines; family Geoemydidae; genus Mauremys; species Mauremys mutica. The sequence continues at coordinate 100,000,547 of NC_059078.1, forward strand.
AGACATTGACCTTATAATGCTGCTCGGCATCAGATTCCGTAGGTAAGTTGTGATTGGTGGAGAACTCAGATGAAATGCCAATATTCTGTGTTACTAATTTGGACTCAGTCAGGATTGCATCCAATTGGTCACAAATCTGTTGAATGTCATTGATAAGACTTTCAGTGTTATCCCTCTCAACATGAAGTGTACAATTGCATGCTTCAATTGCCAGATCAGTTTGGTGGATCATTGTAAGTAGCTTCGTCCACAAAAATGACATCAGACTGCATTCAAATTTGGACATGTGCTTCTGAATAGACTGACGTTGCCCCCATGTGTTGAATTAATTCCCCTGATTGTCTCTTTCTTCTCTCGCTCCTGACTTTATGGAGTACTTTCTTCCTGGCCAAAGGAGAGTAGGTGAGAGTCCTATTGGTGCTTCTCCTTTACTGCTTGAAGGGTCCCAGAGAAATGAACAAAGCATTTGCTCCTCACATCGAAAGCACAAGAATTTTGTAATTTCATATATATGTTTTGAAAGCATCATGATCCATGTTTTCCAAGCTTGTACCAGAAAACAATACTGACTCCTTTTAGATTGTTTTCTTTGAAGCCAATGTGGTCTACAATGCAAAAATATATTATATTTTAAAATCTGTAATGTTTAAGATGTGTTTATCATCTGCCATGAGGCAGATCGACAGGGCAAGTCTCTCTGTCTGTCCCCACTCCCAGGGCATTATTTACCTGCAGAATTTAGTAGCACGTAAGTGCCTAACAACTTGCCCATGTCTGCATGAAGCCATTGGGATGTTATAGTATAGGAATGTGAATTTAAACAGATATAAGATAAAATCATTGTACATATGCTGTAACCAGTTGTATATAGCTTAAGATAATAATTGGAGATATACCAATCTCCTAGAACTGGAAGGGAACTTGAAAGGTCATTGAGTCCAGCCCCCTGCCTTCACTAACAGGACCAATTTTTGCCCCAGATCCCTAAGTGGCCTCCTCAGGGATTGAACTCACAACCCTGGGTTTAGCAGGCTAATGCTCAAACCACTGAGCTATCCCTCCCCACACTTGACAGTTTTATGATAATTCTAAATTCTATATTTCATTTAATCTGCATATTTTTCAATATAACAATTTTTAATTTACTTCCTTTCCTCATAAAATTAGAATGCAATAAACTGTTTTCTTAACATTCTTACTGAAAAAATGCAATTTTTTTAAATTGCAAAACTGTTTCTTGTAGGGCTAAACTAATCCAGTGCACACCAAATTTCAGCGTAAAGTGAATTTTGTAACCAAGTGGTAAACAAGGGGTTAGAAAAGAAATGCTGACAGTGACAGGTCTGCTACCATGCTGGTGGTAACTTACACTGCTGTAATAGTGCCAACTGTGAGAAGTTTCTAAAACTGCCCTACTATTTCCATCTTGTGTAATTACAGTACTTACAAAAGCATTTCCCAACATAGAAAAAAGGCTAAACTTAGCTGCAGCAGACCTGTCATTTTGCCTCTTTTTCAGCATTCCTACTTTTCTTGGAGGTCATTTTTAATGAGTGCATAAAGCACCTGAAAAATCAGGTGCATAAATTAACTACCAATTAGAGCAGTAAAAAAAGAAAAAATAATTACTAGTTTCTATATTTAAGTCCACTCATTAGCATGCAGTACGCCTGCATGTTTATCACATGGCAATTACTGAAGCTCCAAAGAAAAGTGATGCTTTCATTGTGTTGCAGTCCTGAAACTGGATACAATATGTAGCAAAATCTGCTTTCAAGTTTGTGTCAGTTGACACAGCTGAAAGACTATTATCACATTTTAATAGAAAAAGTGCTTAATTATTTCTTTGTAAGTCCCCTCCCCCTGCACACAATTTAATATCATCTGTCTGGAGTGACTGTTGACCTAGTTTTCAATTAATTGCAATGGGAATACAAAATTGACTTTAAGGCAGTGAATTTCTTCACTGGGTTACCTGTGATGGCTCATCTGAAATGATGATTTCATAATTGCTAAACTCTATCAACAATGAAGTGGCATCATAACACAAAATCTTACTCCACAGTATGGCATTAGAAAATATACAGAGTGTAGAAAAACAGGACTCTACAGGATACATAACATTTAGCCACAGGATAGGGGGAAGGAATGAAACATATGTCATCAGGATTCAAGATGCCAGTTACCCTACACATTCTGGTCAGCCATTCGGTATCTATTTTATGTAACTTTGCTGGGGTTCAACTAAGGATCATCATTCAGCCACATAGTCATGAAGCTAAAGAGCAAGTGGTTCCCTTCAGCCTCCAAAGAACAGAAGGTGATAAGATAAAGTAAGAACCAAGTGAAGAAAAAAATTGGCCATTTGTTGCAAATCTTCTCACTCTAATGGATCAAGTGTACAACCCAGCTTATCTGAAACAGTCAGGCCATGCTTTAAAGTGCAGAAGACAGAGTCAATAAGCTGTATATGGCAAACTATACATGTTTGGTGAAATTTTTGTCAGTATCAGCCAGATTTGGGCGAGATTCTCACATCTGTTATAAGGAAAGGTGACCATATTTCACTAATTCTCTTATAAAGTCCAATTCTTAAACAAAGAGCCTCCTGCTCCTTCTATATGTCTGGATATCACTGATTCCTATTCCAGATAAGATCTTCCAAACAGAAGCCTTGACTATGTTAGAAAATGTGCACTGCCACTGCTGTAACTAAACTGATTTTACAGGTACAAACTCCCAATGAAGATGTGCTGCACTTATGCAAAGTGAGGTTTAAACAATTTTAGTTCAACTTGGTAATTAAAGCCATTAGAGATTTACACTGGTGTAGCTGCATCAGTTTTGAATCAATTTGGTTACATCAAAGCAAGTCCTCTAATATAAACCAAGTCTATAGAAGTAGTATAAAGTCAGCAGGTGGCAAATACACAGTGGTATAGTGGTAGGTATCTAAGCACACCTCTACTTGAAGGCCATTTTTCTGAACCATCTATCAAACCAAACATCAGGGAGCAAATGGATTATAAATTGGTTGTTGTTGGCATCTCAGATTCCAAACTAAGTGAATACAATTTAAGTAATGTGCAAAATTCAGCACACTGCATTATGGACATTTTACTGTTTGAGTGCTTTCAGCCCCATAATTGCTATGGATTGTGTTCAGAACTTGCTATCCAAATTAGTGTCATGGAACACACAGCTAACACCGAGTTATCATTTCATTATTCTCCATCATGCTTTGTCATAGCACATAAGCCTACAATAACATACAAAATGAATCACCTTAAAGTAATTTTATCAGTCAAATTCTCCTCTTTTACATTGGTCAACTGGGGCTGCAGTGTTGTAATGAGAGAGCATAATTTAGCCCAATAACTGAAAGTTAAAAGAGATGATGCTTCTGTATAGATTGCAGTCTTACTTACAATTTGGACTTCAAGTTGTTGCATTTTAGTAGATCCTGTATGCTTAATATGAATTATACACAGTACAGTAATGACAGGGGTTAATGGTGGCATTATTAGCTATTAATACAGCGCTCCTCATATGTGCTAGTGATTGCTTACTCTCATGCCAGTTATTATTCCCCATAAAATTACTATTAAGCATGCAATTCAGGCATGTCAACACTTTCATTCTCAGCCATGGAGAGTTCATTTATCTATAAACACACATAAATTATTCATGGCTTAATTTCTTTAGAAATTATTTGGCGAGCTGTATATGGTTTTTAGTTGTCATTTTCCGTATGACCTTATATGTTTACAAGTGTGCTGATATCAATTCAGAAAAGAGAGGCTGTAGATGGACCTAAGGTGAGAAGCCCAGGTAAGAGCATGTTAATTAAATGTGGGACCCAAAATAGAGGTATGTACAGACAGAGGGACTGATTACAAAATCATTGCTGAAACAAGTAGAGTTTCATTCATTAATATGAGCTGCAAAGCCTGTATTTTGCTGCTGGATGAAACAACCATACAGAAGGGTATAGACTCCACACATCCACAATGCCGATGTCCAGTTCACCTACACCTGCTGATACAAATCCATGCACAGAACTAAATACTACGAAAGCACAGTAGCCCTCTATAAAGCACATGGTGCATCTAGTCTGAGTACATTTGTTGTATAGGACAAAAGTGGAGATACGTTGGATGTGAGTATGGGATGGGAGGTAACTGAGGATGAGGAGGGGACGTGATATGTGGAGATGCCGAATGACTTAACTGCTTATTTCCTTGCTTTGTGTAGCTGTGATGTTGGGATAGACAGCCGAGCAACCTTAAGTCAAAGCTAGAGCTAGACAAGAGCAAGTTTGACACTAAGTGGCAAATTTAACCTGAAGACTGTTCCTGCTTCTCATGCAGGTGATATCCCTCAGGTATTTAGATTTGGGAAATGAGCAAATACTGTTGTTTGAAACTTTGTGGGTAATTACCAAACAAGCTAGCCTATGAGAAGTTGGTATCTCACGACTGCTCGTCACCAGGCATATGTATAAACTGTCTTTTATTAGCTTTAACATCCTGGCAAGAGGTGGATTGTGGTTTTGTTGGGGCCTTGGGTCAGAACAAGTGGAGGCCCCTCCCCACCCCTTCTGCCTGCAATCCCCCTGAACCCCAGTGCTCCTGCCGGGGAAATGGGGTCAGAGCATGGCGGCTTGTCCCTCTCTGCCCGCCTCGCATTCCTGCCGGGGAGTGGTGTTGGGGTGGGGGGCTTCCCCCGCTCCCTGGCAGGGGCATTGGGTGGGCTGAACCGGGCAAGCCCTCTGACCCCTGTCCCCGGCAGGAGTGCTGGACAGGTGGAGGAGATTGGGCAATGAGGGCGCCCATTTTGACCCTGAGCCGTCTAATTGGCCGGGGCCCCTGGGCACGGGCCCTGTTGGCCCAGTGGCTAATCCGCCACTGATCCTGGCAGACAATGTCATAAGGAAGGGTCTCAAACTAAGGGACTCAAACACCTGGCACCACAGATCATCAAATTACAGCCCAAAGATGTGTAGCAGTTTTATACCCATGTCTATAGTATTTATTATCAGATCCATATAATTGACTGTAGATTATTACATGATGAACAACAACAAATCTGATGTCCTCACAGGGTAAGTTATTGACCAGTCAGCAATTATATGTTACTGTTATGCCAAACAGAAAAGTTAATGGTATTTAGAAGCTTAATCTGGGTTTAGAGTGGGACAATTCAATTTGCCAAGCAAATGATGACACAACATAAGTTTATGTTCATTTAGGCCAACTTAAAATAGTTGTATTATTGAGTAGGACTGATTTAATTTAGAAAAAAAGTCAAATCATAATTCATTTTCTGTTTGTCCCATGCAGAATGCCTATTTCTGAATATTAAAGCTGGTTGAAAATTTTCTATCAAAGTGGTTGTAGATGGAAATTATCTTGTCAACAACACAGAAATTTTCACCAAAAAAATCACCATTAATGTAAAAAATGTTTTGGTTTTTGACAACAAAAAAAAAAGAATGTTTTGGTTCTCAGCATCCAAAAAATGTTCTTTTCAGGTTTTCGACTGAAAACTCAAAAAAAAAAAAAAAAAAAAAAAACTTTTCAAAGAGAAAAAAAACGTGGTTTCTATCTAAATTTTTGGCAGGGAAAACATTTTTCTGAATGGCTTTACTGGGTATTCATTTTGATTTTCTGAAACCAGAAACAAATACTTGTTGTTCTCTGTTATACATGGTACCTATTCAAGGTACACAGCTGGTACCTAAAAATGACTACTTGCTCCTTACATGGAGCCTGATCTGACCCTTACCTCTGATTATTCACATTAGGTTTTTGGAGTTTGGATATTTGGATAAATATATATCCGCTATTCAGCATCCTAATGTGCTTTATGGTAGTCTTTTACACAATAAAACATTGTACTCTTGGATCCCTTCATGTGCAGATCCATGGATCCATCCTTAATCCTCTATTGTGCACTATATGCTAATTTACATATGGGAAATAGCCTTTTTTATCGTTTTGCATCTCTTTGTACTTTAGAAGCTGACTAAGGAGAATGCCTAGAAAAGTGTCTCCTAATTAGGTGATCATTCCATGATAATAGTGCCATGAGACACTTTAGGAAACTTTTCACTTCCTTTTCAATTGAAATTACATAATTTCTGAAAGCACCAAATTAAGATGCATTCCCAGTTCAGACTGGTGGCTTTTTGAATTCTTCAAGGGATGAGTGCAAATACAATATCCTTTCATTTCATAGCTCTTGTCATTCATTTATCTAGCAGAATATAGGGAAATGGCAAATACACATCTGAAAGGCTTTGTGAAGGTGTGTAGCTACAGTATTGTGCATTGTGTTTGGGTTAAACAAAGGAGGGGGAGCTTCAGAAACAGGAGGCAGTGAGGGTGACAGAGAGGGTGTAGAGAGAGCCTGTTGGGGTGGGGTAGAAAGAGTGTCTTAGTGTGTCAGAATGATTTAAATTAATAAAAACGATGTCATTATCAGTGCAGTTTTATTAGTATACAGTGTCTCTTTAATACATAACCATATTCAGGACCTACTTCTCAACTCCGTTTTTCAGAATTAAAAGTGCCTTCATTTGTTCCTCCATCTCCATCTCCTCCTGCCCCATGTAAAAAGCAAACACTTCCAATTAATTTCAAGCCTTATGTTTATTTTCTTAATAGGATTTACAGAATTCTCTGTTTGAGGATGACTAGGTTTTATCTGCACATCTGTCTAGGCAGTGGCTAAGAATAACTTATAAAGATGTGAGAAAGGAAAGGAACGGAGGAAGACTGGGAAAGACCTTGTGCACAAACAGGACTACGTTATTCTCGTCACCTCTGCAGGTGGAGATTACATGAACCTGATGGATTCAGGTAACACGAAGTGGAGAACCTTCAACTCAGGGTTTTGCATTTTCTCAGCTTTGCAGTTTTGGGAGATTTGAATCTATTTTGTAAAATCTGGCAATTTTCCCTCAGTAACAGGGCTATTTTTTAATTATTATTATTATTATTTAATAAATTTTCATTCTAATATGCATCCCATTTTGAGTCTAAACCTTTGAGTTGTATGTTGAGTTCTTGGTTCAACAAAACAGTTTTGCATCAAAACTTTTGACATTTCATATAGTTCAATGTGAAATTGATTATTTTTTTTTAAAAAACGTAAAAAAATGCTGGGGCAAGAACAAAAAGGCAAACATATTCTCACCAAATTTCTAAGTCAGTGGGAAAAGGCTCTTGTAATTTCTGCACAATGGTATCCTGTCATTAGTTTACATGCAATTCTCAACTCTGAAGCTCATGATTGCTATAATGAACAGTAAAAATGTTAAAATGTAGAGAAAAAAGTAACTTTTTGGGTGTAAAAGTTGAACCACACATTTCAATAAATACTGTGCTGTGTTTTCAAGGCCCTGATCGTGGAAAGACTTCTACACATACTCAACTTTAATACATGAGTAGTCACATTGCGGTCCAAGGGCCCAATCCTGCAAACTGTTACTCATGCAAGTATCTCTATTGCCATCAACCCAGTACAATGATGATAGGGATGAGCAAAGATTTGCTGGATCTGGCCCCAGTACAAAAACCAGTCAGAGAGCAGGTTCTCCTTAACATTCCATTGGCTTTAGAATACTTTAAAAACATTAGTAGCTATAATAGGTATTTATAGGATAGTTATCTGTATAATTTTCTTCACTTTTTACAGGTTTTGTTATAAGCCATAATTTGTGGGGGAAGAATGGAGTTGAATCCATAATACAGTGCTCTATAATGCTAAAAGCAGACCCATTTTTGAATCAGAAGTATATAACTCTTTCTTAGAACTGTGGTAATTACGAAAATTATTCAAGCTTCAATCTCCTGAATGGTCAGCACCAGAACCATTCAATGGAATTATCGTCCCTCTGGCAATTATTTGGTCCTTTACAGGTTAAGGACTCATAATGAGCAGTGAATGAAAGAACCTCCATTTCTTTTAAGAAAAGTCATTTCAAGAAGGAACTATCCAGTTGTTTAAATTGTTCCCATTGTTAAAGTAATTAAGACTGGAAACGGGAGAGAAATATAAAATGTGTAGCTAGAGAAGCTGTACGATAGTAAATCTATAGCTGGGTAAGTTATTTCACTGGGAAGCTGAACATCATCTTACTTAGGGGCTTGTCTACACTGGCAAGTTTTGTCAATGAAACTGTCAACAAGGAAAAATCGACAAAAGCAAAGTCACCAAAGCGTGTCTACATTTGCTCCCTCTGTCGACACATCATGTCCACATTCGGGGCAGCTTTGAGGAACCATTTTGACAATAAGGGGCAGTAACACATGTCTGCTTTGGAGTTGCTTCCCTGTTGCATCTATGTACAATTTTGGGGCCCAAGATCCATGCAACACAATGCTTTCGAAGCCTGTATCCGAGAGCGAATTGATTGCTATACACTTTTGTAGAACACAGAATAAAAATGTTGTACCATTAAATACCTTAGCCTTTATTTATTGTTAAAAAGGGTAAAACCTCACAACTGTGTGTAGCTCCAGCTATCATTGTGCAAGCTGTGAGAGGGGGTGGAGTGATGGGGAAACTCAGGAGTGCTGGGGAGTGAAAAGGAATGTGTGGGCATAGAGGGGGGTGAGGTTGGCAAAGAATTGTGCATCTGCTGCAGAAGCGCTCGAACTCGGATCTGCTCAGTCTGCAGCTGTATCAAGGACTTGAGCATCTCTCTCTGATCCTCCATAACTTTTATCATCCGCTCTATTGCTTGCCTAGCAAAAGCAGCATTCTCTTTTCTGTCCTGCCTTTCGCCTTCCCAGCACTCTTTCTGTGCCCTGGTCTGTCTCTCATCGCGCTCCAGTACCTCGCGGAACATCTCCTCTTTGCTGCACCTAGGATTTTTTCTTATCTGTCGCAGCTGGTCCACGGGGGTGCGTGATGTGTTCTTCAAGGTCTGTGCTGAATGGAAGAGGGATTGTTACATTCCAGCAAATGATTAAAACATTTTAGTAAAAAGGACATTTTGCGCGTAGCAATCACTTTCTCTCTGAAACTCTAGGCAGGCCCACAGCTCCGCGAGCACCCCAATTATGGTGAGTTTCGGGAGGGGGGGAAGGCGGCTGTGTGTATGGACAAAAAGATCTTGGCTTGCAGAGGAGCTTTTCAGGTAACTCATTATAAAATTATCCCACAGGCGGCCAACCTTCTGGCTGACATCTCGCTGAAACCAGGGCTCAGCTTCTGAATGCTTGCGGCTTTCACCCCGGTCTCTATGCAGCTCAGCTATGTGCCGCTTTGGTCCCAGCTCCAGTGATTGCTAAATGGCATGGTACAGTTTCCTACAATGGGGGACCTAACAAGGCTGCAATCCTTTGCAATCTCTGGCAGAGGATTAACAAGTATCTCTTGGAAACTTTCCAGAGCCTCTCTCTGGAGGGCTCCCTGCAGGTCTTGATGTCCAGCGACACTCTGCATGGCTATGCAGATTAGCTATAGACTACCTGCCTCCCACTTTTTGATTCCCTATACAAGCCATAGCAACTTACCTGGCATCTCATCTGCTTCCTGCTCCCCGTTGAGCACTTCTGGAGTTGAGAAAAGTTCCTGGCTGCATGCCCCACCAGGCGACTCCACTGGGAGCACCACAGCTTCTTCTAGCTTGACTTCTTCATCCACAATTTCAGACTCAGGGTTACCCACTCTTTCAGCAGCCTTCGAAGTATCCATGGGGCAATTGGTGATGGAGGCGGGGTCACCACCGAGGATAGTGTTCAGCTCCTTATAGAAGCAGCAGGTCTTACGTGCACCACCGGAGTGATAGTTTGCCTCCCGTGCCTTATGGTACGCCTGCCTCAGCTCCTTTATCTTCACTCTGCACTGTTGCATGTCCCAATCATAGCCTTTTCACACAAGCCTCGAGAAATTTACACATATGTGTCACGATTCCTACAGGTCACTCGCAGCTGCGACTGAACAGACTCCTCTCCCCATATACTGATCAGATCCAACAACTCAGTGGTAGTCCAAGTGGGAGTGCATTTGGGGTGGTAGCCAGCCATGTTCCTCTGGGAAGCTCCTCTGGGAAGCCAGCAAACAGAAAATGATGGTACGTCTACACTACGGGATTATTCCGATTTTACATAAACCGGTTTAGCCACACTAAACACATTAAATCGGTGGTGTGCATCCACGGTCCGAGGCTAGCGTCGACTTCTGGTGCGTTGCACTGTGGGTAGCTATTCCGTAGCTATCCCATAGTTCCCGCAGCCTCCCCCGCCCCTTGGAATTTCCGGGTTGAGATCCCAGTGCCTGATGGGGCAAAAATCATTGTCGCGGGTGGTTCTGGGTAAATGTCGTCAGTCACTCCTTCCTCTGGGAAAGCAACGGCAGACAAGCATTTTGCACCTTTTTTCCCTGGATTGCCCTGGCAGATGCCATAGCATGGCAATCATGGAGCCTGTTTTGCTTTTTGTGACTGTCACCGTATGTGTACTAGATGCCGCTGACAGAGGCGATTCAGCAGCGCTACACAGCAGCATGCTTTTGCTTTTGCATGACAGCAGAGATGGTTACCAGCCATACTGTACCATCTACCATACCATAAATTGGTAACAAGATGATCATGGTTACCAGTCCGTTTGCACTGCACCATTTGTTGCTGTCATAAGTGCCCCTGGCTGAGCTCAGCCAGGGGATGACTCCCTGAGTCAATCCCTCCTTTTTGGTATCTAAAAATAGAATCAGTCCTCCCTAGAATATGGGCAAGTGTACTAGAGAACCACTGTATCATAGAACCAGAGAGCACAGCTGCTCTGTGTCAGATCCAGCAGAAATTATGAGCTGTATGCTATTCACAGGGGGGTGCTCCTGCAACAACCCCACCTGTTGATTCCGTTCTTCCCCCAGCCTTCCTGGGCTACCGTAGCAGTGTCCCCCCACTTGTGTGATGAAGTAATAAAGAATGCAGGAATAAGACACAGTGACTTGTTAGTGAGAAATGAGTGGAAGGCAGCCTCCAGCTGCTATGATAGTCCAGACAGGACATTAAGCAGTGTGGAGGAGAGGAGCCCAGCATCCCGCTGCTAGTCCAGGGACAATTGAATCTGTTCTTTACACATGAAGGGCGGGGGCTGATGGAGCTCAGCCCCCTGTTGCTATGATGAAGACGGTTACCAGTCATACTGCACCATCTACCAGGAAAAATCAGGAGCTTTTTACACAGGCGCCCATGATAGACCTCACTGAATGCTAGTTGGCATGGTTACCAGTCCTTTTGCACTGCCCCATGTGCCAATAGGCTGATGATGGCGATGGATATCAGCCATATTGTACCATCAGCCACCCATGGCGGGGGGGGGGGGAGCAAGGATGTTGGTGTTGACTGCTGCAGCATCACGTCTATCTGCAGCATTCAGTAAAGATAGGGTGACATGTAAAAGAGTCAAGAGAGGATTGTTTTCCCTTTCACTTCTGGGGGTGGGGGTGTGTGTGTAAATTGCCGAGCTATGCCCTGAACCACCGCGGACACTGTGTTTGACCCTAGAAGCATTTGGAGCTCAGCCAAGAATGCAAATGCTTTTCGGAGACTGCAGGAACTGTGGGATAGCTTGAGTCCTCAGTCCCCGCTTCAGTCCCCCCTCCATGAGAGTCCATTTGATTCTTTGGCTTTCCGTTAGTTTGTCACGCAGCAGCGTGCTGTGGCCTCTGTCTGGAGATTTTTTTTAAATATTTTGAATTTCGTCTTCTGTAACGGAGTGCTGATAGAACAGATTTGCCTGCCCTTACTGCGATCACATCCGCGTGGTCCATGCTGGAGCTCTCTTTTTATTTTGATTTCGGACTGCATCGCCACCCGTGCTGATCGGAGCTCCACGCTGGGTAAACAGGAAATATTCAAAAGTTTGCGGGGCTTTTCCTGTCTACCTGGCCACTGCATCCGAGTTCAGATTGCTGTCCAAAGCGGTCAGTGGTGCACTGTGGGATACCACCCGGAGGCCAATACCATCGATCTGCGGCCACACTAACCCTAATCCGATATGGTAATTCCGATACTAGCGCTACTCCTCTCGTTAGGGAGGAGTACAGAAACCGGTTTAAAGAGCCCTTTATATCGATATAAAGGGCCTCTTAGTGTGGAGTTAAATCGGTTTAATGCTCCTAAAACCGGTTTAAACGCATAGTGTAGACCAGGCCTGAGATTTAAAAGTCCCAGGGCTTGCAAGGGGGAGGGGTGGGTTGGCTGCAGGGCAGCGTAGTTCAAACCGCTGACCAGAGCGGCAGCAGGGGAATTGTGGGATACTTTCTGGAGGCCAATAAAATTGGGGTGGCGGGGGGGACCTGTGGTGTCTATACTGGCTGTTTGTTGACAATAAAGGGAGAGGGAAAAGGCAAAAGTCTCTCACAGGGTTGGAAGATTTTTTTAGCTTTTTTTCCGCTATTGCTGTTTTGTTGCCAAAAGCCAGTTCTTGGTGACAAAACTTGCAAGTGTAGACAAGCCCTTAGAATATTGGAAACAACTGAGAAGACTTTCATAAAGTTTAAGGCCAGAAGGGACCATTAGATTCATCTAGTCAGATCTCCTGTACATCAGTCTATTACATTTCATGCAGCTGCCTCTATACTGAGCCCAATAACTTGTATACTTGACTAAAGCATAACTTATGTGTGGCTAAAGCACATCCTCCTGAGGTCCAGTCTTGGTATGAAGACATTGAAGATGGAGACTCCATCACTTCCATTAAAAGTCTGTTCCAGTGGTTAATTACTCTCATTGTGAGAATTTCCAATTCCTCCTACGTAGTATCCAGACTCCTAGCATGGCTATATAAGTAATTTGAAAATGTTGTTCTTTACATTCTTTGTCACATTGGTTCAATTTGTTCATGATGTGCTGAGTTTGAGTTTGTAATGCATTTGCCTTCTTAGCACCCTCCCCTTGCACTAATGCCTTCCTGGCTGCTCCAGCTAGCCTTTAACAGAGAACATTAGCTCCCCTTCCTGTGAAATGCAGGCTGTCCCATTCATACAAGCCTCTTTCCCACTGGAACATGGCCCAGTACTCCACAAACCAAAGCCTACAGTCACACAGCCAAAGCCTTCAGCTACACACCAGTCACACAGCCATTGGTGAAGCTCATGTACTTCCGGTGGCAGGCAGACCCCTGTAGACCTACTGCTAGTATTTTCATTACCTCTCATAATGTGAAACACAAATCTGTTCACTTCATAACAACTCCTTCAAAACCATTTCAATTACAGATAGGCCAGCCTAGTTTGGAAATCTTTGAATGTGGAGGTACCCAGCATTGATAGGTCACTAAGACAGAGAGAGAGACCAGAGCTTAAAAATAATGCACTGATGCACAGATGTGCAGTGATATTTGAAAAACATGTACTGACCTTTTTAAAATGTACACATTGTTTAAAACAAAAAATCTAAAGTCCTTCACTCTTTGACTCTGTCGTATAATGTATTACAACTTTTCTTATTACAAAATTCAGTTCCAGAACGCTACCTTTTTTTAACTGCTTCGTGTTCCTTCCAAACATACTAGCTATGACTGACTGGTATATACCTCCTTTCTGGCCAAACATACCTAGCATGTCCTGACATTCCATTATACATTTTAAGATCTCCAGCAGAGAAGAGGTTAATCCTTTGTTCATGACTGCCCAGCTCCCATGGCTATACCATTTCCTTTCCAGCACTTGTATTTTATTGAATGCTGCCTTGAGTAGACACATGATCAATGTGTCCATCTCATCACACTCCTTTTCTCTTCACAGTAATTTCAGACTTCATTTGGAGTTTGGGGAAAGCAGTGAATTTTATTCATTAGAAATTACTGCAAATAGTTCTGTCTGTTTTGGTGCCAAGAATTAGTGAAATTGTATAAAAAAAGGCACCATCATTCTTAAAACTACATTGCATTAATTTTAAAAATCATATTTTTCAACTTGTTTAGCTGTGTAATTAATAAGACCATAGAATCTGGTAAATGAAATCTGATTTCAGACTGAACTTGATGTTCTCCATTTACAGCATGCAACTTTTTTTTGTTAAACAGTTCTTAAAATTCATATTTTCCCTTTTCAGCCTCCCAGTGTTCACACCAAGTCCAACACCTTATCCACTATGCCCAGTTCAGATTTCTCTCCAAGCTCTAGTTGCCCCTTCTTACCCCCTTATGTCCCATTTCTGAGACACTTCAGGCTTGCCAGCATAGGATGTCTGCAGTGAGTTTCACTGTGCTTCATCTCTAGGGACCTGATCTAAAGCCCATGAAGTCAATGGAAAGACTCCCATTGGTTTCAGTGGGGTTTGTATCAAGCCCTAGAGGAGCAGGATGTTCAGTGAGAAGCTTTTACCTCAGGCTTAGGGTATCCTCATCAGATACCAAGAATACTTTAGGGATAGCCTGTCAGTGGCAAGAAATTCCTTAGTAGCCAGTTTCCCTGATAGAAACGTCTGGGGGGAAGAGCCTGCTAAAACTCTGACAAAACCCCATTCTGCTATTCTTTGGTGTCAGCAATGAAGATACAGTCCCTGCCCTGAGAAACTTCTTCTCTGCAAGACAGGCAAGTCAAGACAAGAGAGTTAACTTAGCGTGTGTGTGTATGTGTATAAGTGTAATTTAGAGCCACATTATCCATGACCCTTGTTCATGTACAGAATACATGGTAGGGATGTGCTAAGTGTCAAGTGGACCATGTTTAAACAGTCTTTAGGCTCCATCAGGCCAGAATGAATTGTGCTATTCAAATAGGACTGAATTCTGCAAGGTGCTGTGCACTTTGATCCTAATCCATCAAAGTTCTTGAGCATGGGAACTGTTTGACTAAATGCAATGGAACTACTCATATGCTTAAAGTTGAGCATTGGGCTTAAATGGCTTGCTGAACTGGGGTCAATGTCTTCAGCACCTTGCAAAACTGAGCCCATAGAGGATAAGTGGATTAGGTCCTAATTTTGCCTTGAATACTTGTTTGTTATTCCAACAGTATTTCTTACATTGGAAAATATTTAGGTCTTTTTTGTAATAATTGGGAATCTGTGATTTTTAACTGTGCTTGTATCTTTACAACCTTAAAAGATCACATCCATTCTGCTCTGCAGTCAAGGCAGCTCTGTGGGGAATCTTATCTCTGACATATGCCAAATTATACAGAATCTCCTCCATCTAATTGCATATCATGTACAGTGACTTTTTAAATATATTTTTAGGCCCTGTGAGTCTTACTAACCTTTAAAAAAGTGCTTAATCCACTTGCGGTGCCATCACCTGTTTAATTTTTGTCTTCTGGTCTTTAAGGAGAAAAAGCTTGGCTGTTTACTATGTATGCTAAGTATATAAACAGATGCACAAGTCCATCTTAAGATATGGACTCACAGGCTGAACAATCACATTGGCAGTGGCTGGTGCAATGCGCACCTGTGGCTTGATGAGAGTACGCTGGACTCAGACACCGACTCCATGGTTGCTCCAGGGTTGGAGCACCCACGGAAAAAATATAGTAGGTGCTCGGCACCCACCGCCAGTCCCGCCGATCAGCTCCTCCCTCTCCTCCCCCACCCTCCGCCAGCACCTCCTGCCCACTGGTGATCAGCCTTGCAGGAGGCGGGGGAGGGGGAGGGACAGAATGGGGATGGGACGAGGTGGGGCAGGAAAGGGGGGTTATGGGAAGGTGCAGAGTGGTGGTGGGGCCTGGGGCAGAGCAGAGTGGGGGATCAAGCATCCCCCAGGAACTCAGGAAGTCGGCGCATCTGGCTGGACTACAGTTTGGAAAACATCTATGGTCAAAGCTAGCCATTTTGTTCCTTCATGTGAGACTTTCTTTTCAGTTTTTCTTCTGACCAATACATAGCTTCACTGGATCGGTGGACTCTTACACTCACAGAAATCAGCTTGCAGGATTGGGGCTTATACAAATATTCAGCATCGTCCACATCTATTTTGCCACCATTTAAAAAGTGCTAAATATAAATGCATCTATGACAATAAATGCACAGAGATTTAAGGAAGTATGTAGTGGAAATAAAAACCCTTTAATAAGCATAAAATCATTGAATGGGGTTTTCTAAGTGACCTAACTGATAAGTTTCAATAGGAATTGAGTTCATAACTATGAATCCCGTCCATTACCCCTACATTGTTTTTGTATTAGGATAAGAGTGCTGCCCCAACTTTCTATTTTTAAATCTAGAAATTAAAATTATTTTGCCACACTCTGAAACCTCAACAATTGACTTTATTTTATTGAAATGTGAAACATATTTGTAGAAATAAAATGTACAGGGTCAACTGAAAGTCATTTATTTTTCCAACTAATTTAATTTGACCTGCTGCTGTTTCATTTCATTATTCTGTCAAACTTTGATTTGTTCCTCTTCAGCCCTGTGGGTAGTGTGCAGTGCCCAGATCAGATTCAGTAATGCTGTAGCTATGTATTGTTAACGATGGAATCCTGAAAAACTCTCACAGGCAAACCTATCAATCACATGGGGCACAATTGCAAGAATTCCCCTCCCAAACTCAAATGCATCCAAGAAACTATTTTTGAATATATAACTTGGTATTTGGTCCCTGGAAAATCTGCAGAATGCTGTGAGAATTGGAAGCTACAAGGTTTGACAGCTCAAACCATAATCCCTAAAAATGCTTAATCTACAATAATTCTCCCTTACTCTTGTGCATTAGGATCAATAGAACTTAATTCTGTTTCTTTTTACTACATGGGTGGCATAGATTCTTAAATTCAGTTTTAACAGGAATATAAATACTTAAGAGAAGCTGTAATGTATTTTTGTGGATTTTAACCCTAAAATACTTTCCCTGTTTATACCTAAACCAAATAGATAATCATGATGCTATCCCACTGCCCAGAGGAAAAGGGTGAGATGTGAGGGGTATTGAAGATTCAGGTAAGGGTGGTTTTGTTGTTGTTTTGTTTTTAATATTATGAAGGAGCAAAATAAATGTGTTTCAGTAACTCATACACACTAGGGATAACCAAGTAAACTTTTCCTCCTAAAATGCAATGTTATCTAGTGATGGCACATAGGCTGTAATTAAAAAAAAAACACATTTGAACATTAGTTAGGCCAAGACCTGTGGGAAGTTCTTTTTTGTTTTTTTAAATATTTTTACAGTTATAAAAAGAAACTTGGCCAGGTACAGCAATTCTAGTTTTGGCACTTTGCATTATGCAGGTGCACACCAAAGGTCCAGATGAAATAACTCTCCTTTTGAGGAGGGTGGGGATGAGAAGAGTTTTATAAGTGTGTTTCATGCTCATCCCAAGGTGCACTTGTTCGGTATGCTATTATTTAGATATATATACCAGTATTTTGGAAATGTAAAACAAATACCTTTCCCATTTAAAGACCATGTAAGGGACAAATAAAACTGGTGTGACAAAGGCAATGTATCTCACTATGTGCATGACTGGGGAACATAATAGATTTATAGGAGGGTCCATGATAAACATCAGGATCCCTGACCCATGGTTTCCCCAGTTGCTGTATGTGGTAATTTGGGATGTCTTGGGCTCCAGTCCATAGCCAGGAATAGTGAGCAGTGGTGCCTTTCCTTTCCACCTCTCCAGAAGCTTCCTCTGCTGTTCCCCACTCCATAGTATTCCAGAGGGTCTAGGGAAAGTCTGCCCATACCTTAGCAATGTTCCTACAGATATAAGATTAAGGACCAGGCTAGCTGACCACTCTCAGAGATCCCAGGATGGGGGTAGTGTGCCTGTCAGTTCCACCAGAAGAACCTTGGAGGGAAGAAGATAGTATCAAAAGGCCTTGCTCATCCCAAAGATGGCTTTCAGAAGTGGAGGGAGGCAGGCAATCTGGGAGAGATCCATAATCCACTTACCTAAAGGGATCCAGGATGGAGAGAGCTGGATGGATGTGAACAGATATTTCTTAAGCCCTCCGCTGGAGTCTACAGATAAGTGTCTGGCCATGGGCACAAATGTGCATTATTTGGAAGACATATTATTTGATCCATTCCTGTTCATTTTAATGTGGCTTGTTTATTGTTGCCAAAGACGTTTGGATACCAGTTTGGTTACCTGTTTACATGTAGAGTAATGTAGCAGTATTCATGGATAGTTGATATCCTATTTTAACATATTTTTTAAGATAATTAACTTAGTCCCTAAAATTTCAAAGTGAATAAAAGTAAAAACATTGTGTAAGGCAGATATACAAAGGGCAAGTTAGTGGCAGGTCTCAGAAAGCAGCTCAGGGCTCTTCTGTACACTTTCACTCCTCCTGGGTCTGCTGTGTATATGGCTGTTCCACTTGTCCTGTCTTAGAGTTCTTTTTTTCTTGCACTAGCCTTTTATGGTCAAAGGGGACCAAAAATGCAGTGCAGGATCAGTGTGGCATAAGGGCGTCCCATCCATGCCTACCTTCCTCCATTACATTAGCAGCAAGGAATCCTGAAGTCAGTTCTGTATCATTGCAGGAGCACTTTTGCAGTGGGGTGATCTTTGCTGGGACAGATGCAGTGAAGTTCCTTCTGCAGCTTAAAGATTTGTGAGACTCTTGGAAAGGATTTTCTCTCCATATTCTCCCCAGGGAAGTCCTAGTCCATGCACTCTAGGTTCTGAAGTCCTGATGATCTTTTCAGAATGGTTCTTACTCTAAATTCTCTCTTCACTCCTCTGTCAGTCCAACCATAGAGGACTAAATGCCAGTTGTTTCAAAACTTGTCAATGAGACTCCTTAATTGATGAAAGCAAGCTACTCCTTTCCTTTGGAGAAAAGTCACCTCTGCCAAAACCTGCCTGCTCATAGACAAAGAAAGGACATTTAGCATTCTTTTGAAAAGCCAAAGCCATACTCCTGCAAGTTTTGTTGGGGGAAAGAACTGTATATAATATACAGAAGCATAATTTCCTTTAACTCTTAACTCCTTTTGTTGAACAGTCTTTTCTCACAAAGGTAATACAAGCTTCTCATCCCTTAAGGGATTTCATTCTCTTTTATTAGCATGGTAGTGAATTCGGGTATCACAAACAATGAATTGTTACATCTCTAGAAATCAGATTCTAATGCTCTTAAACTGCATAGTGCTTTATTCTCTGAGCAGCTCTTTGATTTCAGTAGGGTAGTGAGCAAGAGCACTAGAATCTGGCCTACAATGGAGACTGATTAGAAACATATTCTATGTCCACAGGAATATCTTAGTTCTTAACAGCATTAGGAAGGGAACTATAGAAAACATATCTGCTAGCATAGGGCCTGATCCTGAGATATGTTGCTTCTACAACTCCCATTGACTTCAGTAACTTTCAGGATATTTTGGTAAAATGTGATATTTTTGTTCATTTTTGAAGTAGTGGCTGTATATCTGGAGAAATCAAATGTCAATCTCCAGAGGCAAATGCATTGTGATTTAGTCCAAGGTGCTGAATTTTTCTATTTTTAGGTCCCAAAATATTATTTTGCTTGAAATAAAGTGGTTTGTTTTGTGAGAAGCATCTATAATTCTATGTGTAAACTGCTTAGCTCTTCAGAACAGCATAGAGATTCTGCAGCTGCTGTGTTGCAGAGGCGTCACTGCATTTTTTCTGTTTCACCCACACAAGTTATGTCCAACAGCATTTCAGATGTATACACATTTGGCAAAATATTTGATTGAAAAAAGTAATAGCTTTATATTGGCTTGCTGTTTCTTAAGAAACATAGTGCTATACATTTACATGGCAGGAGTTAATAAATGATGGCAAATTTCTTAGGGCATAATCAAATTTTGTGAATTTGTGTATCTGATCAAATATTTATTAGCTGCAGTCTTTTCCTGATGGATGATTTCTCTTTTCATTTATTGCTCTAGGCCTTACTACACAACGCTAAGGTGATACTCTTCGGCTTATGTCCCCAAAGAAAGGCAACCATGATGAAATATCTGACTTCAAAACCACAGGCTGCCTAAATTTTAAAATGTTTAATATTATTTCTTTAAATAAACTGCCACACTATTTAATTATCTTTTCCAGCTCATTTACTTGACCTATATTAAAACTAACCAGAAACAAAATTTCATTATCTATGCTGATCACAGACATTAATTTCCACTGATGTGACCTTTTAAGCTTTTTACTCTTGTATTTAAGCCGTTCTCACCATTGTAGTTTGCTACAATAAGAAAATGGATACTTCTGATTGATTGTTTGGCATCAATATTTGCTGCTTTGTATTGTGGTGGTCTGTTATGAATTGGCTGGCTGCGCAAAAGTCCTATTGCACCAAACTATTTGTGCCGTTTGGGATCTTGCTGTGGCATCAGTGAGGGTCATGAAAGAGCAGAGGTGGTCAAAATTGTTTTGAAATTTCAGTGAAAACAGGAAAAGGCACTACCTCAGTGTTGTTTCCCCATCGCTAACACTGAGCCACCAGCAAAGCTGCTGAACGTAGTGCTTTGTTGCAATCCACTCAGTTGAAGTCAGCCAAGGACTCTGCCTCTCCACACATCTCTCAGCAGCATTCAGCAGCATGCTAGATGGAGCCTTTTCAGACTGTAAACAACTAGGAATGTCTGTATGGCTCACTGCAAATATTACAGATTAGATTGTCTAAAAAGTCCATTTTCTGCTCTGAAAATATCACATCTTCAGGTTTTCCATGGGCATCTGAAGCCCAGGAAATGCCATATGCCTATTTAGGAATGACTCTTACCATAAAAAAAGATATATGCACAGAGCAAACCCAAACAGTCAGCATGATCTTTTTATTGCATCATGGGCTCATTCCTAGTCCTAGGAAAGTCAATAGGAGTTTCCCCGTTTACTTCAGTAAGAGCAGGCCCTTAGATTTACATTCACCCATATGCAGGGCCAGCACAAGACATATTCTGAGGACTTCAGTTGTACATCAATACAGAGCACCAGAAAGCTTCAGTAAAGGAATAGATAGAAATTTCCTAGGTGCAGTGTTAGAGTTGGTCTACAATGAACTGTGACGTGGCTAGGCTATGAGCCCTTAGATTATAAGCTCTTGCAGGGCAATGGCCTTTCCTGTGGCACTGTATAAATAATACTTTCTTTGTCATACATCGTCTCTTAAAACCACAAGTGAGCTGTATTAACATATTCCTGCAGGAGGCAAATACACACAAGCAGAATCCTTCTGAGGTAAGGGTTACAAGAGCACACATTTCGCAGAGAGCGAGAGAATCTCAGGAGAGCACAAAGACACAACACTTGTATGATAGATTTATATATTTGTTTATATTTATACAGACAGACAAAAAGATAAGCTCCTTGACACTTATTTAAAAGCAGGCTGTAGGCACTTGGGATTAAGGAAGTTTACCAGCCAGGGTAACCGCTTGGGGCAGTATTTGGTTTTCTGCAGCTTGCCTACAACAGGCAGTCCCTTAGGATGAAGCATACATATTACTCTGACCCACATTCACTATTACAGCTCACAGAGGTGCTTTTCTCTGAGCTTCCTCATACCGAGGTTTCTTGCAGAGGCATTTCAAGGAGTTTTATAATGTCACCGATTTATCACGCCTTGATTTTATATTGTCACCTGCCCATCTCTTGATAGTTGCGTGGCTTAGGTAATTCCTGCCTTCTGTAGTCATAAAATCATAGAATATCATGGTTGGAAGGGACCTCAGGAGGTCATCTAGTCCAATCCCCTGCTCAAAGCAGGACTAATCCCCAACTAAATCATCCCAGCCAAGGCCTTGTCCAGCCTGACCTTAAAAACCTCTAAGGAAGGAGATTCCATCACCTCCCTAGGTAACCCATTTCAGTGCTTCACCACCCTCCTAATGAAAAAGTTTTTCCTAATATCCAACCTAAACCTCTCCCACTGCAACTTGAGACCATTACTCCTTGTTCTGTCATCTGCTACCACTGAGAACAGTCTAGATCCATCCTCTTTGGAACCCCTTTTCAGGTAGTTGAAAGCAGCTATCAAATCCTCCCTCATTCTTCTCTTCTGCAGACTAAACAATCTCAGTTCCCTCAGCCTCTCCTCATAAGTCATGTGCTCCAGCCCCCTAATCATTTTTGTTGCCCTCCTCTGGACTGTCCAATTTTTCCACATCCCTCTTGTAGTGTGGGGCCCAAAACACAGTACTCCAGATGAGGCCTCAACAATGTCAAATAGAGGGGAATAATCACATCCCTCGATCTGCTGGCAATGGCCCTACTTATACAGCCCAAAATGTCATTAGCCTTCTTTGCAACAAGGGCACACTGTTGACTCATATCCAGCTTCTCGTCCACTGTAACCCCTAGGTCCTTTTCTGCAGAACTGCTGCCTAGCCATTCAGTCCCTAGTCTGTAGCGGTGCATGGGATTCTTCCATCCTAAGTGCAGAGTCCTGCACTTGTCCTTGTTGAACCTCATCAGATTTCTTTTGGATCAATCCTCTAATTTGTCTAGGTCCCTCTGTATCCTATTCTTATCCTCCAGCGTATCTACCACTCCTCCCAGTTCAGTGTCATCTGCACACTTGCTGAGGGTGCAGTCCACACCATCCCGTAGATCATTAATTTAGATATTGAACAAAACCGGCCCCAGGACCGACCCTTGGGGCACTCTGCTTGATACCGGCTGCCAACTAGACATGGAGCCATTGATCACTACCCACTGAGCCCGACGATCTAGACAGCTTTCTATCCACCTTATCATCCATTCATCCAGCCCATACTTCTTTAACTTGGTGGCAAGAATACTGTGGGAGACCGTATTAAAAACTTTGCTAAAGTCAAGGCATAACACATCCACTGCTTTCCCCTCATCCACAGAACCAGTCATCTCCTCATAGAAGGCAATTATGTTAGTCAGGCATGACTTGCCCTTGGTGAATCCATGCTGACTGTTCCTGATCACTTTCCTCTCCTCTAAGTGCTTCAGAATTGATGCCTTGAGGACTTGCTCCATGATTTTTCCAGGGACTGATGTGAAGCTGACTGGCCTGTAGTTCCCTGGATCCTCCTTCTTCCCTTTTTTAAAGATGGGCACTACATTAGCCTTTTTCCAGTCATCCGGGACCTCCTCCGTTCGCCAGGAGTTTTCAAAGATAATGGCCAATGGCTCTGCAATCACATCCGCCAACTCCTTTAGCACCCTTGGATGCAGCGCATGGACTTGTGCTCATCCTGCTTTTCTGAATAGTCCTGAACCACTTCTTTCTCCACAGAGGGCTAGTCACCTCTTCCCCATGCTGTGCTACCCAGTCAGTCTGGGAACTGACCTTGTTTGTGAAGACAGAGGCAAAAAAAGCATTGAGAACATTAGCTTTTTCCACATCCTCTGTCACTAGGTTGCCTCCCCCATTCAGTAAGGGTCCCACACTTTCCCTGACTTTCTTCTTGTTGCTAACATACCTGAAAAAACCCTTCTTGTTACTCCTAACATCGCTTGCTAGCTGCAACTCCAAGTGTGATTTGGCCTTCCTGATTTCACTCCTGCATGCCTGAGCAATGTTTTTATACTCCTCCCTGGTCGTTTGACCAAGCTTCCACTTCTTGTCAGCTTCCTTTTTGTGTTTAAGATCAGCAAGGATTTCACTGTTAAGCCAAGCTGGTCGCCTGCCATATTTACTATTCTTTCTACACATTGTTCCTGCAACCTCAATAAGGATTCTTCAAAATACAGCCAGCTCTCCTGGACTCCTTTCCCCCCCATGTTATTCTCCCAGGGGTTCCTGCCCAGCAGTTCCCTGAGGGAGTCAAAGTCTGTTTTTTCTGAAGTCCAGGGTCCGTATTCTGCTGCTCTCCTTTCTTCCTTGTGTCAGGATCCTGAACTTGACCATCTCATAGTCACTGCCTCTCAGGTTCCCAGCCACTTTTGCTTCCCCTACTAATTCTTCCCTGTTTGTGAGCAGCAGGTCAAGAGCTCTGCCCCTGGTTGGTTCCTCCAGCACTTGCACCAGGAAATTGTCCCCTAGTTCTTCAGGTCTGGATACAAAAAGGGTTTTAGAAACCTTTGAACAGAGAGTGGGAATGGTACCTCTCCCAATTTCAAGGGCCAAAGAAAGATTTCCTCTATTTTAATGATTTATAGTATGTCTAATTAATAGACCTGAGCAAATAATTGATTTTTCTGATTCAGTGGCTGAATTGAAAAAATAATTTAAAAAAAGACTCTTTGAGCCAGAACTTTTTTGGGGGGGTGAAGAATAGGAGGATCTTGCTCAAACGAAAAAACAAAAAAAATTGTTCAGGTTGAACAAAACATTTCAAATGTTGTTTCAAATTGATATTTTTTACATGAAATGTCAAAATAGTTCATTTGAAAATGCCAACACAAAGTATTTTGACATTTCTCGGGGAGGGGCATAAATTAGTTTTTATGGGGAGTTTTTGGCCAAAACTATTGGCCGAATTTGACCCAAATTTGTAAATAATTTTGCAGCCCTGAAAAATGCATTTTTTTAGTGAATTTACTATTGGCTAAAAAAAACTTCACCCAGCTCTATAAATGACTTAGCAGATAAGTGCCAATTTACTAACTCATATAAAACTATAGAAAAAAGGGGAGAAAGAAGAGGTGTTCAAGTTATTGTAATGTTATTTAAAATGCTTTTAATCTCGCTGAAGACTGTCACAAATTATCATCCCTCACAATGCTGAGTCAGCTCTCCCATAGGCACTACTTCTAGTGCTCTCAACTGGGGACAGCAGGGGACAGCATCATCACTGGCTGCCCATAAAGGAAGAAGGATTGAAATTAACCCAATTATGCAGTGCAGTAGAGGGAATTTGGTACTGGAAGAACTGAATCAGCACAGGCAGTAGGTACTGTGTATTCCTGCATAACATACCCCAGCTCCTTCAAACTCAAGCACTAACCAGGTTTACTTTTTCTTTTCTGTTCCTTAGCCACTGCTGAGCTATGTTCAGTTGCCAATCTCAGCTCCAGTAGTGCTAACCTCTCCTTTATTTATGTTGCCATGACAGATGCCTAAATGTGTATTAAAGTGTGTTTCCTAAAATACTTCTACTTGATGCAATGGGCGCCTGAACTGTTGCTGAGTAGTTCTGGCATGGTAAAATCAAGGTACAATATACACTTCATACAATGCATTGAAATATGAAATAAGCTTTCTTTTATTAGAATTAATATTGTGCTGTTAAACTCCCTCTAAGAATAATCTTAATATATTCCACCATTTGGACGCACCATCTGTGTGGTTCCCTGGGCTGCTGTAGCTGCAGGCTATGAAGGAGCCAATCCCACAAAATAGGCTCCTGTCTGGATCAGTGACTGAAGGATGGTGACTAAGGTCACTAATTATTGCAGCCATTCACTGCAGGGAGCTGGTGGCTGCGGTAGGCAGGTTTATTTTATATCCTTTTCCCTTCTTTATTCTTTACCCTCCTCCCCAATCTGTGGCTGTGTTTTTGGAGCATTTTTGTGTCTCATTTAGGTGTTTTGTTTTTCTTAATTATACTATAAGTCTGTGGAGAGATCACAGTCTGTGTTGATTTTTAATGAGGCATTAGGGCCTGATGCAACTTGCACTGACTTTAATGGGCATTGGATCAGGTCATTAGAGAGTGTCTCTTTGCATGAGTGGTTTTTTTTATTTTTTGTTGTTGTTGTTTTTTGTGTTTTGTTAATTTATTGCTTTCGAATGTCTGAGGTGGGAGGGGAAGTGACAGTTTCCTTTCCGGCTTTGTTTTATTTTGTTGTGATGTGAATAAGAGAAACCAAATAACTATTCACTGTTCGATATCTGGTTAATTGAATGTACCAGTAATATGCCTTGGTGGAGTTTAAAATGTATTTTTATTTGGGCTTTTTGGGTCTGCACTGGCAGTGTCACGTGTACGTATTTCTAGTTTGTGTATGTGAGAGGTTTCCTATGAACCCCAGCATTCCCATACATCAAAGTTGAAGAGTTCCTTGACTTCTAGAAATCCATGACTCTAAACTAGTTTGAAGAAATGCAGAAGGTGGAAAAACATGCCTTCATGTACAGCACTACAGCAGTTCAGCTGCACCAGTGTAGCACTTTAGTGAAGATGCTACTACACCAATGGGAAAGCTTCTCCCATTGGCATAATTAATCCACCTCCCCAAGAGGCAGTAGTTAAGTTGACAGGAGAAGCTCTCCCATTGACATAGCACTGTCTACACGGGGAATGGAGGGCGGGAGGTTAGAGAGGGTATTAGGCCAGTATAACTACTTCTCTCTGATGTGTGGGTTTTTCACGCCCCAGAGTAATGTTGTTATACTGATTATAGGTCTGTAGTATACACCTGATCAAAATGTTAATGAAAAATAATAGCCCTGTTTTTGTTGTATCAGTAGCTGAATTTGGATCTGCACATATGCAGAACAATAGGCTTTATGGGAGCTTTGTTAGGGCTATTAGAAAGTATCAGTGTTCTAGATCCTTCCAGTTTCAAAACTGTTTAAGTCCACTGGGCCAATGAAGTCAATGGAGCTTCTCCATTAACACCAGGTGAGAATCTGGCCTATTGTCTTCTAAAGTCCCCAATTCCTAGCTCAGGAGGTTTATTAAATATTTCATATTCCTAGATAACATCATTTGAATAAAATGCTTTTCTCTAATCAGTAAAAGGGAGTGTAACTTTATGTAAAAGTGGAATGTTACATCATTCTTTCTAAGAGAGTGTGAAGTTTACACGTGTACATTTTGATTAGTCGTGTTTTGGCTTGGTCTGCCTAGCTAACTAGGTTTATATACTACATGCAGCACTGGGGAAGGGAGCTTTCAGAGCACCTTGCAGAATTAAATATTCTATGTGAGTGATCTATTTAGAGTTGATTTTTTGTTTCTTTGTTTCTCTCCCCATACTCAGAGGTAGGTAATATTAGTGAGAACTATTTTTGTCCTCCTATTCTTGCTCTTCCTTCTTCTGGCCTCCCCTATCCTGTGAGTAGTCTGGGTGAAGTCTGTGTGCTTCTCAGTGTGATTGGCTGTGTCACATTATATTTTGACCATGGTCTGGGTTAGGTCCTAAAATGTCTTTGGGGGAAACCCTTCTTTCAAAGATGTAACTATGCTTGGAATAGTTTAACTTTTAATAGGAATATGAGGATTTTTCTTTATTCACCTTAAAACTGTTACCATATGTTATGAAAACTACAGCAAATGGGATTCAAAACCTCAAACAGTATTGTCAGCTGCTGAAACCCCTAACAGACCAGTTTCCTTCCTGAGACTTGGCTAAGTTTTGTGACGCTAACTGTGAAATATATGCTTGTGTCCAGAAATAACACTACAGTCAAATTGTAATAAAGTCTGATTCTGCTGTCTTGATTTGATTTTTTTTCCAAGGATGCTCTGACTCTCAAACACAAACAGCCTAGAGCACAATGTAGCTGCCTTTCTCTGTCTGTTATCTTTTCATACACTATAACTAGGTAGTCTGCTTAAGTGTAAGGATTAAGGAGGAGATTTTCAAAGGCACAAATGGCAGTAGGTGCCTGACTCCCACTGAAAGTTTCAATTGAACTGTACAAGAGCTTGTCTTATTTTATAGAAATTGGTAAAATCTTCACTACTAATAAAAATGCAAATAAATGTATTTTGATTTTAACTTGCAATATGAAATAGTGGTTCATATCGCAAGTTAATGTTGTAGCTGAAGAAAAAATGATTGCACCTCAGTAACTTAGACTTTATTTTCTCTAAAATTATAGTAGATATATCTATTATCATAACATGCTATTGTTGTCTCTTCATTTACATGCACTATAATGATATTGAGCACAACTTTGAATTTTAAATCTCGTCTCATATATGCTGTTAATCTTTCAAAATGAAAAGACCAATGACTGTGGTATATAAATGAATGTTAACAGCAATATAATATAATATTGTATGTAGAGCTGGCCTAAAATTATTCATGAATAATTTGTTGGATGTGAAACCACTTTTGCATTTTGTACTCATTTCCTGGGAACATTTCTGTTAGCAAATCAGTTACATATAGAACAATGTCCCCCCTGTTTGCTGGGGTTGGGCTTTATCTTGACAAGGCAGGGAGAGAGTCACCTGAGTGAGGGAGCAGAGTTCAGCTCTGCCTCCTTCCCATTCCCTTTGAGTGCTCTTTGTAGGTGGAGGGAGGAGAAACAGGAAGAGGTGGGTTTGAAGTGAGCCTCTGGTCAGCCATCACACCCATGCTGGGCATGACACTGCAGTTTGGATGTTTCAGAAGGGTCTCCACTGGCCAACCAGGACCACACTCATCTGGTTTATAAGGGGCCTCCTCAATGGTGTCTAGCCAGTGCCTGAAGCCCCTTCAGGAAAAGTGGAAAAACCTTTCCAGTACAAACCTTTCCACAGTAAAGGAACCAGGACTGGATCTATCTCTTTGAATTGTTCTGGTAGCACAAAGGAACTGGAGAGTTACTCTAACAGGTAAAGGTGGCATTCCTAAGGGAGCCAGGGGCAGGCGTGCAGCACTGCATTCTGGCAATCTCCACTTGGTGGTGTGGTCCTAGGGAACTGCGCTGGCTGGCATAATTGGCATAGAATGTCTTCATTTAAAGCAAACTTGTGCTCAGGAATGGTTTGGCCCCTGGTCAGCAGAATGGAAAGCTGATCCACCCTGGGTCTTGTCACTGAGTGCAGCTCAGCCGGATCTGGAACCTGGCCCCAGATCTTTTGAGATACCCCAGCCAGTTGTACAGATCACTCAGTGGTGAGACTGCATTGTGTTCACAACACTGTCAAAGTACTTAGGATAGTTAATTCTTGCTTGCTATAGAAGAACTGAGCTTCAAAGGAAGTAGTGTCTAACTAGTTAGATTAGGAGACATTGTGCAGTTTGAATTAGTTCATCAGGAAATTGTAGCTCAGGCAGAAGTCAAACTAGTTGAGAGGGCCCCAGGAAGCTTAAAGAGAATGGGATAATGCATTAGCTGCCTTCCATTCTGATCACCTTTCTCTCTTTCAAAAATTCCTCCCTGGCCCCCCATTGTTTTCATGTGTTCCCTGTTTTCAGAGGGTGGCATTTGTCGTTGTTTGTGTGTTAAATTGTTTGTTTTTATTCTATTGTACAACATTCCAAAGTTGAGTTTATGGTGAAAAATTTAAGGCCCCAATCTTGCAAATGCAAGTGAGTAACTTTATGCACGTGTAGTTCCACTGGACTTGAGCCTTTGCCTCTGCCTGCATGGTTGAAGTAGTTTACACTAGTGATGTGAGTGTTAAAAGGCTGATCTGAGTGTGTCTTATATCCACTTTGCACTGGTGTAAATGACTTCAAACCATGCAGGGCAACATAGAATCAGGCCCTCTGGGGTCTGGTCTACACTACAGACCTACCTAGGTATAAACATCACTCAGGGGTGTGAAAAATCCACACCCCGAGTAATGTAATTATACTAACCTTGTAGATAGTGTTGTTAGCGGGAGAGCTTCTCCTGCCAACATAGCTCTCGCCTCCCAGGGAGGTGGATTAACTATACTGACAGGAGAGCTCTCTCCCATTGGCATAGAATGTCTTCATTTAAAGCGCTCCAGCAGCACAGCTGCGTCGATGCAGCATTTTAAGTGTAGATGTGCTCTGAGTCAGTGGGGACTCTCTTGAGTAAAGTTATTCGTGTGCATGTGTTTGCAAGATCAGAGTCTCTGCCAGCCTCCGCTGAAGTGACGGCACTGCCACCAGTATTTCATTCTCCTTGGAATATCCTCTGCAAAGCTAAGAAATGCTATCACAACTAGCTATGAGTGCAAATGTGGATTTTTGTAATTGGGAGAATTACAGTAGCTTTAAACAAAGGGCATATCATTACAAGGAGACTTATAATGAGGGTGATGAGTACTTGCACTGCTGCAACAAGAACCTCTGAACTATACTGTATGGAAGTCTAATTACTGTTTTTTAAAATTAGTTCCGTGATGGAATAAATCTAATATGACTTTCCCCTATTGTCTTTTTGTGACATTAGATCATTTTCTTCAGTCAATGTTTCATAGAATCTCCTGACTGCTCTTTGTTGTTAATAGAACACTCTTCTTTGTTACCGTCTGGAATTATGACTGGTTCTTTAACAATATAGATCACACTATTGCAGAAAAAAGCATATGGGCACCTAAGGTAAAACCAAAGGCTCCAATCTGTAATAGATTGACATTTTCCAAATTCTCTCTCTCGGAGACAAACCAAAAGCCTCTTGCAAATTAAGGTTCCAACCAGAGTTCCATTATGAGTTAAAGTTGCCTTCTCCCTGGGAACTTCAGAAAGGGAAAATGATTCAGGCATAAATATTTTTGGTTAGTCTCAAGGAAGAGTAGATGATTTTTAAAGTTTGACGTAAATTGCTCGAACCATATCGTGTGCAAGAGCTTGTACATACATATATTAAAAAGATTGTTTTGGGGGGGGGGCACATTACATTGAAATGGAAGTGTCTTACATCTGCATCCCTATAGTTTAAAATGAATTAATTTAAAAATAATAAAAAGGAGTATGATATAAAAAGATCTTGCATTTGGAAGCTGACCAGTTACCTGAAATTTTCATGTTGTCTAGTTTTCTAAAATGTTCAGTATAATGTGCATCAACTTATCTCATTTTTATCTAATTTTTATTAAATCTATATGAAACTACATTTGTTCCAGTTATAAAATGCAAATTCTACTCTCAGCATTCTTATTGGCTGTACTTAGATTAAATTAACATGTTAGATATATTTTTCAGTCACATAACTTTGATATATAATACCATTTCTGGTAATTTTAGAAAGGTCTCTCAATGATGATTCAAGCAATATAAGTTTCTATACTGCTACACAGAACAGCATGATTCCTGGTAGTTTATACTGGCCTAATTATATTTCACATTTAGATTTTGTTTATTCTGGGTAGCATTTCAGTAGTGTATCAACTCAAACACACCAAACTCGCCTTTAGTGAAATGTATAGAATGTGCTGATAAAAATCAATATATATTTTGCATAGTACATCCCATAGGAAACATAAAATGTGTGTGGCTTGAGATGATTTAGTGCACTAAGCAATAATATTCATGCAATGCAGAAGATAACAACTACACTTAGCTGTGAAGGCGTTAAAAATGAAAATAAAATAAAAAAGCCCTGAAATTTAATGTTCAGATTCATGCAACATAGAAGAGTAAAAATATGGTCCTCTCAGTGGGACTAACTGCATAACAAGAAAGAATGAAATTGATACCAGGTCAGAATTTGAAAGTGCACAGACCCAACAGGCCTGAAAAGATCTTGTCAAAATTAGATAATTTCAACTGTGTTTTAGTGTTGTATCATAAACAATGTCTAAAACGTACAAAAAGGTTAAACTAGCTTTCTTTTTACCATTTCACAAGGCACTTGACTGAAGTCATTATATGGGAGAATTATGAATTCACAAATTTCTGACTGGGCCATACATTCCCTAACAAGCTGATTTCCGCCTTACAAAAATTTTAGTTAATGTCAGTGTTAAATTCTGAAGCAGTATTTGTAGGTTTTACCTGACAAAGACTCTTCACTGGAGTTGACCAATTTAGAGACACGATGATCAAATGGGCTACATCACTAGTCCCAATACTTGTGACTGCGGCAGAGACCCTCAAAATATGAAGCATCCCCTGCTATGCCAGCTGCTTGAGCATGAATGCTTTTCCCGTGTTCTTGCAGAGTGCTATGATTGGGTAATCCCATATGCCTGGAAGTGGTAGGAAACAGCATGAGGACATGACAAGAAGCAGACTTGACAGAGAGAGAGAGCCAGGAACCAGTGGCTGTTCGTGTTACATATTTGAGATCAGTTTTGCAATCCGAGAGCTTGGAGATCAATAGAGAAACTATCAGAGAGTGGATGAAGGGAAAGCTTATAACCAAAGTAATCCACGAACATTCTCTTCACCTACTTGGCCCTTGCCTTCAATGGACCAGACTCACCTCTGTTGATGCAAGGATGCACAAGTAACTCAGCTCCCTGTGTCACCGTACACAGAAGGACACACCCACAGGGCAGGGCAGTTGGTGCTTCCATGTTCGTTTTTCATTTGTGGGATTCTACCAGGGGAGGTAGCTCCTAGTTCACCCAGGAGTGTAGAAGGAACCTAACCAGTGGAGACTGCTTTAGGAAAGTGTTGATACATAACATTCTCCAACAACTCAAGTCATGCTCCTTCCCCAACCAGCACTGCCATTGTTTGGTTTGTGTTGACTGCTTGTGGACCCATTAGCAGAAGGAAAGTCACTGCTAGTATAGACAACGGGTAAAATTTTCAAAAGCACCTACACTTAGGAGCCTAAGTTCAATTTTCAAGTGGAAACCTAAGAGTATGTCTACACTGCAAAAATACCCCTTAGCAGTGAGTCTCAGAGCCCAGGTCAACTGACTCAGGTTCATGGGGCTTGTGCTAAGGGGCTAAAAATAGTGTTAATGTTTCCACTCAGGCAGGAGCCTGGCCTCTGAAACCCAGTGAGGGGGAAGGATCTCAGAGCCTGGGCTCCAGTCTGAGCAGGAATGTCTACACTGCTATTTTTAGCCCCGTAGCGCAAGCCATGCAAGTGCTAGTCAGTTGACCCCATCTCTGAGACTCACTATCGTGGGGTTTCAGGGGTAACCATGTTAGTCTGTATCAGCAAAAACAACAAGGAATCCTTGTGGCACCTTAGAGAGTAACAAATTTATTTGGACATAAGCTTTCGTGTGTTGGATGAGTCCACACGAGATCCACTTCCTGGACACTACAGTGCAAATAAGTGATGGTCACATAAACACCACACTGTACTGGAAACCTACAGACCTCTATACTTACCTACAAACCTCCAGCTTTCATCCAGACCACATCACACAATCCGTTGTCTACAGCCAAGCCCTAAGATACAACCGCATTTGCTCCAATTCCTCAGGCAGAGACAAACACCTACAGGATCTCTAACACGTGTTCTTAAAACTACAGTACCCACCTGGGGAAGTGAAGAAACAAATTGACAGAGCCAGAAAGGTACCCAGAAGTCACCTACTACAGGACAGGCCCTACAAAGAAAGTAACAGAACACCACTAGCCATCACCTTCAGCCCCCAACTAAAACCTCTCCAGCGCATCATCAAGGATCTACAACCAGTCCTAAAGGATGATCCTTCACTCTCATAGAGCTTGGGAGACAGGCCAGTCCTCACCTACAGACAGCCCCCCAACCTGAAGCAAATACTCACCAGCAACTACACAGCACACAACTGAAACACTAACCCAGGAACCAATCCCTGAAACAAACTCCATTACCAACTCTGTCTGCATATCTATTCAAGGGACACCATCCTAGAACCTAACCACATCAGCTGCATCATCAGGGGCTTATTCACCTGCACATCTACCAATGTGATATATGCCATCAGGTGCCAGCAATGCCCCTCTGCCATGTACATTGACCAAACCAGACAGTCTCTACAGAAAAGAATCAATGGACACAAGAATTGTAACATTCAAAAACCAGTAGGAGAGCACTTCAATCTCCCTGGACACTCAATAACAGACTTAAAAGTGGCCGTTCTTCAACAAAAAAACTTTAAAAACAGACTTCAACAAGAAACTACAGAACTGGAATTAATTTGCAAACTTGACACCATCAAATTAGGCCTGAATAAAGACTGGGAGTGGCTACAAAAAATAATTTTCCCTCTGTTGATACTTACACCTTCATGTCGACTGTTTGGAATGGATCACATCCACCCTAATTGAACTGGCCTCGTTAGCTCTGACCCCCCACTTGGTAAGGCAACTCCCATCTTTTCATGTGCTGTACATTTATACCTGCGTAATGAATTTTTCACTCCATACATCTGATGAAGTGGGTTATAGCCCACGAAAGCTTATGCCCAAATAAATGTGTTAGTCTCTAAGGTGCCACAGGAACTCCTCATTGTTTTTATTGTGGGGTGGGTTTTTTTTGTTTGTTTGTTTTTTGGTTGGTTGGGTGTTTTTTGTGTAGATGTGTCCTGAGTCAGACTGAAAGTCAGTGGGACCTAAGAGCCACATCGCTTTTGAAAATGGGACTTGGGAGACTAAATCACTTGGTTATTTTTGAAAATGTTCTCCTGGGTGTGTGAAGTTAGGCCAGTTTCAGACACATCTCTATTATCTAAAGTTGCATCATTTCCCAACTCTGATTATCCAGCTTTTCCCCACTCTTTTGCTCACTGCTTTGGTGGAACACTTCACCTTATGAAATTCCCTTTATTCCAATTTAAATCAAAGCTTTGGAACTATTATTTTTTTCTATATATTTTCTCCTTAATTCACTCTGAAATAATTGCTTTGGGGCTTATGAAAAACACTCCGAAATGTGCTATCAGTGGGGATTTTCAGATTCCCCGCTTTGCTATCCATGGCTTCAATTATATGAAAACTTTGGGGAAGAAGGATTCCAATTTGGGTTTTTGTAACTGGTCCAAAAAAAATCCAAAAGCCCAAGAGCAGTAGAGTACTTAACATAAAGGCAAATTAAATGGCAAATAAGATTAATAAAACTGTCATGCTTTATTCAGCAGACGGATGCCTTCTGTATTGTTGTGGAGGGTTATGGATTTGGCTTTTTGGCAGAACTAATGAGTAGGAGCCAGACGTGGCTGCAAAAAGCCTATCTGAGGTCTTCTGTGTGTGCAGGGTTCCTGGAGAAAACCATTCAAGAATGGAGACTTCATTAAAATGATTTAGCCCAGGCCTTTTCCCCCCTTCACAGCTGTCCTAGTCAAAGGATGTGAGGATGATAATTGACCTTCTGGATACAAAATGACATTTTAAAAATTTAAATGCAATAAAAAATTAGTCTGCTTATTCTCAAAAAAAAATAGTGTAAGATACTCCTTGTTTTCATTATTACTTGGAGCAAAATCCTGAGTCCATTGAAGTCTATGTGAGTTTTGCCGTTGATTTCAGTGGAGCCAGGCCTTCATCCTTGATCTCCCACATTCAGAGGGTTTCCCTCCTTTGGAGTGTGGTTAAGATTAGACCCTGATCATGAAATTTTTGACAGAACAGTTTTTTGTCAAGACCAAAACTTTTCATGGGAATATGCCAGATTTGACTCAACTTTTGTTTGGAAGGTTTATCTGGTCCAGGATGGAATTTCTGGTCAAAAGCTGAGGGAGAGAGCTGCACCAATAACCTAGTGATTAGAGCACTCACCTGGGATGTGGGACACCTAGGCCTCCAATTAGGAACTTGAACTTGGGTCTCAGAGTTCATTTCTGTCTCTATCCCGCCTGTCAGAGCTATTCCACTTTTTTATAAATAATTAAATATTCATTGAGCCAGAGAGAGAGAGAGAGACTGAGATCAATGATTGGGCCCTCATTGTGTTAGGTGCTGTACACACACGTAGAGGAAAGACAGTCTTGGATTTAGTAGATGGATGTAACCAACAAACAGTGGAGGAGGCGGGCAGTAACAAGGACTCTGAGTGAGATAACGGAGAAGCGGGGGGGGGGGGTTGCATAAATTAGCTGTGTTCATAATCAGTCTGCACAGAGTTAGAAAATAGATTTCCCCCCTGCATCTATTGGAGATACCAGTAAATGTTTGAGCTGTAATGCATTCTTATCTTGTCTAGAATTCTGAGACCACCTGTGAAAGCTCAAAAAGATTCATTTTTACTAATTCCACCCTTTGGGTACCCTGAGACATAATTGGTGCATCTCAACAAGAAGTGTGAGCCATGAATGTATCTTGGGTCCATGATGCTGATTATGTCTCCCTCAGAATAGATGTCTGCAGGAGGGGCAGGGAATAACAGGCAAGGACTTAATGCACAGTGGGGCTTCATTCCCCAAGAAAAAAATTGATTTTTCCCCTCCTGCTAAGAAAGAAGTTAGACTAATAATTTTCTCAATTTTCAGATGGCTTTTCTTCTTCCTATTTGACCCTTTTGAAAATCAAGATATTTTATTGAGAGACTCAGGCCTGGTCTACACTTAAAATTTAGATTGACTTAGCTACATCACTCGGGGGTAAAAAATTCACACTCCTGTGCACTGTAATTAAGCTGATCTAGCCGTCCCCCACCCCCAGCGTACATGTGGCTCAGTTGAGGGAACAATTCTTCTATTGATCGAGCTACTGGCATTTGGAGAGGTGGATTACCAATGTGAGAAGTCTACATTACAGTGGCATAGCTGCAGCTGTAGTACCCATATTGTAGACATGGCCTAAAAGTGATGTGACTATATTTAGCAAATATATACCAGAATACCTCTTTGTGGACACTTTTAGAGGTTCTGTGTTCTAGTGACTAGAAGATTGAATTCTCAGTGGAAAAGGTTGAAGAAATATATTCAGATCTGAGTGAAAGCCGATGAGAAGGAGATAAAAATGAGGGGAGGAGAGATTTTTTTTCCCCGAACTTCACACACCAGAGTTGCAATTTGCCACACAGCTGCCATCTTCAGCAACGCAGCTGACTTCTTCCACCGCTTCTGTCTTAATGCAAGGCAGTGCGTTTATTGAGTTGCTATACCAGAATAGACAAATTTGTCAATGCTGGATCACAAAAGATTAACTTCACAAACTAACAGGCTGCACAGCTATATGATGGGATAAAATAAATAAACCATGAGTTAAAAATGATAGGCACATGGTGATGCCACAACTGAAATAAAATGCCCCACAATTAAAAAAACAAACAAACAAAAACAAAAAAAAAACAACCTTTCAGTGGTTTAATTCAAAATTGATTTTTTTTTTAAATTAGGCTTGGGCAAAGAATGTAATTCGTGGGAATCTCTGTTAGAGACGTGGCCAATCAACTACTTTTTTTAAATCTTGATTACCATAGATTAGGCTTTAAATTTAATCCGACATTACGTATAACTCTGGGGGAAATGTCATGACACAGTGTATTTGAAAAAGTGTACTGTTTACATATGGCACCAGGAATATTCTATCCTGGGGGAAGGTGGGGAACATCTTCTGTACCTTTCATAACTCATCCAACACAGCAAAAGGCAATGCAGGGAGGGGCGATGATTCCCAAAATACTTCATGTTGACCAGTTGCGGAATTAAGTGATTTAGAAATTAAATTACATATTTATTTTTGGGAGGGAGTAATGAGAACAGAGGCTAGAAGTCGAGAAATCTTGGTTCCATGCTAGCACAATGCCTCCAGGAGCTCCCACAGGAAGAGATCTTCTCTGTACGCCCCTACATATGGCTGTCTTAAAGGCCCAATAAAGTTATCTAGTGTGTGCCTCCATTTTCCCATCTGTAAAATGGTGCTAATAAAGCTTCCTTTGTGTCTTAGTTCCTTAATGTTTGTCAGGTACTTTGAGATTCTTGGAGGGAAGGCACTATACCATGTGAGTGCACTCTATTTGTGGTTTTTCACAAGCTGTTGTGTATAATTTTTACTCTATGATTTTTGCTAAATGAGTCACATGGTTTCCACTTCTTTGGTCTCCCTACGATGTAGATATGCTGCAAACAAGACTCTGCCAGGTCTGGATAGCTCTGAGTAAGGCAGAGCTTTTCTCCTGTTTCCTGCCATCTAAGCGACAGTTGTACTTACAGACACGCCTATGGTGATGGGTGTTTCCTAGGGTATGTCTACACTGCACACTCCTTAAGGTGGCGTGTAGAGCGTATACTCTGTACACCCCCTACTAGGTGTACAAACAGCACCTTAAGATGCACCTTAACCTTTTGGATATATACCCTACATGGCTTTCTACATGCTCAAGCGGCACCTTCCCCATCTATACTGCAGTTTTTAGCAGTGTAGTGTCCTGCTGCCTCCCTGCTTCTGGAGACTTTCCATGGGTTTCGGCAGTGGGAAGCCACTGGGGAAAGGCTCCGGCAGCTCCCCATCGCTGAAGCTTTTCCCTGCTGCCTCCCCGCCACAGTTTTTCATTGAGTTGTGTAGCTACACCCTGTGGTGTAGAGGTACCCATAGTCACCTGACAATAAACTGATACATTTTTAACTGGTTACATTGTGTCTGTATGTACATAGAAAATTTTACTGCTATTACTAACAAAGTTCCATTTTCCTTTCAGATCAGATGAGTAGAAGAGATCCTCCTATAATAAGGTGCTGGCTTAAGGAATAATAAGGCCCTAATTCTACAGTCAGAGTTGTATTGGCAGACCTTATGCCCACACAATCTAGCTAAAGTCAGAGCTCCCAGTTCAGATTCCCCTCGGGTTTTCATTTTCCACCAGAGAGGAGGAAGAGCTCTGGAGAACCAGCACTACCTCAAGCCAGATAGCTGCTCTCCTCCTGATCCTCTGTCTTCCCTTGCATTCCCTCTTACTTGAACCTTGGAATGTTTTCAGCTTGCACCTGGGAAGATCAATCTTTGTGATTTCTGTGTTAACTCCTAAATCAACCCAGGTTCTCAGGAAAGGTTCATAAGCTCTAGTAAGCCTGGCTGGCCTGATTTTTAAAGGTGGTTATAAAACCAGCAAATAAGTGAGTTTCTTGTTATTTTAAGGGTTTTATTGGAAAGATTTTGCACTGTTCAGGTCTCAATGACTTGAAGACTGTGTCTTCAAGAAAGTTATGAAACCAAGTCAGTAACATTTCATAGAAGTGGGGCAGGGAGGGTGGGTATGTTCAGAAATCCTGTTAACAAACAATAAGATTTATATTACTCCTGTGCATTGCTTTTAAAATGCACCATTCAGTATCTGGTTTTAACTATGTAGGTAAGAAATCCTAGGTGCTTGCAATTGTGAAAATGTCATTTCTCTGAAAGTTGGATTCAAATTTTTCAAGCATTTTTTCCAAAGAACTGATTTTTGATATAACATAATTAGTCATGTGTGCACTAAGTAAATGAGATATGCAAATTTGTGTTGTTTACATGCAGTTTACTGTTGCCAGTTGAAGTTGGTAAAGTTGCAGTCACACAACCATAATGTGTTAAATGTCAATGTGTTTAATTTGGCATTCATTCAATCTGATATTTTAGTGGCATAATGTGAATCACTTCCATATTAGAATCACTTCCATTGATTGTATCAGCATGACTCAGCTATATTCAACTTTCTTTTCCAGAGATCATAGAATCATAGAATATCAGGGTTGGAAGGGACGTCAGGAGGTCATCTAGTCCAACCCCCTGCTCAAAGCAGGACCAATTCCCAACTAAATCATCCCAGCCAGGGCTTTGTCAAGCCTGACCTTAAAAACCTCTAAGGAAGGAGATTCCACCACCTCCCTAGGTAACCCATTCCAGTGCTTCACCACTCTGAGTGAAAAAGTTTTTCCTAATATCCAACCTAAAGACTGTATGTATTCCCATATCCCCACCTATGGGGAGATTTGTAATACCAGCTTCTGGGATATGAATTCTGCATACCTACAGCAAAGGAAGAACTTTTTTTCCTAGTCTGCATTATAAATTCAGAAATATAAAGAAAAGGCTGTTTTTTCCTTGAATAAACTGACATTTTTAAATGAATACTGCATTAACTCAATAATGTTACTTATGAAATTTTATAACCATTTAATTTATGCTGTCCTTGCTTATTGCAATTATTGTCATGGGGTTTGTAAGCTTGTAAATGAACAGGGCTATGTGTCATGTTTCCTCCCACCCTTAGCTCCTTTCCCTTTCAGTATCTTTAAAAAGGCATTGGAGAAAATATGTAGCACTGATCTCCCCAGGTAGAAATCTGTACTTTTCCAAACTTTGCAAACAGCATTAACTGTTCCTGTTTCACTTGCCTCTAGAGACTACTCATTCACTAAGTTGATGCTTATCAGTAAACTGTGTCTGAGCTATGCTGCCTCAAGAACAGTTCTTATTTTATAGCTGCAGTTATCCACTGCAGGGGATGGGGGAGGGGGAAAGCCTTCCTGCTTTGTTGAAACTATATATGTTGACAAATTTGCTGTGTGTAAATTTAAAGGTTTCATTTCAATAATTATCTGACATTCACTAGGAAAAATCTATTCTCTTTTCAACTTGAGTTTAATTATACCAAGAATAAACAGTGCACAAATAGAGGCTGTTAAACTGGAAAAGTATTTGCTCATGCTTTCTTCATGCACCATTGATGAAAAGTCAGACAAAACAAGTAATGATTTAAACAGTTTCACATTTATAATAAACTTTGATATGGCGATAATCAGTGTATGCAGGCGAAAAATTCCCAGTGGAAAAACTTTGACCCTGGTTTTCCATTGCTCTTCTCCTCATACAGCCAGTCACACCAGTGCAATGTGAGTGTTAAATGCTACCATTCTGATCTGAGTTGGTCCACCAGCCTGCGCAATCTATTGGAGTGAGATCTGAGAGTATAAAGTTCATGGTTTCTAATCCCATCGCTGCCACTAATTTGCTGTTTGCTCTTGGGCAAGTCACTTTGGACCAGATTTGTAAAGGTGCCTAAAGATGCAGGTAAGTGCCTATTGGGATATTCCAAAACTCATATGTGCCTAACTCCCATTGATTTGGAATATCCTACTAGCCACTCATCTGCATCTCTCTTGTTTTTACTTTCCCCATACAGGGCTGTCCTTACCCATATGCAAAGTACGCAGCTGCGTAAGCCACCAAGAAATTTGGGGCACCAAATTTCCTGGTACCCTGCACAGCAACGTGCTGCTCCAGCCCCTGCTCTGGCTCTTCCCCAGAGCCCCAGCCTCTTCCCTGCCCCACCACCACTCCCCTGAGGACTCCAGAAGTGGTCAGGCCTGCGCTCAGGGCCGGCTCTAGACCCCAGCGCGGCAACCACGCGCGTGGGGCGGCCCTTTTCCGGGGGGGCGGCAGGCTGGGCCGGCGGACCTGCCGCAGTCATCCCTGCGGGAGGTCCACCGGAGCCCCGGGACGACCGGACCTGCCGCAGGCATGACTGCGGAGGGGGTGCTCGTCCCGCGGCTCCAGTGGACCTCCTGCGGGCATGACTGCGGAGGGTCCGCTGGTCGCGCGGCTCGGCTGAACCTCCCGCAGGCATGACTGCGGCAGCTCCAGCGGAGCCGCCGGACCTGCGAACCGTCCGCAGCTGCGGGAGGTCCAGCCGAGCCGCGCGACCAGCGGACCCTCCGCAGTCATGCCCGCGGGAGGTCCGCTGCTCCCGCAGCTCCGGGGCGCCTCCCGGGCATGACTGCTTGGGGCGGCCAAAAACGTAGAGCCGCCCCTGCCTGCGCTCACCAGTAAGTAGAGCGACCCGGGCTCAGCCTGCTCCATTCCCCTGGTTCCCAGCTATGCCATTGGTGAGTGCTGGGAGGCAGTTGCCCCCTCCCTCCAAGCCTGGGAGCCAGGGGAGCAGAGCAGGCTGGGGCCGGGTCACTCCACTTCCTGCAGGAAGTGGCCATCCCCCTTTCCCCCACCATCTCCCATGGAGGCCTGGGGCAGGGCCCCACACAGCCCCCCTGCAGAGCTCTGGGGCCAGCCCCTCCCCCCCTGCCCCCCAGTGGAGGCCTGGGGCCAGGTCCCCCCTGCACAGGGCACCAAAATAGCTAGGGACAGCCCTGTCCCCATATAACTTCCCAGTTAACACAGTTAGTGGTACCACACAGTAGCATAGCTAGCGGGGCTCAGGAGAAGCAGCCACTTCCCCTCAGCAAGTTTCAAAAAGTGGCACCTGCTGGGCTGGTGCTGGCGGCAGCACGGCTGGAGGAGCCATGGGAGGCGGGGGCAGCAGGTGCGGAAGCGGCACCTGCTGGGCCGGCGCTGGCGGCAGCATGGCCGGAGGAGCCATGCGGGAGCGGCAGGCGCGGCCGGAGGAGCGAGGGGGCCGGCTCCTCAGCCATCACTCCCCACGCTCAGCGCAGCCCCAACATAGCCATAGCCTCCTTCTGTGGCGGCGGCTCAGGGCTCGGCAGCCAAGCACTCCCCGCCCCTTGCTAATGCGGCGGGGGGAGGCGAAAGGGTCCCTGTGCCTTTAAGGCCCCCTGGCTGGCGAGCCCCAGGTGGAGCGCACTGAGCGCTGGGAGCAGGCCGGGGACAGGTGGCGGTGCAGGACGGAAGGTGAGCGGGGGGTCTGGTGCCTTGCACTGGGAGGTCCGTGCAAGGGGCTCCCCGGGGCTGGGCCCACAGGGCAGGGACGCAGGCCGTGCTGTCTGGACGGGGGGCCCTGGCGCGGCACAGGATCCTGGAGCCGGGGGAGGGGGGGACGAGACCCTGTGTGTGGGGCCGGGTGGCACAGCCCGGCAGGGGACACCTGCAGAGCGTGCTGGGCAGGAGAGACTCTCCCGGGGACAGGGGGCATCTGCACCCCCGGGAAGCCCGCAGGAGTCCTGAGCCAGCCCTGGGGTTAATATGGGGGGGGGGGAAACAGGAGGAGTCGGGGAGCGTGGTCAGAGGAGGATCCAAGGGAGGGTGCCTTTTTTATGTTTGCTCCCCCCCCTACACTTAAAACCTGGCTACACCACTGGTACCACATAAAAACCTATGTAATAATATGAATCTGCCTAACACTGGTGGTGTGAGGATGTTTGTACAGTGGTTTGAATAACATGAAGCCTTCAATAAGTGTGCAGTATAATTATGAATAATATTAAACATGTTTGACGGGGGAGGGAGAGATTGGACTGGGTGATATTACTCAGTTCTGTTCAGAGTACACCAGTTAGCAGAAGGACACACTGAGTCACTCCATTAGGCTATATCTACACTGCAGCTCCGAGGTGTATTGCCAGCTCAGGTAGATCTAAACACAGATGCTCCGACTAAAAACAGCAGTGTGGCTGCAGCAGCACTGGCAGTGGCTTGCCCAAGTACACTGAGAAGCTACCTGAGTAAAATCCTGTCTGAGATCCTCAGTAAAGCTACATACTCGAGTGGCTAGCCCAGACCACTGCCTATGCCACTGTGGCCACACTACTGTTTTGGGAAAGGTCAGAGCATGGGCTGGGCTGACACTACCCTAGGGCAGTATTCCTTCATGAAGACTGTTTGGGGTTTTGCTGATTTGAGGGTACAAAGGTCAATCCTGGTCCTTATGCTGAGCAGAGTGTAGATTGGGAGCTTGCTGGTGCAAAGTTTTTTATACAGGGCAAAATTTGCTAATGGCTGCAAACATCAGTTCTCACTATGAAAAAATCTATGTAGCAAACCCAGGGGATTTTACGTAGCTCTGTCACCAACTTAAACTAGCAAACAACATAATTAGAGAGACTGTCAAGTCGTTCACACCAAACATGTGACTTGCCATGAAATTAGAATAATGTCCTTTGATTTCCAAACACCTTTACCCCTAAAATCCACTCTTTTAAAAATAGAGAAATTAAAGAAGAAACAATTGACACTGTCTATATTGTAGCTAAACTATCTTGGCTTGACACCTTTTTCAAACTAATGAAGCTTTACTCTATATACAATACATTTCTATTCTAGCATCCTCCCTTGCTTAATTATGTACTAATTACTGCCTTTATATAGAAGTATAGCATCATCTTATTCACTGCAGAGGAGGCTGAGGAGCTCACATTTCTGCATTTGGCCTTTTAGCCTGAAGCAGTTTTAAAAATAGATATGACAATGGATGTTCATTTTTCAACCCTCTCTTTATTCCACTATAAATTGCCCATTTAAAAATCAGTGACATGCATTCACTTTATCACAGTACCTGTAGCTGAGTGACACAAGTCTCTGCCCTCTTGTGGCAGATCAGGCTGGCAAAGTTAGATAATTATTGGGGAATGTTTTCTTTTCATTAACTGCAACAGCCTGGCATTATCATAAATGATGCAAAGTATTAAGGGCTCATGCCTGCACCCACTGAGATCAACCTGCATGTTGGATGCAGGATTAAGCCCTAACTGTTCAGTCCTCCTCTTCTGGAGGTGCCCAAGAAAATTAAGTAAAGGGACATTAGATCCTGATTGGGGTGTATTGCAGTTTTAAATATTACAAAATAAAACTAACTTATAAATATATGGACAGTGCAATGGGAATCGACATCCTGGCATAGGAGATGCTTTTTCCCTCCCTTTCTATTGCGCCAGCATCAGGATACATTACAATGACAACTTTCCAGGCACTCATTGATTAGCTAGCTCTTTTGAGCTTTGACAAATCAGGTGAATGGGTACACTGTGAAGAGAAGAAAGAGAAGGA
The DNA here is from genome assembly GCF_020497125.1 of Mauremys mutica. NCBI lineage: Eukaryota > Metazoa > Chordata > Testudines > Geoemydidae > Mauremys > Mauremys mutica. The sequence continues at coordinate 100,044,527 of NC_059078.1, forward strand.
GTGGAAATGACTATCAGCAGGAGGTCAAGAGAATGATATGGAGGAAGGCTAACATGCCATGGCCATGATCAGGGCCGGCTCCGGGCACCAGCATTCCAAGCTGGTGCTTGGGGCAGCAATCTGCGAGGGGCGGCAGTCCCTGTTGTTTTGCCCCCAAGCAGCGCGCCAAATTGCCGCCGCAGACGGCAGGGGCAGTCAGTGCGCCGTTAGGGCGGCAGGTGGCTGCAATTCGGCGGCAGCTTCTATGTTTAGCTGTCCACGGCGGCTTCAGCTAAACATAGAAGCTGCCGCCAAATTGCTGCCGCCACGGAAATTCGCCTGCCGCCCTAAGGGCACAGGGACTGCCCCCGCCGCCCACGGCGGCAATTCGGTGCGCTACTTGGGGCGGCGAAAACTGTAGAGCCGGCCCTGGCCATGATGGGCCAAATGTGACAGGGAGTGAGAAGAAGGTAATGGGTTACAATAAATAAAAGGCAAGGGTTCACATGTGTAAGGTAAATAGTATAATTAAAAAAAAATGAAGTCACATTTAGCTACTTTTCTTTGTATGTCTATCATGTGCAGAGTTATTCTGCTGGCTTTGCTAGCCAGACCAAAAGGGTCTCATTGACTCCAATTCAGGAAGTGAATGAAAAGTGGACTCAAACTAGAGTCCTACCTCAGTGATTTGTGATATAAAGTAAGGGTAAAGAGGAGCTCCAAGAATAGGGTTTGGACTATAATCCATTGTGTGTCAGATGACTTAGAAGTAGCATTGGAACTCATACCGATTTACAAGGAGAAAAAAGTGTCTGTCTGATTATGGTCCAATCCTTCAATAGGAGTCTTTATGGGAGTAAGGTTCTGTGAGTGTGGGTCTGTGTGAAGGCTCTATAAGCTCCTTAGAGAACAGACCATTCTCCTGCATGTCTGTGAAGTGCTACTGGGAGTCAGAGAAATAAATAAACAAAGGTGACAACCATAAGCAAAAGAAATGCACATACCTGGGTCTTTGTTTATATAGCCAATTGCTACTATGTAGCATAAAAGCCAACAAAACCCACAAGAATATAAAATAAAAATGAATCCGTAAAATAAATTAATGTATTTAAATGCAAATAAAAAATAAATTGTGGCATGGCATCAATTTATTGTGAGCATATTTCAATTCAAATTTGCTGCTGCTTGTCTTTTGTGTACTGCTACCATTAGCAGATAGCCTCCCATTTTTCAAACATCTGTTTTGAAAGGCTTGCGAATATTTGCTTACAGTAGCATGTATTTAACATTTAAGCACGTTCAGCAGCTCTTTGAACAATTAGCTCATAATGAGCAGCCTCCATGCTAGCAAGCTATACTAAAATGCTTATTAAATACTTTAAAATGTTAAGGTTTTGATTCTAACAAGAGAGAGGCCACGCAATTCTCAGCTCACCCTGGGTAGCCACCATGATGTGTTATATCTAAAAAGTTGAAAATAATTGCTGTTAAGAAGTTCTGTTTTGCTGTATGCTTTGTTGCAAGGTCAATGCCTCAAGGTGTACATCAAAGCCTGGAGAAATCCAGGGCTTTGTGACAGATCCCTGAGATGCTACAAGAATGGATCTTTGACATGATACAACATAAAAGTTTTGGGGATAGAATTGAGCTCCTTCATAAGAAGTTACTCACTTTGTGCAGTAATGGCTCTTTCAAATGTGTCTCTCTGTGGGTGCCCCACTGTAGGTGTGTCTGTGTCCCTGTGCTGCTGAGCGGAGAACTTCAGTAGCAGTGTCCATTGGGCCCACACGTGCGCTGTCTCTCCTCATGCTGTGCCACGAGGCTAGCCAGCAGGTGGGTTAACCATCCCCAGTTCCTTCTCTACCACAGAGTCATAGCAAGAACTCTGAAGTAGAAGGGAGGAGAGTGGGTAGCGGAGCACCCATACAGGGACACATCTCGAAGAACCATCATTACTGTATAAGGTGAGTAACTTCTTTCTCTTCTTCGAGTAGTGTCCCTATGGGTGCTCCACTGTAGCTGACTCCCGAGCAGTACCACTCTTGGAGGGCTGGGGCTTTGGAATCTGGTTAGTTACAGGGGATAGTCACTGGGCTGCCAAAGATGGCATCAGAGGCAGAGTTTCCAGTGATCACACAATGTTCTGCAAAGATGTGGACTGATGCTCGCATTGCCACTTTGCAGGTCTCTGAGATAGGGACATCCTTAAAGAAGGTGACAGATGAGATAGAGCTTGTGGAATGTGTACGGATCGAGTCTGGAGTGCTTATGTTACAAATTTGGTAGCACTGTGTGATGCAATTTAAGAGCTACTTGGAGAGTCTTTGGACTGATATCGCTGAGCCCTTAGACCTTTCTGCAATAGAGACAAATAGTCTAGGGGCATCCTGAAAGCCTTTGTCCTATCGGGGTAGAATGCAAGGGCTCTCCTAATGTCTAGCAGTATGGCCTCCCTATTGTCTCAGTGATGCTTTGGGTAGAAGACAGGAAAGTAAATAGACTGAGTCATGTGACATTAGGGGGTCACTTTAGGGATATGGCCTGAGTGTAACCTTATCTGGGAAGTATCAGAGGGGTAGCCGTGTTAGTCTGGTTCTGTAAAAGCAGCAAAGAATCCTGTGGCACCTTATAGACTAACAGACGTTTTGCAGCATGAGCTTTCGTGGGTGAATACCCACTTCTTCGGATGCAAGTGGTGGAAATTTCCTGGGGCAGGTATATATAAGCAAGCAAGAAGCAAGCTAGAGATAACGAGGTTAGATCAATCAGGGAGGATGAGGCCCTGTTCTAGCAGTTGAAGTGTGAAAACCAAGGGAGGAGAAACTGGTTCTGTAATTGGCAAGCCATTCACAGTCTTTGTTTAGTCCTGAGCTGATGGTGTCAAATTTGCAGATGAACTGGAGCTCAGCAGTTTCTCTTTGAAGTCTGGTCCTAAAGTTTTTTTGCTGTAGGATGGCCACCTTAAGATCTGCTATTGTGTGGCCAGGGACATAGGCGCCGACTTATATGGGGCTCTGGGGCTTTAGCCCCAGGAATAAATCCCAAGCAGGGGCTCTGCCCCACCAATGTTTTTTCTCCCCTGCTTGGAGCACCCCCCCGCCGCCGCCGCCGCCAGGGCTGGAGAGCTTCCCCCCTCCCCTCCCCGCCCGGCCCCAGAGAGCTTAACTGCCTGAACGCAGGCAGCTGCGTCTGCGTGTCTCAGTCTCTTCCTTGCAGCTCAGCAGTCAGCAGTGAGTGGAAGCTGCTGCTGACTGTTGCTGACTGTACCATCTCCGAGGGAGGGGGAGGGGGGCCCCGCCGTGCTGGTGGCAGCCCTCTCCTCTACCCCACCCCGGAGGCTGGAGGCTTAAACGCAGGCATGTCTCTCTCCCTTGCCTTGCCTGTTGCCTCTGCTGCTGCCGGCTGCTGTTGCTTGCTGGAGCACCGGCCGGGGGAGGGGAGGGGGCTGTGCCATGTTTGGCAGCCCTCCCCTCCCCCTACCTGGAGGAGATGCAAAGAGCACTTCCGGCCAGGACTCGGAGACTGACCTCACCCACCTGAGCAGGTCCTGGGCTTCCGTGAGTGTTTGACCCTATGATTCCCCCCCCAGCCCCCACTCCTGCCCAACGCTGGGGAAGGGGCAGCCCCATGCCATCCCCTCCCTCCTTCCCCCCCCCCCCCCACTGAAGCTACGGTGAGGGGCTGCAGGCTGCAGCAGGGGTCAGGGAGGCAGGAAGCCATATGTGAAGGCAGTGCCCCTCCCCTCCAGCATCCACCCACCATAGGGCAGATGGGGGAGGGGGATTCATAGACCTACCTGAACAGCTGGGGCTTGGGTGAATTTTATGACACCCTGCTCCCCTGCCCCATAGCCATCACCATGCAGACCCCACTTCTGCCCCATGCTGGGCAAGGGGCAGCCCCATCCACAGTGAAGTTATGGTGAGGGGCAGCAACATGGAAGGCTACCTGTGATGGCAACCCCCACCCCCCAGTACCCATCACAGGGGAGGTGAGTGGGCTTTCTGGACCTGAGGGGCCCTAGGAAGGAACATATGCAGTGACTGTGGTGCAGAGTGAGTGTGCTGTGGGGGGCAGGGGGGAGAGGAGGGGTCCCTCCCCTGGAGCTTGCTGCTGCCAGTGGTGGTGATGGGGAGTCCTCTCTGGCCCTAGCCCTGGGGCAGCCTGTCTGCACCCCAAGCTCCTCATCCTCAGCCCTGCCTCACCCCAAAGCCTGCACCCCCAGCACCGAGCACGCTCCTGCACTGTGAACCCCTCGTCCCCAGCCCCACCCCAGAACCCTCACCTGAGGGGAAAAACATGCAACTTAAATTTGGTGGTCAGTTTGGAGTATCAGTGTATTTAGCACAATATTTGATTATTTTACACCCTTCAAAGTATGTAACTGGTCGTATGCAGGTGTTTTCTCTGAATACTGTCTGTGTGCCTCAGTTTCCCCAATGCATTTCTTAAGGCTCTAGATGGTGGGATAAGGGGGTGTGATTGTTGTAAAGCCCTAGAGGGCCAGTGTGATGCTGTCTGCACAGAGAATGGCTGACACCCTGTCTCCAGGCAACTGATGGCCTGGGCCACTCTCCTGCAAGGTGCCAACTGAAGGTGTTGGAGAACAAAGAGATCAGGTGGCCTCCTAATGCTTGGAAAAGAGACAAAGGCCAGAGGAGGGAGTGTCAGTGCCTGTGCAGACTTCTGGGAAGCGCATGGTGTGGAAGGGGATGCTGGGATGCTTTGGAACAACTCCATACAAAGCCAGTCAGGACTCTGGGGGAGCCTCCTCTCTGAGCATACTGTCTCCAGGGCAAGAAGCTTACACCTTCCTGGGTCTGACCTCGGAGCATTCAGCATGCCCTTCCACACTGTGCACTTTCCGCAGCGAGTCTGCCCAGGCAGGTCCTGGGGCAACCAGAGGTCCCTGCACCCCAACTCCGCAGTCAGATGTGACTCTCAGCCAGACAGTAAAACAGAAGGTTTATTAGATGACAGGGATACAGTCTAAAACAGAGCTTGTATGTACAGAAAACAGGACCCCTCAGTCAGGTCCATCTTTGGGGGTGGGGAGCCCAGACCCAAGTTCTGGGCCTCTCCCGATTTCCCCAGCCAGCTCCAAACTGACACTCCCTCATCTGGCCTTTGTGTCTCTTCCGGACAAGGAGGCCACCTGATCTCTTTGTCCCCAACACCGTCAGTTGGCACTTTGCAGGGGAAACTGAGGCACCCACACAGTATTCAGAGAAAACATTAAGAACATTCCCACTTTGTCACAACAGGTGCAACAAAATTTAATACCGTATATTAGCTATTAATAGACAAGTGCTACTTCTGACTTTCCACTTTTAATTGACCCTTGTAATCTTGTGGTGCTGACGCATTGTAGCTTCATTTTATATCAGTTTACAGGGTGAGAGCGCGGGGGGGGCACCATTTTGGGCCCCACCAAAAATTTTACGAACCTGCCGCCTATGGCCAGGGAGGTTGAAGTGTTCTCCTACAGGTTTTTGTATATTGCCATTCCTAATGTCTGATTTGTGTCCATTTATCCTTTTCCTTAGAGACTGTCCAGTTTGGCCGATGTACATAGCAGAGGGGCATTGCTGGCATATGATGGCATATATTACATTGGTGGAAGTGCAGGTGAATGAACCGGTGATGTTGTGGCTGATCTGGTTTGGTCCTGTGATGGTGTTGCTGGTGTAGATATGTGGGCAGAGTTGGCATTGAGGTTTGTTGCATGGATTGGTTCCTGAGCTAGAGTTACTATGGTGCGGTGTGCAGTTGCTGGTGAGAATATGCTTCAGGTTGGCAGGTTGTCTGTGGGCGAGGACTGGTCTGCCACCCAAGGCCTGTGAAAGTGTGGGATCATTGTCCAGGATGGGTTGTAGATCCCTGATGATGCGTTGTAGGGGTTTTAGCTGGGGACTGTATGTGATGGCCAGTGGAGTCCTGTTGGTTTCTTTCTTGGGTTTGTCTTCCAGTAGGAGGCTTCTGGGTACACGTCTGGCTCTGTTGATCTGTTTCCTTATTTCCTCGTGTGGGTACTGTAGTCTTGAGAATGCTTGGTGGAGATTTTCTAGGTGTTGGTCTCTGTCTGCGGGGTTAGAGCAGATACGGTTGTACCTCAGTGCTTGGCTGTAGACAATGGATCTTGTGGTGTGTCCGGGATGGAAGCTGGAGGCATGAAGGTAGGCATAGCGGTCGGTAGGTTTTCGGTATAGGGTGGTGTTGATGTGACCATCACTTATTTGCACCGTGGTGTCTAGGAAGTGGACCTCCCGTGTAGATTGGTCCAGGCTGAGGTTGATGGAGGGGTGGAAGCTGTTGAAATCGTGGTGGAATTTTTCCAGAGTCTCCTTCCCATGGGTCCAGATGATGAAGATGTCATCGATGTAGCGTAGGTAGAGAAGGGGCGTGAGTGGACGGGAGCTGAGGAAGCGTTGTTCCAGGTCGGCCATAAAAATATTGGCATATTGTGGGGCCATACGGGTGCCCATAGCGGTGCCACTGATCTGGAGATATATATTGTCAGCAAATTTGAAATAGTTGTGTGTGAGGATAAAGCCACAGAGCTCAGCAACCAGGTGTGCTGTGGCATCATCAGGGATACTGTTCCTGACAGTTTGTATTCCATCAGTGTGTGGGATGTTTGCGTAGAGAGCCTCTACGTCCATGGTGGCCAGAATGGTGTTTTCTGGAAGGTCACCAATGCATTGTAGTTTCCTCAGGAAATCAGTGGTGTCACGGAGATAGCTGGGAGTGCTGGTAGCATAGGGTCTGAGTAGAGAGTCTACATATCCAGACAGTCCTTCAGTGAGAGTTCCAATGCCCGAGATGCTGGGGCGTCCAGGATTTCCGGGTTTGTGGATCTTGGGTAGTAGATAGAATAACCCTGGTCTGGGCTCTAAGGGTATGTTGATTAGTTCTGGTGTTAGTGTTGGGAGTGTCCTGAGTAGATGGTGCAGTTTCTTAGTGTATTCCTCAGTGGGATCTGAGGGAAGTAGCCTGTAAAATTTAGTATTGGAGAGTTGCTGACAATATATATCTCCAGATCAGTGGCACCGCTATGGGCACCCGTATGGCCCCACAATATGCCAATATTTTTATGGCCGACCTGGAACAATGCTTCCTCAGCTCCCGTCCACTCACGCCCCTTCTCTACCTACGCTACATCGATGACATCTTCATCATCTGGACCCATGGGAAGGAGACTCTGGAAAAATTCCACCACGATTTCAGCAGCTTCCACCCCTCCATCAACCTCAGCCTGGACCAATCTACACGGGAGGTCCACTTCCTAGACACCACAGTGCAAATAAGTGATGGTCACATCAACACCACCCTATACCGAAAACCTACCGACCGCTATGCCTACCTTCATGCCTCCAGCTTCCATCCCGGACACACCACAAGATCCATTGTCTACAGCCAAGCACTGAGGTACAACCGTATCTGCTCTAACCCCGCAGACAGAGACCAACATCTAGAAAATCTCCACCAAGCATTCTCAAGACTACAGTACCCACACGAGGAAATAAGGAAACAGATCAACAGAGCCAGACGTGTACCCAGAAGCCTCCTACTGGAAGACAAACCCAAGAAAGAAACCAACAGGACTCCACTGGCCATCACATACAGTCCCCAGCTAAAACCCCTACAACGCATCATCTGGGATCTACAACCCATCCTGGACAATGATCCCACACTTTCACAGGCCTTGGGTGGCAGACCAGTCCTCGCCCACAGACAACCTGCCAACCTGAAGCATATTCTCACCAGCAACTGCACACCGCACCATAGTAACTCTAGCTCAGGAACCAATCCATGCAACAAACCTCAATGCCAACTCTGCCCACATATCTACACCAGCAACACCATCACAGGACCAAACCAGATCAGCCACAACATCACCGGTTCATTCACCTGCACTTCCACCAATGTAATATATGCCATCATATGCCAGCAATGCCCCTCTGCTATGTACATCGGCCAAACTGGACAGTCTCTAAGGAAAAGGATAAATGGACACAAATCAGACATTAGGAATGGCAATATACAAAAACCTGTAGGAGAACACTTCAACCTCCCTGGCCACACAATAGCAGATCTTAAGGTGGCCATCCTACAGCAAAAAAACTTTAGGACCAGACTTCAAAGAGAAACTGCTGAGCTCCAGTTCATCTGCAAATTTGACACCATCAGCTCAGGACTAAACAAAGACTGTGAATGGCTTGCCAATTACAGAACCAGTTTCTCCTCCCTTGGTTTTCACACTTCAGCTGCTAGAACAGGGCCTCATCCTCCCTGATTGATCTAACCTCGTTATCTCTAGCTTGCTTCTTGCTTGCTTATATATACCTGCCCCAGGAAATTTCCACCACTTGCATCCGAAGAAGTGGGTATTCACCCACGAAAGCTCATGCTGCAAAACGTCTGTTAGTCTATAAGGTGCCACAGGATTCTTTGCTGCTTATCTGGGAAGAACACTGTGTATGGGGGGGGGATACGCCATCAGAGCTGCTATTTCCCCTATTCTTCTAGGCGAGGAATTGTGATTAAAAAAACCTCATCGATAGGTGTGCTAGTGAACAGGTAATCATAGGTTCAAAGTGGAGCCTAGTCAGTCCTTTCAGGACTAGGTTTAGATCTTGAACTTCTGAGCTTTGACAAACTTGTTGAGAGCTCTGAGGTCCAGGATGGGTCTCTAACCTCCCTTCCTTTGGGGTATTAGGAAATAATCAGAGTAAAACCCCTTGCCTTGTAGGTGTTGAGGTTCTGTTTCTATGGCTCCTAACTGCAGGAGTCGATCTATCTCCTGCTGTAGTAAACTCTCATGAAAAAGGTCCCTGAAGAGGAATGGGGAAGGGTGTTGTGGAGGGGGTAGGGAGGTGAAGTGGATGGAATATTTGGATCTAATGATCTCTAGGACCCATCTGTCCAACATTATGCACTCCTAGACACTGTGGAACGCTGCTAAATGGTGGCTAAATGGGTGCGTGGTCACAGGTAGTAGTGGGGAGTGGTTTTGCGGTGTCTTGACCTGCTTGTCAATATTGTTGCTTAAGGGCAGGCGGTTGGGTCAAGGACTGGGAACCAGAAGGATTTTGTTTTGAGAACTTTCTCTTTTTCCTCTGGGGCTCATAGTGCCTTTGTGGCAGGAATTGGGATGACTACTCTGTTGGTATTGAAGGCTAAAGCATCTCTTTTGCCCTAGTGTATAGATTCCCGGTGATCTGAGTGGCCCTGAAATCCTTCAAGGAGTAAAGAGAGGCATGGGTCGTCTTGGTGAAGAGTTTCACCCCCTCAAAGGAGAGGTCCTCCACCATGGTCTGCACATCCTTTGGGAATCCCGAGAGGTGAAGCCATGATGCTGGAATGATCACCACAGCCATGGAGACGGTCCTGGCAGCCATGTCAGCAGCGTCAAGGTTGTACACCTTAATACCAAAGAAATCAAGCAAAGAGTCCTGTGGCATCTTATAGACTAACAGATGTATTGGAGCATGAGCTTTCGTGGGTGAATACCCACTTCGTCAGATGCATGTAGTGGAAATTTCCAGGGGCAGGTATATATATGCAAGTAAGAAGCAGGCTACAGATAACGAGGTTAGTTCAATCAGGGAGGCCCCCTTTCTTCTAGTAACTGGAACTGATCAGCATGCAGGGAGAAAGAGACTCTGAGCTTGGACTTTTTGTGAACTCTGACTTGTAGCATTCTCTGGTTGGTGGTGGAAGAACCCTTCCAGGGGAATGAAATAAAACCCAGGTTAAGGTTTACAGTCACAGTATGTGATGAAGTTTGAGTCCTGCAGTCAGCTGAACACCTGTGGGGCTGATAAAGACTCAGACTGAAGCTGCAAACATGAATTATATTTGTTCCTGGAACTACTTTCAGGAATCAATAGATAAGAGGAGTCCCTCCTCTTCTTCTCCCAAAATGCTTTCAAGTGGCCAGTTACCACCCCCTCCTCCCAAATTTAGGCTTGTCTTACCTAAATGAGTCTAATCCACAATTTTCAGCTCAAACAACATAACTTCACTGTATGAAACAATTCATACCAGGCTCTTAAGCATATCCTATAGTAACTATAAAAGAGATGTTAGTATATCATGTCAATAATCCATAGTATGGCACTATTGTGGCGCTAACTCAAACATGTAAATCACCAATGTTACGAAAAAATACAAAAGTACATCCGTTTAATTGTATAAAACATAGAGATGTTAAATTATGTTGTTAAAAAGCCAAAGATGCCCAGTCCATGATTCTGCACTTTTTAATTTAAAACTGAATACAGGTTTTCAAAAACATGTTAATGGAAATGGTAAAAATGCCTGTCTTTTGTCCTTCAGTAATTAACAAACTGTAGAATTGATCTTCAAAAATTTACAAGAAAAACATTGTCCCTGAGCTGGGAACTTGTAGTGTACTGAATATAACAAGTCTCATCCCAGAGCAATTTTCACCAAGCTAAGAACCTTAGGAGGAAAAAAAAATTATTGTAATATAAATACTGACAGAACTTTGACTACAGGATTTGTAGAGTTTTCCCTATAATACAGTCAACCTAGCAATACTGAAAAATGTGTCTATGTTTTGGCTAAGTGAAGAGGTCAAAGCTGACGGTTCTTTAGGTACTCAGATTATATTGATATTTGTTTGTTACTCTGTATAGTGCAGAGGTTTAACTCCCAAGAACTAGGACTGGGATTAATCTTTGAAATAAAAGCTTACTGATGTCATTGAAAGGAGAATGGGGATTCATATCTTCCCATACCTGGATGATTGACTAGGGAGGAGAAAGTCCAAAGACCAAGTCCTCTACCACATCCAGTTCACTCTACGTCTCTTCAATCATCTGGGGCTGATTTTAAACAAAGGAAAGTCCACATTAATTCCAACACAAAAAATCAAGTTCATTGGGGGCACTGCTAGACTCTAAAGTTCAAGGGCCTTTTTCCCACATGAGCAGTTTCAGACAATTCACCGCTTATGTTTGTCTTTCACACTCTGATTCAGATGAACAGCACCTGCATACACTGGATGTAAGATGATCCCTGGTATTCTATCTGGACAGGACTAAACCGTTTCATTTATCGCCCCTATGTGGAGCAGATGAGGGGTCAAATGATTTCAGCATAGACAGCTTCCAGATGGATTACTTTCTGCACTATGACAGCATATGATGCAGCAAAGGTCACGCTTCCACAAAGACTATTGGCTCATTTGATAAGGGCCTAGGATGCTTCAGTTGTGTTTCTCAGGGATGTTCCCCTATTGGACATATGCATTCCTCTACCAAGCACTGGACTATCATGACTGCTTCTAAGTCCGGATGCAAGCTTTGGAAGAGCAGTTCTACCGTCACTATTTAAATAGACTCTGAACCCCACCTCTTTCTGCTGCTGCTCGTGAATTAAGAGAGTGGATACTCATCTGCAACCACTCAAAGAAGATGAAATGGTTACTAACCTGTACTGTAATTGTTGTTTGAGATGTGGATGCAGACATGTATTCCACAAACCACCACCTGTCCCCTCAGTGTTGGAGTCTTCAGACATGGATTACAGTGTAAAGGAACTGAGGGGGCTCAGGATGGTGCTGGTCCTAAATAGTCTTGGGAGGGGGCCATGAGTGGAGGCATAAGGTGCATGTAGCATCCTGATGAGTACTGCTCTGCAAAGTTCTCCATCTTTGATGTGCTGGGTCTGCACATGCCTGAATGGAATGCACACTTGCACCTACATCTCAAAGAATCATAGGCGCTGACTCCATGGGCAACTCCCCTCCCCACCCCACCCCGCAGCATGCTGTGTCCCTGCTCCTCTGCCTACCTCCCAGCGCTTCCTGCCGCCAAATGCTTAGGACTTTCCAGGATGGGGGGGGGGAGGAGCGGGGATGCGGCATGCTCAGGGGAGGGGGCAGAGAAGGGGAGAAGGGTGGAATGAGGGTGAGGTGAGGGAGGTGCAAGGGCAGGCCAGGGGTGGGGGTTGAGCACTCACCAGGAACAGTGGAAGTTGGCTCTTGGCAAAGAAAAATAGTTACAGTACCAGTAAATAACTGTTTCCTCTGTTAGATACACTCCATGGCCAAAATGTGTCTGAGTCCCAGAACTGATATTGAGGAGTCACATGGATTGAATCAGCTGGGAGTGAACTGTGGACCAAAGCCTACAGACATAGTTTGCTCTAGGGAAATAGGAGTTAGCATGAAGAGAGGGGAAAATGTAGGGCTGAAAGGGACATCAAGAAGTACATCCTGTTAGGCCATCCTTGACAGATGTTTGTCTAACTTGTTCCATGGGTATTTTTCATGCTTTTTATTTTTTTCTGAACTGCTGAAATCTGGGGATTGCAGGAGTCAATTCACCTTGTTTAAACTTGCTGGCATGCAAAGTTTTCCCCGTGGAAAGAGCTTGGGACTAAACATTTCCCTTAGAAAAGTGTTCTCTCTTAAATTTTTGCCCAAGGGGCTCATATTAAGATTTCTCTGTCAAAAACAGCTTGAAGATTAATTAGTTGTTGAGGCAATTCCTGACTGTATTCCTGTGGTGACAAAGGGTGGGATGCTGTGTCCATTGAAGTGACAGCCCCACATCTTAGCTTTCTCCACAACATGTGGGCCACAACTCCATGGATCATTTTTTGCAGTGTCCAAGGATACCCTGCTCCTAAGCAGGCCAGAGAAAGTCAGTTCATAAAGGGCCTACATGACATAGGTGTCTCCAGGAAATGATCTGTGCTATGGTTTTTTGGAATTGCTTCATTTTCCCCTACCTGCTCAAACACAATTTGAACACTGGTATAAAATGTATAAAATTTGCATTGAGTTGTGTCAATGATAAAAGGCTCCTTTCAGATTCTGTAAATAGACAAGAGCCCTTGCTAATTATGCAGGTTTTGAAGTCCTAAATCAAATAACCAAGGCATTTTCTGCACTCCTTGTTTTCTGTGATTATCCATGCAATTACCATAATTGCTTATTGTATTCAATGCATTATATTAATAGTCTAATAACCAATGTTTTGCTGAAAATGTCATATTTCTAGGCATTGTGTAAAAGTCAATGGAAAGTGCATGTGTTTTGCATGATAACGGCCATATCGTATCAAAAAAGAACATATAGCTTTACCTCATGCTATCTTAACAGAACATTTTATTTTTAAAAATCTGTTTTCAATATTTGTTTAGACTATGACATTTGTTAAGATTATGAAGGTAGTGAATGTGAATGAGTTGAATAGGTATAGCATATTTGCATAGCACCTTATATCTAGAAGAATTTGCAAAATATTTTACAAATTTAGGGCTAGATTCTTATATACTTACACTGAGTAGTGCCTTCATCCTTGAGTAGTCTCATTGCAGAGAACAGGACTTCTCAGAGTAAGGTACATTCAACAAAAGAAAGGGTATGAGAATCTGGCCCTTACTAGACTGAAATACACAAACCATGGGATAGACAAGGATCACTTCTTCCACTGCTGGAATGTATCCATCTCTGGCGTGAAAATAGCCACTGCGATATAGCACAAAATAATATTCATAGCCATTTAGGACAGAAAGTGAAGAATATTTTATCCATTTGAAACTACAGGAATAAATTAGTTATGAGCATTTTAATTACACAAGTTGAAATTTGGCCAGGACATTGGGGTGAATAGCTCTACTTCTAGAGAAGGTGCCCAGATGACTGTCTCGCAGCACACAGAAAAATAAGACCTTGGGCTCCTGACAAACATGGCAATTGTTCTTAAAGTCTGAGTTAAGTTTTCACACTCCTTTTAAATTGCACTATTTGGCTTTGTGATACATTCAGACTGCCTGTGCCACATCTTATGGTGCGTTTACTAAATTCCCACTCTGGTCCATGAGACTTTTGCATGTGGAAGGACTTAAAGATTGTGCTCCCTGTGGTACACAAGATAAATTAATGTTCTCAAACCCCTAAAATATCTATGCAAAGCAATATGAATTAAGCCTTTACTTCAAATTACCTTACTTTTGTGGATTTGTCTGATCCTTAATGTTGTTTGAACACAAGGCTTATGCTATAATTGATTCACAGGCAAAACTTCCATTGACTTCAGTGGCAGTTCTGCACAAAATCAATACCACATAGAAAGCCCATAGATCTAATTTGTTTGCCCTGAAGTTCTTCTAGAGAAACCATGGATTTAGTGGAAGTTGATGTTATAGCAATTTTAATAAGGTGTATCTTGAACTTGATTGATTGATCCCATGCCTCCATTTTGAGTCTTCATTGACAAAGTAACTCCAAATGAATTTTGAAATTTTTATGATACGTTCTGTAGAGGTTTGATCCGAATGACTGTGAGCATTTCTTCTAGGAAGCCAACCTGATCTGAAGGTACCTGCATTATTGTCCCTTTGCATGCTATTCACAAGGAACAAAACTGGACTAAGGAGTGACTGAAAGTGATTTTTCAGTGTTTCCCAATATGTGATGCTTTTGTTCCACAGTGTATCAAAAGACCAATGGTTTGGACTGGGAATATTATGTGAAAAATTGGTCATAAAAAGATTTTTTAAAATAGTTCTATAGAACAAAATGTTTATAAGTGACCTCTGATTTGGGATGCCTCCATTTTTGGGTGTCCAGTTTGAGAGAATTTGAGGGTCACTTTTCAGAAGGGTTGAGCATCCAAAGTTCCCATTGGATTCAGCTGGAACTCTTATTGCTTAGCAACTCTGAAGATCGGGCCGAAGTTGTCCACAGTTGTCAAAACTGAGGCATGTTTTTGAAAATGTTGGCAATTATCCATTAACCATAGACTTAGTAGACTAGTAAGGCTATTGACCAAAAATCCTGATGCAAAAAGCTCCATTATTTAAGTATTAATCCACACTATAGCCTCAGCCTATAAAATGTCTGTGTCAGAAGGTTTATTTTTTTCCTGTGTTTTCACTTTTTGGAACACTATGTGAAGTCTGAAACAACAGGAATACGATGATTATTGAGGGTTTTTTTGGGGGGTAGAGGTGTGTAATTAAACCATAGTTGCAGCCTCTGCTGTGAGAGAATTGAATGTGACATGAGTTATGCATCCTAAACCAAAAATGAGATTGTGCAGTAGAAGTCTAGTTTATTATCTCACAGTGGTACCCATAACAATAGAGTATTATGATTAGAAGAGTATAGCTACCATTTCATTTTCTTGTTTTAGTATTTCTCCTGTGACGAGTGTGTTAACTCATTCTTTTAAACATTTTCTCACAGCATAAGCATCATTTTCTGGGATTAACCCATGAGTTAGAGTCCAGTGATGAATAGATTCTGGGTATCTAACCATGTTCCATAGTAAACTAATTTGTTAAAATGACCCAACTAATGTGTTTACCAAAAACAAAAAACAAACAAAAAAAACCAACCCTGAATTATTTAATATTTATATATTGTCAAATACAATCCAGCACAGGCAGGAAGATGAACTGAATAACCCAAAGACTGCCCTTTTCCATTTCCAATTTCTTTGGATCCTTAGTTCCCCATTTGTAACATGGGATTAATAATGTTTCCTTAGTCAGTCTTTCCCAGTTAGACTATACGCTCTTCAGGGCAAATACTGTGTTTTTACTGTGTTTGTAAAGTGCCTAACCCAATGGCACACCAACTTTGATTCAGGTCTCTAATCAGTATCATGATGCAAATATTAAACATTTATGTTCTTCACCTAGTGGCTTTGTTCTGCTCCCACTGGAGTCAATGACAAACCTTGAATGATTTGTACAGATGCAGGACTGGGTGCTAGGTGCCCTTTTCATGATAGGTGCTCAATAGTTATTTAAACAAATGAATATAATTTCCCCAGTGGTCTGGGACTTTGAGGATCTGGGAACATGCAGCCTAATTACCAACTCTGAAAACTGCAGTTTATAAAGAGAACTTTGACAGGCCCAGTCTCCCAGGTGCAATAGAAAACTACAGTAAGTCCATCAGATATTTTAACCCAGAGTTCAATAACATTTAACCAACCCATTAAGAGGTGTTATTTGTTTCATAATATTGTATTTAGAACCCTTCACATTTCCTCCCATTCATTAAATTAAAATTACTCTGTCTACACAAGCAGAAATAGAAGCCAAACTGGCTTTATATATTAAATTAATTCATTTGTATTTTAGACATATTTCTTTCTTTTTAACCCCAAGCATTTCATTTGAAATATTTTTCTTTTTGAGTCTGATCCTGCTTCCAAGCCCTTTCTTTCATCAGAAAAGTTCAAGTTTTAAGCCTGTGGATCAAAATCATTTTTAAAAATGTAATTAAATAACTGTTAACCCAACCATGCAGATAAAGGGGGAAATTGAAATGCTTTTATGGCCTGAAACTTTACATACATGCAGGGATAAATAGATGGAGGAACATAAAAACATTAGTGAATAAGTTAAAGGTATGTAATGTGATTCTTTCATTGTAAATGTAATCATTTATCAGTTAACCTCTGTTTCATTATGCTGATTGATATGACTTCACATTCTTCTTGGAAAATAGTGGGGTTTTGCCTGTTCTCTGCATTTCTCTCTTCTGTATCTATCACTGTCATCTGTTAAACCATAATGAATATTTTACTTGATAAAGAGGATAATGATCATTCCCCAATGTCTGGATAAATAAAATCCGTCTCAGATTTTCTCAGCACCTAGATGAATAAAGCTGAAATTAACTGCAACTCTCAAAAACTGGAGGAAATATTTTTTTAAGTAATTCTTGCCCAGCAAATTCTGGTCCCTATTTCTCCTTCATAAAAGAAAGGTGAGAAAATTGTTTGCCCAGTGCCAAGGGATATATTTACATTTTAGGCCTATTTTGTGATTGGTCCTTGTGTGATAAAGTTGCCAAGAGCCTTACTCCCTTTACCACCCTTGCACAAGAGCCAGGCACAGTTGCAGACTCTGTGCTCCACTCAGTTTAGGGACTGCTCCTTTTTCAGCACACCCTGAGTCTCTAGCCACCCCAATGGGGAATGGAGGAGATGGAGTTGTTCTGGTATAGGGACCTAACGGATGATAGTGTGTGTTCATCTTCCATGGTGATCTTTGGAAATCCAGGGGAGACTGTTTTTTCCTGGAACAGAATTCCTGTCACAACTGCCCTGGGGAATGAGGTTCTGCAATGCCCCCAAGTGGGGCCAGTGTCATCAAGGCATAGTTTGGTCCTTTAAGATGTGTCTGAAACTTCCCACCATTGTACTTCCACCTGTGCAAACCCAGGAGTAGCAACAATGGTAATGCCAGCATAGACAGGTGACTGGCCTTTTAACCATATCATCTAATCCTGCTCAGAAGAAGGTCTGCCGGTAGATGCCATGGTGGATAAAACATTCCTGGTTTATCTGCACAAGGGTTTCTATCATTACTACTACCAGTTGAACTGTACAACTGGTATCAACAGTAGATTGTTTAAGAAAATGTTTACGGTGGACAAGGACTTAATGAGCCAGGTAAGATTATTCAAACATAAAGTTAATTGGTCAGTGTTATCATGCCAATCAGACCCAATATATTTTTCACCTTGAAGAATAATCAGTTATGCAATAGTATAGATTGGCAAACTGTCTGCCATACATCTTGCATGACAAACTCATTCACTGAGCATTCTGTCTTAATTCCCTATGTGTTGCAATCATTGTGCTGGGATGCCTGATAATGTCAATGCATTAATCAGGTAGCTAGAACTCTGATTTCTTGAAAATGTATGAGTTTAATATATTATTAATTGTTATTTAATGTTTGTATAGCACCATAGTTGCGAACAGCAACTTAGACTAGGTCCTTGTACGAAATAACCAATATAACTCTTCAGTTCAGTCAAAACCAAAGCCAAAACTTTTCAGCATTTTTGATAACCCAGAAAGTTGATTAATTTCATTCTGGGTCAAATGAAACATTTTATCTGACCCAAAGCTAATATTTCATTTTGTTTCTGGGCATTTTTAACCTCTCTCTTTCCGCCCCCTCCCCCTTTTAAATAAAAGCAAAGAAAATGATAGGGTAGATTTACAAAACAGAGGAGATGTGGGTGCCCTCTGCCCCCCAATAAACTTTACCCAGTGATTCAGCTGGAATGTGGGATACCTAGATCTGAATCCCCACTCTGGAACAGAGACTTGAACCCAGAGTCCGCACCCCTCCTTAATGAGCACTCTAACCACCAGGCTATAGAGTAATCTGGAGTGGGTTACTCTCAATCTCTTCTGTTGAAGCTATTTCACTTTGTATCAATAATAAAATAATCCTTGGGGTAGGGATTTGAGTTTGGGTGTCCCATATCCCAGGTAACATAACCTTCAGGCTAAATGTTACATG
The DNA here is from genome assembly GCF_020497125.1 of Mauremys mutica. NCBI lineage: Eukaryota > Metazoa > Chordata > Testudines > Geoemydidae > Mauremys > Mauremys mutica. The sequence continues at coordinate 100,062,824 of NC_059078.1, forward strand.
GGGTGGCGGCACCATCACTGTTTGTTTTGTGAATGGCTGCTAACCCTTCTTGTGAATCTAGCCCAAAACTTACTTTTGTCTAAATTTGCAAATTGTTTTGATTGGCCTGAAACTGTATTTTTCAGTGAATAATCTATTTGTCTGAAAAAAATTCACTCAGCTCTGGGTCATTTTCCTGAGTATTGAAAACAGAAGAGTCAATTTCTTCCTCATCTTAAGAATCTTCCTACAATTCTGGTATTATAAATGATAGGCAACTGTGAGCTAAAAAAAAAAATGTTGAGGGGTTATGTTGATACATTGTTATCCATGAAGTGTGGAAAATCTTGCATCACTAAAGTCAATAGGAGTTTTGCCATTGACTTCAATGGAGTCAGGATTTCACTCTCAGTGCACATAGATTGGCTTTTTTTAAAATTTTGAATAATGTAAGGTTCATCTAGTTTCCTATCCCTCCTCCCAGTTACTTTTCTCCTCTTCCTGCTCTCCCTTCCTTTAATTCTCCTTACCTCCCTTTCATTCTTGCTCTGACTGCTGTCTGCCAAGCCGTTAAATTTTAAAATAGCGCTTTTCTTTTGAAGTGCTAATGCCAGCACTGATATTTCTGTAGCATTTAACTTTGCTGGCTGTTGTTGGTTCACTTTTATTCTTTGTTTTGTGTATGTGGGGTTTTTTTTAGTAATCAGGAGCAGAAAAAACCCCACTTCTAATTAAGTTTTCTAGATAAAAGTTAAATCCCAGCAGCCATACAACTCCAGGCTGTGATCTTGTCAGATCTCACAAACTAAGCAGGTTGGCATGGGTTAGTAATTGGCGAGATCTCCAAGGGAAACCCAGGATACTGCTTGAAATGGTGCTGGAGATTCAGTAGCTGCCCCTCTTCCTTCTTTCTCAATCATATTAAACCACTGCATATAAGTCTTCTTTATTCACTCTTCTAAATTACTGTGTAGTGTTTCTGTGAGCTGTTAAACTACCACCACCATCCATCTCCATGATGTCTGCTTTTCAGTGCTGAACAAAATTACTCTATAAAGATGTGTGTGTATATATATGTAATTATTATTTGTATTAGAGTAGTGCTTAGAGGCCCCAACAGGGTTGGGACCCCATTTGTGCAAAGTATTCAACAGACATATAATAAAAGTCAATCTCTGCTCCACAGTTGTTTATCTATTTAATTTATAAATATGTTAATATATTAAATGATTTGGAATCCTTATGGATGAACTATAAGTATGCAGTATTATTAAAGCAGCTATCATGTTGTGTAAATGATACGTACATTGTAAGAGGTAAAAAGTTTTGAAGGGTCTCCTTTTTAGCAAGGCAAATGTTTTAATTCATGAGTGTGCTTTATATTACATTTTGGTGATTTCAAGTTTTTCCAGCTGCAAAAGAAGTATGACCAATTAAGAGTAAAGCCACCAGTTGTGCTGCAGTAAATTTACTATAGAACTCTGGCACTGTTAATTAGCCAACATTGCCTACCTTGTGATCCCCCAGTAAATGTATTGCCAAATTATCACTTTTCCTGGTAGAAGCAGACTTTGCCATTATTTAAGTTAGCTAATTAGTTGTATTTAGATCTGTCTGGTAAAAGTGGAGAAGAGGGGAGCAGGGAGAGAAATGAGGGTACAAGTGAGAGACGATGGAGGGGGGGGAGAGAGAGAGAGAGAGAACAAGCACTGTTGCCCTAGCACACTCTGCAATGATTTAACAGGTGTACGTCTTGCTGTTTACACACTGAGAATATTCACTTATTGCACTAGGATCATCAGATACCTGGATATATAATATTATTCTAAGGTTCACTTTTGCAAAATAACTTGATGTTTGGAATGCAGGAAGTGAGACTGTGTGTATATCCATATAACTGAATATTATCACTGCCACCATAAATTTTGTTACAAACCATAGTTCAGTTAAAGACTCTGAGCCAGCTATCCAGTCTCCAATAAGTCCGTTTTGTGCTGCAAAGTGCACAGGGAAATCTTCTAAGCTATCATCTTCCCTGTCCAGTACCGGTGCTGGTTAGAAGGCACACAAGCTGTAGCACATTGCACACCAAAGATCCTTGGCTATTGTAATAGCCTCAGGAAGCTGTTAAGAGTCAGTGTAATTTATAACAGACTTATGGCTACTCTAAATTATGCCAGGGGCTAGGACTGGGCCGTGGCTGCCTGCATGAGCAGGGGAGTGAAATGGTGGCTTTAATCCTTTATTCACCCTCTGCCCTGGTCCTGCACAGCTCAGTGAGACCCAAGGATCTGGAGAAATGTCTCCTTTTTAATATATAATCTTTCATTAGTCCACCCCTCCCATTTTCTCTTCTCCCTTCTTCAATTCAGTCTCTCAGAAAGACCAACTCAGTACAGTGCAGTGGATGCAAGAGTGAGTAGATTTAAAATGGGAAATAGAATAAGTAATATGTGTGGCAGTTTTCGAAATTATCTGTTCTCAATAGGACTATCCTCATTAGCCACTGAAGAGTGATATGATCACCCCATTTTATGAAAAGAAATTCCAATATTCATAGAATAACACTGACATACTCCAACTAACTTGTCTGTCACTTTAATATTAATAAGAATTTCTAACTGTCTTCTGACTTCAGTGAGAAAAGTCATTTCATGATAATTAAGAGGTCATGGATTACAATACCCAATTACCAAATAATATTCGAGAAGATGCACTTCTCTGGAGTCTTTCAAAGGTTAGCACTGCATGAATACCAGATGCTGCAGATGTCAAGCCCTGAGGTTTAATACAATGAAGTTCCTGTGAGTTTTATGCAAATTTAAATCCATATTTGTCTGAATAAACTCACTTTATTATACTACTGTGAAGAAAATTTCTAAGATAAGTAATAAAACCTTGGGCCAATGGTCCCAATAGTGTCAAAACACTTTAAACTTATTAAAAATTAAATATATATTCCACATAACATTTATAAAAATATGACAATTAACACTGATATAACAAAAGTCCAAAGAAAATGAATCAAAGAATGCAATGAATTAATCAAAAGAATGTATTGAAATTGACATATTCCCATGAAATATTTCAATTTTTGATGAAACTGCATTTTTAGATGTGAAATTTCTCTCTCAAAAAAATGTCCACCCACTCTTCCCTGAAGCCTGGGAATATGTGTAAAGCACTACTGGTAAGTCAGGGTTAGAACTGGTCAGAAAGTTACATGGAAAATTAAATTTGTATGAAAAAGAGAACCTAAATGTTTCATTAAAATGTTAAGGAGCAGGCTGGCAGTTTCTGAAGGCAGAAACAGAAGTAGTCATCCATTTGAATCACCTTGGTCAAACTGAATTAGGTTGTGACAACTAATGGAATAACTGTATGTGCTTAAAAGTTCATAACTGGCTTTTGCGTGAGTTATCACAGTATGTATGCAGTTATTGGAAGATTGGTAGTTAGAATTACAGCAATCCCAAACATGAAGAAAATGGTAACATTTCGGAAAGGAAAAATTTGAAAATGTTTCTTCTTTGTTTTATATTAATTTTTGCAGAAAATACAATTGTCCTCTGAAGGGACAAATACTGAAGTATTACTGTACCAAACTTGTAGACGAAATTCATTCAGTCAAGTATGAAATAGGCTGCTTTAAGCACAAACCAACCTGAGCTATGGAATTGTTAGTGCTTATTCCTTTGAATAGAACCACCGTCTAAAAATTGACAACAAAAAAAGGAAAGAAAATTCATAAAACAACACTGTGCCATGTAAATTAAATCCCTCTAGGAGCAGTTTTCCCCTTTCCTCTTGTCTTTTGTTCTCTTTTCTCAGACTTTGTCCGCATTTGGCATGATGTGGGCTATAGTCGTCAATTACCAATGTAACCCTATTGCTTCCCATCCACTTGGTGTAACCAAGGGGCAATTAGTCCTTAGGTTCTGATTCTGCAAATCCTGGGGCATGCTCTGTTCCCACCTGGAGCTAGGGTTCCCACATAGCAAGTGTGAAAAATCAGGATGGGGGTGGGGGTTAATAGGAGCCTATATAAGAAAAAGACCCAAAAATCGGGACTGTCCCTATAAAATTGGGACATCTAGTCACCTTACCTGGAGCCCCACTAATGTGTGGGATTTGGACCCTCATTTGTAAGCTTCCTGGGACAAGGGGCCTGTCTCTTTATTCGGCAAGGAGCAAGGCACCATGTGGGGCAAAGGACTAGCCACGGGTGGTGCCACTGAGAAGTCAATGGGGGTTTTCCCGAAGGCTTTGGCCGCTAGACACTACTGGCTCCACCAGGGTTTCCTGCGGGTTTGGTCCAACACCCCCAAACGCGCAAGCTGCTGGAAGCCGCTTAGCCGGCCCCTCTGCAGAGTCCCTCTCCACGGGCGAGCCTGAGCGCGCTCCAGCCCGGCTTTGCTGGGGCAGGGGCTTAGGTCCTGCGCTGGATGCCCCCGCCCCAGCCCCCTCCCACCGCAGCCTGCTCCCCGAGGGCAGCGCCAGGAGCCCGCCCGAGCCCAGCCCGGCGCGGGAGCGGTACCTCCCGCGGCAGGGTAAGGAGGAGCCGGGCTCGCTCCCACCGCGGGTGTCTAGTCACCTGCCCAGACTCCTCCCCTCTCTCGGAGCCAGCGCTGCACTCCCCGCTGAGCTGCCCCCTCCGCTCCGTGCCCAGCCGGCCGGCCGGGGAGCCATGCGTCCCTCCAGCAACTCCGGAGTGACCGCGCGAGCCGCCAGCCCAGCCCAGCCCCCGCTCCCCTCGCGCCGCGCCGCGTCTCCTGCTCTGGTCACCCGCGCTGATTAATTAATCATGATGGGGCTGCTGCTGTTCCTGCATTTATCTGGGGCGGACGGGGCCACCGGCTCCAGCCGCAGCACTGTGGGGTGAAGCGAGCGCTCGCCTGCCCCCCGCTCCCTCCAGCATCTGCTCCAGCTCCCAGCCCGGCAGACCCTGACGCCGAGGAAGCGCCGCTCTCTATGGCTCCGGAGGAGGTAATGAGAGTAAGGACTTGCCGTAGAAGCCAGGGACTGGCTTCATCCCTGGCTCCTGTTTCCAGCAGCAGGCAGGAAACAGGGCTGGATTTGGGGGGCAGCGTAAGGTTGTGCATGAGTAACTCCTGCTTTTATTGTTAGAGACCCCTTGGTAGCCCAGGAAGACGAGTAAACAGACGCGCAAGTAGCCTGATGTCCTTAATCCTTTCAATAGTTAAGAATCGGCTCTCCCTGCATAACTCTGCATGATTCATTCCTACTTTTACAGCTACTGATGCTGTCAAAAACATTGTGATTTAAACCTCCGGACTTCCAGGTCACTTGAAAAGATATGAAATAATAAACACAGCAAGTACATTCATAGTGCCCTGGTTACACCATAGGAATGAAGACTTGCTAATTAATTTACATACTAGGAAATTATCTCGTGGGGGGGAACCACACCCCATTGCACCTGCTCCATAGAGATTTGTCATCTGAATCTAGAGAACAGCCATAAATCATGTAAAGTGGTTGCCTTAGATTATGCTTGTGAGATCTGTGGAATTATGAATCCAAGTGCTGAATTTAAATTTTCCACTAGGAAAAGACAGACACCATTTAAACTCAGGTCAGATCCAAAGTACCTCATTTCATTTAAAGCTAAGCTGCAGTTATTTATTGTAATGCTGAAGAGAGCACTCTTGTCTTGTTCTGATACAAATACAGGTAATCCTTTTAGAGTACATAATATTGGGTAAATCGTGATATTTCTCAGTCTCAAAAGTGGGTGACTAATATAAGGATTATGTTTTAGACTTAAATACATCCCTTTATTTTGACACCTGTCAATGATAAAATGAGACTCATTGGGCTATGTTAAATTTCACTGTCAAAATTCTGGAGAGTAGGCATGCAAGATCATGTTCTCCAATTTATATCGTGGCTGAAAATTTGACTGGAAAAGCTGCAGCTCCCAGTATAACGATTCACTTTCTCTTTCTCTTTACAAAAGAAAATCTATGACAAATGTACATAGACTGCCTTGACCCTCTGAATCACCCTTTTAAATTTGTAGTAAACTTCATTCTCTGTAGATTTTTGACTACTTCTCCAAGTGAAACACTTTTAAATAGTTTTTGGTTCATGAGAATGAAATGAGATTAGCCAATATTTTGTTACTTTTTTTCCCCCAAAAGCAATTGCATGTGACCGCTATTTATAGAAATCTCTTATCAGTATGGTTGATATTGCTTCACTAATTGGGTAATTTGATTATAGACCAGTATAGTTCTAGAAAATCGTTTGTTTCATGTTATAGTATCTTTGAGATAAAAATTTAGATTTTTTTTTGTTGTGACATCAGTTAAACTTGCCTATATTTTATTAGTCATACTTGCAAATTTGAACAGATGGCTTGTGTCTGTACATATGCAAATACTATTTATGTTGGATTAATATTAGCAATCTATAATATTTTAATAATTGTTATTCCTATATGTAAATCTTCTGGCAGGAAACAGTGAAAGTTGCAAAAACTACAAAAGTTTTGTTCTTCCAATTGTGCAAAAATACTGATGTCCGTACTAAAAAGACAAATTGTTATGTTTTGCAAGTTTATTTGAGGCACAGTGACTGAAGAAAATGTGGGGTGCTGTTGTTATAATAGAAGAGGTGTATCTGGTTTGACCTTTCATAACTTGCAGGTTTAGTGAAGAGAGATTGTTGTCAATTAGTGTAAGGGAGGCTTCTATGAAAATATTTGATAAGCTCAGAACTAACAAAAATAATCACAAGTGATCTTACTACTGGACACATCTAGTCTAAAAAACAAAAATGATTATATTAATTGTCTCGTCTCATCAAAATTCAGCACTACAACTAAAGCATGAAGGAGTCAAAAACAAACAACCAAGATGTATAAAAAGGACAAAATATAAAAAGAAATTATTGAGGAGGAAAATATATTTGTGAGTTGTGGTCTTTCTGTCAAACCCAGTCACTCAAGGATTGACAGAGCAAGTAGATAGTTCATCAAATATACAGCTGGGGGGGCGGGTTAAATTTGTCAATAAGCCAGTCAGAAAAGTGGAGCATCAAGTGTAGATGTGAGTGAAAAAAGGAAACTACAGGTCAAATCACTGTGAACAATGGGGTCTTCTTTATTGGCTTCTTAGTTGGCTTGAATATCTGCTGTTGCAATTGGAGGGCAGTTGCTTTTCTTTAAAAGCATAGTGTTTGCCAAATATCATTCTGCTATCACTATCAATGGCATACTTAGAACTGTCATAACATTGGAACATCCAGGGTGTTCAAAGTATACACTGAGTGGTGAGCAACTCGGAGAATAACATTTTGGATATTTGGCTGGAGACTGGGGGGTGATGGGAATGGGGAGACTAGCACCATAGTTAACTTTTTATTTTTGGATATATCAAAATGTCTTCCCTTATGTGTTGACTTTTTTTTAAAGAAAAACTATTTAGCAATAATATTTTTTCACTGATCTAGAAGCTGATTGAATTTGGATCGCAAGCCCTGAACCTGTATAGATTGATAAGAGAAAGTAAAGTGTTCTACATGCTCTGTAGTAGTCTGAGATGGCAGGGACATGATGTTCTATTGCTGCTTTTAGTAGTCCTCTTGCTGTCACTCTGGCTGGTGTTCTGCCTGAATACGTTGCTACACGTGGCATGGAAACTCTGGAAAAAAAAAAAAAAGATGATACCAGAACCACCATCACAGTTTGAGATTAGTATCCATATAAGGCTGAAGTATAATATATGTTTGGCCACTGAAGCCTGGATCAAATTATGTTGGAAATCATTTGTTTCCATTTTAATCAGAATGGTCAGCCAGCAGCAAGGAAGGAATGTGCACGTACAGTCATCATGCTTTACGTCTCAGACTATATTGACACCATTGGTTGATGCAATGAATCCAGGGCTCAGTGACTTGAGTAAGTGACCATCCCCTCTGGTTTTTCAACTGCTGCAACAGGTTGAGTGTTACTTTTCTTAAAAGTGTAGTGCTCCATCCCTCTTGGTGACACGTGGTTTAAAAGGAGCAGGGCAGAGCAGAGTTGATTGACCGCAGTATTTACTCAACATGCTATAAATGACCTATAGTTCACTATTTGACAATTGGTCCATATCTGTGATAATGTGAGCATGCCTTCCTTACTGTCTATAGCTTGTTTTTCAATCACATGGTAGTCTCTGGTGCTTAGCATCATAAAACTGTTTAACAGAATGTCTGGAGATACCAGAGGGATATTACCTGGGCATTAGCTGCAGCCATACATTTTAAGAGTGGTTGGTATGAAATATTTAGATGGCAGAATAAGTCATAGGCCTGTATGCATGAGCAATACACTATCCAGTCACTATTCTTGTTTTATACATTGTCACTTTTCTTGAACATGTCTCTTCAACTTGTGTTTCAAAAGGTGGTGGTGCTTTCAGGGTTCAAAACAAGCTGTTCACTTCAGCAAAACTGGAAGGAGTTCCATAGTCTTTGAGAGTGGACTCATAGGTGCGGTCAATTACAGGCTAGAAGTGGGTGGCAGTAATCTAGGGAAATAAAACCACACTGAGAATTGGAAGGCACACACAAAGACAGGTAATTACAAACTTGGTAGCTGGTGAGTGGTGGAATGTTAATTTTCTTATGAGCCTGTATGAGAGGTAATACCATTCCAGGCCATCAGTCTGTTTGGTAAAATTCCCAGTCTCTGCTTGAATCTCTTGATTTGAAGAAAAAAGTACGTTTCTAGTCTTCTTCCATGCAAAGATAGCTTGGAAAATGTAAAAGGATATGAACCAATCACTAGGGGTTAAAGCTTGGAGCCGATTTTTTCCTAAGCATTGTGGGTTATTAACGGTCAACCTGGTTTTGGATTTGGTGTCCAGAAAAAAGAATAACTCCAGGTCTTTGGGGTTGTGGGTTGGTGTATTTTTGTGGGGGAGGAGGGGTTAGAGTGGTGGTGAAGACTGCATACTGTGTTTATGGTTGTAATCAGTGTCACGTAAACTATTGCTGAAGGCACTAGAGCCACCATAAGCTCCCTAATAGCTAGCCGCCTGGGCCTGTGTCAGTGCCTTTGCTGAGCACCCTGCACGACTTGTGACCACAAGGAAGGGCAACTAGGTAGTAAGAAAGCCAACGTGGTCTAGTCGACTAATCAAAGGCCCAAGAACAAGGAACTAATCCCAGCTCAGGCACTGACTCTATCTGTGGCCTTTGTTAAGTCACGTAAGCCAGATATTTTAAACCTGTGTGGCTAAAGTTATGCACCCAAAGATGGAGGTGGAATACCCTAGTTCACCCTCGTGTCTTTTTCTTCTTTCTCTCCAGTGTTTTTCTATCACATTCACTAGTCATGCTAAAGCTGGCTGGGAAATATGTTTTGTTCCTATGAAAAAAAGATGAAAATTTTACTTTAGAAGATTTTTCTTCAAAAATTTGTCAGGTTTTAATTGAGAACCCCAAATAGCTTGTTAATTTTTGGCCAAAAATTAATTGAAAACAAATTTCCAAGTTGATGGAAAAAGCCATTTTTAATTAAAAAAAAAATTTGAATGAAAGATTTTTGACCTGCTCTAATCAGTCCCTCTTATTCCCTTTGGCCCAGAGGCTGTGAGGAGAAACAGGAGCACCTGGCATTGGCCACTGTTGGAAGACAGGATACTGGGCTAGATGGACCTTTGGGCTGACCCAGTATGGCTGTTCTTATGTTCTAACAACAGCCCACAGTTTTTTCATCAGTGGTTACCTGCATGTGTTAGTGCGGCTGCACTGCTCATAGGGTCACCATTTGCAGAGTGTCCAGAATCTTGCACTTTGTATGGATCTGACTGTGGCCTCGTCTACATTAGAAACTCTTACCAGTATAGCTGTGTTGGTTAAGGATATGTTTGTTTTTTACTGATATAGCTGTGACTGCAAAAGTCCTAGTACACTGCTACCTCAATATAATACTATCCGATATAACACGAATTTGGATATAACGCGTTAAAGCAGTGCTCCGAGGGGGCGGGGCTGCCCACTCTGGTGGATCAAAGCAAGTTCGATATAACGCGGTTTCACCTATAACACGGTAAGATTTTTTGGCTCCCAAGGACAGCGTTATATCGAGGTAGAGGTGTATAAGTGCAGTTTTACCAGTTTACGCCAGTACAGCTTATGTTTTGCTGGCATGTTGGTTAAGAGTGTGTAAAAAAAAAAAAAATCTCACCCCTCCCTACCTGACAGACCTATGCCAGTATAAGCCCTAATATAGATGGAGTTGTACTGGCGAAGTCTGTTAGCTGGTGTAGCTTATTTCATTTGGGAACTGATATAAGCTATACCAGTGAAAGAACTTTTTGTCGGTATAAGCTATGTCTCCACTAGGAGGGTTTGCCAGTAGGGCTATTCTGGCAAACACTGTCCAGTGCAGATACTGATACCAGCAAAGCCTTCCTCATGTAGACAGTACCTTTGTATGGAAGAGGGTTATCATGAAGAGGTTGCTTGTTGTGAGGCTTCCTGGGGACAGGAGGGCAGCATGACTTATGTCAGAGCTGGAGTGCTCCTTGAGGTGCATATATACTGATCCATCCTGTTGTCTGTCTTACCAGTTCAGCTGGCCAGTGGCTACTTCAGGTGACAATTCTCCTAGGATTGACAAAAACCATGAGACAACATTCTGGGGTTTTTTTTTTGTTTGTTTTTGTTTGTTTTTAAACTGACAGGGACAGGCCCTGAAAATGAAGTAGTTGAGCTTCTAGCAAAAAACAGACCGTCTGTCATGAAAATCTGCTACTATACAGGATACTACATGGGGAGCTCGGGGAAATTACAGCCCAGTAAGCCTTACATTTGTACCCGGTAAATTGGCTGAAACAATAATTAAAAATAGAATGATACCTAGAATATCATGATATGATAGCAATTAACAAGCATGGCTTCTGCAAAAGAAAATTGTCCCTTAGCAATCTGTTAGAATTCCTTGAACAGATTAATAAAATAGTGGCTAAAAAAGAGCCAGTTGATATTTGTTTGGACTTTTTTAAAAGGCCTTTGACAAAGTCCCTCATGAGAAGCTACTAAAGAAATGAAGTAGTTGTGAGGCAGAGGTAAAATGCTATCATGGATCAGAAACTGGCAACGGACAAAAAACAAAGAATAGGAATAAAAGGTCAGTTTTCATCATGCTAAAGGTAAACGGTGGGGTGCTTACAAGATTCTGTACCAGGATTGGTCTCAGAGTTGGGGCTCCAGCCGAAGCCCGAATGTCTACGCTGCAATTTTATAGCCAGCCAAGTTATGTGAGCCGAGTTAGCTGACCTGGACTCTGAGACTCAGTGCTACGGGGTCTTTTTTTGTTTTTGTTTTGCTTTTAATCAGAGTGTAGATGTACCCACTGAGGGTAGGACTTGATGTTTTCAGTAGTAAAAGGAGTATCCAGAGTTACAATAACAAATATTAGGGTGGATAAAAATTTACAACTTAAAAAAATTACTTACATTTATATTAATATATAGGTTTATTTTTTAAAAATAAACTTGAAATTATGGCAGCCTATGTTAAGGCCTAAACTTACTATAATCAATTGTCAACATCAGTAGCATTTTCTGCAGGGTACAGAGAGAATATTTTCTTCAGTTTATTCAACTAGTTCAGTTCAATGACTAGTTCATTCATAGTTAAGAAGTCAAGTGGGAGTTGAAAATGCAGGAAAGCTTGTTTTCCTTTTCCTATCTATGAAAGAAAACTACATGTGAGAGGCTGAGATCTACAAGTTCTAAAACTTTGAACATAAGAATGGTCATACTAGGTTAGACCAATGGTCCATCTAGCCCAGAATCCTGTGGCCAATGCCAGGTGTTTCAAAGGGAATGTACAGAACAGGCAATCAACAAGTGATCCATCCCATCGTCCACTCCCAGTTTCTGGCAAATAGAGGCTAAGGACATTCAGAGCATGGTGGTGCATCACTGACCATCTTGGCTAATAGCCATTGATGGACCTATCCTCCATGAACTTATCTTGTTCTTTTTTGAACCCTGTTATAGTTTTGGCCAGTTTTGAAGGACAATGGTGGCCGGAAACAATCAATTCAGTTCACTTACCTACAGATAATACTTCATTTGTTTAATCAATCAGTTACATTTAAATACAAAGCATGTTTTGATAAACCTTTTTTCTTATGTATCCAGCATATTTACAGTAGTTTTATTTAACTAATTTTTTAAAATGTTGGTTTTGTGCATTTTTAATTTAATTCAACTTTTCATCAAAAAAGAGCTTGACACAAATCACAAGTGAGAAATGCATCATTCACCATTTTCTAACTTAATAAAAATGTAAAAATTAAGAATCTGAATAAGTGTACTGACCACTATCAGGGACAAGATACTGGAGTAGAATGACCACTTGACTTATATGGTATGGCAATGCTAGTATTTGAAGTTCACATGACAAGCTTATTATTTGTAAAACCTGAAATTGTGGTGGCCATTTATATTAATGAAGAATGGCTGTGATCATCATGGACAGTCAGAGTTATTTTTGTTTGCTTTTTGTGGGGGACAGAACAGGAGTCAGTAATTTTGGTCAGAGGCACCTACTTTCTAATGTGCCGTGGGGTGCTTGACCCCTGCTTTACCCCAGGTCCTGCCCCCACTCCATCCCTTCCCCCAACGCCCCACCCTGGCCCTGCCTTATCCTGACCTGCCCCCACCCTGCCTGTTCCTGCCCCTGCTCTGACCCCTCACTCACTCCTCCCCCTCCTCCCCAGCGCCTCCTGCACATTGTGGAACAGCTGATCGTGGCAGGCGGGAGGCGCTGGAGAGGGAAGAGGAGGCGCTGACATATAGGTGCTGGGGAGAGGGGGAGGAGCTGATCAGGGGGGCTGCTGAGCACCCACTGGTTTGTTTGTTTCCCCCCCGCCCCCATGGGTACTCCAGACCCAGAGTACTCACAGTGTCGGTGCCTATGATTTTAGTGGCTCCTGAATGGCATTAGTGTTGGATGTCATCTTTTGTATCAAACTTTAGCCAGCAGATGTTGGATAAATTAGTAGCCCAGGCACCTGTCCACTGGAATGAAAAAGAGCTTTCTTTCTCCCACTCCCCTGTCAGAGTATCCTGACTGTTAAGGGGAAAAGAGGAAAGATTTCTGCTACTCTCCCTTCCCCAGGCCCTTGGTTGCTGCTAAAGTAAAAGTGGTCTCTGTGACACTCACACACAGAAGTAGCCCTAGCTGTTTTGTTGGCCAGGGTGGAAAACATTTTAGGCATCCCCACCCATGAGTGGATGAGCAAAAAAAAAAAATATCCACACAATTGTGAAGAGGGGGCTGGCCAATCAGCTGATCAAAACCAGCTGCCCTTCTCTCCCCAAAAAGCCAAGCAGCACAGTGGTCCAGCACTGCTTGCAGCTGTCCCTAGCAAAGTGAAATTGACATAAATGTTGTCCATTTCACTGCTGCCCAAGAAGTTCTGAATGTAAGTCTCCTGTTACTTTCAATGTAAAGAGGCTGCATGAACAGTAAAGAACTGTTAGTCTGTGGGCTCAAAAAAATCCTGTCCCTTCACTGCACATTTAGAAGGTTACCTCTACAACCAAGAACTTAAATTCTTTTAAAATAAAGGCCTAACTTCTGTACAAAATAGAAGGATTTAGGCCCCATTGGCGACTCATCTACTGTTAGTGGTGAGGTTTTTTTCCCCAAGCCCAGACAACAAATATATGTACTCCGTATTTATGAAATATATATGTTCAAGTGGTAAACAAAAGAGTTGGGAACACTAATAGAAAATCATAAGAACTATAAAGGCTTGGATAAATGGAACTCAAATAAAAATGTCCATGCATTTAACATATTTTTTTTTCAAATGTAGTATTTTAATGTACTTTTGAGTTTGGTTAGTACATTGACTAGTTATATTAGTGTATTGACCTTATTTTAGTTCATGTTGACATCATAATTAGGTTTGAAAAGACTTGTTCTGGTATTGATTTGTTTCATCTTGACATTGTAACATGATTTCCATGGAATTGCACGCTTACAATTTTGCTAGTGGCTTAAAATTAGAATGTAAATATCAAGAGAACAATACGAAAACCCTGTGTGAATGACATATTGAAAAATAAAGACAAGATATACAGATTCTTATCCTAAGTAGCACTAACTTACTCTTACACCAGGGTGGGCAAACTATTGCCCAGAGGCCTCATCCGGCCCTTCAGATGTTTTAATCCGGCCCTTGAGCTCCTGCTGGGGAGCGGGTTCTGGGGCTCCTGGAAGCAGCGGCATGTCCCTCCTCCAGCTCCTACGCGTAGGGGCAGCAGGGGGTTCCGCACACTACTCCCGCCCCAAGTGATGCCCCTACAGCTCCTAGTGGCTAGGAACTGCAGCCAATGGGAGCTGCAGGGGTGGTGCCTGCAGACTGGGCAGTGCACAGAGGTGCCTGGCCATGCCTCCACATAGGAGCCAGAGAGGAGACATGCCTCTGCTTCCAGGAGCTTGCTTGAGGTAAGCGCCACCGAGAGCCTGCACTCCTGACCCCTCCCATGCCCCAACCCCCTGCCCCAGCCCTCATCCCCCTCCGTCCCAGCCCAGAACACCCTCCTGCATCCCCAACCCTTTATCCCCAGCCCCATCCCGAGCTTGCAACGCCAGCCTGAGCCCTCCCCACTCCCGCACCCCAACCATCTTCCCCAGCTCGGAGCTCCTTCCCGCACCCTGAACTCCCCATTTTTGGCCCCACTCCAGAGCCCACACCCCCAGCCAGAGCCCTCACCCCCTCCCGCACCCCAACCCTGAATTTCATGAGCATTCATGGCCTGCCATATGATTTCCATACCCAGATGTGGCTTTTGGGCCAAAAAGTTTGCCCACCCCGTCTTACACCCACAACATTTCCCTTGTTTAGATGCTCAACACACTTCCCTGTGGGGAGCTGTCCTGCCCCTTGGGAAAAAAACTTCTCCCTCCTTGTACAGGCAACACAATAGTGGGGTGGGGGGAGGCGGAGGCAGGAGTGCCTGAACACACATAGTCACATCATGTTCCCAAGTATAATCTGATCCCAGTCTGGCCCATACAGTACGTGTGAAGTGGGAAAGTTAATGTTACTTGTGTGAAATAATATGTATGATCTAAACACTACGTCTGTATGCATGTAATTTCCATTTTCCCCTTTAAAGTGGGGGAGAAACCCTACCCAGGCTTAAAGTTTAGAGCGGAGGGTTTGAAATGTATAGCTCTTTGAAGTGAATGGATTGTGGGAAGGGAGGAGCTAATGAGTCAGATCTTGGGGCATAGATGAACTGCACAATGCATAGGTCAGGGTGAGTGGGTGCAAAGATGACTAAGCTCACATTAGCACTCCTCGATACAGTTGTATATAGGTAACTACCTCATTTACCATGTTAGAACAGCCTAAAGGCTCTTGTCATTTACTTAGGCTCCAAATGTTCATAAGAGACTGAAAATGCCAATGACCGTTGTGGCGCGCACACCCCTATTCTTTTGGCCATGCCCCTTTTATCTGCTATTCCAGTAGCAGAGAACGGGAATGGCATCTGAGTACCTACATTGGCACTGCACCGTGGGAGGATGGCTTGTATGCTGCATTGATACTCCATGCACTGGGTAACCTTGTTTAAGGGCCAGATTGCTGTGTGCCAGGAAATCTGTTTCAATATCTTAACTACTGCTTGGTTGGAGACAGATGTCTGCAAGGTTGGGTTATTAGGCCAGCGGTGCATCTATTTCCAAATGGACAGCTGTACCTTCACAATGGAGGGGGTTGGGAACTTATTACTAAAATGAAAGGTTAACATTTTACAGAATCTTGCAAAATGCAGAGAAATCATAAATTGATGGGATCCACAATTTTCTCACATCCATGATTTTTTTTTCTTGCCCCTGATGTGAAGACATGGGTTTCTGGAGGTCCGAAGATATATGTACTTGAGGTTTATAATTAGGTATAGTATTTCTCAGTCTGTGTAATCTCTGTATGACTATATTGTAATGCTGCCTAAGGCCCATCAACTCACAATTCACATCCATTAGCCCACACATGAGGTGCCTTCTAGAAAAAAATAAAGGGCTTTCTCTGTATGGCAGTCAGTCCCTTTCTAGAAGGCAGAGACATGCAGATGTTTGGGAGAATGACTGAGAGGTTGTCAGCTGCAAGAAACAGCCATGAGCTAACACTGCGAATCATATAACAATACAATTTCCAGTCTTTGGCCTTTTTCTTGATTTTTTTTCCCCTCCTCCCCCTCCAGACCTGGATGCATCATCTTATAGTCTGAGTTTAACACTGGTAAGAGTAAATGACTTTGGTTTTTAATCTGTTTCTCTTCTTGCTTTCTTAAACTAACATCATCTTGTTTAAATGTAGTTATAATTGGGATCTGATTGTTATCTGTGTGTCCCTGGGAACAGAGGCGCCTTTGCTCTTGGGGACTGAGTAGGGTGGACCACAAAGGTGGCATATGTAAGCGGGGGAATGGTCCCGCTATTGTGGGGAACTTTCCTGGCTTCTGCAGTACCCCGGTGAAGTGGGCTAGCAAAAGGATCGGAGTCCTCGCTCCCACTTCCTTTACCCAGAGGCCTCCCTGCCCTCGAGGACTCTCCTGTCTGGCAGAGCCCTCGTAACCCCAACAAGTCTGGGCCCAGGATTCCTGTGGGGCTCAACCCCCAACCCTGCTGTGGTTGCCTGGGACAGGGGCTAGGGTGTCCCCACTCCGGGGTACTCTCTCTGCACTGGGCACCTCCCTGACCCACTGATCATTACATACAGTTCAAAGCAAATACAAGTTGTTTAATTAACAATTAATTTAAAAAAATAATAAGGAAAAATGGCAGGGAACATTACAAACAGTGTCTCTGGATATCAGGGCACTTCACAGTCTGTTCCTTGTAGGTGTGCCAGGCCCTTCTCAGGTCCTGGCTCTGCTGCAGGGATGCTGCGGGTTGGACACTTGCAATGGTGGTGGCCACATACCTCCGGGCTTTGGGTGGTGAGACCCTTCTTCCCAGCATCAGCCCCCCGTCAGGTTAAGATCCCCCTGCAGGACCCTTGGCTGGGAGTGTCTTTCTGCACTGGGCCCTTTGCCCAAGGTCCCCCCTTGGCTGGCCCCAGTTGCTCACCACACCTGGCTCTGTGGCTGCAGCTCTGCTCCCAGCACAGGATCTACTCTCTCCCTGGGCTGTGTCTGGCTCTGCTCCCAACTCTGACCTGCTTCCTGAGCTGCTTTTCTGGCCCCTCTGGATCTGGCACAGCTCTGCTCTCCAGCTCAGCTTGGGCCCCTGCCTTCTCCTTAGTTCGGCCCCACTCTGTCTAACCCAGGCAATTCTAGCTCACAGGGAGGACGGGATCTCCTTGGCCTCCTGACTCCCTGATTAGCCTGCCCATCCTGTCAATCAGGCTCAGAGGCTAAGGCTGACCTGGAGCATTGGCCTCTCCCCAATCTTTTAGTGCTGGGAGCTAGCCAACCAAAACACCTCCACTGAATGTTAGTAAGGGGGGCAACAGCCCCCTTACACATAAAATAAACCCTCATGGCTAGTAGTGTGCAGAGACTGCCAATAACAGGGAATGACCATATGTTTTAATGAGGCATTTGCAATCTCTCTGTTGTGAATTGTCCCTGCTGCTTGAGATCAGAAGCCTCTGTCTTGGCTGGGCAACTGGTCAGGCTAAGAAGGGAGAGCATGCAGTTGCTTCTTCACTGGTATCACAAAAGGGTGGAGAGCCATTGCACTCTGCAAACATTTTAGCAGATAACTACAAAGCACGCTCAGCTATGCTTTTTTGCTTATTTAATTTCTTTTCATTCCCCATCACCAAATTTAACCAAACAGGTTTTATTCGTAGAGGTTAACCACTGGTTAACTTTGGAGGGTGGGCAGGATTTATTCGTCTTTATAATATTTGGGATCAAAAAAGTCTTTTGCTTTTTTCATCTTAGTGTTTAGCTCCTTTTAAAAAAAAAATATTTTTTCTCCAACTTTAAATAAAACACAAACTAACACCATTTCCTTCTGGCATGAGACCAACCAAAGCTTTAGACCCAAAAATATTTTTTATACAGCTTTGGTTTGTAATGGAACTTTGCACAGTGTGTAACTGAAATGGCAGCTATTACTACTGCCCAGTCGTGATATCCCAAAGCACTTTACAAAGCATAAAGAAAAATGGAAGCTAGGAAGCTGTGTAGATCTTATTTAATAGCAAAACTAAAAAATACAGTCAGTTTTTCAAACTTGAGTGCCTAAAGTTTAAGGCTTTAAGAATTCTCTGAGCAGAGCTGAAGAAATATTTACTCTCTGAGGCTGAGAGAAATTGGACTAGTTATGTTCCCTGTCATAATAACTTAGCATTTATATATAGTGCTTTGTGTGTTCAAAGAACTTTGCAAACATTAATAATCTTAACATCCCTGCAAAGCATGTAGATATATTTGTTTTACAGATGGACAGTTTAAGGCCAACAATTTTAGACCTGGGACCTTTAAAGTTAGGCTTGATGCCCCCCAGTGATAATGGGTTGGGTTGGTATGCTCTGCCTCTCATACTCCCCTTATCCATTATCTGTCCCACTCTGATGGCAACCTCCTTCCCTCTCTGCCAATGCCCCTATTTTGTTTTCATCCTCATTCTCATTTTCCATCCTTTCCAAAGGCACGGCTTCTGCAGCCTTCCTTAGGAAGTGAGCAGTTGAGGAGTCGGCATGACAGGGGATGATGGGGCTAGCAGTGTGATTTGGTACTCCTTTCCTTATTCTCCTCCACTCCTACCCAAGTATTAGATGAGTCCAATAAACTTAAATTTCATTGTCTCCCATCTGTGTTCACAAGCTAAGAGTTGGTGGACAAAGGTTAGAGTTTGTTGTCTGTGCTGAATGCCTAATTTTAAAAAAATGTTTCTTAATTTACAAACGGCTTGTCCAATTTAACATCAATTTATTTTTATGTTGACAAGTCCCTCGTGTTCAATTGGCATATTGAAGTCCAACTCTGCAAGGAAAAAGTCTACAGATTTACTTAAAAAAGAACTATAAAAATTTGCCTTTTGATTTGGGCATGGTATGGTGGAGCCAATGTCATGCTTAAAATGGAAACTCATTTGCAATCTTTAATTCTGATGTGGCTGCCATCTCTCTCTATCCAGTGTCCACTGAAGCCATCAGAAAGACTCCATAGTCTTCAGTGAGACTACTGTCATGCTTAAATCTAAGCATGTGTTTAAGTTCTTTCCTGAATCAAGCCAGAGTGTGTGAACCTCTGCAGGATTGATCTGACTTTGCAGCCTATTTCTGGACTTCATAAAGGTGGAATAGAAGAAAAATAATTTTAAATCTAGTTCCTTGAATGTTTTTGTATATTCATTTATATTTACAGAATTCCATTTTTACTGCTTTGGTTTTGCACCACATTATTAAATGCTGAGGCTTCTGTCTTGGCCCTAGTTTTGATAACCTCTGCATCACTGATACTTTCTGGTTGTAATATTTTTTTTTTGTTCCCTGGGATACAACATTAATGAAGTCTCTTTGCAATGTATAGCCTCCTGTGTACTTCTAGGGGTTTCTAAGTTCAGAAACTGACATGTGCACTGGAGAATGAAGAAAAAGAAAAGGCTTATTATTTTCATACTCTACTGCATCCTCATGGTAGTGCTAAGTTTCTGGATCTTAAAGTTAGACCCAGGTGTGTATCCAGCAAAAAACAAGAAATTGAGTCAGGATAACAGGCCAGATGTCTGAGTTTTCACTGTGTTTCCAACTCCCTTTTTCCCTCCATCTTTTAATCAAATTATAGAAGTTGAATATAGCTAGCAAAAGTTAATACATACATCTTCTCATGAGCTCCTGCTTTATAGACTATGTAAAATCATCATAGTTCAAACAATATGTCAGTGATACAAAATGGAAAATTTCAGACTAGATTTTTTTTCCTTGAGAAAAGGGATGGGGGGAAGATTACAGTTCTGTTTTTATAGAACTGCCTGTAATGTGAATCTTTGCTAGATGAAGAGCCAGGCATTCTAAATCTCATCAAAATATCTATAAAATCCAATCCTGATGCCAGGGTATTCAGAAAAGAGTACAGCATCTTTTTTTTCATTCCTGCATGGTAATACACATAGAAAATTGTGCTTTAATACTCCAAGGAATTGTTCTACTTTGCTTCTATAATGAATCAGTTTCCTTTAATCAAGTGAAAGCCAATGGGGATACACAAACATCTAACGTGGTTTTATTTTGCCCACTGGGAGATATTTGGATTAGTGCTGGCTTGCACTAGAAGGAAATGCAGTAAAAACATTTTTACCCCTTCCCCAAAAAAGGAAAAATACAATGTTCTCACCCCACTCCAGCAGTTAGTGTATACTTGTTATTGTGTTTCTAAAATATTAGATCATATTCTATATTACATTTTAGTGTTCAGATAAACTATTGACATTCCAGTACAAAAACCACATTCTTCTAATCCACTCATTTGTACTACTGATGATTTTTTTTTCTATAGTGTGCATGAAAAATCAGAGACTGGGAATCTGAGCTCAGGAGTTCCTAGTGTCTGCTCTGCTATCAACTTGTTTTGTCGTTTTATAGAGCGCCAAAGGGGCTTGTCCTCACCTGTAAAATGGGGATTATCAGTCTTGCCTCCATCACAGGGATGTTGGGAGAATAAGTATATCAAACACTATTTAAGTTCTGTTTCTTTCAGAGATATTTTCCTCTCTTTATAAAGTATTCCACACACAAATCAGTTATACAGAAGCCTATATAAAAAGAATGTTTAGATTTCAGCGAGAATAAAAAATAGTCAGGAAATGCCAGATTTAAGTTTGTCCACACAACCCCTGGTGTCTTGATATTATGATGCAATCTTTAACTTAACTCCTACATACTATATTTTCCCACAGGACTCCTACCTCAGTTGTTGTGCATATATAATAATTGCAACAAATGGTTGGCTCTTAGGAACTCCCCTTTTACAGACAGGGAAAGTCTCATGGCAGATTGGAGACAAGACAGGTAACAAAACCCAAGTATAGTGCCCTATTCACAATGAATGTGGCAGCTGTTCAGTACTTTCATCTTTATTGTTACATGGGTAGTTGTGGGCCTCATTACTACACAACCCTTGCTTTATTCACTATCCAGCCAGTGCACTTGAAGTAAGCAGGGGTCCTTTGGGGGAAAGTATAGTATGTGACCATGTACAGTATATTAAGGCTGAATTATAATGCATATAATATCATATATCATATAATATATGATATTATATGCATTATATAATATACTATTATATATATTGTATATATATATTATATATATGGATATCCATATCATAATGGAATGGGAGCTAATGAGAGCTAATGGAATGGGAGCTTCAGATTTTCAGTGCCTAAAGAAATACTTATAAGAAAGCACCCTGGGATGGGTGGGAAGAAGTGTGAAGGGTAATATCATGTGGATATTGTCTCTGCGTAGACTCTCTCAAAAGGTTTGGATCCTGCTATTGAAAGTTTTAAATGTGAAATCCAGTTTCAGAAAAGAGGAGACTAAGGGCTTGGCTACACTTACAAGTTGCAGCGCTGGAAGTTACAGCGCTGGTCATGCAGCTGTGTAGGGCCAGCGCTGGAGTGTGGCCACACTGACAGCTACCAGCGCTGCAGTGTGGCCACACTTGCAGCACTTTCCAGCGCTGTATTGAGAGGTGCATTGTGGGCAGCTATCCCACAGAGCACCTCGTCCCGTTTTGGCGCTGAGTATTGTGGGAAGGGGAAGGAAGTGTGTGGGTCATTCCGCTTCCTGTTCCAACGCCCCGTGGTGCATCGCTTCACATCCCAGCATTCTGTCTTTCCGGCAACGTTTGGCGCCATTGTGAGTGTCTTTCTGTTTTACTGTGTGTGAATCGCGATTTCTGTGGGAAATGGAGCCCGAGCTGCTGAGGACTGTGCTGATGAGTGTCGCCAGCACAACACGTTTGGCAGTTGAGCTATTCCTTCAGCTCCAAAGTGACAGTGAGGAGTCTGACGATGATATCGATATGGATTTGCCTGCCGCGTGTGACACTACAGTGCTTGTGGCATTCACGGAAATGCTCAGCACCGTTGAACGCCGCTTTTGGGCTCGGGAAACAAGCACTGACTGGTGGAATCACATCGTCATGGAAGTCTGGGATGACGAGCAGTGGCTGCAGAACTTTCGTATGAGAAAAGCCACTTTCATGGGACTGTGTGCTGAGCTCGCCCCCACCCTGCGGCGCAAGGACACAAGATTGAGAGCTGCCCTGACAGTGGAAAAGCGGGTGGCTATTGCAATCTGGAAGCTGGCAACTCCAGACAGCTACCGGTCGGTTGGGAACCAGTTTGGAGTGGGAAAGTCGACCGTTGGAATCGTTTTGATGCAAGTTTGCAAGGCAATTAATCGCATCCTGCTAAGAAAGACCGTGACTCTGGGGAGCGTGCAGGACATTGTGGATGGCTTTGCACAAATGGGTTTCCCTAACTGTGGAGGGGCAATAGATGGGACGCATATTCCTATTCTGGCCCCCCCCCCCACCTGGCATCAGAGTACGTTAATCGGAAGGGGTATTTCTCGATGGTTCTCCAGGCGCTTGTGGATCACCGTGGGCATTTCATTGACATTTACACAGGCTGGCCTGGAAAGGTGCATGATGCACGCATTTTTCGGAACAGTGGCCTGTTCAGGAAGATGCAGGCAGGGACTTTTTTCCCAGACAGGAAGATCACAGTAGGGGACGTCGAAATGCCCATTGTGATACTTGGAGACCCCGCTTACCCGTTACTGCCTTGGCTCATGAAACCCTATACAGGGAAGCTTGACAGGAGCAAGGACCGGTTCAACTACAGGCTGAGCCGGTGCCGAATGACTGTGGAGTGTGCTTTTGGGCGTTTAAAAGCCCGCTGGTGTTCCTTGTATGGGAAGCTAGACTTGGGGGAAAGCAGCATCTCCGCGGTTATATCCGCTTGCTGTACCCTCCATAATATTTGTGAAGGGAAGGGTGAAACATTCAGTCAGGCATGGACCACCGAGGTTCAAGTCCTGGAGGCTGAATATGCACAGCCAGAGAGCAGGGCTAATAGAGAGGCCCAGCACAGGGCTTCAAGGATTAGGGATGCCTTGAGGGAAGAATTTGAGGCTGAAAGCCAACAGTAATGTTTGCTGCCTTGCATGGGAGTGAATTGCACTGTTTACACTGTTATTCTATTATCCCTAAAATGATTTGCAGTGCCTCTTTCTTTACTGGGCTAAGGTATCTTTCACTATCTGCTATAATAAAGACTGTTTTCAAAGCCAAGAATTGTTTTATTGAAAAGAAAAAAACTTCCTTGACAGACAGAAACACAACATTTCATGAACACAAGAGGGCAGGGGTGTGGGTTGGTGAACTGCACAGTCACAAGTTTGCATACGTCCTGTCTGGAGTGCTGTGCAATGAATCCTGCACTTCAGGGTGCATAAACTGCATGGTGATGGGGGTTGAGTGCAGAGGGTAAGGGTTGTAGTTATCAGGGCTGGTTGGTGAACGTACAGGTGTTGGAGGCAGCTGGTGGTGGTAAGAACCTGGATGCTGGGGAAGGGGGGTTTGAACTGACATTGGTGCACAAGGCAAAAAGCTTTGGGACGGGGGTGGTGAGGGAGTAGCACGGTAGTGCTCTGCTTGCATGGCAACGAGTGACTCTATAGAGTCCGCTTGGCGCGACAGGATGCTTAGCAGCTTCTCTGTGCTTTTCCTCTTGGCCACTGCATTTCTCTTGCGGATCCTGCTTTCCTTGTCTCTCCACTCCTGCAAGTTTTTACTCTCTCTAGCAGAGTGAGCAATAACAGTCCTCAGCATGTCTTCCTTGCTCTTTCGGGAATTTTTTCTCAAATTCTGCAGCTTCTGTGCTGTGGTACATCTGGTCAGTCCAGCAGTCAAGGTCACTTTAGAAAAAAAGAATTGACAACATTTAACAGGGAAGCATTGTGTTCATTATCTCAAGACTGAAATTCCCACACACTGAAGGAGTTCTTAGTCCTCAGTTTAGCATTCTTTTACCACACACATAACACAGCAGAAGCCACAAAATGGTGAGTGAGGGGTGCTTATAGAGGGAGAAGTGGGGCTTGAGTGATAGAGGGGTGCTGGTTGCTTTGGGTAAGCTTCAGTGATAGAGGGTTTGAGTGAAGATGCAGCTGCAGGGGTGATCTTCACTATCTCCCTATCTCTATCACTAGCTTCACTAAAGAGTCTCCCAACATTTTTCACAGGAGTTAATCCTGGAAGATATCTCCTTGCTGCGAGTCACTAGGGAACAGCAGGAGGCTCTTCTACAGCAATGTGGATTCCGCCCTGGACCCTATGCGGGTTGCCTGTGTTCAGCGATGGTCCCCCCCCCCCTCGCGGCACAGTGGCGCGGACGCGTTAGCCTGACTGGGACAAGGACAACAGTGGCTCTCCCTATAAACCTGCGCAGGCATATTGCCCACGCTCTGGCTGAAACTTTTGAGGAGATAACTGCAGACGATTACCGCGACGTGATAGACCACATCAATGGGCTATTCCACATCTAGGCTGGCATGCATACAGCCCGAACCCCCCTTCCTCTCCAGAAACATTTCCACCCAGAAAATAAAAGCCACTTACCGGTAACCCGCTGCTCTGCTTGTCCTTCTGCAACTGCTGGCTGCTGCGATTGGGTACTTTCCTCCTGGCTTGAGAAGAGCTCCTGGCTGCATGCCTCAAGGGACTCTGGGGTGTCTTCTGGGGTGTCACTCGCGTATTCCTCCCCCCCCCGCCTCCGCCTCCTCCTCCTGTCCCCCACCCAGCTCAGAAGTGTCCATCATGGTCCTGGGATTGGCAGTGGGGTCACCCCCAAGTATCGCGTCCATCTCCCTGTAAAAACGGAAGGTCGTGGGGGCAGCTCCGGATCGGCGATTACCCTCGCGGGCTTTGTAATAGGCACTCCGCAGCTCTTTAACTTTCACCCTGCATTGTAGTGCGTCCCGATCATGGCCCCTATCCAGCATGGACCTTGATACCTGCTCAAAGATATCGTAATTCCTACGGCTGGAGCGGAGCTGGGACTGCACAGCTTCCTCCCCCCAAACACTAATGAGGTCCTGCAATTCGCCAGTGCTCCATGCTGGGGCTCGTTTGCCGCATGGAGGCATGGTCACCTGTAAAGATTAACTGATTGCACTCCACACACACCTGGCTGCAGCAAACAGGAAGGAGATTTTTAAAATTCCCGGGGCATTTAAAGGGCGGGTCACCTGAGGCAAGAGCAGTAGAGTGCAAACTGATGAGCAGAGTGGCTGAACAGGAATTCTGGGATAACTCCTTATTCCCTGGAGGACAATTAAAGCGCTGCTGAGTGTCCACACCTGCTGAGCAGCACTGGATCACCTTATACCCCAACCCTGACGGGTTTTCAGCCAGCGCTGCAACCAGGGAGTTGCAGCGCTGGTTGTGCCCTGCAAGTGTGGATGGGGTGTAATTGCAGCGCTGGAAAGCCTCCACCAGCGCTGCAACTTGTAAGTGTAGCCAAGCCCAAAATAGTAAGCTAATACTCTGTGACCCCCTCCATGGAAAGTACTATAGAAACACAAAGTGCTTTGCAAATGTTGATTAGTTAAGCCTCACAGCACCCTGAGAGAGAGGGAAAAAAATATCCTCTCTAATTTATAGATGGGGAAAGGATAGTGCTGAGATTGAAGGTGGCCTGCATAGGAAAAACCTGTGCTTGTCCTTTTTGCTGCTTTGCGATAGATAAAGATGGCCTGAGGGGTGGTTTTGTTTTTTAATTTTTTTAAAATTTCTGCTAGTTTTTTTTTTTCTGGTTACATTAGAAATTCAGCTCTTGTTGAGGCCAGTAGACATGATGATTGGAGAACAAGTGCGATAGTGACATCATGTTAGCAAGAGAGCTGAAAGTTAATTGAAAAAAGAGGCAGTTTTCAACTGTTTAAGACTGTTATGTTGTGTGGTGGGGAGAGGGAGTTAAACACCTGTCTAGTCCTTCAGTGACTGATGCTGAATAAAAGGAAGTCTGTTAAAGATTCAACACGTGCATATCTTCAACTAAGGTATTAGAGCTCTTAATAAACATGTTTTCAGACCGCACTATGATCCCACAAGAAAAACCAAGGAAGACCAGACTTGATGCTACTTTTTCTAAAGTAAGAGAATAGGGAGGAGGGGAAGCTCAGGCTGTCTTTATAAATCAGAAAAAAAGAAGCAAAAGGGGGGGGGAGGGGAGAAGCCCAATTTAAAAAAAAAAAAAAACCTTTACAATCAACTTTACGTGACTTGACCAACTTCACAATGGAATTTATGGCAAAACTAGGAATAGAGTAAAGATTTCAGAGCTTCCAGTTCTGTTCTTTACAGGAGAGGAGGGATGGTTTTGTAGTTTAAATATAATACTTTTGTTTAATTCCCATGCATTTAAATATGTAGTTACATTTTAGTAGATGTTGCATAGTGTAAATATATTGAGGGAAAGTGTAATAAGTTAATCATAATATTGTACAGTTGTATTGTTTTGACATTTTTCTAAGACATGCTTTTCTTTCTTGCTTATTTGCTGTTTTTCTATTATTTATAGTTGAAATTTTTTCCAGATCACCATTTTGGTGTACTTGCACACTGTCACTGTTTGTTTGTTTTGGTTGTTTTTGTCCTTATTTCTTCAGTCACTTGACACCTAGTTGTGCTTTTCTATTTCCCTTGCATTTCTATTTCTCTCAATGCTTTATAATCCATTTCCTCTTTTGATTCCCTGTTGCCATCCTTCACTATCTTCCAGTCTCCCAGCTTGCATTATACAGGAGGTCAGTCCCTTCTGGCTTCATAATAATCTTTAGGCTCCTAAATACCTTTAAAAATCTGGTCGTTAGATCGCTTCCTGCTCTTGTGTCTCAGTTTAATTCCACCTGGGGTTTTGAACTGCATAAGAACAACTTTAAACTATAAAATCAATATGTTCTTGCAGTAATTTGTTGAAAATACCACCATAGGCTTTTCCAGTCTTCTGTCAGGAGACTCCAAAGTACAAAACTACTGGTGTTGCAGGCCATTCCAGAAGATGCACACACACAGTGAAAAGCAAACAAAGAAGGCAGTTTCTTGTCCATTTTCAGTGGACTTGCTGGATATAGTGGGGAGGCAGATGGGCCCAAATTCACAAAGGGATTTAGGCGTTGCAACGCTCAGTGTTGTGATACTGAACTTTTGGGCACCTAACCACCTACAAACCACCTGGTAGAATCCACAAACCCTAAGGGGCCTAGGCTCCCTATACAACACGGGGTGGGGGGAGAGATGTGCCTAAGAATGGGATCCACAAAAACTAGTGTGTAGGAGGAGGGATCACAAAAGCTAGCCAATAGCAGATGCTGAGGAAAGAGGTGTATCCTAAGTCACCCCCCCCCCCGTCCCTCTGTGAGTTAGGTGAGTAAGCCTAGGCTGGAGGGAGACACCGATCTCCAGCGGAAACACCTATTTTCACCTTGTCTGAGGATCCCGTTGGGGCTTAGGTGAGAGAGAGAGGCCTAGGTGCCTAGACTGAGACATTGTGAGCCCAATGGCAGCAGCAGAAACATAGGCACATAAGGGACTTCACTGGCAAAAAATTACGTGTTGAGGGACTTAAGGCACCTCCAGATTTAGGGGGCAACTAAGCAGGAGTTTTGAGGATCTCAATTGTGTCTGAAATGGGAGTTAAGTGTCTTTTTGTGGATCTGGGCCTAGGTCTACTTCTTTTACAGAACAAGTAATTTAATGTTGACTTTAGGGAAAGACTTGACAAAAGTAGAATTGGACATTTGGAAAAGCAGTGTGAGAACTGTCAAAGAAAGGTCAGACTAATTATTTGGATTGCCTGACAGTATTGCCACTGGAAAAGAACAAGACTTAGATATCTTGGCCTACATTTTCAAAAGTGACTACTGATTTTTTTGGATGCTTCAGTTTTGGGGTGCCAACTGCCACCTTAAAGGGGCCTGGCCTGCTGAAGTATTCAGCACTATCCCTCTGCAAATCAGGTCTCTTTAAGGTGTCTCAAGTTGGGAACCCCAAATTATTAATATTTTTTTAAAATGTAGCCCTATAGATTCATAGATTCTAGGGCTGGAAGGGACCTGGAGAGGTCATTGAGTCCAATCCCCTGCCCTCAGAGCAGGACCAAATACTGTCTAGACCATCCCTGATACACATTTATCTAACCTACTCTTAAATATCTCCAGAGATGGAGATTCCACAACCCTAGGCAATTTATTCCAGTGTTTAACCACCCTGACAGTTAAGAACTTTTTCCTGATGTCCAACCTAAGCCTCCCTTGCAGCAGTTTAAGCCCATTACTTCTTGTTCGATCCTTAGAGGCTAAGGTGAACAAGTTTTCTCCCTCCTCCTTATGACACCCTTTTAGATACCTGAAAACTTCTATCATGTCCCCTCTCAGTCTTCTCTTTTCCAAACTAAACAAACCCAATTCTTTCAGCCTTCCTTCATAGGTCATGTTCTCTAGACCTTTAATCATTCTTGTTGCTCTTCTCTGGACCCTCTCCAATTTCTTCACATCTTTCTTGAAATGCGGTGCCCAGAACTGGACACAATACTCCAGTTGAGGCCTAACCAGCACAGAGTAGAGTGGAAGAATGACTTCTCATGTCTTGCTCACAACACACCTGTTAATGCATCCCAGAATCACGTTTGCTTTTTTTTTGCAATAGCATCACACTGTTGACTCATATTTAGCTTGTGCTCCACTATAACCCATAGAACCCTTTCTGCCATACTCCTTCCTAGACAGTCTATTCCCATTCTGTATGTGTGAAACTGATTGTTCCTTCCTAAGTGGAGCACTTTGCATTATGTACTTTTGCACTTTGCAAAATGTATATAATTATACATTTTAAATCTTTGTTTTTAAATTGATATTGGACTTTTTGTGTTTTCTAATATGTTTTCATAGACTTGATCAGCTACATGTAAATAGCAGAAATTATTTTACTGGAATGTTGTACCCCTGTTCTACCTTTCATTGAAGTAAGGCAATGCTAATTGATTGCTTAGACCCCTCTTTAGATTTATAATTGAGGTGCAATCATTGCTAATTAATAAAGCACCTGATTCCTTGAGATACTTAAGCATGTGCATAATTTTAAGCATGTAAATAGGCCCATATAAGTAAGTAGAATTATTCATGTGATTAAATTTATACAGTTCATGGAATTGATGCCAAAACTATATTAAACAAAATTTGATGTGTCTTCTATAAAGGCAGAGGTGAAAGTAAGCTGGTCTGGTCCAGCATACCAGCAAGAGCTGGTACGCTGTGCCAGACTGGACTGGTTTCTCTGGCAGTTATTTAAAGGGCCCGGGGCTCCCCGCAGGGGCCAGCGCTCCAGGCCCTTTAAATAACTGCCAGAGCTCCAGCAGCCAGGCTTGGGCGGGGATTTAAAGGGCCCGGTGCTCCTGCCACTGCAGGGAGCCCTGGGCCCTTTAAATCACTGCGGGAGCCCTCTCTGTGGCGGCCGGAGCCCCGGGCTCTTTAATTTGCCCTTGAGCCCTGGGGCTCCCAGCCGCCTCTGCAGCTGGTATCTCTGGGGTGATTTAAAGACCCTGGGGCTCCCAGCCAGAGCCCGGAGCCCCAGGGCCTTTAAATCTTAAAAAGCCACGCCTCTTCGGGTTGAGGCCACAGCCCCTGCTCAGGACTCCAGCGTACCGGTAAGTCCTTTAAGTTACTTTCACCCCTATATAAAGAGTTAGGGGGGAAATCTAAACCTGTGGAAAAATAGAAGGATGGCATATCAAATTAAAAAGAAGCTTAGTGGCAGAAAATCAGCATCTCCAAAATCTTTTCAGGCTGGGAACAATCTATCAACTTTTAATAACTTTTAGATGAAGTTTGGATTGTACAATTGAAAGAAATTAGGAGGAACAATGTGGTCACATTTTGAACAAAAGATTTTAGGCCAGTTAAATATACAGGCTAAGAGCTGTCAGATGCAGATATGGAATAGAATGACTCTTGGGTCAAAGATTAAAAATTAAAAATATCTAAATGGAAAATATTAGAGCATACTAACCAGAAGGAGGATGTGAAGGCTCGGTAGAAAAATCTCTAATGTATTAAGCATTATTTCACTACAGCTCTATGGTGGTGGGGGCAGAGAAATGCCTAGAAAAATATGTTGGAAGTGATAAGTGGCTATTACGGTGATAGCCAGGACATGTCTACATGGGGATGCTCAGGAAAGTTGCACCAAATTTACTGAAAGTGGAATATACAGCTAATTAAACCCCT
Source organism: Mauremys mutica (assembly GCF_020497125.1). Classification (NCBI taxonomy): domain Eukaryota; kingdom Metazoa; phylum Chordata; order Testudines; family Geoemydidae; genus Mauremys; species Mauremys mutica. The sequence continues at coordinate 100,093,107 of NC_059078.1, forward strand.
GTGTGGACTCTCGCACATTCAGAAATAAAGTGGCTGTAGTTCACGTTAGCTTAATTTACAAAGTGGACACTTTACTTCTGAATTGGAGCATCTGCACATGGATTTAATGCACTTTAACCAATGTACCTCAACTTAACTTTCCTGAGTGTCCCTGGGTAGACATGCCCTCAGGCCTTACCTAGCCCCCTACAGTGCTAGAAACTGTGTACTATTGTGTGTTTGAGTAGTTAGTCAATTCAATTCACTGCTGATGCAAGAGGAGATAACTTAGTGGGACAGTACCCCCTTAACCCAAAGGTGAATTTGGCCCATTGTGTGTAATTCCTTTTCAAGAGGTGAGATGGAGAGTAAATCAAATAATACATATAATACAAAAAGAGTGTACTGGTCTCTCTGGTAGGTGACACTTTCTCTGCTATTTCACAGCAAAAGATACAGAACAAATCATCATCCATCTTCCTGGGTTAAGTTTTGGTGTTTTAATAGGTCTAGCTAAGATGAGTGACAAGAATTAACCCAGAATGTCTGGTTATGTATATTCTGACCCTGCTCTGACCAAAGTATAAGCACAATGAGCTTGATTTTTCTGTAGCAATCCAGCTGCTTTATGCCATACCAATGTAGAGGACCTTTGGGTATGTCTGCATGGCAGGTGAGGGAATGATGCTCAGGCCAGGTAGACAGACTCATGCTAGTGGGGCTTGACCTAGCATGCTAAGAATAGCAGTGTGGAAGTTGTGGCTTGGGTGGCAGCTTGCATTCTCAAGCCCACCCGACTCCCAAGATCTGAGCTCAGGTGGGTAGCCTGAGTCTGTGCTGGAGCTGCAATGTCTGCACTGCTATTTTTTAGCGAGCTACCTCAAGCTTCACTAGTGCAGAAGTCTGCTTACTGGGCTGGGAGGCTTGCAGTCAGCTGAAGTGGAGACATACCCTTTGTGGCTGGCACATAGCAGGCATAAGGACTCTGCATCTGTTCCCCAACAGCCCTCAGCATAGGAAGAGTGGCCAGAGCACACTGCACTCATTCTGTTTTAAGGTGCCCATGGACTCCTTTACTCTCCCTACATTTCTGTGCACAGAAACGGAACAACTGAGAATCAGGGCCTCTGTATTGAGAGAAACTCACTTTTTCTGGGACCTGGTTTTACTGGTAACTCAAATGAAAACATATGCCCAAAACTTGGCTGGATCTTTGGAAAGAACCTTCTGCCTAAAGGGCTGCTCTCACCTCCTCCATATGGTGAGTTAATGAGCTAGATCTTCCATATTGAGTAATCAGGAATTAGCTGGCAGTTTTATGCAGGATTCCATCACAGCATGGGTCAACAGAAGAGCCTTGCCATCCTGTTACTGTTATCAGTATAATTAAGCTGGGCAGAATTTGATACTTTGTAAAATTTCAATGGATAATATCAATATTTATCTTAAGCAATATTTTTATTTCTACTGATTTTAAAATTTTCACAGTTGTACAAAATTATGGGTTTTAAACATTTTTTCCAAATTTTATCAAATTTTCACAGTTGTGGGAATTATAAGTGGTCAGACAATAATTATTTAATGACAGTAGAAGCTGAGATTCAAAAAGGTAGCTTTATAACCATTAAAACACAAATTGTCTATATTACGAGTCAAAATATACAAAGTTTATATATCAAATCAAACTCTAAGACGTTCTCAAGCAACATCTTTCTTTTCCTATCTGTATATTTTGATTTTTATCAATGACAATATTTTTTGTTGCTCTGTGTGAAATCTATGTTTACCAACATTTACCAATCTTATTCTTCCATGCCTACATATAATGCTTGATTGCTAAAATCAGTCTGAAGTCACACATCTGCAATAGCCATAGCTAGGACTAGTTCGACAATTGCAGAAGCAAAGCAGGGTCAGGCATGGACAACACTTGGATTGGACATGCTGGACAGGAAGGCAGCATGTAGGAGTGAAGTGGTGGTGGTGGTGATGGATTATCTCTGCCTGACTCAGTACTGAACGAATGCCTTAGCAGGATGTTAGAGGTCAATGTGCTGTTGGGGTTCCATAGCTCAAGTGTTAACCCCAGTGCCCTGGCTAAGTTTTGGTTTAGGTAACTATATTCTGCCTACCTAAACTGCTGTGTGTTTCTGTATTCAGTTAAGTTGGGTAGAAGGAGAAAGGAAATTGCCAACTGCACAGGGCACACAGAAGCAATTCTACCTCAGTATTATTACTATTAATAATAAAAACAAAACCTAAAGCAATAAAGTTGATCCTGCTTCATTTATGTACTATTTTTATTTTAACCACTGCAATTGGTTTTCAGTGTTTTATGGTAGATTCTCTCATCAGAGCTCACTGATGTTATTGTTTGTCCCCTCTGTCTCTGCTCTGGGCTTGTTGGTATCTTGAATAATTTCTGTATTTAGCACTCTCTAATGCTGGTTAGGGGAAACAACGTATCTCTGTGGCCTTGAAGCTTCTGTTCTTTGTTTTTAAATGAAGCAACTAAACCCTAACAAAGGGAAAACTGCACTTCTTCAAAAAGCTAATGGTGAAGAGGAAAAAAAACAGTTTCACAAAATGAATGGCATCAGCTTTTCGCTATATGCTCATCAGCAGTAAAAGGACAAAACCGACAGTCATTTATGTCACCAAGCACTACAGTAGTATTGGGTATTCACATATTGTGGTGATGGAGGGCAAAATAAGTAGCTAGATGGATAGACAGATGGTATTTTTATTTATTCTCCTTACTGTAGTCATCAAGGTTGTAAATTGTTTAAAGTTTTAATGGGGTGAAGTACTGAGTAAAACTTTTTTTTTCAAGTGCTAATATAGACAGGCACAGTGATATTCACTCTAATCAAAATCTAATTGTAACAGAAGCTTGATCTAGTATTTTACTCCTTGAGAGTTTCCCCATTCTGTGTAATTTTGCTATGTATAGCCTGCATTAAACCAGAATGCAATCTGGTTCACATCTCGATGATACTGAAAAGTATTTTAAACAAGGGATGATATTTCAAAGATATGGTGCATCTTTCTGATAAATAGATGTCTCTCTTCCACTAGATTGAGTTAAAGATACAGCAGCTCTTGAATGAATGCAAACTTTTATATTGGGGGATTTGCAGACCCAGTATCTGAGCAAGTTCATGTGGGTGGGGAAGATCTCAAATTGTAGATGGGCTGGAGAAAATAACAAGTACAGAACATGCTCCATTTAAAGTTGTGCAATGCTTCACTATAACGTGGTTTGGCTGCCTGCTTTGTCCACAGCTGGCAGCCCCCCATCAGCTCCGCTATGCCCCCCACAGCGCCTCCCGCCTTCTGGCAGGTCCCGCAGATCAGCGCCTTCCCCCACCTCTCCCCGCCTCCTGCCCGCAGCAATCAGCTGGCTTGCAGCATTTGGGGGGGGGGGAAGAGCGAGGACTCGGTGCGCAGGCTCCCACTCACTCTCCTGCCTCCTGAACGCTGTAAACCAGCTGATGGCGCGCAGGCTCCCCCTTCCTCCCCTGCCTCCTGCCTGCGGCAACGTCCTCGCTCCTGCCTCCTGAACACTGCAAACCAGCTGATTGGTGTGGGCAGGAGGCAGGGAAGGGAGGGGGGAGGACGCGGCATGCGGAGTAAAAGGGGAGGAGGGGGGGAAGAAGAGGCGGGTTAAGGGTGGGAGCTTGGGGGAAGGGGTAGCGTTGGCAGGCTGAAGGTTGAGCCTCCTGCCCCTGGTGCTTGCAGAGTAGGGGAAGCTGCTGCTGCACAACGTGCTTCTCCTAGCCTACGGCACCTTCAGCCTCCTTGCCTGTCTCATTGTCTCCAGTGCCAGTGGGCTGTGCCTGTGTGGGGTAAGGCGGGGACACTTCCCTACTATAGTACTGTACTGTATGGCAAAACAAAATTTCCCTGGAACCTAACCCCTCCGCCCCCCATTTACATTCATTCCTATGGGGAAATTGGATTCGCTTAACATCGTTTCACTTAAAGTCGCATTTTTCAGGAACATAACTACAACGTTAAGTGAGGAGTTACTGTACCAGCTTTTTCATGCTACAATAAGTAAGATGATAACTGAAGAAACAAGGTCAGAGCTGGAACATTTCAAAGAGGTTAGGATCTAGAGAACCTACAACATATCTACAAAGAACAGTTTAGGAGGCATCCTTAGGGCCCAAGGACAACTGTAGCTTATTGGGAAGAAGGTTTGTTAAAACTAGTCACAGCAATCTTAGTAGTCTTTGAAGGACTTGTTGCCATTGAAATCAATGGGAGTCTAGCCATGCACTTGAATGGGAGCAGGACTGAGCCCCTTGCACCTGATTTATTGCCACACACTGGTGCAGCAGGAATTATAACCAGCCAAGGAAACCCAACACATGTTGAAATGTTAAGAAATGACTTTTTTTCAAACTGGATGCTACTTTGGCATGTGTTCTGTGCATGGCTCAGATAGCTATGATGAAGGCATGGAGGGAATGGATTTTAGCTGATCTTGGTAACAAATGAAAGATTTTCAAATCTGTTCTGTAGGTGGTGTGCATAATAATAATGTATAGCAACCAAACCTGGGTTGTGATCCATGCCATTTTCATTCTGCTTTCTGTACATGTGGGTGGGTAAAATTAGTTTTAAAATTAGCCTGAAAAAGCACCTCTATCTTGTCTTTTTCTCTAGTTGTATTAATTTCCTTTTCCCTACACCCAAACAATTATTTTAGGAATACACCTCTACCCCGATATAATGCGACCCGATAGAACACGAATTCAGATATAATGCGGTAAAGCAGCATTTCGGGAGGGGGAAGTGGGAGGGGTGTGCACTCTGGTGGATCAAAGCCAGTTTGATATAACACAGTTTCACCTATAACACGGTAAGATTTTTTGGCTCCTGAGGACAGCGTTATATCGAGGTAGAGGTGTATATGTTAATTTAAAGATCAATCACTTTAAGTGCCTTCCCATTTTTACATATGTAAAACGTGTTTCCAGTGAATCTCATAGCTTTAGTTTCTTGATGAACAATTCTAGTAAACAGAAAACTTTTCCCAACATAACTCCAAAAGGGCTTATTCAGATTTAATTAATTTCTGAGGAATTAAATGTTCAGAAGAAATATTTCTATCCTGGTTCATTGATGAGCAAGCATCAATACCAGGAACTCCTGTCACTAATAGCAGGAAGCCTGTTTAAGACCATAGACATTTAAGTACTCTAACTCTCTTACAAAAAATACACATTTTATCCTTGCATTTTTTTTTGTGGTTCTGACACTGTAAAGACAGCAAAACTCTGCATTTAATCCTCTTTGCTTTAGTGTCTCTGTGTGCACCCATTTTGTTTGAAGAACTACTTTGCTAGTTCCTAAAAATCTAGGACAGAAAGAGTGTGTCAAATCCAGGACTGATGTAAGTGGCTATAATAACTCTATTGAATGTATTAGATTTCCACATGTATTCGATTCTTTTACTCTAAGGACTGAAGTTCGGCCAATATTTTGTTAGCTCCTCCTGGACTCTTTAATGAAATCTTACACCAGCAAATGTTGTTTTGGGTGGAATATGAGCTATTTTATAGAAGCTTTGCAATGGCTGGTCCAAACTTAGAGATTGTTCTCTTTCACAAATTATTATTTAGCTTAACTATTGGTCCTTCAGAATATTCCTCCTGCTGGCTTTCATTTACATCTACATGAAAAGTATGTATGTAGTTGCAGTGTGAAATAGCTTCAAATTTTATTTGGAAGTTGCTTTCAACCATGGAGTTTACTTTTACATAGCATAGTGTGATCATATGCATAAGGGCACCATAGTGTATACTGTATAATTCAGCACCAGGAAAGGACCAAATGGAGCCAATATTTGAATTAGTGTCAGTGGTTGTTTTTTTTGTTAAATCTGCTAGTAGCTAGTATGCTCCTTCGTATTGTATCCTCCATAATTTTTGAAGAAAAGTCTAAAAGAAAATAATAAAAGTGTGGGTGTTTTGAGAAGAAAATTGGTTTACCTAATTCAGGAGTTATTCACACAATATATAGGGGAGGTATACAGGCAGCTTCCTCTCACAAGTAGAGGAGACAAGACCACAGTTGATTTAGCTGCACTTTATGAAGATAAATTTTCCACACAATACTATTTGAATAGTAGATTACTTGCTCCAGTAATAATAGATTCCTTGCTCTGAGTTTATGTATAAAGTGCTAATGATCAGCTGCAGTTTGCCTCTAATGTAAAACAAGTCTCAAATATCAATAATGCTCACATTTTTCTTGGAGAAGGGTAAGTGTGAACAGATAAAGCAATTTCTTAATGGTCATTACACTACCACAAAAATATCTCTGTTCTAAGTGACTTACTGCATTGAGAGAGTTCTAGAATCACACAGAATATCTTGTATACAAAGCCCTGAAGAAGAGCTCTATGTAAGCTCAAAAGCTTGTCTCTCTCGCACTAACAGAATTCTGTCAAATCAGTGCTGGATTAGCCACTGGGCCAATGGGACCAGTGCCCACAGGCCCCAGCCAATTGAGGGGCCTCGGGAAAATGGCTCCTACCTGCTCTGTTCCACCCCACCCCAGCGCTCTGGCCGGGGAGCGAGGTCAGGGCACAGGGCTTGCCTCGCTCTGTCTAGCACTCCTACTGAGGAACAGGGTCAGCGTGCAGGGGCTTGCCCTGTTCCGCTTGCCTGGCACTTCTGCCGGGGAGTGGGACAAGCCCCCTGTGCTCTGACCTCGCTCCCCTGCAGGAACGATGGGTACGTGGAGCGGGGCAAGCCCCCGCGCCCCGACTCCACTCTCCAGCAGGAATGCCAGGCAGATGGAGCAGGGCAAGCCCCCACACCCTGACCTCACTCCCCAGCAGCAGCGCCGGACGAGTGGAGTCCCGACCCTGCTCCCCGGCAAGATCACCTGGGGTTGGGGAATGGCAGGTGGAAGGGGTGGGGAGGGCCCAGGGCCGCACAAAACTGACCACTTGCTCTGGCCTAGCAAAACTGTAATCCGCCTCTGGGTCCAATAAAAGATATTACCTCCCCCACCTTGTCTCTCTTGTATACAAAGAAGCAGTCACAAATTTAGCTTAGTGAGGAAAGTCCTTTTCCACTGTCGCAGTTTCACTTGCTTTCATCATAACCGGAAAACAGTTTTGACTAGTGAAAGTGCTGTCATCTTCCCCATATGGAGGTGCTGTAATATGTTGAAAGCATAAAGACAATTGACTTATCAAATCAAAATAGGGTTGCCAACGCTCTAATTGCTGAAAACTGGAAACCCCAGCTCATCTCTTCCTCTGCTCTGCCTCCTTCTCCCCTCCCTACCCCCATCACTTGCTTCCCCCTGGAGAGCTGGGCTGGGAGGAGCTGATGTGGAGCCTGCCTGCCCAATCGGGGTACAGCAGTTGGGCTCTGGTTCAGGAAAGGTCAGTCCCTGGAACGAGGGGCTGGGGGCAATTGGGGCATAGTGGGGCAGAAGGAGGTGTTGGATCCCGGAGTGAGGGGCTGGGGGAAATCAGGGCACTGCAGGGTAGAGTCAGGGTATTGGCCATGGAGCGAGGGGCCAGCATGGGGTTGGTCCCTGGAGCAAGGGGTTAGGGTGAGAGCAATCAGGGCACAGTGGGGTGGATGGTCCCTGGAGGCTAAAGTTGCAGGTCTGGGAGCCAGTTCTCTCTGTCAGCAGCTGAGCAGCTCCTCCAGGCAGCAACTGCTGCTTTTCGTGCCCTCTCAGAGGGGAGGCTGATTGCAGTTACTCTGACTGACCGGACACTCCCAGGTCCCCTTTTTGACTGGATTTTCCAGTTGAAAACCAGACACCTGGCAACCCTAACCCACAAGTCTGTTTTAGGAAGATCAGCAGTTTACATATCAAAGAACAAATACAAGAATGTTATAAAAAGTCTTGTCTTGGAAATGGTGTTTTCTGCTTGTTTTTTTGTGTGTCATTTACATGCTCATCATAAACAGTGGGGCAGAGTGTGACATTCCACCAACCACTTGTGTTTTGCAATGCAGAATGTAGGTGCCTCAATATGCAATCTGTTTGGCTCCCAACTTCTATTTTAGAGCAACCTTTACTTAGCAACAACCAATGTGATAGCTTTTTGTACCTCATAGATTTTGCTGCAAGGCTGTGAGATCTTTCTACAGTTTGACTTAATAAGAGATGACATGCTGCAAAATGACATAAAATCCAACCCAATGATACTACAGTGCTGAACATTTTTATATTGTGACTTTGAGTCAACCCGAATCTTGTGTATAGTACAAGAAAACTCTTTGCAAGTCTCAACAGAAAAAAAAATGGGATATTTACAACAGGTGAAATCTGAGCTCAAATAGGAATGATTTCTAGCTGATCTAGGCCATGTCTACACTTACAAGCTTACAGCAAGACAGTTGTACCAATACAGCTGTGCCATTGTAAGAACACTTGTGTAGCTGTGTTATGCTGATGGGAGAAAGTGTTCCCGTCGATATAATAAAACTAGCTCAACAAGCGGCAGTAGCTATGTCGGCGGGAAAATGTTTCTGTGATGTAGCACTGTGCACATGAGTGCTTATGCCGGCAAAACTTATGTCACTCCGGGGTGTGTGTGTTTTTCACATCCCTGAGTGATAAAAGTTTTTGCCAACATAAGTGCTAGTGTAGACATGGCCCTAGACTTGAATTTTTGCCTGTAAATATAAAATGCCAGTGTCTAAAATTATGGAATCAGCCAGCCAGTAGTAGGTTACCCTTTTAATAACTATCTATTCTGAAAGAAACAAAGGAAACACATTATCTTTTTGGAGGGGTGAAATTTTGGGGGAGGTGTTACACTAATTTAAAAAGGGCCAAGATTTCACCTACAAGCTAAACAATTAATGTGCATCTAGCACTGATATACATTATGGCTTTCCCAGGTGACAAAGAAATGTGATACAGATGAGTGTACCCTGACTGAATGGTACCTAAAGCAATGTTGGAAGTGTTACGTTGTTTCAGCTATGCATTCATAGTGAAGGCCGTTTACTCACTATCTGCATGTATCCAGAATAACAGGCCTTGATTCTGCATTTCCTCTTACTTGTGGTAATAGATCTATTTACTTATAGATTTCACTGGATGTGTGACACATAATGCATTATTCCTTTTTAATTCAAATTATTTAAGAATGTGAAACATGGGCTTCTATAGAAATTTTGGCTATGATTTTAGATAAGGTCCATAATTTTTAAAAGCAACTAGGGAAGATAAATTTAAAGTTGTTTAAAGTTTTAATCTTCCCTTATTCAATTCTCATTATAAAGTATCCATTCAGTTATAACCTAGTTGTAATTTCCAACCCTATATGGATAAAACCTTATTAGAATGACATTACGGAAATGTCAATCTACTAAATATAATGCTTATAAACAGTCAGTTTTTGAAAAATTTTGAAGTCAGTGTGAACCTGGCAGCCCAGAAAATCCATATAAAACATATCTGTAGTCTGGAATACAAGATAAGTAGAATTATAGATTAATTGCAAAAGCAGCAATAGTAAAAGGAAGCAAAAGATTTCTACAATATTTGTAGGTTTTATATTTTTGTCACATTTTATATATTTAAGGTACTAGTCATACTGCATAGGAATAACAAAATCAAGATCTTTTTTCTTTCTTCACTCTGAGTGAAACCACTCTTGTATTGTATTCCAATACACCGAATCCTAAATTCCCCAGTGTTTTGGGTAATTCCCTTCTTAAGTTAATTCCTGACTTCTAAGTCAGTTCTTTCAGTCAGCATTTCAAGATGGGCAGGATTCTTGTATGTTTCTAGTCATCTTTCATATACTTTTGGATGAGACTACTTTGATGCTTTTGCTGACTGTACTTCTCCTTTATTCATTGCTGATCTCATTTATGTGGAGGCAAGGGATCAAGTATTGGGAAGGAAGGCATAGGATAAATTGACTTGAAGTTGGGGGTTGCTGTGGGGAAATATGAGCGGGATGAATAGCAGAGACTGAATTGGAGAAGTTAGCCACACCAACAACATAAACAAACAAACCTATAACTAAGATGTTTGCTTGTCGTCACCCTGATCAACGTCCATCTATCTAGCAGGTTATGGCTATGTCTACACTGCAATTAAAAACCCCTGGCTGGCTCATGTCAGATGACTTGAGCTCAGGCTAAGGGGCTGTTTAATTGTGGTGTAGATATTTGGGCTCAGGCTGGAGCCCAGGCTCTGGGACCCTGCGAAGGGGAAAGGATCCTAGAGCTCGGGCTGTACCCGAAGGCTGAACGTGTACACCACAATTAAACCGCTCCTAATCCTGAGCCCCATGAGCCTGAGTCAGCTGACAGCAGCAGGCGTTTAATCAGTGTAGACATACCCTATGTGGCTCTCATTTGCTTATAGACTGTATTTATTTTGCCCCAGCCCTTGTCTGCCTTTGCTGTATTAAAATGTAGACTTAAAGGCAGGAACAGTGTCTGAGTTTGTGTAGATCTGGTGCACTGTGGAGCACTACTGCAATCTAAATAATAATGATCTTGTGAACAGAAACTTTTTATTTTCAGTTAGCTTTAGAAATATTGGCTCATTTAATCATCATACCCGTATAATGGAGTTTAATCCCATTCTAAATATTAGAAAATGGAGGCAGAGTGTTTGGGAGTAATCCAAAGCCACAAAGGGAATTCTGGTGTACTGAACAATCTTTTAAAGGTGTAGGTTACCACTTCAAATTTCAGTGTCTTTTTGTGGACTTGCTTGCAGATTAGGGAGCCCTGTAGGAAAGTGTGTGATCTGGGCCTATCAGCAGTCAGTCTGCAGCAAGCAAGCTTACAGTAAGATGGGGGTGAGTTGTGCCTCTGTTTTAGGGAGATGCCTACCTTGTCTCTTGCTATTTCAGGGTTGTGTGGTGGTCTGGATTTTAAGAAATAAAATGGTGCTACATTACAACCTTCCAGAATGTGTGTTGTGTTCTAGATAGTAACAATGAATATGAAGAACAAAACCAAGATCTTTTCTCTTACTTCATTCTAAGAGTGAAGCCATGCTCTTAGTACTTTATTTTAGTACAGGGGTCGGCAACCTTTCAGAAGTGCTGTGCCGAGTCTTCATTTATTCACTCTAATTTAAGGTTGCGCGTGCCAGTAATACATTTTAACATTTTTAGAAGGTCTCTTCCTATAAGTCTATAATATATAACTAAACTATTTTTGTATGTAAAGTAAATAAGGTTTTTAAAATGTTTAAGAAGCTTCATTTACAATTAAATTAAAATGCAGAGCCCGCCCAGACCAGTGGCCAGGACCCGGTCAGTGTGAGTGCCACTGAAAATCAGCTCACATGCCACCTTCGGCGCACATGCCATAGGTTGCCTACCCCTGTTTTAGTACGTTAGTACAGGATCATAAAGTCCATCCCCAGGTATGTGCTGTGAAGATAATAAGAATCCACGTCAGAACTGGGACATGACCTTAGTAATTCCTGTCATGTAGGCCCTCACCTTACTCTAGTCATTGAGAGAATATAGGTATTGAAATGTAAGGTGAGCCCTGTAAAAATCCTTTGCTTACATATAATATAGGAAACGCTAGTATTGCTGTTTAGTGTGAATGATGACATCCCAAATTTTAATTAGGAATTGGCAGTTTTTTCCAGCTGATGCCAATTGCTGTGTGGATGCATTGAGGTGCCCCTTCCTCCTCTCAGGTCAAAATGGAAGGTGGTAGATAGATTGGGCTGTTTGTGAGGCTCCTGGATTGTTTTGATTTGTTGTGTGGGCTACTCTTATTGAATCCCAGCTGAAGGAAGAAATCTCTTACACGGCAGGGTAAGAACATCCATTCTGTTAGCAGCTCTGACTCATTTGTGGATTACCAGCATAGATCAGGTTCTTTAAAGTACTTGGGATGTTCCCTGGACAGCCTCAATTTGGTCAGTTGTGACTTCCTTGGCCAAAATTCCATTGACAAGATGAAGTGGAGCAACAGCTCTAAATCTAAAGCAGGGATATAGGAATGCAGTCTACCCTCAAGCATAGGAAGAAAGAATAAAAACTCATAGTTACCAGCTCCAAAGAGTATCCACTGCATCTTCCTGAGGCAGGAGAATGTCACCCCCACAGAGCCCTGTCAGAGAGAAGCAGTTTTCAGTTTCAGGCTTCCATATTACATATTTAGCCATCACAGCCTTTCAAGGCACACTTTCTTGCAAACAGGCTTGGAGCCTCATTCTGTTACCAAAAAGTGAGTCATGTGATAGATATATGAGAGGCCCAAATAAGCATAAACAAACTAGATCTCTTTTCAGTCAGGAAAGTTCACAACTTCTTGATAACTCAGGACACCCACAAAGATGTTAGTACTCTGCTGTTTTATTTGCCGTAGGTATAGGGAGGGAGGGAATCAGACTGGCTGACAATCTGATTGCAAGGAAGTCTCCCTCAGATCAGAGTCTTTCACAGACCTATCTGCAGGGATCCCCATAAGAGACAGATTTGTTTCACTTCTTTAAAAAACAACAATCCTAAAAAGAAAACCTAAAATAACTTCTGAGATTCCTGTGCAAAATGGCTGTAGTGAGAGATGTCTTCTCAAGCCACTGGGCATGCCCTCAGTGCCTGCGCATCACTTCTCCCCTTGGGCAGGTGTTAGCAAATATAATCAAGAGTCATTCAGTGTGAAGCCTTCTGATCTTACCCCAGTTCCTGTCAAGTCATGGTTCAGCTCAGTTCTACAATTCTTGATAGATTTCTGCATAGTCTTGAGCAAAACTAGGCATCACAACCCAGATGCAGAGGGGAAAGAGGGAAAACTCTGCATTGAAGGATTTTCTGATGCTTACACGTATGCTGTTGGGATTCCTTACAAAATACAGGTTTTTGAGAACAATTGTCAGACTCCTGCTTTAAGTTTGCAAAATATGGCTCCAGTAGATCATGCAGTAGGGTTTATAGGGACTTTGTTTTGTGGGCATAGTCAAAGCCAGGCAATAAAAAATTCTCTTTCAGAAGTTAAGCATATAATCCTTGATTACTTGGCTAGCAAGGTGGCAGATGGTTAATCTACTGCCACCATTAAGAATTATATCTCTGCTCTGGCTTTTGTTTTCCTTTAGGGTGAAAAGGACCAGAGAATTTGGCATGCTAGTCAGATCTCCCTCCCTAGCCAAAATAATGTAATGCCTAGTATGACTCCTTTAGGGCTATTAATGTTTTGCTAAATCATTTAGTTGTTGTTACATAGATTTGTAAACTCTCCATCACCATAGTGGTTTATTGTTTTTTTTTTGTAGGTTGTAATTGATTTGAGGCTGGGATTGTGTTTTTGTGTATGTTCAGCACTAAGTGATGTGTTTGTAAGCACTAAAGAAAACAATATCTGTTTGCAGATTTCATTATCTAGATCAGGGACAAATCACAATTTCTGCCAAATAAATAGCATATACTTCACAATTGTGTACAAAATGGAGCCAGTTACACTAAAAGGACCAGAGATTAAATACATTTTTTTTCAAAAAGTGCCTAAATGATATTGTCTTGAAAGTCAGTGGGACTCCAAAGAGACAAGATGGGTGATGTTTAATATCTTTTATATGACCAACTTCTGTTTGGTGAGTGAGACAAGCAATCACTCTACATCTAACCTATTGGTCCTCATCTTTAAAGGAAACCCACGCAACACTTTCAAAAGACAAGCCAGGGAGCATTTGTAACTTTGCTAGACACTAAAAATCATGGACTGAATAGAGGCGCTGGATTTATGGCTTATTACAACAATCTATAACCCACTAATAACACCCCAACCTTCTCCTTCCTTTCTCCCCTATGACTGGGTGGATAATGGGCCACCTATCCTTGAATGGGCCCTCAAAATATGTGTTAATTACTTATGCTAAACAATCTGTTCCACCTTGTTTTTAACTGTGACGCTCTGAATATATTTCCCAGACCTGAAGAAGAGCTCTGCGTAAGCTCAAAAGCTTGTCTCTCTCCCCAACAGAAGTTGGTCCAATAAAAGATATCTCACCCACCTTGTCTCTCTCTAATATCCTGGGACCAACATGGCTACACCAATACTGCATACAATGATGAGACCTCAGAGTCATTTAACTAAAATGTTACTGTTGACCTCCAACAAGTATATAGCTGCTACATTGGCTTGTCTCTTACCTTGGTGGACCCAAGTAAGGCTATGTGAATTGCCTCTACTAAAAACAAGTAATCCCTAGCTGAAGAAAAATCTGGTAGGGTACACACTCATCTCTGGGAGGACTAAAAAAATCAGCAAAATTGTAACCCTGCTTTGCTTTGCCTTGTCATAGATGACAAGATAGAGTCTGTGTTCCCGTGTTTCTTCAGAAATACATTGATATGAGCTGTGAGTGCAGCAAAGTTCCTGTAAGCCTGAAGTGTATGTACAGTAATGGACTAGGTTATATTCCAGATGTGAAACACGGGGTTAGACCAGTGCATCTGTGGTACTAGAAGGTGGAATCTCCCATCAGTGGAAAAATAGAATCACTTCCTGAGGTATAAAAATAGACTACTTTTAATTTTTAGCAGCAGTTGTTTAGGAGAAGGTAAGTTTCCATTATTCTTTTCTTACCCGAGAGGCATGAATCCAATATGACAGTCTTTCTATCTTAATAAGACCCAATATGATGGCACTTGCTGAACATTTGCTTTGGGACTTGACATTTCAAAACCTTATTTCTCTTGTAGTCAGATGTGTTGACTGAGGCAACACAGTTTACCTCAATGTTGTTATAAAGGTACATCATGACTAGATCTGGTCTGTTGTGTCCCTGATCTGTCATTTTCTTACATGCATCTAGTTCATAATTGACTCTGAGTGAACTTTTAGCCCTCATCCAATGTCTTAAAGGGCTAAGAGTAAAATTTTCTAAAGTGTCTATGTGACTTAGCAGCCTGAGCTCCATTTTTCACAAGCTCATATGTCACTTACTGTCTATGTTCCACTGACAGTCAATGGGACTTAGGCTCCTAAATCACATACACATTTTAGAAAATTTTACTCTAGGTGATTGCCTTCCGGAGAAATACATCTTTCCCCTCTAATTAACCAAATTACTGTTGTAATAATCAAATTTAATCTTTTTATACTGTTAATTTATGCTATGCATTTGCCCCAGTTTTAGACAACTAAAACAGATGAGTGAAATTTGTTTCTAGTAAGTTTCTCTTTCTGGTTCTTCTACAGTATCAGAATGATGTAATGCTTGGATAGCACGTGTTACTGGGAATGTATCTTCTGTTCCCTTTTCCCTACTTTAAAAATAAAATTATTTCATTTTTTTGTTAATAATAGGGTCCCTTTATCTCTTAAAATTTGTTTTTACAAAAATAGCTTAGGCTTTTTAGTCTAAGCTATTTTAATTTAAAATTTTACATCTTCAAGCTAATCATTTGGACATAATGTGCTCCATTAACATTGGATAGTCTCACTAGAATGCCTCCTATTTGACAGAAAGCCATCTGACACATTCTCTATAGATTTGTTTTTTTAATCTTCTCCTCTATTTTTTTTTCTGATTAACATTTTGGTATTCTGGGTTTTGCTTCAGGAAGCATCTTCCCAGTACTGTATTAGCAAGTTGGTAACAAAAAACAAAACAGAGAACGCAATCTATTTGTTAAAATGAACATCAGGAAGGAGTATGTAGAGACATACGCATAAGGATACTTACAGCTGTATCCTGTATCTGTTGTGTCTTTGATACAAGGTGTGCTTGAGTGTAACACGTTGGAGGGTGCTATATTATGTATAACTCTAATATACTCCCCTTTTTTCCTGCAGCTCTGTCTGCTTCTCTGCTGAAGCACAGGCCACAGCTCAGTTTTTACAGGACTTAAAAAATAAAAAATAAAAAAAAAGTATGACAGGGTTAAAGCACCAAAAGAGCATGCCACACAATTTCTGAAGGAATAACATTTAATATAGATAAACATCTGCAACCAGGATTTGGAATACTTATGGCATAATAGTTGTGAAAAATGCTCACAACTAGTAGTGTTTTCCCCAGGGAGACAAGGTGGGTGAGGTAATATCTTTTATTAGACCAGCTTCTGTTGGTGAGAGAGACAAGCGTTCGAGCTTACGTAGAGTTCTTCTTCAGGTCTGGGAAATGAAGGGCTTGTCTACATTACCGCTTAAGTTGATGTAACTTATGTTGCTCAGGGATCTGAAAAAACCTCTCTCCTGAGCAACATAAGTTACATTGACTTAGCGCAGTGTAGACAGTGCTTTATGTCAGCAGTAGATGCTCGCCCGCCAACATAGCTTCCTCCTCTCATTGAGGTGCAGTCGTTACATTGATGGGAGAGCGCTCTCCTGTTGACATAGCGCATCTTCACCAGATGCAGTTTTAGTCCCATAGCCAATTGCTGGCTGTATCCTGAGCTTCCAGCGAGATAGGGAGGCTGCAATCTGGATCCAGAGGCACAGGCTCTGGGACGTAGTCCTCACAGCAGACACATCTTAGTCCTGTATTTGTTCAGCCCCTGAGTCCACAGAACTGTCTTCAGCTCTTCCTATTGTAACGTTGATCCTAATGAGATCCAGCTGTCTCAGTTCTCTGATGGTGGGTGTGTGGAACCTGCTAGACTGCTTGCCCTTAAAGGAAATCCTTTGCACTGCTTCAGAGACAGGTACTGAACAACCCTGTAACTATGTCATTCAGATGCCTCTGGGCCCTTGTAAGCGCCCTCCCCTCCTTTCCTCTCTCCATGTGTACAGAGACAAGATGATTAATTAAAAATCCATGTCTTCTCCCAACTGCCTTTCTCCCCTCTTTAGACTAAAGAAAATCAATCAGTGCAGTACTACAAGAATGTGAGTTACATGAGCAGATGGTGTTGAAAACTGACATGACATATTGAGATCCATTAATGTGATAACAATGAGTCCTGTGCTCCTTGCTAGTGACTAACATAGACATTGATAGAGCTTTGTTTGAAATGAAGAGCTCTGGCAGTAACTGTGACAGCCAATAATCCTTACCTGCTATTCATCCAAGGAAAGAGCAGGAAAAAATGAAAGTTTCTTGGGGTGACCTTTTGAAAAGCTAAAATATAGTATGTGTTAAGGTTTTTTGGTCATAACTCCAGAATTTAAGCATCTATGTGAGAAATATCTTGCTGGTAGAAGACTTTAGATAAACTTTCAAGCAAACCTGGTGATTTGTTGCCTTGCATTAAAAACATCAGAGTATCACCTATTCTCTCTAATTTTCACCCAGAATCTCTTAAAATCTCATCAGGTATTTTCATATTTTTATCACTTATTTATAAAGATTTATTTATCACTTAATTACAGGCATTTTGCGCTGACCTGTTTACCCTGTGCTGCTTATGATATGATTTGAATCATGACATACAAAGGCGGTAGAATTCATAAACCCAAGAAAATGAGTAATTTTGATTACAAAGTTTGCTTCTAAAATGATTCACTGATATTAATGTTGGTAAAGCATAAGATTTAGGTCAATAAACCTAACAGCTAGACTCTAGATACTACATAGTAATTTTATTTATATATACATCCATACTTTAAAACTTTCAAATTAAATTATAGTATACTAGATAAAGCTAGGTGAATGCATCACTTCTGGTATACAGTAACTTATTTTGTGATGGTTCAATGTAGGACAAGGTAGGAAAATACAACTTTTTGACATGAAATTATAAAAACGTTACCTGATTATATATGCTCGTTCCTTGGATTCCATGTACTCTCTTAAGTTATCTTTTTGTCTCGTCTAGCCTGTGATTATGTATACAGTTATTGCTAGGGTGTGAAAGTGTTCTTGAGAGACTTATGTAGAATCCCACACAGAAAACCAGGCACAACTGTAAGGATACACTAACTCACAACTGTAATTGCTAGACAGACAATGTGAGGTGAGGTAATATCTTTTATTGAACCAACATCTTGAAAGAGACTAACAGCAGTTGGTTTCACTCACCTTGCATCTCTCATTGCCTGGGACCAAAATTGCATATGATTCTCTTGTAATTTTGAAACCTTACAAAATATGCATGCATATCTTTATACTATATTAATGATAGATGGGCTATCCTTAATACAGTAATCTATAAGGTTAGCAATTTTTAATTTTAAATTTAAAGACTTTTTAATTCAGTACAATGATATGAATAATGTATACAACAAGAGTCTTGTTAAAGCTGCTCTGAGAAACCTCTGATGTTTTTACCTCTTCTCATAACTTTGATCTCTGATGAAACTAACTTATATTAACAATTATTTTCTGAATTTCTTGCTGCTTTATAATTCTTCCCAAGCAGAAGTATCAAAGGCTGAAAGGAAATCATTATTCATATAACCTTATGAAAATACTGTTAGTTTCATTGCAGAATACTAAGTGTACCATCCATTATGAAGCTATGCTTGTGAAACAGAACTTGTTAATAGACAGCACAAAAAAATCTGTTCAAATAATACTAAGGACCTAAGCCAAACCTACAAAAGCACAGAATTTCCAAGTTGAAGTCCAAACTCCAATCTATCTATTTTGCCAAAGTCTCCCAACAGAGAGTGTTTTTCCATGCTTTCTTCCCCAACTTGCCTTTCACTCCAACCTGAAAATATTCACAATGTTCATGGATAATTTTTGCAATGTTAGCCCTCAATCCTGGAATAGATGCAAGTGGTAGATTCCTGTGTCCACATGGAACCCCACTGTGTGGGTGCCGGATTTGGGCCTTCATGTTACTGGACTTCTGCACAATTTTGCTAAATTCTCAGTTTGCAAATAAACTATATTTATAAAGAAGATATCTGGTGCATTGTCTTTAGTGGGGGCCCTGCGTGGTTTTTATTATTCATATTTATTACAGTAGTGCCTCCAGCCCAATCAAGAATGGGTCCTCATTGTGCTAGGCACTTTACAGAGTAGTAGAAACCCCCTGACCTGAAGAGCTTACAGTCTATTTGACAAGACTGACACAGTGGGGGAAGGGATAGAACGCATAAGCAGAGGGAACAATGTGATGGCAGCAAACATCATATTAGTTGCACAGTTTTTGTGGGGTGGGGTTTAGGTCGGAAGGGATCAACTAAATGGAAAGAAAACAGAAGGGAACAGGGTAGGGGAGAACAAGGTAAGAAAGGTAGGTGTAGAGTGAAGCAGAGGTGAAGAGACAATGAGGGAGAGGGACAGTTGGATGGCACAGGAATCCATCTGCATTCAGCTTACTGCATGAGTGAGGCTTAATTTTGCAAAATTTCTCCATGAACGTTGCAATAGTTTTTATTATGTATTTAAAGAGGAGGATGGATTGGAGGCATGATAAATCCCACCTTCTGCTTTAAGACCCCCCTGTAACACCTGGGTGAATTAGAGCAGGGTGTGGGGAGGGCTGACATTGTTGAATCTAAATATACAAAATGAAGACTTTGGCAAATACTGCAAAAAAAATTTATTTGCTGAAATTTTTAAATTATGTGCTTCTTTTGTGCTCCTCACCTCTTGTGTGTTCACTTTCTGTGAATTACTCCACATAGTAAGCACTATTCCAATAGTAGTCTCATTTCAATCCTGTTTCTTTGCTGCACAGGGGAGGGAAGAGAGCCTGAGCAGGGGAGGATTCTGTGTTGGTTCTGTTCTAACCCAAACTGACCCACCCCTTACATCGTGTGGGAGGTGGTAGTTGGTGAAGGAGACACTTCTACTGGGATTACACCTACAGAATACTTCTCCCTCCACAAAGTGAATTCTCCACTGGCCCTTGATGGCCAAAATCCAGCCCCTTGGCACCCCTTGATCGCGCTAGAGAATCTGGCCCAGTGCATGTTGACAGGGTTAGAAAGGGAGAGGTGTTTCGCTTCATTACAGATAGATTGTACCTTATGCTGATACAAGGTTGCAGTTTTCTGAAAACATAGATGTGGAGTAGAAATGTAATTCCATGACTAAATAGCTTCTCCAAAGACAACAGTGTTTGAGAACTAGACAGAGGCTGTTTTTTGCATTTACCACGGGTAATGAATCTGATGTTTAAAGAAAACATCTTTATTTACAGGCACACAGTTACACCTGCTTCTCTTTTCTTACACAGCAGTAGCCAAATTTTTCACTTTTTGAATGCTTCTAGGAATATTTTATAGGCAAATAAATACCAACAGTGTAGAGTGACTTCACTGTGGGTGGGAAATCGGCAAATAAACATTAAGTTTAGCTATAAGTATTGAAGATGAACTGTGAGCAGTAAAAATAAGTTCAGATAAAGATTCTTGTCCATCTAACTGTATTCTTCAATAGCTGAGTCCACTTAACTGCTCTAAAATAGCCCACGTTGCACAGCTGGTGCCTTAGTACGGGAAGTTCTTGGTAGTTGGACCAGGATCACATGGGAATTAGGCAATCTGAAAATTGTAAAAGCGCCTGCATCTCCTCTTTCAAAAGGAAGTATAAGTGCAGAAAGAAAAGAGTACATGCTTTTGATTTCAGTGTCTCTCTTGCTATTCCTGCAAACAGCTGTGCTTTTAAATTTAGTTTTATGTTATAAATTTCTCATTTTGAGTGAAATTCACTTCTATGCCGAGGACTGGATACCACTCAGATCCTCACCAATAGGTGCTGTTCTGTGCTCACAGAAGAAATTTGCCTTTTATGTGTCAGTTTTATAAACAAAGGTACATAAAAACGAGAACAGAGAAAACTGCAGTTCACAGATGGCTTTCCTGTGGTTTTCCTGTTATTTTGTTTTGCTTGTTTTGTATAGAGCCCACAATGTGCTAGGCACAAATATTAAAAGTGACAGTCCCTGTTGCAAAGACCTCACCATCTATATGTTCTTTCTTCATTCTGTGTTAGTGTAGTATTTTACACATGTGAAAGACTAGTGTTTAAGCAAAATTGCTATAAAACTTGCCACCTTATATTAATTTTTGTCCATGGTATAGCATAGACCAACTCTCTGAAATGCCCGAAGATAGAATGTGTAGCTAGACATACCATTCACGGAAGTTCATATTAAAGTATTTGGGGTGAATGGATTAATAAGGGAATTACCCAGACATGTCATTAGGGCTGGAAGATGACTCCCCAGGATTGCAAACACATGGTAGTGTCACTAGGACATGGGTCTTTAAATAGGGGAGGGTTAAATTAGCCAGTTAAGTAGCGTTGTACCCAGGCTTCAGGGTCACCTTGCTTTGACCCAAACTCTGCCACTCCAGACACTTGTGCTTGCAGGTATTGGAGGAATGGGCCTAGTGTAGGGTTACCATATGTCCATATTTTCCCAGACATGTCCGACTTTTTAGTTGTTAATCACCGTCCGGGAGGATTTTTTAAATATATAAAAATGTCCGGAAAATACAGACGTATGATAACCCTACCCACTGCCCCTCTCTCCTCTTGGGGTGTCAGCTCACTGCAGCCTGCGGATTGCAACCTCCCTTCCCCCCCCCCCCCAGTGCTGCTGCGGCTCCACGGCTAGGAGTGGTGGCGTCTCTGCAGCCAGCTGTGGGGGGACCCGCGGCCGCTTCTCCAAGCATCCCCTGCGGCTCTGGCAGAACCTCAGTCTCCCCCCTCCGCCCTGGCCATGCAAGGAGCACCCCCTCACCCCCGCCAGAGGACCATGCAGCTGGGGCTGCCTACCCGCCCCGCGGAGCCGCTGCTTGAGGGGAGGGTCCTGGTGCAGGGGAAAGTTTCTCGGTGCGCAGCGACGGCTCCCGGGAGCCCAAGCTTCTCCCCGCCCCCGAAGGACCCACGCTGCAGCTGGGTCCAGCTGGAAGTGGGGTGGAGGACCCCCTGAGCCCAGGGGCAAGGCCCAGGCCACGCAAAGAGCACTTCTCTGCTCCAGCCTGGCCAGAGAGGGAGCCTGTGGCTGGGATGCAGCCTCGCAGGTGGGAGCGCGTTGGGGTTGGGATGTCCAGCTCGGAGGCAGGCCTGGGGCCCGAAACAACTTCTTACCCCCCGGCTCCAGCTGCTGCTGCGCGGGGGAAGTG
The DNA here is from genome assembly GCF_020497125.1 of Mauremys mutica. Lineage (NCBI taxonomy): Eukaryota > Metazoa > Chordata > Testudines > Geoemydidae > Mauremys > Mauremys mutica. Next base: position 100,115,048 of record NC_059078.1, read on the forward strand.
CCCAGCTGGGGGCGCACGGGCTGGAGAGTGGCAGGAGCCGGGAAAGTTGGAGCCTGGGGAGAAGGCAGCTGTTTCGGGTAGCTGGGCAGGAGGTAGGAGGAGGGGGAATGAGGCACGCTCAGGGAAGGAGGCGGGGATTTGGGGAAGGGATCCAGTGGGGCAGGGAAGGGGCAAAGTTGGGGCAGGGCCGGGGACCCCTGTGGAGTGTCCTCTTTTTTTCAATGTTCAAATATGGTAACCTTAGCCTAGTGGCGGATTAGCCATTGAGTTGACAGGGCGTGTGCCAATTGATGGGCCCCAGAAAAATGGGTGCCCCTGCGCCCTGACGCTGTTCCCTAGCAGAAACACTGGGAGAAGGGGGGGAAGCCCCAGACCCCTGCTGCGGCCCCAGGTTGGAGGAGCTCTCACTCCCCACTGCGGCCATGGCAATGGGACAAAGCTTCTCTGGTTTTGGAGCCGCAGTGGTGAGGGATGAAATGGAGTGGGACCATGGCTGGAACCGCGGCTGCAGGGGGGAGGGGAAGAACGGGGCAGGACTGCAAGCAGAAGGGATGGGAAGGGCCCCCACTTGCTCTGGCCCAGGGCCCTCCCACTTGCTCTGACCCAGGGCCCCACGAAACCTTAATCTGTCTCTGGATGAGCCCTTCTCTCTCCTTTCCTCTCTAAAAATATCTAATCACATTTGTGAGGACACACTCAATGCGGCTCAACTATACAGGGCACTACTTGAATAGAAGGGAACTTCTTCTGCCACAGAAGTCCAGAAATAAAGGGGACCTCCAGATCCAAAACTTTCTCTTCCTGTGCAGATGACACCATTCCCAGTGCAGCCACTTCAGAACAAATCTTGGGATAGGACAACATGATGTTTGATTGGAGGAGAAGAACAAAGAAAATGGGGGTAAGGAAAGAGAAACCAGGAAAATGGGGTGAGATTTTGTGACGGGGAAGAGGATAACAAATAGCTGAAAATAAAGGGATAAGAGCACAGAGGAGGAGAAGCAGAGACAGAAAATCTATATTGTGAGAAAAATTTGTCAGTGGTGGGCATAAAAATAGTGCTTCCAGAAAAGCCAATTAAGGTATTGTGAAATGGCTGGAACAATAGGGAACCCTAACTCACCTGATCTAGGGAAAAGTACCTTGGAGGGGATTTAAAAATGACAGTGGTGAAAAGTTAGAGTAACATGATTAAAGTTAGAGCTGTGCAAACCTGTTTGTGTTATCGCCATGTTGGTTGTGAGTTTTAGATGTTTAGTTTGTTTTTGGTCAGAACTGAATTCACAGGTTCTAAGGTTTCAACCAGGTTTTCAATACTCTAATCTGATTGCAAGCACATAGGCAAGGCTTGTGGTGGAGGAGTTTGCTTTACTCACGTGGGTTTGCTGGAAGTGGGACTAGACCTTAGCTCTGATTCAACCAGGAAACTCTGGTGTTAGTGAAAATCCCCATAATTTTATTACGTAAGTCAAAATTTAATGATGCCAGTTCCTACTTAACTAGGAGAATTAAAGAAGGTTTTTATGTTCTAGGCCACACTACTTCTTGCATTTTGGTAGACCCTCCTTCCAACTGGGATCAGTTATAATGCATTCCTCACCATATCCATCCTATTTCTTATTTCTGAGAAATCAAATTAAAATGGCTTCTGCTAAGTAGACCTTCTTGTTCACCTGGGAGCAGTTTTTTGGCAGACAGAGATACTGAAGGAATACCATGTGCTATTCCCTAAGATGTGTGCTTTAGTGCTAAATGCACCAAATCCAACACAGTCAAAAGTCCAGCAGTTCACAGATACTGCAAGCAGTTTCACAAAAAGCTTTGGTAATTTTATGGACTAAAACAAATGTTCTACAGGCTTATTTTTAGGCCTTCAATGATTGTAAGTCAAATATTTAGCACAGTTCTATTAGAAATACTTCCAACATGAATTTATATTTCAGACTTTTTCAGGAGGCTCTGAGAACCCTCTATTTCACACCTACATCTGAGACTTGAACTTCCAGCAAATTCAGCTGTTCCACTGATGTCTCTTCTTTCCCCCTCCCCTGAGTAAATAAACGTGTTTATTATTCCTTCTCCCTGATGATAGTGTGTGTGTGAACTGACTCCTATCAACAAATGAACTCCTGGACAGACTTTTCCTTGGTCCAGGCCATCTTGATAGCAGGAACTATTGACCAAAAGTCCATAATGAATTAATTAACTTTTCTTTTAAAATGCCAAGTATGAATTTTAGCAAAAATAACTGTAGTATACAAGCAGATTCCCCTGGATCTTTGTAATTTTGTTAGTTAAATACATACTATGTTGTTTCTGGTTATTAGTTATGTTCATGCAGTATAAATACAAAAACTAACAGCATATAATAGTTTTTGTTTCATTTATATTCATTTGTTTTAATACACATTCCATGGACGATAACAGTCATAATCAACAAAATATGCAAAATTGCTATAAGCAATCATGGGATGCTACAAATGCAGCATATAAAATTAACTAAATACTTTTCAGAGACAGAATGGCATATTTATAATTTTTTGTGACACTTGTTCTTGATTAATCATACTTTACTAAAGAAACTAATTAGCTAACTACAGTATGTGACATGATGTCCCACATGCCCTAAATTTCCAGCTTGATAATTAAGCAGGAAACATACTAGAATGGGGAACTGATTGAATGCAAATGATGTGTGAACTTTACCATCTTCATGATTTATCACATACTCTAAAAAACAAAAAACAAACCAAAAAAAACCCCTCTCCAAATCTACCTTTTTGGTTGGAAAAAGGATACTGTGCATACACAACGGTGAATATTTAAAGCCCAATATCCATTGAACAATCATTGTTTGTTTGAGATTATTTTTCAAAGAAAAAACAAAGTAAAGTTTTGCTAAAACCACCTACCTTCCATTGGTTTCATATTGAAACTGAGATTTCCACATTACTTCCAGCTCCATTCTTCACTTTCTTTCAGAGATGCAGTCTCCTGATCCACTTCCAATTATGGTTTATCAGGGAACCAGACCTCCTGTTAATCGATTACCTGCCCTGGGTACCTGCTAAGTTGCAACAAAAAATAATTTTACAGCGTAACTTACCCACCAGGTCCCTGGCCTGCTGAGAGGAAAGTTTAAAACCCCACCTCACCCTGGCCAGTCTGGCAGTGAGGAAAAATTCCTTCCTAGCCCCAACAGGCAATGAGCACGATACCCACTGCAAGGCCCCAAAACCTGGTCCCATTATAAACCCCAGGGGGGAGCTGCTTTTCCTGTGCGGAATGGCCCCCAGGCTTTGAGGAAGGTATTACAAACTCTTCCACTAAGTGCAGTGGGAGCCGATAGGCTTTGCCACAGCTTTGCGTCCTACCTGTCAGCTCAGAGTCCTGCTCTTTGCCTCATCAAGACCATAAGGGAGGCTGAATACCCAAAAAAGAAGTGTGCAGGGGGGTGTACTCCTTTTAAAAGGGACCAAGTGTTTTCTTTCCCCTGAGGGTGCAGACCTCTGAGGCCATGGGGCAGAGACTTCCAGTGATTTCAGTACCCATTGCTATGACTGACCATTTATACAGCATTTCGATTGTTTTATTCCTGAAAGAAAAGAGTTTATTTAGTCTCCATGTTCATGTCTGCTCAGTTTTTGCCTGGGGCTACATATGTTTGGGGGTATTGCCTAGGGAATTAGTGAGGCAACTGTCTGGGGATGTTTCAAGTCTGCACTTTCCTTGTACTATGCCATGGTGGCAGGTGAAGACTACAAGATTCTTTCTATATGCCAATCACTGGCAGTATGCCATCAATGTTCCAGGTCAATTAATGTTTTATTAATTGTAAATATAAACAGAAGCTTAGCCTGGTACATTTTTAAAAATAACAATGACATGAATTATATAGCTGTATTTAAGAATTTCAAAGCAATAGTTCACAATGGATATATTAAATCTAGTAGAACCAAAGCAGATGAGCTTTTGTGGCTCTCTTTGGTTAGTTTTACCAGATGAAACTTTTTCATGCACTCTAATTCATTTTGCAAGACTTTTCATGCTAGGTCTTGACTGTCTTTTTAATCATGAGATCTGGACCGTAATTCTTCATTTAAATATATCCCCTGGCCTCTCCAGACATTTTTAGCAGCTTAACCTCATATACTGTTTTAAAAAAAAATAAGCCAAAGGGTAAGGAAAGAACTAAATTTAAAATTAAATCTTTCATATTTTTTTTCTAATTACACCTCTACCACAATATAACGCGACCTGATATAACACAAATTCGGATATAATGTGGTAAAACAGTGCTCCGGGGAGGCGGGGCTGCGCACTCCGGTGGATCAAAGCAAGTTCGATATAACGCGGTTTCACCTATAACGTGGTAAGATTTTCTGGCTCCCGAGGACAACGTTATATCAAGATGGAGGTGTATCTTCTTGCTATATAGTCTGTCCAGTGGATCTTTATTTTGTTTCTAATAGAGAATTGCTATTCAAGCTTTAAAATAAAATATTTTAAATAATTTCTTTATTTCAAAAGCAGGCTTACAATAAATATTTTCCCAGCAGAAGTGTACCATAAAACACTCTAGGAATTGTAAATTTTAATACCAGCTGATGACATCTGAACAGAAAAGCTAAAAAATTATCTTGCCATCTCTAGTATCCAAACTAAAAATCAAGACTAATTAAGCCAATGTGGTGTCGTAAAGCAGTAGCTTTCTTAAAACAATCTGCTGCAGTAAGTCAAGTTCTGTTTGCTATTCACTGACTTGCTATTTGATAACACTTTATTGGTTTTGGTGTATACCCCTTCTTCACTTACAGCGAATGGCTGCTGCTCTCATTATTAGCATATTTGCATTGATACAGCTTAGGCCCAGGATGCCTAGGGAGAGACAGTCAGGAAGCTGCCACTTCCACTGTCCCCACTCAATATCTCCAGTGTTGCTGGGGACAATCCTTATTTTATTCGGGTTTTTATATCATTCTCATCGCTACAGTATCTCAGCACCGTTCAGCAGTGCATTAAGCAACATGACTCATATCACTTGCAGTGTGACTCACTCTGGTGTTATTTTTATCTCACTGTGTTTGTTGTTTTCGTAAAGCCCCAGCTCCTGGAATCTTATGATTATGTAAAAAAAATTTCAGCTTTCATTTAGGAAAAAATAAATAAAGTTACAAGTACTTGTTGCAGAGAAAAGTTTTTGAAATTGTGAACCCGAGCATTAAAAACTGGAAGGCATATAAAAAGAATCTAAAATGCTGAGGCATTGTGGGATGTGTGTGTGTGTATGTGTAAAAATAATGATTTGTTTATTTTATTCTCACGATTACTGTTGAGCCTGATTTATGAACATTGGGGTTAGTGGATGAGGGTGTTTTTAAAGGCCTCTTTTTCTGTCAGCCTCCAAGTTCCCCCCACCCACACACTTCTGATGATGCCAAGCTGTTTCTAGGGAATCCTTCCCTGTGAGGAATGGGATTGGCATTAAATAAGTAGCTGCCTTACAGTTGTCTGTCGTATTGCTACAACTTAACCAGCCTTTCCTGAAAAGGATTCTGCTAATAGTTTAATCTTCAGTTTACCTTCACAAATGAAACAAATGATCCTTGCTCAGCTGTCAGATACTGTAAACTCCTGGCTCACGCAACCTTGGATATTATATTTCAATTGGGATTCACTGGGAATGGCTTTTGTTTCTATTTCTTTATGTGAATAGTAATGGCTGTGCAAAACCTGCAGTTATTGTTGTCTGTTTATATTATCTTATCACCTGGGAGCCTCAGTCATGGACCAGGACCCCTTTGTGCTAGGTGCTGTATAAATAAATAACAGACAGTTCCTGTCCCAGAGAGTTTACAACCAAGTATAAGCCAAGAGACAACAGATACATATAGACAAACAAAGGAGTATAAGGAAACAATGAGACAATATTGGTCAGCATGATAGGCAGGGCTCTAACCAGAGCGAGGCAAGCGGGGAGCCACCCAGGACACAAAGCCACAGGGGTGGAAAAGGGGCTAGAGATGATGCTGGGGAAGGGCATGGGGGGTCACATTACCACCACCCTGATTGATTGATTGATTGATTTATTTATTTATTTATTGTTGCATCCCCACCCCTAACCCAAACAGGCTGGGTGGCCCACTGAGGTAAGTCAGCGGGTGGAGGTGGCACTCCCTTCCTGAGCCCCACTGTGTGGGGATGGCTGGATCAAGCCTTCCCAAACATTACTCCGGGGTGCATTCCACAGTTGGAAAACCTTTGTGGGGTGGTCACATGCCCCCCAGAACCTTTACATTGTGCCTCTACTCACTATCAACAGTTGTGTCACTTCTGAATGGGGCAGAAAAATTATGGGGAAAAAACAGTACGGGGTGCAATTATACTTGCTCGCTCCAGGTGCTAAAATGCCTAGTTGTGGCTTTGATGATAGGCAGGGATCTCAGTACATCCGCAGCTTATCTGCTGTGAAGTCTTTTCTAGGCATCACAGCAAAGGAGAGTTTTAAGGAGAGTGTTGAAGCAGGATAATGGGGTTGCTTTGCGGATATTTGTGGGGAGCTCTTCCCAAGCATGAGGGGCAGCACGAGAGAAAGTGGAGGCTGGTATCATGGGCTGGTAAGAGTCAACATTTCAATAGTGAACGTGAGATGATAAGGCAGGGATAGGCTTTCAAGGGTCTTGAAAGTGAAGACAAGCAAGTGAAGACAGAGCAGGCCTTTGGCTAAAAGTTGTGTTTGATAGCTTCAAAATCTTTGAACTTTTCTTTCTTTACAGAATTGACTGCGTTAACACTAACGTTCCAGGAGAAAAAATTCCTTCCTTATACTATGTTACAGTTCAGAAAAAAAAGTCACCCAATGTGTGCATTAAGCTGTTACAGATTTTCATGAGTTGCAGTCACTATAGAATCCAAACAATCTATTTACAGACTGAGGCCTTCAGAGGGTACATCTGATATTTTTTTCTCTTTTGTGCATAGAGTTGAAATTTTCACCTTGAATGGCTTCTGCCATGCTTAATTAACAAGCACCTCATGAGAGAAACTGCTTCTCCACCAACTGTGACCAGCAGGTATAGACAAGAAAGCCATGTAAACGCTACAAACGTTAGCTAGTGTGCTTAAAACAGCAGGAAAAAAATGTGCTCAGTATCCTAGAGTTATTCAGCTTTATATATTGGACAGCAGCTTTTACTGGAGATGTGGGTATAGGACTAGTGAGTGTGCTAAAATCTATTGCTAATGCTCTAGCTGTTTTGTTGTTTTTTTTTAACAAGAAAATCATATCAGTGCTGTATAGTCAATACTATATGGATTAAAAATAATTTCTTGGCAAGAACGCTAAAAATGTAAAGAATTGTGCATTTAAACATTTTCTGATCATCTGGTAATTTTTCATCTTTGACATTAGCACTGAAGCCTTGGAACAGTCACTTTCCCATAACTGCAAGGTTCTTTACTGCCTACCACTATTGAAATTTCAACTGGCCTGTTAAAACTTTCTCAGAGACACAAAAAAATCTTGCTTCTTATGATAGAAGCACTAGAATCCAATAGTGATTAAAAAGAATGAACTGTGCCTCTAAATAAACTTCAGCGGCTAAATGTAAAATTATGCTGATTTTTATATGGTTTGTACAGAATAAAATCTACATACTAATGACAGACAAAAAGCAACACATCTTATATTTCCAAACTGTGTTTATTAAGATAGAGTCTTGTTCTGTACTTACTTAAATCCTAATTTTTGTTGGAGACAAAATTCTGTGAGTGATGAGGCTGCAGAGCTGTGGGCCTGATTTGAAGAAACAGGCACTAAGTGTTTCAGGTTTGGCCCTTACAAAAGGAGGTAGCCAAAATTATTCGACACTTCTGAAAAAGTTGGCCTAAATTTCCATCTTATCAGAGTCTTAAAATCTAATTCAAAGGTGTTTCTAAATGCTCTTAAAGAAGACTATGGTCTTGCTCCTTCATGGTACTAAGCACTCTAGCCCATCAAGCAAGCTGTGCTTAACTTGAAGCATACATACAATGTGGGAGAGCGATAGCTCAGTGGCTTGAGCATTGGCTTGCTAATGTGATTGTGAGTTCAATCCTTGAAGGGGCCATTTAGGGATCTGGGACAAAAATCTGTCTGGGGATTGGTTCTCCTTTGAGCAGCAGGGGGTTGGTCTAGATGACCTCCTGAGGTCCCTTTCAACCCTAATAGTCTATAACTTTTTAATTCCACTAAGTTCATTGGACTACCAGCACACATACAGTTAAGCATGAGGCCATAGTGCTTAGAACTTGCAGGATACAGCCCCAAATGTCAGATATTACTTTTTCTAGGCCAAAATATTCTAACCCTTGATTTCAGAAGATACATAATCCAAAGAAGAGATGTCAGGAAATACACTATGATGTAGAAATATCTTTGTATATTTTTTCATATGACAGCTTGTTAACAGATTAATTTTACTGGAACAAAATAATGTCCCAACTCAGGAAAGCACTTCAGGACTTAAGTACTTGCTTCTGACCTCAATAGAACTTAAGCATGTACTTAATTTTAAGCATATGCATAAGAGCTGTCCTCCTGAATGTTTGCCTAACTGTGGTTCAAAGTTAGGTAGAAACAGAAATATGGATCTAAAAAGTGAGAGGAGTGTGCTTTTTTTAATTGCTTTAGGTTACTATCTCAAAACAGCAGTATTCAGGGATATGTGTTTTAAATTCTTGTTATTCATTTTAGTCTTTTTTTTGTACCTCTCATAATATTGGTTAATAATTATTCATGCTGAATAACATTTTCAGTTCAACACCCTCTACATTCTTAGCGTCAGCATCCTGCAAGAGAATATTATAGTGTAGTTTTAAACAGCATGAACAGTCCCATAAGCAGTATGATGTTCTTTATAAAGATGCAAACTACTGACATTTTAATACTATCAAACAAGGACTACATTCTGACATTTTAGGAGGGAAGCCATTGAATACTGTATTGTTTCTACCTACTAAAGTACATTGAATCTTTTATTATGATTAGAGATGGCCTTCCTTTTTAGGCAAGCTTTATTTTTATGAAAGACTACTATATTTAATAGCTCTTTTCTCTAGTTGTATTTGCTTGGTGCCTCTCAATCTTTTATAGCTGGTAAATTTAGTCAAATTTACCAATGAACCGTGTTCAGTAATTTACTCCTAATTAGATGCAAAATTTGAATTGCATTACTTGAAATAATACAGTAGTTTAATTTAGGGACCTGTGTAATCCTATTTAATTAACAGCAAATGAACTTTTATTAGGGTGTTTTTTTTTCAATGGAGGTGAGGATTTTTTGCATAGGATAAGTGAAGAAGCAATCTACAAAGATTTGTTTTTCTTAGTGTTAATTATAGTGTGAATAAAAGTTGAACCTTCCAAGTGTCCCATTTATATTTGGCAGAAATGTTGAGCAGGTTTAAAGTGATTCAGAACTGAAGAAAGTATCTGAGTTTGGGCAGGAGGATTACAGAAATCCCTGTGGGGATTTATTATACAATTTCCCAGATGATGTTTAAAGACATGCTATTTAATCCTTTCCCCCTCCCCTGCATCCAGGAAAACCCAGTTACTGAATTAGAGCAAATCTGCTTCCGAACTATACAGTTGGTGTAGCAAAAAGTATAGTATGCCCCTGGGAGTCTAAAGAAAATTACACATACAACTATTTTCTGTACTATTTATCTTCAGGCCTTTATGATTTGTGATTCAAAATCCAGAGATCGGTTTCAATATTCTTATGCTAATATACAGTCAGTTTCAGCTTTATGAAAAGCAAGGTTCATTGTCTGAAAAGCCCTGTATAAGAAACATTATAGAATTCATACAGAAACAAAATGATCAGAACATAAATTCATAAAGTATCTTACATTATTGGGAACATTATACAAAAGTTCTGAGTAAGACTGGAACATCAAACGAGGGGCTGACTATAAGGAAAGCTCTATACCTTGGATGAGTAGAGGACAAAAGCAAAAGTAAATTCCCTTTGTTAAAGACTAACATTCAAATCCTCTATAGTGGGCCTAATTCTGAGGTGAAACCCTGGCCTCAATGAAGTCAATGGCAAAGCTTCCATTAATTTCAGTGCGGCTAGGCAGTGTGAAGCAAAGTTCTATGGTGTCTGGGGGGGCACAGGAGGGGATAAAACCTCTCCCTGCTCAGGGGTGGTTGTTGCAGCCTTGAGCATCAGGAGACTGCATAACTACATCATTACTTCTCATAGGGGCTGGCTAGTGAAGCCTGTGAGTCAGGGGAGCCAACTATGTGGAGTGTGAACTGGATCTGGCTCACTTGGTACATTTATTTGTCCCACAAAGAGTATTTTGATGTTCCTGGCCCTCATGGCTGAGAACAATATCTTTTGCATGTGAACTGAGAGTAAACTGATTCAGTGATGTTTCCAGAGTCAGAAGTGGCTAGCTTCAAACAATGGCAGAGGTGTGAGCTCTTCTGTACCCTGTTAATCTCATTGGAGTGTTAACTCAATGATGACACTTCAATGTCTCTGTTTTCTGCCCAGTTCTAACACAGTTTCCCTCCCATGAAAAATTGATTTTTTTTGGTAACATTTTCATTGCAAAATGGGACAAAAAGTAAAAAATTAAAAAAAATTCACCAGAGGAAACATTCTAAAAAATTCTTTCAGGTGAACAGAAACAGAATTATTGGGCTTGTTTCTGGTCACCATACTTCCCAGGTAGCTGCCTCCCCAGGTTGCCTGACTCCCCATGAGGTGTCTGCCAAAAGTGTCAAATCAGCACTTTTTGAAGCGGAAATTTTGCATGGTGCATGCATGTCGCAAGCTGAACTTTTTGGAAGGTTTCTGCTAAAAATGATTCAGCTGTTTCCAAGAATGAGGTTAGGAAAGAGGTAGCTCATGTTAAAAAAATTCTTACACCTGTTTAATTCAGAAGCTCTAGCCTCCATACTTTTGAAGGGGATGTGGGGGAGTGAAGGTGGCTGTAAAGAAACATAGAGACTGAGGACTCCTCCTGGGTTAAATTCCAGGATCTGTAGGGGTATGTGCTCCAGCGTAAAGATCACCTGAGGTCTAATTTTTAAGCCCAACCTGAACTTGACACAGACAATCCGAACCTGACCTGAGCCCAAGAGTGTTAAGAAAAATCATATCTGACACAATCCATCCAAACCCAACACTTGTAATTGGCTCCCCTGAGGCAATGAGTGGTTGAAGGTTCTAGTCAGAATACTTTTCGCTGTACTGTAGCGCTGGGGGACCTCTGTGAGCAGTCCTCCCTGCCCCCTTCCTTGGTGGTGGAAGTGGGTCTTTCCCCTTTGTCTGCACCAGGTGGAGGAGAAAGGGTCCTGAATCCTTTGAGTCCTCAGTCCTGGGCCACCACTGCAGCTGGGACACTGTAGCTCACCACTCACACGAGGTGTTGGAGTTTGCCTCTGAAGACAGTCCTTTACCAGGCAGCTGGTGGGACCTGACACCTGGCATCAGGGAACTAGGGAGCAGGATGCCCTGGCTGCCACAGACCTTGGGAGTGAAGGGCTCAGGCTGGCTCACTCACTTTGGGAGGCAGCAAGGCCGCCAGGTCTGCGTGGCTGGGAAAACTGCCTGGGCAGGCCTTGCACACACAGCGAGAGCTGAAGAGGCTGGCACCCACCTCAGTCTCTGCCAGTCATGGCTCACTCTGTAGGCTCAGATTCATGGAGTTTTTTTGGTTTATTAATCTTATATCAGAAACTTTTAGGCTCTGCAAAAATACTACTTAATCTCAACAAGAGCATACCTTTTCAGTCTGCAGTACCTATCAGGCATAGCAGCAGTTAAATGGAACCACTTTGCTCATCTTTCACCATGAAATCATTTAAGAAGGAAGAGACCCCTAGGGAATTATGCTAGTCCATTTCCCTGTATCATAGAGGGACTGATTTCATTAGTTCTGAAATATCCCTAATAGATGGCTGTTTCAGCCAGTCTTGAATACCTCAAATGATGATGATCTTCCTGAAAAGGCTTGTAAATTTCAGCCAAAACCTCCACTGCTTTGATTAACAAGAGGGCTTCAACCAATCAGTATAGGGAAATGCAGCTGCTTTTCCTACAAACCTTGTTGAACTAACTAACCACTGTAAACTGGTTTTCTCCCAAATAGGCTGGGTCAGTATAAAGGAGGCGACTCTCGATTCTAGAGCCAGACTCTTCTCCTTTACTTTACATGAGCGCAGCCAATAGTCGCTTGTTCTGCCTATCAGCTATATTGTTTAGTTATACCATGGGTTTAATTAATGCTGCAGAAAAGTTATTGGCCTCGCAAAATGAGGGATAGAAAATATTGATATTCCTTTCCACCTTTCACCTATGGTATGTGTCAGAAATGTATGGCATAAGGAAAAGGTTGGTGAAATAGATTCCATTCTAGAAAACCTGAAAGTGATGATAGATGTAAATAATCATTTCTCACTTTAATGCTCAACAATATATCTAGTATGTCTGAGAAACTTGCTTCTGAAGTGCAGCCAACATGTCAAGAAAGTTAATGAAAGTTCCCTTGAAAACTACTGCTAAGGAACTTTGTATGTTTCAACTGATGTGAGGGTATCTAAAAAGTTCCTTTAAAATGCTTTGAAATTAACACCTCCATTTAGGTGAATGGAAGCCATTACTCTTGCTGTCTATTTTTATGACTGATCATGCTTTAATTTATTCCCTGTATCTTTTCACACAACTGTTTTCTGTAATTTGTCAAATACCAACTGCTGTCATTTGTTGTTAAATTGTAATAAATATTTTGGAATGTCGTTTGTATAAGAGACTATAAAGATGAGTTGTATTGTACATATCACTGTCTGACTTACTGGGACGATGCTGCAATGGCTACTATAGAGAAGTCTACTTGGACAGCAGGAATAACTACAAATAGGGCTGGTCAAAAAAATGTCATCAAAACTGCTTCTTGACAAAAAAAAATTGGGTTTTCAACTAAATGAAAAGTGTCTAATGTTTTTGATGAAAATTCAGAATTTTCCATGGAAGCAAAACTCCATTTTTTCTGACCAGTTCTAATTACCCATGGGTTTTGTTTTCTTTAAATGAAAACTTTGTTTGCTTTTTCATATAGCATCATTTTTTTTTAATCAAATGCAGAAAGGACCCATATTCCGGGATGCATGATTTACTTATCTTATTTCCCACTGGCCTTGATATTAAGGTCTTGGTTTCTTTAAAGGGCATGCAATACTTTAACTTTCTCCATTAATTTGCTGCTACTTTATACCTTCTGTCTCCTCACTACATCTTTATTCTGTGAACCACAGTCATCACGGCAGGCTCTTTTAGTGTCCTTTTGAGGCCTTCTAAAAGTCAGTAGATCTTGCTTGTGCTTTCACTATAAATCATGAACTATATGTTTTAATAATAAAGTTTCTGGTCTTCCCAATATTTATGACTAGTTAGTGAAATATGAAAAGCTTTGCTTTGAGCGGTGATATGAAAGCTCTGCTAAGCTGTTCAGAAACAGAGACCCCTGAGAGGACAATAAGGAACAAATAAATCCTAACCTATTAAGAAATTCATGCTTTAGTTGCTGATATCTTGATTTAAATAAAAGAGCACTGAATTTAAAAAAAAAATTATGAAGAGGGTATTGAGCCACTGATGGAAAATTAATGTTCATATATGCCATTCCCAAGTATTGTGATCAGAGAAATAGTCTTACACATTCAATTCAATTTCACTTTAACTTCTTATAAATCTACTTTATTATTATAATGGATACTTGCTTGCATAAGAAAATTTTTACTTTCTTGTATTCCAAAATCCTTTAGTGCCTTATCTATTACTTGGTGGGTTTTTTGTTGTATTGTTTTGGTTTGGTTTTTTTTTTTTTGGTTTTGGCGTTGTGTTTTTGTTTTGTTTTTTTGCTTTTGGATAAATCCTCAATGATATTCTGTGACACTGAGTTCCACAAATTAATTGAGCATCACTAAAGAAGCATTTCATTTTATCATTTTTTATTTTTATTTTGTTACCTTTCCATTTCACCGAGTGTCCTTTTTTTCAGGACTTGTGAGAGGGTAATAGGTGTACCGATTTTCTCTCACTGACATAGATTATTTTGTCTCTCTTTTCTAAACTAAGCAGTACCAGTCTTTTGAATCTCTCCTGACATGAAAATGTCTCTATGCCTGTAATCTTTGTCACCTACTTCTGAACCTCTTCTGTTTCTACTATATCTTCTTGAGATAAATTGACCAGAACTGAGCACACTATTCTCAGTCAGTCTGGACCGTTAACTTACAAAATGACATAATAGCTCTGATATTTTCTGTCCCATTGCTTTTGCATACTAATGATTTGTTTGCCTTTTGACCACCACTGTGCATTGGGCTGAATTTTTCATTGAACTTTCCACAAAGAAACTTATTGTTGGGACTCTCTAAGGAGCCAAAGGGAATTAGGTGCCATCTCCTATTGAAATTCACATTCAGTAGGAATTAGGCACAGAAACTCCCATTAGGGTATGTCTACATTTCAAAAGACCCATTACAGCAAGCTTCAGAGCCCAGGTCAGCTGACTTGGGCTCAAAAGGCTCACGCTAAGGGGCTAAAATCAGCAGTGTAAACATTAAGGCTCAGGCTGGGCCTGGACCTGAGACCCACTCCCCTCTCCAGGTTTCGGAGCATGGGCTCTGAAACCCAGTGAAGGGAGTGGATCTTGAGCCTGGCCTTCAGCCTGAGCCAACAAAGCTATTTTCAGTTCTTTAGTGCAAGCCCAAGTCAGATGACCCAGGCTCTGAGACCTGCTGCTGCAGGCCTTTTTTGCAATGTAGACGTACCGTTAGTTCTTCGAGAGATGTCCCTGTGGGTGCGCCACTCCAGGTGTTGGCGTGTCCCTGTGCCTTCACTCGGAGCTTTTTACAGCAGTACTTGTACTGATCGCGCATGCGCAGAGCCTGCCCCCTACCCCATCCCCGCTCTGAGTGTACCTTAATAGTGCGTGTCAGTGACATGTCTCCTCAGTTCCTTCTCTACCGTCCCCGGCCTGAGACAGAGCTCAGCAGACTTGTTAGAGAATTTCTTCTCTCCTCTGTTCAACCTTTTTCCCCTCTTAGTTTAGCTTACCAGTATTAGTTAGGTACCCTTTTCCCTTCTCTTCTTTTCTCTTTTAAAAAACAAAACAAAACAAAAAACAACCCAAAAAAGCCCTTTTGTTCCTGTCACCACAGCAGCTTCTGGCATGCCTGGCTCTCCAGGTTTTAAGCGCTGCTCTAACTGTAAAGATGGCATTCCTCTTTCAGATGGCCACTCTAAATGTATTAAATGTTTGGGGGAGTTCCACATCCCGCAAAAATGTGCCCACTGCAGCAAGTTGAAATCCAGGGCATGCAAAGACAGGGAGCTGCGGTTAAAACTACTCCTGCTGCAAAAATCTCTCGGACCAGCCTCAGACCCGGGCTCTGACTCTGCTGTACACTGCAGCCCCCTCACTTCAAAGAGACCAAAGAAAACTTCACACAAAAAAATCAGTCTCTCTCACCCGCAAAGGGTATTCGCAGGGACATGCCTTCTCCAGGTACTGCTTCCCTCCCTGCACTCCCTCGGCTGAGTGCCTTTGATACGCCAGGCTCCTCTGGCGCCACGCGAAACCCGCCTGCGGCTGCGGCAGTCACGCTCAGGGCTGCCGAGAGCAGGTTTGGGCCCAGGTGAAAAAAAATTTTCGGGCCCCCCAGCAAGGGCGGACTGGCTAAACAGGGCCGGCGAATCGGGGGAAGCCGGGCCCCGGTAATTTGTACTGGCTTTCCCCCCCAGCCCCCTCATGGGCCCTGGTCGCGCTAACCTCCAGTGCCGAGGCTTCAGGCTTTCAGTTGCCTGCCTCTCACAGGGCACTGTTCAGCACCACAGTGGAAGCAGTGCCAACACATACTAGCCTGCCTGACACCCCCCCCCCCCGCAGGCTCCTCTCTCACTCTCCTGGCACTATCAGCCTTTGAGCTAGTCAGCAGTGACAGAACGCTCAGGACACGGTGCAGAGGAATCCCTCCTCACAACAAATTCCTCTCGCTCAGCCTTCCCCTCACAGAGGCACTACAGCAGGCAATTCACACAGGGACCTCCTGGTGTTACCCCTACTTAACACCTACTTCTCTCCAGACACTCAGGGTATGGCTACACTGGCGATTTGCAGCGCTGGAAAGCCTCCACCAGCGCTGCAATTAGTAAGTGGCCACACCTGCAGGGCACTTCCAGCGCTGCAACTCCCTGGCTGCAGCGCTGGCCGTACACCTCACTCGGCATGGGGAATAAGGATTCCAGCGCTGGTGCTGCAGCGCTGGTCATCAAGTGTGGCCACACACCAGTGCTGTGATTGGCCTCCAGGGTATAAGGTGTATCCCAGAATGCTTTTATAAATTACTCTCTTTGTTTTGTTATGCAGCCTCTCTTTGTTTTGTTGTGAACGAGCTCCGATTGGAGCTCCGAACAAACAAAGCTCCTGTTTGCTGTGATCATCTGTACCTGGCTGTAAACAATCAAATGAGAGGCAGGCAGGGAGAGTGAATGAAACAGAACGGAGGAGCTCCGTTGAACTGCTTATCTAAAAAAACAAACACTGATCACAGCAAACAGGAGCTATCTGTACCTGGCTGTGAACGATCAAATGAGAGGCAGGGGAAACAGCGTTGGATGCAGGGTTCGCAAACATTTTGTGATTTTTCCAATCTCTCTCTTCCCCGCTCCCTGTCACAGTACACCGCGGGGAGTCCGTGTTGGAGGCAGGCTGTTTGCAATTAAGAGTTAAGACTAAGGGGTCAGAAACATGTTCTGATTTTTCAATGCAGGAAGCTAAACACACAGTGTTGGCTCCAAAAATCCCCTCTCTCTTTCCCCCCGCTCCCTGTCACACTAGACCCCACTCCACCCCCCTCTTTTGAAAAGCACGTTGTGGCCACTTGAATGCTGGGATAGCTGCCCATAATGCATCACTCCCAACAGCGCTGCAAATACTGCAAATGTGGCCACACACCAGCGCTGGTAGCTGTGAGTGTGGCCACACACCAGCGCTGGCCCTGCACAGCTGGATGACCAGCGCTGCAAACTACCAGCGCTGCAAACCATAAGTGTAGCCATACCCTCAGGCAAGTTCCGCACAGCTTTCCTCCAGTGATGAGGCTGCAGGGAGAATTTTCACCTTATCAGATCTCCCGTCCACAGACCCCAATCAAGAGAAGTCATAGAAAAGCTGCCTTGTCCTACTCCGAGTGCCCTATCCCATGGTGCACGAACCCGTGGATGGCAGCACCCATGCCCTTCCCACCACAGTGGCAATATTGGGCTCCATGGACTCCTTATAGCACACTCGTTATACCACTGCAGCTAGGCGTGAGACCAGCTTGGTACCACCAGCTGACAACCCTGCCACTGACTCCAGACCCCAGGCAGCTCTGTCACAACCGCAAGAGCAAGCACGGCCTGCCTCTAACCCAGTAGAACCAGTTGTTCAGCCTGATGAAGCATTGCTTCCTCCTCCCCCGACGTCTTCAGACGACTTCTCAAAATTTCAAGACCTGTTTAAAAGAGTTGCCAATGAGCTACGAATTAACCTGGAGGAAGTCCCTGAACAGCAGCATGAGCTAACAGACATTCTGCAGCCTTCTTCTTCTTCTAGAATTGCATTACCTATCAACGCCGCCCTTTTAGAACCTGCCAAGGCCATTTGGCAAACCCTGGCTGCAAGCCTGCCTACCTGTAAGAGAGTGGACCATAAGTACTTTATTCCTTCCATGGGCTCAGAATTCCTGTTTACTCACCCAGTGCCAAACTCGCTGGTAGTAGACGCAGTTAACCAAAAGAACAAACACCAGTTTCCCTGCTCCACCCCTTCGGACAAGGACAGTAAGCCTCTGTTTGTCAGAGGATGGAGATGGATGGCAGGAGAGAGATCACTTGATCATTGCCTGTTAGGTTCACTCCCTCTGGGGCACCTGGCATTGGCCACTGTCGGTAGACAGATACTGGGCTAGATGGACCTTTGGTCTAACCCGGTACGGCCGTTCTTATGTTCTTATCTGCTTGCACATAAGGTATACGCTTCTTCCACATTGCAGTTTCGCACTGCTAATTATACAAAGGTTCTCTAGAATACTGTAGCTTCGTTGCCCCCCATGGCAAAACATTTGGAGAAGTGGTACTTTGTCCTTATGCAGGGTTTTTGAGGGTTTGTACTCCCATGTGGCCTCAAACTCCCTGATGGTGACTGCAGCAAATGACAGGGCTTCGCAGGACAGGTGTAAGTCCACCTCAAAGAACAAAGACTACAAAAGAATGGACTTAATGGGGAGGAAGTTTTATACCTCCTCTTCTCTATAAATGTGCATCGCGAACTAGCAGGTGTTGCTCTTTCTACAAATGAATTTGTCAATTGAATGACTGTGTCTAAGTTCTCAGACAAATTGCTAGAGCCCTCCAGGGAAGAGTTTATGGCATTCATTGTGGAAGGCTATATGGTGGCCAAGACTTCAGCTCTGGACATGGGAGATGCCATGACCAGAATTATGGTGCCTGATATGACCATGAGGAGGGCCTCATGGCTGCAGAATTTGGGCATTTTTCCCAATATGCAACAAACCCTTGAGGATTTACTGTTTTGATGGCCAGGTTTTGTATCCAGAACATGAAATCTTGCACTCTTTTAAAGACTCCTGAGCTACTTTACATTCTTTGGGAGTATATACTCTGGTCACAAAGAGATGCCACTATAACACTCAGCAGCAACACAGCAGTACCCCTCTCAGCATTTTTTCGGACAGTCCTCCTTTCCTTTAAGGCAGCAGGACTACTCCTGGAAGGGCCACAGATCCAAAAGAAGGAGATCCTCCAGTTCTGGGGTTACCCAGCCAGATCATCTCTCCCCTGCCCCCCATCCCCCACACACACAACGGCATCCAGCAAGTGCCTATATTGACTTGTGTGTCCAGGACAATGACCCAGTGGTAACCTCCTCTTTGTCCTCTCTGTTCAGGGACAGGCTGGCTTGTTTTTATAATGTTTGAGACTTGATTACCACAGACAACTGGGTCTTGAACACCCTCAGGTCAGGTTATGCCATTCAGTCCCTCTCCATCCTCCCCCCGCCCCTCACAGGAGAGCCTGCTCCTTGAGCAGGTTCAGTCTCTGCTGGCTTTGGAAGCTGTAGAGGAGGTCACCCTGCCAAATCGGAGACAGGGATTCTACTCCCAGTATTTCCTGGTTCACAAGACCAAGGGAGGGATGCAGAGGTGAAAGTAAGCCAGTACGGTCCGGTACGCCGTGCCAGACCGGCTTCCCCAGGCTGGCGATTTAAAGGGCCCAGGGCTCCCTGCAGCGGCTGGAACCCCAGGCCCTTTAATCACCTCCAGAGCCCTGCTGCCAGGGCCCCAGGGTAGCAGCTGCAGGGCTCCAGTGGTTATTTAAAGGGCCCGGGGCTCCGGCCACTGCAGGGAGCCCCTGGCCCTTCAAAGCGCTGCCCAAGCCTGGCTGCTGGAGGCCCAGCGTAGTGGTAGCAGGGTTTGGGCGGCACTTTAAAGGGCCTGGGGCTCTGCTGCAGTAGCCCCAGACCCTTTAAATCACCCCTGAGCCTTGGGGCTCCCAGCCGCCTCTGCAGCTGGTAGCTCCAGGGGTGATTTAAAGGCCCCAGTGTTCCCAGCTGCAGCCAGAGCCCTGGGGCCTTTAAATCAAGATTTAAAGGCCCAGCCTCTTCTGGTTGAGGCCACGCCCCCACTCAGGACTCTGGCATACTGGTATGTCCTTTAAATTGCTTTCACCCCTGGAGGGATGAGACCTATCCTCGACCTCTGTAATCTAAACAAATACATCAGATATGTGAGATTCCGTATAACTACTAAGGAGTTTGTAGGTGTGACAAGTATTTTCCAAGTACACTGATGTCAGCTTTCCCCCTTGACCAAAAAGTTCTGAAGAAAATTTAACCAGTTCTTAACATTAAAGTTGCTTTTGGCTGAAACATTTAAATTTATATAGATAGAAACCCAGAGAAATAAGTAGGACATGAGCATGAAAATATTTTAGCTGAAAAAAACATAATGCTAGAATATGTGTCTAAGATGAAAATATAGCATTAGAAAATATAAAGTAAAGTATAGGATTTACGTTTTCTAGATAAAATACTGTCCTCTCTCAAGAGGATAAGCTATTACCATTTTTCCAAGAGAAAAGTGCTGGCATCAGTAATTGATAGCTTACATACTCTTTCATTCCTTTTTTTTTTTTAAGTATGTTATAAACAGAAATAACTCTTCCATATTTGTATAGTTCCCAATTAAATTTCAAATCTAGATTTATTATCCCCTGGGATACATTTTTTTGGTAAAAGAACTGAACATTTATAATCAATAATTCAGAAAAGGTTATTATTTGTAGCTGCAAAATTAAACCTGACATCACTGTAATGAGGAAATGCTTTTCTCACCGGACTAGACTGAAATGTTGAAATAGTATTCTGCGGGGTTTACAAAGCACTTTGTGTATAAATGACTAAACAGTGAGGGACTAAAAACTCATTGAAAGTAAGAAGAGCAGACACGATATGATCAATGATACTAGGATTTCAGTGCAGATACTTTTTTTACCTAAATAGATTTCACATTAATCTTTCCAAACAAGTAAATGTTTCCTTGTTGTCTAAAAATATAAATAAGGCTCTTACAGAGCACAGCAATTTTTTGAAATATGTCACCAGCTGCAAAAAATTAGTTCTCAATTTTTTTTTTTCACATATAGCATCAGTGCACATGCTCTGTGTCACACACATCTTGGTAAGTGTGTGAACTGCACTGGTGAGTAGATCTCCAACTATAAAGACACGGTGGGTGAGGTAACGTCTTTTATTGGACCAACTTCTTTTGTTGAGAGAGAGAGGGAAGCTTTTGAGCCACAAGGAGTGATTCTTGAGGTCTGGGGGAGGTATTCTAAGCATCACACCTAAATGCAAGATAGAAAAGATTGTTTAGCACAATAAGTAGTTGGCAAATATTGTAAGGGACCATTCAAGGTACAGTGGTGTGTTAATACCTTTGCAGTCATAGAACAAAAAGGGGAGTTAGTGGGTTACAATTTGTTATAATAAACCAGAAATTCAGTGTGTCTGTTCAGTCCCGGATTTTTAGTGTCTAGCAGAGTTGTGAATTTAAGCTCCCGGGCTTATCTTTTGAAAGTGTTGTGCAGGTTTCCTTTGAGGATGAGGACTGATAAATCAGATATAGAATGATCACTTTGTGAAAAGTGTTCACCCACAGGTGATATGATGTTTTTGTCTTGTAACATTATCCTGTTAGAGTTCATTGGAGAGAGTAGTGATTGTCTGTCTGGTTTCACCCACACTGTTGTTATTGGGGCAGTTAGTGCACCGGATGTGGTACACCACATGTTGTGATAGGCATGTGTAGAATCCATGGATCTTGAAAGGTGTATTGTGGAGGATGTTGGATCATTGTAGCAGTGGAGATATATCTGCAGGTTTTGCATCTGTTTTGGCAGGGTCTGGTGCTGCTTTGAGTTGGTGTGTACTTCATCTGTGGGGAGCTTGCTTCTGAGAATGGGCTTGGTGAGGTTGGAGGCTTGTTTGACAGCCAGAAGTGGGGGTGCAGGAAAGACTTAGTTCAGGATGGGGTACCCATCAAGCATGGGTTATAGTTGTTTGATGATACCCCATATGGGTTCCAGTGTGGGGTGGTAGGTGACAACCAGGGGTGTGCAGTTGGAAGGGATTTTATTTCTGTATTAAAGCAGGTTCTCTCAAGGGATTTGAGTGGCTTGTTCCATGATGCGATCCACTTCACTGGTGGAGTGTCCTTGTTTGGTGAAGGTGGTTTTAAGTGTGCTAAGGTGCATATCCTGGACTTCCTCCTCAGGGCATATCTTGTGTCTCTCAACAACAGAAGTTGATCCAGTAAAAGATATTACCTCATCACCTTGTCTCTTAATATTGTGGGATCAACACAGCTACAACTATGCTTCATCCAACTATACGAACATACTGCATGCAGTAAGGCATTTGGCCATCTGTGATACATTTTGGGGGGGTGGGTAGCTCCCATAGGTAAAAGAAAAGGAGTGGGCACTGACCAAAAGGGATTTTACAGCTAACTGGCTGGCTGGGTGTCCATCAAAGAGAGCTACTCCCCCACCCTCTTCATGTATCACACCATCCAAAGGGATGCAGAAGCACATCCATTGCTAAATGACTTTGGTTTGATTATTTTTTTAAACAAATTTATATATGGAATGTCATCTCTCTGAATTTAAAACAAACCATCCATGAACTCTTCCTGGGAGGTGGTAGAAAGACCAGTGTCCCTGGCAGGGGTTAGGTAGGAGCTAAGTGAATTTACAGGCGGTAAAAAGACTGTGGTTTGTTACAAGGATTCATGTATTCCCAAAACATACATAAATCAAGAATGCTCACCCTTCTCCTTTTTTGCTTTTATGTTTGTCACTTTGCTACACAGACTTTTCTAGTCTTATTTATTTGTTTTATTTGCCAGTTGCCTCTTTTTAGTTAACTCCTTAACTGACCCCATTATTTTTCTAGCAAATATCTCTGTGATCTCAACCTGTCCCCTCCTCCAGTTCGGCTTTGATTTGTCCTGCCTTTTATTAACAGATATAATATTGCTTTCGGTTAACTGGCAGATGTCTTTGACCTGACTGCTCTTCTCCACTTGTCAGCTTTCCCCCTAGTTCCTATATTAAATAGTTGATCTAAAACTTGTTAATTTTTTCTTCTGGCAGCCTGGTCCCACTTCAGTTAAGGTGGAGCTCATCCCTTCTGTACAGATTTTCCTTTCCCAGTGCTGAATGAACTTCAACCCTTCCTCTTTACACTCCCTTTGCATCCATGCATTGAGAGCCCCTGAGTTTACCCTGCCTAGCTGGCCTGAGTGTAGAATGAAGAGCCTTTCAGAGAATACATGAGGCCCTTGCCTTAAATCCTTTTCCTGACCCTCTAAGTTTAGCTTCCAGGACACCACTCTCTTGTGCCTTCCATTGTTACCAGTTGATACCAGATTGTAACATGACATTCAGCTCCTCTGCAGGACTCGTTAGAAATGCGCCAAAATATCTTGTGGGATCTGCCACGTTGCTAGAGTGGGGAAAGAATCTTTGGGTCAGTTGAAGAAGAGGAAATGTTAGCATTTTAAAATGTCCCATCCACACCCTGGCTGTGGTGAAGTAGTACTTCTTAAAATGTAACTGGAGAGCAGTTTCAGAGCTAGATCCAATTCACAAACCGAAACAGTGACTGCTGAGCAGGCATCTAAAAATATATTGCTATAAAGCTTCTGAAGTAAAGCTTTGTAAGGTAAAACACCATTTGTAATGAACTTCAAGAAATGGTCATATGGAGAGCAGTCATTAGTTTATAGCCTGTTTTTGTCTACTCATGGCCACAATATCTGAGCACTTCACTTCACAAACAATGAATTTATCCTTTCACCATCCCTGACAGGTAGGGAAATAGTATTATTCCCATTTTACAGGTGGGTAACTGAGGCACAAAGATGATTAAGTGACCTTTTCAAGGTCACACAGGAAATTTGTGGTAGAGTTGAGAAATGAGCCCATGTCTCCCAATTCCCAATCCAGTGCCTTAATAACAGGGCCATACTTCCTCCCACTGAGAGGGGAAATCTGCAGCACCAATTAATAAAATAACAAGTATTTAAAAAATATAGCTTTCTATTTTGTAAATTGAATTTCAGCTCAACCCAAACAAAGAATATTCAGATATAGAGCAAAGCAAAAAATGGAAAGCTAATTTTTCCTTTATTATCTCTAAAAGAGCAGAACACAGCAGAATTTTCTGAGATATTGGGTGGCTGTCTTAGATTAAAACATATGGTGCAGTTGCTGCTTATAAGGAATATTCTTTTCAGTGCACGGACATTCCTCTTCTAGTCATTAATGGAAGTCAATGCAGATCAAGAGGAGAGTATTATGCAAAGCAAAAAATGATCAAATCTACACAGGATTTGATTGATCACCTGTTCTCTGCACCCCAGGTGCAATCCTGTGATGTGCTCAATGTCTCCTGAAAAATGCTCAGTACCCTCAGCTCCCTGAGCACCTCATAGAATTTGGTCCTCGAGTTTGGGATGGTGCTTTTAAAACCCACCCAAAGGAAAATGTTTGTGTTGGAAATTATTTAAAAATTCTTCATGCTGCCTGTATGGGAAAGCACTTTGCAATAATGAGTTAGCTACCAGCAATAGGGAGTTTATATGCAATAATTGTGCAGACAAATGCAGCAGCTCACCCTCAGCAAGTAGCTCACATGACATCCGAGATATTGGAACCTGTTTTAATGAAGGAGGGAATGCGAACTGTGAGGAAACCAGGGTTATCTAACCCTTTTGAAATTAATGCAACTTCCACCTGGATAGCCACCAGAGACAGAAAGAAGGGAACTTGTAGCAGACCACTGCCCCCTCCTGGTGGCACACTGCAAAGTCCAATACTGGTATGTACTCAGTCCTTGAATCCATATTTAAGAGGTTCACAAACACAAGTAAACACATTATTTCAGATTCAACATTAATCAAAATAAATACTCCCCACCAGTTGACAGTCTGATTTCTCTTACACTGATAGGTAGCCATCTGAAGGGTGAGGTTTTTTTTTTTTTAAAATCTAACAACTATAAGCCTGTTGATTTTTTTCAATACTTGAAAATTCTGTTTTCTCAAGAATTACCTGAACAAGAATTGTATAGTAGTTCTTTGACCTCTGCTATTTTCTACAGGTTAATGTTTCCACTGATAACGCTTCCCCTAGAAATCTTTACTTACCTATACCAGCATGCAGTGTTGGTGAGCTTTTCCCAGTGAACAGGTATTACTAATCTCAGCAACCATAACTTTTTAATGAAGAGTTACCTAAACCTAATGAAACTTTGACTTTTTTCAAAGGATTTCCCAAAGAGTCAAATTGAATACACTTGTTTGAAATGGTCAGTGTAAAGATTGGGTCACTATTTTCAAATGTGGATGCCTAAAGTCAGACAGCTACCTCCATACTTAGGCCATCAGAGCTGCAGGTGCTCAGCTATTATAAAAGCCAGGCCACTTTTATACAGGAGCTTTTAAATATGGACTAGCTTCTGCTGCTCTTACCTAACTCCATTTTCTTTAATGGGACTACTTCTGGCATAAGGCACTACTCAGCGTGACTAAGGGAGGCAGAATTTCTCCCTATTGATTTAAATGCCCAACTTGGAAAGTGTTGGCCTTGTGCTTTTCTCTCTGTCTCAGCAAGCTTTGAAATTAACTGCCATTCACCTGTTGGCCTTTGCTCTTTATAAGTCTGAATGTAACTATTAGGCAGGTGATGAAGAGTGACACCACAACCATGTTGAAAATAGCTCTGCCGAGTCAACCCTCCAGGAAAACTCAGATTGCTTTGAGAACATGAGGAAAATGACCTGCTCAAAGGTAACATGCAGAATGAGATGGCACACTACAAGGATGGCATTAACATGAGGGCATGTTATTGTGATTATGGGGTGGGAGGGATAAGGAGTGAGAGGTGCAGGAAGGTTGTACATTTAAAACCATGACCTTTTTTCACATGACAAGGCTTCAATAGTCAAGAGAAAAAAATGGCTACAAAGAGAAGCAGGGGCTGAGCTTCAAAATAGATCTTTTAATTTTCTTGTTCTTGAGCAACCTAAAAAAGGGACCAAAAAGGGAAGGAAATGCTTGGCTTGAGATCCATACAATAAAAAAAAATTGGAGTTCCATTCCTTATTAAATACCTAATGAAAAATGGAAAGAATGATTGATCACAAACCTGCACTTCAACCTTTTCTAATAGTTTATTTTCCATTTTATTTGAAACTGAGGGGAAAAGTAGGGGAGATGCTGGATTAGAAGGACAGGACCAAAATAGAACAGCACTTTCAAGTGTGCTTTCCTCTCTCTTCTCCCTCGGCCCCAGAGATTGTTACATATAATGCCAGTCATGGAGAGCAAGTCTTTTTTGTTAGCTTGAAACAGAAATAAAATGTTTTAGAGCTTTGATTTTTTGTTCATTTGTTTTTGCTTTGACAGTTTTGCCAACTCTGTTACTTCACTGTGAAAAAAAATATGCTATAAAATTCTGTGTTACCTAAGAAGCATGAATACTTCTCTAACATTACATCATGTCTAAGGTTTGTTATTTGGACATTTTCTGGATGTCACATCAATATGATGTCCGTCTGATGTTTTATTATGGTACCACTTTGTAGTTGTTGAATGTGTGCATGAAAATTCTAAGTTCTCTGTGGGTTCAAGTACAGATTTATGTACTCTGTAAACTGCTGGTAACAGAACAACAAACATGACAGCCACTTTTTAGCAGATTAATTAGAGTGGTATTTATCAAACCTTGTTCACCCATGACCAATCCAAACCACTCATTCCCTCCCCCCCACACCTCCTGTTAATCAAGTCTATAATATAACACCTGGTCTCCATCTCCCAGACTACTTTGTTTAAAGAAAAGTAATGAGTTAAAGTTCATTGTGCCACGTATAGCCAAAGTAGCATGCAATTTCACATTTGAAGCAAGAAGTATAATATGAAATGGTTGTGTGAGACACATTCCCCAGTATAGGTTGACCAGATGTCCCGATTTTATAGAGACAGTCCCGATTTTTGGGGTATTTTTCTTATATAGGCTTCTATTACCCCCCATCCCCATCCTGATTTTTCACACTTGCTGTCTGGTCTCCCTACCCCAATATCATATTCAGTAAGTATAATTATTGCAGCTTTTTCAATGCAGGAGGTTATCTTGCTATGCCCAGATATTCTCATCTGCTATGCCTCATCCCTTTCCTCCTTGACATCCGTTGCCAGCTCTTGTGATTTTTATTGAGTCTCATCATATTTGAGAGTAGCAGCCATGTTAGTCTGTATCCGCAAAAAGAACAGGAGTACTTGTGGCACCTTAGAGACTATGCTCAAATAAATTTGTTAGTCTCTAAGGTGCCACAAGTACTCCTGTTCTTTTTACCATATTTGAGGTTTTTCTGAAAGCCACAGCTCCTGCATTCATGTGATTAGGGGAGAATCCCAGATTTCATTTTTAAAAAATGTTCCTATTCCTCATGGTTGCAAAGGAAAGCTTAAAATCTCAACCCAAAATGCACACTTAAACCTCAGAAACCAGAAGACCCTTTTTTTTTAATCTCGTCATTTTTGAATGCTTGGGCTTGGCAATACTGCATCCCTTCTCACAGCCCACTCAAAGAGGCTCGTAAATCATAGCCTAAAGAACGAGGAGTATTGAAAAGATCATGGGTCAGGTCCTCAGCTAGTGTAAATGACATAACTCCATTGAAGTGATGATTTACACTAGTTGAGAATTTGGCCCCATTTGTCCACTTGCTCACATAGGTAAGAAATTTTACCCAGGCAAGAACGTTGAGCGGCAGGCTCAGGCTCTTCTGGAGAATAGAGCTGACCAGGAATTTTCCAACCAAATGGGGCTCCTTGGAAAATGCCAATTCCTCTAACCAGAAATGTTTTTCGGAAGTGTATTTGACACTAACTTCTGACAAACCATAGGCAGGTTCCCACTTTCCTGGCAAGCTGCTGGGAACACCATGCTTCCCAGAGTCTATAGCTCCAGGGCAGACTCTCCCAAGGTTGGGGACTCCTGGGCTTCCCAGAGCTGGAAGTCCTGGGAGCCTCCGCTGTAACCAGGGATCAGCTCCTGGCTCCACAGCAGTGAGCCTCAAAGCTCTGAGAACTTTGCCTGGGGTCAGGGCTTTCAGGGCTTCCAGATTTCCTGCCATGGATCTGGGAGCCTGATCTCCCAAGTTTATGCTCCTGGCTCAGCTCCCAGGGCTTCTAGGCACTCAGTTCCCCTCAATACGATAGATTCTGCTAATCTGTCCGCTATGGCTGGTGAGGATCTGGGAACCTAATATCCCTAGGAGCCATGACTGAGCTGGGAATCTTGGATCTTGGACTCCCAGGCTCTATTTCTTTTCAAAATTTGAATTGAAACATTTTGATTGTTTCAAAACAAAAACAAAAATAATTGGCTTTCTCCTTCCATAGGAAACTTTGAAAATTCTACTTTTTGTTCCAGAGTGAAGTGAGAGTGTGTTTGAGAATTTCCTGTGGAACTGAAGTTCTGACACTCAACCTGCTCCTCTGGAGAAAACAAGAGCGGAGCAGCCATAGTACAGCTACTCCTTGAACAGAAGAGAAGTGGGGAAACAGGGCAGAGAGAGATTCAAGTGTCACTAGTTCTTTTTTGATGAAGTGAGAAGGGGAGCAGAGTATTGGAGTCTGCTACATTTCTCATAGGATGAGGAATAGGATTGCCTCTGAAAAGCTGTTTCTTTAAGATCAGGGATACGGGGACTTAAAAGCAAAGGGCTAAGGTGAAGAAGAGGAGCTGGCCAAAGGCCTCAAACTTACCCAAAAGAGCAATGAAAGAACGGCTGAAGGAAGAGGAACCTTTCTAAAAAGTAGAGGGAAAGTAACTGATTTGAGTGGCAGCATTAATTGACTTGGAGGGAAGCAGTACTAAATAAATTTGAAGGGGCAGACTATATTAGGGGATGGATTTGAGCCGTAAACATAAATTATTTTTATCTGTTAAGGCAGAAATGATTTACTGAGGGAAGTGAAGATGTGCTAAAGGAAATTAAACATACTGTTGGGCTTTGTAGGCATGGTCTTGGTATTCTTTCGTCTGTGAGAGATGGTGGGAATTGCAGCCTATGATGTAGATAGTCTGCAATGTCTCATGTGACTGAATAGGCCAATTCGAGATTTGCATGATCTTTGGCAGTTATTGCAAATGATGTATCTTGGTTGGGAAATGCTTGCTTCCTACGGGCTCTTTTCTCTTCAAGCTGTAGGAGCCAGCTCCTCTCATGGACTTTGATACCCTGATGGAGACAATTGCACCACTTGCTCCGATCACTTGCCAAGATTTCCCATTGGTCAGGATCAATTCCAAATTCCTTCATATCTCACTTGCATGTGTCTTTTATAAAGAAGCTTGGGATATCCTGTTGTTCTTGTTCCCTCTGATAGCTCCCCGTATAGTATGTTCTTGGGTATGCATCCATCTTCCAACCTACTCAGATGGCCAAGCCAGCGCACTCATCTTCGCTTGAGCACAGTTGGTAAATTTGCCTTTTGAAAAACCTCTGCATTGGTGACTTTATCTTGCCATTTAGTGTTGAGTATGCGGCATAAACAATGTAGGTGGAAACTGTTCAACCTTTTCTCCTGATGAGCATTAGTTGTTTCCCCACCATACATGAGAGTACTGAGGACGCAAGCTTGGTACATTAGCATTTTGGTCTTGATGGTAAACTTTGAGTTGTTCCATGCTCTTTTAGTCCGCTAAAGGTGGTGGCAGCCTTTACAATGCGAACATTTAGTTCTTTATCCAGTGAGAGGTTGGTAGTCACTGTAGAACCTAAATAGCTGAATTATTGGACTACTTCTAATTGGTTTGCATTTAAGGTAATTGAAGGATGTTGTGGAACCCCCTATCCTAATACAACCGTTTTCTTGATGCTGATGGTGAGAGCAAATGCCTGACAGGTACTTGAAAGGCTGTCCATGAGTTCTTGTAATAGATCTTCATTGAGGGCTATGAGGACAGCAACATCAGCGAATAGAAGTTCCCTGATTAGCACCTTTTTAACTTTTTGGTCTTTGATTTTAAATCGGGACAGGTTGAAGAGTTTCCTATCTGATCTTGTGTGGAGATACACTCCATCTTTCATGTCCTTAAATGCACAGTTCAAGAGTACTGAGAAGATTCCAAAGAACACATCCTTGCTTCACTCTGCTTTTCATCTCAAAGCTGTCCAAAGTGGACCCATCAAACTGGGCAGTTGCTCTCATGTTGTTGTGGAATGAACATATAAGACTTAACAGGGTTGGTGGGCATCCTATCTTTTCTAGTATTGCAAATAGACCTGCTCTGCTGACTGTGTCCAAAGGCAATGTACAATGGTCAGTTTTGCTCTTTGCCTTTTTCTTGGAGTTGACGCAGAGAAAATATCATGTCTATAGTTGATCTTCCAGCCCTGAATCTGCACTGTGATTCAGGGTAGATATGATTCGTCAGCTGTTGTAGACACACTAAGATTACTTTTGTGAAAGCTTTTCCTGCTACACTTAATAGTGTAGTTGTTGCAGTCGCCCTTTTCACCTTTATTTTATACAAAGTGATGATGTTTGCATTGCGCATCTCTTGTGGTACCTCACCCTCTTTCCAACATTTAAGTAGCAGCTGATGAAGATATGGTAATAGCTGTCTTTCCTGCACTTGAGGATTTCCGCTGGGATGCCATCTCTTCCAGGAGCCTTGCCTCTTGATAGCAAATCAATGGCCTTGCTTAGCTCTTCTACAGTGGGCTCCAGATCTAGCTCTGGCATTACCTGTAGAGTTAGTATTTGGTCCAGTGATTCGCTGGTGATGTTTCTTTCTTGTGCGTATAGCTCTGAATAGTGTTCAACACAACTTGACAACTGCTTACTTTTATCTGTAATAATTTCACCGCTGTGTGATTTGAGAGGGGCAACCTTGTTGACAGTGGGAGCTAGAGCTTTCTTCAGGCCATCATACATGACTTTGAGGTTTCCTGTGTCTGAGGCTGTCTGTATCTCTTCACAAAGCTTGATCCATTAATGATTTGCACAGCATCTGCTTGCTTGCGGTATCTCGGTTTTTGTATGTCAAAGTCTCTCTGAGGTGCTCTTTGTTGGCTTCTTGTTGTGTTCCAGGTAGGCTATGTTCTTAATGTTGATGAGAGGTAATAGTTCCGCTTCATTTTCTTCAAACCAGTCCTATTTTGATGGTCTATTTCCCACAAATGTAGCTAAAGCTGTTTCATGGATTGTTGTTCTTAAATCTTCCCAAAATTCCTCTGCCTTCCCTGGTAATGACTTCCCATGCATGCTAAGTTCAAAAGCCTTCACAAACTCCTGGCATTTCCTCTGGTTTTCAGTGTTAATAGCATTGATTTTGGGTTTACTCCTAGGTTTTGCTCTATGTAGTTTCTTGGCTGTAATCTTCACTTTGCTAATAATCAGGGAGTGGTCACAATCAGCACTGTGGAACGTGCGAGTGTTCTGCACTAAGGGTAGGCCTTTCCTCCTGATGATAACAAGGTCTAATTGGTGCCTGTGGCCTGATCGTGGATGTCGCCATGACACTTTGTGGCAATCTTTCCTGTAAAATGTGAATTGGCAATGCACATTTGATTTGGGGTGCAGAATTCAAGAAGTCATTGGCCGTTCTCATTCATCTTGCCAATGCCAAATGTCCTAGGCAACCTGGCCATGAGTTGTTGTCTGCACTGACTCTTGCATTAAAGTCACCAAGGAGGAAAAGTTGCTCAGCTGATTATATTCTTTTGACAACTTGATGCAAAGAGTCATAAAATGTATCCTTCTCCTCGGGGCTAGATTTGAGTGTTGGCGCATAGGCACGAATGATGTTCACAGAGCCGATGGTTGTCTGAAGTTTAGTGAGATGATATGCTCTGACTTCCCAGTGGGTGTTTCTAGGAGTTTTACCCACTTGTTTCTCACAGCAAAATAAACACCATGCAGATGATTTTCTTAGCTGCTTTTACCTTGCCAAAAGAAGGTGTAATTGGCCTCTTGGACAGAACCAGCATCTGCAAGTCTTGTTTCCTGAAATGCTGCAATGTCAACATTGAGTTTGTACAGCTCACGGTCTATCAAAGCTGACTTCCATATGCTGCTTGTGTATTATAGGTTGTCATAGTCTGTCGGTCCTGACATTCCAGCTGCCAAGCCGGAAAGTTCTTGGTTTCTTATTTTTGCCAGGTACAAGGCTTCCATCTGCCATTCAACTTTTGGTCAAGCTCCACATATCCCATGAGGCAGGCAGACTGTGGTGGGTCAGCACCAAATTGTCTGGGGGCTGCCCGTCTTTGTGGTGGGTGGCAGCTGACCAATGGAATGCAGTGATTCCTCCCACTGTTGAACGTGACCCGTAGTGCTCTCCTCTACTCCAATTAAGTGAGAGCTTATAACCCGTAGCTGCCACCTTCCGTGTTGTGTCCACATTGCCAGCAAGGATGGAGTGTCCTCTCCATGTGATGTGGCTGGAATAGCCTGGGCAGTTGATATGGAAGCGCTGCTTTGCCCAAGTGTCAGCATCCCCCTCTTGACTTTACTGATTTGGACCAAAGGAATGATGGGAGTCGATACATTTGGAACCAGCTATGCTGCAGGAGTTGCCAGAGCAAAGGAGATCTTCCATCTGCCTGCCTTTCGGGGCTCCACTCCTAGATTGGTTATCAACCACAGCTGAAGGACCTAATCTGTCCTGCATGGATGTTATTGGCAAAAACACTGAGTGAATTTGCTCATCCACCTTTTGATGGCGTTTCCTCCAGCAAGGATTTCGCTAAACTCCCCAGCGCTTATCAGCTCAAAGCCATTGGCGCTTCCTGAGGTTTTGGGGTTAATTAACTGCCACCCGGCACTTGGCATTGACCAAATCAGGTTGTACCACTTAAGGTCATAGTGGTAGCAGGTTTTAAATCCTGACCTGACCTAACCAGGTATGATGGTGCAGGTAATTTTCGCCTAAAGAGGCTTAGGCCCAGATCCCCAACAATATTTAGGCCCCTAATACCCATTGATTTCTATGGACTTCAGGTGCCTAACTACTTATTACCCCTTTTTACCCAAGCAATTAGTCAAAGGTGCGTTGTTGCAGTTGGTGTAGAAATTGACGATGGAATTGGGTACTTTCTTTGATGCATTCTTGTTTATTTATCAGGAATGTACAAGGTTCTGTTCCTCTGAACACTGTAGGAATCAAATAGTAGGAGACTGTTGCTTTGTTCACCATTCCAAGCGTGTCTTTCCAGCCAACACTCTACACCCCCAAAAGCTTTTTCTCTTTCCTTTGTCACAGGACCATGTTACTGTGCTTCTAGGCTGCCTGCCTGGCTGTGTCTCTGTTTCTGTCTCTGATATATGTGTGTACACATACAGACACATACAATATGGAGCACAAAGTCCAAATTCTTGTATGGGGTCACATACCCTCTTTGTTTAAGTGGGTCTGTTTAGCTTGTTCTCACTATTGGTTTAAGAGGGGTGGAGGTCAACAGTTTAGATGAGGTCTAACCCAACCCACTTGACATACCTTTTAGGATCTGGGCCTTAGTGCTCATAAATTATAGAACACATATTAAACACTTCATATTCAGCTATTGAGAAAACTTCAGTTTATGAACATAAACATGTTTGGCACAAGGCAAAATGTACTAGTAACACCCAAGTCATCATTTCATTTACAATCCCCCAGTATTGCCAGGAAGTTTGTGATAGACAATAGCACACTTCAGAGGCTCCTTCCAGATTTCAGTGACCTCCAAACATATTCAGAGTATCAATTAGTAAGGTTACCATCCTTCCTCTCAAGTTATCAAAAAAACAAACAAACCAAAAAAACCGCCAAGGAAAAATTAAGCTCTGACAGTTACCTGCTTTCTTCCTAGGACACAGTTCATTATTTTGTCTTACAAAAGAATACCTTGGCTCTTCTGGGTATAGTCCAGAGGACTTTAGGGTGGGATTTTTAAAGGAACCTAAGTGAGTTATACACCTAATTACCATTGAAAGTAAATTCAACTTGGGATCCTACCTCCCTCAGACTCTTGAAAATCCCAGTTTAAAATCTTGGATTTATTTTTAAAGGAAAGCTTGATCACTATGTGTTGAGTCTGCAAACATTTTTGTATATGCTTAATTTAAGCATGTGTGCATACCATTGACTTCAATGGACTATTTATATGCTTGAAGTTAAGCATGTACTTAAATATTTGCAGGATCTGAGCCCAGAAAGAGTTTTTCTAAATTCTATTTTTTTCCCCTCACAGAAATGTATAAAAAGCCAGTGGAAAAAGGTAACATATCCCACCAAATTGTTCTGCCCTATGCAAGGTGCTGTCAATTTATCATTCAAAAGGACCCAGGGATGGAGCTATGTTTTACATCACCTGGATATCAAGCATGTATTCTTTGCCATTTATGGGTATAAGTGTATTCTTTGCCACTTTTGATTCACATTGGGGTGAAGGGAACCTTTCCTCTCTATATATGCATGTACCTCAAGTGGGAAACTATAAAACCATCATTGGATAATTTGGAGGTTTCTCATCAAATTTGCTTTGGTTTACTCTTAATCCTCTGTTTAAAACTATAACATTTAAAAAAAAAAGTCAAATGTAATCCACAGGAAAAACAGTTAATTCTGATTTAATTTTGTTTTTAGCTTGCATAGCATACAATTCTATCTTTAAGTTCTTATTTAACTGTAAAAGGTATATCATATTGCATACATGTGCTCAACCCTCATCAAATTCAATAACAAGCAAAACAACTAACTGCACCCTAACGATGTGATAGAGAAATTTTTCCTAAATAACAAGCCTTAGATGTACTGTGAAGCTAAGAGTAGCTAAGAAACTTTCTTACCTAATTCACAGTTTAATACCATACTCTTCCGCTCCCCACCCCCCAAAAGTTGAGAAGTAAGAGTCAGCAGAAAGGTTTGTCAAAGCTCTGACTTTACAAGCTCTAATTATTTGGCATCCAGCAGTGTTGCTACAGCTACTGGTCCGTCAATGTCTCCATTAATAAAACTGCTTTGGAGGAGTTTGGAATGCCGATATTTTAATTCAAACTTGGCTGAACTTTTGCACGAAAAATAGCCCAGATGTCAATTGTGTTAAACAAAATTTAAAATTCTAAATGCAGCAACAGCAACATACTTCAGTGGTTTTAGATCCTGACTTCCTTTCCTCAAATTTAAAACTCTGACTTCTGTCCAAATTTCCTTCCTTCCATCTTTTATTATTTTTCTTTACTTCATATTTGTTTCTGCAACTACTAAAACTGTAAGATGAGAGAGAAATGTGTTTTTAAATGTGTTTCCTTTGTGCATTTGACAATGCTTAATATATACTTGGTCCCACTGTTTCTCCTGAGGAAAAGATCAGTCATCTTCCTCTTGTTGTGTGGGATTTAAAAAAAAAAAAGGAAAATGTGATTGTAATACCACAATATTTAGTGGGGACTCAGAGACAGAAATAGTACCTGAAATTACTTTAACTGTTCAGAGTGTAATTCTCTAGATCAAGTTGAAGATATCCTTTTGAAATAAAACTATTTTTTCAAGTAATTCCAGAGGTCATTTACTATTCTGATCATTTTATAATATCTAACTTAAGACTACAAACTACATCTGGCTTGCATGGTAGTTAGATAACTTTTATTACCTTAGATACTTACTTATATGGGTCTCAGACACAGGGCCGGCTCCAGGGGTTTTGCCACCCCAAGCAGCCAAAAAAAAAAAAAAGCCGCAATTGCCATCTGCGGCAATTCAGCGGGAGGTCCTTCGCTCCGAGCGGGAGTGAGGGACCCTCTGCCAAATTGCCGCCAAATCCCTGAAAGTGCCGCCCCACTCCCGAGTTGCCGCCCCAAGCACCTGCTCGATAAGCTGGTGCCTGGAGCCGGCCCTGCTCAGACATTATAGCAACTGAGCTATTATCCCTGTTTTGCAGATGGGAAATTGAGGCACCGAGAAACTAAGTGATTTGCCCAAAGCCACACAGGAAGTATGTCATGGAGCAGGCAATTTGTCTCTCCCAAGTCCTAGGCTATCACGCTGGTCCATCTTTCAATACATGCTGCAAATCAAACTGTACATCTACACTGGAATGAAAGACCTCTGGCACAGCCACAGCAGGCCTGTATCCGCTGCCTCGGGATCATGGGCCTTGGGCCATGAGGTTAAAGACTGCTGTGTTGACATGCAGGCTCAGACTGGAGCCTGGGCTCTGGGACCTTTCTCTCTCATGGAGTCCCAGAGCCCAAAAAATCTACACTGCAATTTTACACCCTGCAGCCCAAGACCGCTAACCCAAGCCAGCTGCAGGTGTTTAATTGCTGTGTAGATGTACTCAAAGGGAAAACCCTGCTTCCCCAAACATGTCCCTGTAGTTAAACTGCATGAGATAAGCAAGGAGTTAGCTGCAACCTCTGTCACAGAGCATGGGAGAACAGGAATTTAAGCATGCACGCCTAACACCAAATAAATTAATTGGGCTCTTATTAGTGTTATTGAGTGATGGCTAATGCCACCACTCCCATTTCAGTGTAAATGCTAGATTGGTAACTTTATTGTAATAATCTGGTTTGACAAGGTAACAAAAGCAAATAAATTTCAAGTTAAGAAAAAAAATCAGTTTTCCCTGTTCAGAACCATTAAGCTACATCCTCTAGCCTTAAGATAATATGTCCATGGAAAGATAGTGCTTTATCCTGTTTTGTGGTAGAGGCCCTGTGTCAAAAAAACAAAACTGTGATCACGTAATTAAAGACTATCTCGTAATGTACTCTCATATGGGGTACGGGTTAACATTGCACAGGCAACCTTAATTTTGACACTTCCTAACTTTTGAATCATCATCCTTGCAACCTTAACATTCTGTTACCATTTCTTTAATGTAAATTTCTTACTTTTCTACAAAAACTGAAAAAAATAGAAATTCCACCATGTTGAACCATATACTGATTACCAGCTTGGGTCATCAGCAGGGTTTGGACTTCTAGATCCATGGCACAGACCTTGAGAGAGTGGAGGAGGCTGAGCATGTGGATAGTAGTAGTAGCAGGCTGAGTAGGTGGAGCAGATAGCAGAGGGGTATCAGACATACACTTTGTTAGCTGTTTGCTCACAGAGGAATGTTGACACTCAGGAGTAAGACTCCTCAGTTTAATTCCAGGATCTGGAGGGGAGTGTGTCAAGTGTCAAGTCTAACCTCTTGCCCCCTCCAGGCCTCTCTCTGCCCCCAACATCCCTGCTCCTGCCTTATTCCTTCCTCTGCTCCTATTAAACCTCCCTGCCACATCTTTTTCCCCCTCTGCTGCCACCACTACTGTCACCCATTGTTTTCCTTTTGCCCACATCCCCTCTGGCTCTCTCCCTATCCCCCTCACTGCCCCGGATTCTAAATCAGGCTGCAATCTTCTTCTCCTCGCTGCCTGGGCATCAGCAGGGACAGCATTGAGAACGCAAGGGAAAGAGTCTCCCTGCCCTCAGTTCTGGTGCCTGGAGCCACAGCAGCCCAGAGTAATTACAGGGGGAAATCCTGCCCAGACCCAAGGTGGAGCATGCGAGTCACTGTGTGGGGATGGTACATGAGCAGTGCAGTCACATGAAGGAGCTCTGTAGCATACCCGTGCAGACAGAATTTCTCTGCCAAAACCTAGCAACTCCCTACTGAGCATGAATGATCTGTGAGAGTTCAAAGGCTCTCATAACTTGGCCATATATGGACAATATTTCACAAGGATGGCAATAGACACCTCCCTGATGCCAGGGCAACCCCTCCCCCCACCAAATTTCAAGTCCCTGTGCTAACCCAGAGAGGTGCTAGAGCTTCTAAGTAATACCACCACCACCCGTTCATGAACGTGGGCAAAACCAATAAATTCCTTTAGTCTTCTTCTGAAAAACTATTAAACTATTTTTGCTTAAACTTACCCAAAAATTCAGCCTGAAGCAGACACCGAGCATGGAAAACTTCAGCATGAACAGTTAAAGTTTGGCAAAGTTATAAGCAACTGAAAACAGGGTCTTATAATAGGAAGTGTCAAGCAGCCTTAATTATTTGTGTCACTGCCTATACTGCCAAAAATAACGTATGAACCTGTGTGTACATACTTCAAGAATACCTGAAGTAGCCAATATACTTAAAGATGTTGCAGGATTTAGGATATTTGAGTGCCTTAAAGCCTGTGAAATAATTTGTACTAAGATACAGTCTAGAAATCTTATAAAAATCATTTTAGGATTTTTTTAACTGATTATGTGACTGTGTAACTGATGATAGGGATACTTTGTATTCAGCATCATGTCTTACAATACATGAGACATATTTATCCTGCACAAATATGACATCACATTCTATTATGAAATGTTCCTTCCTATCTTTTTTTTCTTATATATGCATAACATTGTAATTAACCAGATCAATTAATTCATCTTCTAGGACTTTTAAAAGAAATAGAGGGAGCAGCAGTAATGCAAAATATTTCTGGGAAAAGATGATGCATCAAAGCCTCTGGTTTTTATGTTTAACTTACTTTATTTTTCCAGCAGTAGAGCTGTTTTCTGAATACAGCCCAGCATCTGAAATATTGATCTTTTTTTCTTTAAAGTTTGAAAAGTCCTGTATATTCTCTTGTCTGTTTGCTCACACTAGTCTACAAGGTATGTATCAGCATCTCCTTCATCTTATTCAATTAAAATTGACAACTGACTGATGGGCCAGTGCTGCACAAAAATCCAATCAGCACAACCTCTGTGGGGCTTCAAGTCCAGTTCAGGAGTCAGATGTTTTTCCACAGTAATTCCATGGAGTTCAGACTCTGGGCTATACTCCCTTGACTTGTACAAGGCAAGAAATGAGCCATCCATCAGTTGCCATATATTGAGGATGGGTTACACCAAGGATATGATGATGACTCGTCTTGTTGGGTTACAAAGAGAGCACAGATGCCAACGTACAAAGGAAAAATCTCTAATTCAGAACATCCAATTGTTCCCCATTTTCAGCAGCAGGACCTAGGAATTTGTTGCTACTGACTCTCAACTTTATACCTGAGAGATGTCCCAAATTGCACTGATGCACTCTATGGACTAATGAGATGAGGTATAAAGGGACAAAGCAGCTGGATCCAGTAGTGATTATATAGGTCTTGCTACGAGTATCTTAAAAATACTTACCTAGTGGATTGGGGAAAGCAGCCTACCTTGCTAACCCAAAGATGCAGGGGGGGTGAGAGTACCACAGTATTAGGAGTTAAAAGGGGGGCAGATAGCTGCCAAACAGAGTGGGGGTGAAGAGCATCAAGGCATCTGGCATCCCCTAAGAAGATAACTAAAGATGAGTCTGTGTGTGTGAGAGAGAGGTATTGTGTTGGCACTGGGATGCTTGGAACCTGTTGAGAGGATGAGATAGTTTGTGTGGAGGGAAGAAAGAGTCCAGTCTGGCCTGACCTACTTCTTTTCTTGACAGGGTCCTTCATGTCCCTCCTGGAGCACTGGGTGATCTTTACTCCCAAAGTCCTTAGGGAAGGAAGCTTCCAGGGGAAGGAGGCCAGGGAAGAGAGATTGTCCAGCCAATGTCAGCTCAGATGGGAACTGCTGGCTGGGCTGAGCCAGGCAGAACTAGGAGTGCTATCTGCTGTTTCTGTCGCTGCTCTTGGATACTACTCACACAAATATTAGCCATATTCTGAAGTATTTGGTTCAGTTAATATGGCTGATTCATATTTAATTAACACATTAATTATTTGATTTGCCCCTTCCTACTTGCCACACTAAGTTCTGGTTGTAGTATTGGAATTAGGCCAGCAGGACTGCGTAAATTGGGATCAATATTAGATGGAAAGGAAAAGGAAAGCAATTGTCCTGAGACTGTGATTTCAACTATAAATCTGTAAATTAGCTTTTTATTGCTGAAAGCACATGGCATACAAAGTCCAGGGGTAGAAACATTAACAAGTAATTATTTTCTTACAAGTTTCTACCCAATTCTTTTTGTAATTGCCCTAGTAGAAGTGTTTTTATTCCATTCTACCCAGCCCTGCCTACAGCCAACTCCTCCCCATTCTTGGAAAGTCCAGGACCTCCCTTCCAGAAACCTCTCTGAACCTTTGCCCAATGATGTGTCAGGGTTTCCAGCAGTTTGGAGCAGTGAAAGTTTGTGCTCTATTCTTCCTTCCCTGGGAGCTGAGGCCTTTTTAAAAGCCTCTGTGGGAAACCTTGAAGGTCTTCAGTTTCATAGGTTTGGGGAGGAGGCGCATTGGGTTCTTGGTGTCCTGTAGTTCTGTGGAGCTCAACTGGCCTCTTCTTGTGAGCCATCAGTGACTGACACCCTTTTGTGATTCTAATAATTATTTATACTTTGATTTGCAAAGTATATCACGTGATTCCCACATGGTATCTTTTCTCCCCCAAAATTGGGTAATGACAAAGTGCCCTTTGTATTAATCCAGGATGACGGTGGGTGAATATAATTAATCATGCCACTGGTAGAATGACCTGATCCTGCAATCTTTACTCAGCGGGAGGTTTCCTGAGTGAGAACTGCAGGACTGGGCCCTCAAACCACTGCCAGTGTATAGCTGAACACGGTCACATCTTGCACTTGATGTGTACTACTATTTTGCTGAAAGCATTGCCTGTCATGTTTTATTGCTTAATTAAAGCATTCGTCCTGAAGCATAATTGACAGTTACAGGTGTAAACTTAAACAAGACTATAATTCTACTTGAAATATGCCCAAGCTGGTTTAGACCAACATTTCAAACTGACCTTGTCAGTTTGTATTAGTCTGACCACAGGCTATAGCATATTAAGAGATTTTTTTCATCCCCACTTAGAGGCAGTGAAGACATGTTTTGTACTTGCATGGTTATGTGGAATTAAGCACATTAATGGAATTTACCAAGACTAGAATACAACAACACATACATGGAAGATTTTGTTTTTCATCTTCAAAATACCATATTGATATAAAAATGACTAGGTTATAAAAGATACACTTAGCCCAGAAACACTGCAATATATATATATATAAAATTTGCAGTTATAATATCATCAGGCAATTTTGCATCTGAAATTATCAGAAAAAGGAATTAGAAAAAGGTAATTCTAGTCTCAGGGAAGTAAACTTTTTAAAACTCCAATCTGCTAACATCACCTGCCAGCAACTTAATGTATTTATAGTTTATGCTAACCTTCCATAGCTTTTTTTTTTTAATTCATTATAGTCTGTGTACCTGGTAAGAGGGAAGCCTGCAGCCAATTGCAATTACTTTGCAGCGCCTGTCTGTAGCCACAAAATAGCTATTTTCTTTTTTATTTCTGGAAGTTGGTGATTGTGGGATGTTATGGAAATGCAGCCTCATTAACAAAAGATCTAACCAAATAAATTCACTGCTAATGTTAGAATTTGTAAATGTTTACTTCTTCACCCTGCTCTGGGTTAAATATATTATGTCCAGTAATTTGTGTTTAAATATTTACCTTTTGACTATTTTTCATTCTCGGGAGATGAGTTAAGATGGCTTATGGCTCCTGATAAGCATTTTAGTGGGTTCTTTTATACCATATTTATTGGAAATGCATCATTTAAGAAAATGTTTTATTAATGCTTCCTCCGTCACCCCTTAATTTAAGTACACACATGTTCTAATTTAAGTAAAATGAAATTGATGATGTGCAGTTGTAGTCAAGATTATTAACATTGGCAATGGTGTGACCTTCTGCTATCTCTGTCTGTTACTCTGAATATCACAGGGATCTGCACTCAGTACTCACCTTGTCCTGTATTCCTTGCATAACCCAAACTGAGTGACAGTATTGTGGGTGTCCAGGAAAGCAGCTTCAGGTCCAAAGTTAGAGAATTACTCTCTTTAGCAAGTAGTACGAGCCCTTTTTTTCCTGGTCAGTGCTTCCATACATTCCACAACTGACATTGGTACTGAGGGAATAGGAATTCCAAAAATCATGCATATAAGGCATTTCCCATCCATTTCTATCTGTCTAGTTTCTGAGTGCACATGGAAACAAGAATAACGTCAGAATTATGATAAATCTCTGCCATGACATAGTTGGAAAAAAGCAATGAAATCTATGATAGAAAGTACTGTACTTGTACCATACAAATGCTTCTTCCCTTTTGGGTCTGATTCTCGAAGGTCCTATCAGCATTGATGGGAGTTAAGGACATGAGTCTGCACCATTTTAGATCAATGGGTTTTCTCATTGAATTGAATGGGAGTAGCATTATGATTAAGATGGTGATGGAGTATTGAGCAAACACATGGGATTATAGGCCCAGATCCTAGGAAGTATTAAGGCACCTAACTCTCATTGATTTCAGTGGACACTAGGTGCCTATATACCTTTGAGGATCTTGGCCATAGTTACCAGTTCTTTCATGCTCAGAAAGATGTGCTGGTATGAGTACTCTGTCCCTCTTTTTAGCTTCATGGAATAGTTGGGTTTAAAAAGTTAGTAATATTGACCATTTTCTCATTCTCACGTGTTGTTCTCCCAGAGAAATTATGCTCTGCTTAGAATGTTGCAGCACTGACTTCAGCTTCACCTGTCTAGCTCCTTCACGTGTTCCTTACTGTAACTCTGATTTGAGACTCTTTTTAGAGCTTCCATGTTATTCTTTTATTTTACCAGTCCACTTCCTGTCACTGCTCAAATTACTCTGCAGCATTTATTGCTCTGTCCTGCTACTTACCCTCCATTCCTAAAACTTTCTTTGCCTAAACATATCCTGCTATGTTTATTTTTCATAATGTGGGTGAATACACAGCTGGTTGTATCAGTGAGCACAATTAGCTCTTACAGAATTACATCCCTGT
This sequence comes from Mauremys mutica, assembly GCF_020497125.1. Lineage (NCBI taxonomy): Eukaryota > Metazoa > Chordata > Testudines > Geoemydidae > Mauremys > Mauremys mutica. Next base: position 100,157,571 of record NC_059078.1, read on the forward strand.
AATACTTCTCCCTCTGCTTCCGCAAAACCCATAACTGTCATACTGGGCATTTAATTTTCACTAAGCCAAAAAAATAAAACAAAAAAAAAAGCCAGTAACTCTACTGATTTTCCTTCTAGGGACTATTCAGCACCTTCTTTATTCAGGCAAAACTTTCAGTGAGCCAATAGGAATCTTGCCCAAGTAAAGCAAGAGGATTTGTATCTTAAAATCTAAAGATACTTCAGGAGTGCTGGAACAGTTTTTATAATGGGGGTGCTGATGTTGGAAACCATGGAAAAGTTTGCTATTACTAATTCAAGCCGGCAGCACCCCCAGCACCCCTAGATCCAGTACCACTGAGATACTTGAGCAAATCGCATTTCATATTTTTCTCCTTGTGATATGTTTTGTTGTTTTTATATGATTTTTATTTGATTCACTTAAGTATAACTACTTATTCTAGGGGTAAAGTTTTCAAAAAGCACCTATGTCACTTAAGGAGTTTAAGTTCTATCAGTTGCTTAACTGCTTTTGAAAACGGGACTTAGCAGCTAAGGGTATGTCTACATTGCAATTAAAAGCCTGAGGCTGGCCCGTGCCAATTGACTCAGGCTAAGGGGCTGTTTAATTGTGGTGTAGATGTTTGGGCTCAGGCTTCAGCACGGGCTCTTGGACCCAAGTCCCAGGTGTTTTTGTAAGGTATATTTTGAATATGTTTTTGGAAACTAAAGTTGGCTTAAAATTAAGTGTTAATTAGACCTGGTAATTTTAATGATAATCTTATCGCTGTACAGTGTGCATACTCTCTTTTAGCAGTCAGCAGTCTAAGATTCCAACCCAGGCATCTTAACTGGGTTGCGCTAGCATTAAGGCTCTCTCACTCAGAACTATTAAAAAAACAAAAACCTTCCACAACAGAACCCAAAACCAAGTGAGAGACATCTGGTTTGGTGTTCTATTGTAAATTTGAAACCTCAAGCCATATTCTTAGAAAAGTTTGAACTTGGATGCACTTTTGAGCAAAATTGGGGCAGTTTATGGATTTGCACTGAAATCATGTGATATTTGCAATTAATTGTACATAGGGTTGTGATATAAAACCTGGTGAAAGTTTCTACTCCATTTAAATTGTATCTGAATCCAAGTCTCAGTGAAACCGTTAAGACAAAAATTTACAGTAATTAAAACTGAAGAGCACGGACCAAATTCAGATTTCAGTTTTGTCAGTATAAAGCTGCAGTAATTCCATTGGTTTCACTGAAGTTAAAGTTTACTCAACTTTTTTTATTTGGAAAATTTTGTGCAAGTTTGACTAGAAGCATTGTGATTCTTTTTCTTTCTTTCTTTCTTTCTTTCTTTCTTTCTTTCTTTCTTTCTTTCTTTCTTTCTTTCTTTCTTTCTTTCTTTCTTTCTTTCTTTCTTTCTTTCTTTCTATGCAGCATTTGCTTTTTCACACTAAGAATCTATTTCTTTAATGCTGCCTTTCATTCCTCCTCAGTGACTGGACTGGACATCTCTGAGCTATGCACATAAGGGTATCTGAATTTAAGAATGGAAGGAATCAACCAAAGATAGGCACTCTTTGCTGTAACAATTGCACACATGATTATTCTACAGAGAGAGATTAAGGCATTGCAATGATGACTTTGGATGGTCCCATTACTTTTACATCTCATTGCTAAGAATTAAAAGATTTATTCCTCCCTTTATTGGATTTGAATAAATTCATATTTAATTATACTAAGCAATGGGTCTTATATGCATTGGATTATTGGGTTGCCTGTTTTGTTGAAATGGATAAAAAAATATTAAGTTAAAACAGATTTGCATTTATTACCTAATGTGACTAGCTCCACTTTCACCACCTAGTATACCAGCATCTATGATAACTTGTGCATTCTACAAAGTTTGTCCACTTCAGTTTTGTCAGACACTTGTGTTGTATCTTGTGTTGTGTTTTTTAATTTAAAGACAAGAAAATGTTCTGGTTTATTTCCCCCTAAGAACTAGGTTCTCTACTTTGCCAGTGATATCAGATGTTACTGGCTACTTTTCCTGCAGACTCCTTTGCACTTTCTCCCAAACCAACCCTTAGGCATTAGAGGAGCCCCTATAAAAATCTGCAAAGCCAATACATTATCTTGCTTCAAAGCTCTCCAAAGCTCACTTCTACCACGATGCCTATGAAACACTCGGCAATTACTAGACATCTGATGTGCTGTGATCACTGCCTGTTTGACTAATCATAATTGTCTCACTGTCACCTTGTGCCCACAATAAGGTTCCCAACTTTCTGATTGCAGAAAACTGAACGCTTCGCCCCTTCTCCAAGGTCCTGCCTCCAACTCACTCTACCCCCTCCCTCCATCGCTTGCTCTCCCCCACCCTCACTCACTCATTTTCACCGGAGTGGGGCAGGGGGTGAGGGCTCTGGCTGGGGGTGCAGGCTCTGAGGTGAGGCTGGGGATGGGAGGTTTGGGGTGCAGGAGGGGGCTCAGGGCTGGGGCAGGGGGTTGGTGCATGAGAGGCATTTGGGGTGCGGGCTCCAAGCGGCACTTACCTCAGGCATCTCCCAGAAGCAGCCAGCATGTCCCTGCGGCTCCTAAGTGGAGGGGCCAGATGGCTCCGTGCCCTGCCCCACCTGCAGGCACTGCCCATTGGCCATAGTTCCCTTGGGGCCACAGGAACATGTCGCCGCTTCTGGAAGCCGCGTGGAGCCATGGCAGGCAGGGAGTCTTCCTTAGCCCTGCTGCACCGCTGACTGGATCTTTAATGGGCCGGTCAGTGGCCCTCCCCAGGGTCCCTTTTTGACTGGGTGTTCCAATCGAAAACTGAACGCCTGGCAACCCTAGCCTGCAAGTCTGTATGTTGTGTCCACCTGATGTCTCATGTCACATACTTAGACTGCAAGTTCTTTAGGACAGGGACTGGTTTTTGGTTGTGGGGTTCCTGGCACAGTGGGGCTCTGATCTTCATTGGGGCCTCTAGGTGCTTGGCAAAGGGAGTTCACCAGTTCAAATCCAGCCTAAGTAAGGCCTTGTCTATGCAGTTTTTGTATCGATATAACTGTTTCAGTTAGGGGAGTGATTTCTTTACTGAAATCGTTATACAACTACAACCTGTAGTGTGAAAACAGTTCTGGTGGTATAGCTTACTCGCCTTCCATACCTAGGTATAAGCAATACCGGTATAAGGAACCTTGATACCCATATAAATGCACCCATACTAGGAAGGTTGTACCACTTCAACTATACCAGTATAGCTAAAGTGAAACAGCTTGTGTGTGTAGACAAGCCCTTAGTAATGTCTGAAAGATACCATCTTAAGGCTGCTTGGTAGCCTGTGTTGGAATGGGCTGGTATCCTTAGTGTAACAGAATTTCACAGTGAAATAATATTTGTTCACTTCCAAAAAAGGCTTTTGATTTACAAGAAAATTGTTAAGGGAGGAACAAAGTATAGTTTGCTTCCTCTGGTCCCAGTCCAACCCCCCACAAAAATGTTAGGTTTTGCTGCTGTTTTTTTCCCCCAGATTCCCCAGTGAAGGGACTGTTTTTGCAGAGCTGTGTTATGGACTGTGAAAGCTAGAAACCAAATATTACTATTTTATTGCCTCTCCAACTTAACTACGTAGCCAAATATTGTAGAAGAATTGGCTGTTAGCCTGAGATACTGAGTCTTTTCTCTCAAGTTCAACATAAATCTTCTGTTGCCATGAGAGAGGGAGCAATTGTCATGTAACAGCATGAAAGTTGTAATCAGAAGCCCTGGGTTCTGGTTCTGCCACAGACTTGCTATAGAGCCTGGGGCAGGTCACATAAGCCCTGATTCATCAAAGCATTTAAGCATGTGCCTCAATTTCCCTGTGCAAAATGGGAATGATATACCTATTGCACCTCACTGGGGTGCGGTGAGTTAATTCATGCATGTCAAGTGCTTTGAAATCCGCATGCAGAAAGCACTACAGAAGTGGAAAGTAGTAGTATTCATTATAATGTTATTACTATGGTTAAATTGACCCTATAATGCTTTATTTAAGAGCGACGCAAGATAAATTATAATCTCCCTCAGAAATAGGTTTTATAAGAGTTCAAATAGACCCTTAACTGCTCCACGCTCAACTAAATTAAAATGATTTTCAGCCAATTTATTAGACCCTTTAGTAAATGTCCTCACTAAGATTTTCAAAAATTAAAAAATACCCTGGTTTTCTCTGCAGCATGAATTTCCTTCTAACCCTCACTTCTGTCGAATGTATACCAAGTCTATTGATGTTACTAAGCAACGCCAACATTACCAAATAGTAGAAAACATAACATATAATGATGCTATAATTTTGACGCTGTATCATGGGGTTAATTTTTTAATTATGTACCATAAAGCTAATAGGAATGTGCTGAGATTCAGGAAGTGCATGATGCTGCAATTTAAAATCTAGTGTTTTCATTATACAAAACAGTTCATATTGTCTTCTAAAAATGTGCATTTAACTGCATAAAGACAACAAAATACAAAAATTATTGAAATAATGTATTCCAATTTAAATCCTTTAAATCCTGTTTAAATCCTTTTTTACATTTATGTAGCAATTATAGCCTAACCACAGGATCTAACATCATAGAGCTTCATCAAAATCAATCAAATTTCTTAGGCTGAACCTGGAATGTTGTTCTGTGGAATTGCTCCCAAAGGCAATTTAGATCTATTTAGGCATCAGTTTTACAGCATATTCTAAATTAGATTATCCCTGGTAATATTTTCAAGGTAATGTTTTATTCTGGCAATAAATCTAAGAAATTTCCATCATGTAAAATAATAAATGAATTGTAAACTAGCTAAACTGGAGTATTTGTACTCAAAGACATTATTAATACTGTTAGAAAGTGCAGAACCAGTTTTGTTTTGTATGTAATTGTAACAACTCTTGATCTCAAACAATAGGCAAACCAAACCCTGAGAATCCTTTGGTGTGGACCTGCTAATAGGGGTACAAGCTTTTTGTACTACTGATTATGTATTTGTCTTTCAATTTCTGGGCTCCCTTGAATCACAATACATGTGACTGAATCTATGAGTGAATGAAACCAAATCTGTCACTTACTCATGGGATAAAGAGGTAACTAAATTAAATAAATAAATAAAACATTGAGTGGGGACAATTTGGGCTTCTCCATGCCTGTGGCCAGAGCTGGGGAGAACCTAACCAGGATTCAGATTCTAATGATCACTTGATGATTACCTGTTCTGTTCATTCCTTCTGGGGCACCTAGTATTGGCCACTGTCGGAAGATAGGATACTGGACTAGATGGACCTTTGGTCTGACTCGGTATGATCGTTTTTATGATCTTATGATCTGTCTACATTACAAAACTATCCCCAATCTGAAACACTTTTCTAGGTTTTTAGAAACAGACCGGAACCAGGAAGCAAAACTATGCCAAATGAGAAAAACTTTCAAGAAGTTGTTTAGGGCGCTAACTTAGCTAGTCTTATGGGTCGTTTCCAGAAACCCTTCTAAAACATGTTCCCCAGCCACACAAGATGATGGTTCCTGCTGGTTAAACCATGTTACCTGACATAATTTTTAGGAACCAGTCTATAAACTCTTTCAAGCTTGGGGATTTTTTTCAGAATAAATTGCATCATCATTTATTAATCAGTTTTTGTTAGCACCCCAATGTATTCAAGAAAGGACAGTCCCTGTTCCAAGGAGCTCAGAGTCTAAGGATGTACAGACAGCTAGACAGAGGTTGAGGAAAGGAAATCAATATGGATTTTCTTTGAAAACACAAGTCAACTGCTATTCTGTATGAGAGTTTTATACTGCCCTCATCACTGTAGTATATGAATGTCTTCCAGTAATAGTAGTAAGCAATGTAACTAACAACTGAAACAATCTGATTCACTCTAGGCAGGATGGCAAAAGTAGGTCTTTAAATGGGACTTAAACATGGACAGGTTAGGGGCCTTGTAATTGGGAGTCAGGCCATGCATATGAAACCATGTAGAAGATGGCATAGAGATGATGAGTCAAGAAGATGACACATAGGGGATGGAGGATGGCAATGCTGCATGGAGCAGAAGGAGCTAGGGCAGTAGTTTTCAAACTTTTGTACTGGTGACTCCTTTCACATAGGAAGCCTCTGAGTGCGACACACCCTCCCCCCCCTTATAAATTAAAAACACTTTTTAATATATTTAACACCATTATAAATGCTGGAGGCAAAGCGGGGTTTGGGGTGGAGATTGACAGCTTGCAATCCCCCATGTAATAATCTTGTGACCCCCCTAAGGGGTCCTGACCCCCCAGTTTGAGAACCCCTGAACTAGGGCAACATTAAGCTCCACAGGTGAGGATAAGTAGGAAGGAAGAGTTATAAAGAACTCTGAATGTTGTACAAAGAAGCTTAAATTTGATGCTATAGCAGACATGAAAGCCAAAGGAGGGATTTGAAGAGGGTAGAAGCATGATCAAATGACCAGGTAAAGAAGATGGCTTTAGCAGGTGGATTTTTTTAAAGTGGCTAAAGGGAGCAATGTGTGTTTTTTGGGAGGCCACAGAGGAGGCAATAGTCAATGTGGGATAGAATGATGGCCTGATGAAGATATTTGGTTGTGAGGTTGGTAGGAAAAATAGACTTGATACATTGAGCATCTTTTCATAATTATTCTAACACTTATAATGTTCTTTGAAGGTGAGCCAAAATAGCTCTGGCAAATACTATTTTTTTTAAGTGTTCAAGTTCCCAGATACATAGCATAAGGGCTTAATTGTGCTCTGAATTAAGACATGACCCGTGGTAGGGAATGATGTGGACATTATCCCAGCAGTAGTTTCTAAGGCAGGCCTGCACAACTCGTAAAGCGACGAGGGCCACATTACTCCAAAGAAAACAGCTGAGAGCCGAAACTCCCCGGCCCCGCAGAAACACCACCCCCCCAGCACCTCCCGGCCCCACGGAAACACCCCGCCCCAGCACCGCCCAGCCCTGCAGAAACAAACCCTCCTTCCCCAGCGCCGCCCCACCAAAACAGCTGTGGGGCAAAAAGGAAGGTTGCGGGTGGGGAGGTGATATTTGATTTTAAATCAACCAGGGGCTCCCAGTTGAAGAGGTGGCTGGGAGCCCTCAGGGGCAAATTAAAGGGCCCGGGGCTCCGGCGCCTGGGGGAACCCAGAGCTTTGCGCAGCTGGGGCAGGGATTTAAAGGGCCAAGAGCTCCTGCCGCTGAGGGGAGCCCAAGCCCTTTAAATCCCAGTCCCAGCCCATCCGCTGGAGCCGCGGCCGGGATTCAAAGGGCTCTGGGCTGCCGCCGCCTGTGCAGGCCTGTTCTAAGGGATTGCGCCGCAGGCAGGAATAGGGCTTCCAAAGTTAGGAGAGTATAGCTCTGCACCGCTCTGTGGTCTTGGAAAGGGTTAATTTATGCTGTTTCTTTTGCCTTGTGTTGTACCAATCCTGATGACTTTGTGGAAGACTGGCTGGGTCATAGACCCTCTCTAATCTTTTGAAGAGTCCAGTTTTGCAACAGTGATAAGACTTGGTAAGCCTTGATCTGAGAGGAATCATGATTGTGCTAGACCATGTGTATGAGTTAGGAAGGATATTCCTTGCACCCTACCCTTCCTGCCACAGGAATACCCAGTGCAGAGTCCAAGCAAAGTAGAGGTCTTCACATATGTAAATGTATTTGCAATCTTTAAGAGAAAATACCTGATGCCACATAACTGAGCACATACACTAGTAATGTATTATGAGTGACTGCCTGTGATGGCTTGGCAATAGTGCAAAACTCTTTTAGGGCATATGATACTTTCCCCAGGCAATTAAAAATAGATTTAGACTTCTTATAGTGGAGAAATCACTGAGAGAATCAGTAGCTATGGTTATTGCCATGGTCCTACACTACATGTTCTAGAACATAAATCAAGGTGGTTTCTGATACTGTTGTGGCTGCTTCCGCATTAACTGGTACTTGGGGAATTCTGCAGGAAAAAACACAACTTGAAAAGTTAGCAATGGGAAAACCTGATGTGTTTTAGATGCTACACAAAGCTTACTCAAGCTACCACAAGCAATTGTTTGCAAACTTGGGCAAAAAACCTTGCAAGAACAGTCTCATGTTACTTTACTAGTTCCAGACACATGTGTTCTCTTTCCCAGGCCTGGTCAAACCCTTCACAACCTTACCCCTTCAACAAGCTACACAAAGGTTATGTGATATTGGAATGTGTTTTGTTCTGCAGAAAGACACATCCAATTGCTTTACTTAGGGTGGATTAGATTAGAGATGACAATTCACAACATCTTTAAGGGTTATGAAGCACATTCTCATCCCCAGCTCTGCCTGCTTGCTAAAACAAAGCACCCAGAAAGAAAGTGCAATCTAAGCACTTTCTAAGGGAAAGCTCCAGGTGATTTAGCCATCAGTGCTACATCGGGAGTATGGCTAAGAGAGGGGATGTGGCCAGAATACTGCTGCACTCGAGTGGTTTGAAGCTGCTGGAAGTAGCTGTTGCAGCTATGAGCAACTTAGGTCAGTCCTGAGGCTCCAGGTTACACCTTGGCCACCCCCACGATAAGGAGAAGCATAAACGTAACCTAAGGCCCTTGGGGATGGTTGATTGTGGTGTGCAGGACCCTGGTCTCAGCATCCCAGTCAGAAGCCTACCTCTCTGGGAGCATTTCTCATGCTAAATCACCCAGCGATGAAGGATGCCTGTCCCACCTAACAACATTTAGATCAAAGGGGGCAGATGGAGATGCAGGTAGCAAAAATAGCAGTTGATTGCAAAACTGTCACAAGAAATAGATGCCCTAAATACAGCAGCTGTGAAATCTCAGATTCAAAGGGCCCTGTGCATGATACTACATTGCAAAAAATGGAGCCTGTTTGTGCTCAGCTTAATGACTGAGGTACAGGGCCTTATATGACTATTGTGACTAGAAATACTGTGACAGATGTACAACACAGATTGTTGCCTGATTGTAGTAAAAGACTTTGGGCCAGACTCTGAATTCTGTTACACTGGTTTAAATCCAAAATAACTCCATTGAAGTCATAGTTATTTCAGACTTACTCTGATGTAGCTGAGATCATTAGCTAGCCATTTAAAAAAAAAAAACTTTTTCACTGTTTCTGATGTTTTTTTAAAACAGCTTACTCCAGTTTTTAAAACAGTTTTCTCCAGTCACAAATGAAAGCACAGATTGTAGATGTAGAGCAGCAGAATTAAGCTTTGTGTTCTTACCTGAGTTTGCTCTAAAAACCTGTATATCAAAACAGATGTAATAACTCTAAACTCTGCTCAGTTGAAACATTAAATACTTCATATAAAAATAAGCACTGCCCTGAAAATTGTCTATTTGCAGATGTTACTTGGGACTTTGTTTTCTGGTAGCATGTATGTAATAAATGAGCAATCATCATTAGTAAAAAGAAAATGTAGATATGTTTGAATGTTTCCCAAAATTTGTTTTAGGACTGTCAGCATGTGACTAAAATAGCCCAGATTTTAATTTACTCTGAATTTTTCTGAAATGGCAAATCCAGATAGTCAAATGTTTTCTCTTCTGTAATGATTTGCCTTTACATAGTGTTAATTAGCACTTTGTGAACTACCTGCATGCTTTTCTCCATGTTTTCTTTTAAAGTCAGCTCAGTCAATGAACATGCATTTGGATATTTTGGCCTTTTTTTTTTCTTTTTCTTTTTTTTTTTTTTAAATCCACTTATTTCCATTTCAGAGTTTGTTTTGTTTGTTTGTTTTTCCTTTTTCAACATGAATATATAAACTTCAAGCACACCTTGATGATTCTCTCCATGACAGCATGGCATTCTCTGTGCACTGTTGTTCACATGGTTGAAACCTAGTCAGCTCTTACTTACAGCTGTCTTGTCATTTGACTCACACCTTCAGAGGTACAGTTTCAACCTGACCTGCTGAAATTGAAAATGTAACCTTCCCAAAATAACAGATGAGAGATTCTTTGAGCTGACATTTTGTATGAGCCTGAGTCTGGGAATCTGTGACCTAAAGCATGAGAAACATCTAAACTACCAGCTTTCTATACATACGGCTGCTGTAGCCTCCTAAGAGGGTACATCAGTTGAACTTCACTGTATATGTTAACTTTAATGATCATAGAGGTTGTAAATAATAGGACGAATGAACAACAGAATGCACCTAACTGTCCTTAATGTGACTCCTTGACAGTTTAACCTCATTTTTAGCTTTGTTTCCACATTTTGAATCAAAATAACTACAAGACCAAACAAAACAAGTCTCTCAGGGCTTGGGCACAATAAATAAACACCTTGTGTAATAGTTCATCTACAGTGTTTTGTTCTTATATCTACAAAATGTAAAGAGCTAAGTAAGTATGTGTTGGTTCCATGCCTAGCACGGTGGTTTCTCAATCTTGGTCAAAGCTTCTGGGAACATCGTAATATAAAGAAATAATATTTAATAGGCAAACTGTGTTTTAAATCAAGGCTGAGATTTTTCAGTGGAACCTATGAGGGATAGATGGACAACTCGCATTGTAGTTAATTGAAAACCCCACACTATGGACGCTAGTTCTGCATCTGAATATGTGTGCAGAGAAGTTCACTTGTGCATGTCTGTTTGCAGAATCAGGATTCTAAATGTTACAGCATGAACCAAAGCATTTGTGTTTTAATTCACCAAAGTTGGTGGGGATTTAAACACTTTTTTTTTAACAGTTTGTTTCTATGTTGCTGAAACAGTACATCAGTATAATTTTCCTTGATAAATAAATTTTCACTTTTGGGTAACTCAGCCTATTTCATTCTTCATATGATTTACCTGAAAAAGAAGAAAAAAATGAAGTGCAATTCAATAACAGATTAAATATCCTAACAATGTTTTTGTAAAGAATATCAGAAAAGAATCATTTTATACCATTAATTATTCAAAGAAGTAATTGGCTGATTATGCAAACTCTTAATTTGCCTTTCTTCTCTGACATATGAGTAGAAATCTTTTCCACTGGAGCTAAATGAAAAGCATAAGAAAACCTCTCAGAATTTTGGGATCTCAAATAAAAAGGTCAGAGGTAAGCAAGAGCATAGGATAACTTAAATATGAGCTGAATTTTTCATGAGAAGCAAATAAATATAGAAATATCCACTGTCCTAATCAGTAAGTGTCCTTATGAGTCTCAGTCTTTCTTACTTGGTTCTGAAGGACCCATGGTATACAAGGGCGGCTCTAGGAATTCCGCCGCCCCAAACGGTGGCGCGCCGCGGGGCGCGCTCTGGCGGTCGCCAGTCCCGCGGCTCCGGGGGACCTCCTGTAGACGTGCCTGCGGAGGGTCCGCTGGTCCTGCAGCTCTGGTGGACCTCCCGCAGGCATGACTGCGGATGCTCCACCGGAGCCACGGGACCAGTGGACCCTCCGCAGTCATGCCTGCGGGAGGTTCGCTGGTCCCGCAGCTCCGATGGACTTCCTGCAGGCATGACTGCGGAAGGTCCGCTGGAGCTGCCTGCCGCCCTGCCGGCAAAATGCCGCCCCAAGCACGCGCTTGGCGCGCTGGGGTCTAGAGCCGGCCCTGATGGGATAACTAGATTCCAGAGTACACTGGGTGTTTGTGGAGCCTCTCTGTAGGCCAACATTCTCCTGTGCAGTGGAGTGTGGGATTTCTGCTATACTCCTTGCCTGCAGTGCCTGTAGGCAGAAAGCCAGAAGAAAGCAGTATTTCATCTTTTATACCTAGTTCTAAAGGCAAGACTAGGCCTAGCTATTACAGGGTGGATTTACATTCTAATCACATTTTCATTTATAATTACTGTAATTCTTTTAATGTGTTCTTGTTCCCACTACATCTTTAAACAAAAAATGGTATTTAAGGTATATAGGCTACATGGTGCTTCTATGTTTGTGATGGTTTTCATAAAAAAGGGGATTTTTTAAAATACCATTTTTATAAGTGTCCTTAAATCTGATTCATAACACTGTGCAAACCATTTTGAAATATCAAGAGCCACAGAGATAAACCTGTGTTGGAAATTCTTAGACTGTAACATCTGACTTGCATTCAAATCCTATGGCTGAAATTTTCACAAAGAGCCACTGTTTTTAGATACTTAGGGTGTTTTAAGCCGTCTTTAGAAAGTGCTGTGCACCTTTAGCTTCCATTGCATTTTTAGGTGCTCAGCACAGCTGAATATTAGGTCCAAGGTTTCTCAAGGTGGACACCCAAAAAATAATAGCCATTTTTTGAAAATGTGGCCGCAAGCAAATGACTCCTGGTGTGAATATATATAGTCTGCCATAGTGTCCTAATATAAAAACTTGCCTTTGGTGTCCCCTGTGTTGTCTTTGAGAATTTAAAATAAATCTTGAATGGAAAACTCATAATAAAATGGTAATATGTATGAACCCTTTAAACAAGTTTTCTTTCAAATGGTAAAACTATAACAATATTTAGTCTAGTTGTGACTACAGCGGCATTCTGCTTTGGACTTTTAGCTTGGGTTTGATTTGGCTTAAAATTTCAGACTAGATTAAAGATTGGATTTTTCTAGTATTTAAATATGGACATATATGTATATATTTATGTATCTATTGCTCCTTTTGAATAGGCTGCTGCCCCTGGGGTCTTCCGCTGGGAGCTCTGGGGCATGCTTTAATGTGGATCGAGTCTTGAGTGAAGTTAGTTCCACAACAGGAGGCACTGTTCATAAGTAAAATTAAAGTTTTAGATATATTCAGTCAGTCCAAAAATCTTGCTGATGAATGCTACCTATAATTTAGGGCCTGATCAAATTCCCATTAGAGTCAATGGGAGTCTTTAAATTGACTTCCAAGGCAGTTGGATTTGACCCTTAATTATTAGATTTAGAATTGTCATTTAGTGAATCTGCTGCTTTACTTATACAGTATTAGGAACTACCATCAAATTTTGACAATATTACTGTGATAACTTAAGCCTGTAAGCTGCCAATAACTCATACTAAACAATTACCAAAAGAAATATAATAAAAGGAAGCTGTGAATCCTCTTCAGAGCCATGACAAATAGAAAATGTCTGCTTTCTTTGAGGTACTATGTAAGAGAAGTTATTAGTGAACTAATGTGATGAATGTTCAAAAAAAGCACAGCAAATCACTGAAACTAGAATCTGAAAAAGGAGCTATAGTAGCAGTAACTGAGATCATTTTAAAATTGGAGAATGAGATAGAGGTAATATATATCTAAAAAGGTAGTTCTTGTTTTAAGTGACTTGCTTCATTGTATAAGATAACTTCACTATAGGGAGAGCTTGTCAAATGAACTAGTTTTCACACTACATTTTATTAGGATTAAAAAATAAATCACGTTAAGAGAAATATGGTGTATATATTACACATGCTTATTACCAATTGAAATCTTCTAGCTGCCCAGAAATAGGGCAAAATCCTAAAGTCTTTCCCATGGAAATTTTTCCTGAGTAAGAACTTAAAGGATTGAAACATCCAGTCCAGAGCACTCAAGCATAATTATCCTGGTGCAGATGTTGTATTTTTCTAGATTATTTTTATCAGTGGTTCTGTGATGCCAGCTCCGTTATAGCTAAATCTCCAAATAGTATATAGAGGGGCCTCACACAAAGTCCATTTTAAATATTAGTAAAACAGTAGGAATTTATGTATATATTCTGTATATATCCCTTCCCCATCCCCAGGAGTCCTGTCCCATCTAGCTGGGACCTGCATCCCATTTAGCAATATGGGAGGGCGGGATAGTTGCAACTGCTCTCCTTTTTAATAGCTGGTTTTCTTCTGTTTGAGGATGAATGAATAGTAAATAGAGCCCAGATCCATCCAGTCTTACCCCCTGCTCCCCTACCTCACCCCCGCAACAAAAACTTTTAGGATCCCCTGAATGTATTCTAGGTATCTCTTGGAGACAACCATTAGCCACTCCTTGGAAAGACTAATGTTCTCTACCCTAATTCTAAAGCTCTGCCCTTGCAGCAACTACCCCAGCTACACATGTGTGCATGCACACACCCCAGCTCCTTGATCTTCCACAACTAATCCACCCAGACTAGTTTATCCTCTCATTCCACATTCAATTGATGCAGACTCCATTTTTCTTGCTCTGATGCATTGTTGTGTCTGTCTGTCTCTTTACTGATCGAAATGGCGTGCAACCCAAGGATTTGGCCTTATTTCACTCCTGCTCTTGCTAGACACATCTTTTCTGTGCTACAAGTCGGGACTCTCAACCCCCAGCCCATTGGAGACCGAATTAAGGCATCAACTAAATGACACTTGCTATTTAGATTCTAGCAGTGAATTTGGGGAGATGAATTGATACTCCAAAATGTCATGGAATCATTATTAATGGCTAAGGTTGTCGATTAATTGCAGTTAACTCAAATAATTAATAGCTATTAATCGCACTTTTAATCACACTGTTAAACAATAGAATACCAATTGAAATTTATTACATATTTTGGATGTTTTTCTACATTTTCAAATATATTGATTTCATTTACAACACAGAATACGTGTACAGTACTCACTTTATATTATTTTTATTACAGATATTTGCATTGTAAAAATGATAAACAAAAGAAATAGTACTTTTCAATTCACCTCATACAAGTACCATAGTGCAATCTCTTTATCATGAAAGCACAGCTTACAAATGTAGACTTTTTTTGGTTACAAAACTGCACTCAAAAACATAACAATGTAAAACTTTAGAGCCTATAAGTCCACTCAGTCCTACTTCTTGTTCAGCCAATGGCTAAGAGAAACAAGTTTGTTTACATTTACAGGAGATAATGCTGCCCTCTTCTTATTTGCAATGTCACCAGAAAGTAAGAACAGGCATTCACATGGGACTTTTATAATTGTCATTGCAAGATATTTACGTGCCAGATATGCTAAACATTCGTATGCCCCTTCATGCTTTGGCCACCATTCCAGACGATATGCTTCATTTTTTTTAATGAATGAAAATTAAATTAATTAATGAATGCGCAATTAATCGTGATTAATTATTTAAATTGCTTGACAGCCCTATTAATGGCATGTGCTAAATAGCAAAAAGTAAAAGGAAGGAAATGATAGCTAGGAATATAGAACCAGGTAGATCCTCCTCTTCTTTCTTCATAGCCTAGTCCAGTGTTTTGAGTTAGCAAATGTTCTCACTGATTTAGTATCCACCATTAATCACAGCACTGAGCAAGAAAATGTCAATTCACCATTTTTCTCTCCTGAAACAGAGTGGCGGAGGGGTTGGGGGGAGGAAGTAAACTGCTTTAGATAATTTTTCTACAAATTACAGAGAAGTCAGACTTTATCTATGATGCATTCATGGATATACACAGAGATAATAATTAATCTTATTTTATTTTGCAGATGCTTCAGAAAGTTGTTTGCTCACCCCCAGTTCTGTCAACCAGCTCCTCAAGTGGGGAATCGCCTATTATTGAACTAATTTTTTGAACTAATTATTCTCCACATGGCCTTCCTCCTGGTGTCAGCTTATCTTTTGCTGACTCACACTCAGGGTGCTCCTGTTGAGAATGAGGCACTGCTGGAGACGCTGAAGTCGCAAGTAGGATTTTTCAGTAATAAAAGTGAACACTATTCTGCACAGGTGAGACCTCCTGGCACAAACCGACGAATACCTCAGACGATCATTATAGGAGTTCGCAAAGGAGGGACCAGGGCCTTATTGGAAATGTTGGATATTCATCCTAATATTGTGGTAGCAACTACAGAAGTCCACTTCTTTGACTGGGATGAAAATTATGTTAAAGGAATAGACTGGTATAGGCGTCTGATGCCATTTTCTTATGAAAATCAAATTACTATTGAGAAAACACCAGGCTATTTTACCTCACCACAGGCTCCAGAAAGAATTCATGACATGAATAGCTCTATTAAACTGCTGCTTATTCTAAGAGACCCCACTGAGAGAGTAATATCTGATTATACCCAAGTATATTACAACAGACTAGAAAGTCACAAGCGTGTTCAGCCCTTTGAAGAAATTGTTATTAAAAATGGAGCACTTAATACCAAATACAAAGCTATTCAGAGAAGTCTCTATGATATCCATATGGAAAAGTGGCTTAAGCATTTCAACTTAGATCAGATTCACATAGTGGATGGCAATACTTTAATCAAAGACCCTCTTCCTGAGTTACAAAAAGTGGAAACATTTCTTAATCTTCCTTCCAGAATTATGTCTTCAAATTTTTATTTTAACCAAACCAAGGGGTTCTATTGCATTAGAAGTGATGGAAGAGAGAGATGTTTACATGAATCCAAAGGGCGTCCCCACCCTGTTGTCAACAACACTGTTTTAGAGCAACTTTACTCCTACTTCAGAGAGCACAATGCAAAATTTTACAGAATGGTTAATCATTCGTTTGACTGGCATTAATACATTTGGAATAAATGTTTCTTAAAATGTCCTGAAATAAACTATTTTCAAAGTTACCTTTTAAACTCTCTGAGGTAGCTCAGACTGAAAACTTCAGAAGTTGTTATATTGAAAACAAAGCTTTCATTGGGGATAGTTATCCATTAGCAGCACCCTTTAAACATGGGAGAAATAAGTTTGATATATTTGTGTATAACTACTGTGGGCCAGAATTTGATTTCAGTTTCACTGCTGCAAATCCATTAATTTCAGTGGAGTAACTTCAGATTTACACCTGTATGACTGAGATCAGAGTTGAGTCTCTTTGGAAAAATGAGACTGCTTTAAGCAGTGTACAAAATGTAGATAGTTGAAATGGTATCATTCTAACTGTTCTGTAATTTTTGTTCGTAGTATTTTTTATGTCATGCGCCATGATAATGACATTGATTTCTAGAACTTTCATACAGTAGAATAATGACATATGTTAATACAGGGGACTCCAAAAGTGCTTCCTTTAAACAATTTAAAATCTGTGAAAGTAGCTATTATTGTAAAGTACTTCCTACTTAAATAACTAACATATGATAAAGGGGCTCCAGTCCAACTCTGGTTTTGAATACCTACCAGCTTGCTCTGTATTGAGGCTCCTTCTATATAGAATGTTAGTATTAAACAACACACTTATTACTTGGTGCAAAATCTTCAAACTGGTGGAGAAAATTAACTATTTGGAGAAACTTAAAATTTTGGGGTTCAGGATGCAATCCGACAAGGATCCAAAACACCCTTGGTTTACATAGCAACATTGATCTGCTTAATAAAAAGTAAATCTGTAAACAAAGTCATTAGCTGTCAGCAATTGTACAAATGTTTATTTAATTACATAAATTGTCACTTTCCTCTTGAATGGAAAACAATTTTTCATCAATACTACCTTATTGTTTGTATTTCTGTGACTAATTGTTCTATTGCTCTTTTAGATTTAGTTTACGTATCTAAGTTGACACATTGTTTACTGAAAAAATATTAATTGCCTGCTCTCCAAAGCATGGAATAACTTTTCTTTGTAATTTCTATTTGCAAATCATGAGATGTACTCAGAGTTTAAAGAAATTTCATGTAACATGTATATAATATTGTATATCAGTCACAAGTTATCAGATTCAAGATATCAAGTATGATTTACTCAGATTTTCTATAAAATCATGTCAATCCATATTCATGTACTAGGAATTGTTTAGTCATACGTCTGACAAAGTGGGTATTCACCCACAAAAGCTTATGCTCCAATACATCTGTTAGTCTGTAAGGTGCCACGGGACTCTTTGTTGCTCTTTTTAGGAATTGTTTGTTCATTATAATTTTGACAGCACCATGCTGGTCTTTTTTAGGTTCTAACCCTTCTCAGGTGTATCAATAGTGAAAAAGAAAACCTACTTTAATCATTCTGACAAGAGTTATTTTGCCAGTTACAGGTATCCTGAGAAATGTACTAGCAGTTGCATTTGGATTTTGGTCTTAATTATCATAATATGAAAAGTCTCTTTAATAATCACCCACCAGTGTACAAATAAGATCCTGTAGTGGGATTTTAAAAATACTTTCTATATCCATCAACAGCCGTGGTTCCAGGCAGGTAGGAGAGAAAAAGAAAATATAATCTTCATGATCAGGTGCAATGTTTATAATCAGGAACTCCCGTTTCACAGTGATAAGTGGTGATTCAGGCACACAGGCAGAGGTGAAAGTAAGCTTCTACGGTCCAGTATGGCATACTCGTAAGAAAGCCAGAACACAGCCGACCGTACCAGCAGAGCTGCTGATGGGGGTGGAGGGTGCAAAAGGGGCAGCTGCCCTGGGCCCCAGCAATTTAAAAGGGCCCGGGGCTTCCAACAGCAGCTGGAGCCCCAGGCCCTTTAAATCACTGCTGGAGCCCCAGGGTAGCGGCGGCCAGAAGCCCTGGGGCTCCGGTGGTGATTTAAAGGGCCCAGGGCTCCCGACCACTGGTACCACGCCAGTGGCCAGAGCCCCAGGCCCTTTAAATCGGTGCCAGCCCTGCTCCTTCTGCCCAAGGCCCCACCCCTCCTGGGGGCCCAGAGCTGCCCCACCCCCCACCTTCCCCAGGATCCTGGCTGCCCTGCATACCAGTAAGTCCATCAAGTTACTTCCACTCCTGCACACAGGTCACATTGGTATGAATGGGAGTTCTGCTACTCATCCAATATTACTTTGAAATGTTATCCCTTAGGTGTTCCTAGTA
The DNA here is from genome assembly GCF_020497125.1 of Mauremys mutica. Lineage (NCBI taxonomy): Eukaryota > Metazoa > Chordata > Testudines > Geoemydidae > Mauremys > Mauremys mutica. The sequence continues at coordinate 100,176,202 of NC_059078.1, forward strand.
CCACACTGCAGCCTGTGCCCTAACGACCACAAACCTCCACTCTACGAGACACGTTGACTACTGAGCAATAAGAGGGGATGCCGTTCTGGAAGACACAGTTTAGTTTTAATGAAATTCTATAGTCTGTTATACAGCAGGTCCGAGTAATGATCTTATAGTCACTTCTGGCCCTAACATCCATGAATCTAGTGCTTTCTGCACTGAGATTGTGTGTGCCTTGAAATCCAACTGAAGTAAATGGGAACTGAAGTTATTCAATCCTTCTACAGTTGGTTAGTGTGTTCTTTACATCCACGGCCAACTCCTCTTGAGGTTAAATAGAATCATCCCCAAACAAAGTTAAAGGGAAATATATCTTTAGTCAAAATCTCTCCAATATAAAAGCAGACTGTTAAAAATTGTGCAGAGCAGCTTGTATTTTCAGACTAATATTTAAATTACCTACTTTTGCTATTTGTGTGTGTGTGTGTGTGTGTGTGTGTGCATATAATAATTTCTGTATTAAGAGCCACTCGCTCATTCATCATTCTGAGATTTTCCAATTATTTTAGTTTTCTGGAGTATCAATCACTTAGTAAATCTCTGATTTGTAAAAGGGGGTACGTACGTCTGAAATGTACTTATAGAGCAGGGGTGGGCAAACTTTTTGGCCCGAGGGCCACACTGAGGTTGTGAAACAGTAGGGTGGGCCGGGTAGGGAAGGTTATGCCTCCCCAAACAGCCTGGCCCCACCCCCATCCACCCCTGCCTACTTCCCACCCCCTCGCTGTCCCCCACCCATCCAACCCCCCCCTGCTCCTTGTCCCCTGACTGCCCCCTCCCGGGACCCCCACCCCATCCAACACCTCCTGCTCCTTGTCCCCTAACCACCCCCTGGGACCCCACCCTACTCTCCAACCCCCCTGCTCCTTGTTGCCTGACCGACCCCTCCCCCTCCCCCAGGGTGACCAGACAGCAAATGTGAAAAATTGGGACAAGGTGGGGTGGGGGGTAATAGGAGCCTATATAAGAAAAAGGCCCAAAAATCAGGACTGTCCCTATAAAATCGGGACATCTAGTCACCCTTCTCCCCCCCCCCCCCGAACCGCCATACCCTCCCTGTACCCTGACCACCCCCTGGGACCTCCTTCCCCTTACCCCGCCCCCTTACCATGCCATTCAGAGCAGCAGGACAGGCTTATTGGAAAGCCTGGGAGGTGGGCAGGTGCAAGCCACATTGCCTGCACCGCAGCGTGGCTGAGGGGGAGAGGGGAGAGCAGGAGAGGGGCCAGCCTCCCTGGCTGGGAGTTCCAGGGCCGGGCAGGACGGTCCTACGGGTCAGATGTGGCCCGCAGGCCGTAGTTTGCCCATCTCTGTTATAGAGGAATAAATAATTATGGTCCAACTTTTTTACCAAAGTCAGAGTTGTATCTTCTAATGAAAGGCCTCACTGGAGTAAGGGTCTGATTAGAGTGTCCAACTGAAGTCAAACCAGAAGTGAAAACCATATTCCAGAAGAGGACATACTATTAACTTATATCATTCATTCCCCCCTCCCCCGTATTATTTTCCATTACTTATGCATTCTAATACTTTAGTTGTACCATTTTTCACATTTTGTTTTTCTTTTGGCAATGTTTTGACTGAGGTTAGTTCTATTTAATGGTATCAAGCAAGTGTAATGTTTTTCCTTGGTGAAAAATGTAAGTTGAAGACAAAGACTTATTTATAGTAGTTGCCAATAACAGATGATTTCACAAGGCTGCATCAAATTCCTTTAGGCTTTTGAAAGAAAGCAAGTATCTTTCTATACATTTGCCTGCAGGCATCAATACAGGTTTTTTGTTTTGTTTTTTTCTCTGAGGTTTACAGATAATCTTTAAGTGACTAGTAGGCAGGAACACCAGTTGGCAGAAACCTGTGTGCATCTGTGAAAATGTTAGTGTCTGTTTCTGAAATTTACATTTCAAGGAGTGCTGATCTATATGGATTAGTGATGCATAAATCTACCTGATTTGTCAGCAAAGTGTTCATCCATTTCTGTTCAGCAGTTCTGGGAAAAACAGCTAAGGGAATGAATTCAATGAACTCCTTACAATTTACTAATACCAGGAGAAATATATTATGCATAGTTTAACTTTGTTGATCAATTTTTTTCATTTACCTAAACCCTTCTGAAGTTTGGATTAGGGAATCCATTTTAAAAGAGCCAGTTTAACCTTTGCATTTCAGTATTCACCGGGCAGAAAAGGCTGTAGTAGAGATTGCAACTGTAATTTCAATGACAGACCCCATTTCAGTCTCCTGCAGGACTGAAATATTCCATACATGGGCTCAGGTGAAAGGCGACTTTTCCCCCGTACTTATAATAGAAAGTCCATGCAGCTATCTTTTAGCCATATGAAACTAAACATAATAATTTCCCCTGGTGATATAATACAATTTATTTTATATACACAACTCAAAAATGGTTGAATTTTGAAACCTGCTATTTAAATAATGCTCGTTGAGGAGTATATGCACCATCAAGTAGGAGAAACTATTATCCAAGGAATTTTTAAAGGTCAGGAGTGACAAATATCATCACTCCCATTCCCTTCCCCTAAAAAAACCCAACTTTTGGATCATCCAAATGCTCATTCTTCTGACATGCCCTGCCAGCCAGAGGAACTGCTTCAGCGGCCATTTTCACGGGGGAGATTGGTTTGGAAGATTGTGCAGAGATTGTTTTAAGCCCTGCCACTAACATCAGAAACAAAAATACTGTATTGCAGAGATTGAGGATTTCAGAAGCTCTCTAGCATTCTGCAACATCCTGTAACTTTTAAGCTTTCACTTTAACTATAGTTTCCCTCCTTTTTCAGTTGGCAAGATACAGCTGTCAAAATATAAACAGCTGTGCTGTTGCCTTTTTTTAATGCAGCCTTGCAGAGAACTGTCACCAGTCAAACAGCAGCAGCCACAACAGTGTGAATTCTTTTTGTGTTGTCCCCAGCTGTATTCCCATGCACCGCAAATGAAAGATTTTACTTTACAGCCTAACACTGAAAGGTCCCAATGTTATTCAGCTAAGGTGTACTTGGTCTCTCACACACACTAATAATTTTCCAGTTGATTTTTATTATTATGGGCTGGATAGTGGCCTCCTGTGGTAGAACCCACTCACTGATAGCATGGCTTTGATGGAGCCACATGAGTGGGCTCCCCCCACCCTCTCCCTTAAGGGGGGGATTCCTTGCATAGGAAGGCTCTCTGTGGACCATCCCTAGGATGCAGCTCCTTCCCATGCGAATCTTCAGAGACCCAAATCCTAGAAGGTGCATATCATGTCACCGTCTCATCCCCACAAAATACTGCACACACCCCAGCAGCAGGGCTACATCTTTCCACTCCCCCTCTCCCCAGGTGGATCCCAAACCCATGCCGCTCCCAAAACAGGGTCCTGGGAAATGGTTATGATTAGGCTGAACCATCCTTGCAAGAGAAGGAGGGGGGAATAGTCACATATTTCAGGGGCATGTGCAAACAAGAAAAAAATGCAAAAATTCAAAAGGTTCTCACAGCAACCTTAACTCATAATGGTCCCACTGACCACTACAAGATCTTTTCCGCTTTCAGTTGATGCATAAAAGTTGGCGTAGTGTCACGATGCTACATTCTATCTTGTTCAAAATACAGAATCTGCTTTGGCAGTCTATTCCAGTTTACAAACTCAAAAACCCCACAAATGGCTTACGTGTTACTCCTGTGGGAGACACAGATGGAAAGATGAACTGATTTGGGTGCGAGCAGGGATTGCCTGTATTCTAGCCTTCGAAACAATTATTTTACAAAATGTATTAAGGTCATGGATGAAATGTAAGGCTGGAAGTGTCTTCACAAAGACATCAGGGCCAGGTCCCTGTGTGACACCAACAGACCACCCCTCCACAAGTCGTCGGCAGGCAGGATCAAACTGGGGACCACTGGAGCTTAGAGCATGATCCTCTACAGCAGGGATGAGCAAATTTGTTGGCAGAGGCTACATTGGCGTTCTGAAACTGTATGGCGGCTGGCTAGGGAAGGCTGTGCCTCCCCAAACAGCCTGGCCCCTGGCCCCTATCCACCTCCTCCCACTTCCTGCGCCCTGACTGTCCCCCTGAGAACCCGACCCATCCACCACCACCCCACTCCTTGTCCCCTGGCCACCCCCTCTCAGAATCTCCACGCCCCTAACCGCGTCTCCCCGGACCCCCCCCATCCAACACCCCGGCAGCTCCCTGTCCCCTGACTGCCTCTTGGGACCTCCTGCCCCTTATCTAACCACCCTGCTCCCAGCCCCCTTACCATGCCGCGCAGAGCCCAGGACTGGCAACCGCGCCTCCTGGCCAGAGCCAGCCACACTGCCGTGCAGTCTAGAGCACCAGGGCAGGCACTTGCGACACGGTGAGATGAGGCTGTGGGGGAGAGGGGGCAGCAGGGAGGGGCCAGGGGGCTAGCCTCCCCGGCTGTGAGCTCAAGGGCCAGGCAGGACAGTCCCATGGGCCGGATGTGCCCCCCCCCCCCCAGCCACAGTTTGCCCACCTCTGCTCTACATAGGGTGACCAGATGGCCCTATTTTATAGGGCCAGTCCGGATATTTGGGGCTTTTTCTTCTATAGGCGCCTAGTTCCCCCGTCCTGATTTTTCACACTGCTCACGCTAGGTCTACAGTGTGAGCCAAAAGGCAACTGGGTATTAGCTAAGACTGTAGAGCAGACAAATTTTTCTCTCTCTCTCTCTCTCAATGGTCTGGGTGCCACTAGATGGGACAGAACACCACACCCAGGAGGTGTGTCAGTTACACCTGCATTATGGCAAGATCAAGTAAACCTCCACCAAATAGCCCTGACCGATATTTGATCAACATGGTGTTCTTAAAAATTTCCCGTGATGATGCTTTCACAACTGCCCTTGGAGAGTACCTACTCTTCTAGTTAGAAATGTTTTCCTAAACCTACATGGAGCCACAGAAACTCCAGCCTTTACTCAATTACACTTTAAAAATATAACAAAAGAGAAACTGGCATCCAAACACCGAGGCTTGAAAAATATGACTAATGTGCAGGGAGCTAAGCCTTTAAATTATGAAGCTGAAGGTTAGACTTTTTCCTGCAGTTGTAAATTTGATCCCTGAGTCCAAAGTTTGAACTGCATCAGGAGGAAAAAAATGCAGACACGTTGGAATTAAAATCAATAGTAACTAGCCTATTAAACCGATAGTTAATGACCAATGTTTGTTACTGGCCAAATACTTTGGTTATATGGGATTTTAGTGTAAGTGGCATTAAATTTCAATTACTATTTCATAAACCAAATGCCAAGGTAATCTTGAGCAATGGCTAAAAATGTGTCTGCACTATCATATAGACAAATTAATGGAAAGAGAGAAAATACTTGGATTCAGGACTATGAATTTCACGCTAGTGCCTTATCAAATCTTCTGTGATTGCTGTCACTAATATTCCTTACAGGTAAAAATAGCACATTGTATTATGAACATACTGTATTCCTCTAAGGGCATGTCATGTCAAATTTATAGTATCTAGTAAAATAACAGATGTGTAGCAAATATCATTTAGTACGTTTTTGTGTTATACTTTTGATGCGAGTTTGACTTGCACTTTTATCCTGTCTGTCCTTTTATTCTTAGTACAAATAACGCCCACCAGCTTTCTGAAGAAAAAACTGTCTTATTGCATGCTCTTTAGAAGAAATGCGGAGGTGTTTTTGGCAGAAGAGAATGAACAGTTTTTCTTAGCGGTAGTTCAAATGTTGCTACAATGGAGCAGAAGGACATGAAACATGCTGGGATTAAATGGCAAGAATTGTGATGGTTCTCTTTAGTCATGGTTTGAAAGTAGTTTTTGAATAGAATTTGCCTCATTTTTCATTTTCTACTCAGAAATACAGCTAAGTAATCAAGTATTTTTGTCCTGTACACGCATATACTGCTGTAAACTTTTAGTAAAGCATAGATCTCTGGCTTCAAATGAAATAGGAAGGGTGTGAGGGAAGCACAGTGACCTTAGACTCTGTTGCCATATGTTACCACTAGCCTTGAGCAACATGATCGAAGTCTGAGTCAGGCAAAAATTCTGAGTTGCCTGATCTGAGAAGTAAAACACCTTCATACTGAAGTGTCTCTTTTTATCCTTCCTGAAAAACCATGCCCTGTAAACACTAAAATGCCCTCTTTCATATATATCCACACACACATACACACACACCCAAGGTGCACTAGTACAACAAAGGGCAAGTGACACAGAGACTATCACAGAGTGAATGGCAGATGAATTTTTTTGTCTTGATTGGTTTGTAAGACGAGTGAAAAAATAGTGAAGCTTCAAAGGAGGTCTGCTATAGCTGTGCAAAAAAATCATCTCACACTTTTTGGAAAATACCCTGCTCCAATACAAAACAAGGTTGTATCCAAAGCTCTGCACTAAAATGAATATCCTGTTGGGGGTGGCCTGTAGCATGGGCAGCTATTGGAATGTTTGTAATTTACTGTTACGTTCACATACTTCAGTCATTCCAGGGCCATGCTCCAGTGAGCCCCTCATGAGCAAACACCTTTCATCCTTCCTGATGAATCTTTCCTAGTGTGACATTCTATACCTTGGGGGAACATCATGGAACCCCCATATTCCTCATTTTTATATAATTGTATATAAAAATATGCCTTGTAAGGTATCAGGGGAAAGGTTATGATGTGCTGAAAGTCATTGTTCTATCTAACTATGTGTATCATTAACGCATATGAAGTTAAGAGAATTGTGTTGTATGGTTGTCACTAAAATATGCTGTGGGTTTGAGAGGCACCTAGATACTGGCTCTACAGAGACAATGACAAAGCGGGTAACAACACCCGGGTTGGTGCTGTTGAACAGAAATCAACAGCCATTGTCCAGCAAGGAAGCTACAATTCAATGACTCACCTGCATGAGGCCGCACCAGGGGAATTGCTCAACCTTGCTTAGGGATTCAGCAATGCCCCTAGACATGCCTTGACTTGCATTCTCCAAGCACATGGGCCTCAGGGTATAAAAAAGACCACAGGGGCCCCTTGCTTGACTCTTCTCCTTCCCCCATCTACACTGCAAGCAACCAAGACACTGAGAAGAAGACAAGACTCCAACAGAGGAGATTGGCCCAAGTTTAAGGAACAAACCTGTATATTAAAGCCTGCAATATCCAGTGGGGTGAGAAAAACTGCTTCATCTAGTTGTTGCCCAGTCTAATAGGGTTGAGAGTTTAGACTGCGTGCTTATATTTTATTTCTTTGGTAACTAACTCTGAATTTTTGCCTATATCACTTAAACCTCTACCTTTTATAGTCAATAAATTTAATTGTTTATCTTTACCAGTGAGTTTGCATGAAGTGTGGGGCAAATCTGCTCTGGTTTGACAAAGGCTGATGTATGTCCATTTCCATTGTTGAAGTGGTGAACCAATTAATACATTTTCACTGCCCATCTTGAGCAGTGCAAGACGGTATATTCCTGAGGTACAGTGCTGGGAGCTGGGGGGATTTGGCTCTGGTGCCTTTCTCTGTGTGATTCATGAGTGGCTCTGGGAGCATTCATGCAATCTAGCTGGGTGTGGGGCTCCCCACGCGATTGTGCTGAGTGATCACAGCGCCTGGAGGGGCTTGTTGCTGGTCACTAGCAAGGCATTGTGAGAGACAGCCCAGGCTGAAGATAGTTAAGGGGGCACAGCGGTCCCTAGTCCCAGCCTGCACCCTGGGGGGATCTCGTCACAGTGGTGCAGAGAGCAGGGTGAAATACACAGCTTGTTGTACTGAGCAAGATTTGCACTTCATAGACTGGTGTAAAGATTTTAAGTGTGGTGGCTAATGACAATCAGGAGGAGGCTTCCGGTTTATTTTCTGTTTGCTTGTTTCGGAAAAGGGCAGTAGGAACAGAAAAGCAGGAAAATCACTGAAAGCAGCGAAGTGATTGAGAAGATGGAGCTTTTTAGGCTGCAGGTTGTAGAAAAGGAGTGGGAGCACCAGAGACTATTGCAACTGAAAGAACTGGAGATAAAGGAGAAGTGGGAAGAGAGAGAGAGAGAGAGAGAGAGAGCAAAACCACCAACTAGTGAAGCAGAACCAGAACCCCAGCGTTTCCCATCGTGCCAGAAATCCACAGTTGGGACCATGTATGTCCTGCGTACAAGGAGATGGATGATATTGCTGAATATCTGACTACCTTTGAAAGGCTGCATGCAGGGCATGAGAACCTTGATGCCAAGAGAGTTCCTGATTTCAGAATTAACTAGTAAAGCTCTAAGTGTATTCAATGAAATGCCCATTGAGGATGCTTTAGACTACTGTAAATTCAAAAGCACTATTCTACAAAGGTTTCCGATTACCCCGGAAACATAGAGAGTTACATTTAGGAATCTTAAGGGGGATATTGGTATGAGTAATGGGGAATATATGAACAAACTGAAAGATTTGTTGGGAAAGTGGGTGAGAGGCAAAGGTGTTACAAGCTTTGAGGGGAATGTTTGATCTTGTGGCTCAAGAGCATGTCCTAGGCATATGTAAAGCTGATGTAAAGCAGAGTCTATGGGACAAAGATGTAAAGTCTGTGGATGAGATGGCGTCTCTTGCTGATGCCTTCGTACAGACCCTGGCATCTACTGAAAATAAACCACCAAAAGAGGTGTTTAAAGCTGGTGGGAAGGGGGGATCCCATTTTATCCCTAGCAAGAGGGTGGGAGGCTGGGTACTCACTTCCCCAAAACCATTCCTCTAGCCCTCGTCCCAAATCTCCTGTATAAGCAGAAGAGCCCAAAGCATGCTATCAGTGTAATTCCACTGATCACCTGAAGAATAAATGCCCTGTGCTAGGCTCGGGCAACCAAGAGCTCATGTTAGTCACTGACTGAATTAAACAATGGGAGGCAAATACTAAGCTCTCTGCCAGCTGATACCTTCCACTCTTAGGTAGTACATTGAGGGGGGAGGGGTATCAGGCATATTAGGAAAACCATAGCAATATATGATCATAGAATCATAGAATATCAGGGTTGGAAGGGACCTCAGGAGGTCATCTAGTCCAATCCCCTGCTCAAAGCAGGACCAACCCCAACTTGATTGTTGTCAACAGGGGCGGCTCCAGGCACCAGCACGCCAAGCGCGTGCCTGGGGCGGCAAGTCACGGGGGCGCTCTGCTGGTGGCTGCAAGGGCGGCAGGCATGTTGCCTTCGGTGGTATGTCTGCGGAGGGTCCGCTGGTCCCGCGGCTTCGGCGGACCTCCCGCAGGCGTGCTGCCGAATCCGCGGGACCGGGGACCTCCCACAGGCAAGCCGCCGAAGGCAGCCTGCTTGCCGTGCTTGGGGGTGGCAAAATACCTAGAGCCGCCCCTGGTTGTCAGTTAAGCTCTGAAATGCACATAAATTGAATCAATCTGTTCTCTACAGCTGGAGGGTTTCAAAAGCACCTCTGTGACTGAAAAATCCCACCCTCTGCTTCCAGGGCATGTGAAGCATGCCAGAAAAGGGTTAGAGGTAAAATTTTGAAAAGCCATCTTAAGGCTAAATTCACAAAGGGGACTTGAGTCTCTTTCTGGACAGTGGAAGTCACAGCCCCCAAAATGGACTCTCAGTCAGCAAGTGAAGTAGGGCGCTGCCTAAGCTAGCCTGTAGGCCAGGGGTAGGCAACCTATGGCACGCATGCCAAAGGCAGCACTCGAGCTGATTTTCAGTGGCACTCACACTGTCCAGGTCCTGGCAACCGGTTCGGGGGGGCTCTGCATTTTAATTTAATTTTAAATGAAGTTTCTTAAACATTTTAAAAACCTTATTTACTTTACATACAACAATAGTTTAGTTATATATTATAGACTTATAGAAAGAGACCGTCTAAAAATGTTAAAATGTATTAATGGCACGTGAAACCTTACATTACAGTGAATAAATGAAGATTCGTCACACCACTTCAGAAAGGTTGCTGACCCCTGCTGTAGGCAATGCAAAAGAATGACAGGTGCTTAGGGCCCAGCGCCTAAGGGTGCTTAACTCCCATTGGATGCCTGACTGACACATGGGAGGGAAGCACCTATCTCCTGTACTGATTTTCAGCTGTGAAGCCTGAGTTCTGTGCCTAAGCCAGAGCAACCCTTTCTCACCAAAAAAAAAAAAGAGAATGAGAGCGTTTATTATCCAGTGTTAGGAGGGCACTCATCTGGGATGCAGTGCAAATCATCACACTGACTGAGAGGAGTAGAGACTTGAACCCAAGTATTCAAGCAGCTTTGCTGTGAGTAGCTAAGCAGTTTCAAGACTTAGGTGGCTTTGTGCATATGTAGTGGCAGAAACTTAGGCAGCAGCTGAGTGGTGGTTTTATGACCATCAGTGATACTCAGTTGGACTTAGTCATGTAAGTGTAGGGCTGGCCTGCATCCGCTGACACAGCGCTCGGGCTGTAAAACTGCAAGAAGGGCCCACAGCCCAAGCTCCAGCCCAAGCCCAAACCTAGATACTGCAATTAAATAGCCCGAGCTAGCTGATACAGGTCAGCCTCAGGTGTTTAATCACAGTGTAGACATATCCTAAGTGCCTTTGTGGAGCTAGCCGTAGGTGCCTACGTTTCTGCCAATAGGACTCACGTCTGATGAGCTGTTCAGAGTCCTAGCCCTGGTGGAGGTCCCAAACTCCAAGTTTACAAGTGGGAGTCTGATTCTATACTGCCCTAATGGCAGGGCTATAGCAGCTCACATTGTTTCTCTCTAGCCTAATGACTATTGCCCACCCCAAATAGCCTGGTGGTTAGGGACTCAACTGGGCTGTGGGAGACCTGGATTGATGTCTCTGTTCCAAATGAGCGGGAACTGAAAACAGGGCTCCTGCATCAGAGCTGAGTGCTCTAACCAAAGTGCTATTGGGGTGTGTCTCATGAGAAAGGTCTGTTGGCTTTGGTGCCTAACTCCACAAGATGGTTCATGGCTGAGCATCCCAAACAGAAGGATGCAGCACCCATCAGTCTGGGGGGACCTAAGGCCCAGATCAATGGGAGTTAGGCATCTAACTCAGAGCTCATCAATTGGATTGGGCCCCACAGGTGAGCTAGGCAGGGAAAACTCCTAGTTTGTGAACCCTGACAGGCAGGGCCGTCCTTACCCATATGCAAAGTACACAGCTGTGTAGTGCACCAGGAAATCTGGGAAGGAATTTAGACAGCTCAGTGGGGGGTTTTGAGGATCTAAATTTTTTATTTAGGTGCCTAAAATGGCAGTTAGGTGCATAACTCCCTTTGTGGAACTAGCTCTCTGTATCCGTACTTTTAGAACATAAGAAAGGCCGTACCGGGTCAGACCAAAGGTCCATCTAGCCCAGTATCTGTCTACCGACAGTGGCCAATGCCAGGTGCCCCTGAGGGAGTGAACCTAACAGGCAATGATCAAGTGATCTCTCTCCTGCCATCCATCTCCATCCTCTGACGAACAGAGGCTAGGGACACCATTCTTACCCATCCTGGCTAATAGCCATTTATGGACTTAGCCACCATGAATTTATCCAGTCCCCTTTTAAACATTGTTATAGTCCTAGCCTTCACAACCTCCTCAGGTAAGGAGTTCCACAAGTTGACTGTGCGCTGCGTGAAGAAGAACTTCCTTTTATTTGTTTTAAACCTGCTGCCTATTAATTTCATTTGGTGACCCCTAGTTCTTGTATTATGGGAATAAGTAAATAACTTTTCCTTATCCACTTTCTCAACATCACTCATGATTTTATATACCTCTATCATGTCCCCCCTTAGTCTTCTCTTTTCCAAACTGAAGAGTCCTAGCCTCTTTAATCTTTCCTCATATGGGACCCTCTCTAAACCCCTAATCATTTTAGTTGCTCTTTTCTGAACCTTTTCTAGTGCTAGAATATCTTTTTTGAGGTGAGGAGACCACATCTGTACACAGTATTCGAGATGTGGGCGTACCATGGATTTATATAAGGGCAATAATATATTCTCAGTCTTATTCTCTATCCCCTTTTTAATGATTCCTAACATCCTGTTTGCTTTTTTGACCGCCTCTGCACACTGCGTGGACATCTTTAGAGAACTATCCACGATAACTCCAAGATCTTTTTCCTGACTCGTTGTAGCTAAATTAGCCCCCATCATGTTGTATGTATAGTTGGGGTTATTTTTTCCAATGTGCATTACTTTACATTTATCCACATTAAATTTCATTTGCCATTTTGTTGCCCAATCACTTAGTTTTGTGAGATCTTTTTGAAGTTCTTCACAATTTGCTTTGGTCTTAACTATCTTGAGTAGTTTAGTATCATCTGCAAACTTTGCCACCTCACTGTTTACCCCTTTCTCCAGATCATTTATGAATAAATTGAATAGGATTGGTCCTAGGACTGACCCTTGGGGAACACCACTAGTAACCCCTCTCCATTCTGAGAATTTACCATTAATTCCTACCCTTTGTTCCCTGTCCTTTAACCAGTTCTCAATCCATGAAAGGACCTTTCCTTTTATCCCATGACAGCTTAATTTACGTAAGAGCCTTTGGTGAGGGACCTTGTCAAAGGCTTTCTGGAAATCTAAGTACACTATGTCCACTGGATCCCCCTTGTCCACATGTTTGTTGACCCCTTCAAAGAACTCTAATAGATTAGTAAGACACGATTTCCCTTTACAGAAACCATGTTGACTATTGCTCAAGAGTTTATGTTTTTCTATGTGTCTGACAATTTTATTCTTTACTATTGTTTCAACTAATTTGCCCGGTACTGACGTTAGACTTACCAGTCTGTAATTGCCGGGATCACCCCTAGAGCCCTTTTTAAATATTGGCGTTACATTAGCTAACTTCCAGTCATTGGGTACCGAAGCCGATTTAAAGGACAGGTTACAAACCTTAGTTAATAGTTCCGCAACTTCACATTTTAGTTCTTTCAGAACTCTTGGGTGAATGCCATCTGGTCCCGGTGACTTGTTAATGTTGAGTTTATCAATTAATTCCAAAACCTCCTCTAGTGACACTTCAATCTGTGACAGTTCCTCAGATTTGTCACCTACAGAAGCCAGCTCAGGTTTGGGAATCTCCCTAACATCCTCAGCCATGAAGACTGAAGCGAAGAATCCATTTAGTTTCTCCGCAATGACTTTATCATCTTTAAGCGCTCCTTTTGAATTTTGATCATCAAGGGGCCCCACTGGTTGTTTAGCAGGCTTCCTGCTTCTGATGTACTTAAAAAACATTTTGTTATTACCTTTGGAGTTTTTGGCTAGCCGTTCTTCAAACTCCTCTTTGGCTTTTCTTATTACACTCTTGCACTTAAGTTGGCAGTGTTTGTGCTCCTTTTTATTTGCCTCACTAGGATTTGACTTCCACTTTTTAAAGGAAGGCTCTGAGAGGCTCTGTCTATGACCCCCACCTAGCCCAATTAACAGCGATAGCAATCAGGCTCTGTGGAGGAATTAATGAGGGATTGCATGTCAGTCAGGTACAGAAGAGCCTGAAAGGAGTTTCTGCCTGTGTAGCTCTATTCTGGAGGTCACACCGGGGAAGGGGGGGAATGTCATGTGACCAGAAGTTCAGTCCCTCGCTGCACATAAAACCAATAACTGGAGGAAGCCTCCTGAGGCCTCTCCCATAATGACAGGTGGGCCCCAGTTTGCTGGAAAGGTGACTACCCTGCCCACAACACAGTGAAAGGACTGCAGGTAGTCATTAAAAAAAATCCCAGCCTATACAGCAGGGCCACAGCCATCCATCCTATTCTGTAAAGCAACACAGCAGGCAGAGCTCATTGGTATGGGCTGTCCTCTCACAGGCAACTCCGCAACTGCCATCTATAGAGGTGAGCCTTTTTTTTGTTGTTGCAGGGTTCATTGAGTTGGCCAATCTTCCCCCCCTCCCATCATTTCATGGCTGGAAATGCACCTACATATGATGCTGGATGAGGCAGCAAGTTTTTATTTTATTCTCTGCTAGGACATTTTCCTTCCATTGGAGTAATTATTACACACAAGAAGGATTTAATCTGTGATTCCCCTTGGGCTGTGAGTGTTGTGGGACTGATGTTTTGGTGAACTGTAACTGCTTTACACCCAACTAATTCATTGCTACAGGCTCTTAACTCGAGATACTTCCTCCCCTCCATCAATGGCCTATATAACAATTACCTACCTTTTCAGATAGTGACAGGAGTCTAACTGGCAAATCCAAGCTTAAGTCACTTAGGACTAGATTCACAAAGGCACTTAGACATTGCAGTGCCTCGCCCCTCGGCACCCTGCGTTAAGCGCCCAGGCTCCCCATGCATTTTAGGGGGCGAGTTATGTAGCTAACACCTGTAAACCTTTCCTACTGACTAGTTTAGGTGGCTGTCTGCTCAGCCTGCTAGTATTTGGGAATCGCATTCTCAGGTGCCTACCTCTCCCTGGCCATTGCATAGGGAGCCTGAGCATCTAACTCAGGCTTGTGGATTCCACTAGGCAGCAGGGCACCTGAAGTCAGGCTCAGAATTGCACTGCCTAAGTCCCCTTTGAAGATCTAGCCCAGACTGTCTAATCAGCTTTCTGCAACTTCTAGTTTCAATGGGCCAGCAACGGCAGAGGCACATCTTACCTTGATAAGGCCCTTAGTGCATTAGTCTTTTTTTAAACAAATCAGAACTGGGTATTGTCTCAGTCCCACATGTTCTAGTTTTTATGAACCCCTCTCTTGATTACCTGTATATTATGATCATAGGGAAGAGGAATGCATTACCCAGGTTTAACACTAAAGCCCAAGGTGTTTATTTTACATAAGCCCAACTTCACTATCACTCACAAGCCGTCTTTGATTTCCTTCTCTTTTTGTAGATTCTCCTCTGTGTTTTTAAATTTTGAATGAATCCTGACTTTACTAATTCATGGAATAAATAGTTTTGACCTTAAATTGCACCTCCCTGGACTGAGAGAAGTAAAAACAGAACCATTTCCCTTTTCTGTGGCTTTCACAACTGAACAGTTTTATAGCTATGTTCCATTAGTGTCTCAGGAGACCAGACATGCAAACCTGAAAACAATTAAAATAAAACCAAAATACCCTTCCCTAACAGTCATATCAAACAAAGTGATTGGGTTGCTATTTAAAAAAAAATAGAAAAACCAATTAATCTTCAACTGAATATATATATATATATCAAAATTACATAGAGACAGAACTTCAGCTGCTGAAATTGGCATAGTTTCCATTTCCAGCCATAACATCCATCTTCAGTGGATGTTCCCCCAAATATTTATTATAGCTCTGGCAGAGATTGTATGGAATGTTGAGAATGAAGAGCTGATACATCAGTGTGTGCAAAAAATGTTCTTTCAGTCTTTGGTGGTTGATAAGCCAGCTAGAATGACTGTACTTTCTAAAATACAAATACAGTATCTCTTAATGTATGAATTAAATATATGGTAGCAATGTTAATAATAATATGTAAACCATTTCTCTCTCAATTTAATTTATCAGTAGAACTACCATTCAGTACGTTAATGAATGACAAGCAATAAACTGTGTTTTCTAACTTCATATATAAATAAATATATTTACTGCTAGGAGTGGGGGAAAAGTTTCCTTTATTTGCATCCCTGGCCTCATTCTGTCAACATATCACACAGATTGCTGGATACACACAGAGATGCACTCTGGCAATGCTAGGGAGGGACCTCCTTTTCCTGCTGTCTGTTTCAACTTATTAATAATAGGATGATGCTTCTGGCACATGTAAAATAAATTAATATTGGATTAATTCAGTTCAAACAAGATTTCAGGAAAACACATTGCAGATTCATTCATCACAGACTTGAGATCAATCCATTTTAAAAAAGAGTAAGAATGTCATTATGTTTATATATATAATTGCCTAAAGCTGATCTAAATGATAGAATAAACTCTAACACTCTCCAGCATGCCTTCAAAGATGATAAGCCACCAGTTTATAAAATAGAAATATAGTATTTGCAACACTAGCAGTCACACTGAGGAATTCTTTTAAATAGCTATTTAGTTTTACTTTAGATAACATGTTATCTGAGCTATCAAAGTAACTTATTGTAGCTGTTGTTTCAAAATTATGCTCTGTGGCAATTCCTTTGTTGCTTAATGGTGATAATTTACTTTTAATATAAAGCTCATAGGACTGAAAATCTAGTATCATTTTTGCAAATGCTACTGCAATGAACTCAGCAACAGAGTGTTTGCCAAAGTTAACACAATTCATTTTAAGTGTAGTGTTCTTTACTTCCTTTATTTGCTCATTTGTAGAACTTTATGGATGAAAATAAAATATCCAAATAATCTGTGTGTATTAAATTCTATCCCATGCTTTTGATGCTAAAAATACAGATTGCCTGAATAAATAGTGTCGCCTTTACAGTATGAATCCTGTTGATGGGTAGATCAAAATAGACAGTATGAACTAAATGACGGATTCTGGAGCCCATCAAACTCCTACTGAATGTAATGGGTGTTCTGCCTGAGCTAAGGGCTTATCTACATGCTGCATAAGTGCGCACCAATGGGGGTGTAAATTCTAGTTTGTCTCAGTGTGTCATGCACCAACTGTCTGTGAAACAGGACTGAGTCAGTGCACACTAGAGAACTTTTAGTGAGCGCCAGCAGGGTTCACACAATCAGTGTGCAACGCACAAGTGCACATTTCAATCAGAGCATATCTAGAAACAGTTAAAACAATTACAGTGCAGGGGTTCTCACATTTCTGAATGCTGGTGTATAGATCTCTTAGAAATACCAAATGTATGATTGTTCTCAGCTCTGGAAGGAAGGCATTGCCGCAGACCTAGAGCTCCACAGGCAAAAGTACAACCTCTGCTTAGTCCATCACTAAAAGCCCTCAGGTCAAAAAGTTGTCTTTCCCTCCGATTTTTGAGGCTGGGATGGAATACAGGGCATCAGAAGTTCAGAAAGACACTTGGGATAGAATCCATTTGGAGCTTTAAATATTAAAATTAAAAACTTTAACCTTGATACTTGGGCTAACAGGCAGCTGAGCTAGATAGCAAGACAGTGAGCAGTCAGACTGACCTCTGTTAATCACCCCCTGCAACAATCAGACACTGTATTCTGAACCAGCTGCAGGCAGCAGATCTCTTACTAAGGTTGCCCAGCATGTAGCACATTACAGCAGTCCTACCACCAAATCACAAAGATATGGATCATGGTTACCACCAGGGAATACCACAGTCTGGGGGGCATTCTTAACATCATAAAGTAACAGCCCTTACCATAGTTGACTCCAGATGTCCTCAACTCAGCCTTAGGTCAATGATCACACTATGCTGGTCCGGAGAAGCAGCTCCTCATTACAATTCAGAAGGCCTAGGGAAATGACACTTTCTTCACATTTCCTGCCTGAACCAATCCACATAATCTCATTTATGCAGCGGTTCAATTTTAGCCAATCTCTGGTCAGTAAATTAAATTAATCAGACACTGCATATCCCCTATAACAAAAGCACTCAGCCGTATATCTCCTGTACATGGGAGTCCAGGCCATCCTTCTGAAAAGCTTCTTGAAAAGACAGACTGCAGCTACATGCATTCGTGTCAAAACCAATCTGGGGGAACACACCACACATGAGCCTAGAATTCTCCTGTCATTGGCTGGGGATGCCTGAAACCACTGTTGTACCAGTGAGACCATACCAAATCTGCCTCTATTGCCCCCAGCACAGCATTTGCATTCAGTTATACCAAAAATGAAAAGCTTGCTGTAGGTTTAGATTGTCTTGCCCCAAATGCATGGGCCTACACCAGCACTGTTTACAGTGTGTAGAACAAAGTCAAACTAGGGCACGAATGGAGTTAACACAGTAGCTAGCACATTATTATAAATGTCCACTGTTCTTTTAGCGTCCTTGTGATGGAAAGGTAGAGATTACTTTCCCTTAGTATCTTCCTAGAATGTCTTGCATCCAGTAAATTCTTTGGCTGAAAATATGTAACTTTGTCATAGGAGGATGAAACGCCCGGTGCTGAAATACAGAGCATAAAATAAAACTCTAGTGTCAATACACAAGCCTGATTCATGTCTAATTCCCAACAGTTTACTGTGGGCCAAAGTCTAAGGTCCTAACACAGACAAGATTGCCCTCACCCCCCATGAGAAAAAAATGGGAAGAGACCAGGGAGTGTAGTGGGGCGGAGGGAGGGGTTTCTGAGGCTCGATACCGATGTTTCCTCCTGGATTATGAAGCTGGGAAGGGACAGGCCAGGAATGTCTCTTCTCACTGCAGAATGAGAAAAGGTTCAATGATACATAGTATTGAATATGGCAGAGGCACAGAACCATCTGTGCAGAGACCTTGTGCTTCTGAGCACAACTCCAAGACTCCTGCCCTTTCAGACCCTGGCAATCTGACAGCATGACTCTTCCCCCCTCCCACATGGCGGAGAATAGACAAATAACTGACACCCTGATACTTATCTACAGATTTAATGCTGGTCATGGGGAAAGTCTCACTGACCTTGTCACTGCTGGACTCAGCTCCTTTACCTTCTTATACAAGTGGAGGGTCCTTCACTGAGTTCAGGGCATGTGGGGACATGGTTTTGTAGAGGCAACTGCTACCTCCTCTCAGTTCTTCCTCATTTTCTGCCACTCAAGTGCAGAGAAAGGACACTCCATGTGTGGTTCCTGAGGGACTGAAACTCTTCCCCTAAACTGTAGGAGTTCCCCTAAAAACTGAATAAAGGACCTCCTCAAGATTTAGCCCATTGATCACAATTCTATTTTGCCTCCTTTCATGTTAAATACCATCTAACTCTAAATCAATACATACACACACAAATTTTCTGCTAATGCATTCCATGCATAGAATATATATATATATATATATATATATATATATATATATATAATCTATCTGCATTCATATGAAGGTGTATGCAGTGTTGGTGTAGCCATGTTGGTCCCAGGATATTAGGGAGACATGGTGGGTGAGGTAATATCTTTTATTGGACCAACTTCTGTTGGTGGGAGAGACAAACTTTTGAGCTCACACAGAGCTCTTCTACTACCCCAGACAGTAAACAAATTTTGAGTCATTCCCCAAAGAATCAAGATTGGTTTAAAAAATAATGAGATTTTAAAAAACAAAAATACATTTGGGTCTTTTTATTTGCCTTTTGGTGTTTAAGCCTTTATGGTACACTCAGGTTATATTTTCACACTTTTCTCTAACAATGAGGTATATATATTTTCCTTAAAAACAAAAAACATAAGCGGAGATTCTCATGTATTTACCAATTCCAGCAACTTGGACTTTAAGAGCGATTATCTTGAGACTTGTACTTAAAACACAAGAGTTGGCAACACTGTTAGTCTTCACCACAGAGAATGTTGGGAGTATTCATCACAAACCTACTCTTTTCAGTTCATTAGGATGAGGGACTGTCTGAGACTGAAGTATCCAGGAGGTGTTGCAACAAAACGATAAACTGAACAGCAACAAGTCACCAAATGATATTCATCCAAGTGTTCTGAAGGAATTTAAGTGTGTAAAGCCTGATCCAAAGCCTTCAGAAGGCAATAGGAAGGCTTCTACTGACTTCAGCTGTGTTTGGATCAGATCAGAAGTGTGAAATGGTCAAAGCAAATTTTGTGTAAGGCTATTATTTGTGATGTTTGTCATAAATTATTTTGTTGATAACAGATAGCTCCTTGGCAATTAGAAATTTTAATGGCTCTTGGAGATCATTGTATTTTGCTATTCATTCACGAGGAAACATTTCCACATAATTATGTACAAAGGCGTGGTTATGCCCATACGTAAATAGCTTGCAATGTTGCACCAATTTGGCATTAAGCACCAAATTATTAATCTCTTGGAAGCCTTATTCTAAATTCAGTACATGAGCACTTTCTTGATAAACACTCTCAATCATTAGTCTCAAAAGATAGCTTCTTTTTTTTTAATAGGTTTATTATCAATGGAAATGATGTCAAGTTTGCTTTCATTAAAGATTTTTCACTAATCAATGCAAACTCAATTCACATAGAGGAACTCTTTGTTTGTTTGTTTGTTTGTTTTTTAAAAACGTCCTGAGAGGCAAGAATTTGTGGATGCTTGTGTACTTGCATTACTATCCTGAGCCAAACACAGGTACTGGGGCACATACTAAGCAATCCCAACTTCAGAGATTTCCTCTTTTCACTTGGAAAACGTAGCATATTGTTCAGTACCCCACAGCATGTTGATGATTTCTAATCCTTTCCCCCTCCCATGAAAGACGTATTTCAGTTCATCCATACCTCATTCACTGTGTCCCTGTCATTGAAGAAAAACAGGATCGTCTTCCAAACCATTTTCTAGGGGAAAGGAAGCAAACTCTCCTTCAAGACTCTGGAATCTCAGACCAACTACTTAGCTAGTGACCCTCTTCGGCAGCAGTTGAATTGGACATATCTTTTTAACCTGAGAGGACCTCCCCATCACTGTAGTAGGACAACAAAAGAGTAGAAGACTGTTCAGACATTCTCTTACATGATGCTATACCTAATTTATGCTGAGCAACATTAGTTTCAGAGAGTCCTCAGTACCACATGGATATCAATTATCTTCTGTAGTGTGCTTTCTTATAATACCAAATACCACTATGATTATAACAATAATGACCCAGCCTTGTTTACCTTTTGGAGCTGAGTAAATCAGAGTAATTTTCAGATATTGAACAATATGATGTAGTTTCTTTGTCTCTAAAGATATGTCTCTGTTACACTCAACTAGTCCAAACAAATACTGCAGCAATTGTATTTTCTTTACAAATGCCTACACTGCTATGGTAATAACTTTCTCATTTTCTCTAAAGTCGCTATCTTAAGATGCAGGAAAAGAAAAATTGTTTCCTCTTTTATTGCAGACAACACAACATTAGAGTCCAACATTGTTACTCTTGGAAAATATCCAGGCTTGAACCATTTAGCTATATGGCAAATGAAAAGTGGGTCTTAATCCTGAAGATCCAATTTGTTTAAATAGATTTGTGCTTTTAATTCTATTACCTTTGCCTGTAAGTTTTAGTACTTAAAAATGCATGTGCAAATGTTTGTGTGTGCACTTACTGAGTCTAGCTTTTAAATATTTAACCCATGGGGTTGGAAGAAGGGACTCAAATTATATCTGGTACAAGTATGTACCAGGAGCACTTCTTCCCCTCCCCACCCCCCCCCCCCCCCCCCCCGAATGGGGGAAGTCTTAAGAATTGTGATCAAAGTTCAGATGAACAGAGAGCTGCTATTGTACCTCTGTAGGCTTTTCAAATTATATATATATATATATATATATATATATAGTGTGTGTGTGTGTGTGTGTGGTTAGTGTTCCTCTAAATGTTCAAACTCTTCATAAGGATTCTTTCATTCAGATCACCTTTCAGTTTTCAATTTACTTTATTAAAATCTCAACAAATCATCATATTGCCAACTTCTTTAACTGAAACTCATTAAAATATCAGAAGATAATTTATCAGTCACATCTCATATATTGCATTTCATATATCAGTTTGTCATTTTTCTGCCTTCATTCTCCTTTTGTAGAACCTAAGGAATTCTTATCTTATTTCAAATTTGTATTAATGAGGACATCGGTGTATATTTTAACTGTTTTAACTCATCCAAAAGCTTAAATTAACTAAGTTAAAATGTGCCCCTTTTTTTTACCTTTTTCATTTGATGAATTAAAACATACTTTAAATCTTTTTAATAATCTTTGTTGTAATAGCAATGGTAGTAATGAAACGCATCTGGTTGAACTTTTATATAAATATTTTTATGTATTGTGCACTTTTGTGTGATATAAAACTCTTCATAAAAAGGGGTAAGCTTAAGCCTTTCCTACACTAGCAAAATTTTGCAAAAGTTTTCCACAATCATAGAATCATAGTACTGGAAGAGCTCTTCTAGTCCAGTTCCCTGCACACAAGGCAGGACTAAATATTATCTAGACCATCCCTGACAGGTGTTTGTCCAATCTCCAATAACAGAGATTCTGCAACCTCCCTACGCAATTTATTCCAGTGTTTTTAACAACCCTGACAGGAAGTTTTTCCTAATGTCCAACTTAAATCACCCATTTAAGCCTATTGCTTCTTGTCCTATTCTCAGAGGTTAACGAGAATATTTTTTAACAACCTTTTATGTAGTAGAAAACTGTGACCATGTCCACCCTCAGTCTTCTGGGCAAACTAAACAACCCAATTTTTTCAATCTTTCCTCATAGGTCACGTTTTCTAGATCTTTAATCATTTTTGTTGCTCTTCTCTCGACTTTCTCCAATTTATCCACATCTTTCCTGAAATGTGGCTCCCAGAACTGGACACAATATTCCAGCTGAGGCCTAATCAGAGCAGAGTAGAGAAGAATAATTCATTCTTGTGGCTTGCTTACAACACTCCTGCTAATACATTCCAGAATGTTTGCTTTTTTTTGCAATAGGGTTACACTGTTGACTCATATTTAATTTGTGAGCCACTGTGACCCTCAGATCCCTTTCACACGGGTGTGGTGAAGGTAAATATATTAAAGATTGTGAGGTACTCAGATACATACAAAACCTAAGATTAGACAGGTAAGCAGCTGCCAGTGTTTTAAGCACTGTGTCATCTAATCCTGCTCAGGTCTGACCAACTTGGTCCTTAAAAGGCCATTGGCAGCTAGCACGCAGCCTGTCCACATTAAGGGTCAGATTCTCATTTTCACTAAAGCTTCTTTATACCACTCTGGCAGTGTAAGTAGTAAATTACTCTGTGAGGTGGGAGGTTCCCAGAGCCCGAATGTCTACATCACAACCAAACAGCCCCTTAGACTCGACACTAGTTTTAGCAGACTCCTTTTGAGAAATTCCTTTATGCATCTGCTCTGCAACGGAAAAGGAGGGCAAATGCCTAAGTGCATCTGACCTAGGGTATGTCTACACTACGGGACTATTCCGAATTTGCATAAACCGGTTTTGTAAAACAGATTTTATAAAATCGAGTGCACGCGGCCACACTAAACACATTAAATCGGTGGTGTGCGTCCATGGTCCGAGGCTAGCGTCGATTTCTGGAGCGTTGCACTGTGGGTAGCTATCCCGTAGCTATCCCATAGTTCCCGCAGCCTCCCCCGCCCCTTGGCATTTCCGGGTTGAGATCCCAGTGCCTGATGGGGCAAAAATCATTTTCGCGGGTGGTTCTGGGTACAGCCTCACCCCTCCCTCCCTCCCTGACAGCGGCAGACAACCGTTTCGCGCCTTTTTTGCTTGGTGAACCGTGCAGACGCCATAGCACAGCAAGCATGGACCCTGCTCAGCTCCATACCGCAATCGTGGATGTTTTAAACACCTCGCGCACTCTCGTGCAGTATATGCTGAACCAGGACCTTCGAACCGAGGCGAGTAAGAGGCGGATACGGCAGCGCGGCGATGACAGTGATGAGGACGTGGACACAGAATTATCTCAAACCGCGGGCCCCGGCGCTTTGGAGATCCTGATGGTAATGGGGCAGATTCTATCCATTGAACGCCGATTTTGGGCCCGGGAAACAAGCACTGACTGGTGGGACCGCATTGTGTTGCAGGTGTGGGACGATTCCCAGTGGCTGCGAAACTTTCGCATGCGTAAGGGCACTTTCATGGAACTTTGTGACTTGCTTGCCCCTGCCCTGAAACGCCATAATACCAAGATGAGAGCAGCCCTCACAGTAGAGAAGCGAGTGGCGATAGCCCTGTGGAAGCTTGCAACGCCAGACAGCTACCGGTCAGTCGGGAATCAATTTGGAGTTGGAAAATCTACTGTGGGGGCTGCTGTGATGCAAGTAGCCAAAGCAATCACTAAGCTGCTGCTACGAAAGGTTGTGACTCTGGGAAACGTGCAGGCCATAGTGGATGGCTTTGCTGCAATGGGATTCCCTAACTGTGGGGGGGCGATAGATGGAACCCATATCCCTATCTTGGCACCGCAGCACCAGGGCACCCAGTACGTAAACCGGAAGGGGTACTTTTCAATGGTGCTGCAAGCACTGGTGGATCACAAGGGACGTTTCACAAACATCCACGCGGGATGGCCAGGGAGGGTTCATGACGCTCGCGTCTTCAGAAGCACTACTCTGTTTAAACGGCTGCAGCAAGGGACTTACTTCCCAGACCAGAAAATAACAGTTGGGGATGTTGAAATGCCTGTCGTTATCCTGGGGGACCCAGCCTACCCCTTGATGCCATGGCTCATGAAGCCATACACAGGCAGCCTGGACAGTGGTCAGGATCTGTTCAATTACAGGCTCAGCAAGTGCAGAATGGTGGTGGAATGTGCATTTGGCCGTTTAAAGGCGCGCTGGTGCACATTACTGACTCGCTCAGACCTCAGCCAAACCAATGTCCCCTATGTTATTGCTGCTTGCTGTATTCTCCACAATCTCTGTGAGAGTAAGGGGGAGACCTTTATGGCGGGGTGGGAGGCTGAGGCAAATCACCTGGCCGCTGATTACGCGCAGCCAGACACCAGGGAGATTAGAAGAGCACACCAGGAAGCGGTGCGCATCAGAGAAGCTTTGAAAACGAGCTTCATCAATGGCCAGGGTACAGTGTGACTGCTGTGTTTGTTGATGAACACCCAACCCCCTTGATTGACTCAGTCCCTGTAAGCAACTCCCCCTCCCCCTTCGAGTACAGCTTACTTATGCAAATAAAGTCACTCTCATTTAAAAAGCATGAATTCTTTATTGATTCATTATAAAAAGAGGGAGAGAAGTAAGGGTGTGCTTTGGGAGGAGGAAAGGAGGGATGGAGAAGGCCATTAAAAAAAAATTCAGAGTAACGGCATCCTTCTGGTTGGGCTGTCCACGGGGGTGGAGTGGGCGGGTGCACGGAGCCTCCCCCCACGCGTTCTTACACGTCTGGGTGAGGAGGCTAAGGAACATGGTGAGGGGGGAGGGTGGTTATACAGGGGCTGCAGCGGCACTCTGTGATCCTGCTGCCGTTCCTGAAGCTCCACAAGACGCCGGAGCATGTCAGTTTGATCACGCAGCAGCCCCAGAGTTGCATCCCGCCACCGCTGATCTTCCTGCCGCCACCGCTGATTTTCCTGCCGGTCTTCCTGCCGCCACCTCTCATCTCGGTTGTCCCTCCTGTCCTCACGTTCATCCCTCCTGTCCTCACGTTCACTGGCCTCTTTCCTGTAATTTGAAACCACGTCCTTCCACTCATTCAGATGAGCTCTTTCATTGCGTGTAACTTCCATAATATCCGAGAACATCTCATCTCGCGTCTTCTTTTTCCTCCGCCTTATCTGTGCTAGCCTTTGGGATGGAGGAGGGACGCTTGAAAAATTTGCAGCTGCATGAGGGAGATAAATATTTAGAAAGATACATTTTACAGAACAATGGTTATACTCTTTCACAGTGAAAAGCACTATTCACCTTACATAGCACATGTGATTTCCCTACAAGGTCGCATTTTTCATCTTAATAGTGACTGCTTGCATCTCTGGGGTTACAGATCTCAGACACAGGTCCAGGCATCAGGATTCAGCTTGCATGCGGCCATGGTAAGCCACTGTCTCAGTGATTTACCCCTCCCCCCCCAACGCATGGCTAATACCACGCTAGCTCCCTGCTAATCAACAACCTTCCCCCTCCCCCCCACCACTGCTTGTCCGGTAGCTTGGGGAAGATCGCCTCGCCGGTGACCAAACAGAAAAGATCATCGGCATTTCACTCCTCCCCTCCCCCCGCTTCGCTACGTGCAGGAAAGTGTTTTTTTTAAGCTGCTGCATTCCACGAACCCAGTAGAAAAATGGCCACCCCCCTTACTTAAATTCCTGATTTTTAACCAGGTTATCCTGAACGATATCACTTTGCTGAGGATAACAGAACAAGATAAAGAGCGGATGCTTCTTGAATGCCAGCAGTCACCGGGACCATACGCTGCTATGCTTTGCCACGCAATGATACCTGATTACTTGCTACATGCATGGCATGGTAAAGTGTCCTACCATGGTGGGCGGAACAAGGATGCCTTGCCCAGAAACCTTCTGCAAAGGCTTCTGGAGTACCTACAGGAGCGCTTCATCGAGATGTCCCTGGAGGATTTCCTCTCAATCCCCGGACATGTTAACAAACTTTTCTAAGTAACTATACTGTCTGCGAATGCATCCCAAGTCCTCAGGGCAAATCAATCATTAAAAAAGGCTTGCTTAAAAAACACTGTTTGCTATTTGCAAAGGTACACTCACCAGAGCTCCCTTCCAGGGCGTCATTCTCTGGAATAGTTGCTTGTGAGGGCTGGGAGCAGGGTAATTCCGTCAGGGTTATAAAAAGCTCCTGGCTGCTGGGGCTCACGGAGTGCTGTGTGCTCTCTGCGAGGTCTTCCTCTTCTTCTTCCTCTTCATCTTCCCCGTCTGCATAATCCTCAGACATGGCAGAGATTACAACCCCCACCTCGGAATCCACGGTCAGGGGTGGGGTACTTGTGGCGCAGCCCCCTAAAATTGCATGCAGCTCATCATAGAAGCGGCATGTTTTTCGACCTGCCCCGGACCTTCCGTTTGCTTCTTTGGTTTTCTGGTAGGCTTGTCTGAGCTCCTTAACTTTCACTCTGCACTGCACGGAGTCCCTGCTGTGGCCTTTAGCCGTCATAGCCTTAGAAATTCTTTCAAATACTTTTTCATTTCGTCTTTTGGAACGCAGTTCTGTTAGCACTGAATCCTCTCCCCATATAGCGATCAGATCCAGTACCTCCCGAGCAGTCCATGCTGGGGCTCTTTTTCGATTCTCAGGAGACTCCATTGTTAACTGTGCTGATGAGCTGTGCGTGGTCACCTGTGATGATGAGCTCTCCATGCTGTCGAAGCAGGAAATGAATTTCAAAAGTTCGCGGGGCTTTTCCTGTCTACCTGGCCAGTGCATCCGAGTTGAGAATGCTGTCCAGAGCGGTCAGTGGTGCACTGTGGGATAGCTCCCGGAGGCCAATACCGTCGATTGCGGCCACACTAACCCTATTCCGATATGTTAATACCGATATTAGCGTTACTCCTCTCGTCGGGCAGGAGTACAGAAACCGATTTAAAGAGCCATTAAAATCGATATAAGGTGCCTCCTAGTGTGGACGGTTGTGGCGTTAAATCGGTTTTACGCTCCTAAAACCGATTTAAACGCCTAGTGTAGACCAGGCCCTAGTCTGTGCTTCCTACTGAGACTAATAAAAGCCAGGTGACTCTGAAACAGGGATGTCCTCAGGCAAGAGTGTAGCGGAACAGCTAATGGGCTGATTGCAGGACAGAAACCAAGGATCAGATTAGGAGCAGCTTTTCTTGTTACAGTGGCCTTGTCCACGCTGTATAAAAAAAAAAAGTTGTGTTCTTAACTCATGTTAGCTAATGAGTTAACTAACTCAAGGTAAAATCCTAGTGAAGACAAGGCAGTTTGTAATTTTCACACAAATTAGTAGGTTGACATGAAGATCATTGGCTTTGACTCAACCTGCTAACTCAGGGGTCGGCAACCATTCAGAAGTGATGTGCCGTGTCTTCATTTATTCACTCTAATTTAAGGTTTTGCGTGCCAGTAATACATTTTAACATTTTTAGAAGATCTCTTTCTATAAGTCTATAATATATAACTAAACTATTGTTGTATGTAAAGTAAATAAGGTTTTTAAAATATTTAAGAAGCTTCATTTAAAATTAAATTAAAATGCAGAGCCCCACGGACTGGTGGCCAGGACCTGGGGCAGTGTGAGTGCCACAGAAAAGCAGCTTGAGTGCCACCTGTGGCATGCGTGCCATAGGTTGCCTACCCCTGTGCTAACTCATGAAAACTACAAACTGCATTGTGCCACAGGACTCTTTGCTGCTTTTACAGATCCAGACTAACACAGCTACCCCTCTGATACTTGACAAACTGCATTGTCTTTACTAGGATGTTACCTCAAATTAGCTATTTTAAATTAAGGATACACATCTCTCTCTCAGCAAAGACAAAAACAATGAAATGTTAGCTGGAGTTTCTGCAAGTGGAATTCTTTGTAGTTTTGCTGTTGTTTCCATCTCTGGTCAGGGTAAACATGAATTGTGTGCATCTTCTGAATAAAAATAGATTATGAGAAAATACCCCGAGGGCTTGTCTACACTAGCAATTAACAGTGCTGCAACTTTCTCGCTTGGGGGGGTGAAAAAACACCCCCCTAAGTGCAGCAAGTTGCAGTACTGTAAAGTGCCAGTATAAACAGTGCCCCAGCGCTGGGAGCGTCACTCCTCGTTGAGGTGGTTTTTTTAGAGCACTGGGAGAGCTCTCTCCCAGTACTGCACCATGACCACACAAGGCATGTTAAAGTGCTGCTGCTGCTGTTTCACCACTTTCTCCTCTAATAAGAAACAGACCCACTACAAAGCCCCCGAAATCTGCTCTGAAAGGACATGTCACCTTTTTCACTGAAAATTGGTTTTTGTCCATAGTTATTAGGTGTTTCCTCTGTCTCTATTGTCCACAGGCCTGTAAGAAAGACACATAATGGGCGAGGACCCCCTACTCTATCCTCTTTTGACCAAGAATCCAGATCAGAAGAGGTTGTAGATAATCTTTTAACTACCTCTCCTTAGGGCCTAATTACAAAAACAGAAAACAATACTGGCAATGAGTGTCAGCAATGGCTGCTATTGAAGTTGTTCTGAGCACATTTTGAACTAGAAGCATGGGCAAGTACAATCATATTCAGCACCATTTTAGGCATTCAAGCAATAAATAATTGCAGGTGCAGAAAGAGAATCCAGTTTCTAAAAAAATCTTGCCCTTAATTTAATTTCTTTCTTATACTTTATACCTTGCCTTGCTCATATTGGTGGTCCTTGTTTCTTAAGGTATATTTGACCTACTCAAAGATGTTCTACAAACTACCTAAGAGAAACAAGGGGACAGTTAACAGGTGCTTCTTGGGACATGAACCTCAATAATCATGTTCAATTCCAGCAGATACCTTGGTTCCAGCAGATGAAATTAGCCTCTTTTAGAATAAAACATAAGATCACAAAAGTTTCTGCGCTGGATCAGACAAATTGTAGTTCTATCTAGGCCAGTGTTTTCTTCCCAGCTAGCAGCCAATATAGAATTCTTCAGAAGATAATGAAAATGCTATAATTCCACCTAACTAATTTGTTCAGTGCTATTTGGGGGGAGGAAGGGGTGGAACAGAGATTTTAAAGCCAACCACAGACTTATTTGTCTCAATGACCTCTTGCAGCAGTAAATCCACCAAATGATTATACTCTGGGGGGTGGAGAAGAATCCCTATATTTGTTAAAATGTCATGTGCTTTAATTTCATCTTGTCCTCTTAGTTTTCTATTTTAAGATAGGGTTAAAAGGAAGATACTAAGCAGTTCTTACTAAGCCCTTTATAATCTTCTCACCTCTATCAAATCCTTCTGATTCACCTTTCACACTAAATTATCCCAGTCTTTTCAATCACTCCATGTTCCTATGGATATCCTGCCACACCACTAACCATTTTCTGTACCCTTCTCCAGACCCTTTCATTCGCAGCTCTATCTTTCTTGAGCAGCTGTTAGAAACCACTGGGACCATATTTGCTTGGGGAAATTGTGCATAAAGATGGAAATACAAATGACAGTGCTTCACAATGGGTCTCTCAGCATACTCGTGAGAATGACCAAGTAAGTGCAAAATTCTTGAATTTAAACCCAATGTGTTCTCCTCTTAATTTATATGCTCTGTACATGCTCTTCTTTTTTATAGGTTTTATGCAAGGTGGAATCTGTGAAAGTTTCAGATGACAAAACAGCCCAAACTTGCAGCCCGTTGTAAATATATTTCAGGTGCAGGAACCTACAGACACAGAGGCAAAGTATTTTTCACAGCAAATATTCTCCAATTTCATGGACATGCTGTGGAAAAATATTGTGAATTGCACGGTAATGATGTGGGCCTGCCAGGAGGGGGAGCCAGGATCAAAGAGAAGTAGCCACATGAGGATGGCCCAGTGGAACAGATCAGGGAGGGAAAACCAAGAGCCCAGGGGAAGCCAATCCAATGGGAAGGAGCCTGGGGCGGTGGTAACAAGGAATTGGTCCAGCAGGAAGTAGGGAAGGGTGGTAAGAGATAGCTGCTCCAGCAGGAACAGGTGTTTCCCGGGGGTTTTTGCAGGTCAGAAGTATTTTTAACTAGACATAGCTGGAATTCATCCAAAGAGTGAAGAGAAATGACAGCATTTTTGCACCATCCATATAAAATACCCAGCTTTAGTCGCTGGCACACTGAAGGTTCCTTCAAGTTTCATCAATCTAGTCCCTGTGAAGTTTGACACAAGAGACAGAATTCTTGAAACCATATTTCCTTCACAAAAGAAAGTAGACAATGATCAAATAAAGCATTTGACTCCTCTACTAGAGCTTAAGCCATGCTGTATCAGTGAGTAAATATTAAAGAGCTCCCTTTCCTCTAAAGGAATTTAGTCCTTATTCATTTTCATTCCACAGTTCTGAGTTGTATATTTTGTGCAGAATTGCTTTGGTCTTGCCTTTCTCCTGCACGACTTTGGATCATGGCTGTATTTGATAAAAGCATCAGACACACATATACAAACAGAAGGCTGTTTGTAAAACTGCCGGTGGTGAACACAGCTTTCGTTCAGCTGAGATTTCCATGCCCTCCACCGACATCCACTTTTTAGGACTTGTCTACAGACATAAATTGGATTGCTTTAATTTTCTACAACCCCCAAATGTGAGTACAGTTATATCAGTACAAAGATGCTTTAGAACAGTATAGCTATTCCCATACTGGAAGGGAAATAAGCGGTACCAGGATAAGGCAGCTTTATACCAGCATAACTGCATCCACATGAGGTGTTGTACTGGCGTAACTATTTTGGGCAGGGGGAATTACACTGGTTTTCAAACTTTCTGAGCTGAGTTACAATTTTTGGTTACGCCCCCCCTCCCCCGTGCCCAGACAAAAATCAACACATGCTTGACAGCCTACTCATAGACTTAACACAACTTTAATTAAATTATCTCACATTAAATTAAATTAAATTACCTCAGCAGATGGCTGCTTCTGCCTTGCAGGCTGGCTGCACCGTTAGGGCAGAGCCCTCCCCGATCCGGTTTTCAAGGTGGGGAAAGGTATGTGTGATGGTCTCTGGAGGCGGAGCCTGCCAGAAGCAGAAATCAGACACTGACCCATGGCTGGGGGGGGGGGCTGCTGAGGTGAGTCGGGGGTGGAGGGGGATGGTCCCTCCCCAAGTCCCACTTTTTATGGCTGGTCTGATCTGCCTGGCATTGTTGTTCACCCATTCAAATATTCCTTGAGGAGAGGGTGCCCCACAATTTGAAAACCTCTGCACTATGTGATAGAGTCTATCTGCCTTCTCTACCCCCTACTAGGGCACCCTGACTCTTCCCCTGCTGCTCAAGGAAAAGCCACTCAGACCACTGCTAAAGAGACAGTCTTTCAGAGGCTGGTGGAGACACTGACCAGTCAGGAGCCAACAGGCATGTCTGTGTCCTTGCAGGGGCAGTGCAGGGTGAGGCTGGGTTAGAGGAAGAGCAGCTCAATGCCAGCCCAGAACCCCAGGGCCAGGTCAGGGCCTTGCCTGAAGTGCTGCAACTATGCACCTGCCTTTGAGTTTTGTCAGGATGTATGTGCCTTTAAGAACACACATTCTGAGATTTGTTAGCCATCCTGCTGCAAGGAGGCAGCCATGACTTGGGAACTAAGGCAAGGAATGCTTGGGGAGGCACAATTCCTGGGGCGGCATTCAGGGAGGGTTTTTTGTTTGTTTGTTTGTTTGTTTTTGCTTGGGGCAGCAAAAAACCTAGAGCCGGCCCTGCTTGACTCCACAGGAACAGCCCCACCTGTGACATACTGGTACCAAAAAAAAATGTGGCTCTCCTTTCTAAAAGGGCATAGTAGATTGCAACCTGGAACCCATCCTTTTATAAAGGCCTCAGGAAATGCCCACAGATATGCTTTGACGCCCTTTATCTCATTAACAACCAGTGATAACGGATGACAAAATTATTCTGCTCTAGAGCTGGGTTAAAGTCATTTTTGCTCCACTATTCATAGTTGTTCAGTGTTACAGAATCAGGATTAGCTTAAAAAGTTCCCTTTTTTCTTTCAGGATTGGATCACATTTCAATCCCTTTTCAGACTGATTCACAAGTGAGTGAACCATGCTCAGCAGTAGAGGTGAGGGTATATTTTCTTCTAGTCAGTATCTGTCAGCAAAACTGAAACTTCTGCTGACACAAATCTCTGGTCCAGAGGGAATCTTTTTCTGCTTTCTTAAGAACTGCAGAAAAATAGAGTTAAATTCCCATTTAAGGGTCTGTGTAAAGTTTTGATATTGACAGAAAAAACAAACTGCAAAGTCAGCATAACTCAGATAAATGATCTTACAAGTAAAACCAATGGTCAAACATCTAAAAAAAAAATCCCACATGTTTTCATGTATAATATTGAGAAAGACTTTGAGTCAAATTAATTTCTATGTAACTCCATTGAAATTAATGCAGTCACACCAGGGATGAATATGGTTCAATTTCTAGTGACATTTGCAGCTCTCTGTTTCAGTCAAGGAGGAAGAGAGATCAGCTTAAGTATTCTGTCAGAAAATTTCTTTAAACAGATGATGCATGACCCTAGGAAAAAAAAAACTAGCAAAGTTTTGTAGAGAACTGAAGAAAAAACCCTTAAGAATAAAAATGTGTCAAACTCTCTGGACTTGTTATGTCTAAATCGCTTTCTTTAAGAGACAAGGTTTTATAAATGCCTTTTAGCTGAATTTTGTAGCTCCTAGATGACACCAAGTGGTTACTCAGGCCAATTACTCTATTTTTTCTGTGAACAGTCATAAGATCTTCTCTAGTAAGCTATTCCAATATGTTAAAGGGATAATTTATTGCTTGTGTTCCTCTATTTTAAACTCAGTTTTGACTAAAGTGTCAGTTTCAATACTTTTTGGAAGAACTTCCTCTCTCTAACCATTCCCTCCACCCAAAAAAAAAAAAAAAAGTCACCTGAAGGACATAACATTTGCTTAGCTCCTTCCAAGTCTATTGTAGAATGTTGTCCTTAATGTATCTTTCATGTAGTTTTCAAAAACAACCTAAAACACAGGAGATTCTTTTTGACCCTGCGGGACCCTGTCTTAACTTGATACAGATTAGTTCTTGTGGAAGGTCAGTAAAGGCAGAGACACACACAATTTGATAAAGAAATTCAGTCAGACAAATCTCCTAGGCATGATTATATGTAAGGAACTGATGTAGCACTCTGGTTATAGAAGTAATCTCCTTAAGTAATATAGCAAGCAAGCCTATGAAATGGAAAACTCTCTAGCACATTGCAGTTTTCTCTCTTCACTGTTGCTTGAAAGAGATAAAGGAAAATCATCCCTACACAAAGTATTTATTAAGCAGTATGTTTCCATGATCTTACCCAAGTATTGTACATGCAGCTGTGTGTTTAATGGTGAGGAAGATCACCACCACCAAAAAAACAAAACAAAACAAAAAAACGCTCTACTTAGAACCCAAAGATGGATGTAAGGTTATATATACACATTAAGGAAATCTAATGCTCTTAAAACAATCTCTCACTTCTGGAATTCATCTATAGTTTTCTTTCAACTGCATTGGTTCACTGAACACTAGACTAATTTGAAGAATTAGACTTAGTTTGTCAAATTTTCATTGGCAGGAGAGAAATATTTCTCTGATACTAACATACACTAAAAGGGTCTTGTTGGCACATAATCGAGATTACAGCAACTAAAAGAACTCCCATACCATGGATTTTTATAGGCAATAAGGCAGCAGTGGCTCTTACTGAAGAAGGCAAGAAGAAAGTTGAACTGAAGCTTGATCTTGGAAAAGAGTTACAGAAATGTGGTATTTAGTTTGGAAATGTTTAAATGGCTGGACAGAAAAAAACATGTTAAGTAGCTTTCATCTTTAGAAATAGTCTAATTTATTGAAGTTTATATTTCTCAAAATTATATGGAAGTAAGATTTCTCTTCCAAGGCCTCTCCATTTATCTCCAAATACAAAACAGCAAAAATTACAATCTGGAGATGAACTTTGGGACAATTCAGGAAAGCTTTACTACTGTTTGCCAGATCTGATTTGTGGGCCAATTCTCCACTAATTTACACACTTTGCAATGTCATTGATTGCAGCTCCCACCACCCCACCCCCCACACACACACACTGACAGTGAAGAGTATAGACCTATATGATTCCACCTTTCTCTAATTCTGTATTATTAATCACAGTAAAGCTTCTTAGAGTAAAAAGAAGCAATGTCATATACCAGATATTAATTTTTTCAGGCTTTCTGGCAAAGATTTTCAAACCGAATGCTAGGCTCCTCAATCCATATGTAGGCATCTAAATAGCCTATTTTTCAAAAAGTGCTGAACACCGAGCTGCTCTCATTGATTTTTGAAAATGTTGCCCTTGACCTAGATCCTTAATGTTAATAGATTCTACAACATCAGTATGGAAAATAATATGGGTCATGGCCCTGCCAGTTGCATCCATACCTTCCCTTGCTTCCCCAGGGTAATGTCCATATAAGTGCATTGGATGCTAAATGTAAACCTCTTTCCCCCATCTCCAGCCTAAATATCCTACAAAAGGTTAAGCAGCCTGAAGATGCCTCATAAAACTTAACAGGATTGCTTCCAAGCTCTGCCTTGGTAGCAGATTCTACCTTGTGTGCTTGTCAACTAATACCTTCAGTAGAATAATCAAATAACATGAAGCTGTCACTCTCTATCAAGAACTGCACTAAGATATCTTGTCATGTTTTGATTTGAAAGCTCTGATCAGCTCTTAGAAAGATGTTTACATTGGCTACGAAGCTTGCAAAGGCACATTTGTGGCTAATTCCTCGAGAAGTTCTGTAAGGCCCTAAGCATGATACTCTTCTAGATTCTCTGAGGAACTAGGCTGCCCTTCAAAGGTTGATAATCACTCTCATGCCCCAAGTGATTTTTCTAACAAGACAGTCACCTTGCTTTTTCTGAACTCTGGGGTTTCAGCACTGAGCTTGATTCAGAATGACAAGGACCCTGGAATTAATGAATGCCATCTAGATGGTAGGCATGAAACCCTGCTTCATTTAAATCTGGGATATTAACAGTAATAAGGAGACACATGAAAATTGTACTTATATCCCAATTTATTGTAATTTTTCAATCCAACCACTTGTTCACATAGGAAGTAGTATTAGAATTATTTAGATGACATATTATTTAGCATTAATCGGGGATGAATTTAGCTCAGGGTCTTAAAATAATTAAAGATATACAATACAGCTAGGCTGACCAGATAGCAGTTGTGAAAAACTGGGACACTTTTTTTTTCTCAGGAGGGGAGGGAGAGTATAGTTTTGTATATAAGACAAAGCCCCTAAAATCAGGATGGTCCTGATAATATTGGGACATCTGGTCACCCTAATTACAGCACCATTCTACATATGACATGTTAGAGTGTTACAATATTAACAATAAAGATCAATAAAGACTGAGAATTAATTACAAGTGAAAGGTCTGAGCGGAGTCCCACTGAAATCCAGAGCAAAACCCCATTGATTTCAATAGGAGCAGTATTAAGGATTTTACACTGGTCATTACTTCCTTTCAGAATAAGGGAATACCCTAATAACAGGCAACTGTGAACTATGGTGGGCCCCTTATTCCTTTGAAGGAAGTCAAGTCATAGCTAATGTCTCAATCCTGTAAGGTTCCATGTACTGCCAATGAATAAATCCACTGATTCCTTTTGTTACAAAGTATCCTAGTTCTTGTCTCATTCTTGGTGGCTCCACCACCTTCCTTGCTTTCGCCATTGCCAGTGCAGCTCTCCCTTGACAGTCTATTGGCTCTTCATGATCTTCAGAATAGCTTTGTCCTTCTATTCTTGGGGCAAGCTACTGGGTGAATTACACAATTCCAGGCTGTGATTGTCTATCTTCATGTTGCATGAGTGAGACATCAGCCCTTTTTTTAATGGACTGGAAGTAAAAAACAAAAAAATGAAGCACAGCCTGGAGGCACCTGACCAGTAGTAACATAGGGCAGGAAGATGACGGCAAAGGAAGTGCATCCAAAGCAGTGTGTACAGTACATTAAATGTGTACATTGGACACTAAAATCCCCAAAATTATAACAACAACATTGTCACCCAGAAAACCTGAACAATAAATAGTCATGACATTTAAATGCTGCTGTCTTAAGAATGGTCCCATGTTAGCAATTTCATTGTATGACGATATAAATAAAATAATAATGAAAAATATATTACAAAACAGAATAAAGATAGAATGGAGCAAACAATACATTCCTACTTTGAGCTGGCTTTCATCTGCAGCATTACTGTAGAAAAGCATCCCTTCCACACTGGTGCTCTGGGTACAGAATTTCGTGTGTGCAGTCAGTGTTGCAATTCATCTAGTACCTTTTAGTCTTAAATCTCAGAAAGCATATCCTAATAAGATAGAATTATTGTACTATGTCCTTCTTAACAGTATTGCATACAAACACACTGGCCCTCTATTCTACCTTTGACTTGGTGTATTTAACCTGAGCCATGCTATGTAGTGTGTAGTTAAAGAAATACTGTAAAATCTTTCATTGTGCCATCTTATGACATTTCACTGTTGCTAAAACAAAAACAAAAATGTTTGTATTGTTGTGCTTGCAAACTCCACATGAGTGGATCTGAAGAACATTGGAGACCAGAAATTAATACAGCAGCATGAATAAAAAAAAAATCTTACTATTAAAATCACATTGTATTCATGCCAAATAAACATTTTGTCCTCCTCCAAATCACACAGCAAAATGTACTCTTTTCATGATACATTTCAATGATATTCCAGCAAAGAAAGCCATATGGTTTTGCTTGCTTGTTTGTTTTAAGAGTGTGCTATATTAAGGCTGACTTCTGCTGGGTGTTTATGAGTCAGAAATAGATCATCTAAAATAGCCCTGATACTGTCACTGTATCTGCCTAGGCAGACCCTTGTAGCTACATCAGTATTATCAACCCCAAAGGCTGGAAAATTATGACTCCAGGCCCCCTAGAATCATAAGATTGAAAAATATTTCTTGAGTTCTTTTTAATTGCCCTTTGGCTTTTGAAGAATTTGTAAACTTTCCTCTGCAACGAAGAGGGTTAAAATTTTCCTTTTTTAATTTTTATTTTAAATGAAAGCTGAGATTCTCACACAAGTACAGGAGCTGGAGCTCTAAGAAAAGTACAAACTATCATGAGAGTTGGCAACACTGTAATGGATTCATATGAATGTAAGCTCTGTGGGGGTGAGGGTCATGTCTCTCTGATCCGTTCTCCACTGTCTTCACTGTAGATAATCAAACATAAAACACCTGGGTCACATCACCTCCTCTACTTCAGTGAGTGGGATGCAAATGTCCCTTTCTGCCCCATCCTATCCCCATGGCACCCTCCCCTTCATCGCTGCACCATGCACAAGCCTCTCTGCAAGGTTTTTGGTGGTGGGGAGAGGTAGAAAGGGGAAGTGGCTGAACTCCACCCCACGGTCCCAAGCAGAGCACATTGTTTATCTGAATAGATGCCCTAGCTGAAGCTGAACTTGGTTAACAGCAGCAAAGCTCCTTCTGGAACTTTGCTCTCCAGTGGAGCTCAGCACAGCCCCCTATTCAGGAGGAGTCCTTACTGTATGGAGCCGGATGTACCATAGTCATCCATACCAGGTTGGGAAGCCTGATCTTTCACTAGTTAATCACACAGCTTTCCAATTTCAACTTTTCTACAACGAATTTGCACAGAAGCTGCTACAAGCTATTTCCCAAGGGGATGAGTCATGAAGAATAAGCCCTTCTATGCCTACACTTGATGAACTCAGCTTGCAGACTTTACCTTGTGAGCTCAATATCCTTTGTCTATTAATGTCACACTGCAGATTAAACTTATACTCCCTCCTAATGTCTACTAGGCTTCACTATTAACAGTTACTGTACACATTTGCCAAAACTCACACCACTGGGAAATTCAAACCACCCCCCATACAGAAGTTAAAAGAGCTGCTGAATCAGAGTGTAGTGTTCAAAAATGGAGTCACTACACTATAATCTCTTCCCAAATTCCAAACGGATTTGCCCCCCACGCCTTTGCTTGAGCACCAGAAACACTAAGAAAGAGGGAGTGTGATCTGAGTACCAAAGAGCACATCTCAGCACCTTCTTTTTCTTGAACATCTGGAAGGGCCCTCCATGAGCAGTCAAAAAGAAGAACTATATTAGAGAGACTCAAAGTGGGAATAATACTTGCTTACAGTCCACATATGGGGAAACTAAACAAAATTTTAGTAGATATCAAATAATGTTACAAATATTTGGGGGATATTAAAATCATATTTTAAATATTACAAAATAAAAACCTTTATAATACTTAAAATATAAAGGACTATTATTGAAAAAATTTCTACGGAACCATGTATTTTGTACAATACATCAATAGTAAAATATTTACATATTAACCAGATGTAAAAATATATTATACAGATCTGTTTTTCCAGCATATTAAGACAATTATTGGATAAAATCCATGCTAAAAATTATAATGTTAACATTCCTTCAGTTATATATGAACATACATCTTATAAAATAAGATTCTTATAATGATATTAAACATACATTATGTAAGTTTTATAAAAAAGGCTATTTAGTGTTTAAAACATATATTATCGTTTTGAAATGCTCATTGTTCCAACAGCTCCTCCCCCACAAAGGTGGAATCTCATATGGTACCTTCTTTATTCTGCCAGGAGTAGTAGGGAGGTTTCCCATAATCTTGGTACAACTAATTAAGAAGTGTGTGGGGAGGAGAAGAGTTACTTTATCCTGTTAGATACTATTTGTGAAAGGTTGGGTTACAGAAACCCCCTTGGGACTGCCACCTGATGTGCTGAGACTACCTCTAAGACCATTTTCCGTGCCAGCTTGGGACTTCAGTACCCTGTCTTGTTGAACCAGACACGCTAGCCTGCTACAAACACAGACCAAGGTCTGAACCACATCCCCCCAAAGCTGCAGACTTAACTGAAAATGGCTTAGAAAGTGTTCCTGTCTCTAGCACCCATATACCCAGTTCCCAATGAGATCCAAACCCCAAATAAATCCATTTTACTCTGTATAAAGCTTATACAGGGTAAACTCATAAATTGTCTGCCATCTATAACACTGATAGCGAGATATGCACAGCTGTTTGCTCCCCCAGGTACTAGTCACTAACTCTGGGTTCAATAATAAGCAAAAAGTGATTTTATTAAGTATAAAAAGTAGGATTTAAGTGGTTCCAAGTAATAACAGATAGGGCAAAGTAAATTACCAAGCAAAATAAAACAAAAACACACAAGTCTAAGCCTAATACAGTAGGAAACAAAATGCAGGTAAATCTCACCCTCAGAGATGTTCCAATAAGCTTCATTCACAGACTAGACTCCCTCCTAGTCTAGGCCCAATCCTTTCCCCGGTACAGTCCTTGTTCCAGCTAAGGTGGTAGCTAGGGTATTTTTCATGACTGCAGCCTTCTTTGTTCTGTTCCACCCCCTTATATAGCTTTGGAACATGGTGGGAATCTTTTGTCTGTCTGGGTCCCCACCCCTCCTTCTAAATGGAAAAGCGCCAGGTTTAAGATGGATTCCAGTACCAGGTGACATGTCCTGGGAGACCCCCAGGCCTTCATTCTTCCTGGCCTGACTCACAGGAAGTCTCGCAAGTAAACAGAGCCATTTACAACCAATTGTCCTAGTTGATGGGAGCCATCAAGATTCCAAACCACCATTAATGGCCCATACTTTGCATAATTACAATAGGATCTCAGAGTTCTATTTCATATTTCTAGTTTCAGATACAAGAATGATACATTTATACAAATAGGATGACCACACTCAGTAGATAATAAGATTTGTAATGATACGTTACAAGAGAACTTTTGCATGAAGCATATTCCAGTTACATTATATTCACACTCACTAGAATATGTTCATAAAATGGCATGGAGTGCAATGTCACACCAATCAACTGCTTGCACCACCAATGAATTTCCCTACTGTGTCTTCGCGTGGACACTCCTGGAACACCTTATTTTGAATGACCATACCCCTTTTCCACCTACACTCTCTCTTATCTGATTATAATTAAAGGGTTTGCTACCCAGTTTTTAAATTACTGTTTTGGTTTAGAAACTAACACATTTACAGTGATAAGCTTTACAGAGATATGCACCTTCATACTGGTGTAACTGCATCTAGGCTTTGGAGATGTACCATTTTAAGTATATTTCTAACTGTTTCTAAACTGATTAAAGCAGAATAACTCTCAAGACTAATATCAAGGTCTATGTCTTGGTACAACTTATTCCTGTAAATGTGTGAGTTTCTCAACCAATATAGTCAGAGTGGTACAAAAAACTGTGTGTAGGCTGGCCCTGAGAAGAGCGATGCTCCTTTTGTACTACTAATGAATTCCAAATTGATGAAAGTTCGATTCCTTTGAGACTTACATCCAGTTTCTAACTTGCATACTGTGAGAATGTTTCTTTAAAAATGTATCAGAAGAGAGTAGGCAGAAGCACTGCTGTGAAGCAAAGAGAAATGCAGAGGAGCTTTAGGGGTAATATTGTTTTCCTTATTTAATGAAGTTCCTTCTTCAATGTTAGAAGAAAGCAACTCTTTGCCACATGGCACATCTGGTGAGTAATTTACATCACTGAGGAATTCAGCCCAATTTAATGTCTTAGGGTGCTGGGGAGGAATTGTTGTAACAATTAAGAACCACAAAAATTCCTTCATATGTTTACATTTTAGTCAGATTGAGCCCACTTCTATTTGGTGATTAAGGTTAATTATTTCAAAGAGAGAAAATTAATGTGATGAGAATTCTGTCTGACTAGTGGAACTTTTATTGAACTGTTAACATTTGAGTGGAAATATTGCCTCTGACACAATAGTATTATGCTTGTAGCAAAGTTGCTGCCCCAATACATCCCCTTGTGGTCAGATGTGCACCAACACACTTACACACATTGCCTGTCAGCCTACTCCTGCCACAGCCTTCCAGCCAGGCTGCTTTACAGAGTCCTTTACCAGAGTCCTAATGTAATGTGTACATAAGCAAACCTTCAGCCTGGCTGGATTCAGCTGGCAGCCATCTCACATAGGCATGCCTCTGCTGCTCTAGCCTGTCCTGGCTAGCCATAGGTTTCCATGCTTTCATCAACCCCACAACTCCTCCCCTCATGTAGGGGTTCAGGCTGGCTACAGCTCCTCAGGGTTCCTGTCTCTAGTCAGGCTTCCTGCTCACTCCTGCAGAAGCCTGTTTGCATTCTCTCATTCTCAACCTTCTTTCAGGTTGCTTGCCAGAGAGAAGGAACTTTCCTGTGGGTCTCCCTGCTCCAACTGAGCTCACCCAGCTCTTTATGAGGAAACAAAACAAACAAACAAAAACAGCTTCCTCTCCTGCCTTCCCCTCCAGCTGGGCTTTATCTTTAATTAGGCCTGGCCAACCCTCAGGTATACCCAGTCTGGTTCATGGGCTTCTAGGCTCATCTTAACCTTTTCACAGCAAGTGAGGGGTAAACCCCATTCCAATGCTGTTTGTTTAGTTTTTAAGAGGCTTATAAAAAATGGAAGGGGGTTGAAGTTATAGTAGGGGAAAGAGGAGACTCCAAGGCCCAAAATGTGTGGGTATTTCGTTTTGTTTTATTGTTGTTTTTTGTCAGTGCTGTTGCCGGCCCAAAAAGGCCTGAGGCAGCAAACAGTGGTTCGTTGCCCGGTGTGCGTCGCACTAATTATCACACCAGGGTGGAGAATGCAGAAAAAGTTTATTTGAGCTCAAGTAAGGTGCCAGGGAGATATTACAATCTCAGATCCTGCACACAGATGCAAGCTGTGTGTGTCTTCTTATACATGATTTCAACAAGGCATCCTCATTACCCCCCATTGCCCACTTACCCCCCTTCTCCCTTCTAGTCCCCTCCCATATAATAGGCACTTTGTATAGTTAACAATTAAATCATCCTTGACAGCAGACAATTCATCTCGTAACTTTTCAAGGCTGTTACCTTGGTTTACTTCTGAATTTATTACCCTGTCTCTCCTCTCTAAACAAACACAAGTAGGGCCCCTATTTACTATCTCCTGCTGTCCGTGTTGTACTGATAAGAAACAGTTACACATTCCATTCTCACTTCTAACTTGGGAATTCAACTAGAATTTAACATAAAGGGACTCTTAGACCAGCATAAAATAACTTTGGTTCAATTCAGGCCTAGTACAGAAAAACTTCATTAATACTGTGGTTTTCCATCTTCCTGAATTACCTAGGAATATGCCTAATGGCACCAACAATTCCCCCCTTTGAGAATACTCAACAAACATTTGGTTGAGTTTTCTCATACTTTGAAGACAAAAAACAATTAAACTCTAGGGAGCTGGGGTATTCAGTTCCACATTCATCCTCCCTATGGACCCGGTAGGATTCGGTATGTGGAAGCCCACACCCACCCTAACCGGTCCTCATGCCTGGAAGGAGCATTGTGAATGTTCATACTTCCATCCAGAAAGTGTCCAAGTATGTCATCCCCCTGACCACAGATCAGATGGTTCCTGATAGTCTGTAAGGGCAGTGGGCCAAGTCTGGTGCTCAAGATCCATCTAAATATACCAGATCCCACTGCAATACCTTCCCAGTCTCAGTGATTCTCAATACCATCTCTGTCAGCAACTTCTGGGTCATAGAACTGAGGGTGGAAATGACATGTAACCCACCAACTCCAGCTTGTATTTGGGATAGCTGAGCTCTAAAAATAAGGCTAGTGGCCCCTTCTAGTTAGCCCAATTTCTTATCATGTTCCCAGCTTGTAAGAATATTTCAAATGGCTGCTGTATTATTGGCCTGAGTCCACAGAGATCTGGTCAATTCCCTCTTCTTGCAGAGGAAACAACCCAGGCTTTCTGTTGTGCTAATCGTATGGCAGCCCCTTGTGAGCAATACATGCTGAAGGATTTATCCAAACCACAGGGCGCAGCCTGTAGAATAAACCCCAAAATCTAATCAATACCACAGTCTCAAACAGGGGTCCCACAAATTTCTTCCTGCCAGTGTATAATTCTTGGTTTCTACACCAGGGTCAGTCCTTAATGTCCTTTATGGTCAGGAAATCCTGGATTCTGACACTGCACAACGCTGTTGGTGGTCAGCAGGACTTAATAAGGGTCTTTCCAGCATAGAGCAAAAGCAGTCTTTCGTTGGTGGAGCTTTACATTAATCCAGTTTCCTGGTTCCAAGGGTGGCAGGACTCCTAGGGTCTTTGTGTAGTGCATCTTTACCTGTGAAAAAAGAAACCTAACACATTTCATTAGTGCCTGTCAGCGATTTGCAGACTTTACAGCTGTGTGGGAACATTTAAGCCTCCCTTGTCTTGGTTGTTAGCTAAGTCTTAGCTGAGAGCAGTGTCCTGAAATGGGGCTAATGCCCTATCTTTAAACTCAGCATGTTAGCTATTTTTCCTCAGTTAACTCGTCCTTCTTCCTTTTTCCTGTTTGGCTTCTTTTAACCTACAAAAGAAACTTAGCCTTCACTTATACATCTTTTGCTAACAATGAACACATATACATTGCCTTTATACAGTACATTAGTCTTATTATTTAAAGTTTATCACATCTATCCTTTCACTAAAATAACTTTTTCCAGAGCTTTGGGACAACAAGTTAGGACAAGCACACCCACTTTGATGAGTTTATTTCATAGAGCCTCTAGTCCAATAGTTTCCCACCATCCCCAGCCCTCTGGCTAGAAATCTGAGATAGCCAGAAGGATCCCATGTACAATATGGGGAGTGGGTTAACTTTCCATGTCCTTGCTTCCAAAAACTATTGGTATGCAAGTTTTACTAACAATTTTCAATTAAAAGATTTGGCCAATAAAGTTTCTCTTTCTCTTACTTAAGGAGATGTATTAGACTTTAGTATACCATATTTTTCCCAATTTATCCAAGCACTTTGTATTCCAAGTTGAACAAAACAAGTATCTGTATTCCAATCCAGACCATCCCATAAACAAAATAATTTTGGCCACCAGACAGACACCACAAGACAGAACATAAAACAAAACATAATTTTTACTGTGCCATCAAAGGCATGGTATGTTGAATGCTGTTCAGCTAGCATCAGTTTTCTCTGATTATCTGAAAGACAAAAACAGGGGTCTACCTTTTCTGGGTAGTCAATCATCACTGAAAATATACAAATACCTTAGTTGATTTCAGGCAAAACAGGGGAATTACCCCATATTTTCATATATATGTTTCATAGGCAGCTTAAGTCTCAGTGACTTCTACTTTATCAGTTAGATAACTTGCATCAATACAGATGCTTCCTGACTTGCTTTGTACTTT
Organism: Mauremys mutica; assembly: GCF_020497125.1. NCBI lineage: Eukaryota > Metazoa > Chordata > Testudines > Geoemydidae > Mauremys > Mauremys mutica. The sequence continues at coordinate 100,220,664 of NC_059078.1, forward strand.
TAACTCCTGCTTTTAAACATTGAAAGAAAACATCATCACTTATAGTGCCTTTAGAACCTAATAAGATTTCAATTACATAGCACTATATAATAAACATTTTTTAGATAATTCAACTAAATGGGTTATAACCAAATGATTGCAATCTAAAAATTTCTTTGCCTGAATTTATTTACAAACATTTCAAAAACAAACACCAAGAATTTTTCTCTTTAGCATTTTTACAAAGTTCAACTGCTGTTCCCTCCAGCAACTACGGAGTTAACTTTTCACACTGCCTTAAATCACTCACTTGTTTTCTTCAACAACCATTTTTCTCAACTTAAATCACTATTCCAAGTATCCTCCTGGGTATTTGAAATCCCCATGTTTATACCTATTTACTCCTTTCTTCCACTAGACCCTCAAAAGTTTCCAACCCGTTTTCCAATCTCTCCGTCTGTTGTTTGCCTGCCTGGGCCCGATCCTTCTTTTCTAGCTGAACCGTTCTTTCCCTAGACACCAATTTGCTCCACTGCCAGTTTTAACTAAGGGGGGGGTTGGCTTCTCAACTAGCCCCCACCCTTCTGGTCTTTTTCCCTAAAACATTTTAACTCACAAGACTACCTAAGTCTTCCCTTGTGAGGCTTGCCACCTGGGCAAAACACATGGCCCACTGGTGTTTAATTATTTAATCTCCCCTTGTAGCAAACACACTACTATTACGGTGTATGCTGAGCACAAATAGTTAAATTTTGGCAAGTCCCTGAAGGACTGGTACTTGCTTAACCAGGGCTTCCTTTTCTAACTGGAAATCCTGTCTCAAAGCCTGCAACTTGCCCTGAGCGCAGGTTTGAGTTGCTGTCTGGGTCATGATCTATGCTCTTAATTGCTCAATTCTAGTTATCAAGTACATATTTGTTCTTTTTCTCCAACTACTCTATTGCCCAGTCCTGCTGCAACTGGGGGTAGAACCCCTTTCCAGTTCTCAGACTTACTGCAGCTGAGAGTAGGTTCACCTTTAATCATGCAATCCTCAACATATAACACCAACAGTTCCAAACAAAAGAAACACAACATAACAAAGGTAAAACAAATAGATGGTGTAAATTCTATAGGGCTCCCCCATTCTCAATTACTCACCAAACTGTAACAAATCTGTTACCAATTTATCTACTGCAGGACGTTGGGGGAGGACAAAACACACCATATAACCAAACCCCAAAGCTTCCCCAAGCCTTAAGCCACTTTAATACTCACACATATCCAGACTGACCACGTCTGTATATAACATTCAGAAAAGGGGAATAGGTGGACGGGAGATTATTCTGTATACAGCTTATCCAGTATTTCCAACATGCTTCCACTCTTGGGAGAGCTGTTCTTTTACACCCTGGAATCTCCTGCAGTGTCTCTTTCAGAGATCCCAGTTCAGGTCACCAAGCCATACCAGCTCTGGGATTGCAAAGACTGTTAAATCTCACTGAACAGTTAAGCTTTGCAAATGCAATCTCAGTTCTGTAACTTAGATTACCTTTAATTTACCTCTGTCTATATTTTCCCACAGCCAGCTGGGGCTAAAAATTTTTCTTTATACTTAACATAGTCTGACCTAACACGCAGAGCAGCTCTCTCTTTATCTCTGGCCTTAGCAGAGTTTCAAATTAACCCATTCCTAGACGAATTGCTCACACCGTGTCAGAGGCTTTTCCTTTGGTAATTAAAAGCTCCTCTGAGATATATGATCTTATCTAGATTGAAGGTACCTTCTAATGGACATTGTTTAGATGGATTTTTACGCGTGTAAAGATTCCAATTCTCTAAATACCTGCAGGTTTCAGGACCATAATGTACGTACATGTACTATGCTGGGGTACCCTTAGGGGGTGAGGTAGAACGTTTAGACTGTCCCTTCCCCCCTTTTCCACTTACACACACAAAGAGGGGGGCCCTGTCCGCGCTAGCGGCTCATAAACTAAGAATCTCTCCCTACAGGACACTCACACAGGAGAGATTAACGAGGATGACTGACTCTTCTACATCTCCTTTCAGCAAAGAGCGTCGGCTAGTCTCTGGGAGACACAACGCCGTATACTCTAATTGCATTCAATGAGATGATCAGACTGTCAGTAGCCCACACGGAAAGGAAGGGGGGGAGGGAAGATAGGTTCACACATTCCTAGACCCAGGCAGCTTCCTCGCCGGACGATGCCAGGCTGAGTCAGCCCACCGTGGGTCGGATCTCCTAAAGATCCACTAGTTACTGGGCTTGCGTTAGACTACTCCTGATCATTAGCATTTGCTTCACAGGTTAATCTGGGCGTCTTCCAGCAACAGACACTCACACTGGTATACACACACACACACACACCAAGACCATTATTCCCACGGACAATCCTCCTCCCAGTGCAGCTCTGGGGCATATGGTGGGGGATTTTTACAAGAGCTCTTTATACAAACAGTTTCAGAAGCTACCCATTCGCTAACAAAACAAAAATAATTGAAGGATCATGTTGTAATTAAGTGATCCTTCTGGTGGCCACCTTTCCTGGCTCTCTAGTTGATATTGAGGCCAGTCAACTGTACAGAACCTTTTTAGTTTACCCTTAATCATTGGATCCAAACCAAACACTTTCCAATTTGCTAGAATGCATTCTGGGGGCATACACCATGCCCTGCCTGTACTCCATCCCTGCCCCATACCTATGGGAAGACACTGGGCGTCCCCAGGTCTTAACAGGCAAACAAAAGGTTAACAACACTGAACTGTTCCTACCTTTTCCACAGGACCGGTTCCTCACCGTCGCCCACAGCTGCTTCTCCACTATCTGAGTGCGTTGCACCGTTGTGCCTTCCAAGGTCGGTCTGACACGTCCCTGCCGAGGCCCCCGGTAAAAGCACCGGTGCGCGCTGGCATCGGCTGTGACTGTCGTCCACCGGCCATTGGAGGAGTCCGGGCAAGGCATAATTTTGCCTCGAGCCCACCCAGGGACGCCAAGACTGTTGCCGGCCCAAAAAGGCCTGAGGCAGCAAACAGTGGTTCGTTGCCCGGTGTGCGTCGCACTAATTATCACACCAGGGTGGAGAATGCAGAAAAAGTTTATTTGAGCTCAAGTAAGGTGCCAGGGAGATATTACAATCTCAGATCCTGCACACAGATGCAAGCTGTGTGTGTCTTCTTATACATGATTTCAACAAGGCATCCTCATTACCCCCCATTGCCCACTTACCCCCCTTCTCCCTTCTAGTCCCCTCCCATATAATAGGCACTTTGTATAGTTAACAATTAAATCATCCTTGACAGCAGACAATTCATCTCGTAACTTTTCAAGGCTGTTACCTTGGTTTACTTCTGAATTTATTACCCTGTCTCTCCTCTCTAAACAAACACAAGTAGGGCCCCTATTTACTATCTCCTGCTGTCCGTGTTGTACTGATAAGAAACAGTTACACATTCCATTCTCACTTCTAACTTGGGAATTCAACTAGAATTTAACATAAAGGGACTCTTAGACCAGCATAAAATAACTTTGGTTCAATTCAGGCCTAGTACAGAAAAACTTCATTAATACTGTGGTTTTCCATCTTCCTGAATTACCTAGGAATATGCCTAATGGCACCAACAGTGCCATCTAAGGGGTACACAGATTCGTTTAGATATATAAAGACAGAAAACAATAAACATATGCTACGTACAATGTATTAGATATTCTATTTGATGGGGAAATGAGCGGACAAGTGAGTTGATGGTGATAGAGAGAGCTAGTTTCTTAACTGCCTTGCAGGTTGTGTAGTCATTTACACCTATTGAAAGTGTGTGTGATGTGCTACCAAAGCAGAATCGTTTCATTCTGCACCTGCTTTCAGTCTGTGGTTGTGCAAATGCCTACACACGGTGCAAACCAGTGGAGAACTAGGACTCAAGTCTTGGTGTTAAGACTACAAAGATTACAATTTCATAGGACAACTGGCACATGAAAAACATCCATGATGAAAGTGACCTAAACTGATTTCTAAGCGTACAATTGTAACACGAAGTGTGGAAACATACGGAAATCTTTGAAGATATTTGTGGGAGAACGCCATGTGTTTATACACAGAAAAGCAGAAGGGACTCTGCAATCTGACTGTTGAGGTGTTCCTGTTACAGCGGAAAAAGTTGCAAGAAAGAGAAGCACCAAGTAAGAAAATGAACTTGCTCTTTCACAGCGAAATCTGGGGAGTTTCTCTTCTACCTTGTTCTGTGGTCATATTATTATTATTTACATTGCAGTCCTCAGAGACCCAAACAGGACCAGGACCCTATTATGCTAGTGCTGTACAAGCATATAGGAAGACAAGCCCAGACCCCAAAAGGTAACCATATAAACTGAAGCAAGGCACCATAGGCAAGCATAATAAACAATAGACAGGAATACAGGAAGGAGTGCAAAGATGGTAGCAGTAAGATCAGCTGGTTGCACAGGCTAGCTAGAAACACAAGTTGATGCTTCCAAATTTGAACCATTATTTACTGGTAAAAAGAAATTAACAATATCAGCTGTCTCCAGTTGCTGATTTCTTGTATCTGCATCTTAAGGAGGGATTTGAAGGAGAAGAATTAGGTATACGAGGGTTGTTCCATACACAAAGGGAAATGTGTAGGAAAGCACAGAGGCTTTTGCGAGAGAAGTGAACATTCAAGACTGGCATCAATGGCAGTGAAAAGGGGCAAGGAGAAGCAGTACAACATAATAAGAGACAAGGCTGGGAGAAGTAGTATTGTGAAGGCCCTTAAAAGGTAGGACAAAAGAGCTTGAGTTGGCTATTGTTAAAGAGGATCCAGAGGAAGGATTCAAATAAGAATGTAATGTGGCCAGAATGATGAGCAAGAATGACATTAGCAGCTGCATTATGTATGAACTGAAGGGACTGAGATGGGTGTTGGGGAGGCCAGAGAGCAGGAGACAACAGGAGTCCAGATCTAAATTCCCTGTAAGCTGCATGGCCATGCAGCAGCCTATTAAGCACTGCACAGGCACTCAGGGAACCCGCCCGGCCGGGAACTGCTGCAGCCTAGCCTCCAACCTGCCATGGCCAGGGAAGAGGTGCCCCTCCCCCGGCCTCAACTCAGCTCCGGACCTGACGGGGAAGGGGGCGGCCTGAACCCAGCCCTGGCCCAGCCCTGCCATGGCTGGGGAGACCCTCCCCCAGCCCCAACTCAGCTCCAGAGCTGCCACCGCTGAGGGAGGGGCAGCCCCAACTCAGCCCCGGCCCAGACATGCTGCAGCTGGGGGAGGGGTGTCTATCCTGCAGCCCCAGCCCCAGAGCTGCCATGGTGGGGAGAGAGCTGGGGAGAGTCCTCTCTCCCTGCTATAGCCCAGGGCAGCCTTTACCCCAAACCCCTCATTCCTGGCCTCACTCCAGTGCCTGCACCCCCAGCTGGAGCCCAGCCCTGAGCCCCCTCCAAACACCTACACTCCAAACCACTCAACCCCACCCCATTAATTTTGTTATATGCACCAATTGGAGGTGATGTGTCACACATTACCTCCATATTGGTGCACATAACAAAATTCATGTGTGGGAGAAATCAGAGGGAACACAGGTCCAGATGTGAGATAAGGACCCTGGGAGTCTGATAGTGCGCTCTTTGTGTGCCCACACTCCTGTTAAGCGATTGGAAAGTTGGGGTGTGCCAGGAATGTAGGACTGGCTTCCTATTGCTTTTGTGTGTGTCTATGGGAGGTTCTGGAAGGAGGAGACATGATTATATTGTTAGTCAATGATCAGTCAATCAAGGGCTCATCTCTGCACACATGGGAAAATATAAAAGAGGAGCATATTTAAAATGCATTTCTTTCCCTTAAGATATACTTTATTTTCTTATCTCTGTATTCGACATCCAACAGGCAAGGGATTTCTATTTAATTCAACATTCATAACTTGCTGCAGTGAAAGAGCTGTGTCTTCCACCTACATATAGAAATAATGTGTGTTTTTATATTATCTGGAAGGTTGTCTTAGAAACTGGATACCTAATGAGTGTATTGGTGTATGTTGTCAGCTGTCCAGAAAAAGAAAAAAGAAAAAAAAACGATGCAATTATTTTCATATTCCATCCTGAAAAAATTAGGGCTGGCTCATTTTCCCTTCATCTTCATCAGCTGAGGGCTATGCCACGGTATCATGGGAGACACTTTCAACATTAAAGGAAGAGGTTTTTTCCATCACTGTAGTTAATCCACCTATTCGAGAAGTGAGCTGCATCTACACCAGGGGTCAGGGTAACCTAACTATGGTCCACAGGGCATGACATTTTTCACAGCCCTGAGTGATGGACCTAGGTCCATCTAATTTTTAGATGTAGACCAGACCTCAGTGAAATGAAATCTAGAGTCTAAAGAACTTAGATCTAGACCTGAAATCCTTCATAAGCATGGGAAGTAGAAATGCAGGGGATGCTGCAGCACCCCCAGGTTTTGTGCCCGGCATCCCGGCTGCTGGCCCTGAGCCCCTGGTGCCCAGGGTCCCAGCCACCAGCCCCATGCCCGGAGTCTCCGCTGCTGGCTCGGTGTCCCGCTCAGCCATTAGCCCCGGAGGCTCCGCTGCCGACCCCAGGGTCCCAGATGCCAGTCCTAAACCCCTGCCACCTGGGGTCCCGGACACCAGCCCCGGACACGGCTGGGGTTTCCGCTGCCAGCCCAAGATCCTGCTCAGCTGTCAGCCCTGGGGGCTCTGCTACCGGCACCAAGGTCCTGCCCAGCTGACTGCCCCACGCCTAGGGGTTCTGCTGCCTGCCCAACACCTGGGGCTTCTCACCCACTCCTAGCTGTGGCGTCAGCCTCTGCCACCTTACCCTTGTCCCCATCCCCCCTTCCTGGAGCCATGGCCCTGCTCCTGGCCCCAGCTAGGGGGTGGTGAGGGGCACGGACAGGGGCAAGAGGGGTGCAGCTCAGCACCCCCACTCCAAAAATTGTTCCAGCACCACTGAAATCCTGGCCCCACTGAAGTCAAAGGGAATTTTGCTATTGATTTCAATTAAGCCAGAATTTTACCCGCAATCTGGCTGAGGGAGTCGTACTCCAGTGTGAAAACTTTCAGGACTCACTTCATGCATCAGATTAGCCCCATCTCCTGTGCTCCCATACTCACAGAACAGGAGCACTTGGGGGAACAAGTCAACCCCATCCTCATGGATGGTGCAGAACCTGTCACATGGATGGTGCACACCAGTCACAATTTCTCACATAGCTCCCCTGAACCAATTGGCTTTGTACTGAACCCTATTCGGGGCTGAGAGTATATCACAGCCTAACCCCATGTGTGAGAGTATGGGATTGCAGGATCCGGCCCATGGTATATGAACAGAAAGTGGGGTGGCTGCTGGAGAAGATGATTTTCCAGAAAACTTCATAATGCTGCTTGGATTGGCCAAGATCCCTGCCTTGGAAAGGTGAGAAAATGTGCAACATAGTGCTCAGACTGGGCTCTCTCTCTCTCTCTCTCTCTCAGCTTCCCTGAAAAAGTCAAACCATGAAAGACTGCACGGCAGGCATTACAATGAAACACATAGGTTGAGACTCAGTTATGTCTAGACAGAGTCAAAACAGTCTTCTGCCCAGCTGTAAAGAATGACAAAGAATCCGGTTCTGGCCGACAGTCAAGGTGAAGAGGAGTGGGAGTACAACCGGCTGTGTCTCAGACACTCAGCCTGTTGCAGAGTGAGATGAGTGCCTATGGGCTAATGCCTCTATGCAACAATCTATATATCCCATATAGAGACCTGGATGTGCACCACTCCTGTTCCAATTTCATATCATTCTGCTGCAGAGGCTGATTTACTAGGGAGAGAGCCCTCAACAAACTTTGCTCCAGCATGTTAAGAAACCTGTTTTTCTTCTCACTGTTCTCTGGCTGCTCTAGTTCATGCAGGTGTAACCCACACACCTGCTGGGTGTGGTGCTCTATCCCATCTAGTGGCACAGAGACCATTTCAAGAGAGATTAATGAACCTTACTCTACAGCCTTTGCTAATGGCCACGAGGCTTTTAGCGCATGCAGTAAAGGCTCATGCATCTAACTCCAGAGTGCCCCGGTTCGATCCTGCCAGCCGACACGTAGGGTCTGTCGATGGTACACAGGCACAATCCAAACTGTCCTAATTTTGTCTATTTTTAATCAGGCCCAGTGCTACCAGGGGAGCAAAAGGGGACATTTGCCCTCCCAAATGATTTTCAAGGGACCCCAGATTGTCAGAAAGGAAAAATATATACAAAGTTATCCAACTTTAAGCAGTGGAACAGCAGCAGATTAGAGTCTTCATCCTTTACAGAAATTATAAATCACAGCAAAATACTGACAGTTGCCAAATTCTGTTATTTTAAACTCTTAAACTCGGTAGACAGATACTGGGCTAGATGTTGACCCAGCATGGCCGTTCTTATTTTAAAATCCAAGCTTTTCCAGGGATCTAGCTAGCTCCTGGACTCGGTTTCTTTCTTTATTAAATAGTGACATGCAGGAGCCCCAAAATACCTGCTTGCTCCCCTAGAACCAGCCCTGTTTTTAATTCTTCCATTGTCTTTAATTAAGTTCTCCTTAGGCTTGTAGGAGTAGAAGCAATCTTTTTCCTGGTTTTTAAGCAAACAAAAGCTGAAGTTTGCTGAGCAGGCAGATTTTCCTGAGCTCTCACAGCTTTAATTTTAACACTGAAAGGCTAATCAAGTTGCATTTTGAAAATCTGTGAAATGTTACTTCCTGCTGCTAGGTTCAGGGCTGGTAATTACTGACTGCTTTTTTAGGAGGGATATCTTGACAGTGCTTAGCCTTCTTATCTAAAATTGGCAAGATGCCTTTTTACTCGAAAAATACCCTCTCAAAAGCTTGCTTTGCTGCACTTTCATTTTTCTTAAGGTCATTTTATTGGCATCAAAGCAGATTCATTGGATGAGTTCAGATCTTTTCCATGAAGTTTAGTTAGGCTCTGGAAATGTACCCAAGGCATCGGAAGCAAAATAACTATTTCTTTAAAAAATTGATTAGCTTCATGTTCTGAAGATATGATATTAAAGTAGCCACATTTCATAAAGTATAAAGTTAATTTGTAATGTATTTCAGTGAACATGATCCATTGTAATCTAAAGCTTCAGTACCAAATAAAAGGCAATATTCAGATAGGATGGTGATTTAGGCAGTTCAAACTAATGGATCCCTCCATAGGGAGAAACTAAAATAGTATTGCCAGGAAGAATTTGCTTTTTGGAAACAAAAGCAAACCAGCCGCTTCTCCCCACACTCTGCTCGATTGTTGACATTCTCAGAAAAAGGACAGTTATTCTGAAGTGTGGCTCTATTAGTGCCTACATACAACAGTGAATGGTGCTACATAAAAACCATCACCAGATTCCAAAGAAAAGTACAATAGAAGTGACAATTCAAACAAATATATCATTATTCATTCACCGATAACATGTTATCGCCCTTCTTCCCCCCTTGCAACTTGACTTCAATAGCATTCCCAGCCAGGCATGGACATTTGCCCAGGTAGAACAAGATGAACTATCAGGATATTAACCTGCAAATTAAAAGGTACAGCTGTGTACTCTGGAATCTAGCCCGGGACTTTTAAACTTTGTTCCACAGAGCTACTTGTGTTGCAATAGGAAACTTCTCCATCCTCCACCTCCTCCTAGTTGTAGCCTAATCAAAGACTCTTTCTTAGGCTTCCCGAAGATTTCTAGACCAACTCATTAAAAACAAAACCCAAATTCCGAACAGAACAGAGAGGAATTTAACCAAGCAGCTGCACTCATCTTATTAAACCAGTTTTATTTTCAGTTTGTGTCCTTAGCGCAGTCCTAATAACGTTTTGTGTAACTGAGCTTTATAGTTACTGCAAGGCTGTTGTAAGATTGCAAGTGTGTGGAGAGCCAGCTCTTTAAGACATGGTCTAAAAGCCTGAGAATCCCCTGGGTCCCACAGCGTGGGGCTGGGGGATTTCAAAGGGAAGAGAGTTGAAAAGCTGTGCATTACCAATAAGAACAGCCTCTAGCTTTCAGCTTTCATCTTCTCAAGTGTAAACCTATGGGAGCACACCCACATATAAAGAGGAATCTCTGGAGAGAATGCCCCACAACCTTTTAACTTTTGACTTCCACTCAGCTGCTACTTGGAGAAGATGGAAAACTAGAGGTGCAGGACTGAGTATTTTTATTATTTCAGTACCAAAAATTTAGCATGCAATGTTTGTTCTTCTTTTGCAGATTCTGAATTCACTTGAGCAAAGAACAGTAGTTGAATTAACCCACAGACTGAACATTTAGTGTAGCATCAGCAGAACGTTTTCCAACAGGACTAGTTAGCAGTGTATTGCTGACTTTTTACATCAGTGCATCTATCTCAAAGCTCACTTATACAGCTATTCACACTATGGAATTCCGACAGCAGAAAGCCTGTAGTTCATCACTCTCAGCTTCTTCTAGAAGAACTTTGGCTCAAATCCTACACAAAGTTCTGCCTGGTTACTATGAGGGTCACTCATTCTTCCACACACACACTGTGTGGTCAAGTGAGGGGAGAGAGAAGGGTAGAGTCTAGACCTGTTGCATGTTGGCTATGTTATTTGAAGCTTGATTCTTCTGCCTCCTTTATTCATGTTGAGTAAAACCTTTCACCGAAGCTTTTTATGGAGTAAAGTACTACTCAAATGTGAGCAAGGGGAACAAAATCTGGCTCCTAATCCCACTGTGCCTCAGTTACCCCATCTATACAGTAAGGATTACAATGACCTATCTGATCATCTCCCTCCCTCACATCCTTGGGGATGCTTGAGATCTGTGCATAAAAGAGTTATCTACGTGCCAATCATTATTACCGCAAAAGGAAAGTGCTTGGAGCAGGGGTCCCCAAAGCGGTGCCTGCAGGCGCCATGGTGCCCGCAGGTGCCATGGCACCCGCCGGGGCATCAGAGTACACCTGCATACTGGCTGGTGGACGAGCAACCGCCGAAATGCTGCTGACAAGCAGCCTCATCCAGAGGTGTTGCTGCTAAAATACCGCCAATTTTCGGCGGCATTTCAGCGGTGACCCCTCTGGATGACGCTGCTTGTTGGTGGTGACGTCTATTGACATTGCCGCTTGTTGGTGGCATTTTGACGGGTGCTCGTCCGCTACCACGGTCCTCCGTGGCTCATCGTCTGGCACCCGCCAGATGAAAAAGGTTGGGGACCACTGTGGTTGTTACACAATGAGGACATGGGAGACACCTAAGTGAAGTGTTGAATAGTGAGTGGACTGTGGGCTCAAGGAGTTCTACAGAAAAAAAAAAGGGTTTTGTTTTTTTTAATAAATCGAGATGTTAATTTAGGGCCAGTAGCCTCTTGGCCCCTTCGAAGCTGCCAAGGTCCAAAACTGCATCAAGACAGTTTCCCCAATACAGAAGGATGTAGATGAAGCCTAAAATGTGGGTCTTTGCCCTTTCTGACAAGGGGATAACATACCTCTTGGCTTTGTAGAGGAGGAGGAGGAGTTTGGGAGGATCCAGAGTTTTTGTGTTTGTTTTTATAGGGATGTTCCATTATAAAATAAGGAAAAGTGAGCAGAAGAGATAAAAAAACATTAAAACAAAAATGAGATGAGCATAGGGCAGAGCTCCTAGAATGCTAACTACTGAAAGCTGGAAATACTAAAAATCAAAAAAATAATAATAATGAATCAGTAAATTATATAAAGCACATTTCCAACAATATTAATTGTAACTTCCAGTAGTAACTGGGAATGTTTTGAAGGTTGTGTGTATAGGTGGTGTTAGTGTAACATTACAGTGCCCATCACCACCTTAACCACACTTGTGTTATGCCCTTTCCCCTACCCTCTCTGTGTTTTCCTTTAGCATGTGATTTCTGTGACATCTCTCTGTTAGTGAAGCAGGGAACCAGGGCCACAAACCAGATCCAGTACAATTACACGGGACCTCTGCTGTGGATTGGTGGACACATTATGCCCCCTTTAGCAGTACAACCCATTTTATGCCACTGGATGTTTGCAATAGCAGACACCTTTGAAATTTTATTTCCCTTAACAGCAGTTACGCAGCATGACTACTGATTAATAAACATGTACAAATACCAGTTCCCCTGCAATCACATCTGATGTTGCCTCATCTCATGATTTCAGGCTCCCCTTCCCTCCAGTATACTGTTTTCCACAATTACCACATTTACCATTTCTTTGCAGCAGAAATTAGCTTTGCAGTTCTCTTGCACTGACATCATTTGATGTTTACAGGTTTGTCCTGACTCCTTCAGATGTGTTAATTTATATGCTGTTCATTAAGAATCCAGAGCAGTGCAATTTCTCTCCCCCTCATAATACTGACCTTTATCTCTTTTATATCCACTAGTCCAGCTCCTGACTTGTGTGAGCTGATACTGATAAAGGCCAGTCATTTAAAACAATAGGCAGATGGTGATCTAACCCTCTGGCCTTTCACATTTTATTCAGGCCAGTCACAAAAACAATTTGAATATTCTTCAAGAGGATCTTCAGGGCTCTAAGCAGAGTTCCTAATGGCCTTTTGTTTCAGCCTGTATCCCATGAAATATCTGTGAATGTTTTTTAAAATCGTTTCCTCTTCTCCCTCCATGAAGAAGAAATGCACTTGATTACTTCATGCTCATCCCAGCCGCATAATTAGTATGGAGAGTATATACCAAATTCTAGGTGAAAGAGCAGAAACTACTATTAAAAATTTAACCATATTTATCAGGATGAGTTTGACAACTTCTCAAACTCCAAATCAATGGAAAGTCTTTACAAATACCCAGAGACCAACAATGATACAAGATAGTTCACTTTTCCTCCTACTCAGCACAGTGATCTTACATACTCACACACACAGTATAGTGTGTGACCATAATCAATCAGTTGCCTCCCTGGAGGCAAGTTCAAATATTGCCATCTTGGCATGGATATTCCCAGAGGGTAAAAGAGAATAAAGAGATAAAAAAGGGGGAGCTGAGAGAAAGGAGTGTGACTGAAAGATGGTGTCTCTCTGGAAGAATCTCAAAGCTTATTTTGGTGGGGGTGGGGAGGAACCCAAACTGTTTGTCCCTTATGGTCTGGATTAAGCAAGAATGGAATGGACTTCTAAATAAACTACTAAATCTTAGTCTGCACAATAATGCCTCCTTCCACTGTACGGGATGATTCTGAACTAGTTAATTTCATTCGTATAGCCCTGTTGCAGTGTACAGCAGGAGCACCTACCCCACTCCCTCCTGCAAACTGTCTTAAGCACTAGTGTTTATTTCCTACCTAGTGTGGAATAATGAGGTCTTGTCGTGAAGGCACTGAGTAGGACTTTGGAGATCTGAGTTTAATTCTCAGCTCTGCCCCAAAGTTCCTGAGAGACCTTGGGCAATCAATCTCCTCTGTGCCCCACCTGTAAATGAGGATAATACTTTCCCACCTCACAGAGGAATTATGAGGTAAATCTGTTAAATGCTTGGGAGGTAATCAGATACTTCAATGATGTTTGTCCATATAAGTAAAAAGATAGATGTCTCAAGAGTTCAGGGTCAGAATAAGACTGGTGCATGGCAGAGAAAGGACATGTGTGAGAAGAGGTAAGTTTAAGCATGATCCTCAGCATGCAAATAGGATGTTTAGCTCTGGACTCCCCGCTTTGACATTACTCCTGCAGGATAAGGTTACTCTGTATTCCCTGTCCTACACTTCTACATGCAAAATGCTCTACTTGGCTCATAATCAAGCTTTCTGAAAGTCACACAAATCTGAGATTTTTCTTGCGTTAGTGGAAAAGTATTAATATTAACTATGTAGTCACTCTATAGCAAGAGATGGGTCTAGGCCCTATCCCTAGATCTGGACACTTCAGAACTCTGTGGTCAAGTTTATTTCTAGGTCCTACACTAAAAGATAATTATGAGAATATAAAGTCTCTAGGAATACTGTAGACTGTGTGTTAAAATTATATTTTCCATTTTACTTAGCTACTACTGCCATCTAGTGTTGAAATAATATAGTTACATCAGAAACTTCAAAATATATTTCTACTTGTGTGCTTTTAACATTTATATAGCTCCACAAATGTGCATAGAATTTGCAGCACACATACCACTATCATCAGTATCCCTGCCCTGTTTTAGCTTATAGTTTAATGCCCCATTCCTGTAAACACTGATGCATGTAAATTTAGATACATGAGTAGTCCCACTGGCGTCATTAGAAGCACTCACTTGGGCCCTGATCTTGCAAACGCCTACATGTAGCTGTTTGGAAAGGAATTGGCCTTCAGAGCCGAGTAATTCACAATGTATTTAATAGAGTTAGCTCTCCCATACACAGCTCCTGTTGACAAATCTCCCACAAAGAGGTCATGAAATTCTTGACTGTATTGATTGTTTGAAATTATTCATTAATTTCTTAAATGAGTAATGCTTGGTCCAAGTATTGTTCGAACAGTAAGTATGATCAAATTACAATTCACAGTTCATACTTACAATCAGTGTAAATAATGGAAGCAACCAAGTTTAAAGTAAAAAGGAATGCAGGGTCCTCTCCTCTGCTTTTTGCAGAGACAAAGTTTTGTTACCTCTCCCTCTCCTGGACTCAGGGCCAGCTCTAGGTTTTTTGCCACCCCAAGCTAAAAAAAATATCTGGCTGCCCCCCCCCCTTTTTTTGGCTTTTACACTTTGCAATTTGTTTTTTGACTGTTTAAAAAAAAATTTAAATGAAACAGAAAATTTGTAGATAGTGAAACAAAACAATTTCCTACTCATGTACTCATTTAATTTTAACAAAATCACAATTACAAACACTGATACTGGTAATGTTAAAAGAATGCATAATGCTATAGCCGTGTTTGGAGTGAAAAAACATGAAAAAAAGTCATTTCTTGCTCTAAATTCTAATACTCTTAGAGGAGAAGTTTTAGGACTTATTAGCTCAGATAAAGCTATGCCTGGTTCAGACACAAGCAGCTGCCAGCAACTCTGGACCCAGAGTTCCCCTGTCCCGTCACCCCAGCTTAGTGGAAATCTGGTACACAGGTGGGGGGGAGGGGGACACCCCGCCATTAATCAGCCCCTACCCCCTGCTGATCAGTCAGGAGGACGCTCCCAGTCTGGAGTGGTCAGGGTGACTCCAGGGATGATCGGAGGGCTGCAGGGCAGGGGGGGACAGTAACAGAAGCAGCGGCACATATGGAGCATGGCGGAGGAGAGGCTCCCCCACCCCCTTCCTCTCTCTCTTCTCTGACTGGTGAAGTGATGGACTCACCAGGCAAAAAACTGAACAGCAGAACAACAGGATCCTGGATGAGGAGTTTCTGGAGTGTTACTGGAAGCTGAAGTTAGACTAATTCTAATAAAGGCACAAATTTTCAACCATGGATGGTACCTAGCCCTTGGAACAACTTAGCCTGGGGATGTTGTGGATTCTTCAAATTAAGTCTTTACATTGAGACTGGATCTCTTTATAAAAGATATGTTCTAACTCAATAGTAATTATGGGCTGAATGCAGAAATTACTGGTGAAGTTCTATGGTCTGTTTATGAAGGAAGTTTGACCTAGATGATCCTAATGGTCCCTTCTGGTCTTAAAAATCCATTAATCTAATGCATTTGTGTGCACAGACATGTTGTTGTGCTCATAATCTTGCATACACATATTCAGAGTCAACACATTCAAAATGTAGCCCTAACTGTCTTGCTAAATAATTACATGGATGTTGCTTTACAAACTGGCATGTCAATAAAGGGTGCAACAAGGCATATCTCTCTGCGCTTCCAGAGATGTATCTGTCTCAATTTCCCTAGGTCAACTCACTCTGTCCCCCAGGTAGTCCTGTAATTTGCAGCATTGTTGGATCACAGAGGTGATTTAGACCTCAAGCTGTATCACCAGAGTCCACTCCTTCCATGTTAACAAACAGAGGTCCATCACAAGCAAACATATATCCAGAAAACTCACACTGGGTCTTCAGTCCAACTTCAGGCTTCGGGGGGAGGGATAGCTCAGTGGTTTGAGTATTGGCCTGCTAAACCCAGGGTTGTGAGTTCAATCCTTGAGGGGGCCATTTAGGGAACTGGGATAAAAACCTGTCTGGGCACTGGTCCTGCTTTGAGCAGGGGGTTGACTAGATGACCTCCTAAGATCCCTTCCAACCCTGAAAAGGGGGAGGGAATCCTTCTATCCCTCATGAGAGGTGGTTTTCACACCACCTTCCTTAGTAGCCTTGTAGGGGAACCCAGGCCTTCCTTCAATTCTGGGTTCCAATCCAGGGACCTTGTAGTAAACAAAGTAGGTCCATTCACTCTGACCTCCTCCACTTCACTTTCCTGGAGCACTTCCTACATAGGCCTTTCTTGAGTTCTCTGTTTCTAAGCCTCATCCCTGGGCTCACTGCAGAGTTTCCTTGCACTGTCTACAACCCAAATAGCTCTACTAGAGAAAACTGTCCTGCTCCCTACAAATCTTTCTCCCTGGTTAAGCTGAGCAGGCTCTACTTTATCTGTCTCAAAGTCCTTCCTCTGGGGAGGAAGCTGACAAGGCACAGGTGACACCAAGCCCAACTTCCTTAAAGATCCATCCCTCCCACCCTTCCACCTCTGTGACCAGTACCAATCCAGCAAAGTGTTTCGCTTATGCACATACTTAACTTTAAGCACATGAATAACCACACTGCTCTTCAAATGGGACTATTCATGCTCTTAAAGGTAACCATGTGCTTAGGTACTTTATTCAATCAGGGCCTAATACAGTAAGTGTCCTTGAATATCTGTGGGTTTATGAGCAGATGAATACTCAGATTGACAAGTTATAGCCCTATTAACAGCACATTTCCTAATGAACACAATGAATCCCTCCATTTCATTTTTTTTAAATTATTTAATTTATTTATTACAATTAAAGCTAAAACAGGTCTAACCAATTAGGCCAACTTGGTACTTAAATGACTCTATATACACAATATAAAATGTGATAATTTTGCACACTAAGCCAATTCTGTTGTCACAGAGATAAAATTACCTCAGACTGCTCCATGAAACCTGCTAAATGCTACAATCCTGAAGAGGGTTTGTTTCTAAATATTTATCTTGAACATCCCCAGATGAATGTCATCACAAAACCCCATGGGCTCTCTGAGAATATTATCGACTACTGAAATTGTCAAGGAGGAAATGTATGTGCAGATTTCATGTCCTTTTCCTGCATACTGGGTCCCCCAGGCAATGTCTTCAGACTCAGACATGTTTTGCAAATCTACAGCTCACACCAGTATGTGGGCAAAAATTCAATGTGGCCACTGCCACTTCAGTGAAAATGATGAAGTAAACACTAGTGCTAGAATCACAGAGGGTTAGATATTGTTAATTAAACACACAACACTTTCAGATTATACATCTTGGAGGCCTGCAACTTACTATATTCAGTCCTGAGTCACAGACAGACAATCTCTCCCCCCTCCCCCTTTTTTTTTTTTTGGCTAGTTTGAGAAACTAATGAATGTTGTAAGGTCTGGTATTTTTTTAAACCCAATAGAGCTAAACATAATTACTTTATTACCAGCTTTCCAGTGGTATAACAGCTTTCAAATGGTAGCAATCATTAATTTCAAGCTACCAGTTTCTGCTGTGCTATCTGGTAATAAAATCATAAACTGAAGCAGAGAGAGAAGTGCAAGATGGCGCTCAGACGATGGTACTTGAAGGCTCACTGGAGACTGCCAGAATTTGCAGCAGTTTGACAGTACATATGGTCCCAGGGCCAGTGCATATTTCTCAGCATTGGTTCAAGATCAACTAACATAAAGGCAAATGTTTATCCTGATAATTAAATAAAGAAAATAGCTCAGAAACCTTACTGGAAAATAGTTGTCAAAATGCTATGAAGTAAGAGGGATGACTGAAGCTTACAAAAGTCAGAAGAGCCTCTAGAGCATAAAATCTGAGCACAACAGGTGGAATCCAAAATATTTTCTGGGGTCTTTGTCTTGCCAAGCCCTTTGCAGACTCCCAAGTGTTCTCTTTCCTCCCATCACACATCTTTGTCTAGTGTCAATCACAATTTATAGAAGAAGAGGGGGGACACATTCAAAGCGAGATTAGGGCATGATTCACCCTGATTTCACTATTTTTCCTTTTCACTCCAATGCCTGCATACAGAGGTCTTGTACCAGGCAATCTCTTCTCCAGTTTCAACCTGTCAACACTAGTTGGATACAGGGGCCAGACGATATCACCATTCTGTGCAGAAGGGATCACTAGGAAGTAATAGCAGTTGCTCGCTGCTTTCTCTTTCCTGACAGCTCCCATCTTCCCCACACTCCCAGAAGCTACTGGACCGGATGGCATAACAGCCTAGCGTCCATTACCCATTTCTGTATCTCAGAGGTTTATTACAGCTGGAAAATGATCAGAGGCCTGAAGTTTGATCCCCTCAGTAGCAGTACTTCATAAGTGTCTCAAACCATTTTGCTTTCGAAGACCATTGAAGAAAATTGACTGGAAAAGTTTTCTATAACATGGCTAATTGAAAACAAGACAGGAGCTAAGTGTCAGGTTCCAAGATATTACAATCCAATGAAACTCCTCAGTGCAACAAATAATGAATCATGCAAGCCCTTTATAACTAATATGCCATTAGTTATAAATAATTGTTTCCTAAGATATGGAATCCAGCAATTACACACAGAGCTAAAATTATCCTCAGCTAAAAATCAATTTTAAAAATATCATGAGAATTAAAAAAAACCCTCATCATATAGCTAAGTTTTTTTTTATCTATCAGTCTCCCTATATCATAAAGGACAAAAATGCAGAAACATACAGGAATAATTGACAACTTGGAAAAAGCTTGAATATTTGTGAATAATTCACAAAAAACATACGTACTAACAAGTCTGAAAAGAGAAAGGATTTAGTGTGGTGTATGTGCTAGGAGACAGAGACATGGCAAATCACTGTTTTTTTCGTGCTGTGAAAATGCTCAGGAAAAGCGTTGAACTGACAATCCTTGAAACTTCATACTTCTGTTTAGCTACAGAACAAGTACAGGGCATGGAGCAACAAGCTGCCCTACTGTTCCACCAATGAGCATCAATCCTGCCCTGCAGCATCCATCTCTAGAGGTGAGAAGGCTCATTCAAACTCTATGACCATTCATTTCTCAGATCTCTGCTGAGATTGCTAACAAAGTCGTCAGTTAGTGCTTAGTGGTTACATCCAGTTGGTACTGGACTGAAACCAACAAATTATTTTACATTCACCACCAAGTAGCAATCAGGTGGTAACAACTTTCTGTCACTATTAAGGGATGAACTGAAATTTAGAAAAGCCAATTTCTAGCCAAAATTCGGATTTTATTTGGCTTTTGGCCAAAAATATTCAAAGTGACATATTTAAGATGCGTCTTTTTCTCTCATCCCCATAGCTTGTTGGGATGGCGAGCCAGAATAGTTACAGCAGGGGCAGAAGTTAGTTGGAAGCACAGCTGGTTACAATGTGCATCACTAATCACTTCTTTGGTCCCACTCCTCCTACAGCCAGTTTATGTCAGACCTTTTCACTAATATTCCTTTCCTACTCATCTCTTTGTCATCAGACCTGGCCCCACTTGCTCAGAAGTGAACTGAGGAGCTCCTGAGTCCTGCAGGTTCAGGGAGCACACACCAGTCTGATTTTTCTAAAAAGGCTTCTAAAGGGATGGATGAAATTAAATAAAAGGTGCAAAGTTGCAAATTCAGTTATTTGTCAGCAATATCACCCTACCTGTCTGACTGCACCTGCAAAATTGATAGATAAGTGGGTGCAACTGCATGATGAAACAGCTATGCCTTCAATTTCCCACCTGCATTTAGTTATGCACACAAAACTGCATCTACAATATTGGAGACCAGGTAAAGCCCTACCTAAAATCAGAGCCACAGCCCTCAGTGAGGCGACTGATCTCATTTCTGATACATTAGTCCACTTTTACTCATAAAAATTAAAACAAAAAAAGGATACTATAGAAGAAAATTGGCAAGATGTTTATGGAAACAGGACCTTTAATGATGAATAGGGATTCAGTACTGAAATTCCGATATAACTTTTAATCAAACGCAAGTTATTGACAAAACAGGAAAAGTAATATTCTGAATTTTGAGGTTAGGAGCTTAGTATTGATATTGGTTCCGATTGCTAACTCTGTACTGCAACCAATGATCAAATGGAACAGGGGACTATTCTTTGTTATTCTAACTTCTAACACCTGCAGACGGATATATTTCCAGTTATTTAATATTCAGAGAAATACTGAAGTTAGGCATTCATCACTCCCAGCCTGGGTTTCACTCAGTACAGGCCCTCATGGGAAGAAAATACCAGGAACTTACAGGGCTCTTGTTTTAGCACAGAAAACATAACTGGAACCAATGGCTGGAAGCTGAAGCCAGACAAATTGAAATTAGAAATTAGGCACACATTGTTAACAGTGAGGATAATTAACCACAGTGAGGAACAAACCAGGGGAAGTGATGGATAATCTCTTGATGTTTTTAAAATCAAGACAGGGTACCTTTCTGGAAGTTACACTTTAATCAAACACAAGTAATTGAGCTCAGTGCAGGGTCTACTGGATTAAATTTAATGGGTTGTGTTATACAGGAGGTCAGAAAGATGATCTACTTTAATGATACCCTCTGGTCTTAAATTCTTTGAGGGTCCACTCCTTTATAATATTATAATAATCTGCATCAAAACAAAATCATGTTTATATGCAGCTTTGAATCCATCCAGTGTAACTATAATGTGGGAGGGAAGAAACAAAGAGGGAATAGCTCCTCATATGGAGGAAGTGAGACCTCAAACTTCACCCGACAGAAGAGGAAAAGGAGGGAGGACTCACCAAAGGATCCCCTTCCCCAAAGGTTAACTCTGATCAGCTAACATTAAGGGTGTTTAACACATTTATACAATGAATTTTCCTAGAATAGACAAGGCCAAAGAGAAGTCCTTCAGAGGCTCCTCAACCCACGCAGAGGGGAAATTGTTGGACAGTAATTTAGTTTTAAACAGCTCCTGTATTTCAATAGTGGGAAAGAGATTCTTACATCTGGTTTGGGAAGTGACCCTTTGGGAAGCAAGAAGGGAACTAAATATATGTGATGTGAGATTATTAATGGAGCTAGTTTACATTTTCTTCAATTTTTTTTGTTTAAAATAAAGTGCTTTTTTTTGTTGCAAAAATTAAATTTTTAATAACAAATGGTCGACATTATCCAGGTTTTCCTTTTTGTGTGAAATTTGACCAAAATTTTATTCAACATTTTTCCATTTGCAGAAAATCTGATTTCAATAAGAAAATGTGGTTTTTTCTACATGAAACATTTCAAAAATGATGTGGCTGAAGAATTAGGTAAAAATGTTGTGGGAAATGTTATGAAAAATGTGATACAGGTCAATTTCAAACCCTAAAAAATGGGAAAATTACTTTGAAAATTCAAAATTATTTGCCAGATTGTTTCCCTGATTTGCAACCTACTTTAAAATCAAATAGTTGAAGCACTGTTGATGTGGTCTATTGTTATATCTGGCGGACAAACCACATGCCAAGCAGCTCATGCAATGAGTAAAGAATGAGAGCAGTTAAAAAAAAAATTTCCATAGTACAATTAGGAAATAATTTTCTTTAAACTATTCCTTCATTAGTCTCTCTTTCCAGAAAAGGGTTTCTGCAGCTGATATATAAGCGACCTAGGTATATTCTCAGCCATTGATAGTGCCAGGCATGGGATTTGTTCATTCCAAAGCTGTTGAAAACAAATTGAAGTTGCTCACATAAAAATTCGGGAGGGCGATAGCTTTGTTACCATTGAACTAGAATAATAGACTCCCATAGAACATCTGAGCACTTACCCAATACTACCAGTTGGGGCCCTATGAGGGAAAGCAGCAAACTCCATCCACCCCTGCTTAGGTCTGCAGGAGTGTCAGAAACCCATCTTGGACAATGGTATGAAACACAGTTGAAATATTTTAATGAATTAATCTGAAAACCTGGAGTGAAATCCTGATCCATTGAGGTCAATGGAGTTTTACCTTTGATTTCAGAGGAGCCAGGATTTCACCCCGTGGCCATCCATTCCCAGCTGCCCTCAGTAAACATTAGTTACACTTATGTCATGTGGTGTATTGTTCCATGTTACCATGCAGCAAATAAGCCAGCAGAGACATGTGTGAGATCAGTTTCCTCTCTTGTGAGAAGTTAAGTGACTACACAATTGTCTCATTAGAAGGATGCAGACAGCACTTAGATGGGAGTGTCTTTTAAAATTTAGTCCATGGAGGAAATGGAGAACAGAACCATGATCTTTGTAAGTAAATATTAGACCTTATATATAGCTTAGGAGATGTCAGAGTGCTGTGAAGCTACCCAGTATCAGTCTGACAGAGACGATTTACAAAATGAAGAGGAGGGATGTCACAGGGAATTACAGTCAGAACTGAATTGTTTCCAAAGTACACCTATTCCAGGAGAAGGAATTTAGCTCTCACTGAAGTTCCCTAGTGTCATTCATTCTTCTGTATCTTTTAGATCCTAGTCCTCAAAGTGATACTGATCAGCTTCTAGGTATTATCACATCCCATCTGGGAGATGCATATCTAATATTTATTGTTAAACATATTGTTGCTGTAATTTGTCCCACCTGTTGTCCCCTACTGCCCTCCCTCCTCCTTACACAAACTCCTCATCACTGTAACATTCTCCATGTGTTTTAATAATGTGTAGAAGCCTGGCAAGTGCTGTGAGAAAAAAAACAAAATAATATTTTTTTTTCATTTGAATGGTAAAATTCCTCACCACTTACCAGATGGACTGAGGGGAGTGTTCAGAATCCAGTCTTCATTATCAACTTTCCTCCCCCGTCTTCAAAAGGGGAAAGGTTCTCACTGTACTTCATTGATAAAGGTTTTCTTTAAAGGTCCCGGAAGAAAGAAAATTAACCTTGAAACAACTGGTGAAATCATAGATCTACATAAAGCACGTGTATTTGACTGCCAAGTGTGGTAGCTTCTGTATTTAAGACTATTCTAGTTTATTTAATAAATTGGAGGGGGTTAAAGCCAGCTATCTGGCCTGAACCAGAGCTCTGCCCTTGTCCAAATATATTTTTGATTCTATTCCACTCAACCCAGAATAATATTTTAACCCAAAATTCAAACAAACAGAGCTGAACTTGAAGTTTGAGGATGTCTCTGAAGGAGGAGTCTAGGAAAGAGAAAACACAAACACCGGACCTTAGCCATTCTGCTGGGAAGTTCTATTTCAGCTGACACAGGATGGGTATAACTTGCATTAGCTTCTCCTAGCACATGTACTCACTTGAACAAAAGTTAATGATTTTGGGTGTCTCACTTTTCACCTAAAAACTCCTTAATGAGACCGGATTTTCAGAAAATGCTGGACCAGCACCTTAAAAGGTCCTGATTTTCAGAAGATATCTGCAGTTGAGGCGTCTAAAATCACTAGCCACTTTTTAATGTCTTTGCCTTAGTTGCGTTTTAATGTTTGCAGATTCTAACATAGGCCCTACATAGATGTTTATCCCAGTTGTGTTTAACCGTAGGCTGAAGCATTCTACTATCCTGCCTACAGCTGAATTTATAGTAGTTATAATTAACTAATAACATGTGAAAACACAATTTAATGTTCAATGAAGACATACCAATAACTTGTAGTGGAAGAATTGTGTATTAGGGGAGAAAGCAAATGCTTGTTTTCTTTCCCCAAAATACTCAACATAAAATCCTCATTTTTTTTTTAAATAAAGAGATTTCAGCTTTTTCTTTCACCAAATAATTATTGGTTAATTACCCTAGAATTTCCTGCTCTGCAGAACACTGATTGTAATTACGTGCCAAGTTATTCAGTAACTCATTGCTTTTGGATTGGAAATTAGGAGCACAGAATATTTGAAGAGAATTTAGCTGCTAAACACAGAGAAGACACACTTTAAAAACCCAGTTTTTTAAAAATTGAGAAATCATGAATAATGACCAAAAAGGTGCACTGTTTTTTACATTTAAGTAAAGGCTCTGCCAGGTCATTGTCACATGATTTAAAAAAAAATTGGCTTTCACCTAATGTTTATCTAGAACTACTAAGATGTAAAACACATATTTGTGGTCCCCCATGTAGTCATTATGGGCCGCTTCCGAGTGTGGGCCCGGCACGAGGACACCATAGCATACCCGGTACTGCTGGGATGGGGATGAAAACCTTTATTCAAAAACAAAATAAGATATTTGAAGCCACACTTGATTTAAACCTCCACTCAGCCCCTAGAGAACAAACTGGGCTAGCATCAATATATCCAGAATTTGGTTTATTTGTGTGGGAGGGGGTTGGTTGTTAGTTTTGTCTTTTTTGTTTAAGCACTCAGGGCCTGCTTGGGTCCCTGAACACAAGTGCTTAACTAGCACATTTATAAGCCATCTTAAGCTTGAATCTAGCAGTCAGTGGAGTTGCACCTGCATCTCCCCACCACCACCTCCTCCACCCAAAGTTACGTTCATGAATACATTTTTTGAATGCTGGATTTTCTACTTTGGTTCAATAATATTTATCAAACTTTAAAAGTTACTTTCTTTAGCCTGTTTCTCCCTTTGCCTCACCACCCCCACCCCCATGACTTCAAGTGAAACAGTAAAGTTACTGGGGAGAAGCGTGGGGAGGAAAATTTCTGGTGCCCATCTTTTGCAGGGAGAAAAGGCCACTGAGACACACACACACACATTTTACCACCAAGGCTACCACAATCCACCTCAAGCCCCTACCTCAACCTTCACACCTGGGCTCTCCTCCCTCTGCCCCTCCTGCTGTTTCGCCCCCCCCCCCATACAATTATCCTGCACCTTCACACAAGGGGTCTCCTCAATCTCCCTGCTACTGCCCACCCCCACCCACTTTCACCCCAGGGCTGTCACCTCCCTCCTTTCTTCTGCCCCCCCACACAGAGCCAACCCCCACTTTCAACCCAGACTCTCCCCCCTCCCTCTATCCCCCCACACCCTGCTTCTCCTACTCCCCCCCCCACACAGAGTCACTGCCAGCTCCCTCATCGCACCCAGACTTGCCCAACAATGCCCCTTCCCCCAAACCGTGCTGTGCCTCCTCCATACCCCAGAGTGTGTGGCAAAGTTTCTAGGCATTGCCACTTGCAGGGGGTGTGGCAGCCAGCCCCACTGTCATTGCCCCCCACCCAGCCCCAGGGGCTCAGACAACCAGCCTCTCCTGAGCTGGCCTGATGGCGGCTGAGGATACACCCCCCCACCCCCACACACACCCCGTCAATGCGAAGCTGCAGGATCGAGATGATGCCCAGAAGCCCAAAACCGGGCATTAGGGTTTCCGGGGGAGTTACAGAGCTGCTGCCGTCCCAGGAGAGCGAGGGAGGGAGCTCGGGAGCGGGTAGGGGCAAGCAAGGAGCCCTCGTATCTGTACCCCTCTGGGCTGCATGTACAGTGGTGGCTTAGAAGGGGCCCATAATAAACCTGGCCCATTGTAAACCTGGTACTGCACAGGGGGAAAAAATGTGCCAGTTTAGAATGTGACCAGTGATTTGGGATTCCTCGTGTTTAGGGTGCCCAATTTGAGACACATTAAAAAGGCCTGATTTTCAAAAGGAGGGTGACCAACACAGTATTCACAGACAAAACTTATGTGGCATGATACTTGTCCCTGAAATTTTAAACAACACAGTGCCTAGGCTATAGAAAGTGGGAAGCTTTTGCATTTTGAAAATCTGCAGTATCATGCTATAAAAGTGCAGGATATGAAAGACAGACACCCACAATTAGTTAAAAACTCTTGGCCTCTCCATATCCATAAAACTCTAACATTGTGTCACTGTTTTCACTAGAATATTCTCTAAACATTTCTCAAGGTTCATTTTGCTGTCACTCCCTCTTGCAAAATCAGAAGATAATTCTGTCTCCTTATTAATTTCTTTCTCAGCTTGTTTGATATCAGTAACATGCACCAACACTATGTGAACTTTTCATCTCTCTTCAAGGCCACCAGTTTGGATTTTTCGGTTTACAGTATTTCTAAAGGTAACTAACATTTCAAAGAAAGATCACTTGTAGAAAACCTGTAGGTTATTTCATCAAAGCTAGTCAGATTGTTGTGAAGAGTAATATCTTAAATATCTCTTTAGGTAGTGTTCTAGGTAGAGCTATTAACATTTCTGACTAATTAAAATTGAAGTGGTTTTGCATAAGCCATTGATCAAAAATGTTCAGATGCTGTAACAGTCAAATAAATAAGATTGAAGAAAATTCTCCTTGGGTGATATTTTGATGTCTGTTGACACAGAATAAACCAGTAAGTTTCATTTACAGATTTTATCTAGCAAAAAATATGAATTCTTAGCTTTACTCATCTGAGTAGTCCCACTGAAAACAGATTATTCATTGAAATAGATAGACAATTATCTTTTAAAATGTCAAGCATATATAATTTTTTACTGGATTGGGATTCTAAGGCCCAATCCTCAGCAGCTGTAAATAGGTGTAGCTCCAATGATGTCAAGGAGGTATGCAAATATACACCAACTGAGGATCTGTGAACTCTTTAGGATAGAAACTCTTTAGGATAAGATATTTCTCTCAAGAACAGAGAAATAACAAAGGGCCAAATTCTGCCACCTTTATTAATGCTGAGCATTCCTTTACTCCTCAAACACTCCTATTAAAATCAGTGGGTCCATTCATGAAGTTAGATACAGAATTTGCCTCTGTGATGATAATACTTTTACCACTAATGCAGAGGAAAACCATAAAGAAAACCACAAGGATAAGAAGATGGTAATGAGCTATATTGCAGGAAGTCATGCCAGTTTGTGGCAGCGACACAATTTTCATCTGGAGTCTGCAGCCAGCCTATTTAACTGTTAACAAAAGATAAGTGGAACTACTGTAGGCAATGTGGTTGTAGCTGTGTCAGTCCCAGGATATTAGAGAGACAAGGTGGACCAAAAAAGTTGGTCCAATAAAAGACATTACCTGGCCCACAT
Organism: Mauremys mutica; assembly: GCF_020497125.1. Lineage (NCBI taxonomy): Eukaryota > Metazoa > Chordata > Testudines > Geoemydidae > Mauremys > Mauremys mutica. Next base: position 100,247,704 of record NC_059078.1, read on the forward strand.
TGTTTACTGTAGGCAATGGCTTTGTAAAGCCCTGTCAACAAACCTATGTTGGAAATACCCACTGTCAGGATTTGCACAAATTGCCAAACAGTTCTAAAAGTCTGTAGAATACATTTAAGCCATGAATAGCACAGTTCAAATGTGGTCCTTTCCTCAACACAGTTTGAAAGTTGTAGGGGTGGATCCTCAGCTGCTATAAATCAGCGTAGCCACAGGGAGGCCAGGTGAGGTTTGCTGATTTACACCAGTTGGGGATCTGGCCTGTAACACAGATATGGACAGGCCTTTGAAGTTCTCATATTATTCAGATGCCAATGATTTGCTTGGGACTTTTGGCTTGTTGAACACTATCTCCTGGCCGATCTTTGAAGTGCAGGTATTTGTTTATGCTTATTAAGGATTTAGCACTTTGATACATAAAAAATATGGGAGACATTTTTAGGTATAAGCTCAAAGGGAATCTTTTGGGAAGGTTATAGAAATGATTAATTACAATTTTCCCAATATATTTAATTTTCGACATGTCTGTCTGTCCTGGAGTTCAATTACGAGGGCCAAAATGCCATGGGGGGGGGGAGGAGGGAAGAAATGTATTCTCACCTGTTGCAAATTGCCAGAGCTCCACTGAATTCAATAGAGTCATGACAATTTACACCAGCTGAGGGTCTGCCAGTAGAAGTTTCTGTCTTTAATATTTCCATAAACTCGGACTGTGAGCTTTAATTCTGGACACTTGGGACCTACCCCTCCCTCCACCACCACGGTCACATTCAGGTCATGAATCCCAATACAAAGTAACTGCAAACTTACAGCCAAAATGAAAGGTATGCGCTAAAGAAGTTAATTGATTACACATGGACCTTTTTAAAGAATTGAAATATAAGGCCCCAATCTGACAAATACGTACACACATGCTTAACTTTAAGTATGTGAGTAGTGTAGTCTCATTGAAGTCATGGGACTACTTAAGTTTATGAAGTTACATGTATGTAAGGGTCTTCACTACTGAATTAGCCTGGGGGATTGGCACTTGGGTGAGAGCACTAAGATTGGCCTATCTCAGTGAGAGCAGCCACACTCCAAAGTCAGACTCCAGTGCATCCACACTGATGCTGTAGTCGCTCGCCTATCTGGGACCATATCCTGTGGGCCTTAGCACTGCAGTAAGCTGAGCTGTTCTATGATTCTTTCACAGTGAATAGAATCTCATTTGTCCTTCTGGGCAATGGGAGGAACTGGGAGAAGACAGTGGAGGCCTATCAGCTCTCAAGTGGTTTAAGCTAAGCCTTTGCTGCAAAATGGACAGGCTACTAGCTCAAGTGTAAGCAGCACTCAGGATTTAGCTGATAGCTCAGAACAGGCCAACTAGCCCAGGTGAGTGGTTTGCCTGGGTGGATGGGAGCAGGGTGAAAGGCGACTCCCAAGTAACAGCCCAGGTTGTCTTCACTGTGGAGTTAAGCCTCAGGTGTTTGCAGGATTGGGGCCTAATTTCTTCCATGTTCTCCTTTAGATAATCTTCAAGATATTTAATAGGCTGAGACATAGGGATGGTCTAGATAATACTTAGTCATGCCTTGAGTGCAGGGGACTGGACTAAATGACCTCTTGAGGTCCCTTCCAGTTCTATGATTCTATGATAAGTGCCCCACAGACCACCTTATCCTCTGTATCCCTCAAGACAACTCTGCTCCACAGGGACCCAGCTCCTGCATAGAACAAAGTTTCCTACTACTGAGCACTGGGAATAGAGAACCATAGCTGTGGGGCTTTTTGCCAGAAGAGATTAGACTGAGCCCAAGCTGGCTGTGTTTAGTAAAAACACCGCTTTCAAATAAAAACATATACCAGAGCAGATGGTCTTTAAAAGAAAGCCCCACTCCCCTGCAAAAAGAAACAGAGAAATCCACCTTTTTCTTCTGGCCATTTATGCTCTTTAGTTTTGTGCAATGCTTAGATTCCACTGTGACAGGCATGGTATAAAACCAAACAAAAACTGAGGTGCTAATTTGCCTCCTAATTTATTTTTAGGACATCAAATCTTGTAGCTATGTTGAATTTGTACTAATTGCTAACTGTTGAGTTATGTTACAAAACACTGGTACAGCAACATACATTCTCACTAACAGTGGAAAATGAACAAATGTAATAAGGGTTTGGGGCCTGATCTGAAGTCCATTGTAATCAATAGGACTCTTTCTATGACTAAAATGGACTTTGAATCAGGCCCCCTGCCTATTTGTTCATTCCAGTTCACTTTGTAACAAGCTGCTTCCTGCAGCTTGCACACAGTCAACTTTGTTCACCCTGTTTGGTCGAGAAAGATACAGACTTGAAGGACATCCGCTTTATCTTGCATTCTTTTCACACTGAAAATGTTTGCCAACTTTGTTATTTCAGATACACAATACACTGACTCTTCTTGCAGACCTTTAGACTGCCAGCATTTATGTCACTGGCATATTTTTCTGTTTATGTTTCAAATATTTGGGTACATTTTGTGTAGCTGCAATTTAAGACAATTTAATAGGAAAGAAGAGTAGGAAAACTGTGTGCCTTGTACCCGTTATCAGAACCAACTTGCAAGGTGAACATCCTACTCCTCCTTGTTTTTGAAACATGGAAAAAATTTATGCAAATACACTGGTATTATTACGTCCTTTTTTCAGATATAATACAAATATAAATCCTTTTTCATTCAATGCATTTTTCACTGGTATAAATTCTTACAGATCCTAATCTAGCAAAGCCCCTATGCACTGGCATAAGCATGTGAGTAGCCCCAATGACTTCAGTGGGACTTATTCTTAAAAAGTTAAGCATCTATTTAAGAACTTGGCAGAATGTTGCCAGATGGAAATAAAAAGCGACAAAAAGTTCCTGCCACAGGGTGTTTACAATCTAAGCTGGACAATACAACTGGAACCTATTAGCATCAAGGCAAACCTAAACAATTTTAATTAGATGATTTGTCTTTCATGCCTGCCTCATTCCACCCCCGCCCCTGCCTTTGTAGATCTGTTCTGTCCATAAAGTTCAATGTAAACCAATGGTTCTATAAGAAAATAATATATATGACCAGATTTGAAAGAGTGTGCAACTCTTATTAGGTACAACTCTAATTTACAATGTGCATATAAATACGGAGTTAGGGTGTGTACTGAGGCATCATATATTGTAGTTTCAAGAATTGTCAGCATATACATAACTGAAAACACAAAAAAAACCAGCTCATGTAGGAAGCAAATTTAGGGGAAGAAATGGAGGGACCAAGAACAGAATGCTGAGGGACACCTACAGAAAGAGGGAGAGGAACCACTGAAGACAATGCTGAAAGTATGATCGCCCAAGTAGGAGGAGAGGACAGAATTTTGGATGCCCAAGGAGAGAGGGTGAATCACCCTGTTGAAGGCAGCAGAGGGATGGAGAATGACTATTGCTTTTAAGTTGTGATATTTTGCATGTATTAGCTAACACAATTTAAAAGTCCAGTGTAGACAAACAACACTGCTTTTAACAGGTGTTAAGTTAGTCAAGGTAAAGACTAGCATCAAAGAGAAAAGATCACTAAGAGATCATTCCACTAACATTTTCAATCCCTCTCAGAAACACACCTGCATTAAGAGGAATGATAATTCATTCCATTACATATTTAGGAAACAAAAAACAAATAGGGACGTTGAAGAGAAGAGAAGAGGGACATTGTATGATGCAACTGCATCCACTGTGGGACACACAGATACCCCTTTTCTGTTAATAGTCCTCTTCAGTGAGCACTCAGAAAAGGAGCCCAGGAGTGAGAAACATCAGAGGAGGATGTTCATATACCTTTTAAAAGAACAAGCTAATCCATCATTCTCCTCCACCTGGGCACCAACATGGAAAGGGCACTCATGGGTGAACACTCTCCCAACCTTTAACTCAACTGGGGACCTTCATCTAATCTCATGTGGGACACTAGACGCTCCGATATCACCACTGTGTCAAGAATGTATTAGAGATATTCATTAGAGAAGCACAATGCCTGACCACATGCTCTTTACAAAATGGAGATTTCTGAAAAATATTCTTCTAGAAACCTGGCCTCTACCTGATTTTCCCAGCTGCCTCCTCTCAGGGTCCATAAATCATATATTGACCCAAGCACCCCAACTGCTGCTTTATTCCCAGTTTCTAAGAACTATACCTCCAGTCTAATTACCCTCCTCCAGCTGGCCTCTTGGCCCCATTGAATCATATCCCAACCACAATTATGGCCTCAACCCCTATAAATCACGTTGTTGGTGGAGGATCAGTCCAGGACCTCTATGTCAGCTGCAAGAGTTATTTCCCTGTGATCACTCCCTCTCTCTGCTGCAGCTGTTCATGAACATCCATGCATAGAGGGACAGGGCACAAGTGTTTGTTTTAGATAGGCAACCCAGAATAGAGCAATTTATCTGGTTAACATTAAAAAAGGGCTGGTCAAATGGTTAGAAGCTCAAAGGGACTGACAGAAGGACACAATGAATTATATGCTTAGTTTGGATGGCCATCCTCAACTGTCCCTTTAAACCTGTGGAAAGTTTTTTCCACACAAGCTCTCTTGTTATATACATTGTTACTGGCCTGTAAATTAGTCACAGAGAGAACATTAATACTTGCAATCAAGAGATCATCTCTGGGGAGTAAAATGAAATGTATAAAGAATTCTACAATTTTTAAGCTGAACTTGCCAGGTTCATTAGCCTTGGCAGATTCAATACAAGTCCTGTATAATGATCATATTTTCATTTCCAATAACTGGAAAACCAAAAAGTTATCTTTAAAAATAAATAAATAAATAAATAAAAAGTCACCTTAGCCAACTTTTTTCAGCAGCAAACTGACTCACTTCTATCTAAAAATAAGGAGTGCTCCACTGTACATACCATACAGAATGGCAGACAGTTGAGGTGGAGAAGACCTATAGGTTTTCCAAAGTGCCTCCTTGACAATTGGGGATTCAACCTCTGACCCAGTTTGGACATACTGGGCCCAATCCTGCTTCCACTGAAGTTAATGGGTGTTTGGCCATTGACTTCAATGGGAGCAGGATCAGTATTCATTTTTGGAAACCCAATCTCTTCAGTTTTATGCAGCACCAAATATTTAAGATAGCCAGCACTAATCCACTCATTGACGGCATTTGAATGCATTGCAAATAAATACATTTAACAACTGCTATCAGGCAACATCAAAAGGGAGGGTTCACATATTAACTAGGGAATAATTCCTGTTCCCCATTTGCAGCTATTTAGAACATCGGACTATTCAAAGATAATGCTGGAGATTAGATTGGAACTTATCATGAGCCTACCAGTATGAGAATATGGTAGGCTACTGAATAATCTCTTGTTAAATAAGGCAATACAGGTTATTTTTAAAAGATAGTTTCATTAAGGTGAAATGTACCCTCCCGCTCAACTAACCTCCTAGTAATTGGGCTATGTAAGGGAATCTCCATGGGGACTGAGGGAGATAGGATTCACACATTCAATAAGGCCAGGGAAAATGTTGTTCTGCTCTTCACTGTTCTAGAATATAGGTGGAATAATGGGTATTGCTGTTCTATACCCTCCAGACAGAGTTATTAGGTCTGTGTAACTGCAGATCCCACAGTATTGCCCCAGCCTGCCCTACAATATCCCCTATGCACCAGCTTATTTGAAATTGGCATGGAATTCCCCTTCATGGCATACAGGAAACAGTCACATCATAGACAGTTTGCCTATTCCTCACCAGCACAACCTCACTGCAGGGCTTATGTGGTGCAGAGGGCCTTGTGTCAGCCCTCCATACCCTCAAAGCACAATCCCTCCATGTACTTGTGTTAGAAATTGTTACCGGCACTTGTGATTGTGCAGTGTTGCCTGAAGCTAGAACCAGTAACCTAGCGATGAATGTCTCACGAACTAGCTATTTGGAAAGCAGCACAGCAACATTCGGCATGGATTTGGAAAACAAAAAAACAAAAGTTCCTTTTCCCTCATAACATACACAACATTGTATTTATGTGCGCTCATGCTGATAACCCTCCAAAACACCTTAAACCCACAAGGGTTACATGGCAATGTGGTTTCAGACAAAATCTACAGTAGGACAGTGTAAAGCACGTCATAATAAAAATAAAACACACTTCCCAAGCAAAAAATGCCCCTTTATCTATAAAGAAACCCTTATCAACACACACACCAGAAGTGAAATAAGAGTGTCTTCCTCCATGCCATGAAAGACCTCAGCTCACAGACGAGCTCTGGCATAAAGCTGAGATGAGCATTCCAAAGCTGTATGTGCTCTGCCTTCTGCCCTCTGGAGAATATATCATGGGATCATCAGCAATTCTAGCCTCACTGACTTTAGGTGCCATGATGGGGGTTAGAACAGTAGACATTCCCTCAGATATACTGATACTAGATAGTAGGGTTTTTGTTTTTAAACAACAGCTTGAGGCTATGATCCTACAAAGACTTATGCACATGCTTAACCTTACAGGTCTACTTGTGTACATGAAGCTAAGTACATGCATGTGGCTTTGTCAGACTTTGAAGTGCACTCACTGAACTAGAGACCACCAAGCTGCTCATAAAGCACTCACATAATTAGGCCTTAGAGACATTAGAGAGTTATGCTGCACTAGCTGCAGCCTGTGTAGCTTTCAAGGGAAACCCCGACCGGAGTGCTGTGCAGTAACTGAGCCCAGAGATCACAAAAGATTGGGACTTTTTAATATTTCTGGGGTGGAAAAAAATAGTGGCTCATGCTAAAACATTGCTTCAAATTGTAAAATATACTTACCTTCCTGGGCAAAACACACTAACAAAGGGCCTATTGCTTTGCAATTGAAGTAATGGGAGCTTTGTTTGAGCAAAAATTGCAGAATCTGACCCAAAGAGAAAAGAGCTATAGGTTAGATGCATTAGGTACTTCCCTGATATACAAATGTAATGCCCACAGATCCTGTTCAGAGGGCAGGATTGAACCTGGGACCTCTGGAGCTTAGTGCATGAGCTAAAAACAAGTTGGCTCTTAGCTAATGCTCTAGAGCAGGCTCATTTAACTTTCTCTCGCTAAGTGGTCTTGATGCCACTAGAGGTGACAGAACACCACACCTAAGAGGTGTGTGGGTTACACAAACATCCAGTACCCTTTATAAATTGCAAGCTTAAGGTCCTGATCCTGCAAACACTAAGGCACACAAATAACTCTACTCAAGAGTGAGCAGACCTATTGACTTCACTGTGGACCTTTCATCTGAATTGTTATTCATGTGCACAAGTGAAAAGTCCCGCTCTGTTATGAACATCAACAAATCCTCAGCAGCTTAAACAGTGCCTCTCAGTGAGCTACAGCAGTCAATCCTCAGCAGCACATAACAATTAGTATTAGTATAGCATCCGAAGAAGTGAGCTGTAGCTCACAAAAGCTCCTGCTAAAATAAATTTGTTAGTCTTTAAGGTGCCACAAGTACTCCTGTTCTTTTTAATTAGTATTGTGGTTACTTAGTATGTGAGGAAAACTGCAGATGCTGTGGCATTCTGATCCATTTTGAATTACAGTAGTTCACCCAGCCTTCCTCTAACTGCAAGATCTATTTCATCATATGTCCATAATATGGCACATTTAGGAAAGAGCTGATGGAGTAAAAAGATCAAGAAAATGTTGGAACATGCTGAAGGAAAAGCAGCAGCTAGAAAGCAAATGGTTAAAGCATTTGTTAGCAATAAGGATTAAATATGGTGAAAGAGAATTCTCAGCCTTGGTACCCAGTAGGGGAGCCTCGCTGGTGCCTGGATAAGCAGGGAAAAGCCTTGTACACAGACCTTGATATCTCCTCACTAAAGCCATGTTTGCAGTGAAGGACATTGATAGAGATTTAAAAAAAAAGACACGGGGAAAAAAATGAAGTGCAACTTTCCAGAACGAGAAGTTCTCTCCCAGGTTTACATTTTCCAACCCATTGACGTATGTGAAAGAAAAAAAACAGGCGATAACTTCTCATCCTCACAGCACATTTCAGGCCATCTCTTCTAATCATTCCTTTTGTCAGTTGCACTCCCTTACATACCTCCCCTGGCCCACAAGTGATCCTTTCCAAGTTTTCAGCACTTTTACTAAGCAATGCTTTTGTGCACCCCACCTGCAGGTGCACCAGAGTCCTTGGCAAGGGGCAAGCTGATTATCACTTATGAAAACAGCTACACTGTATTGTCCATACTTCTTCAAGGTCTTGAGCAAGGCATAAATGCTGATGAAAAAGAAGTTGATGCAGGCAGAGCTTCAGAGGGCTAATCAGGTAAGTCTTATTTGTTGTTTGCAGAGAAGGCTTTACAGTACTTTGCAGTTTACATACAACGTTTTTTTCTAACTCTCTTGTGTTTGTGATACTGGTCTAATGGCTTTGTAAAATCAAACAAAACTTTAGCATGAAGTCAGAATTATTGTACAATATTAATCAGAATGCTATCTTGTTAATGACCTGAAATCCATCTTTAGATGATTTGTGGAGAAATTGTTATTGATTTTTTCCTTCTGCAATCTCCATATCTTATTTCCTTTTAAAGATAGCTAACTTAAATTGATTCATTTTCTATATACTGAATACTGTTAAAACAATATTGATGCTTGATATATTTAGTCACCACTTTCTTGTGTTTTAACCACTGTTCTAACCTGTATCCATAGGGGGATATTTCAAGAAAACAGATATTGTTTCAAGGGTAATTACTGATTTTTATTCTCATTAACATATATGTTTACACTTTAGGTTTCCTTGCCAGCTGTTGGATTTCTTTTGATTCTGCTCGTTGTTCCTTTTTCCTATGCATATACTTCTTTGAGAACTGGAACTAAAGAGGCATAGGGCATGGGAAAATGGGGCGACTGAGGTACTCCACCACTCACTCTACAAAGCATCATTGGGAGGCATGTGGGGGAAAAAATGAAAGCATAGTAAGTACCTGGTATTAACAAACAGGTTAATTGTGAAATTCTAAGGGTAGAAAAATGCTTTTTAATAGTAATGTGTAATAATTTACATAATATGTACTCAGATACAGTAGCTGAATGTTTGTCTCATGTTAATACATTTATTTTAATGTCTTGTCACGGGAGTAACAATATTTAGCACACGCCTATTTATTCAATTACAAGAATCAATATGAATTTGTTAGAGGTTCCTTCTTAAAGAAATGCATGGCTTAGGGCTCACTCCCGTAGTCCTTACTCAAGCAAAGCTACCATTAAATTAATGGGAGTTTTGCTGCAATAAGACTGCAAAAGTGGGCACTTTGGGTCAAATCCAGAGCCTACTGAAATCAGTGAGAGATTCTTTTTAATGCGTTCAGTGAACCCTGGATGAGGCCCATAGAACAGTCATGCCACTGTTACCGAATGCTGGTGGTCTTTAATGGGACTACTCATGGGAATAAGGATCACAGGCTTCTTAGGGCCCGATCCTGCAAAATGCCGAGTGCCTTTTGTATGGTGCTGAGGACTCTCAGCTCCCACTGAAGTCATCTTGCAGGATCAGGCCATTAGTCTGAAACAAGTAAAGAAAGATAAGACTCACTTTTTCCTTTGTTTCATCCACAGGCATTTGGGAAGTGCAACCTGTAACCTGACTCCAATTTGTCACTCAACAGGAAAATAGCCATTCATTGCAGTGCTTTTATGTCTGATTCATTTTATTTAGTTTTGATACAGATATGTGATTTCTGGGAAAAGGGTCCATAGAAAATGAAATAAATTTGAGTTATATGTACTACAAGTGAAACAGAAATCTAATATTTTAATCACAAATCTGAAGTTTGCCTAGTACTGTATCACAAATTCTAATAACACTACTTTGTTTATTGCTACATGTTTATATAAAGCAGGGCCATGTCATATTACATGGCATTCAATTTCTAACATATACTGTTATTATGCCACACAATACAGGCTAATTTAAAATAAGACTTAAACTAAGTCAATATAGAGATAAAATGCCATATTTTCTATTGCCTTTAGCATATAGAGTTTTGGAGAACTTTCATTTTACTTGTGAGTTATTCTTTTCCATATATTAAAGTGTAATAAAAATATTCTACCAACAACTCTGTGTATTATTCATTTATTTCATATTGAGGCTGGGTGGAGGGGAGAGTCAGAGGTAATTTAAACACTATATTTTAGTAACAATGCATTTTCTTATCTGTTTGCAAGATGCTTGAAGGGTGTTTGAATGGAATAAAATAATTGAATTGTGTTTTTCATAACACTTTAATTAAACCAAAATGCATCACCACAATTAAAGAACAAAAGGGAAACAAATCTAGAATGCAAAACAAATGAAAGTAAAAACAATCTTGTTGCCGAGAGGGGAAACTCCATACAACGTATGGGCTACTCAAATCCGGAGATTTTGTATTAGAAATCAAAATATAAAAATGCAATTAAATAGACTATGGAATTGGTATGATGCTTGCAGAAAGCTCCCTTGTGTAAGAATTATTATCTATTTTTATATTCAAAGTGCATCCCACCAGGGTGCTCAGAAACACATGTTCAATATGATTAAAACCACACACACAAAATACAAGTAAATCCATAGTTTAAACGAACACCATCTTAAAAGTCAAAATGAATCAGACATGGGCGTGTGTGAACTGTTAGCCCATTAAAGAGACAAAAGTGTGGTGGGAGGGACCGGTAATAAATATGGGGCCCAAGAGCAGTCATACTAAAAATGTTTGTAGGGGGAGAAGATGAAAGGTAGAGTGTGAAGCACTGAGGTGCATGTCAACAGGGAGAGAAATCCAAACCTTGGGGCCCAAAACAGGAATGGTCTCTCTTTTCTTTTGAAATTCAGATTAACAGCTTTCAAAAAAAGCAAATTAGAACAGCTGAGATTTTGGCAATAGCTTGAAAGTCAAGAAACCAATGTAATGCACTCCCTACAGCAAAAAATGAATGAGTTTCACTCACTGACTATTTTATGGGGTCATCAGTGCAGAGGAGTTCAGTTCATTCATACATATCCATTGAAAGGCATTTATCCTGCTAGGAAATAAGAGGCAGAGTGTAAGGGCCCCAGTCCTGAGAGGAGCTAAGTACTCCCAATTCAGAGTCAGCGGAAGCTATCACTCCTCAGCATCTCACAGGATCAGGCCTTAGAGGCTAATGAAATCATTAAATGGGCTGGTATCTAAGAATACAGGGTGGAATTTTCAAAATCACTTAAGTGACTTAGGAGTACAAGTTTCATTGAAAGTCATTTAGGTGTTTTAGAAAATCCCTCCGTTTGTGTCAGTCTAACTCACCATTCCAAATATCATTGACTAGCATTCCAGTCATGGGGCCAAAATTAAGCTTCACAAGCCATTACATATTACTGTGCTTACCTGCTTGGCTGGATGGGGGCCTGAGCAGGAAGACGGAGGAGCAGAGTATAGTGGCTGGAGAAGGAGATAGGTGCAGGCAAGAAGCTGCAGTAAATTCCCTGTCTCTTCATGACGTTACTAAATCCAAACTTTACTCCAGCTAATCAACACTAATTAAAAAAAAACATTGTTAATGGGGTTAATGCAAGAGTTAAACTAATCTGTTTTTGCCAAGTGAAATGGAAGCTTTTCCGTAGGGATTAGTAGGGGGGTGGGGATGAGGAAATTCAGCCATCCCCAACCTTAAAAAAAATGGGGGGACGGGGAGAAGGGGTGCAAAAACTTCTCATGAAACCCCCCTACACTCATCTCCAGAAAGACAGATTGAGGGAAACTAATAAACGAATGTGAGGAATACAACATGCATAGAGGCATATGCTACTTAGCCAAATATTTAAAACACACATTAAGGCAAGGGGGAAGGGATAGCTCAGTGGTTTGAGCATTGAGGGTCTGACTGAAAAATACAAAGGGCTTGGCTACACTTACAAATTTGCAGCGCTGCAGCAGGAAAGGAAATTCAGCGTTAAGTCTTTTACTGTCCTATTATGCTTCAGCACTGCAGAGTTCAGAGTGCTGAAATACTTTAGCACAATGTCCTGACTTAAAGATGAAGTGGAAGCCTTTAGCAAAATTCCTTTGCAAGACTATACTCACAGAGCTCATTTAATTTGTCATTTTAAGGGCAATTGCTAGGGAAAGGAAAGACTTTTATGATTCCCACTTCTATAGATACAAGACACTGATCACCTGCATCACAACCAGTTACTGCAGTTTAAAGATACCATACAATGTATGTTATCTTCATCTGCATTACCATGTACTCTGTGGAATCATTAATCTCCAGGCAACAGATAGCATAGATCAGGGCCATTCAAAGATTTTATCTTAAGACCCAGAAAAAAAGAAAGAAGCAGAAAGAACCACTCCGGAGCTGCACAGAGGGGAAAACTGTTCTATTACATAACTCCAATCCCTGAAACGTACCTGCGGATGCCTGTCCCTGTAAACCTTATAATCAGTCTCTTTCTTGGGCCTCTCAATCCTAAAGAACACTTTGCACCAGCCTCTCTGTCATACAGTACATATCATGTGAAGAAAGAGCTGGGGAACTTTTCCTCCACTAAAACCCCCTTTCCAAAGCTGCTTCTAATTTGTCAAGGAGCTCAGTAACTAATGATCATAAACTACTCACTCCTGTGTTGTCCATGAGGGGAACAAGGGAGTACAAAAAATCTTCTGTATTTTAAGTTTACCACAAACAAAAATAAAGCAAAAGCTATGGTTTGGCTATGTTGAGGCAGTGCCTCCCAGTATCCTAGGTGGAACCAGTCTGCTCCAATGTATTTCCTACCTTGGCTGTCCTAGCTGAGGTGACTCAGACCTCTGCAGTCAGTTTTCTTCCTCTCACATTGACTGACAAGGGCTGCTTCCATCAAAGAGGATTTTCCCCATCCCTCTGCCCTTGCTCTCTATTCTCTTCTCTCGTCTCTCTTCCTATTTTCCCTCTTGTCCTTTTTATCCCCTACTTCTCCCTCCACCCCCCCGTCCAGTCTCCCTAACTCTCATCACCATGTCCTCAAGGTATTTCTCTCTTCCTCCCTGGAATCTGCTGCTTTTTAGTTGGGGGTGGGGCAATTCTTACAGGTTTCTCCTCCTCTTGTGAGTAGTGCTTACTCAGAATCATCAGTGTCAAGTTTCTTATTCCCTTTGCCAAAAAACATCATTTTACCCACCTACATCCCATCCCATTCAAAAAGGGAAAGTAAAGGAGAGAAAAGTGGAAGCATTGCTTCGTGAACAGCACTCATCTTGATTATATGCTGCTATTTTTTGAACAGCTATAGGGCAGATCCAGCAAATCTTTACTTATGCATTTGACATTACTCACAAGAGTAATCCCATTGATTCCCCAAGACTGCTCTCGTTGCTTACACTTTTCCTAAGACCAGTTGTAAAGGTTCTGCTCATTCATGCCCCGATTCAAAAGAACACACAGGCAGGTGCTTAATTTTAAACACTGAATCCAGGACCTCATAAAATGAACAGAAACAATATCATGGAAAATCATAATAAAAAATTAACTAACACAGCCTGAATTTTAGATGTCCAGCACTCTTGGTCAACTGCTCACAGTCAAAACTACACACCAATAATTTTTCATAGAAATTATGCAATTCTAAATAATGAATGATTTTTCAAAAAGTATGTTACTTGCAGTTCACAAAAGCAAGAGAAGTTCAATTTATCTAATAAATCATTCACTATAAATTGTACACTCAGCTTTTATTTCCTCACACCCCAAAGTTTTGAATGGCTGGTCCTTTCTAGTCCTATTCTTCTATGATTCTGTGTCCTGTTAAACAATTTTGTGGAGAAAAATTAATTTGCATTAGGTCTCAATATTACAAACCAGGGTGATTCTAGAATTTTGCACAGATTTTTCCACATTATTACATTAGGACCAGGGCCTAGTTTTGATACCTAATGTGGATGTAACAGCAATGAGGAGTGAACACAGTTTGAGTCCTAATCTCACTCTGTGGGACATTTTTCAGAAACAAAATATAGAAATGGAAACTCATAAGAACAACATAAGCTGCTGTGCTACAATAAAATGTAGGCCAGGTCAAGCATATATACACAAAAATCATATTCACTGTTAAATCTGAACTACGGTCTCCCAATAGATAGGCCCCTACTTTAAATGACAAAGGTATTTTTCATAATCATTTTTCTCATTATTTATAAATAACCCTCTTGAAAACTTTCAAAGGAAACTCGATCCCTGACTGACATAACTTTTCCTGCTCTCGGGTGCATACACACTGCTTTGTGATGTGGGGAGTTTGCTCACTGCGAGCTCTGTATTTATATTTTGTTTAGAAAACGCAGTACTGAAATATTTGTTTTGAACCATGACCCATCCTGTCCTACCAGTATCAGTCTTCACAGTGCAACCAAAATACCGCTCAGTGTTACCAGACCCTGAAATGCCAAGCATCTTAAGCCTAATTCTTAAGACTTGTATATGCTTCCATTTTGTAACTGTACTTACTTTTACTTGATTTTTCATACTGTAGATGATCCTAAATTCTGCCTTAATAAATCAAGCAGATTAGTGGAGACTGCTAGTTCAAGGCCTGCAGCTAATTTTCAGTCCAACTTTCCCTCTTACAGATGGAGTTTCTCTCCTTACGGCACCAGGGACATGATGAGACCATTATCTCTCTAAAAGAAAAGAGAGGTCATTCATAACAAGGTTTGGGACTGATGTTTTGCATTACAATTGCAGGAATGCAGTTAATGTCACTGTGTACTTGTGCAATAGCTCCCCTGTAAAAGCATTTTATGGTATGTAATTAAGAAGACATTAGAATCTATTTTCCAAGCCATTGTAGCTCATCTAAACCTAACTTTGTTACATGAATCCACATTATTTTATTAATACCTCTTTTGTCTAATTGGAATATATTTTATGATCTAGGCATGAATGCCTATTATTAGCTTACATTTATATATAATATAATTTATATTATTCCCAATTTGGCAATCAGATCTACGTGAGCAAATCACTGCACCCACATGCTGCCCAATGGAAACCAGTGGGTGAAATCCACTCCATCCACACAGAGCCCAAGCATTGGCCTCTATGCAAGTGGCATGTGGAAGAGATTAAATTCACCTCACAACCCAAGGCCAATGTGCAAGTCTACTACGCTAGCCACAGCCACTCTGCTCAAGTCACTTGAGGATTGGGCCACCTGGGCTATCCCTACTGTGGCCTTCTCTCCAGCATTCATCTTCATTCATTCTTCTTCCTCTGTACAGCCTATTCAGGGGCTTAAGTAGAGTGGAGAGCATTACTCTGATCCTGCAGACCACCACAAACCAATCTCACCCCACATGGATGTCCATAACCACAAGAGACCCAGGATATTCTCATCCAAAAAAGAGCATTAGCTATGTATTACTTGCACATATATTTTTTGTTAAACAAAAACAAAACAAAAAAAAAACCTTCAGTAGTTCAATCAGGGAGCAGAAACAAGTCCATATGATTTAGGTGATGACCAATCATACACCACAAAAAGCAAATAACCAAAGTGATCAATTCATGAGCAACCTAAAGGTGAAAAGGCTCATCCTATGCAGTTTAGAACACACATTTGAATAATTAATACATTTCATAACACAAACTGTTTCATAAACCATCTTCCAAACAGAAAAAAAGGACTAAAATCGTACAATTTTTGAAATTCAAATAATTCTAAATAATATAGTCATAACTATATATAGCTACAAAATTATTTGGAGTTTTGGACATTCAGCTGACACCATGAAAAAAACCTAGCAACATAATTTTTTATGCTCCATGAATATTTCTGGGTTTCAACAAACAAAACAACAAAACAACCGAGATACCAAAGCTTGACAAGTCCGTTTACAAGACAGAATGCTAAGAAATATAATTTAGTGTTTAATTTTAATGTCAAATATTTTAAATGTTAAATAGCTGCTTTCACAAACAATGGAGAATTTTCATAGAACCGAGCAAGCAAATGAGTTGAATCTAAGGCAGAGTGTTTGACACTTTACCAAATGTTTGGTCACTTAGTACTTCATAATTGTCATGATGCTCAACATTGTCAGCACCTGGCAGTGGTGGATTGGCCACTGGGCCAACAGAGCCCATGCCCAACAGGGCCCTGGCCAACTGGGGGGCTTTGGAAAAATGGGTGCCCCTGCACACCGAGCTGTTCCACCCACCCGGCGCTCCTACTGAGGAGCAGGGTCAGGGTGCGGGGGCTTGCCCTGCTCTGCTGGCCTGGCGCACCTGACAGGGAGCAGGAGAAGTCTCCGCACCCTTACCCTGCTCCCCGGCAGGAGTGCCGGGTGGGGAGTTGGGGGGACTGCAGGCAGAAGGGGTGGTGAGGGGCCCCCACTTGCTCTGGCCCAGGGCCCTACAAAACCATAAACTGCCTGGGACATTAAAGTAACAGCAAGGATAAAACAGACACTTCTATTCAAAAAGCACATCCATAGGCACTTCTCTTAAGGCACAGTTATGTCACTGCAGCTGTGCTGCTGTAGTGTAGACGCTTCCTACATCGATGGAAAGGGTTTTTCCAATCAATGCAGTTAATTCACCTCTCCAAGAGGCAGTATCTAGGTCAATGGAAGAATGCTTCCGTTGAGCTAACCACATCTATATCAGGGGTTGGGTTGACCTGACTACCGTACTCAGGAGGCAAAATTTTTCATAGCTCTGAGCAACATAGTTGGGTTGATAATTTTTTACGTGTAGACCAGGCTTATGGGGCTGTAACTCTACCAGTATTGGTGCCACACAGTTGAGTATTTCCAGTTCCATCCAGAGGAGGGCATGTGCACTGTGTGGCTTGTAAGCTTGTCTCTCTCACCAAGAGCAGATGGTCCAATAAAAGATATTACCTCACCCACCTTGTCTCTCTAATATCCTGGGACTTTCATGGCTACGACAACACTGCACACACACACACAGTTACAACACTGATGGCGTCCTGCATGTCTTGAAAATCACAGGCAATTACATAAATTCAGCTTTATGAAAATAATCTAGCAGTTGCCATATACAGCTTAGACAAATAACTGGAAAACAAAACAGATAATACAATTTTCTGATGCAGAAATGCTGCCTAAGGAATTGAATGCCACTGATACTATTAATTCAAAGTGAGTATCTTGATTTTAATGGTGTTTCCCTTCTCAGAAACAGTGGTAACTCTAACTGATTAATTGAATGCAGCTTTCTCCTCTTAGCACATTTTCATAGTTGTAAATACATTTCTTCCACGTGTGCCTGTACTAGTTTTCATATAACTGGGGTGAAAGGCAATGATAACTCCTCTGTTTTTTCAATTATGCCAGGAGCACTTTAAAAAAAAAAAAAAAAACCTGACAAGCAATACCAGTAGAAGCCAGCCAAACCAACCACATCACATAGCTCAGTCCTTTATTTTCTTACAGCATGCTGGGCACATTCCTCTTCTGGGGAAGGAGGAGGCTCCCTTTTCTCTGTAGTTACTCTCTCTCTCTGACCCAGGAGGGGCAGCGACAGACTCACTCCAAAGAAGAGAACTGTCTTTGAAGTGGAGGGGAATAAAGAGAAAAGTGGAGAGATCCCAGAGGCGCTCCCGAAACATTCATATCTTAATTAACATTCAGTATTCTTCAAGTTAAATGGACAGGACAGATACAACTTTAGACAATGTTTTCACCCCTCAGCCACTACATGCACTGTACAGCCAATTCACTCAAAACATTACCGACTTTGCACTGGTGTAAACGACGAGCCAGGCCCTGTAATTCTAACAACTGCATTTACGTATGCAAGATCCCATGCAGAAATAACATATCATGGCCAAGTTTTCAACTGGAGGAGCATAAGGTCAAGCACCATGGCCAAATTAAAGAATTTTGGGGCCCTGTGCACTATGGAGATTGCCCCCACCCCCACCTTCCTTAGGGTGAGAGGCCCTGGATGGGAGGTTGGGCCCTGTCTGCAGTGTGGGTGGCCCCGGTGGGATGAGGGTTGGGATCTGCCTCCAGGAGGGGGACGCCTGGAGGGTGAGGTTGGAAAGCGAGCCTGCTCCTTGCCCTGGCCTGTTGGCTGTCACTCCAGCATGCAGGCAGGGCAAAACTTCAGTGTACTGCCCCCACCACCACTCAAATTTGGCCCAGCCACAATTTCACCAAACCTATTGAAGGGCCAAGTCTGTTCAGGTGGGGCTGATCCAAAGTGCCAAGGAAGGCAGACACCTACCCATGGAAGTGCACCCACTCCAGGCCTGATATCAGGGTAACCAGGTCAAGAGTCAGCCCCTCCACACAGACCCGGAGGTGCAGCAGGCATCCTGGCATGGCCTTGGCAGCCCCCAGCACCTTGGGCTGTACGTCTGGGGAAAACAGGGTGGCTAACCCCCATACCAAAACCTCAATGAGGTGTTTGAAGTACATCCCATCTCCCCTTTTCAGCCTCCAGCTGGCTTTGGTAGCTGGATTGGTGAAAGTCTCCTGCAAGAAGATCACAGAGTACCGGGCACCTGTGGAAACTCGCCCTTCAGCCTCTGATGTTAAGTGATGCAAAGGTGGTGGGTTTCATTGGCAGGGTAGAGGATCCTCATGGCCAGGAGTGCCACCTGCCCTCACTGAGCCACACAGCAATCCATGGTTGATTTGATCCCAAAGGCGATCAGGGAATCGTGGAAGCTGCAGGCCCACTGGTAGACTGTGACCTGGCATCCTGTTTCCTGGCCCTCTTGCCTTCCCCCATCAAGGCCCTCCCAGCTTGGAGGATGAAACTGAAGTCTCCCCACCACTGGAGAGCAAACTGCACCTTCCCCTGGAGCTACATGTGTCTGCCAGGAACTGGCACAGCTCATCCCACAAAGCGTTTGAGACAGAGCGCTCCGTAGCCTCAATCAAGCCCAAAGACTCCCAGCTGTCCTTCATCTGGGTCTCCTTAGCAGCCCTGCAGCCTAACGGCAGGGACATGCTGGGACATGTGTCCCTGCCCAGGTGCCAACTCAGGACAGGGCTGCAGGCTAATTCACTCACATGCTAATAGAAACCAAAGGAGTGTCAAAAGGTATTGTAGTGTAATCAGGCCAATTCACTTGTGTGTTGTTTTGTTCAAAGGAAATGTTAATGATATTCACTTATCTATAACCTGTTGATTGCTATTGCATTACATTTTGTATATCCCTGTAACTAGGTAACCCTAGATCAAAAGTGTGTGGTAGTGTTCAGCTGAGAATGTACCTGATGTGTAAACTTCATGAAAACTAATGAAGGATTGTTGTTTGCGATTACATTACCTTTTACGTTGTGTAGATCCATGTAATTAAGTTATTCATCAAGCGGGAGTGGTGCCTTGGAAATGTAAATGAGGAAGAGTGCTAACTTCAAAGCAAGGGTTCTTGTGTTCAACAATGGGAATTCACAGACTCAGTCTGCATTTCCTATTCATCAAAACTCACATGGTTAAAGACAGTGTTCAGATTATTTTCTAGAGAAGCTATAAAATAGATTTCAAGGGATGATCCTGTATCTCTCTGACTGTTTGGACTCTTACAAGGAAGATACCAAATGCAAAGTGGAGCACCCCAGAAACATCTAGGGACCCTGAAAAGACTTTTGGGAAACTAGCAGTGTATTATATCAACCACTATGATTTTGGACCTACAAACTTTTATTATATTTTACGTGCTTTAACCTCTCAATAACTCTTATTCTTAGCTAATAAACCTATAGTTAGTTTATAGAACTGGCTGTCAGCACTGTCTTTGGTGTGAGATCCAGAGTACCAATTGATCTGGGGTAAGTGACTGATCCTTTGGGACTGGAAGTAACCTGCTGTGGTGTGATTTTGTGTTTTAATAATCTTTTTAATCACAAAGTTCCACTTGTCTGCATGGCAAGATAGGCTGAGCGCCGAAGAGGACTGTCTGGGACTCCATGCTAAGACTGGTATAGTGATCCAGGAGTGCACAATTGGTACTGGCTTGGTGGAATATACCACCAGTTGGGGGTGCCTGCCCTGACAGGTTTCTGACAGTCTGACCTGAGATTGGAGTGGCTCACAACTGTGAGTGCCAGACAGCATGACTATACATACCCCTCCCTCAGTGGTAGCTGAACCCTGAACAGCATCACCCACACTGCATTGTCCACCTGAGCTCCCAACACAGGTGCGGCGGAGGGAGTACATCAGCCCCCAGTGGAGCAAGGAAAGGGAATACAACCACCTCCCAAGGATCACCTCCTGAGAAAGGAAAGAGGACAACCTCCGGGGCAGCCATAGCATGGGAGGTGGAAGGTGGATAAAGGTCCCTGGCAGCTGAGCCACCAGGGTGCAGCACCACCTCACCAGGCATAGAAGTCATTGGGGCAGATGTAGGGGGCTCTTCTATGACACTGGGCTTGGGTGCCAGAATGAGTTTGACACCTGCAGCCTTGGCATCAGATTGAAGACTGAGTCAGGGCCCCTCTGCTGATCTGGGAGTGACTGTCCTGTCTTGGAAGATGGGGGCATGTGCCCTGGAAGGCTCTGCCCCTGGCTGTTCGGCACCAGCCATTGCTGGGACCAGCTTGGTGGCATCAAGTTGGGCAGGTGGAAAAGGGAGGGGATGCCCCAGGAATGAGAGCAGGGGCAGCACCCCGGGCAGTAGGCTGGGGAAGGAGGAGGTGGTGTTGGACTCAGCACCCCATCTGAGGCCCTCTGGCAAAGGGTTGTTCTCCCCCTTGTTACAAGGGTCAGGGCCTCGCTCTCCTCAACGTTCACTCAGACAGATAGTAGAAAGGTGGTGGCAGCCCTCCCTCTAATGCTTCCCTCAGGAGGGGACAGCATTGGCCCCCTCCGCTGCCAGAGCCTCCTTGGCCAGTTCCATCCATTGGACTTTCCTGAGGGGCATGGATTCAGGTCCAGCAGTGGCCCCCCAGAGGTCTTACAGGAGGCCTCCTCCCCACTCTCGAGGGCAAGGTGCTAGGCCAGTGACTTATGTTTATCGAGCTTTCCCCCGTAATTAGTACCAGCCCTCCATGGTGGTATTGTTGGCTGGCTGGCTGGCTGGCTGGCTGGCTGGCGATTTAAGGAGGATGGAGATGGGGCAGCAAAGGGAGAGATGCTCTCCTCCTGAGATGGGCCCTCTCCCGAGCTCCTGGATGTCCTAGCTACCCCCTCCTCCAGGGACCTCATCCAACAGCTTTTATCAGCAGCAGTGGCCCACCCACTCAGCTGGGTGTGATGGGAGGCCACCCCTGGCATCCCTGGTTGCCCTGAAGCCTTGCAGAGGAAGCACCGAGCCTCCCCGATGAGTAGTGGACCTGGCATGGATGTAGAGCCCCCCCACCCACCCAACTGAGATGCCTTTTTCCATCACCTCCTGGGCAAAGCCTTTGATCCCAGAAAACAACTTTCTTGTACAGCCTGGAATTGCCAAAATGGCCAAGGACCCCACCACCTGGGCCAACAGCTGCATGTAGGTTTTGTCGTAGAGCAAGGCAGCCACCAGGAGACTGCGTTGATGGTATTAGCAGAGGTGCTGGTAGCTGTGGGGGCAGATGGGGGAGAAACCTGAGGTGGGGCAACAATGGTGGCCAAGGGTCTCCCCCTTCAGTATCCCCCCATCCCACATAGACAAAGCCATTGGAGCGGAAGCTTCATGCACAGCCATGTCAGGGTCCACCATCAAGGTCAGGTGATGGGATCAGCCACCAGAGAGCAGAATAGCAATAATAAATAGAAACATGGAGGTGGGGAGAACAGAGGCTAATGGTTCCTCACCACCACCCCACTGAACTGCATGTGGTGGGAGGAGGGTGCAAACAGAAACTGGAGGATTAGTCAAAGAAGAAGAAAAAAAAAAAAGGGAGTCGCATGTGGGGGGAACCTGGCTGCACTGGGAGTGAAGGGCAGATGTAAGTGGGGTGGGGTGTGTGTGCGTGTGTGCGCGCGCTGAATGGGATAACAAACAAAAGTTGGGAGTGGGGGGTCTCACCAGCACAGAGATGCACAGGTTCACAGAGGCAGGAGGGAAGCAGCCAGGGGAGGCTGGAGAAAGCAGATACCACATCCTGGGCAGGCAACAAACAGGAATGGGCGGGGGGGCTGGGCAGGTTGCAAACAACGAAATGGGGGCTGGGCAGGACAAGTAGCAAGCAGCAAAGTGGGGGTGGGGGAAGGGAGAGGCCCACCAGCCCACTGCAAACTGAAGGACAGCAGGAAAGGAATGTCTGGGAAGGGGCAGCACAGGTACCCACATGTGCTTGTGAGGCTGGAGGGTCTCTGCTGCTATACTCCCAGGCTGGAGGGAGGCAACTGAGTGGAGGCAGTCCACAGGTGGTCTTCGGAAGCAGAGGCAGGAGAGCGGATGGACTGCAGCAGAGGGCTCCATGCCACTTCCCTCCTCCCCAGCAGCAACAACAGCAAAGCAGCAGGGGTGGTGCAGCCCCAGCAGTACTGGAAACCCCCACCCAGAGTCACAGGTGTGCAAGGAATGAGTAGGGGGATAGTAGGAAGAGAAAGGAGGGTTCAGTGTTTAAGGCAGTTGCATGCTGCCCTGGAGCCAATCCCTGCCTCCGCCACAGAGTTCCTTCCTGATGCTGGGCAAGTCACTTAAAATCAAAATGCTCACATTTGGCCGCTAATTGTGTGTTCCTCACTTGTGGGTGGCAGGGGCCCAATGTAAGACATCTGGAGCCAAATGACCATTAGGAAATTAATTTGTATTCAGTGCACACTTTGGATGGTGTGTCTTAACTAGGTAGGGGCACACATTGAATGAGAAGAAATGTTGGTTAACTACTTATTCACTGAAGAAGGCAGGGGATCTGTGGGGAAAAATAGTATGTGATCAATTAGTTAATGACATCAAAATGAAGACACACAAGAAGGCTGAGTTTAGATTTCACTTTATTTGGGGGGGGGGTGTTAAATGTAATTCTAATAAAATCAGTTATTAAGTGTTAGGGGAAAGCCTTCCTTTCCCGTTATGATACTCATTTGCACAGCAGAATGACACTGGTTCTCTATTCAGGGAAGCTCTAAAACAATGCAAACAAAAGCAGGGTTTGCCCTTAGTGAAGCAGAATGCACCGTTTGTGCACACATTCTTTTTATTTCTGTTGAGCCACAGGTGCTTCACAAACCACAGTGCACATTTTCAGTCCATTAATAGCTTCTCTGCTGAAGATCACTAGCCACGTCTCAGTGACATAACTCAGCACTGTTACAAAAGCCTTTACGCAGCAAAAATAAACCAGATTCAATTCAATAAAGCATTGGAGCAAAGCGAAAGGGACACACTGCAAGGTCAAACTCATCCAATCAAGACATCTACAAAAACTGACAAAGAGGAAGCCATGAAAATGCAAGCTGCCTGCAGAAGTCTTGTTTGATTTCCCAGTAAGTTACATAGGTGTTTGCACATTACCCCAGTAAAGTACAGTCACCATAGAAACTGCCACAGCACAGAACAAATATACTGTATCTGTTCAGCCACAGAGCAATTTCTTAAAGAAATGCTCTCAGTGTATCTCAATGGGGTGTGGTGGGCATTACTTATGTATGCTTGAGAATATGTTGGCACATTTTCAGAATGGATTTTAATATTATTTTTAAAGAATCCATTAATTATTAGAGTGGCTCCAAACAACACAGTGGGTAACATGCTGGCAGACAGTGACACCTTGTTTACATTAGCTTTCCCGCTCTTGCTACCATGGTGGACCTGAGCTGGCAGTAGCACCCCAGGCTGGGGTTGACCTCACCTGGCTACATTATGGTAAAAACTAATTTCTGTTCATTGTCTTGCTGCAAAAACACACACACACACTATTTTTTGGCAGTGAAGATATAGCCTTAAACA
Organism: Mauremys mutica; assembly: GCF_020497125.1. Classification (NCBI taxonomy): domain Eukaryota; kingdom Metazoa; phylum Chordata; order Testudines; family Geoemydidae; genus Mauremys; species Mauremys mutica. Next base: position 100,271,552 of record NC_059078.1, read on the forward strand.
TGGGGAGAGGGGTATTGGAATACTGCCTTCCCCTGAGTATTTTTAATAGATCACTGTCATCTGTGAAGACAAGCCAACATACATTAGGGGCTGGTCCACCCGGAAAAGTTACATCAGCATATCTATGTCCATCAGGGATGTGAAGCCATAGTTAGGCATATGATGCTGACAGACCAGTGCCAGTTCTTGCCAAGGCTGTAGGCATCAGCTGAGAACTGACAAGATTCATAGCTGGAAACCAGACCAGCTCACCTGTATGTTAGTATTTTGCTGTTGCGTTTTAAGTGTAAACATAGGCTAGATAGAACACTGGCTGGCTGTGTTCTTAAGTGAGACTCTTAGCTACATTGATGACAAACTATGGTTCAGTTTGGCATGTTACATATTTAAAACAGTCTTTCCCTTAAGTGAGGCTCCAGGCATGATTCCCTATGGGGAAAGTGGAATCAAATACCAGCAAACTTCTGATTCAGATTTCATAATGTAAAATCAGCTTCAAAACACTGCCATGTACAAGGGAAAATAGTCAATGTAATATGGCTGCTGGAGGTGGGTTAGTGCAGCACAAGAGGGCAGACTAATGCCTCAGTGCTTAATAACACCTTATTCTACCAGTAGTTCCACTGACTGGCACTGCTTTGAAAAGGACCTGGTGCCACATCAAGAGTAAGGGGATCATAATCTGGCCTTGTGTCTTAAAAGTACTAATAAATATTATTATTATTAATGGATGATAATAATAATAATCCAGGAAAAGGAGACAAGAAAAAACATACATTCAGTAGAAATTAGCATGAGAAGGTGGGTTTGAAAGGCTTTGTTAAACATTGCCATATTCATTTTATTGTTGTGATAAAAGTTTTTCTTTAAAGAAAAATGTTAAGTTTGGAGAAAACAGGATGGGGCTGGGAGAAGAACAAGAAAAAACTGACAAAAAATGTACATGACCAATATTTTTCTGCATTCCCTTTTCTTGATATCAAAGATGTATGGCTAAAATAAATATATATTCTGATCAAGAATATGTAATTACATAACCTTCCTATGGAATTGACATCTATACAGTTTAACATGGATAAAAACAGAAGTAGTTTTAATTATTATTTTACTTAAATGTATTAAATTGGCTCATCACTATTTATTTTACTTCTATTTCGCATAACTCCTCAAAGTTGATGTAAAGATAGAATCCCGCAGTCCCACTATGTTTCATTGTTTAAAAGGAGTTAACTGCTTCTCCACTGCTTACAGAATACATATGGTTCTCATCCCTTTTCTTTGCATATCTATTCTAATTAGTGCCATATTAGAGCACATTCATTGAGCTGCACCAAGCAAGTACATTTGCTGGTAGTTTCTGGCATGTCCTGATGTTTCCTTCAGCAAATAAGCTATTAGAAGTCAGGGCATCTAAGGGGTTGTCTAGATTAGAGAAATCTGGGGCAAACTTGTTTTGCACCAGCATAATGTGTTTACATTACAGGTTTGCACTGATTTATGTGTATATCTACATAGATGTATAGATTAGTGGAATTTGTACCACTATAATACAAGTCCTAAATAGCCACAATGTTAACATGTGAATGGAAGCTCACACCTCTCTTGCAGCTATTATTTCAGTTTGATTTGTTTGGCTGTGTACTAAAAGAAAAGAAAACCAAACTGTTATAATGTAACAGCTCTTTTTGCAATTAGAAGAGCTAGCAACTTCCGTTTATTATTCATTACAATGCCTACCACAATGGGGCAAGGATCTTTTTCAGAGCCTATGGAAGTTACCATAATACAAATTAACAAATACATTATTTATTGATCACGGGAGGGTGCTTGGCACAGTACAGATTTAAAGGGAAACATGATCCCTGTACACAGACATCTTCCGTGTGCCCACCACTGTGATACCAAGGTTCCTATCCAGAGGGATTTACAATGCTATTTAAAATTGAAAACTTACATTTTGGAAAATAAAGTCTAAGTGTCTCTCTAAGTTGTCTCTAAGGACCAGATCCTGCTCCAGTTAAGGCAGTGTCCTAGTTTCTCTGCTGCACTGGCTTTACACTTGGCACAGCAAAGTGGGGGCCATCATCAGAGCACTAGTTACAGTTCCCTGATTCTCTGTCCATCTGGTACTGGTTAGAGCAACCTCAGGACTCTCAAGCCTGCACGAGTTGGCAAGTTTCCAATGATCATTTGCCAGATAAGGAGAGCCAGAGTGCAGCACACACTACCTCCTTGCTGCCCTTCCACATCTGCATCATACTCCTTGTGCTACCCTGGCTCTGAGCCCACTGAGAAATGCCTCCTGAATCTGGAGGTACTCTTAGTAGGGGAGTCAGGCCTACATTCTGCACTGCCCCTGCATTGTAAACAGGATAGAGAGGATAGCCCAATGAGAGTTTTGCCATTGACTTCAATGGAGGCAAGCCTAGGTCCTGAGGGGACATTTGGAAAAAGTTCAAAAGTATGCAGTATTAATCTAACAATGAACACAACCCATCATTCTAAAAGCCAAGTGTTTTCCATTATCATCATGATCAACACTTTTGTGGATGTGACTTTTACAACCAACCAATGCATTATTGATGAAGCTAGCATTCCTTTGTAAATTAGACTTCATTTTTCACCCTCACGCCCATCATAAATATGTGTACATCCAATAGGTGGCAATTTGATTGACTTTAAGGATTTTGCTTTTACTCTCAAATACATAAAAGCAACAAAGAGTCCTGTGGCTCTCAAATACATACTCTCAAATACATAGTAATTCATGCTGTTACAAACACTTTACAATTGCTTATTCGGTGAGTCGCCTTAAGCCAGATGTAGAGCATTTCATTTCTCGTCTATTTAAAAGGTGACGTCTGATACTTCAGAATATGAAAATAGCGGGCTTTTAAAATAAGTGTATTGGTCAAGTTCAATAGTGACTATGGGCTATATTGTCCCCTTTTAAGGCTACTTCTGTGTCTCAGGGGACTGTTTAGGGTATATCTGCACAGTAAGTGAAGGTGTGACTGTATTGTGGGTAGGCAGCTTGTGCTAGCTTTAATCTAGCTAGCCATGCAAGTAACAATAGTGAACAAGTGGTGGCTCAGGCTTCAGTGTGGGCTAAGCACCCCACTACAAGGTTGCCAGGGCCCTGGGTATGGACTGAGGTGGCTAATCTTCACTGAAGTCTGTGCCACTGCTTCTTCACTACTATTATTATCTGTGCTAGCTATACAAAAACTAGCACATAGCACAGGTATGCCAGCCTGCTCTACAATCACGCCTTCACTTGCTGCATTGGTGCCAGCTCCACTCAGTACAGGCACCGATGAAAGTAAGACAAAGGTGAATGTATGCTGCCTCTGCTCTCCCAGTCTTGGGACTGGTTTAGCTCACTAGCACTACTAGGTAAAACAGTCCCAGAGATACTCAAATTTTCATAGGGGCTGCAAAAGCACAGCCACACACCCTTTCCTTAGCCATGTCCTGTGTGCAGGTGAGAAGTGCTAGCCCTATTCAGATAGCTGGCTAAAATGGCTTGGCAGCACCTTTGTATCAGCAGATAGGTGCAAAGCAGCCATACTGAGGGCCAGGATCTAGCCTGCTGGTTTTCTAATGAAGTCTTCCTTTGAGTGCAGGGTTTGCTTTTCATCCAAGTGACAGGGAATCGAGGGTCCCAAACTTGAGATTTGTGTGGCTCTATGGAGGTCAGGACCATCAAATACAATCCCACACTGATCCCCAGTCCTCTTGGCATCATTCTTTTAAATGGCATAGGATAGAGACAAGAGAGCTGTTTCCTGATTATTGCATACATGAAGGCCCACTGATCTGCTTTTGCTCTTCCGCAGTTCTGTAGTATGGGAATGTACCAGGAATGTGAGAAGTACTCTCCTCTATTGTTCCCAAATAACATGCTATGATCTGACATTCTATCAGTCTGAATGGGCATGCTGTTACAAGTAACACATGTATGGCCCATTAACAGTGAAATGTTCTGTAACTCATTACTGCTGGGTTTTGTTTCTCAGTGTAGACACATCACACTACCTACACCTAAAGGAGGGTTTTTCCCATCAGCACAGGTAATACACCTCCCTGAGAAGCGGTGGCTAGGCCGACAAAAGAATTCTTCCGCTGTCTACACAAGGGGTTAGACTGGCTTACCTACATCACTCAGGGGAGTTATTTTTCATACCCTTCAGTGATTTAGCTGGGTCGACCTAACTTTTTAGTGTAGACCAGACCTCAAACTATCTTGCTGAACAACAGCATTAGAACAGTCCTAAGATAAATTGAGATGGGAGGAAGAATTCACACTATTTTCTGGTGCTATTATTTGTTTGACAACAGTTTGTCTCTGGGCAAGCTTTCTCTACACAGGACCTTACACACTAAACATCCATTATCATTTATGGTAATTATGGCATGGGACCGATTCTACTGTCCTTATTAATGCAAAATGCCTACTAAATTAAGGTAGGCCTTGTCAGTTCTAGGAATTGTTGGACCTGTAGATGCCAACAGATTTAGCTCCAGTGGAACTTATAATATAAACTTGGCTCAAATGGGATCAAATTTTATCTAACCCTGTTACAGGTCAAGAATTATTGTCAATTTTTTTAAGTGATTTGGAATAATCAATAAATTCAAGAATACTGTGATCTGCTGAGAGACACTCTGCAAACAGGAGAGTCAAAATTAATCAGATAATTCATTATAAATAATTTATTTGTCCACCACTTCCTGGAATGCACACTCTTTATAAAAAACCACTTTCTGTCAGGATATGTGGTATCTACACTAGAGGGTTCTGCCAAAGTAACTATACTAGCAAAGCATTTTTAGTGTAGACAAGGCCTTAATAACAGCAATTTTGCTTCTGCAACCCAAACATCTTTTTTTCCTATCTCCATAAAGGCACTATGTCTCACAATGTACACTTAACCTACATTGCACAGCATGCTGCAGCACAACTAGGGTCGGAGGCCTGATTCTCCACTTCATTACATCAATTTCATTCCAGAGTAACTTCATTGATTTCTTTATTTGATTTTGCTCAATTGATTTGATTTTCACTGACTCCATCAAGTTATACCAGGGTAGAAGATTAAAAGAATCAGGGCCAGAAATTGGCTGGTATTAGCAGTCCTCCTAGGAGTACATCTTTAAATGGGCAAACATAGCCTCCTCTATGTTAACCACTTAAAAATCCTCTCTGGTCCTGATCCCCATTGCTTTGCAACTATGTAGTCATTTACACCAATGTAAAGTAAAAGCAGCAAAGAGTCCTGTGGCACCTTATAGACTAACAGACGTAGCATTTTACAGTGATCCAAATGACTACACAAGGTGGATGGCAATGGAAAATTAGCTGCTTGATTCATTTCTGTAGGACACATTTTGCAATTGTGAAATTTAATTAAATTAATTCCCACCTTTGAAAACTGTTATGAAGGTAGAAAGTATTCTTGCTATACAGTGACATGGCTTCAAAATGCCACTCTCATGATCTGTAAGGCGAGGGCCCATCTACGATACAAATATATCTAAATCAGAGGACCCTGTTACATTATAGTCACAATTTAGTGTTCAGCTGGGATCTTGGCTATGTTCCATACCCGGAGCAACACCCAAAGAGCAACTGTACCAAACGATGCAATAAAGCAATGACCAAAACCAATGCTTACTACTATCAGAATATATATCATGCATTAAGAGAAGTTGAAATAGCATGATGGAAGCAGAGCTATACTTAGTACAAAGCACCTTAATGAGATCTCCATTATAAAAGGGTATCCTTAGATCACAGTAGTAAGCTCTCAGTTGCATTGCCTCTGGGAGCTCACCTGGCCAGTGGTGCACATGACACACACTTGCTCAGTTTGTGCTATTTAATTTTGTTGTTAATATCTTTATGTATACGCAGATGATACTGAATACTGGAAGTGGACATTGTTTCATCACAGCACTTGACAACTGTTAATTGTTAAATACACAAAGTAGCAATGACTTCTTCAACTACGATTCCTTTCATGAGGTGTATACTTAAAGCATCCTAGCAGTTTACTGATCAAAGTAGTTTTGGTTTCAAAATGTGGAGTTTTGCCTTAAGCTTGGTTCTGTATTTTAAATTAAGCCTTTTTATAATGTACAAAGCATTTTATGTATATTTCCTCTCTTCTTCTAGGTTTTTGAGTAGCTACCCCAAAGCAGTGGACATAGTCAATTCCATAGATTTCCCTGCCCCCACCTTCCAGTTTGTGCGTGGTAGTTATTATTATGGCTTGCTTTGACTTGCTTACCAGAAATAAAGTTCATATAGTATCAGCCTGAAGCAATGTTATTTCATTTGTGAGTCAAAGTTTGTAACATGAACAGAAAAAGGCCCAAAATTCATTTGTATTGTGAAATATATAAACCAATACAGATGAAATATTAGAACAAAATCTTAAGGGAAGAATTCATTTTAGGTATTCAGACTAACAAAGCATTTTAAAAAAAAAACCTAATAATAAGGTTATAGCAGAGTAGAGCATTTTATACAGCAAGCATGTGTGCATACAACAAAACAAAGATAATATTAGTACACCGTATTGATAAGATTTTATTTTCTATTTCATTACAAGTAATGTGTGCTTTGAGTAGCACTAGGCATTGTGCAGTATATGTTCATGTGTGCTTAGAAATATGATTGCAATAGAAATGGCATAGTTTTAATTAAGTGACTTTCTTACACTTGTGTAAATTGGGAGGATTTTGAAGTCAATGAATTTACCAGAATACAACAGGGGTAGCTATGAGGAAAAGTTGCAGCACCTGAATCCTTTGTGGATCCCACGCTAAGTAAATTGTTGGATTTTCATTAAGAAAATGATTGCATTGTTATTGGATTATATAATTTTCTCTAATCAACCACTGATGTTTTCAAAACTTGCTTCAGTTTATAAATTATTTTACATTCTCTGTACATCAACTTTTTTTTTCTGATTAATTAGCCACAAGGGCTTAACCTTGCAAACAGTTATTCATCAGAGTAGTGGATTGAGTTGAATGTGACTACACACAGGTGCAAAGTTAAGCAAGTGTAAATGCTTGCAGGATTGGGATCTATGTTATTTTAAAATATATTTTTAACATTTATTTTGTGGGAAAAATCACTTACAAGAATCTTTCCCCCATAGCCATTACTTCATATTATCACACTAGGATCAAGATCACCCCTTGTCATGAACAAAAACATGCTGTTTGGTCATAGTCATTTTTTCCCTTCCTTTATAAACATATCTATAGAAGATATTGTTACAAATGGGAATAATTGTCTACACCAGTTTCATTAAAATTAATATTGTTTTACATTAAAATTAAACAAATACAAAAAAACTGCTGGCCAGGTCTAATATAGATATATGTTTATAGACTTTGAGGCCTTTTCCACTTAGGGATTATTTACAGATGAGGGCTTTGGTTAGTTCTGTAGAACAGTTTATTATAACATGGTTGTTCCCTACCCTTGTCTGCACTGGCCAAACGAATATTACCATAAATCACCACACCCTGCAGTTTCAGTACAATGGGAAAGGAATATGCTGCTACAATAATGGAACTTCAGTCGCTAGCCATTTTGCCCAATTAACATTTTTGTACAATGCATACAAATTTTAAAAAGGCTTATTTTTTGTTTTCTTTTACAGCATGAATATTACCTCAAAATATGCAGTGCTGATGAGAAAGATAAGCAGATTCAGTAATTAGATAATTAGACAGGGTTTTCTCCAAATTACTAAAACGTGGAAAAATAACTAGAGATTTACCTGTGAAATTTATTCCGGGTGGGTAGTCACATAGAGGTCTCAAAGTTGCTGACTCATGTCATGCTGTAATGCATTAAGCACAAAATCATGTAAAGCGCGTTATATTATATGACGGGGAACTCCATTGCCTTGCTGGGAAATTGCATAAAGCCGCGGGGGAACAGACATCTCAGAGGGTGGAGTTATCTGACACTCACCATCTCACTGCAAATATAGCACCGTTCATAACAGGCTGACAAGAATCCTTTGAAGTCTAAGAATTAACATATCTCAAACATGTTCAGATCAGCATGGAGGAGTGGAAGAACATAAGCTAGTTCATTATCTCTGGGCTGTATAAACTCATACAGTTGGCGACTGTTTACTGAAACAACCTGTAAAAGTGTTAGCTAGTATTTGCCGAGACTAAGGACTCTGCTGTCCCAGACGCACTTCAGACTGTAAAAGTGGCTTTTTTCTCACTCTTATCTGAATCCTCCCTTAACAGACTTTGCCTCTTTAACAGAGTTTACACTCCTCGTCTTTGATCTACTTTATAAAAACATTAGGGCTGTTTACTTTGAAATGCACCAGCCTCGTTTCTTTTCTCTCAATTTTTTTTTCTTCCAGACATTGACGGTTACATTCGAAACCAGCAGCTAATCCTCGGGGTTTTCCTTTCTTTTCTGCCCAAGGCCCTGACACATATTCCCCCACTGACCGGTTTAATTCTAAAATAAAATCACTGTAAAATTAATTGTCTCTGCCTACTAGAGGATCAAAAGGGTTAGCTCATGCTGCCAAACAAAGGAGTAAACGTGATATAGTTTCTGACCTGTTAATGAAGGAATTTACTCTGCACTATTAAGGTCAATACGACTTCTGGGATGGATTTTTCTGGAAGCAGGAACAAGCCTTAAATGTGTAGGTCAGAGGTTTATTTGCCATATAGTTAACCATACTTTAAGAGTAGTAAGAATACAGAAAACTGTATTCAACTACGTTCCCCACACCGCCTAGTTCAAACAACAAACACTGGCGCTTTTATCCCCCTCTGGTCAGGTATATCCCAACAGCCTGTCTACATAATGGGAAGAATATTGCAACTTTAATTTCCGGATGAAGTTTACCTACGCCCCAGGGTCTGCTTTGCTCTAACCCTGTGCTCTTACCTTACCTTTGCTGGTTAGAACAGCTGGTGAACTTTTGCAAGCACTGGAGCAGCCAGGGTGGGTGTTTCCAGCTCCCGGGCAAGCGATCAGGCAGAGTCTTGGGAGCTTTTTTTTTTTCTAACAGCCACGTTCTGAATTGTTCTTGATCGTCCAAGATAAAGATTTAAACTCCTCGGATGGCTCAAACGCTGCAGTAGCTGGGGTGAGTAAAACAAAAGTGCAGGCCCTGATATAATTATTACCAGCTGTATCATTCCGAGATGAACTTGGCGCCAGGTCAGGTAGCCTTGAGTTCTGTTAACAACTGTGTTCAGAGATTAGTCGGATGTAACAATCACCTGAAAGGGGAGATTAAAGGGTCTCAATGGGATCCTTTGTTCTCGGTCTCATTTGATGCTTTGGGGCCTTTTCAAATCACGTCGCGGAGGAGCTTTAAATATTTGGAGACCCAGGGGGATGGTTAGTCGGCCTGCTGGGGCGAGGAAGGGCTCAAAGGGGCAAAGGGCACGGAGGATGGAGAAGGGGTCTTTCTCGGTGGAGTGGCTCGCTCAGAGCAGCCACGAGAAAGCCCAACTTGCAAGCGGGGTGTCTTCCATCTACCACCCCTCGCGGGGCCACCAGTCCCTGCCCAAGAATGCAGCCAGTGCCAGCGGCGATCAGGAGAAGGGAAACCCAGCGCTTACCAGGCCAAGCACTAGGAGCCGGGAGAGGCCGCCTGAGGGCACCCGGCGGGGCCCGGGAGACCAAGGTGAGTGCCAGCCCTTCCCACCCACATGCGGAGTGGGGCAAGAGACAGGGTCCTCGAGGCGGGATCCTGGTCTGTCCCAGCCCGCGAGAAAAGGGTCCCCGAGTCTGGGGGACAATCGCAGTCTATGGAAGGGGGGGCAGGCTAGGGGGGCCCCTTTGGGGCAGAGCCCTGTTAAGAAGCTGAGCCCCAAACTCCAGGTAATGTGGGCGCTTGTGCCAGAGCTGGCTGAGAGATGCTGCCCTGGCCTTCCCACCCACCGGCTGGGCTGAGCCGGCCTGCCGGTGGTGAGGCCACTATGAATCCTCCCTGACAGAGGCCAGGCGTGGGAAGAAGGGCCCTGGTGGGACATGGAGGCCCCATGTGGGTGTCGCCTGGCCAGCTGAATTCAGCATGTAATGCCACGTGCCCAGGGCCGGCTGGGGCATGAGGCTGCCCCCTCCTGGCTGCGGGTGGGGCTGCGGGGGTCTCTCTTCTCACGCCTTGCTCCCGTTATTCCAGCTGCCCCGAGGGAGCTGCAGGAAACTGGCCCAAGCAGCGCCGCGTCCAGCCCGAAGGAAGAGGAGGAGGCGGGCGGGGAAGGCAGCGGCTCGGAGAGCGCCAGCTGCACCCAGCCGGGACGGCCCCGCACCAAGTTCTCGGCCTCGCAGCTGCAGGAGCTGGAGAGGAGCTTCCGGGAGCAGCGCTACATCGGGGCCAGCGAGAAGCGGCGGCTGTCCAAGGTGCTGAAGCTCTCCCAGACCCAGGTGAGGGACACGCCAGGAGGAACTGGGGGTGCCCAGCCGCTCAGGATTACACTCCACGCGAGACCACCTGTTCTCCGAGGGGGGGGCGGGAATATATTCACGTGAAGCCGCCCCCCTATTGTGAAAGAGGCCAAGAGTGTGCGAGAGAGAGTCATGGGATCGTATCTTCTGTAAACTCTTTTCTAGTCCCGGGGCTGGAGCTCCACGAGCCCTAGTTAAGGCGGGTACTAGCCCTACATTGATTCTACCCTGAGCCTTCCCCAGCTTAATTCAATCCGCCTGATCCTGTCTGGGAGAAGGTGTCTCCTGTGCAGCGCCTCATGTGTAATATGGAGTCCTCGTTGTGTCAATGCTTGCTCCACAGCATTGCTATTCTTAATTCCCACAGATCCTAAAGGAGGAGGTGGGGGCGCAGAGTGCTAGTCACCGCACAAGCGGATAGGTTGTCCCGAAAAGATCAGAATCTAATTTGACAAGATGTTACAAATGGGCCTTACAAAAAGTGAACGGGACAGAGGACGAGCATCCGTGACAGGAAGACATACTTATGTAGGCTAGCTATGGGCACAATTTGATAGTTTCAAGTGTTTGTAGATTTAAAGGCTCTATAATGAATAGATATCAGCAATCCCCATGGCCCATCTACCCACCTCATGACTGTCATGAGGTGGCCACAACAGAGAAAGCAGCAGCCAAGAAATCACATGGGGAACCAGTGGGCAGCTGCTCTGTAAGAAAGGGAGAGGAAATCACAATGGGGCTGAGCCAAAGAAAGGAAGAAGGAAATGCAGAGAAAGTCCATAGACCAGCAGCTTGCAAGCTAGGAGTCCCTGCACAACACCGGTAGGCTCTGCAATTTCTGAACCCCACGTAGAATGATAAAACCATATGGTTAAAATGGACCACAAGAGGCATGTAGTCTAACCCCTGCCAAGATACAGGAATTGTTGTGTCTAAAACACATCAATATAAGCAGAGTTTGGGACTTACCAAGAATGCTTTTGCTATGTCTAAATGACACACACACACGCAAAAAACCACCGTAGCAAATCTCAGAGCTGGGGTCTACAGACTGGGGCTTGCACTATAGTGCTAAAAATACATGTCTGACACTTAGTAATTCTGAACTGTAAAAAAAATAATTTTCAGATACAAACTTTGTTAAATGGGAGATGGGGTGACCCTATATCACCACAGTGAAAAATAACCCTTAAAACAAGATCATTTTCCTCCCTCCCCCAAAAAGAGACAATGGAAATTAAACAAATTACAACAGAGAAGCTGGAAATACCATAGCTAAGATTCCACTTTTTAAAACACAGAAATGCATATCTAAGGTCACTCCATGTTCTCTTACATCAATCTGACAACACTTAAACAATGAGCCAGATTTATTCCTGGCTTGCAGTGAGTATAAGTCTACTAAAATCAATTGTATTTCCCGCCCCTTGGAGCTAAGATCAAAAGTGTAGTATCTACTCTGGCCCAATATGAACAGCAAATAACATTGCATGCTTATATGACCGATGACTCCCAAAACCTATTTTACTAGACTACTCTAGGCCCAGTTAATCCAGCAGGAGTAGTTGTGCTTAAAGTTGAGCCTATGCCTAAATATATGCAGGACTGGAGCTTTTAGTTTGAATTTTAAAATTAATGCACACTAAAGACTTATTGAATCAAAGGTCCACCAGGGTTTGCAAATGCACATAACTAATGACTATGTAGAATTACATACAGTCTATTAAAAATATCTGGCCACTTCATTATTCAAGAGTGTAAAGGGGAAAAACATTAATGTACTAATCACCAAAGATATGCTGCTAAATGCAAGTGCTGCTGGACACAGCTACCCAAATGCAAACCTCCTGCAACCCCAAATCTCTTAATGATAAAAGCATAGTGTAGTGAGGGGTCAAAAGATCAATATAGGAAATGTGATAGCTGAAACATGGGAAAGGAAAGAGAGTAGCATGGAACAGAGTTAAGGTTTGGGTAAGCTTCCTGCACACTGCCATACTATCTAATTTTAATTGTGCAATCTTTTTTAGCTTGGAAATTCAGTTAAGGTTCCACTGTATAAAAAAAAAACAAAATTATCTTTTAATTTATCCTTAAGTTATCACAAAATATCCTTAGTGTGTTTCCTCTGAAGTAAACTGGTTTCTTTCCACATTAAATCTGAATTAAGTTCCCTGAAAAATAGGGGCCAAATTCTGCTGTTCTCTCTCAGGAGGTGCAGTGACTGAGTGGTTAAGGCACTCAGCTACAATCCTGAAGGTCTGGGTCCGAGTCTATCTTGATCTCATACTGAAAGGCCACCTCCAGTGAATTCAGTTGAAAAATGGTTACCTGCTACATTGGGCAGTCTAAGGTGATCTGACATGATGCTCTGGCCACATCACTCCCTTGTGGACATTGTCTATGAAACTGCATCCTTGGGGGAACATTGACTGTTGTATGAGGATCATTGAAGTCAGGGAAAATGCTCCAGATTCATATAGTTGTAACAGCAGAATTTGGCCAATAATCACCAACACTTAATGCATTTCTAAAACTTGTAGAACCATGTGCACATCTTTATTTGGCAAATGAATTAGTAATAACCTCTTGGATGTTTATTTTTCAGATAAAAACCTGGTTCCAGAACCGTCGTATGAAGTTCAAACGACAGACCCAAGATGCCAGGGTTGAAGCTCTCTTTTCAGGCTTACTTCTACCTTATCGTTACCCAGACACCCAGACACCCAATTATCCCCCCGGGATGGAGTTCAACGTCTCCTCTGCTGCTGCTGTGACCTGTTCCCTTCACCCAGCTATGCCAAACCCAGCCCTGCTGCTACCTCCTGCTCCAACTCAATCTCTTCAGCCAGTGGTGCCAACCCCAGCCCTGCTGCTGTCTGCTGCTCCAGGATTTTCTTATCAGTCTACAATTCCAACGGTCTCTCTAACCCAGGATCATAATCGACTGAGATTCCAAACATATCTTCCTCCCTCTTAAACATGCATAAAAGTGCTCTGAGCTGCAAAATGAACTTTTTTTAAAATGAACTACCTGAAATCATGAAGAGTACTTATTTAACTTATTTTTATTAAAGTTATTAAATATATTAATTCAGTATTTCAAAAACTTTATTTTTTTTGGTTATTTTGTCTTTAAAGCAGTGTTGTTAAAGGGACACAGTCAAGAACGGGCTCAAAATGGTAATTAGAATAGGCTGACAAATGGTAGAGCAAGTTGATATTGCAAAAATTCTACTCCCTTCCTCCAACTGCAGACATATTGCCATCAAAACTTCAATGAAAACTCATAACTGGGAATAATGGTGTGGGACTATAGGAGTGATTTTTGCTGATTATTAATTTATAATAATCCAACACTTTATCAATAAGTGTTAACCGTCCAACTTATCTACTGAATCCTATCTGCAGAAATACTAATCTATTATAATAGCTCATGTAGTTCATAAGTGTGTGTGGCAGGGGTGGTGGTGGAATTGTTTAACAAGTGCATGGGGGAGGACAATAGGGTGCTTTTAGTTTCTAAGATTAATAACTTTACCAGAATTTAATATTAACACTTGACAATGTCCCTTTACAAACATTGTCAAACTACCTCTAAGGAAACTCTTGTACTAATTACAGTAAAATATAGTAATGGGAACACTTGATTGAAAAAGGGTGTGTGCTTGTGAATGGTAAACACAGAAGTTTAAACAACTATATGGGACTAGGGACCATCATGGCTTTTACAAGTTCATTTGTGGGTAGAGGCACCTTGTGATTAAATCTTTTTTTGGGGGGGAAACAAAACTGTGTAAGAACTAACATCCATTTTCTGTGAAAAAGCTACCACTAGCAAGCCAGAAATGTCTCATGTAATTAATACTTGTTTTCTTATATTTCATGGAACGAAATCTTGTACTCAAAACTCCTATTTCAGGGATCCTTTTCTGAGCGTTGCAAAATTTACATTTTACACTAATTTTAATATTCAAATTCCATAAATATCTAGTCCTGTACAAGTGTCATTCAAGACCAGTTAACTTCAGGATGTTACTCACAAATTTTATCTGTGTATGTGATAAATATAAACTGACTCAGCATGAGTGCTTAAAATAAAAGGTGACTTGTTTTATTACTCTCAACTTCATGGCAGTTGTTTTGTAATATAACTTTAGAAGGCTGGATGTGATCAATTTCAAGGAATGGTCTGGGCATCGATATGCACAAAACTATTGATTGTGGTGCAAAATGGAACACCCAGAAAAACCTGATTAACAAAGACACGCTGGTGATGCAGGCAAAGGAGCTTCACCCCCTACTGCTACCTGCACCTATCAGTGAGAGCCAGCTTCACTCCCTGCCTGGGGACTGAAATTAAAGACCTACAAGGAGGGCTGGTGGGGGGAGAGGGGCAAGAATGCAGATTTGTAGGGAAGCAGTGGAGACCTGGAGATGGAAAGTGGATGGGTGGGGCAGGGGAAGGATAATGGAGGGAGGAGAAAGTGCGAGTGGTGAGGGACCCATATAGGTGAAAAAATGGGGCTGGTGAGTAAGAAAGGACCCAGAGTGGAGGAGATAGGGAGACTAGAGAGTGGGAGTGGAAAACATGGACCTGTCTCTGGCATGTGATGGAGAGGACCATGGCAAACACACAGAACCTGTCATGATCAAGGGGGAGGGAGGCTTACATAAAGTCCCTGAAATAGAGGATGGGAGGGTAGCACATAGGGAGCTTGTGTGGGATGAAAGGATTCTCTCCTGCATGAATACCCTCAGCCTAGGGAAGCTAGGAAGTGCAACTCTTTCATCCAGGGTCATGACTGTGAAGTACCAGCATTCTGACATTAGAGGTCACCTATGGCTCACACTTCTTTCCTTTTTTGTTTTGCCTATGGGAACAGTACAGACAACTCTATTTACTCTTATCAGTTAAGGTTGCTCAACTGCATACACTGAGTTGTGAAAACCCCTACAAGGCCTAGGCAAAAAGTGAAAATTCAACAACACATGTTTTGTGAATTCATGCCAGTTTGCCTGAATTATTGTGAACAATCCAAAAACCTCAAGACTTCATTTCAACATTTTTTAAATTAAATGTTATTTTTTGGTTCAAAGAGACTTTTGACACAAACAAATTCAGTCTTTACTTTCAGGGAAGTGGAGGGAGAGAAAAAGGTTGGCTTGGGGTGAACTCAGTGCCTCCATGCTCAGGCATCAGCACAAGAAATTGAATGTTTTGCTCCTCTGTCTGTCTGCAGCAATATTTGGGGGTAGCCATTGATACAGATACCATGTGTCTGGAGAGCTAGCAGCAACACAGTGGCCTTGTCTCAAGGGTCAAAAGGGTGTGTTTTTCAATCATGTTAAGCACACTTAAAAAAGCCCTATTAAGGCCCAATCTAACAACAGACAGAGGCGCTTGTGGCATGCTGGGCTTCCTACCCATTGCACTGTGCTTTGCATCCCCACAAGCAGACAAGTATGTATGTCAGGGGTTCTGGAACAATTTTTATAGTGAGGTGCTGATGATGGAAACCATATATTTGGTGTCTGTTTTTACTACTTTAAGCAAGGGGATGCAGCAGCACCCTTAGTTCCTGCACCACTGATTCATGTGTGCAATATACAAACTTTGGCAGCTGTATATGGACATGCTTCAATGGGGCTTTTCAATTGTATTTAACTTGATTAAAAATACACACGTTTTTGTGCATCAATAAAGGGCCAGTTTTCTAATCAAGTTAGTTCAAACAATTGAAAAGCCCTATTAAGATCTAGCACAGTGGTTCTCAAACTTTTTTACTGGTGACTCCTTTCACATAGCAAGCCCCTGAGTGAGACTCCCCCTTAAATATATTAAAATGTGTTTTTAAATTTGTAACACCATTATAAATAGGAAGGATGGATAGCTCAGTGGTTTGAGCATTGGCCTGTTAAACCCAGGGTTGTGAGCTCAATCCTTAAGGGGACCATTTAGGGAACCAACATAAAAATCTGTCTGTGGATTGGTCCTGCTTTGAGCAGGGGGTTGGACTAGATGACCTACTGAGGTCTGTTCCAACCCTGATATTCTATAAAATGCTGGAGGTAAAGCAGGGTTTGGGGTGGAGGCTGACAGCTTGCAACCCCCCCTCCCCATGTAATAGCCTTGTGACCCTGAGGGGTCCCAACCCTGATCTAACATATAAAGCCATGTTAACTAGCTGCAGTAGAACAGGGAGGCAGGAGGAGGGTCTAATATGCCTAAGCAACAGAGTTTCAGTTATTGTAGCCTGTATCTTAACAAGGCTTTCCAGTTGTGTTACACCCTTTGCTCATTGTAGTCATAGAGTTTAAGGGCAGGAGGGACCCCTAGATTGCTCTCCTGTCTATCACAGGTCACTAAACAAAACCCAGCTACCTTCACACCAAGCCCAACAGCCAGAATTAGACTGAAGTATTACAGGCCTGAGATTAAACTATTTCATGCTACAGGCAGAGACATACTCATTGTGGCTCTGTTGATGCCTTAGCATAGAAGCAGGGGGCTCTTATCTCCAATTTCCTCCATACAACCAAGATTAGTCAGTTCAAAACATTATTTCAGGAGGAAATGAGTACAGCTATTAAAGGAACTTTAAAAAAAAAGTTACATGGAACATGCAATAGTGTTCTGTCAAGTCCTTGTGCCAGATTTTTAAATTAAAATTCATTTTAAAAGGGATTTTAGTCATACTTTAAGGCAAAGACTTTCAAGAATATATGTTATGCTCCAAAATCCCAATTTAGTTCCTAAATAGGCTAATTTTAAGAGTGCTAAGTACTGAGCAATTTCCACTGAAGTCAATTGGAAGCAAATCCCAGCATCTATATCTCATTTTTCCCCCATAGGAGAAATAGTAACAAATATTTACCTATCTCATGAGCTTGTCAGTACACAAAAAAGTTGCACCATTTCCACTGTTTTGTAATTGATTTAAATGGATAAAGCCTGTGTGAGCACACAGACACACACTTATTTAGAAGTTGTTTATAGCACTGTAGTTTAATTCAGTAAATTACCAATTTAGTTAAATCAGTTGTCAATTGATCAGTGCAACTATTCTATGTTCTACATTTGTAGAACATTTTGAGGTTCTTGGGTGGAAGATGCAATGGAAGTATAAAACTAATTTATGTTCACAAAACAACCCTCCTACCCCCCCATACATTTACACAGAATCCTATTATAGAAGCACTATGCAGTACTGAGGTCACAAAACAAGTACATTTTATGATTCTACTCTTTAAATAGTGTAAAAGTTTTAATTTTCACAGGCCAGCAAACACTTGGATGAGAATAGGAAAAGTGGACATGGTCAAAAGTCACAAATTGCGTAACAGCCAACTCAGGATTATGTGGTACATTGGAACTAAGTTTATAAATGGTCTTGTCATCCTTTCCTGCTCCTAACTGGACGTTCTATGTGTATCATCTCATCAGAAGCCGGTTGCCAGCTTTCTGATTATAAGTACTACCCAACCAAAAATTAGCAAACCTGAATCCTAATTGTTTCTGGTTTCTGTGCTGCATATACACAGGAAAAACTATTAGATGAACATTACAATAACAATGCCTCCAGATTGATGGTTTCTTCACAGTTGATAAGGTTTTGCTATAGGTTAATTGTTTGCATAATATTTTTAAAGTATAGGACTCCAGGGGTAGGTTGTGCCCCTCTACAACAATGAATTTTATCTCAGCCTTGCCTACATGGTGGGAATCCTAGTGTAGACAAGGCTGTGTGACCAAACCCGTACACAATTTGCGTTCAGCACATCTACATTAGGGTTTTCACCAGTGCCAGCAGTAGTTCCAGTGGAATTCTCCTCCTATGGACAGACTAATTGTCAATATGGAATTTATAGCTAAAGATCCTTTTAAGCATCCACACACTAAAGGAAGATAGCATAATCTGTCAGAATCCTTCAGATCAGTAACCTTCAAATTACATAGGTTGGGTATAAACCCAAGAATTAGGACTAGAGTGCCTCTAACAGCATTCAAACTCAATTAAATACAATTATACTTAATTTAGGTATGAACCTTTATATTTAAACTTTATATTAAAAATATACACTTCTACATCAGACAAACATTTTATGTACAGTTGAATCATATAATATAGTGTATTATATTATACCTCTCTCATATCTTCCACTTTGCTTCAGTTATAATGTTTGAAGAGGATTAAATTGTTTGTTGTCCATTTTGTTCTGTACAACTGGATGGACAGAGAATTGTGGTAGAAAATGTTGGTGAAAAAAAGGCAGATCATGTGCCCTAAGGGGGTATGATGGGTTTTGGGCCTCATATATTTGAAAGGAAGAGTTGAACTGTAAAGCACAATTAGGAGTAAAAGGCAGAAGTCTTTGTTGCTGTGGACTAGGATAGTGGGAATAATTCTGTAACATATTTGGTGGGGTCCCTTGCTTATAGCCATAGAAGGGATCTGAAGATATGAGATTATGATGGTGGTCTTGTATTTGCCTCTTAAGTTTCATCCTGCGATTCTGGAACCAGGTTTTGACCTAGAAAAAAAAGTAATGTTAAAGAAATCAGGGTCCTAACAGAATAATTTATAAACTATCATGTATTCAGAGCATCTATAACTGAACTCACTTGTGATCCATACAGTATAGTCGGAGTTAAAATAATCTGAATTAAAGCATTAATCTGATCAGCGGGAAAGTTTCCATATTGTGTAAGCGCATAAGTTATTATTTACTGTGTTCATTTGCCAGCGATAGCAACTGCAAAGACCTAATCAGGGGCTTCATCCAGCTTCCATTTCAGTCAATGGGAAGTCACTGATCCCAACGGGAGCATGTTAGGGACCCAAATCTTAAATCCATTAATTGTGAGCAGCCCGTGACTGATTCTACTCAAGGTGTTAACAAGTGAATAGCAAAAGCTTGCAGGATCGGGGCCTTATTTACTAATTTTACTGTCCAAGTGAATATCAAATAAACTAACATTTATCAGCATCAGATCCCGGTTGTATTTTTACGTTAAAAAATATTAAGTACAAATGTTTAAGAGTGTTTAAAGATACTCTTCGGACGCATGGAAACATGGGCTTAGGCACTTTCTTTAATGGACAAAC
This sequence comes from Mauremys mutica, assembly GCF_020497125.1. Classification (NCBI taxonomy): domain Eukaryota; kingdom Metazoa; phylum Chordata; order Testudines; family Geoemydidae; genus Mauremys; species Mauremys mutica. Next base: position 100,291,127 of record NC_059078.1, read on the forward strand.
ATGCAGTGCCCTGCGTTTATAGTCTGTAGGAAGCAATTTGAATACCAGTCCCCACCAGCAAGAACTCATAACCAGTTATCGTTATGCTCAGGACCCGTACGGTTTACACGGGCAGCGCTCAGCGCTCTCTTTGCTCAAGCGAGCTCCGTCCGGGGAAACCGATGCTCTCGCGGGGCCCGACTGAAGCTAAGAGGCAGCTGGAGGCGCTCGGCGTCCCTGCACACGCCCCTGCAACTAGGGGAGCGGCCCCAACCCCCCCAGCCCGGCTGGGTCTGTGCCGCGGGACTGACCTGAATCTCCGACAGCTGAAGAGCGGCCGCCAGGTTCCTCCTCTCCGCCGCCCCCACGTACTTCTGCCGCTTGAAGGTTTTCTCCAGCTTGCCGACCTGCTCCGGGGTGAAGGCGGTCCGCGCCCTGCGCTGCTGGGGCTCGTCCTCCCCCGGCGACGAGGGGATGCAGGAGGCGGCGCTTTCGCTCTCGTACCCGGAGGACTCGTCCGCGCTCGCCCAGCCGCCCTCCGGAGCTGCAAAGGCGGAGGGTGGGTTAGGGCTGCGGTGCCCAGCGGGGGCAAAGCAGCCAGATCGGGCCCCGCGGCCCCCTGGCTTGCGATCCAGCCCTCCCCTGCTCCCCCAGCCAGGGCAACAGCCCTTCCTTCCCGCCACCCCACAGCACCCGCTGCCGCACCCCCGGCCAGCTGGAGGCTCTTCCTCGCGGCCGGATCGGGGCCCTACTTCCCGCTCCAGCACCAGCCACCACCTCCCCCTGGGCTCGCCTCTGACTTACCGGGACTTGCTCGGTCGTTGGGCAGCCCCTGGGGCTTGGTGTCTTCCAGCTCCTCTCGGCGCAGGCTGCCGGGGTGGAGCTGGCCCCCGGCCGCGGCTCCCCCTCTGGGCTTTGCTTTGGCCAGGCGGGGACTCCGGCTGAAGCAGGTGGGGGCCCGCGGAGGAGGGACGCAGCAGATGTGCGGCCTGCCCGCTGGCCTTTGCTCCTCGCTGGCAGGCTGGGCCGGCAAGTCCACGGAGAAGGCGGCCTCGCCCATGGCGAGTGGCGGCGGAAGGAGCGGGGCTCACAGGAGCTGCCTGCAGCTCTCTCGGCTTAGCTAGCGCTGCTCGGCTGGAGGGGAGGGCAAGCGGGCGGGTGGGGGCCTCCATTTATTTATAGGGGGCCCTCCCTCGCGGGCTCGTTTGCAAGTGTGAATCCACATCAAAGTACGAAGAGAAAAGAGATAACAGCTGTCAGTTAGGAGTAGAGTTCACACGTCTGGCAAATGTCTGCAGCCCCTGGCTCCAGAGAGTCTGCAGGATTGTTTCTGCCCCCTTGAAATGCAAACCTGCTCTGGGCCCCTCCTGATTCTCCCCTGGAGCGGGGGAGTGGCGGCATGGACAATTCCAGCCACACCAAACAAAAGACCAGCAAAAGGGCTTTTAAAGACAGTTACACGCCAGATAATGGCACAACGATGGGGTTTAATCATGTCCCTTCCAAACGTCGATGGACTAACACAAAAGGCACATACGGCACATTTTAAATCGCATAGATCTCCAAGCAGTAGCAACCGCATCTCATTACAGCCATAATCAGGGAGCTCCTTAGGACGTGAATGGAGCAGGATTTTAGTATCTTTAACATGCGAGGTTCCGGTTCTATGTATGAGAACATTTATCCCCGATTAACACAATTCGGAACTCTGTTATAACAGAGCTTTTTACACCAATCCTTACCTTTCAAAAGGCAGATCTAAAGGACGCTACCAAGTAATCCTTTGAAATGTCCTCATTAGACTGGCAGTATATATTTCAGAGGCAAGGTGGGTGAGGTCATAGCTTGTACTGGACCAATTTTTCTAGCTAGCCGAATAAAAGATATGACCTCACCCACCTTGTCTGTCCAATATCCTTAGCTCATCAGGCTACAACACTGCAAACTGTATATTTCAGGTCGGCAAAAGACGTAGGGGACTCCTGCTGAAGGGGAGAAGGAGGGATAGTCTAGCAATCATGTAACACAAAACGGTACTACATGGTAAATAAAAGTCATGATCGATTTCCTATAGAATCCCGTCTATGTTCCCTATCAACATCAGAATCCCTTCTACTGTAAACTAATGAGCGGAAGAAATCCAAGTCCATTGTAAAGGTCGTACGGAGACGACAAAAGTCTGGGTTGGCTTGGATTTCCCAGCTCCTGGCTGCATTATTGCTGTGTTTCTGGTTTAACGGGTACAACTTCAACCCTGCACTCCTCTCAGCTTGAATTTGGCGCCAGTTGTCTAGCCAGAAATATAGCCAATCTCCAACCAACTCCTGGAAGTTTAGCGATCAAAGCAATACAGGACCAGAAAGCTCACACCTCATCAACTTCAAACTACCCCAATTTACACGTTATTTATAAAGCATAGCTTCGCCTTTGTGATGCAAGGGGCAGATAATGCTAAGAACCGCCCAGAGATTTAATCACTGCAAGTATAATAAACGTTATTAGAAAACCTATCACTGAGGTTTCAAGCATTTTCTGCGTTTAGATAAGCCAGTGGAAAAACATACAGCCAGCACAAAGCACAAATGAATCGGCTACAAAAGTCACCGGGACACCATATATTCAGATTGTTCCTAACTGGGAGAGCAAACTGAAGATATTCCTTCTCTAACCCTGAACCTTGATACCAGGGCCCTGTTCTTACAGTACTCACAGGGGCTAAACTTCTAATGAACTCGCTGAGCCCCCGATGAAACCCGCCAAAACTGAAGGATTTGACTCAAACTCGGATCTAATGAGCAGCATATTTGTTTCTTCTTCCTATAATTAGATTATTGATCTTTCTTTCCAGAAGGAAAAACATAAATGCCTCCTTCTTTCTCCAAACGCAAGTTTCACTGAAAATGCAATGGTATGTGAGTGAGGCTGCTTTTCTTTGTTTCCAATTCCACCCTCATCCTCTGCTACGGATGTCTTAACACAGGGAGCTGCAGCAGATTATGAACTTGTACTGATCTGTATCACAGCGTTATACTATCTAAATGCAAGGGGCCATTTAAGCACAGAACTTTCCAGGAAAAGTGTAAGAATCTTTCCTAATCCTACCAAAGCCTGGAGATTCGACTAAAGTTGCAACCTGGCCCATTATATCCAAGTAGGAGGGCAGCAGGGCCTTAGGAACAGATTTTACTCAGCACCCGCATTTCGGGAGAGCTGCATACACTGAACACGGGGAATATCAGGCCACATTAATCTAATTTCTTAAGAGGCCTTCTGAGAAGTGCTGGCTGAGCTGGTATGGGAGTGGTGGGCTCAGTAGAATTTACAGGTTCTGGCTCCACTGTGTGTGGAAATAAAGCAGCAGCAGCCCTTAGGATGCTGTTTTTCCCGATCTTTCCTTTCTCCCTGTAATTCATACTTAACAAGACACTTTTTTTTCTATTTATTTTCCAACCCCAGAGGGAAGTAGGCTTAAAAGGCTCCTGTGCTCACCCCCACCCCTTTGCTGTATTACATTGTGATTAAACACACCAGCTATAATGGCACACACCCTGTCCTTGGCATGACATGACATGGCCGGGCAGCGTCGCGGTAAGAAAACAGGTTAGCTACAGTCGTGATTGAATCATGCCTGACGCTCATCCAGCTATTTCGTTCTCATCCACAGCTCCCAGACTGGGGCTTGTTCTATTTGTTAGCCCTGAACACACCCAGGCCAGCCTCTGCTGCAGCTGCAGCAGCTGGGCTGGGTTACTCCGGCTGTCCCTGGCCGCTCCGCCCCGGGAGCGCTAGAGCCCCCGCTCTCCCCGAGCTCCCTCACTCTCGCGTTTCTTCTTCCCAGCGCTGTGCTGCGATCGCTCACATCTGTGCCTTTGCGAGGCTCCGCGCTCTTCCCCCCCAGCGTTATCGCAAGGGAACAGGCTCCAGCTGGTTCCCTCTGAGCCTTACACGCCGCTTCCTCACACCTGCCCGCTCGCGGCGTTTCCTCTTCCCGAGGACGTTAGAGCAGCTGCTGTTACCTCGGAGCTGGAAACCTCTAAAACGGACTCGGCTCCACCGCGGGTGGCGTGTTCGGAAACACCCGGACCCCGTCTCAGACGGTTTAAACAGTGGGGGCTGCCTGGGGCTTTTCATGGCCGAGCTTTAGGGGCACTGAGCAAGGGAGAGATTTCCCGAAGCTCCTGCACGGCCCTGAGCCAAGACAGCAACCCCTACACAAGCGTACAAAGTAGGCTGGGGACTCAGACAGGCTGGAAAGCCCGAGGGGCCGCCCGTGCGAAGTGGCACTGCTCTGCGAGGCTGATACTGTAACTCTGCAGAGGCCCCATGTCCATTTCAAAGGCTCTCCGCACGGAGGGGTCAGTGGCTGCCGGAAATGGTGCTTGCAATAAGAAATACCAGCAGGGCAGGCGATTCCGATCTTCGAGTCCCTGAAGTCCCTCCAAACACACACACATATAACCCGGGGAGCAGCGCAGAATAAAATGGGAAAGGCCTGGGCCTCTCCCTTCACATCTGCATCAGCAATAAGCAGAAACTGTCGCAGAGGCTAATTGAGTAGAAGGGAGTCATTTTTAGCCCCTATTTGTTTAGCGTGCTACCTGCTCTTCAGTGTCTCTCCACCTTTCCAGACTACTGTACCCCTTTCAGGAGACTGATTTGTGCTGCATACCCCCAAGTTCCATGGCACTTAAAAACTACTCTCTTACAAAATCAGACATAAAAATACAAAGGTGTCACAGCCACTATTACTCCTTTTTCATTTTTACCATGTAATTATAAAATAAATCAATTGGAATATAAATATTGTACTTAGAATTCGGCGTATAGTATATAGAACAGTTCAAACAAGTCATTGTATGAAATTTTAGTCTGTACTGACTTCGCTAGCGCTCTTTATGTAGCCTGTTGTAAAACTCGGCATATATCTAGATGAGTTGATGTACCCCCTGGAAAACCTCTGCGTCCCCCGCCCTCAAGGTACCCTTAATTGAAAACCACTGCTCTACAGACATGTCATAGCTGGACTTGTGGGTGGGCCTGTTGGCATATTCTGAAGATGTGCTCCTTCTGACTCAGGGTCCAGGACAGGGTGACAGAGCCTTCCCAAAAGTGTGGGGGCCAGCAGGGACCCCTGCCCCCTCCATGGCCCCATTCTGCCCCTTCCACCTGAGGCTCTGCCCCTTCCATCTGAGGCTCTGCTCCCGGACAAGCCAGAAGCCAGAGCGGGCCAGGAGCCGCAGACCCTCCACCTGCACTGGTGGGGAGGCCAAGAGCAGTCCCCCACCTGTCTTCCCACCCCTGTTCTCGGTGGCAGGTAGAGGGTTTGCAGAGGGTTTCCCGCTACCTATTCCCATGGTAGGTAGGGAGTTTGCAGCTCCCCCCGACCCAGCTCTGGCCAGGGAACAGGGCCTCAGAGCCACAGCCCAGCCGTAGTAAGAGCTGTGCAGCTGCCGGGAGGTGTGGACCCTCCACCTGCCCTGGGAGGAGGGTCTGGGGGACAGGGACATGGGCCGGGGGCTGCTCTTGCCCCCACCCCCATTCTGGCTCCTGGCCTGGTCAGGAGGGTGGGGTCTCAGGGGGAAAAGGAGGGGCAGAGAGACCTTTGGTGAAAAGCGAACAGGCTAGGCTCATCCACTTTCAGAAAGTGGGAGGGCCATGACCCCTGCCCCCACCGCCCAGTAAGAGGTTCTGGAGGACCCACAAGAGGAGCAGCAGCTTGATGCATTCTATATATTTGTGTGTGAGGATCTCCCTCTGGATGCAGAAAATACAGGTGTCTGGAATTCATGAACTATGGCAGGTACATGCCTGTGCTCGCAGCTCTATGAAGGAGCCACCAGCTAATATCTCTGGTGGGCCATGGGACCTGAGTGGAGTACCAACTAGCCAATGTACCAACCTGTCCTGTCTCTGGGTGTCAAGGTAGGACATGTGGGTGAGGAAGTGGATGGTATGAAGCATGAGCACAGACAGGCATTTCCTGGGTATGGTCTGGAGTCAGTCTGGCTGGATGGTGTTCAGTTAGGGTTAGCATATGTCTGGGTTTTCCCAGGCATTGCCTCATTTTTTGATCATCTGCCTGCTGTCTGGGCAGATATTTCAAATAACAGGCAATGTCTGGGATTTTTGAAGAGCAGTCATTGCAGCTCAGAAAGAGCCCTGATTGGTCCGCTGCCTGACTGGTCCCTCCCTGCATCTGCAGATGACTGGTCCATTCCCCTGCAGTCACAGCTGCTGGATCCCAGCTCTGAGGTGGGAGGTCCCAGAGGGAGGCACTCACTGATGGCACTACACCCTGGGCTTGCACCAGCCACCCTGCCATCATGATAGGGAGCGACACCTCCAGTGATTATGTCTGCCACAGATAACCCCTCTATCATTTCCCAAATACCCCTCCCAATATGTATGTACCTCTCCCATACCCCTCCAGTATCCTCTTCAGCACCCCCAGGGTACCCCTCCCAGTACACACACAGACCTCCATAACCCTCCCAAATACACCATCACTGAGGTTCTGGCTGCACTTTTCCTCATGTCTCCTGCTCTGGGCACCCCCCATCCATGGCCCCACAAAGTCACAAGACCCCCTCATGAACCACCTCCTGGGGATGGCCAAGTCAGCCATTCATCATACCAGGAAGAGGAAGCTGGATGGGGATACTCTGGACTTCTGGCACCTTATACATTCATGCCTCTGGACAGAGTTCCTGAGGGCAGTGTCCACTGACACCTTAGATGCCTTTGAGGAGCTTTGGACATTGTCTGGGGTTCTCTGCTTGGTGTCCCCCCAGATCCCTTGTCATTAACCTTTGACCTCATTCCCTTGCCTGTTTTTTTCATTTGTCATTTCCAGAATTCAACAGTAGCTTGGGTTCAGGGGTTCTACCACCTTAGCTGAGGAGGAGGGCCTACACCCACCTGTCCCATTATTACTAATAGTACACATGTGTAATAGGAGTGAGATCTTAGTCTTGAGGCGCTTACAATACATACAAGGGATAGAATTTATAACCAGACCAGTGCCAGTGCTACCCCATTGTGCACCCTAAGCAGGAATATCCCCCACCCAACACATACTAATTAACAGGGGACCCTCTTGAGCAGCTCAGGGGCCTATACAATTGTTTAGTCCACTTATGCTTAGAATTGTCTCTGTTTATAACTAAAGCCAATAGGATGGGATGGAATGTACCCATCTTCTGAATTCCATGATTTTTGTTGCCACTTTATTTTATATTTATGAATAAAAATGGTAAACTATGATAATTTGATTCTCATTTTTTAAAAAGAGAATCCATAACTTTCACATAATCTCAGCATACACAGAAAATGTAAATATCTTGACACTAAATATTTCCTTACCATTTTTCCATGTTATCAATATTTATGATACAGTGACTTAATTCCTTCAAGTTCAGCTTCAGAGGTTCTGCTGTCTCTCTTGTAAAGCGTAATACCTTACAAATATAAAACATGTTTCAGCTCCCAGGGTTCCATAATGACGTCTCAGTTAGAGGCATACAACACTACAGAAAATCAATCATATCTGGGCTGGAGGACACTAGCCAAGAGGCAAATAGTGCAACAACAGGAAGGGAATTTTTGACCAAAAGCTTTGGGGCAAACCCCTAGTTTGGGGATCTTGGTACTAATAAGATCCCCCAGAAGGACATTATATGGTGGAACCATGTAATGAAAGAAATAAACCTCTGTTTGGTTCCTTTTCTGCATCAGTTCTCTGATCACAGCTGCTGCATGGTGCACTGAACCCAGGGTAGCAGTGTCTGAGAAAACCAGAATATGTCCAGGGGCTGCAGCAGCAGCTCCTCATCTCCATATACCTTGGCATCCAATGTCACAAGAAAGCCCTTACTGTTCACACAGACTGGGCTATGTTAAGGAAAAGTCACACACGGCATACTCTGTGATACTTTCTTTTTCAAGGGTGGAAGGGCTGAGTCAGCCCAGGAGAAATTGGGCCTCATGCTGCTCTCAGGGGTGTTTTGCTATTGGGTTCGTTAGAAGCATGGCAGGAAGAGACCATCTAGTCCTGTATATCACAGGCCACTAACTGCCACCCAGTCACCCCAACACCTAACCAACAACCAGAACTAGGCCACAGTATTACAGCCTTTCGGTGATTAAATTATTGTCTGTAACAGGCAGAGAACAGGAAGGACTAAGGTGCACCAATACCCAAGGCCACTGAAGTGAGAGGATTGATTAAATGAGATATACCCCGAGGAGGGTATATATTTTGGATGAGATCCATACCATATATGTTATTTAAATGCACACCAAGATTCACTCTATTGATGCAAGGGCATAATAGTTTTATTGAAAGAGAACAGTTGTATTTCCACCCATAGACCTTTCCCCGGGCACATAATATGGCACAAACCATATCCACCCCACTGGAAGGCGCCAGGAGTCTAGGAGCATCTCACGCGGCCGGTTTTGCTGATCAAAGGGACCCAAACTGGGGAAACTCTCACTGTCGTCAGCCCCTTCAGCTTTTATTGTCTCTCATGGAAAGTCTGAGAACAATGAATCCCAATACTTCACTTAGGCACACACATCGTTATCTGCTCAGAGGGACAGCTTCCTTTTAAGTATGGCTGATAAGAAAATTGATCACTGTTTGTAACGCTCACTGCCCCCCTCAGAAATGCTAACCAGTTTATTCAGCGAGGCTTTGATGTACTGATACATGCTATTAGATAGTCAATTAGGCATCAACGAGATTACTTGTTTAAGAGTAAATGCCTTTTTATTTGAAGTACCCGTGAACACTAACCTGTCCATTGCCCCCTGACTCCGTTGGTTGCAGCTGGAGGCAGAGTTCTGTTAACAATTATGGGGATATTGCAGAACCGTTTTAAAATATCCCCCGTTTTAAAATACAATTTTAAAATTCGATTGCATGTTGCAATATGTCAATTTTCCTTTTTGGACTAAAAGAACAGGAGTACTTGTGGCACCTTAAAGACTAACAAATTATAAATAAATTTACAAACTAACAAACAAACAGTCTTCTACTCTGAAAACGATTTGGACAATCACATCACAATTGTGGGAGGGATCATTTTAAAACCGGATTTTGAAAATCTCATTTAGCTCTTCGAAAATTAATACCAAAGGATGACCAAATAAAGTAAGAAAATGTAATGAACCTAAAGTCTATGCTTCACAACACCCCAAAACAGCTGAGGGATGTCCAAAGAACTCCGACACCTTTACAGTATGTTGTTCAAATGTGAAAACAGAGTTACTACTATAAATAATAAATACGAAGTTACCTGGGTTAGAAATAAATCTTTGTAAAAGGGAAAGGCTGAAACTTGTCTTTTTGATTACAGAATTATTTTGCTTTTGGGTCCATTAAAAACACAGCACAGAATTTTTTTCGGGGGGAGAAGAAATCCTTTTCCCCACGAGGTTTGTTTGTATGCAGCTGAAAGGAAAAGTTAACAGGCTTTGCACAGATCATGTACTGAAACCTGAAGGTCTCTCCTCCCCCTTCTCTACTTCAAGCCCTCAGGGCTTTTCCAAGTTAATTGTCATCTAATTGCCTATCAAAGAGAGAGATAATGGGCAGCAATTAGCTCTAATGGCCCTGCAGTGTGAGCTCTCTCCCGATTAGCACACAGCACGGAATTGCTTCACCTGGTTTGAAAACAGGTCCCTTGAGTGGCTCCACAGAGTCTGTGAGCAGCAGGGGTCCAAATATTCTGGCCAAACCGCTACTATCCTGGCAAACTACTCTGGCCAAATTGGATAACGGCGGTTAAGCAAGCGCAGGCTGCAGACATCTCTGACATTATTGCCTTGCTAATTAAATCATGTTCCCCACGCTGCCGGGGCAGAGATGATTGGCAGTGGAACTTTGAAGTCACTGCTCCAGCGCTTTTGCATTCTAGCTTTTTCCTCCATCGTATCGAATCTCTCCGCGCAGATCCAGCTACCCGTCAGATGTGGGGTAAAAAGCCGAGGCGGAACAATAATAGCAGTTTCACTGCGCTGCTTTTTCAAAGGAACAAGTAGCAAACTCGCTTCCATTCCCCAACTACGTTACTTTCTAAAGCACAAACGGAAAAGTTGACTCACTGGCATCACGCTGTCCTCAGGGAGGACTGGTCGCTTATTGTGCCTGACCCCCACCTGCGATTAAAGAGACAAAAGGGGATGTTGAAATAAGGGACTTGCTCAAATCTGCTGGTGGAAAAAACCCACCCAACCCTCCTCTGCAGCGTAATTCAGGCACATTTTAATTGCTTTTGTGTATTAAGGCGTGACCTCAACTTCTCCATCTCTCTGGCCGTTTGGAAGTGCGGACTCAAAGTTTGCTGCAGAGAGAGGGCTTGCCACTGGCTCAGCAGCTCTAATTCCTCTGTCTACTTGGTGTCCAGTGTGTGGCTTTCTGTCCCCGAAGTAGTTGCACTTCAGTGTCCTAACCCAAGCTTACATATAATTATTAAGCGCTGTGAGTTCTTTGGGGATGGAATTCGCTACAGTGTATACTACACGTTAAACGTGTTACTATCAAACTTCAGCCTTCCGTTCACAAGAAAAAAATTAAACACTATGGCTGGGAAAAAAAACTTGCAAAAACAAAAGAGAGCGGTATTTGTTTTTGCAGCTGCAACATATACCATATAATCACGCTTAATAAAACTTATTTGCACCGTTCTGTTTCACGTACACTCACTCATTTTTCTCCAGATGTTTAGTTAAATCAGATGTTGCCAGATACAACTGGTATTTGTCAGGTGGAGGCCAGAGTTGCTATATTACCCTCGGAAGTTTAACCCGGTAAAAGTGTCTCACATAGTCATACAGGCAGATTTTGGCATAAATCGGGCCGCCGTTTCTAGTTAATGTTGCCAAATGCTAGAAGATTTCAAGGCGGTTGTTGAATAGTCATTATGCAAAGTGCTCATTAGCACCTTTTTAACTGGTGACAGGGTGTTTCTGCCCTGTCTTTCTTTTCCGCGGTAGTTTCCTCCCCGCGCCCCAGACCAACGACAAAAGGACTCCCGTTCAGGAATCATTGCAACGCACAATGATCTGCTGCATTGTTTTCACGCACCCAGGCCTAACCCTTACAGCTAAACTTTGAAAAGTATCTATCACATATGAATATTTCCAGCTTCCTGGATGTAATTACCACAAGCCCAAACAATGTGCGTGCATGCAACACACACACAGGGAATCGAGAACAATGGGGGTGTTATCCCAACTGTATGATTTTGTCGTTGAAGGGAGAACGCTGGGAATGCAATTGTATGTATGCACCCCATAGCAAGGCAATACGCTTGGGGTTATATTACTGCACGATATAGTCTTAGGTCCTGGTAGCGGCAGAGAAACTGGGATTGAGCAGTTGCTACTAATTAGTTTGTGAAGAATTGTGCGTTCATTATAAAACCAGAGATGGTTGTATGTGATTATTTGCACTATGATCAAACTCTCCTGCGTTTCTAACTCAAGCCTACTTCTAAAGGGGCCCTCCTAGGAAGACAAGGGTCAAAAGCCCATTAGACAATAAAAAGAGGCCTTAGGCATAGGTGCTGGCATTAGGGGTGCTCCCGCACCCCATGACTTCAAGTGATTTCCATCATACACAGGGTTTACAGTTTGGTTCAATGGCTCTCAGCACCCCCACTACAGACATTGTTCCAGCACCTCTGGCCTCAAGCACTGTAGGGGCAGCTAACTAGGAGTTGTTTGAAGAAGTAGCTTTACTGCCCTGTATGTGAAATGTTGGAGATGAGGAAGATAACATACAAAGTGTAATACCTTATAGGCAGTCAGATTCCACAGCTACTGAATAGCTCGACCCTTGCAATTATTTTATTGCTCTTCAGAAGCCATTGCAACCAGTGGCTACTGCAATGGCTAATTCGGCAGTTGTCTTGGAAGTGGAAAGTCCTAAGCCCAGTTATTGAAATAAAGAGTTTTAAACAGGAGCCCAACTAGAAGGAAGTGATAGAGGCAGTGCAGGCTCCTCCTTTGCGTCTCGCCCTGTGCCTGAGGTACCTTCCCAAACCCCAGGGATGGAATCCTAGGGACAAAGTACATGGGAGGAGCAGTGAGCAGGGCAGCTATTTCTGAGTGAAATTGGGGTGGGGGAAGAGAAGGGATGGGGAGGGAGATGCTATGGGAAGGAGGATTTGCTCTAGGTTTTGAATTTCTAGGGGAGCTTCCATGAGCCCTGGTTCTTCATAAAATGTTTTGTGAAAGCCAGACAGCCTGGGGGCATTTTCATAAAATAAGAAACCTGAGACCCTCGCAGTCGCTTCTTCCCAAGGGCCTTGTAAACTTGTGTTATGGGCCCTGGTGATGGAGTTTCCTGATTACCACTCCCATGTCTTCCCCTCCCCCAGCAGCACTACCTGTTTAGGGCGGGCTGCGCACCCTCTCCAGTCGGGTTTTCTGACTCATCTTTGCTTCATCACCTTCTCCTCTCCTGTTTTTTTCCTTTCAGTTGTCTCCCCTTTCCCCCTTCTTTCAACCATGCTTTATCTCCTCTCTGCCAGTCAGACCAACAGCCAGGAGGCTCCCCATCCTTCAGATGAGCCTGGGGAAATAATTACTGGCTGGGTGGGTCTTGAGGACAGGCAAATTATGCCATTCACTAACACCTCCAAACTTCAGTTTTTTTCCAGGCAGGAAAAGCAGAAACCGCCCACGCCCATCCAAAAAAGGCATTTTGAAGCTGAGTTCCATGCCCTGTTTTATAGTGTATGGCTTTTAGTGAGTTACTCCAATCTTTGCCTGTAAAGCAATAATCCCATGAAGTATATAACAGACACAATAAAGCAGATAAATTTAGAGGCTTTCATGTAAACATGCATATTTATAGACATTGACTGTTTGACCCTCCTTAAAATTTGGCCGCTTTAGCCCTGATAAGAAATCTACCATATGAGAGCTTCCTTGGAGATATCTTAATACATTCATGCATTTAAGAGGTACAATTCATAATCTCAGAAGATTGATCAACAGAAGGAAGATGAAAGCCAATGTAGCTACTTCAGGAGGACAAATGTTGCATTTCAGAAATAACGTTTAAATCTACAACTAATTTAGGTTGCATTCAAAACACTTTCCTCAATCAAATCCACTCATTTTGCTTTTGATTTCTTAAAAGGTCACACTAATAGCAGGCAAACCCTTAGGCTTATTTCTTATAGCCCAGAAGTACATTTAAATCCACAAACCTCTATTTTTCCTGCACATCTATTTTGAACCCCCCCAAGCAAATATTAAGATGGAGTTTTAAACCCAAAATGTTGACATGTTCCCTGAGTTGAACATTACAGAGAATATTAAGAGCCATATTTAAAAAAAACCCTCGAAATATGGGTTTAGCTTCCAAACTAGGGACCCTGTTCAGAAGACCAAGTTTACAGTCTCTTGTATGCATTCTAGCTCAGCACCAGTCCAGCCTATTCTGGACTGCACAAGGGAGAAAGCAAAACAAAGCCATATGCCTGGGCCAAGGGGTCAGAGCAGCTTAAAGGGATGCAGTGTAGGAGACCTGATCTGAAACCAATGGAAGTCTTTCAAAATATCTTGGGGTAGATCCTCAGTTGGTGTAACTTTTTATAGCTCAGTTGAAGTCAATGAAACCAGAACAATCCTTTCCAGTTTATCTCTCCTGTCCTCCCACCCCCATTTCCATTGATTTCCATGGGCTGCCAATGGGCCCTTGCGGAGTGTGAATTTCTTATTTAAGGTAGTATTATTTAAATTTTAAAAAACCAACAGTGAATCTCACAGCAAAATATAAATGGGACAGACTAACCAATGTTTTATCTTTGGATTTTATTGAAGGCAACTTGACACCTGATTGATACTATGGAGTGTCTGAATATCATTATGGTGGGACCCCCGAGTGACAGGAGACTGACAGGAGTCTAAGCTGACAAAGAAGTTACAAGGCTGGATCAACGATAAGAGTAAATAGAAAAGTAAATCTGGATTAATCTGGGTGGGATGAGTTCATGTGAGTATGGTATTATTTTTCAGAAGGCTTCCCAGAGGCACAACATTTCCAGGAACACCTATAATTTGAACATTGTCATTTAACCACACTTGGTTGAGCTAGAGATTATTTATTCTTGCATATTCATTTGTTAAAACAAAAACAAACAAACAAAAAGACAAATACCCTACCCTTTCATGGTATTTGGTATCAAAGAAATCTCAAAGGGCTGGGTGGTGTTTTTCAGGGTGAGGAGTTAAAATTTTATACTTTTTTTAAAAAATGCCTACTAATTGCCTATCTAATTTGTCTATACACTCTGTGTCTTTTAAAAGGTATTCCCCAGTAATTGGTTGGCTAGCACAAAAATACATTTAAAATGTAGCACTAGTGTATAAATATTAAAAATTAATGTGCATGAGCCAGTCTGCTTTGCACACATATATGTACTTTTGTCTGTGTCATACTTGTTCCACCATAGACTATCAGGGCCTCTCATGTAAATATGTCTTCCATTCCTTTCTGATCTTGTAAAACATAGCAGTTCCTCCAGGTCAGTCACTACTGTAATTGGCCTGATCCTGAAAGGTTACAAGAGTAATCCTACTGATGTAGCTATCTGCTTTTCATGTGAATAAGAGCTGCAGGCCCGATTCTAGACAGATCTCTTAGACTTATCATTGTATGCTTAAATGTAGGAAGCTGATTTCCCAAATATTAACACCTTATTTTAGATGCATGAATAAATCTGAAAATGAATCCTATGGTCATTATATATTAGTGCTGTCAGATTAAATAAAATAGAAGCAGAGCCACTCAGGGAGTAGTTGAAGACACAGGGCCCAATCTTGTTCCTGTTTGTGTCAGTAGCAAACTTCCCTATGGGGAAATCCTGGCCCCACTGAAGTCACTCAGTAAGAGTTTTGCCATTGACTTCAATGGACCTAGGATTTCACTCCTAGTGATTTAAATTGGATAATGATGGAGTGTCTATAATAGTAACAGTTTTAACCAGAACAGGGCAAGTATAGGCGCCTCTGTACCAAGGATCAGGCAGCAGCACTATAACACAGTGTGAAATCCTGGCCACAGTCAAGTCCATTGCAGTCAATGGGAATTTTGCCATGAGCACATGATTTCACCCATTGTATGCATACTGCAAGGTTCAACACTCTGCTGGCTGCTGGGTGGTTTGGCAGGGTATCGAGTTTCTCCAGGTTATGATTCTTAAACTCTCAACCCACTTCCTTAAAATGTGGTCTCCAGGCAGAGACTATTAAACCAGCTCAAATTGCAAATCTATATAGGAGCCTATTCTGGGCCCATGGAAGGGAAGAATTGGATTTGGGTCAGGGCTTTGCAGATTAATTGACATCCTGAATTTAGGAGGCAGGGCGGAAGGAAGGAAAGAAAGAAGCTGTGTTCAGGGTTATGGCAAGTAAGGGCTCCCAAGGTCTTGTGCAAGGAAGTAGAGTGAAAGCTGGCAAGTGTTCGGTTTTATTGGATAGTTCCACATTATATTAATACTCAGCCCCATTATCCTCATGTAAGTGTCCATAATAAAATATTGTCGCTATGTACCAGGGGATCGCATCATAAACACAGCAGGCAGGTACAGGCCTAGGCAACCCCGCAGAGCCAGAGTTAGTGCAAATCCTTCTCTGAGTCACAGGCCAGCCCAGCGGGTTCAAATGGGCAGCAAGAAGGCCCTGGAACCTCTGTAGCCCACAAAGCAGGGCGCCGGCCAGAAGCCTGGCTCCCCCCGGAAGGTGCTGGCGGGGCTCAGGGCAGAGGCTGGCAGTGCTGGGAAGGCGAAGCTGGCGGGTACGGCCTCCTGCCTGGGGAGGTGAGCCAGGAGCTGCTGCTGAGCCGGGTAGACGTAGTGCAGGGGCAGGGGCCCGCCCCGCGCTCCGAAGGGGACGGGGCTGTAGAAGGGCTCCGGCCTCATCTCCTGCAGCTGCCGCTTCAGCTTCATGCGCCGGTTCTGGAACCAGGTCTTGATCTGTGGGGAGAAGAAAGAGCGTCACCCAGGCGCCCGCGGAGAGCCCGGCCCGGCCTCCAGCCCGCCGCCCGGCCCGCTCACCTGCACTTCGGACAGCTGCATCTTGGCGGCCAGCTTGCGGCGCTCGGCGGAGCCCAGGTACTTGTGGCGCTTGAAGGAGCTCTCCAGGGTGCTGATCTGCTCCACGCTGAAGGCGGTGCGCAAGCGGCGGCTGCCCCTGCCGCCGGGCTCCTCGGGGGACTGGCACTCCGAGCGGCCGCTCTCCCAGTCGGAACCGGACTCCGCGGCGCCCCACGCCCGCTTGGCTGCGGCTGGTGCTGCTGCTGGGCACAGAGAGGAACCAGGTCAGCCCCCCTCAGAGCACTCCAGTGGGGGGCTGCAGGGCTCGAGCATCCCTCGGCCATTAAACACCACTAAGGACGCAGCTGCGGGCAGATGACAAAGGCTTTTCCTGGCACGGAAATCAGCAGTTTTCCGGGGCGATTCTTATCTCCTAAATGGAAGGGCTCAGCTAGTGCCTTGCACCCACGTATCTCCTGGCCCCATAGGCGCTCCAAGCGTGTTACCCCGGTCAAACCAAAGGACTCCCCTTGGAGGCTGGCATAGGGAGATCAGATGACTTGCCCACTGTCAGATCTGGAACCTGTGGTAGTCGGGGAAATTGAACTCAAGGGTCCCGATTCCCAGTCCTGTGCCCGGTCACTTAAAACCATCCCCTGGGTCAAATCGCAACTCTACTGAAGTCAGCGGCAAAACTCCCTCGGGCTTCAGTGGGGCCAGTATTTCACCCTTTGTGTCCCAATACACTTAGCAAAGAATAATGCACAATTCTCCTCCCTCCCTCTACTCACTGTTATAACTCAACTCTCCTCCCTCCCTCTACTCACTGAAGAGATAACAAGGGCAAGCATTCATTGGGATGGTCTTTAAAGCACAATAGTAGATGCAATTATAATCACCTATAGAGGAGGAAGAATCCAAAAGCTTCTCACTCCTGGGGTCGTTCTTAGAAGAGGTGTCCAGGGTCTTTATACGTTCACCCTTCTTCCCTGTTTGGTGCGGTTGTGGGTTTGTTCTGGAGTTGCAGACTGGATTTCCGACCCGGGTGAGCAATCCATGTGATGCAAAAGTCCTGCCCTGAGTGCCTTCTGCGTAGCTACTGGGCCTTTGCTGTGGTTCATAGGTGTCCTGGCTGCTCTGGGAAAGCCACTCTACAGAGAAAGGGGCCTTGGTCATCCTGGCGGTCTTCTATTTCAACACAAGCTAGGGGAGGATGGATTTTTGAGCAGGAGAGTCAGAGAATTCCTCTCTCTGGGTTGCTTCTTTTATAAAGGGAGTCCCAAGGAAAATGCTGTTTATGTAAACAAACATCAAAGGCCCAGATAAGTATCGTCTAATTGCCATCAGGTCTCCCCCACAAAAGATGTTGTTCACACATTTTCCAAAGCTCGGTTAGGGTTGGCTCCACAATGTCTGCCAATAGATTAGTGAACTCTGTTGTAAGTGATTTACAATACTTGTTACATCCTATCCCTATGTAAATGGCACTTATTGCTTGAACTCACAGAAGCTTCAAAAGACAATCGGGAATTTAAAGAGCTTTTCTCTAAACGTATCGGGTGTTTAGAAATGTACTTTATTCAATTCATATTTTAAGAAAACTATACTTGAGTGAATTGGTAATTTCTACTTTCTGCAGACAGTGGAGTACCAATTAAGGTTTCCACAGGTCTAATTTAAGTTTGAGATTTTACAAGTCCAGAAATTAGGTCTGTTAAGTTTTATGCGTATATGTTTTAACAGCTAATTATGAGCCATTGTTTTACTTGGATTGTTTTGACAGGGTGGAGGGGAACACGCTGCTTTATGGATATATAAGAAAAAGTCCCTGCCCTAAAGGGCTGGCAATCTAAACACTTGATCCTGGATTTGACTCTGTGCAGTCAGACTGCTGCTCTCTCACAGAGCCCTATTGACTTCAATATGGGATTTGCTCACACACATAACAAATTGCAGGGCTTATTGCTGGACATAGTGCTTGCTTGCTACAACAGCCATTAGTATTTAGCTGTGGGATGAAATCCAATTCTACACACTCTTTATGCACAGAACTCCTTTTGACTTCACTGGGATTTCTATGGCCTACCACAGGGGTCGGCAACCTTTCAGAAGTGGTGTGCGAGTCTTCATTTATTCACTCTAATTTAAGGTTTTGCGTGCCAGTAATACATTTTAACATTTTTAGAAGGTCTCTTTCTATAAGTCTATAATATATAACTAAACTATTGTTGTATGTAAAGTAAATAAGGTTTTAAAAACATTTAAGAAGCTTCATCTCCTCCTTCTATTCTTACCTCTCCCTTCAGATACTCCTTGGGAAGGACCTCTGTACCTCCCCCTCCCCCACTGTCCTTGTCTTCTTGCTCTTCTGTCTATACCCTCCTTCTGTGGGCTCTCCTCTGATTGCTCAATTTCAATAGCTATCCTCACTCCAACGTATCTTTCCACTTCTGATTTCTACATTAAATCCTGAAACTTGCCTGTTACTCTGACACACTTGCTGGATTTCTCATTATTTACTTCAGTTTAACATCTCCTGACCTGTCATTTCTGTCACAGTTGACAATGCCACCATCTCCACCAATCAAATCTGTAAGGGAAGGGTTTATCTCCAGTGACTCCTGCCCAGACCCTCATCATCTTATATATTATTTACTGCAACCTCCCTGAAATCTACAGCACACCTTCCAGTCCATTCAAAACAGTTGGTAAAAGCATTCTCCCAGTGCTCCTGGCACTTCACCCCCCTTTTTGAATCCCTCCACTTAACTCACTGCATGAAGTTCAAACTTGACTTTTAAGACCCTTCACAGCTCTGCCCCTCCCTACTTGTTCACACTGTCCTACTCTGCTCTGCTGGTTTGTCAGCATTTCACACAAGTCTCTGTTTTCTTCCACACTGCTTCTTATGCAAGGAATTCCTATCCTGGGCCACTCTTTAAGGCCTCTACACTCTCCTTCAAATAACTCTTCAAGACTCACCTCTACTAAGTTGCCTATGTCAATTGTACCAATCAGTGCTGGCTAGATGGGGATCACTTTATCTATTTAATATGCTATATACATAATTTACATATATATTTAAAATTTAAAATGCTTTCTCTATTTGATTGCATCATTATCCCTAGGTCACTTATCTACTTATATTATAAACTCACTGGAGCAGGAATTGTGTCTTTGTACATGTTTTTAGACCATCTAGAGCTCTGGGGCCGGATTTTAATTGTGGCTTCTGTGGCCAAGTGCTTCAATCTAGCCCTCAAATCTTTCTATGCCTTGGATTCCCCATCTTTGTACAGCCTGGATAATATTTATCATCTCTCACTTTAAAATTTACCAGTGCTACAACAAAGATGGGAACACAAAACTTGCTTGGCTAGGTGTATCAAACACAATGTAGGCCGAGAAGTGGATACCAGACCATAGCAGGGGCATTTTTATAGCAAATATTCTACTGAGGGTTGAATTAATTAGCATTTTTCTTCATTAAATGGATACATGATGTGCATAATGGCAAATGTAAATTATTGTGAAAATGACCAAAAAAAGAAAAAAATAAGTGGGAGGTTTTCCACAAAACCTTCAGGGCAAACAATAGCCTGTGCTCCAGCTTAGGTAGGGATCTACGTAAGCATCATTTGCCATCTTCCATAATCTCCACTCAACCCATATTTAAAACTAGATAGACTGAATCTGCCTCCTAAGAAAGGCTAACCGGAACAGTATTAAAATGCTTAAACCCAGACTACATTACAGCTTCAAACATAGGTAACAATGGCACCCCTATTACATACATACTAAAGATGATTATGAACATTTCTGTTATAGACAGGGCTTTAGCGCGTCTACATTAGTTTTCCCCGGACCTAAATTTCTCAACTTGTGACAGCAATTGTGAGAATGGGTGCCAGCTACAGCTGGCCAAAATTCTTTGAAACCCAGTTCAATGAGAAACGGCCTTTTTCACAAACCAAATATCTTCACATAACTATTCTTTAAAAGAAAAAACACCCTCATCTGCAATTTTTTGGTTCCTAGTCCCCTCTCTCTTTTTGCCTCCTTTCCCCACTTCCTCACATTTCAGGTCTCACCATCCTCTTTTTTTCCTTTCCATCCCCCTTTTCAGTGGGGAAAAGCAAAAAACAAAAAATTAAGAGATTTTTCAATCAAAAATTAGAAAATGTCATTTTTCACTGTTGTATGAAGTGTTGTTGCAGCCATGTTGGTCCCAGGATGTTAAGAGAGCCTAGGTGGATGAGTGATGGATCTTGTATTGTACCAACTGTTCCTTCTCTCTCACCAACAGAAGGTGGCCCAATAAAAGCTATTACCTCATCAACCTTGTCATGCTAACATGTTTCACAAGTCATACTTATTTTTCAACCAGTTCTAGTGCCAACATTTCACCATGGTATTACATAAACCCGCTCAGAGTATGAATGTAGGGAAATTTTAAGGGGAGGTGGAGGCTAATACAGATAAGAATATGAGGTACCAACCGAGCTACAAATGATAGTATTGAAATTGGGTCCCTTCATTAAGTTTTATTAATTCATGTGGACCAGAGGTGGCCTCTGGAAGTGAGGGTTGGGAAAGCTTGGACTGTTACTGTGTATTGTGTACCTGTCCTGGGGATAATTAGTTTTCTTTGAGAGTCTCAGTAGGACACCTTCTTTCACTAGGACTAAATTCACCTGAAAATTAAAAAGAAAAGTGTTGTATTTTTTTCTGGCATGACTTTTCATTTTAAATCTCTCTCCCCGCCCCTTTTGAGTGATTCACCCTCATTGTGGCTCACAAATGGGGCAAGTTAGGACATGAAGCTATTTAATCCCTGGCCCCATAAGAGAAATATTTCCGTTCTCCAGACACTGCATGTGTTTTATATGCAAGCCTTTTTCTTTTTAACCTGCCCATTGTCAAATCATAATTACAATGGTAAGTTGTTGGAGAGCACACAACATATTGTATATTATATGGAATTAAAAATGACAGTTGAGTCAGACTTTTAGCATCCCCCGATGTATCTGGTTTGTTTTGTTTACAAATTTAAACACCAATTACATTTATAAATGCAGTTTAAATCTATTAAAGCACCTGTTTCAGCCAAAAGATTGTGTGTTAAATGCAGAGTGTGCAAAGGGGCACAAACTAGTCAATTGGAACAAAGGTATTAAACTGATAAGAACAGATACAACTTTAGATAATGCTTTCCCAGCCAGAAGGCCGAGTACTAAATAAATTGTAATGCACATCCTACAGGAAGTGTGCTTACTTATCCTAGTTACAGTTTGGATGACTTCCAGGTATAATGAATATGACAACAGTTAACAGCCACCTGCTGAACTTGTTGCTTATACTGTGTTATTTATTAAAAGTCACCTTGGTTCTATTTTTATTTATTATTTGGTAGGTTTAGCTCTTTTTGTGTGTGTACCAGTTGGCAACATTCAAATGCAACCTGCTTTGAATATTTAACTGGTGGCTTTTATGACGCTACACGAGATGTTTTCCAGCAATTGACTTATCTTTACGCTCAGAATCATTCTTGGGGCTTGATCCTGCTCCCACTGAAGTTCTGCCATGTCTTTGAACGGTGGCAGGACTGGGTCCCTCCTTTATGCTCGTCTCCAAGCTGCGTGGTCATTCTCCGGAGCGTACAGGCATGAAAGCGCCGCTCATTTTCCTGGCTACGATTCCAATATTTTATGCAGATGGTCATGTGATAGCCCATAGCTCTCTCCAGGACGTCGGCGCCGCCGCTGCTGAAAAATATTAACAGCCAACTTCCTTTTAGCCCCGCAGATCAAAGGCACTGATTGGGATCCGCAATGCAAAGCCAAACCAAGGGCCCGTTTGTCTGGGGGTAAATGGGGAGAGGCTGCGTTTAACTTTACTACCTAGGGCGTTGGGTGCCCCATTCTCTGGCCTCAGAGGGCTGCGGGATCCGGGACTGGGAGCAGCGGCTGTGCTAGAGGCGGGCAGTTATAGGTGAGATTAGCCAGATCCCCCTCTGGGGGGCGCTTGCTGAAGGGTTACTGGGAGGATAAAGCTGTTTAATTGCTGTACCACCGCCCCCGTCTAAGCACAGGGCACCTGGGCCCCCCCTTTGTCTTTCCAGCGCCATTACCCCGAGGCTCCCTGGCAGTGGCTATTCCCTGGGACTCCTACTAATCGGCTGATAATGTGGTGGGCCCAAGGACAAGAGCCTCGGCCTTTGTTAGCTAATGGGCTCCCCAGCTTCCAGCCCACAGGTCCCCGCCCCACCAGGGCACTTCGCGGGCTGCCCCCGGCCCCGCTGAGGTGCGAGGCTGACCTTTCATCTCGGCTTGGGCTGCAGCTTTGAAGGAGCCGCTCCGCCCCCAGCCCAGGTCTTCCAGCGAGGGAGGGTGAAACCGCCTCCTCCTCGGAGCCGGGGAAACCGCCCCTCGGCCCGTACAGCGAGCAGCCCAGGACCGCCCCTTGCAAAGGGCCCGGGGCCGCTGGGACCAGCTCGGCGGTGCCAGGTTTCCCCTGCAGTCAGTCAGGCTGCAGAGGGGAGCAGCGATTTCCCCGCCCGCTGCCCACCACCGGCGGCGTGTAATCCCTGGGGCAACCGCTAAACCCTGGGCCCCCTCCGGGCAGCGCTGCTCTCAGCGCTGCAACGATGCAGATAAAGGGGCACGTTCAGGCCCAACGCGAGGCGTCCGCCTTCTTTTGTGCCTCTCCCCGGCAAGTCCCTGGGCGTTGAGCAGGCGTACGGCCAAGCATGGTGGGCAGCGGGGTGGAAAAATCCCTGCTCCCCTCTGCAGCCTGCCTACATGGGGCTGCAGGGTTAAGGTCGCTAATAAATCGCTGCGGCTTCTGACCTGGAATCATTCTCCAGCCCCACTCAGTTCTGAGGACTAGCCGTTCCCCATAGGAAATAAATATGGTGAAAAGATTTGAACGGCACTAAAGGGGACAAGGTGCCCTTGAACTGACCTCCACTTCACCAGGCACTTGTCTGATCTCTCCTCCAGAACAGAAAGAGAGTTTTTCATGGGGCATTAGACAGACCAAATGCTGACAGAAATACCAGGGAACTCTAGAAAAATGCCAATGGAGAGATGACAATTAAAATGTCTCACTCTACCTCACTTCTTCAGATGCATCTGAAGAAGTGAGGTTTTTTACCCACAAAAGCTTATGCCCAAATAAATCTGTTAGTCTTTAAGGTGGCACTGAACTCCTTGTTGTTTTTGAGGCTACAGACTAACAGGGCTACCCCCTCATACTTCAGTGTGCCTGTAACTGATCTATTTCAAAACCGTACTTACAATGTCATCAGCTCCCATGGCCTCTCTATTGTAAGGTTCTTGGTGTTGCTTCCAGTGGTTAAGGGGAACCTGTGGGAAAATTTCCTCCAGGGATGCTGTAAATATAACCACCAACACGGGTGTGTGTTTGGGCCTAGTCATTTACCAGGATTCAAACCAGGGGCTGGCAACGTGTCTGTACATGGACACAAGTGTGCATGGTAAAAAATGTGAGGTCCGTGGGCATACGCGGCGAGTTCCATATCCATGTGGTGCTCGGGCACCAGCAATATGCAGAACCAGGGACCCAGCTCCAGCAATATGTGGAGCCGGGTGCCCCTCCCGCACCTGCGCCCCCCCCCCCACGCCTCCCCCGAGTGTTCCGCGGCCCCGACTTGCTGCCCCCGGGCCCTGCCCCCCGCTCGTCTTTCCCGGGCCCAGGAGCAAAGAATAATTGATTGTCTCTTCCCTGAGCAGCTCCATGTTGCCTCCCAGCAACTGCTGCTGCAGGGTCCTAGTGCCCCCCATCTCCACGGCCAGGACAGACTGACTGAGCCTGCCCTGCCCCCTCAAACCTTTCCCTTTTCCGGCAGGACCCTCAAGCAGCACAGGGGGGCCCCCCTCTGCCCACAGTCACCACTCCTGCCCCATGCAAGGAGGCAGCCCCATGCCTCACCCGCAGTGAGGCTACAGTGACAGTGTGCTGCTGGGGAGCAGGAAAGGGGGGCTCCTCCCCCAGAGCTTGCTGCTGCCGGCAGGAAAAGGGCTGGGGGGAGTCCTCTCTGGCCCCTGTCCCAGAGCAGCCGGCTTGCACCCCAAACTCATCCCCAGCTCTGCCCCACCCCAGAGCCCCCCCACCGCACCCTCTACCCTAGTCCTGAGCCCCTCCAGCCCCCCAAACACCTTATCTCCAGTCCCAGCCAGAGCCCTCATCCCCCACACTCCTACTCTTGCCCTGAGCCCCTCCCACACCCCAAACCCCTCATTGCCAGCCCCAGAGCCCTCACCCCCTACACCTCTACTCTCGCCCTGAGCCCCTCCCACACTCCAAACCCCTCATCTGCAGCCACACCCCACAGCCTTCACCCCTGCACCCCATCCCTCTGTACCCCTTCCATCCCCAAACTCCCTCCCAGAGCCTGCATCCCAATCCCCTGCCCCAACCTAGGGTCTGCACCCCAGACCTCCTCCCTCACCCAAACTCCCACCCAGAGCCTTGGGAAGGTGGGGGGCGGCGTTTGGGGGTGGGGCGGAGTTTGGGCAGGGGCGGGTTCTGGGCACCACCAAAATTTCTACAAACATGCTACCCATGTCCATGGGGGCACTCACCTCAGGTGGCTCCCCATCCCTGCTGTTGCAGGCGGAGGCGTGGCCAGGAGACTCTGTAGGCACCGTCCCCGAGGCTCCCAGCCTGCACCCCCAAACCCCTCATCCCCAGCTCTACCTCAGAGCCTGCATCCCCAGCGCCCTCACACCCCCAACCTCCAGCCCAGAGCCCCCTCCTCCCGCACTCCGAACCCCTCATTTATGGCCCCTCCCTAGAACCCACACCCCCAGCCGAGAGCCCATACCTCTTCCCACACGCCAACCCCCTGCCTGCACCCGGAGCACCCTCTTGCCCCCCCGCCACTGTCCGTCACTAATTTTACCAAGTGTCCATCACGCAACACGGCGGTGCTGACCCCCTGATTCAAACATGATTTTACATAGAGTTGAAGGCCAGAAGGGACCATTAGATCATCTAGTCCAGTGGCTCTCAACCTTCCTATATTACTGTACCACTTTCAAGAGTCTGATTTGTCTGGTGTACTCTAAGTTTTACCTCACTTAAAAACTTACAAAATCAGACATAAATATACAAAAGTGTCAAAACACATTATTGCCGAACAATTGCTTACTTTCTAATTTATGCCATATAATTATAAAGTAAATCAGTGTATAGTATATAGAGCAGTATAAACAAATTGTCTATGCAGTTTTAGTTTGTACTGACTTTGCTAGTGGTTTTTATGTAGCCTGTTGTAAATTAGGCAAATAACTAGATGAGTTGATGTACCTCCTGGAAGACCTCTACGTACCCCTAGGAGTACACGTACCCTTGGTTGAGAACCACTGATCTAGTCTGACCTCATGTATATCACAGGCCATTAAATTTTACCCAGTTGCTCCTGCACTGAACACAGAAACTTGGGTTTAGCTAAAGCCTATCTTCCAGAAAGATATCCACTCTTGATTTGAAGACCTCAGAAGACAGAGAATCCACCACTTCCTTGGTTTAAAGTAGCAAGCTTTTTTTTGTTTGTTTAAACTGCAAAGAAAGAAGAAAAGCTATAACATGCTAGGGCTAAGACAGTATTTAAACAAGTATCAGAGGGGTAGTCTGGATCTGTAAAAGCAGCAAAGAGTCCTGTGGCACCTTATAGACTAACAGACGTATTGGAGCATGAGCTTTCATGGGTGAATACCCACTTTGTCAGATGCTCCAATACGTCTGTTAGTCTATAAGGTGCCACAGGACTCTTTGCTATTTAAACACAGTTATTGTTGTGTAGTTGGGGGTGGAGGGCAGGAGCAGACAGAGCTTCTATGCTAGCTCACAGCCAGGACACACCTGTTTTCCATACAGTGTCAAAATTATGGAGTTAGTTTCTGTGTGTCTAGACAATTTCAGTGCTGGCTCAGGGGGAACCACTCAGCAAGAAAACAATTGTCAGAAATGGATCCATTTCCTAATACACACAAGGTTTAATTGCTGTGTGCACATCCATGCATTAGGAACTGGGTTGTACCTAGACTGGTTTTCAGATGGTGATATCAGATGTATCTACAAAGGGAAATTTGCACAGAAAAATCCCACCCAGTCTATTACCAATTCAGAGGACATGGACTAGGAATGTGAATGAGAGACCACACATTTCACTTTCATCCTCTGACATCTTTTATAAGGGATAACAAAAAAGAGCCTTCCTTCAGCTAATATGTTAAATCAAGGTGGTGGTTGGTTGCTTTGTTTTGCAAGAATTTGCTGAAGGATCAAAGTTTCCATGACAAATTCTTCTAAAATTACATTTAGCAAAGTACCTTAAGATAGATCCACCTGGTGGCTTGAATAAGATTAAATATATTCTTTAGTTACTCACCCAATTGCCTTTTAAAAAAAGAATATTACACAGAAATATAGCTGTGCAGTTAGTAACACATTTGTCACCCCTGAAAGTAACTTTCCACTTTCAATATTAATTTTTATTTTTCTTGAGTTTAGAACTAGCATTTGAGCAACAGGAAGTCAGCCATAGAGCATGCAGCCAGATCTGGCACTCCTTAGGTCATCTATCACTCTCTGTGCCCATGCTGGCCTATACCAGCCAGTGCTCTTTTAAATTGCATTGGTCCTATAGATTAAAACATTTTATTGACTCTTCTCTTCTCTCCCCAGTGATAAATCTTATCCTTGAGCTGCCCCTAAATCATAGACTAGCATATAGCCATATGAAACAAAAATACATTTTTATCTTCCTGTTATCTTTCTAGTCCATTTTTCTCATCTTTCTTGCTTTCACTTGTCTTCACTCCATTTTTTTTTCTGGTTCCCCACCTCCCAGCCATTCTTCAAGAACCGAGACTCTAGTGCATGCATTTTAAAGCATCTCTGCCCTCTTTCTCTTTTTCTGGGGTAGCGTAACCAGACAGCAAATGTGAAAAATTGGGATAGGGGGTGGGGGGTAATAGGAGCCTATATAAGAAAAAGACCCAAAAATGGGGACTGTCCCTATAAAATTAGGACATCTGGTCACCCTGTTCTGGGGGGGAATAGAAAACCTTTCAGCCACTGTTCTTCCCTTCTTTTTGATATTGTATAAAGGAATACAGCCTGATTTTATTTTACTTTGTGGGTCACCTTCAACCTTGTTACACACTCCTGTTTGTTGCTACAACCCTGCTCAACTGCCTTGTCTGCACTAGGGACATTTTTCAGAAGTTTCTCACTATTGTTGAACCTCCTGGTCACTCCACACTCATCCCCCAGTAGCGATAGAAAACCTGAAGCTCTGGCAGTCTCCTCTTGCAGCCCTATATCCCCGCCTTCTGAGGAAAGTCTGGTATGCATGGGGGTTTCAGATCCACAAAATCTCTAGGTCTGAAGAGAATCTCCCTCCTATAGTGAGATTAGATTATAGGATCTGAAGAGAACATAAGAGGCACCTTGGGTTCAAGAGAAGGAAAGGCATGGATACCCACAGTTCGGTGATGGTTGAAGAAGAACCACACATGGAGCTCCTAGGCTTCTGTAGTGAAGAGAAAAAAAATACTTAATGAGGGAAGAAGGGGTGTCTGGGAGCAGGGAATAGTGAGGGAGACCAATAATTATGTAAACTGAATTCAGTGTTAGAGAGAGCAGCAAAAACATGCAACAACAATTACCAAACAACTGCAGCCGGTGAGGAACAAGGGGAAAAAACCCCCGAGATCTAAAAGAGGGAAAAGAAAAAGGAGTGAAGGGTGGGAAAAGAAAAGAAAGAACAAACCTAGACTATATATATATTTTCTTTCAAGTCAGATGCACAAAAAGCACCTACCAACAATGTTTGCTTTGCATTACAGTATGTGTTAGGGAATTGCTAAAAATAGGTGTAAATTTACTGCTGTTATCTGCAAACACTTTGAATATTTTATTCTGAAGGCAGCAAAAGTTAATTTAGAGCAGCAGCAAGTGGCAGCATTTGCTTGCAGAGGCTGGTAAAGAATGTGAAAAAAATGTAATGTGAATAATGGAGCCAGCCTTTTGTGCTTCAAACACTTCTGTAGCTTATGTATGTGCACACATGTTGTTGCATATATGTACTTTTTATACAGGGAAACAACCCACTATTTTACAATCAAGTAGCTCTGGAAAAAAAATAACCCTTTTTGTCAGCCAAATCCAGCGCCCTGACAGGGCCGCAGCATGTAACATTTCAGCACAAGCCAGTACGCATTAAGGCCTGCATTTTATTAGTGTATGGGTAGATTGCTCCTAGGGTTGCCAATTTTGGTTGGACATATTCCTGGAGGTTTAATCACATGACATTAATCTTTAAATAAAATTAATCTTTAATTCCTGGAGGTTGGCAACCCCAATTGCTGCACCTGTGGGAAGCCTCAGTGACAACCGTTGGTGAAGACACAGCGTTACCCTTGCATTACACAATGGAGGGTTGGGGCTGTTGCTGGTATAACTGTACCTACACCAAGAATTTTGCCAGCATAGCTAGGTCAGTCAGGGATCCTGACTGATATAGGTCTGCTGGCAGAAGTGTGTGCCATAGACATGGCCTCAGAAAGGTACAGCCAAATTAAGAGAAAAAGTTATCAGGGCGGCTCTAGACATTTTGCCACCCCAAGCACGGAGGGTTCGCTGGCCCCGGGACCAGCGGACCCTCGGTAGGCAAGCCGCCGAAGGCAGCCTGCCTGCTACCCTCCCGGCGCCGGCAGAGCGCCCCCCGCGGCTTGCCGCCCCAGGCACGCACTTGGAGCGCTGGTGCCTGGAGCCGCCCCTGAAAGTTATAACGGGGAGTGAGAAGTGACTAAATTCTGCACACCACTATGTGCTATACCTATAATTTGCCATCTTGTTCCAGTGTTCCCCCAAAAGTTCTCATTGCCTCCTTATCTTGACTACTCTCATTATTGTGCACCACACCCTGATATATGGAAATGAGTGCTTTAAAAAAGCAATAGGCAGGAAGGTAATTTGCACACTTTTAACTATGCAATTATGTGGCATGTCCCTGTAAACATTAAAGTGCCCATGATTAGAATTGTATTTAATATTTCATTTTAAAATGGAAATTAACAAAATTAGACAGCAGCAGGTTTTCTTTTTAAATGGAGGGATTTTAGCCTGACACTGGGAAGGTCAGACACTTTTTGTTCCGTACTGGTTATGGAGTCCTGTGTTGCGTTTTAAGTTTTGAAAAAGCTACAAGGCAAGGCTCTCTGGTGACACCTTCTGACTAGAATACATGATCACATACAGAAAATATTGCCACACAGAGCAGGATGTGGGGGGAGAATGTGCTGCTGCTATAACCACTGTGAAACTGGCTAGTAAATATATTCAGTTCTTCACTACCTACTGCAAGAATAGCGGACTTCAAAAAAATTCACCTTTTCCAACTGCTTGTATAACAGAATATTTTGAAGGAAATTCATAATAAGAAAAAACTGTGAGCATAGGGGGAGGAATTAAATATTGAACAAAGGCATTCGACAACTGGGTTAAGTTTGTCATTAACCCTGGGTTGACAAGTTGTAGGAGGTATAAGGAATTCAGCATTTTCTCTCCAGAGAGATCCTAAATTCAATCTCCCTTTTCTTTTCATAGGTCTCACCCCATTCCAGCATCCTGTCTGCATGTGCTTGCCCTGTTTTCTACTGTGTTCTGCTCAAATGCTTTATCCACAGGAAATTGTTGTGTTTTTAGATTAGAGGTCAGGGATCCACATATCCCATCCATTGCATAGGCACAAAGTCCATGGACCCAAAGATTCAACTGCAGCTCCTTTATTCTAACATTTTAATTATGTTACATGAGACTAAATTCTAGGCAACAATGGGAAAAATGCTAAGTAAAAGCCTTCCTTGAAATTGAAAAGGTTAGAAGAAAATGAAATTAAAAAAAAATCATGACTGCAGCTGAATGCTTCTTGGGTCCTCTCTACACTGTAGAGAATATAGTATCAGGGAACACACTGACAGCACTGTTAAACATGATGGACTTTCTAGAGACATCACATTACTGAGATAAGGAATTAACATAAGGTTTGATGCCAAGATCATTGCAAAAACAATGCTATTCTTTTACTATATTGTAACCCAAGGCCGGGCAGCACTGTTTATTTGTGGATGGGACCTTAGATTGGCTGCGTTTACTCTTAGCATACAAATAGTCCAACTACACTTTAAACTTACTCCTAAGCAAGCTGAATAGGATGGACAAAGCAAAGATTCCTTTTCTCATTGTTATGGAGACCATGTGCATCAGGGGTAGAGTTTACATCTTTGATGATGATGCTATTTGCAAGACCTTACATTGATTTATTCTGTGAAGGCTCTTAGCAATGGACTTAAGGGTCTGGTCTACACTAGACAATTAGGTCAGCATAACAAAGTTGCTCAAGGGTGTAAAAAATCCATACTACTGAGCTGGGTAGACAACCTAAATCCCCATGTAGACAGCAATAGGTCAATAGATGAGTTCTTCCGTTGGCCTAGCTATGGCCTCTCGTGGAGGTGGATTATCTATGCTGACAGAAGAATTGTTCCCATTGGAGTAAATTGGGTCTACACTGAAGCTCTGCAGAGGCACATGTAGCATTTTAAGTGTAGGCAAGCCATGAGATAACACATTTTCCAGAAACTACAATGTTCAGGCTCACAGTCCCTCCTTGTCCCTGCTCAAGAATTGCAACCTATGCTTCCTTACTACATTTTATTGTGTCGGTACTAAGCAGTGAAGAATCAAGTTAGCTTACACAATGGTGCCCTCACACTAGTGAAGCCAACATTAAAACATGAAAGAGGAAAATTAGAATAAAAAGGATAGACATGTGCGTAAGGCACTGAACAGATTTAGCTAACAGGGTTCAATTCCCTGTTCCGCTATAATGCTTGGTGGACAAATTACTAAGGCCTTATCTACATGGGTTTTTTTGGGGGTGGGGGTGAGGGCAGGGGGACTGGTGCAGTAGTTAGATAATGTACTACATTAGATAGACTACTGGCCTGATACAGCATCCAATTCCTATGTTTCTAGGATTTCCCACTTACCATATGTGCTTGTGTATCAGTCCATTCAGTGCTTGTGGATGTCATACAAAGTACACCAAATTCATAACTGGGCAGCAGAAGGTGAGAGCCCACTGCAGCTTATAAAAGAGGACTGTCATCCAACAGCAGTTGGAAAGCATATAGCCTTTTCCAAAAGCAACGGCATGAGAAGCTAAAGACCTTGCCTCAAGAAAACTCCATTCTTGTACGCAGCGTCATTGTAGCCGTGTTGGTCCCAGGATATTACAGCGACAAGGTGGGTGAGAAGTTGGTCCAGTAAAATATATTACCTTATCAACTTTTTTCTCTCTAGAAAATTCCTGTGGATGACAGATGTCAAGGTTTAATGAGGTGGAGGATGCCAGAATAAAGGCAGCCAGGCCAAAAAAGACAAGCTCTTCAGTCTCTCTGATTCAGGACCTCCCAACAGGAGGCTGACTAGGGTGAACCACAAAAGACACAGTACACAAGAGTGAGTTAATCTGAATGTGAAATCACATCAAAACTAAATGAAGCCTCCCGCCCTTAATAGAAGAGGTTCACCCATAGTACTTATAATATGGTCTTTCATTACAAGATCCCTTAGCACTGGGTAAAGTGACATTTATTTATTTAGCAAGCAATACAATTAAATCCAGTAAAACAGAGATTTGTGTATCACTGTGTGTATGTTGTGTTATTATGTGAAGAAAGATCATTGTAATGCAGATGTTAGTGTGCAAATTAAGTAGACTGTAGACAACTACACCTCTACCCCGGTCCTCAGGAGACAAAAAAAAATCTCACTGCGTTATAGGTGAGACCGCGTTATATCAAACTTGCTTTGGCCCTTGTTGGTTCCTTGTTCCCTGACCGCCCCCTCCAGAGACCCTTCTCCCTAATCACCTCCAGGAGCCCACCCCGTACCCAACCCCCCGTCCCCTGACTGCTCCGATCCCTATCAACACCCACCTCTCCCGACAGGCACTCACCGGCAGCGGCGGGAAGCGAAGCACTGTGGCTGGGAGCTGGCGGAGTGGAGCGGGCTGGGGCTGGGGTGTTTCGCTTCCGCCGCTGCTGGTGAGTGCGGGGGGGATCCCCTCCCCCAAGCGACACTGCTGGGGCCAGGGTGAGGGAAGCAGTGTGGGCTGCTTCCGGCCCCCTGCTAATCCCCCGGGCCACTCTGGGACTGCAGGGTCTGCAAAAGTGCCCTCCCACAGCTCCTGCCCCCCAGACCTGGGGGCGGGGGGATGCCCCTGACCAGGGCCAGTGCAAGGATATTTAGCGCCCTAGGCGAAACTTCCACCTTGTGCCCGCCCCGTGCTCCCGCCCTGAGGCGCCCTCCCTGTGGCAGCTCCCCCCCTCCGCCCTGAGGCGCCCCCCTTGTGGCAGCTCCCCACCCTCTGCCCTGAGGCGCCCCCCCTGCCCCAGCTCACCCCTGCTCTGCGCATGAGCACGAGCATGAGCACCCCGAGCACGCCGTCGCTGCTTCACTTCTCCCACCTCCCAGGCTTGCGGTGCCTAAGCTGATTGGAGCCACAAGCCTGGGAGGCAGGAGAAGTGAAGCAGCTCACCCCTGCCTGGCCTCCTCCCAGAGCACGCCATGGCTGCTTCACTTGTCCTGCCTCCCTGGCTTGCGGCGCCAATCAGCCTAGGCCACTGCAGTCGCTGCCGAAGAAAATGGCGCCCCCCCCCAAATCCCAGTGCCCTAGGCGACCGCCTAGGTCGCCTAAATGGTTGCACCGGCCCTGCCCCTGACCACCCCCGAGACCCTCTTCCCCTTATCAAACCCCTTGGCCCTGGCCTGGCCCAGCACTCTTAACACGCTGCTCAGAGCAGTGTGTCAGACTTTACCACTTTGTATGCGAACCCCCCTTATATCGGGTTCCGTTATATCGGGGTAGAGGTGTAATTGAGAATTTCTTCGGTTTTTTACATTTGCATTCTTTACCATGAGTCATTTACATGGAGAAATATGTATTACTTACACACACACACACACAAAGAGCTCTTAAACCTACCACTCTGCTAGTCCGAACCAAACTCCATCCCAAGATATCCAGCACAGCCTCCTACTAGAGGTAGAGAGAGACCCGTTCACAGCATTAAATGCAATACAATGAAATTACTTCCTTTGAATGCTGAAGGGACAATGCACAAAGTGAGTGCGTAACACTGGAGGATTTGGTCCTATATATTTTGGTAATAGAGCCATTAATTAATTAGTTTTATGTTGTGAACTTTAGGAGTATATTTATTGCTTTCTCTTACCATGTAAAGTATTTTAATGAGTTGACAATCTGCAATTTTAACGGCTTTATTTAATCTCACTTGGTGGGGATGGACATGTATAACTCCTCAAGGATTGGGAGGGGAATGTAGGACCAGATCCTATAGTACTTAGGCAAATTTCTGATTGATTTCAATGAGAGTTTTGCCTGAGTAAGGAGTGTAGAACTTATTCCTTGGACAGGATGTTCAAATTCTGCTTTCAGTTACACAGGTGCAATTTCTATTGATGTCAGAGAGTTCACATGTCAGCGGGAAGTACTGTATACCATGTAACAGAGAAAACTTTGGCTCATTCCAGCCTACAAATCGGTCATGTATTTGTGTCAACAACAAGCATACAACTAAATGAAACCTGTCTAGAAACAGGTTTTATTTAAAAAACTGTCATGCAACATATAAGCAATTTGCTTATAGTAATGCCCAAAGAGTGGTTTGCCTGTGAAACAATTATTTTCAGCAATTTTTATTTATATTAAATATTTTATTTCTGATTTTGGGATGATGATATCTTTATTAAATACAAAATCTAAAAGTTTAATATCTGATTGGCAAGAACATAATTTTCCACCATATAAAAGTACTGCAAGAGTAATTCTATACATTTATAGCAATACAAAGTGTAATATATTGAAGCAATATATAGAAGGTATGAAATGAGTTTTAGATGCTTGAATAGTATCAGTCATTTTCATGGAACAAACACAATATTTTGTGATTGAGAAAAAGCCAACAACTAAAGATAATTAAGAACAGGTTAAAATAAGATAGATAATCTATTTAAAAAAGATTTGTCTGGCAATTCTACATCTGTCATTGCCATCTTTCTTCATATACTGTAGTAATGTAAGAATACTTCAAACTACAGTACTTTTTATGTTGCAAAAATATTATATGAACACAATCAAAAGATAGCAACAAATTTTACTTCCTTAGTTGTGATTCAGGATTCACAGAACTGCTTCTTAATGACAAAGATTTATGCAAAAACTCCCTGATCACAG
This sequence comes from Mauremys mutica, assembly GCF_020497125.1. Classification (NCBI taxonomy): domain Eukaryota; kingdom Metazoa; phylum Chordata; order Testudines; family Geoemydidae; genus Mauremys; species Mauremys mutica. The sequence goes on from NC_059078.1 coordinate 100,325,516, forward strand.
ACAGAGATCTGTTCTCAGTTACACCAGTAACAGAGCACAATATTTGGCCTTGTGTTGAAAATACATCACAGTGTGAAAAAATAATTATAGTAGTTAATGCAAAGAATTAGCACACTGAGGAAAAGGAGAGCAGGAAGTTGGTGATCATATATTGCCATCGGATTGGGATCTTTTTCTCTTAAACACTGTACACAAACCACAACTTAACACATGCACATGCATTTTCTATTGAATATTTACAAATTCAGCAGCAACAGGGTGTTACACTAGAAATTTGTGTTATAATTTACAAAATACTACAAGTGTGTATCTCCCAATTTCTTATTAGTAAGCCATTTTCTTCTGTAGCTAAAGATCCTAAGCCTTTCTAAACAATACAGAGTAAATGTTGTTACAGTCAACATAACCAGGAGAACACTCCAATTACAAGAATATTTCCATGCAATCAATTCATACCTGGGATTTCAACAGGATGCTTCTCCTTTTTGAAACACAGTTCTGACACCACCACTTTATGATCTGAGAAATGCATTTTACTTGTTTATTTTAGCTGGTTTTTTTTGTAACATTAAGACCCCACCCCTCTGAAAACAATATAGAAATACTTAGCTTTATCAACAAGATACAGACAACGTTTTAGAGATCTTGCATAAGCCTGGGGTACCTTAATGAACTTTCTAGCTATAGAACCACATTTCATTGCCAGTCAGAGTGTTTTATAAGCACAGCTCACTGTAAAAATATTATAAATACCAACCTTTGGCATGATGTAGTTACAAATTTGATGCAAAGTTATTTTGTGTTATCATACTTTTGAACATTACAATACTAGGAAAGTAACCTCAGCACAAGGCATAATCATGTTTATGTAAACTCACATACAAATTTTACAACTATTACTTATCACAACTGGAGATGAAGCAAGCAAGTCTTAAAAATTACTCTTTTCATTAGGCCATGAAGGCATAAGCAGGTCAACACAGTGGTAAAATGTTGATTCAGATCTGAGTTTTATATGGAGATAGGCTGGCTCAAGGGCATTAAAAATACACAGTGCAGTGTTTCCCTTTTTACTTATTCTGTCTTGATGTCCAATGGGAAGATTCTCCATCACTCAAAATCAAGAGTGTAGTGTTGACATTCATAATTTAAAACTAAGACAAAAGCAAAACCCATCAAAAATGTAAGGCTAGGTATATCCATAAATTCAAATACATAGTGATAGGATACAAATGTACAGTGCTTACATAAAAAATATAATCTATACTTTGTCAATTATAATCTGAATTCTCTTAGGCCAAAACAGCACTGAAAGTTGAAACATTAGCTTCTTTACACATTACTTCTCTTCTGACATCATCTAAGGACTATTTTCATACTAGAGACAAGTCATCCTTTTTTCCTGTTGCTCAGGTCTAAGATTTTTAGCTAACATTTTATGATTCTGTGATAAGAAATATATCCATTTCAGATAGAGCTAATGTTTTAAAACTCCTTTCACTCGAGTGTTTGCTTGGGAATTGATACAAGAGTCGAAGCCATTTTCATCCACAGTTTATACTCTGGAGTTAGAATTAAACAAGCAGGTAAAATGTAAACATTTATTGAAATGTTGCCTTCATTCTGCGCAAGGTGTCCTGAATTTTTCGGGAATGTTTTTCAGCTGGTATCTGATGGAAGTTGGCACAGTTGTCAGCTGCTAAAGCAGAAATGTCTGCATCATTAAAATGAGCTATTCTTTGTTTGAGGTAAGATTGGAGCTTGAAATCTGTAGTAAAGGTATAGGGATTTTCTTGAAATGCATGAACCTGGCTCACAACTTTTGCAATGTTTCTTTAAAGAAAATAGAGAAAAACATTAGTCTGCTTTAGTGCTGATAATAAAACGTTAAAAGGCAATTCAAAGGCACGCGGCATCCATTTGTACAGTATTTGTCTCTTTAATAAGTTGCCAAAACGACTGAAGTGTTTTAAACTGTCAAAAGTGCACTGATGTGTTACTTCTTATGACTCACTAGACCGGGGTCGGCAACCTTTCAGAAGTGGTGTGCCGAGTCTTCATTTATTCACTCTAATTTAAGGTTTCGCATGCCTGTAATACATTTTAATGTTTTTAGAAGGTCTCTTTCTATAAGTATAATATATAACTAAACTATTGTTGTATGTAAAGTAAATAAGGTTTTTAAAATGTTTAAGAAGCTTCATTTATTTTAGATTAAAATGCAGATCTCCCCGGACTGGTGGCCAGGACCCAGGCAGTGTGAGTGCCACTGAAAATCAGCTCGTGTGCCGCCTTCAGCACATGTTCCATAGGTTGCCTACCCCTGCACTAGACAATATAGGTGACATATGTATAATTAAAATAATTACCTAAGTTTAGTCCACTTATGAGCTCCGTTTGTCATAGTAAATCCTCCAGTTTCAAGCTGCTGGATGTGCATGGCCAGAACATGGGCTGATGGAATTGTAGGGAGCGTTTTGAATCTCTCTCCTTCCATCAAACACAAACTGTCACTTTTTAAAAACACCTGGTATAATTTACACAAAGAAAGCCCATGATAAATGTCAGAGCAGGCTTCATAAAGTAGTCCTCGGTTTTATGTCTTTAACAAACATTTTTGTTTTACAGTAATTTTTTCATGTACAGTATAGAAGTTAAAATGGAGATGAAGGAGATAATGCATTTGATCAACCTGGTGGCAGCTCAATTAAGGTAGAGTATGGAACAAAAGTTACTTCAATTAGAAGATAGTCCAGATGGAGTTCTTAATAAACATTTCTAATTTACAACCAACATGTTGTAGCTGGAATCACAGAATGCACCTTAGGTCTAAGCAAACTCAGTTTCACAAGTACATAAAGTTAGTGATGAAATGTTATGACAATTACTGAGAGATTTCAGAGTAGCAGCTGTGTTAGTCTGTATCCGCAAAAAGACCAAGAGTACTTGTGGCACCTTAAAGACTAACAAACTTATTTGAGCATAAGCTTTCGTGGGCTACAGTCTCTAAGGTGCCACAAATACTCCTGTTCTTTTTACTGAGAGATGTTGTTTGAGATTTTCAAAGGTAACTAGGGGATACAGCCATGTAATTCCCTTTGAAATTGGAGCTGGGTGCCAATCTCCTAGCTGGCTCTGAAAATCTCTGCCCTTTTTTTCAGTCATTCAAAATAGAGTTTTACAAAATACTAGAGTGAAAGTGTTAACATTTAACTCTTGGGATGTGGCATCTTTAAAAAGTGGCAATGGGTTAGGCATTGCATCAAAAGCTTAAATAATGGAGCAAGATAAGATGTCCAAGATGATCTTATTAGCACTTCCAGCAGTCTGGGGTACTGCTGACAACTGAGGTATTACTGAGTCTGTTGGTGGGTAAGCAGACTGGCCTTTGTTTTGGGCTAAATAGTACCAGGTGTTATTTGGTAAGACTGAATTAAGTATCCCTGCCTTCACATTTTTCTCCCTTGGCAGTCAGCTAGAGCTTGAGCTTAGGGCAGCGGTGGGTTATCCACTGGGAGCTGTGGGCGGCCACACAAATGTAAACAAATGGTCTGGCGGCCCGCCAGCAGCTTGCCCTGATGGGCTGCAGGTTGCTCACCATGGGCGTGGAGATCTTGCACACTGCAAGGCTCAATTTATTTAGTTTTCTTTTGGGTTTGTCTGATAATTTGGGCTCTTTGTATTCTTAAAGATTTATGATCAGAAAAGTCATTGTTAAAACAGCAGCTTTCCCACACAAAACATTTGCTCCCTGTGTGCATTTGGTCATAACTGCTGATTTATTAACTAAAATAAATGGTTAATGGATCTGGTTGAAAAAAGGAAAGAGTTCTGCAGAAGCTTTTGGCAAATTCAAAAGCATTTGCCTGTTATGTTTTGTAATGGTCTAATTTTCCTTTTTATTGAAAAAAGGAAATTCAAGAAAACTTAAGTCTTTTCACACAAAAAAAACCTAACAGTTTTCCAATAGGCCAAATTTAGACAAAATTTCATTATAAAATTCTAACCAGCTCTTATTGTTATCAACACACTTATGGGAGAGTGAACTATTCTGTCCTGACTATCATCAAAATAATTGTTAATTAAGTGCTAGTTGCACAATATTAATTTCTGGCAATTAGATGCAAGCCAGAAAAAAAATGCAACTTGACTTTCAGAGCCAAGGTTGGCATTTTGGTCTTGGCGGGTGGAAAAGCCCAAACAGTCAACTGTAAAGTAATCAAGTTTATGTGGAAGTCATTAAACATGGAACAATTTTTTTTATACAGTATAAACTGTATTTTGGCTTCAGTCCTGCAAAGAGAACCAATTAAGTGTCACATAAGTATTTCACATGAGAGACTCATTCTGTACCTCAACAGCCTTGAGTTCTTCCATTATTTCAGACACTTTTGATGGTAACATTTTCCAAGCCTTTAAAAAAGTAAATAAAATACTTTGATATCTTTTCAGATTAATCTCTGTAATGGAACAGACTTACTTTTGCTAAAAACAAAATAGCTACACATGGGGAAAAAAAGTCCAAAAGTCCTCACTTACTGGTAGCTGTCGTACTACAAGATTTTCCAGCCCTCTTAAGATCTGTATTGCTGTAGCAAAATTTCTTTGTTCATAGCAAGATTTTGCTATAAGGAGAAATTTTGATAGTAAATGCACCTGCAACTGGAAAAAATAAAGTTAAATATTAAAATCTACTACATCACACTGGTCTGGTCCGTGACAAGGGCTCTTAGGCATTACGGTAATACAAATAATAAATAATAGTAATTTGCTGGAGCTAAAACAAATAACATGTTTGAGAGTCATCACATGAAGCCAATTGCTATGAAGAAACTTAAGCTGGATACCATTTTATTTCCATTTGAGGACATTGTCCAAAGGCCAAATTGCAACTCTACTGCCAGTAAAACAAATGATCCTAAAACTCTTAACTGGTTGGAAAGACATACAGTAATTAATTCTAAGGAGGCGAAAGGACAGAAACAATCAGGAACAAGTGAGGGACTAAATGAAAATCTCTCATCTAAATGTGTTCAAGTGTAGTACTAATTGTATAAACCGGCATTTTTAAAGTTGGCAAAATAAATTGAGTTTGTTACATTCTGATTGGCTAAGTTACAACAACTAACTGAATAATACTGTGCTTAAAATTGACAGAGGATTAGAGAACTGTATGTTATGGCTGCCATATTCTGATAAATTACCCCATCTCAGGCTTTGTTTTCAAAAGCAGTAAAAGCTGCTCTCCAATTTGTATGTTTCTGAGAAGTGCAATAGACAAACAAGTAAACAAACAAAAAGAACAGCAGCAGTTATAAGGTAATTCCAATTTGGGGGTTTGGTGACAAGCCTGTCATACTCTCTTAAGGTTAATGAAAATATCAAAAGTCCATGCTAAAGTTATTATACTAGAGTTCTTTATTGCACAAATATTCTGACTGAACACAGAGGAATATGAGGTAATTAGTCACCTGTAATTGTTGTTCTTTGAAGGTACCCATTTTTATGGATTACCACTTTGGGGTGGATTTGCAGATCTGGATGGAGCTCCCATAACTTATCATTCTAAGACACATTACACACTACCCCTATTGAGGTATCAGTGCTCATCTCTCTTCACATGGGAAGTAAAAATACTCCCATGATAGCCAATGATAAACAAAACAGAAATATTCTGTTCAGAAGTAAGAGGGTGAGGGGTAATTCACTGAGATGATAGCTTCAGAAAACCAACAAATGAGCAACTGGCTCTTATCTGAAGATATTAAGTCAATGATTCTCACTTATGGAGACATGCTCCAGGGAGGTCTCCAATATAAAAAAGAAAAGAAATCGTGCACGCAGTGATGATCACTAAATGTATGGTGACCATTTGGATTTGGATTAGACTGGTTTAATCTGAATGGGCAGATTCAGGTCCAGGTCTAGAATCATGGTCAGAAATGAATTGACCATTAAAGCGTTGGGAGCCGCCTAAGTACTTCTTGCACTGCCAGTGGTGATGCTATTTACTTGGCAGATAAAGACTTAGGGTTTGGGAACTCGAACTCTGTTGTCACCGCAAATTTTTATACAAAAGTTGTTACCAACACCCACCATGAGTTGTTATGGGACCACTGGTTTCTGTTGACTTTATCATGATTAATTTAGAAAATGTTGTATTAATAAGTTAATGGAGAGATTTCAGATGAAGAAATTCAGAATGTATATACCAATGCACAAAATGACTTCATGTTTAATAAACATCAAGCTTTATTTTTTCTCTTGAGGAAAGTATTAGTTCAATTGACCTTAAAAGTAGACTAGAAATGTGAGAAAATGAAATTAGAAGAGGAAAAAAAAAGGTACATTTTGTTTTAGGATTTGTTACTTGAGCTAAAACAGCAGCAGGACTGCACACCCTGCCTCTCAAAGTTCTAGGGAGAAAATCTTTCAGTGGTAAGAAGGCCATTTCAATAGCAGAAAGTCAGACATCTGCTGTCTCATGGTAAATGAATTCTTATATTCTATTAAGTCTTTAACCCCACCACCAGAACAGATCCAAAACACTAAGCCGATCTGCCAACAACAGTGCAACAAACTGTTGCCAACACAGTGGCAGGCATATTTCAGGCTTTTTGTGTAGGTTTGCTATACAGAAACAGTAAACAATAGCAAATAACTAACTACTTCCTAATTTAATAACCAAATAAAAATTATAGCAAACCTTGGAAGTATGACTTGTAACAATTTCAGCAGCAACCCAGGTGCTGATATTGTCTGCATTTCTTAAAAGCTGTAAGAGGTACTTGTCTTGTATGCAATTTGGCAGAAAGAGGTTACAGACTTTAAGTGACAGTGATTCAGTGGGAACAGCTCTGTGAAACACAAACAATAGGGAATTTAGACATTAAAACTACAAAACTATGAAGGAAAAGATGTTAACATTCTAATCATTTTTAAAATGTATAATATGTTATTTAGTTACAATCTTGATTAATAAATTTTAAAAGGGCATGTGCTGGGATTCTATCATATATTAATTTCTCTTCTCTGTGTAGACTTTATAATTCCAGTACCAACATACATTTGCAGATGGGACTACTTAAAAAAAAAAAAATCACAAGTTTTGCAACTTGAGCTATTTCTTTAGTTTGACTAACAATAACAAAGCATTTCTCCCCTCATAAACAGTGGTCAAAGGGCCATACTCACCGAAAAGTTAGTCCGTCTTTTATTTTGTGGAATATGAACATGAACACAAAAAAGTGAAATTCTAAAAGACAGAGTCCTGTCTGCACTACAACACAGTAGGGGCTAGATGGCATTTTTATTGGATTTTAAATGGTAGGGCAAAAGATCCAGCTTGCAGGGCCGCCCGGGGGGCGGGAGGAGCAAGTGAGACAATTTGTCCTAGGCCCCGGGCCCCGCAGGGATCCCCATGAGAGTTTTTCGGGGCCCCTGGAGCGGGGTCCTTCACTTGCTCCAGGGGCCCCGGAAAACTCTCGCCAGGCCCGGGGCCCTGGAGCAAAGACCCGCGGCAATTCCCCCCGCCGCCAAAGACCCCAGGCCCCCTGAATCCTCTGGGTGGCCCTGCCAGCTTGTGTTCCCTTTCTTAGAGATTACTTGAATCAAGTCTAGAGTCACAATTAACAATTTCTAGATAGAAAGTAACTGAATCCACATACCAATTAAGATGAATTAAAACAAAAACTAGGATAATGAAGATAGTGTGTGAACTGGTGATAATGTTAATATTTACTCTGGATTAGTGCTGGGCAAGTAATAAAAACCGGAATCACTTTCCTTTAAAAACTGCAATAAAATTTCTCTATGTTTACAAATATATATGAATTATTCAATCAGTACTAAAAGACAGACATAATTTCATTATTTTCCCATCTATATGGATATAATTACAACATAATATACTTGAAAAATATTGTGATATTTTTCAAAAACATTCAGCAAATATTTTTTTTACCTCCTCTACTCTGGATTTCAAGTCACCTGGACAATGTGGCCTAAAGAAAATTTTTGGGTCTGCTGAACTTCATTTTACAAGTCATCGGAAGGATAAAACTCCATTATTCCTCACTGTGAATTTTTTTTTACATTGAAAGACAATGTAGATTCTCCATTTCCCACTTTCCATATATACATCGGGTGTAATACAAAAATCAACAATGCATCAGCAGGGAAGGGGGGATAGGAAAAGTAACCCACTTACTTTTGTACAGTGGTACACTTATCTTTGACACCAAGTGCTCTTGAATTTAGGAAGTGTACTGGATGGCATTTATGAAACATTTCCTGCACAGACAATAATTTAAATCATAGTGATCATTAGGCTTGGCAATTATTTTAGGTATCACAAGGAATACTTTTTCTTCCTCTATGTTCTCTTCTCTAAGGTTCTCAGGAGAAACCATTACCAGAACTCCTGATACTAGTGACTCCAGACATTGCAGGGACTTGGGGAGGAAATTGGGCTATTTTTCCATAGGGGTTGTGAACCTCAGAATAAGTAGAAATCAACACATGAGGTGAGGGAGGGAAGGAAGAAGGGTGACTACACAACAAATATTTACACTGATTTGTCCTCACTCTCAATAGAATAGTCTTTTTACCTGTTGTAACAGTGTCAGTTGACAGCAAAGCTCTTGTGCACTATATTCAGTTAAGAGAGATCCTCCTTCATTTGCTTTTGCATAAGAGCCAGAGAATTGTTCTGTAGAACTGTAATAGCATGGCTTCGGTAAAGCTGACCCAACTGTGTATGGTCTTTCTTTCTGATGATGTGTAATAGGGCCATTTCCTTTGGCGAGTTTCCAGTTAAAGCTCTATACAAGAAAAAAGTAGCTTATTACAGCTGTAACTTTCCGAAAGCCTACATTATGTCTCTTCTCAATATAACTTACTGAGGGAACGTCTACTCTGCAAACTTTTGCTAATGCAAGTTATGTCGGCATAAAGCCACCACAGTTAGTATATTGCTTCTGTGCAGGCATACTTGGCTCCTTATATTGGTGTTGCGAATACTTACCAGTAGTGCTTGTGTTGGTGCACCACGCTGTACATCATCAGTAGATATCCCAGAGTGCAACTTGCCACCATTCAGAGCACTCTGTTTTGGGAAGTTTGGATAATACATGGTGGAGTAGAAACAAGTCATCCAAGGGTGACTGGGAGCAAGGGGTCAACTTCCCAGCATGCAACTTTCTCCATCCCATAATGTCAACTATATCCCATAATTTTCACCTTTAAAAAAAAATCTCCCAGCACCCTTGTAGCATTCTTCACTGTCTGCCATTTGACAGAAGCATAGAGCCTGCGCAGCACTGGACTATTGTGATGAGTGTTGCAAGCACAGGACACACAATCCTCCAGTATTTGCAGAGCTGCAAGAACCACTAAATCATCAGGGAACATGATGGTTTTGTGGAGGACAGATTTCTGTGGGACATAGCAAAAAACAGTTCAAGGTTGATGGTGGCGTTCATGAAGCATTTGCAGATGGTAGAATGCTGCCTCTGAGCCTGAGAAACGATCACTAACTGGTGGGATTTCATTGTAATGCAGACTTTGGATGATGAGCAATGGCTGCAGAGCTTTCAGATGTGCAAAGCCACAATCCTGGACCGGTGTGCCGAGCTCACCCCAACCCTCAAGTGCAAGGACACCAGACTGAGAGCTGCACTGACAGTGGAGAAGCGAGTGGCAATTGCACTATCTTGCAACTTGCAATGCTGGATTGCTACCAGTTAATGGGAAATCATTTTGGAGTTGGACAATCCACTTTGGGAACTGTTGTCATGCAAGCGTGAAGGACATAGCAGATGGATTTGCAGCAAAGGACTTAGGGTTTACAGTGGACGAGAAGCTGGATACGAGTCAACAGTGTGCCCTTGTTGCTATTTGTTCATTAAAATACCTTTGCTACCCTACCACTTCAGTGCCCGAGGATATAAAAATTAGACATTACAATAAATGCATCATATAATTGATCAACTTTATACGGGGTTACAGTTGCCAGTGATAAGTTAACATGATGTAATGTTAAATTAGCTGTAATTTGTATTAAATAATCATTGTTGTCTCTTCGGACTATCAAATTCTTCTCTTGCACTTAATTCATTTAAGAAGAAACGGAATGAATTTAGGGCCCCAGATTTAGGCTACCATAACACTGTATGAACTGGTAGAGGAGAATACATACCCTAGACTTCAATTTTTTTTTTTATAATAATCACTGTCCCCTGCCCCATGCTGTCCAAGCTGACAAACTATTGAGTGGAGACGGGAGAGAATACCCAATTTATGTTAGGCTTGCTGTGACATTTAACTGCCAGTAATGTAAACAAACCTAATTTGTTAGTGTGCATGTACACAGCGTTGAGGATGTAGGTATAAAAAAAACAAGAAAACTAAACCTATTTATTTCTAGGTAGCCTAAAAAAGATATAGAGATAGTTTGAGTTTATAAAATACATATGGAGGTTTATTTTGTCCTATGATGGGTTCAGCTTCTGCCTTGCTCTTGGGAACTCTCATTTCTTCCTCTCCCACACAGTTGGTGACCCCACTAGGGCTCAGTCTTTCACCTCCTCCTTTTCTCCCTCTATACATTCTCACAGGTTGAGTTCTCTCCTCTACATGGATAACTTCTCACTAACTAGTCGTGAATTTCTGCCTCTGACAACTCCACCTCAAAACATCCAGATCAGGCCTTGTGTCACGGGGTGTGTCGCCAATGACCTTCATGAAGCTGTACTCACTTACAGTTTTGGACATTTAGACCTATTGTATGTCCTCTATGTTCAAAACGCACTGCATAGTTAAACCTTCACCATGTCACTGTCAACACTATCTTTCTTGTTCCAGAGTTCTCATCCTTGCTCTCATCCTAGACTCCTGCTTTCCTTTGCGTGCGTGTGTGTGACATGCATACTTTTGCCTTTTTCCCCCTTCGGTATCTTGAGTTATTGTCCCTTCTTCATGAACTTCATTGCTGTGATATTAGTTCAGCCTCTAGTTACGTAATGACTTGATGACTATAACTGCCTGGTCTGTAGCCTTGTTCATTTTCATTTCTTTTCCTCCTCCGAGTACATAAAAAAAATCCACTTATTTTCCTGCTCCTTTATCCAAGTCTCCCTTCTTCTCTTCTTCATGCCCCATCTTTGCTATAAACTATCCAGAGTTTCCATAGAGCTCTGTTGATTTAACCCCATTAAATTCTATAGGATTTTTGTATAAAGGCAGTAGCATTCTGTAAGCTCATTGGGACAGGGATCCTGCTATTCAACTAGCATATTTGATCTGTGAAGCACTTTGGACTCTTTCTTGTGAGGATGCTTTTTTTTCAAGCAAAGTCTATTGGATTCTCAGGACTCTGAAGTTACTTTGTACCAGCTGATGTCTTCTAATTCTGATTTATGTGAGTCAGTAGTGTAAGAGGAAGGTGCAGTAAAGTTTTGAAATTCTGTAGGCAAAAAGCATTTTTTCTCCTGTTCATTTTAAACTTTTTTATATAGGTGTGATGTTTCCTTGGTGTTATCTGGACTGGTGATCTGCTAGGTCATGCCAATCCTTGACTCTGGGAGCCAGCCTTACCCTGCTCTGCTGTGAGAACCCCCACTCCTGGAGGCTGTTCTCCCACAGCCTCTAGCATGTAAACTGCTCCCAGTTACATGAGTGAGCACTTTTGGCCAGCACTGCTTGGATTGTGCAACCGAATGACACTAGCTAATATCTCTAGTCCCAGACACAACCCTAGGAACCTCCATTTTGCAGTGTCCAGTTATGCTCACTGGATGCTGCAAGCTTATATGGGTTCATCAATTTAACAAAGAAATTGATATGTACCAGGCTTCTTATCCAAGGGGAGTCTCTGACGTGCTTCAGGTAGAATAAACAAAGAAATTTATTAACTACAAAAGACAGATTTTAAGTGATTATAAGTCAAAGCACAAGAAGTCAGATTTGGTGAAATGAAATAAAAGCAAAACACATTCTAGGCTGATCTAAACACTTTCACTGCCCTTACAAACTTAGATGCTTCTCACCACAGGCTGGCTGGTTGCTCTTCAACCAAGATCTCCCCTTTGATCAGTGCTTCAGTCGCTTTGTGGTGGTGTCTGTATATGGAGGGGAGAGAGCATGGCAAATATCTCTCCCTTTATCGTGTTCTTTCTTCCATCTTGGCTTTGCCACCCCGCCCCTTCAGAGTCAGGTGAGCATTACCTCATCATAGTCCCAAACTGACCAAGGGAAGGGGATGACTGATTTGAGAGTCCAACAGATCCTTTGTTGCTGCCTAGGCCAGTGTCCTTTGTTCCTGTGAGGCTGGGCTGGGTTTGTCCCATACATGCCCTGATGAGGTGTGAACTGCCCCTCTGCTCCTGGGGAGTCTTGCCTGGGCTTGTTTTAAGCCATGAGAACACATTTTCAGCCTCATAACTATATACATGAAATTACAACCTTTAACATATAACATTACTATAACAACAATACACAGTGCATCATGAGCCTTCCGAAGACACCCAACATGACAAACTTTGCATTGGATACCACACAATCATATTATAAGGATGAACATGGGGGTGCATGGTGTTCCCCCGAGGTACTGAGCATCACAATAAGTTATTTACAATAGTAGCACATTTCTTAGGGAAAAATATTCTTTCAGCAATTATGAGTCACAAAATGGAACAGAAGTAAACATTTTACAGCCTCTAAAATTCGTATGACTGTAGCAAAACATTACTGAATCAGCAAATCACTTAAGCACATGCTAAACTTTAAGTCAATGGGACTTAAGCACATATATAAGAGGATTGCTGAATTGGGGCCTAAAGTGTTAAATTCAATATTCCTTTATTTTTGCAAGAAAAATATACAAGACAGCTCTCTATATAAAGTAAGCTAAAGAAACTACATGCCTTTTGGGAGACATCTTCAGAGATCTTTTTGCACAATGAGTGTAAAGATTTTGTATCATCCTCTTCTTCCTCCTTCCACTCATCCCAGTTATAGCACTGGAAAGCACTGCCACGTTTCCCAACAGTAGCATTTTCAAGCACTGCCAGCAAACGTTCACCATAGCCATTTAATGGAGCAATCTAAATGGAAAGTAGGCTTTAGTAAGCAATTCTATTGATTTTTCTTCAAAATATTAGTAATGAAGTAAAGAACATTTATATTTATAAGAAAATTCACATATTTTATTACAGCCATGTAACAAAAAAGTGTCACTAGGCATAATTTTTTCACACTAATTTTACTCAGAAAGACAAGGATCCTAATAATAGTGTTTGCTTATATACCATAACTACATTTGATTTAAATGACATTTTACTTAAAGCTTTCACCAAAATAACAACAAGTTGTAACAACAAGTTACCTTGGAAGAAATAAAGTCTTGTAGCATGCACAAAAGATCAGCTTTTATTGCAAAGTCTACAATATAACAGTCTTCAATCCAAGCCTGCAGAATGTAGAAACTCCGATTGTATATTTTGATAAGCAGCGAGGTGGGATCCCCATTTGCACTGGTAATATGAGAAAGGCAGTGAGTGCACTGAAACTGTCATTTTAGTCTAATCTTAAAAAGAGGTTGAGAGAGAAGTGTAAGAATTTTCTGCCAGTTGTATTACTTAAACAAAAAAAACCCAAGTCTCCCTTTCTCTGGCATCTCACCTCTAGAAGAGGAACAAAAATTTCATTTATAAAAATGTCCCAATACCCAGCTACTTACTGAGGTAAAACGCCCACTGAAGTCAATAATAGTTCAGAGTGGAAGTAGGAAGAAAGCATATTGTCCAGTACAAAACTTACTCTATTTTCACTGTGTTCCACTCTTATGCCTAGTCTACACTTAACATTTAAATCGACCTATCTACATCACTCAAATCTGTGGAAAATGTTGTGCCCTGTGCAAAGTAGTTAGGTAGAACTAACCCCCACTGCAGATGCAGCTTGGTTGATGGAAGATTTTTTCCATCAACCTAGCTACCATCCCTGGAAGGATGGAAAGGGTTTTACCATCCCTATTGTGATGGAAAAACCCCTTCTGTCGATGGAGAAAGTGTCTGTGCCTCTGCAGCGCTTGTAATGCAGACATTCCTTTATTCACAAGAAAATCTTTTTTTTTTTTAAAAGTAACAAAATTCAACTCAATTAGATTAGAAATATTTCTTTCACATTGGGGAGAAAAGTCTCTAGCACTTGGACAGTTTTGTTCACAGGAACTTACTGTACCTGGATAAAGTGCTGCTGATTCTATCAAGAAGAAACTTCAACAATTCCTCTTGTGTGCAGAAATAACGAAATGTGTAGAGGAACTGCTGTACATAACCTTCTAAAAATGCATTTCTGTGGGATACAAGAAAAAAAAACTTCAGATAAGCAATGATATATTTTTTTATTGTATTAAAGCATAGCAACAAAAAAGTTACAACTAGAGCAGATTGAAAGTCTGAATTCCCATTCCATGGAAAATTCTTAAGTAAAAAAAATTTTATTCAATTTTGGAATAAAAAAATAAAATTTGGAATTTCCCATGGATGGGAATTCTAAACATTAAACTAACTATCTGACTTTTCAAAATTAGAAATTTTCCAAAATTAACCCATCTCAATTTCCACATTCCTATTTTTTAATTTAATTTGTATACAATATATTCTGTGATTTTAGAATGATTAAAAAAGCTGCTACTCTAATTTGTACGGCTTGAGGGATCTTATTTTCTTGTTCAAAGTACTGATATTTTCTGTCTGGTGCAGTCTGGATGATAGAGAGGCAGGCTGGGGAGCTGGCAAGAAACCAGACTGGTTTCATCTGGAATCGTACATGGGGCTCGTCAACATTTTAATTTCCTGTGGAACATTTCACCTCTCTCAAAACAACAGTTTGTGATGGAACTGTTCTTCTGGAAAATTTCCAGCCTGATCTAGTTGCAACTGAAATATTCTTATTCTTCATATTTTTATTTGTTAAGAACCAGTAACTTCAATTCCTGAACTTCATGTTTCTTTATTAAAGACTTTAGCTTTTCTATCGTTAAAATATTATGTGTACCATGGCTAGAAACAAACCCTAGAAACAATATGCTGGACAATGCTACTGAAATCAGCTAAAACTCTTACTTCTGGTGGAATTTTGCACCAAAAAATTAAAAATTCTGTGCAGAATATTTTAAAAATCTGCAAAATTCTGCATATTTTATTTGTCAATACAATGCAATATAATCACTCCAGTTTCAATTATTTTGGTAATTTATTTCAAAATATCCGTCAACAATACAGACGACAGCAAAAAAGATGCCTCCAGGAGTAGAGAGTTAAAGAAACATCTACAACAACCCAGTTACAGTTGGGGGGCGGTAATTGGAGGGGGCTGTATGAGTACCCCAGAGCCCAGACACCTGCACTTCCATCCCCCCAGAGCCCAGCCATGGGGCAGCCCCCAGCCCAGACACCAGCACCCCCAGAGCCTTTACTCCCCCCAACTTCTTTACTATCCCACTGGGGGACATGGTGTGGTGAGGCTCTACCCTTCTTCATCCTTTGCCAGAGCTGGCTGGGTCTCCCAGGCCCTCTCCCTTCCCTGGGAGAATGAGGATCAAAAGCATGCAGCCTCCAGCCCAGCCTGTGACTGTGAGCTGGGCTTTGCAGAATCCAGTGGCCCATAATGAAGACCAGAAATTCTGGGCGGGAAACAGGGAAGTCTGTAAAATTCTGCATTCCACAGTGGTGCAAAATTCTCCCAGGAGTAAACTCTGTGAGAGAAGCTGATGAAATGCGCAAGTATATGGATATTCATCCAGTGCTGGAGAGGAAGATGGTAATAGTTCCTACCTCTTATGTAGCATTTTTCACCGATAAATTGCAAAAGCACTTCACAAAAGGAGATATGCATTATTATCCTCATTTTACAGATGGGGAAAAGGAGTCCTAAACAAGTCATTGGCAGGACTGGGAACAAAACCCAAGTTTCTTGTCCCAATCCAGTGCCATATCCGCTAGACTATGATGCCTCTGATAGTTTTCAGGGGCCAAGACATGAGTTTACATACCATCATGATAGTCCATCTGTTCAAACACTACAGCGGTGAAAGTGGCACAGTTACCCTGCTGTAGCATAGATGCTTCTTACACCAGTGGAGGGTTTTTTTCCATCAATGTAATTAATCCACCTCTGCAAGATGTAGTAGCAATTCAATCTAGCTGCATCTACTGTGGGGGTCGTGTCGACCAAACTACGGCATACAGGGTGCAAAATTTTTCACAGCCCTGAGTCATGTAGCTTGGTTGATCTAATTTTTAGGTGCATACTAGCCTCAGACCCAAATCTAGTGCCTAGTTCAAGAACCTGGGCAGAGTGCCAGGGAAAAGTGTGAGGGGAGGAATCATGTTGCCCCCATCTAATTACCAAGGCTGGTTTAATATAGTGAGGAGGGGTTGGATCAGGTCTCAGGCCTTCAACCAGGCCCATTATTACCTGGCTTCCTTTTTTGCCATTTGGATGCTGATGACTGCAATTAAATACTAGTTCTGCATACCATTAAGTTAATGCAAGCAAAGGAGTGGTTATATAATGCTGACAAACATTATTTATGGAAGCTAGATTTGTATGAATCCTGTATATTTAAACTGAATTATGTTTGTTCTGCCCTGTAAATTAGGGATTTATAGAATACAGCATACCTGGAGTATAGATATGCCATTAACCCAAGTGGCATCCCAGCTTGTAGAATCCTTGACCTGTTTTGATTATTACATTGGTGCTTTATCATATTATAGAAAATGAGCAATGACGACTCATCCAAAGGGCTGACGTCCAACACATCAGTTCTTGTAATGTTAACTACTGTAGGAAGTGCACATGATTCCACCCCCCACTGCTCTGCATACATGATCTGTGTGAAGAAGAGTCAAAGCAATGTAAAAGGAAATAATTGAAAAATGATGAAAATGAAAAATCGGAGGAAATAAAGTCAATTCAACTTAAAGCCACAATCACATTTAAAGTCATTCTTTTTAACAAGACTAGTTAATAGTTACTTGAATTTCAGTCAGTCATTCTTAAAAGTTCTTTATAAAATTATGACTTTTGTTTAAAACTTTTTAAATTTAATATACTGACTTGGACATCCAGTTACACTATTATAGCCACCTGTATAACAAACAAATAAAAATAAAGTGAATTCAAAGCTGACTTGCCTGTAGATACTTCTTCACCAGTTCAAGAAATTGCACCTTGGATTTCATTTCTTGTAGCTGTCCCCTCAATTTGGGCAACATACTTTTAACCTCAGAACCTTAAGATGTAAAATACATTTAGCACAAAAGCACATTTTGATGCAGTTGTGAGATTTATATGAAATGACTTAAGGCAAATCCCTTTATTAGCATATCAGTTGTAATTTTACCTTTGTTTCTTCTCTCATTCTGCAAAAGCTTCTGGTAGAATTTTATAGTTTTCCTATAATTTTTTGTCTCAATCATTAGTATTTGTTCAAGTTCCTATCAAAAAAGGAAAACATTCTGATTTGAATGTTAAAAACTATACTACTGGGCAGTTCTGATAAGCAGTTTGATTATATTAAATAAAAAGGTTGGTTCACATAACACAAAAGCAAGAACATCCCACAGATAGGAACAGGAAATTCACCAAGAAAAAATATTAACACTTATCTTTGCTAGAAGAGAAAGTTACACCAAGCCTCTTTGTACTTCTGTGCAAAGAGGGCTGATGTAAAATTAAAACTGAATATTCAAAAACCACAAAGACCACTGCTTATCATGCTGACTCTGTTGCCTCATTGTTGACTTGCACTCTCTGGTCTGTCTGTATCCATTTGTTATCTCTTGCCTCATACTTAGATCGTAAGCTTTTTGGAGCAGGGACTGTCTTACTGTTTTAAACAGCACTCTGTTCTGTACAGCGGTCTTAGTCCCTGATTTGGGCTCTTGGGCCTTAAAGCAATACAAAATAGTAAATAATAAAATAATAATAATAATAAACAAAAAAATAGATGGCTGCACTCAGCCTTAGAATATGTAGAAACAATGTTCATTGAAAACCAGTGGAAGTTGAATCCATTTATGCCAGATCTAAGTTTTGTTCAAGTTGTTTAGAATATTTTTAAAATAAAAATATAATTCCATCTATAAATCTGTATGCAGCATGTAAATTCTTTAAAATAGTGGACTTGTGTAATACTACTGAACAGTCCCTATGTGTTTTTGATCTGACACTAATAAAGTTCAATTTGTGGTTCACTTAAAATCAGTATACAAGATTTTACAGTGGTCAGATGCTGCACCCCAGTGGTATTTAGAGAGAGGTGTGCAGGGTTTCTACTTCAACACATTTTTTTGCCTAATGATTTGTGATGTTGCATTCTTCCTTGTGTACAAACAATAAACATACTATCCTTTAAATTAATTTCTTACGCACTGGTATATTGTGAACACCCATAGTCTACCACAATTCTGTGAAGGTCAATGAAGCAAGATACATAGCTCAACCTGAGCAAAACTATCCAAATGCTGTAATGCTAGATCAGGGGTGTGTAAACTATGGCCCGGGGGCTGCATCCAGCCCTTTAGATGTTTTAATCTGGCCCTCGAGCTCCTGCCGAGAGCGGGGTCCGGACCTTGCCCCGCTCCATGCGTGCCATGGCTCTGCACGGCTCCCAGAAGCAGCAGCATGTTGCTCTTCCAGCTCCTACGTGGAGGGGCAGCCAGGGGGCTCCCCATACTGCCCCCGCAGCTCCCATTGGCCAGCAACCGTGACCAATGGGAGCTGCAGGGGCGGCACCTGCAGATGGGGCAGCGTGTAGAGCCGCCAGGTTGCGTCTCTGTGTAGGAATTGGAGACTGGACATGCCACTGCTTCCAGAAGCTGCTTGAGGTATGCACCACCCAGAGCCTGCACCCCTCACCCCCTCCTGCGCCCCAACCCCTTGCCCCAGCCCTGATCCCTGTCCCACCCTTCAAACCCCTCAGTCCCAGCATGGAGCACCCTCCTGCACCCCAGAGCCGCACCCCCAGCTGGAGCCCATTCCCCAACCCCCTGCCCCAGCCTCGAGCCCTCTTCCACACCCTGAACTCCTCATTTCTGGCCCCACCCTAAAAAAGCCCACAGGCCTCCCACACCCCAACCCCCAATTTTGTGAGCATTCATGGCCCACAATACAATTTCCATACCTAGATGTGTCCCTCGGACCAAAAGGTTTGCCCACCCTTGTGCTAGATGTATTTATGATCTTCATTTCTATGGGCATGAAGTGGTCCATTTCACCATGACTTTTTTCCCTATACATTTTATGCAAAAGGTGCCCAGTGATTAGGAACATGGGCCACATCTTTAAAGCCAGAGTAACTGGCTACATAGTGATTCCTTCCTGGGCAGGGTAGCTGTCTCTAAGACACTCACCATTCTGACTTCCACCCTGCCCCATGTAATGAGCATATCAGAGAGAAGGGAACAGAACTCAATCACTGCTGTACTCCAGCTGTTCCCTAGCTGGTATAATGGCTCTTTTTGGATGATTACCAGCTGACATAAAGCATCTGTAAGGCTCCTCCAAGTTAAGCCAAATGGTAGCAGCATTGGGCAAAGCGCAAAAGTGGCACCACCCACAGGCTCTGCACCACACCTCAGCTTTGCCAACCAAGAAGTGGGACCCATGTATTTCCATGCTTTTTGTTTTAAATTTGTAAACTGCTCAGGTAACACCCAATCCAATCTCAGTTGAGTAAATGGAAAGTCACTCACCGACTTCACCATAATAAAGGCTTGGATCCAAACCCTACCAAAGTCAGTGGAAATCTTTCCTTGGGATTCACTGAGCTTTGGATCAGGCCCAAATTACAGCAATGAGTACGGTATTAAGAGTCCTAGACTGATACGCTACTGAACAGAGATATTAAAGGGGGCTCCTGGAAAAATACCACAATCACCTATTATACCAGTAGGATTATCTCAGATTATTAATAAAACATGATAGTTTGAATTATCCTAAGAAGTGACATGAAACAGCACAACTGAAAGTAGCAATTTTATCAGAGAGAGAGAGAGAGAGAGAGAGAGAGAGAGAGAGATTACTTTTAAAAAGGGGATTAGGAAATACTATAACTTGTTTAACCTAAAATAATTAAGACACTGTGGGTTTTTCTTTGAGACACTGCCTTACATTTCAAAAGTGGTATATTTAGAGGAAATGCTATGGTAAGTACATAAATTAATTTAAATATTGAATAAAAACAACATATGGGTAAGATACAGCATTTCTAAGAATACAATAACTTGTATTCTTCTTGGGTGAAAAAAATCAAACTATAGTTTAATTCAATAAAAGTGCCTCATAGACAAAAGAATATGGTCCTTACTTTAATCCAACTAGTCCTTCTTGAAGCAAGAGACCCCTTCAAGCTATTTTTCAGATTTCTGATAGTGACACTAAATTGCAAGTGCACTAATCCTGCTGTTTGTGAGACGATGCATTTGACTTTAAGCACATAAATCAGAAGCCATTCAAAATTAGAAGCAAAAGGTTTTGAAGCCAAGAGATGCCCCAGAGGACAGCACTATTAACCACTTGACCTCTCCTAATAGGTCATTATGTGCTTCAGGAAGAGAATGTTAGTTTAACTTAGAGGGATCAAACTACTGAAACCATACTAACATTGTCGGGGCACAGCTACAAGGATTTCCAAAATTCTTCATGCTACCAGAGGACAATGAAACACTAGAAAGCATTTTAGAATAAGATGAGGAAGAACATGATAGATACATTTTCCATACTGTCTAGAACGGTCTTGTAAATGAAAAAAAAAAGGTGCCATTTAATTTTTATACATCTAAGTATAAATATGTTCATGTTTCTTTAAAAAATATAAACTCTTTTTTTGCAATCCTAGTATCTTTCACTGTGTGCAATGATCCTCTTCTAGTATGAGAAGAATTTCAAAGCAGTAAGAGGAAAAGTAGTAGAATCAAGGGCTTTATTAGCCATTATTTAAAATACATACAGGTTAACGGAAATCCCTGAAAAGTAATATAGGTTTTCTTGGGCTTTGCACTCTGCAAATTTAACAAAAAGTATCTGCCATACTAAGGCCAGGTCTATAGGTCATTGGGGGGGGGGAGGAATAGCTCAGTGGTTTGAGCCTGCTAAACCCAGGGTTGTGAGTTCAATCCTTGAGGGGACCATTTAGGGATCTGGGGCAAAAATCTGTCTGGGGATTGGTCCTGCAGGGGGTTGGACTAGATGACCTCCTGAGGTCTCTTCCAACCCTGATATTCTATGATATGCTAATACAAGGTTACAGTGTAATTATGTCACTCAGGGGTGTAAAAAATCCCCATCCCTGAGTGACAAGGTTATACCAACCTACCCCTGGGGTAGACTGAACTTTGACAACAGGAGGGCTTTTCCCATAGACATAGCTACCACCTCTCACAGAGGTAGATTAACTACACTGACAGGAGAAGCTCTTCAGATTCTTAACTTTTACATTATATTATATTAGAATATGAGTGTGGCATTTTTTATTTACAATTTTTTTATGTTATTCGTGTGAAAGATGCTTAATCTGGCTATATTCTATTGACCATTACTTGGCTCGTGAAGGGAATTTGATTTCATGGCGTATGCATGCATTCAAATACCTCCTCCTCAAGGTGAAGTCTGACCTCCAACCTTACCACCATAAAAATGAAGGCAAATGAGGCAACAGTAGTAGCTCCTACCTCACATACCTGAGGAGAAGGTAGGCATCATCCCCAGATGAATTACAGACCAAAAGGGAAGACTGAATGGGTGGCCTGGCCATTTTTAAAAAGAAGTGGTCTGTCAAGAATGCTTATGAGAAAGTCTCATAGAATTTTATAAGGATTAAACCAACAGAGTTCAATAGAGTTCAAACACACCTATAGAAACGTGACCATTTCCTATTAAATACCACAGGATTTTTCCCTAAGATATTCATATATCACAGTTATGGGCCATATAAGAAATTAAAAATGTGGAATGACACTTCAAAAATATGTTATATATGCTATGGTTACAGAGTACACTTCCCAAAAGCAGCATGGTACAGCTAAACAAGTCACAGAAAAGAAAAGTACAAGAATATTAAAGTTAGAGCACATTTTTACATTTAATGATCAAAATGGGAACAGTACAAGTGCAATTAGTAGACTAGAGAAAAGTAATTCATAGCAGAAAGAGAAACAGTAATTACAATCTGATACATAAAATTTAAAACTTGCAAACCAAAGAGAATCACAAAAGGAGATCTGCTGAGACATTAGGAAATAAGAATGTTAAAGCATGAAGTGTGACACAGTTTTTCAAAGTAGTGGCTTTTGCACTTGGGTCCAAAGCTAATCATTGGTGACCCAGTTATATGAAGTAGAAAGCATTTTAAATGGGACAAGTTCACTGAAAGCATTAGACAGAACTCCTGTGAGGAGAGCAAGCAGGATCAGCAAACACATCGTTCACATCTAATATATCAAACAAGTGACTGGTAAATAGATTCATTTTTAATGGGAAAGATTTACTAGAAGTTGAGTTTGAGCAAAAAATCCTATCACTAAGGGTATGTTTTTGACAAGTGTACAAAGGTTTAGCTCATTAGCATTAATAGGAGTCACACAACTAAATTCCTGTGCACTTAGCTGAAGATTTATAACTACATATTCATCAGATTCAGAGTGATGGACAAATGGGAAAATAAGTATCTAGCTAATTTATCAATTTGAAAATTACCTGATTAAATAAAAAAAACAAAACCAAGTGCCTAAGTGAAAGAAAGTTGATGACCAGTACACAATCACTGTCAGAAAAAGAAAAAAATGACTTTTGGGGTTTGGAAACTATAGGATAATTTAAGAAGACTTCTGATCTTGAACAAATAACTGGGATAAATAGCAATCAGTTCAAATGAAGCAGATGAATAACAGATAATGACAGTGCCACTATTTTAGCTGAAACTAACATTTTATCCAGTTGTGTCTAGTATACAAGTAAAAAATCAAAATAAAGAACCTGTTCAGTTCTTGCCTGGAGAAACCAAATTTACACCTATTTTTCATCAAGACCTTTTTAAGAACAGTCATACTGGGACACACTAATGGTCCAACTAGCCCTCTACCCGGTCTTCCAACAGTGGCCAGTGCCAGAAGCTTCAAAGAGAATGAACAGAACAACGCACTTACCAAGTGACACAGCCCCTGTTGTCCAGTCCCAGCCCCTGGCAGTCAGAGGCTAGGGATACCCAGATCATAGGGGTTGTGCGCTTGACCATCTTGGCTAATAGCCACTGATGGACCTATCCTCCATGAACTTATCTAATTCTTTTTTAAACCCAGTTATGCTTTTGGCCTTCACAAGATCCCTCAGGCAACAAGTTCCAAAAGTTGACTGTGCATTGTGTGAAGAAGTACTTCCTTATGTTTATTTTAAACCTGCTGCATATTAATTACATTGGGTAACCCTTGATTCTTGCGGTATGTGAGGTGTAAATAACACTTCCCTATTCAGTTTCCTCACATCGTTCATGATTTTATAGACCTCTATCAATCCCTCTTTAGCAGTCTCTTTTCCAAGTTGAATAGTCCCAGTCTTTTTAATCTCTCTTCATACAGAAGTTGTTTCAGACCCCTAAACATTTTTGTTGTCCTTCTCTGTACCTTTTCTAATTTCAGTGAATCTTTTTTGAGATGGGGCAACCAAAACTGCATTCAGTATTCAAGGGGTGGGCATACCACAGATTTATACAGTGGTATTATGATATTTTGTCTTACCTAGCCCTTTCCTAATGGTTCATAACATTGTTAACTTTTTTGACCGCTGCTGCACCTTCAGCAGATGTTTTCAGAGAACTATCCATAATGATTCCAAGATCTTTTTCTTGAGCAGTAAGAGCTAATTCAGACCCCATTATTTTGTAAGTATAGCTGGGAATATGTTTTCTAATGTGCATTACTTTGCATTTATAAACACTAAATTTCATTTGCCATTTTGTTGCCCATTCACACTGTTTTGTGAGATCCTGTTGTAGCACTTCAGTCAGCTTTGGACTTAACTATCTTGAGTAATTTTGTATCATCTCCTAATTTTACCACCTCACTCTTCATAACCTTTCCCAGATCATTTCCGAATATGTTGAACAGCACAGGTCCCACTACAGAAACGAGGGACCCCGCTATTTGCTTCTGCCCATTGTGAAAACTGACCATTTACTGTATTGTTCCGAGTATAGGCCGCTCCTGATTATAAGCCGCACACTTAAAGTTTGGTGCTATTTTAAAAAAAATAAATTTTTAACTTTTTTTAACTTAAAGAAAATATACACATTAGTAGAACAGTAAAACAGTATTTTATTTAATGAATAGGAAGATATGTACCAGTATTTTTAACACTTTTAAACACTTTTGGTAGTCCTGCTTTTGACGGCATATGTTATATACTCAGAAATATTAAAAACTATTTTGTAGTTATACTGTAAATAAAGAAGGGAAAAGGAATGGACAACAAGGAGACTGATGGGAACAGTTCTCACCCTCTCCCCTGCACAACAATCAACAACATTAGCAAATGTTCTTACGTCATCCCTCTGAGAAATTTTAGTCACTTTCACTGCCTGTCTCTCCATCAATACCGGTATCTGCTCAGGTTTTCATCACTACTTCCAATGCTTTCTACATCACTCCCACTGTTTTCTTCATCATTCTCCTGATCCACTTCTTTCTGATCTTCCCACAATACATCATCATCTTCACTACCATCCAATGCATTTGACAGGCAACATTTTTTGAATCCTTTGATGATTGATTCTGAAGATATCATTGCCAACGCAGAAATAATCCACTGACACAGCAAAGCCACTGATGGTTTCTTAATTTTGCCGCTTGGTGTGAGGGCATGATCTCCAGCCACAAGCCATTCAGAATACTGCTGCCGTAGATGGTCTTTAAATGGCTTGTTGACAACAACATCAAGCACTTGGAGTTGGGATGTCATACCCCCTGGTATTACTACCAGATCTGATTTCAAGGATGCAATCTTACTTTTTACATCAGGTGTTAAATGTCCTTTAAACACATCCAATACCAGCATTGCTTTTTTTGCAAGAAGAGCACCAGGCCTACTCTTCCAAACAACTGATAGCCAATCATTCATCAGCTCCTTGCTCATCTATCCCTTTTCATGACATCTGACAATTAAGCCTCTTGGAAGACTTTCCTTCGGCATAGTTTTCCTTTTAAGTATCACATAAGGTGTCAGCTTATGACCAATCAGCTGTAACAGCTAACATTGCTGTGATACATAATTTTTCATTGCTTGTGGTTCTCATAAGAATGGATTTTGCTCCTTTTTGATCCACGGTTGTATTACTTGGCATATCAAAGAAAACGGGAGTTTCATCGGCATTTCCAATTTGGCTCAATGGATAGTTGTGCTTTTTCCTGAGCTCTATGACATACCGTTGGAATGCAAGCAGCTTTTCATTGAAATCAACAGGTAGTCATTGTGCAAGTGTTGTCCTGCGTCTTAAAGAGAGGCCATTTCTGAGCATAAATCTACGGCACCATCCAAGGCTTGCTTTAAATTCATGCCTGGGAATTTTTAATTCACTGGCAATTTCTAATGCATTCAATTGTATGATTTTTCGGGTGACAGGCATTCCATTTTTTCTTTGCTCTTGAATGAAGGGAAGCACTGCTGCATCAACTTCACAATACCTGTCTTTCTTAGGCCCTCTGAACGATTTCCTCGTAGAAGCCGGGTTTTCTAGTTTCTTCTGCATCAGCTTCCATCTACGTACATTTTTCTCATCTACGTCGTATTTTCTGACAGCTTCCCTATTGCTTGTTTGTTCAGCGTATTTTAAGACTTTTATCTTAAAGTTTGAATTGTAACTTTGCCTTTTCCCTTGGCTGGTTGAATTTCGAATCTCTACATGATCAGCCATATTGGTATTTTAAGTTAGCCCCTATACAAAAAAAAACCAACAACCTCATCCTCAACTCTCAGCCCCCTCACCCTCTTAGCCCCTCTCCTTTACACGGCCCTTCCTTACCCTCTTAGCCACCTCCTTATTCTCTCAGCCTACCTCTCCCTCTCCCTCACACAGTGCCCACTACTCACCCTATTAACAACCTCCCCTCAGCCCCCTTCTTCATCACACAACCCCCTCCTCACCACTTATCTCACGTTGTGTCACAGCCGATAACCCGCTCTCAACTTAAGCCCCTCCCACTCCCTTTATTCACCCCCACAGTGAACTGCTCACAAGTATGGTAAATACCCGTACCGTAAATACAAGAATTATAAAACCCAAAGACTCATAGAATCATCTGATCTAATATCGACCGCTGGAAATACCGGTACCTGTATACCATATACCGTATCCTCCCGAGATAATACCGGTAAAAGTAAACAAACACCCTCAGCTCCCAAGTCAGCGTGCAGAGCTATGGATACCTCACAGGGACGTAATGCTCCCAAGTCAGCATGGAGAGCTACGGATGCCTCACAGGGACGTAATGCTCCAAAGTCAGCATGGGGAGCTACGGATGCTTCACAGGGACGTCATACCGGTAACTTGTGGGCTTCTCCAGCAGTTGTGTGTTGGCGTGGTGGCTCCTGTCCGGCTGTGTCCCAGATCTCCCGGTTGAACTCGCTGCTCCAGTTGGTGTTTTTTGAGTGGGGGGGTCGCGGTCATCATCCCTGCAGGGGCTTCGGTTGTTGGCGGTGGCCGGCGGGGTCTCAAGAAATCCTGGTGTGTGCCCGAACCCCTCCCTCTAACAGGAACAGCACTCCCACCCAACCCCAACAGGTACTTACCGTTGTTCACATATACCGGTATTTTTATTGGTTTTTTTTTTTGCAACATCCCGATTGTAGGCCGCACCCCTAGTTTAAAGACTTACATTAGGGGAAAAAAGTGCGGCCTATACTTGAGACAATATGGTATTCTTATCCTTTGCTTCCTTTAACCAGTTACTGAACCATGAGATAACCTTCCCTCACATGCCATGAATTCCTTACTTTGCTCAAGATCCACTGGTGTGGGACCTTGTCAAAGGTTTTTTGAAAGTTTGAGTACACTATATCAACTGGATATAGTTATCCACATGCTTGTTGACTCCCTCAAAGAATACTTCCCCACTCACAAGCAATGAGTCTGTGTATAACTGAAAAAAACTTAATAAAAAGGAAAAAGGAACATGGCATTTATTTGGGAAAACACCATCACCATGATTTGAAAGCATGTGACCATAAACAAACACCCACCCCAGAGTATGTTGGGCAATGTCCTTTGCCTCAGTTTCTCACTTTGCACTGTGAAAGTCCAAAAAATATTCCTTCAACCTGCTATTGCCTTTTCCCTCCACTGCATCCCACTCATAGTTGCTGGACTTGGTCAGCGAAGGTCCAGAGTTCAGAGGTGAGTTTGCCACCCAGCCGGAGAGGTGGTGGGGGGTTGGAGGGAAGTGAGTCATCGAGCTCAGCTGTCACCTCTGCAACTGACTCAGGATTGCCACTGTTCACTTTGGTGCCACTTCCTGGTGCTATTCACTCCGGTGTTGCTACACCTCTGTTCACTCCCATGTCACATTCTGAGGTTCTACCACTCGAACCAGCTCTCAGTGATATCAGCAAGTAGTGAGTAACCTCACTGCAGGCTGAACAGTCTTTCACTGCAGCATTGTCCCACATACAGCAGCTAGACCTGGTTATCAGTGATTTCAGCTGTAGTGATTACTTAACAGAACAAAGACTCTCAGTTGAGTCTAATCAGCTCTATCTTTAAACAATGGAGAAGGAGAGATTCAAATGGCTTCTAGTTCGAGCAAATATGGTGTTTTTAAAACAGTTTCCATGCAACTTGCAGACATTTCACTCTTGACATTATTCCTTTTAGTTTCCATTTAACTAGTGTCTTCACTTTTGTGTAGTTCTCCTTTTCAAGTTAAATGCTACTGTGGTGGGTTTCTTTGGTATTTCCCCCCACCCTAATTACATTAGGTTTGCTGTTACTGAGTGGTTCAGCCATACTCACACCTTTTGGACCAGATCCTGCGCTCCATTTAAGAGTAAATAAAGAATTGCCTCTCCCCTTGTGGGTTCCAGAACTAGCTGCTCCAAGAAGCAGTAATAGTGTCTAGAAAGTTCCTCTCTGAATCCCATCCTGAGGGGACACCTACCCAATCAATAGGGGGACAGCTGAAATCCCCCATTATCACTGGGTTTTCTATTTTTGTAGCCTCTCTAATTTCCTTGAGAATTTCACAATCACCATCCTGGTCAACTAGTCAGTTGTATATTCCTATTGCTATGCTCTTATTATTCAAGCAAGCATCAAATTTCTATCCATGGAGAGTCTATGGTACAGTTGGATTCATTTAAGATTTTTCCTATATTTCACTCTAGGTTTTCTTTCACATATAGTGCCACTCCATGACCAGCATGACCTACTCTGTCATTCCAATATACCGTATTTTGTATCCTGGTATTACTGTGTCCCATTATCAATCTTCCACCAAGTTTCTGTGATGCCTATTATATCAATATCCTCATTTAATACTAGGCACAGAAGTTCACTCATCTTAGTATTTAGATTTCTAGAGAGACAAGGTGGGCGAGGTAATATCTTTTATTCTGTTGATGAAAGAGACAAGCCTTCAAGCTACATAGAGCTCTTCTTCAGGTCTAGGAAAGGGATTCAAAGTGTCACAGCACAATACAAGGTAAAACAGATTATTTAGCATAAATAGTTAACTCATGGTATCACAATGGTTCTCAAACTGTGAGGCGCGCCCTTCTGGGGGTCACACAGGAATGTTCAGGACATGCAGCGAGGCTGGAGCAAGCCTCCACAGGAGGTGGGGAAGGAACACCACACTTCCAGCATTTTAGTTCATCACTAGTAAGTTACACCCATTTTGCACACATAATTAATGCCAACTTGCACTACATTTTCCCCACTTACACCTACTGCCTAAACAACATGCCCCCCATGTGTAACTTACACGAATGTTTAAATCAAAGGATCAGGCCCTACATTTTTCAGATGATACAAATAAAGTTTTTTGCTGCGTTGAAATAAAATGGTACTGTAGATAACATTAAAATGAAGAATTTAACCCTAATCCTGCTCCTAACAGGGCAGACTGTTAAGAAGCAAGGCACAAACCTCTGGATTTTAAGTTAACAACAAAATCCACACTAACCACAATAGGGAAGGATTGGCTCCCTTGTCAGTAGCTGATACTGAAATAAAAATTATGCTATGCTATTACACAATTGCTTTTGTTATATTATCTTTCTCCTGACTGTTAGTAAAGGATGGGAGTTGTAAGTGTTGGATAGCTTTACACATTTGCAATTGACTGATTCAAGGCTAAGTATCCAGAATACTGATATAACTCACAAAAAATGTAAAAAGAAACAGAGGAAGTCTAATTTAATATTTTACATATATAAAACGAAAATTCTGTAGCAGTTTCAGAAACTTTATCTACAAGGACTCTCATGGTTAATTTTCTGACATTGATGTTTCTCACGGAGTACATGGAAAGTCAGCATTTTAGGAAAGAATCTTCTCTATACTGTAGCAAATTTTAAAGATTTAAATTAATAATTTTATATTTAGAGGCAACTTTTTAGGTCCTTATTTTGTGACCTTTGGAAGACGCCAGGCTTTACAGAAAGTCAATGCAATAGCAACAATCAATCATTCTGCTGGCACACTACAGCATGGCATTAAGGGGAAAAAAGGCACTAGACTGAAAACTGCTCAAGGCTTTAATCCAATATCCTGTGGTGTATTAATAACAAAAACATGTATTAAATAGAAAAAATAGCAAGACAACAAAGATTCAAATGGAGTCTTTTTAATAATTAATCTAAGATTCTATACTTTTAAAAACATATTAGAGATCTTCTGTACATAAATATTATCTGGCAGGATGTATTGTCTTAAATTATATATGCATTACTTAGAAAATGGATTTTTCTTTTGCAGTGCATTCAAAGGGTATTTATATTGTACAAGAAGTGAACAGAACGTACACTAGAACTCAGTTTGACCCTGTATCTATCACAACACATCACGTTACATTATTCCTTATTTGGAAAAGTCCACATTGAGTTTCATTTTTTTTAAATTATTTACAAATAGACTTTAGATATTGTGGGGGGAAATTATGGGTCTAGGCTTTTCTGCTTGGCCTGGGCCCGGCCGGAAGCTGACAGGCCCAAAACCTGAGCTAAGCTAAGTATTGTGCTCCCTGACAAAGACAGTCAGGGGTTGGGATGCGGGGAGCGGGGGCCAGAGGGCAGGCGATGGAAAGCCCCCAGAACAGGAACAATTTGCAATATGTGCCTACTGCTGTTAAAATAGAATATTCGCTTGTGTGAAGCAATAAGGTAACCTGTAAGTGTGAATCAATCACAGACCATACCTCCCTCTGCTCCATTTGTGTAACCATGCCATTTCCTACCCCATTTGTGCAACTGGACCCCGTAAAAGGACAATTGTGTAATAAGCACCCCATAAAAGGCAAGGTTGTAACCACCAAAAAGCCCTCTACTCACATTGCATCCATCCTAGGCAAGGTTGCAACAGATGGCTGGAAAGTACCAAAAGACCCTAACTCTATTTTTCCTAATAAGGTCACTGTTATTCAAGTGTGTGTAATTTGATTCTGAATATGGTCACTTATTACTTAACAGTGTGTAATTTGTTTGCGGTTTTAAGCTTTAAAAGCTTCTGTGTGCTTAACATTGGGGGAGCAGTTCCGACAACTGCTACCCCCAACACGTTGGTGTGTTCGTCAATAAACGGGCCTCAGGCTGAGTCTCTGATCAAAATGATGCGTGGGTGAATTTTTCCACAACAATATTATACAGGACTTTCATTGTAATATACTGAGCGTTTCTATTATCTGTAATTCATTATCTTACCCCTGCTTATACATTTAGATCTAGTCTACACTACAAAGTTAGTGTAGAAAAGCCATGTGGTTTGAGGGATTTTTAAAAAGGTGAGAAAATTATGGGATAGGGATGGCATTATGGGATAGAGAAAGTTGCTTGATGGGAACTTGACACTCAGCTTCCAGAGCTCCCTGAGCAGCTCATTTCTACCCTGTACACATTGCAAAAATCCTCCAAAACTCATTGTGACAGACAGTGGCGCCTGGCACACTGAGATACCTACCCATGAGACACTGCACTTTGGATTGCTACAAGCACACATGGTGAGTACACAAAGCGCTGACGCAAGCCACTGAACATGCATGTGCACAAGCAATATACGAACTTTACGCCAATGTAACTTCCGTCAAGCAAAGTTGGTAGTGTAGATATGGCCCAAACATAAAATAGTTCCCAATTCAGATCTCATTTGCACCAGCTGGACATCCATGTAACTCCACTGAGTCGACAGAGCAAGATCGGAATCAGGCTCACTTCTGTCCACAAAGACTTTTGAAGCTACTTATAATTAATATAACTACCAATATAATGCACAGATCCTCAGTGAGGTAAGCATGTGCATTCCCGATGCATTTGCTCAACTTTAAACTTTACCTACACTCGGTACATGATGTTTGTTATACTTTTCACAATATACATGGAGTATAACAGAGATAAAAAAAGAATGTCTTAGATACCAAAGTATCACTCTCTGCAAGGATTCCTCACAAAACTAACTTCTTCCTCCCATGTTCTTTTCTAACTCATGATAAATGTTGTCACATACATTATAAGGAAAATGCAAGTTAGAAGGTGTTTGTGTAAGTCTACCAGTTATGCAGGTAGTGCAAACAGCAGCAACATACACTAATATGCACTAATTTTCCAAGTAAAAGCAAAAGGGACACACTCAAAATTACTTTAAACCTTGCTTCATTTATATTGTACTCCAGCAAGTTATATAATAAAATAAATAATAATAATAATAATAATAAAACCACCTACGAAGAGCAGAGATATGTTTTTGGATCAAACTAAATCACTTAATAATCTATAAAATCCCAGGAAAAAAAAAAGCGGATGTCGGGGTAGGGTAGGGCTGGGGGAAAAAAAAAAATCACTGGAGATACTCAAGAAAACTCCTTACAAATTTGCAGTCAGGAAGTAGTCCTTTGAGCAATGGAGATCATGTAATCCTTTTCTTCTTTTTGTACCTGATATGCCTAAGCAGTATTTAACTGACCATATATAATTCTATGCCGCTATAGAATTATATGCCCAAATTGCTAGATTGACAGCCCTGAAGAAGTCTGTTCTCTTTTTCGACACACAAAAATCATAGGTCAAGTTTCCCATGCTGCTTCACTAATGTACCTGCACTTGACATGAGGGGTAAGGAGGACAACTGAACCTCCATACTCATCCAATCCTTAACCTCCCTGCCGAGACTGCAAACAAAGGTGTCAATTGCAATGAACTGGAATGAGATTATTATTTGTTTCACATACATCAAACCATCAATGAGAGTGGACCAAGTGGTATTTCAACTAATTACTTGGAAGCAAAAGGGTCTACATCTGTTATTTCTGATTACTTAATTGCACTTCATTATATTTATTTAGAAATATATTGACAAATCCAATAGATTGTTCATGATGGACAGGTACAAAGATAAATCAGACAGCAGGATTAATAGCACTTTCTAGACAGATAGACCCATTTTCAGACCATAGAGTACGTCTTCACTGATGAGTTTACTAGAATTGTTTATATTCAAATTACTCCTCTCAAGTGAGAGTGGCCACACAGCAAAATAACACTCAAGCTGCTCTATCCACAATGGTACCTCAATCACTCCTGTGTGTCGTTAAGACTTCTGGGGGCATATCCCTTGGTTTTGTGCTGCAATAAGCAAGGTTTCTCTGTGAATTCTTTCCAAGTGAATTGTGTGTGGGAGAGCTAGTCTGGTCCTTTCTGGGCACAGGATGGCATTGTGGGAAAGCAATGAAGGAGCAGCAGGATTCAAGCAGAGCTAGTTTGCATCCACACTACAGAATGGTTGTGTCAGCAGCTGATGAGTTATGCTGACTTGATTTTAGCCTATACCTCAGAGGGGCCAGCCAACTCGAGTTGAATAAAGATCTTTTGGTATGGAAGTAACTGGGGTTAAGGCCAAAAATCAAGTTAAAACTTGAGTTAACTTTACAGTGAGGACAAGCCCTGAATCCCTAGGTGTCAGGGATGCTACTCGTAAAACGAGGTTGCAAGCCATTTAGGGAAGCCTGTGTTAACATAAAGACCATGTAACTCATTCCATATTAAAGGCATCCCTGCTTTGAGGTCAGAGCTTTCAGCGTGGCATTTAATTTACATATGTACACTGCCCTCCCCTCCCCCTGGTACAACTCCCTTTAAACGACCAAGCTATTATACCATTTATATAATAATGCAGCATTTTGGATTATGATTTAAGAATCAACAAGAGGCAAAGACTTCAATGGGCCGATGCAATTTCATTATGTTCATAACCTCATATGGCCAGGGTGAGGAGCCACACTATACTACAACTTATACCTGAGACCTATAAACCTTTACAATTTCTTTTTTCCTTGTCTCAAAGAGAACTGTAGAATCTTGTATAACCAAATGGAGATCCAGGGTCTGCCAATGATTGGACATTAATGACTCAAGACACTTAGGCCCAATTCAGACCTGCTGTAAGCAGGATAAAGGATCGTATGTTAATTTAACATAGAGGAAAAAGAGGACCATCCCCTCCTGGTTTTTATTGTTAAATATCCCACCTTTATCAATGAGCATTACAATACATCTTGAATTTTCATAAATCAAAGTACTTACCACTCTTTTTGAATCTATATTTTGGGACTCATTTACTTCCTGCTTTCCAAGTTTTTTCATATAATTGTAAACTTCTGAACTAAAGCATTCACCCCCGTAGAATGCACTGCTCCAACCGGGCCTACAACTTTGAAAGTCAGATGAGCTGGGGAAGACAGGGTAATTATTTTCAGAAGTCTCCTCTTCTTGTTCTCTATTCTCTTCTATGAAGTCAGGACTGAGACAATCATTACTTTGTAAACAACTTCCACCCTTTTCTGTTCTTAATATAACCTTCTGCAGCCTCAATTCTTTTTCAAAATTATCTTGTGGAAGCGCATCCGAGTCCATTTCAGCCAATGATATATCTGTAGTGGGCATTGCCTTGGTGTCAGAGGCCAACTGTCTCTCTTTCCCTTTTAAAGAGAACAAAGAAATAAAACAGTCATATGTAAGAGCATATCTAAATTTCGGTTTATTTTTTTAGATTTAAATGCCAGGCATATGAAAAGCAGTTGTCAAGCCACCTATGCCCTGTGACTGTGGCACTGTCAGTTGTCATGACAACCACCACCAGATATCTTAGTAATCCAAGGGTACTAGCACTTTGCTGGCAAATAGAGTGACAAAAAACAGGTGACCCATAAGTTTAAAGGGCATAAGACTAACATTATGTAACTACACTTTTAAATGCCCAAGGTCAAAAATATTGTCAAAGTGTGGAACTATTAAACCTCACTTCAAGAGTTTCTTTAAAATGCAATAAAGATGCATGCTGAACATGTACAGCAGCTCTAAAATATATAGGCTGGGATAGAGACTGCACACAAAAATAAATGTGGCTCATAAACATATGCACCCACTAGTAAATAAGTGCTTAGCTTTTATATAATGCTTTTTCATCTATAAGTCTCAAAGCTCTTTACAAAGGACACAGAGGCCATACATAGCAGGCCAGGTCCTCTGCTAGAGCCAAACTGAACACAGAGCAAGTTGACAAAGGGGATTTTTGGGCACCAAACTTACTTTAGCACTCAGCAGGTCTTACTGATGTTGGACACAGGACCAATCCCCTAAACTGTGTTGGGCCTTACAACAGCTGTTAACAGCCTCAAGAGACTGAAATGACAGTCAATGATTGGATTAGTTTGTGGGTGCTTTGCAATCCCAGTGTGCAGTTGCACACTGTGTTTGGAAGAACAGACATTTAGGAGTACTGAAGTCTGGGAGGTTTCCCAACTTGAGACCATGAAGAATGGAGTTTGTGGGAGTGAGGCTGTGGCTTCTGCAGCAGGCCAATGTTCTCTCAAAAAAGTCAATTCAGTGAATCCATGTGCTGAAAACAGTCACCTGACCTGCAGAAATGGATGTTGGACTCCAGAAAACAGTTCCATAACCACCTGAGTTGAGGACACCTCCCTTAGCTGACACTAGTAATAGACCCATAGGCTCTGGTGCACCCAGGTCACAGCTTGACCATATTTTGGCTGGGCCAATCCTGAGTGGTGCTGCAACCCCATATGCCACGTCGCAACACCACTGACTCAAATTTAGCACACCCGCCCCTCTGTCATGATGCGGGGGAGGGGTGTTGCAGTGCCACTCAGACCTGCCATTGTGGTTCTGGGTGCCAAGTCACAGTGCCACTAACTCAAAACTGGAGCCACTGGGTAAGGAACTCATGGGATTGGGGACTGGGGTCAGGCTGCTGATGGGGACACCTGAGAAGGGGAAGAGGAGGGTCAGGTGTGCGGCAAATCTATGCCCCCACGCATACTTTAAATGGTGCTCCATAGTCCAAGGACCCTCTGTGGTTCAACCCACAGAAGGAGGCACGTGATACATACACACAGTGTATGTTATCATCCACATCCGTAGCTCCTCTCTAATTTACACATTTGCTTTCTAACTGGTATTTTCATGAATGTGGCCCTTTACCCAAAATGTAAGAAATGGTCATTTTAAGTCTGATATATTAGGTAGTGCTGGTTATAAATTATGCACAAAACCCCCCTAGATTACCTTGTAAAAAGGTTGGGGTTTTGTTTTGTGTTTTTAAACTGAAAGGTTCCTTGCTAGGCCACTTATTTTACTATTCAGTACAACACGTTTAATTCTGATAAGCCATGCTGAGCAGACAAGGCAATAACAGGATCGGAGACTTTAGAGAAGAATCAGCGTTAGTTCACCCATTTACTAAGGCTCTCAGCTCTCCTTGGAACTAAACTTGACACTAGGGGTGGCTCCAGGCACCAGCACGCCAAGCACGTGCCTGGGGCAGCAAGCCACGGGGGGTGCTGTGCCGGTCGCCGTGAGGGCGGCAGGCAGGGTGCCTTCGGCGGCTTGCCTGCGGAGGGTCCGCTGGTCCTGCAGCTTCAGTGGACCTCCCGCAGGCGTGCCACTGAATCCGCAGGACCGGGGACCTCCCGCAGGCAAGCCGCCAAAGGCAGCCTGCCTGCCATGCTTGGGGTGGCAAAATACCTAGAGCCGCCCCTTCTTGACACACTGAGTTGAACTGATTCAGTGAAACTATTCTAACTCACAGATTCCCTCCTCCATCAAAGCACACCACTAGAACACCTATTAAAAGAACAAGCATATAAGCACATATAGTAATTGGGACTTAGAGAGTTTTTCAACATTCATAACATGCTTCAGTAAGTAATGAAATTTAATTTGGTAACCCGCTAAATGACATTTGGTGTGATGTAGTCTAGATATTGCAGACAAGAGCCCTGCAGGGTGTCACCATATAGTAACACGTTTTCAGATACTTTGTAGTTTGCTTTGTCACAAGTTCAGAGGCAAGTGTTGTCCTGCAGGCACTCTATAAACACCAGTCCCTACAGGCTGTAGTCCTTGGTGGCGTCCCAACTCACACAAACACCTAATAACAAGTTCTTCTCTCACCCTTTGTCTGTTTGCTGCTGACCAAAAAAATGTCAGATGTCTTCAAACTGTGGAACATGCTGCCACGTTTTGATCCATCTGTTTCAGTTACGCTGAAAATAAAATGGGACAGGGAACAATTAACATTTCATATTCTTAAATATTGATGTCAGGAAAAGCTTAAATATAAAAATGCGATCTTACAGATCAAACCACAATGTGTGCTAGAACTTTGTCACATTTATCTACTGCATGATATATATATATATGTATTTTTTAGGTTTTATTTTATAAAGAAGATCTTAAAAGGCTTTATGGACATTAAACTATGCTGGGTAAGGTGCAGTAATTATTTTAGTACCAATTGTGCTGCACAATGGTTAACAGAATCTGAAGAACATCAGATTGTGTTTAAACCAAGTACTACACTAAATGGCAAACTGTCTCAATGCAGTCCTCCACTCAGGATTTAATCAGCATCATAGTGTCATGCTCTGGGCAGCAGTCTGACTCCAAGTCATTCCTATTTAGGATAACCATGATTCTGAGATGGATTAAACATGGTATTGTTAAAACAAAACAAAACAAACCACACATTCTGCTTCCCATCCTCCAGTGTATTTTCTACCTTATAGCATGTAGGTGTGGCTGTTTTTATTCATTTTAATCTCCAACACACACAACTTCAGTTCTTACTATATTTTTCTTCTTTTTTCTATGCGTATTCTCTATCCCCTATCAGGGTTCGATTCTTTTGCTTACTGTTTCTTTTTTTCACTGTACCACTACTACTCACTCTCATTTTCCAAACTGCACCTTTCTGTCTCACCCAACAAGGTTTGAAAGACAGACTTGGCAGGTCCACTTTTATCTGCCCTCCTGCCTTCCTCTTTTCATCTGCCTTCCCACTCTCTTTCCCACTCCAGTTTGTCTTCTACAGCAACTTAATACATTGGTGGGATCATCTGCATGCCTTTCAGCAATTCAGCTAGGAAAGAATTTATATTTTGCTACCTGTTGAACTGCTAAGGCATGGCCAATGAATGGTTGGACCAGCTGCCTAGCAGCTATAGGAGGCACAGAAATGAGATCATCTGAAGAATATATTGAAAACTATGATATCAGAACGGTTATATGAAATAGGAAATATTCCATTTCCAAAGTTAGGCATGTCATCACCCTATCCACAAGGGAGGATCTTACCATACATTTCAATTATGAAATCTGCTAAAATGTACTGGAAAAGGTATCACTACGCACAGGAGTGCCTAAACCATTAATTCAGAATTGCCATGCTCTGCAGCTGAAGGTCTTTTATTGGAAATGCAGTATCTTAGGAAGAGATTGTAGGCAGTTCTTCACTGGGGTCCAAAATTTGAGCTTATCTTTTTCTATTGGGTGAAGGGGATGATGCTTGTTCTGTTCTCCTTCCTCTTTCAAAGCCTTACACATCACATCAACACTTCATGCTGAGGATGACTGATTCAGATACCTCAAGAATCCACTCACAATGGATCAGTATGCTGCCTCCACAACATTCAAGGCTGGGATTTTCAAAGACACCATGGGAATTTGGAATGCAATTCCTACTGATTTTCAATGATTTTCTGGGTGCATAGCTACCTTAGATACCTTTGAAAATCCTAGCCCAAGCAGACAATCAGACCAGCATGTCTTATAGACCTCAACTCTGGATGTCTTCAAATCCTCTCTCTCTCTCTGAGCCAAGGCCTTCTAGAACTAAAGTCTTTCAAGGATGCAAGGTTCTAGAGTCCAGTTATAAAGGTATGTAAACTTCCTGATCAAATGTCTAATCCATAGGCATGGAACATGAAAAACCCAAAACCCTACCACGAGGGAAAAACATTATTGATGTAAATGCATTAAATGCTGCCTGCAGTGATCCTCATTATAGATTTTTTACAAACAAACATGTCTCTTTTACAAGATGCAATAAACACGAATGGTTTAATTGTTTAAGACAGATATCAGAGATGAAATACTACATGAAATATATCAATATTGTGTTTTCTCAGTTTACAGTCTCCTGTAAACCACAGAAGGTTATGCAGAGGAACCTAAACCATGTTGCAATGATTTCTTGTGCCTAAAACAAGAAGGAGAAGCCAGAAGTTTGAGCTTGCACGTTACAATGTGCACAACTAAACTAAAATGTGCAAGTTGCACTGTAGGAACAATACAATTGAATTTTGACTGTACAGCACCTTTCAAACAGAAGCACTGAGTACTCCACAGGCCATTCAAGTCAATTTATGCAAACAGGGAAAAGTATTTAGTTGACAATGCAATATAGAGCAATTCTGCAGCTATGTAAGAGCAGAGATGAAGGACAGTTTAAATTAGAAACATTTCAGCAAAACACTGAAGCACATGCTTAACTTCACGGATTTGCTTAAGTCTACCACTATACATCAAAGCATTTACAGAGTCATACAAATGTAGAGCTGGAGGGGAAGTCAAGAGCTCCCCCTGTTCAGACAGATGATTGATGTGTTTGATGTGGGGAGAGCTATGAAGAGTCTTATAAGATGGGAGAAGATTATATAATGCAAAGGGACAGAAGCAAGTAAAAGTACAAATGGATAGAGGATGTATTCTGTCCCACTTTTAGCTACAGATTATGAGGCAAGCTGGTGCACTTTGGACGCAGAAAAAGCACTAAATGAGACCTCAAGCATGAGGAATGGAAGTATACACTTACCCTATTTGTGGAGTCGTTTTCCCACTTAGTACCTTGTAAAGATTCTCCAGTAATTTTTCATCCCAATAAAGGTCACAAAACTTCTCAGAGACTGCATCACAGAAAGCGTCAAACTTAAGATCCTTTAAGGTGAAAATATAGTTACCTTGTTAAAAAAAATAAAATATGATTATTTAGGATTGTTTTTTGTATATAAGAATATATTTCTATATAAAGATAAATGTATGCATACCCATAGCAAGAACTTCAACTCCATACTCCAGATAGCCATCAAATGCAAACTCTTCTTGTATAAGATACACTGCTTTCTGTAATAAAGTGTCATTTATCTCATGCTGCTGGGATAAAATTTCTACACTGAAGGGAGAAGATGCATTTTGATTCACTGATGAATGTGATGTGGGTCCTGGTAAAGATGAACTACTGCCTACTTCACTATTACATTCTTTGTTTTCTAGATAGCTGGTCTGAATAATTTGATTAGCTGAAGGCAATGATAAATTATAAATTTTGGCTTTCATTTTATCATGTTTGGTCTGTACCTTAGTGGGCTCATAATTCTGTAGCTGGCCAAGGAAGGAATTATTTTGTAAATTTATATCACTGTTATAATTTGCTACTGTACTTGAAAGGAGTACAGGCAAATGATTATAGCAATCATAAGCAATTTTTGACTCAAGAGGTTTATTTGGTATTTGCTCTGATACAGCTAGCTGTATTGGTACAAGTGTTAACACTCTTGTCTCTGGGTCCTGTTTGAGAAGGGAGTTATTTATAAGAGGCAGCCTCTGTGGTGTAGAACAAGATAAGGAGCTTGTAGAAATTGCAGATAAAGTGTTCTTTTCATGTAAATTGCATAAGGAATCAGATGGGGATGGCGATTCAACTGTGGATGTAACCATATTGCTTGGATTTTGCTCATTTGAAGGTATTTGGGATGAATGGTTTTGTATGTCTAAATCATGCTTGGGTATCTCAGGTGCAGCTACAACTTCTTCATCAGCATGGCTTTCAATATCATCTACAAATACTGATTTGTTGTTACTATCCATATGCATTTCTTTTTGTACATCTCTATCAAATTGCTCAGGAGTGGATGTGTGTGTCCCTCTGAAAAAAAGCAAAGCATTTTGTAAGGACACCTATGTTAGATTTAAGTTTGAAGTTTCAATTTTAACTTGCGCTGTATTAGGACATACATACTTTGTTAGCTCTGTGTTTTGCTGCAGTATAATAGGCTTAAAGTGAGTTGCAGAAGAGGTGAATGCAACAGGCAATGTACATGTCTCACTGTTTAAAGAAGTCTGACAAGGCACTGGTCCTTTAACTGCTACCAGCTTACTTTCACTAGTAATGGGCACAAATCCTGAAAGACAAACAGGATTAGGTCAAAGATAAGCAATACCCAGAAAATACAAAGACAAAGTAAATAATCTGTTTAAATAAATGATGATATTTTTTCCACAGTTGTGTTGCACTTTACTTGGCAAGTCTCATGCGATAATGTAAATTCTGACACTGGAACAAGTAATAACCATGTAACAACTGGATTACTTACCTACACTAGACTCTGAAGCATCCATTTTGTTTCTTTTATTTTTAAACTCAAAAGGAACATTATCTTGAGAAGAGTTTATTTCTTCATTGAAAGCCTAAGAGTAAAAAGTGAGTTCCAGAGTTTGAACAAATAATGCATGTACTTTACTCCAACAGTCCTCAGCAAGTTATTACTAAAATTATCTTTAATACAGTGTTTCATTGCTCTGCATACCTGTAATCTCCAAAGGAGGATCCAACTGTGTGGGGGTTAAGCGGTAAAGGTGGAGGGGCTGCAGAACTCCTCTGACTGGTAAAACTATTTGTACCAAGCTCATACAAACTGAGCACTTTATCTAAACAAATTCAAGACTACAGATTGTTTGAAAACTCTATTGTCAGTATTCCACACTCATGCCCTGTGACAGTCATGTTAGTATTGTTTTCTGTTCCCTGAAAGGATGAGTATAAGTGAAATAAAGAAAGAAAGTCTGAAAAGTCAATAGCCCATTGAATTTCTGGGCAATGATGGCAGTAGATTGTGGCGGCAGGCTATTAGGATTTACGAATTTTAGGATATTCTAAATCTTTTCTTTTCTGGGCCATGGAAGCCAGGCATTGCCTGAGACACCACTGCTAGAAAGATTAGGTTATTGGAGTACTCTAGATGGAGCTAAGATTTAAAATGATTTTTCTTGTAATTTGCACACAAGATAAGTGTATCGGGCACATACATGCTCAGTGCTAGCCAGAAAGAATGGGACAGATTCTGCTTTGTCTTAGAAAATTGCCTGGTGGCCAGGGCTCTTGCATGGTCCAGTATGACAGATATGGCAATTTGCTACAATATCCTAGTTAATGTGTACTGTACTAAATGTATCACTGTAAGCCAGGAACTGTATTTCGGGGGAGGGGGGAGAAGAGAACCACAGCCCTTCAGGAACTAAAACAGTGGGGAGTGATTAGGCAAATTCACTCAGATTATAATACCTCCCAGAGAGGCACCATCACCTGGACAGACTTTCATATACTGGTTCAAACTGGATTCTCTAGAGACCAGCAGACAAATAAAGGACTCTTGGATAAATAATCTGAGTTTGATCTGATTCAGGGTCTTCATTCTTATCCAGCAAACAGACAGGATCTTCCTTCACAGGGGAGACCCCAGTCTTTAGAGAAGGGTTGGAAGGACTGACACTGACCAGAACCCTTGTGGTGATGGTGGGGGTAATCTCTGATAAACTTATTAGCATTTGTATAGGTTCTTTTATTGTTTTTAATATGTTTTCTTTGTAATGATTGTACCCTAAGAATAAATGTACTTGCTTGGAAATAACTGTATGGAAACATAATGTGGGTAATTAAGCTGTTTACAGCCTCTGAGGAGAAAAACAGAGCAGGCCTGCAGAGACAGTTGGCACTACTGGGGAATTCGCAGTTTAGGCAGGGAACTGTGCAGTGTGGAAATATCCTGGTCAGGAGGGAGAAAGATGCATGTCTCTGCCCAAGAAGTGATAGCTGGGGAGCTAGAAGGCTGAGTGTGGGTGCCCTTGTTGGATCACAGAAGGAGAATACAGGTGCAGGTTTAC
The DNA here is from genome assembly GCF_020497125.1 of Mauremys mutica. Lineage (NCBI taxonomy): Eukaryota > Metazoa > Chordata > Testudines > Geoemydidae > Mauremys > Mauremys mutica. Next base: position 100,368,077 of record NC_059078.1, read on the forward strand.
AGTCTTCCATATCCTGCATGACTTGGAAGGCTGCAGATATCTTTAAGTGGGTAGGAACTTAGCAATGGTTAAGCAATTTTGTTACATTACAATTCTTTGCAGTAATAAGAAGCAGCTTTAGAGCTATGTCAAGTCTTGCAGAGAAAAATTATTAGGTACAAAATGCTAGCACTCCTGATAATAGCTATGGGATAACTGAAAATTGCAATCTGTTAATTGGTATATTTATATGCAAATAGAAAACATATTATTTAATATTTTTAGCATAAGCTTTTTCATTACAACATTCATTTGACCAATATTTTAATGATTATATTTCATTATATTTTTATGTTAAAAATCTATATTTAAGAGGGCACTTCAGAATATTTGTGTTAAATAGAAAGCAAATTGATCTAAAGCTGTGTAATCAAACACAGAACTACAGAGAACTACTATTCTTTCACTTCTGATGATGAAGACTGATGTAGATCACCATATTTTGAGATCCTAACTAGATATTTTGCAGGGAGTTGTGTATGTGTTTGTTTTGTGGTTTTAGGAAGTACTAAGAGGTTTACAAATCCTTGCCATGTAAATATCTGAAACAAAACAATCATTAGAATAGTGAGTTTTCATTCACAGAGATATTTACAAGAATATAGTAACCAGATTTCTCTATTTAACAGGGGGTTACCATGAGAGTGAGCACAATTACAACATGTATGACATGGAGATCCCAGGACATTTTTAGATGCTTTAAAACTACTTTGCAATTCCAATATTTTTAGTATTCAAATCAAATGTTTCTTGTACTGGTATGCACAGGAAGAGGGGAGAACTAAAGTCTGCAGAGAGGGACCCAAAAAGAGAAGAGAAACTTTATATTTGATTCACCATTCTCTCTTTTCCTTGAATTCTTAGCTTTATATAATTCTTGCTGAAGTTTGACACACTGCTATATTTCATTGGCTCAAAATATTTGTTCTTCATACAAATTCATTGCTCCATTGCAACAGCTACAACAAAAGCGTAAAATAATGCTCTCTCCTAAACTGGGTTTTAGGGATTCTACATTAGACTCCTCCAATGTCTTAGCCTTAAATTAGAATACCCAACTTCTCGGCAAGCTGTGCTCTATTTAGAACTGATTTTAACAACATTGCTTTGAAGACTTAGAGAATCTGGAAGTCAATTATTCACATACAGTGAACTTAAATGTAGCTGCTAGAATATATAGCTACAAGCAGGCATTAGAAATCAGCAAAGCTTTCTAAAAACAGAATACAATTTTCATATCTATTTCATATTCCTACATGGAATGAAAAATATTCACTCTCAGCAATAACTAAATACTTTTATAATAATGATATCCCCACGGAGTAACCACCTAATCATTTACAAGAATTTACAAAATTGAAAGAACAAAAGAATTACACAGCCAGCATAAAAAAATCTTACTGGAACAAGTTGTACGGAGATAATTGGAAAAAATATAATACATTGGAAAAAAAATTACTCTTACCTTGAAGGCAGATTTACTCAAAAATGCCAGAATCTTTTTGCTGTTTATACTTTGTTCAAGTAGATAACTACTGCATATCTAAAAGTATTAAACATTTTGAATAAAGACAAATTTCCACTCAATTAAGATACGTAATAGAGGAGCACTGTCAAGATAAAGTATTTAAATTGTTTTAAATCCAATTCAGGAAGTCTTATTAACTTGTTCCAACTCTCTGGTTGACAACTTCAATATTGATTAAAACACACCCATTAACCCTAAAGGGCACCATTAAAGCGCAAAACCAGAAAAGTGATTGGTTACCATTTAGTGAGCTATCAGGCCATAACAAAAAATTAATTAATATTTTGATATTCAAATTCATTATTAAATAGGTTTCTAGCTATGACTGAACACCTAATATTATAAAACAGCTTCATCAAGTCACCTTAATTGCATCAGTTATAGAAGGCCTTTCTTCAGAGTTTCTTTTTGCCATATCCAGAAGAAGAGTCTTTAGTTTCCTTGGCAACACTAGTTTGTGATCAGGTGGATAATTGTATTTGGCTGCTGTCCACAAAATTGCAGCAACACAGTAAATACAGACCTGTTGAAAAAGCAAATATATAATGTAGGGGCAAGGAAAGCTGTAAAGAAACATGAACTTCCAAAGAACTGACTGCATCCTAACCTCAAATATGCTGCTGTACACCCCAGCATATTGCAGGAAGTAGCTTTTATGCATAAGAATAGCAGCTGGTTTTCCAAGCCAGGGTCAACACTCCTTACTTTCCTCTTAATATACGCAAGAGGATTCAGGGGGAAAAAAACAAAATGTTCTCATTATTTTGTAGCAGGGCTTTCATATAAAAATAATTCTAAATTAATTGCAGGCTTTGGGATCCTGCCCCAAAACCCTGCCAGTAGCAACTTACTGAAGAACAGGCTGCTATAATTCAACAAGCTGATTGTCAGAAACTATTACAGCTTTCCATTATGAATCCTACGTTTAGAGAGATGATAGTTTTAATTAGAAAACCTAGTACTGAAAATTTGTTCTAGGAATTGTGCTAACTGCAGTTAGACCACTTGCAGTTGCCACAGTGAGGAACCTTAAAAAGACCTAAAATGATTTCCATTTTTGGTTAAAGTATGTTCATATTTTAAAACAGAGAGACAAATTCTGCTCACTTAGCAGAATATACCTACCTTGCCAGTGTTGTTAGAACTCTGACAATACTAAAGCAGCAGAATTTTATACCTTAACCTAGCCATTAATATTTTGCCATGGATTTCAGCAGGACCAGGATTTCACCCTAAGAGTTCATGTAATTACTAAAAGGACCATTCAACCCAGGACAGACTTTCAGAGGTTTTTTTCACTGGACACTGACTAGCACACTTACTTTGACTGGAATTACATTTCCCACATTCTCAAACTGTAGTCACAACTGTTAAATACACAACATGGACAAGCTAGGTAAGTTCTACCTGGGCAAGACCTAAGTTTTGTGGTTAGAGTCAACATTTCATGGCATCTCAGGGAAGTGGGAAAATGTTTCCATTTTGTCCTGAACTGTTCTAACAGAGAGTTTATCTGCTTCCAGGATGACTTAACTATAAGCACAGAGAAAAATCAACATCCTTAAGATTCAGGGATACTGGATCTAAAGGAAAACAACAAGCCTTCTCTCTAGAGCAGAAGTTCCTGGAAATACTGGAAATGGTCTAAAAAAAGAAGTTACAAAAGTAGTATAGATTATTTACAAAAACACAGTCATGCCAAGGATTCATGGATGAAGAAAGCATTGTCCTTTTAGATATTTTTTTAAGCTAGCAGCTGAAATAAGGAAATGTACTGAATGGGGGAACATCAGTATCCTCAAGGGAACATGTCAAGAAGCTACCCTTACAATAAGCCTAGGAACACAGATACACTGATATCAAGGTGATAAGCATCTGTTATATTACATACACATACCAAAGCTGATAGACATCCTCCACTTCACTCATAAAAGAGGGATCAGGCTGTAGGGACAGAGTTTATGTTCTCTCCCACACATGCACAGGACCCACTGGTTCTCTCTCATGCTCAGGTGATGCCTCCCTCACCCCAGCTGTACCCTCTGCCCCCAGCTCCTGAGAAAAGGGAGGACCTATAAAGGAGTCACTATCCTTTTTTCCTCCACCCGTTCAAACAAAGCCCCCCTGCATTTGAGATTGCAGGGGTTACATTTTCCATGTCCCTAAAGAGAGGTATTCTGTGATCAACAAACAAGGTGGGAAATGATAATGAGCCCTAAAATTCTATCAGTGAAATAGCTGTGTGAATACTGAGATAACACCACCACCACAATCTGGAGTTTGTTAGATATGCTGATTGCTCTCCAATTTTTAAAACTTTTATACACATTACATAGTTAATTTCAAACAATCTAAAAATCAATAAGAAGATTGCAGGTCTTGGGATGCTTAAAATTTCCAGTTTATGATAAAACTGCCATTTTCTACTCACAGCCAAATCCACAGCAAGTCAAAATTGGCTTGAAGTAGAATTGAAAACCAGTTTTTCCATTAGATTGCGAGGCATCAATTTTTCATCCTCAGAGTGTGGGTCTATTCAGAAAAGTGCTAATGTAAACATAGCATTTTCTTATACACACAGAAAAGATTTGTTGGGTATCAGTCATATATGCTGACTAATGATAAAATTATATATTTTACTTCTCTTAGAATGGTAGAGACAAAACAGTATGAACTGCAGATTCTATGCCACCTTGCACATCAGAATTGAAAGCAATGGGTTTGCACAGGTGTCAGTGAAAGCATAATTTGAACTGCATCACCTTTTATTATTGTTGATGCATAATATAGAAGGAAGTAATTTTGATTCTCAGAGCCAGGTAAGAGTGTGCAGTATTACAGTTACACATCTTACTTGTTATCTGAGCTCATGGATTACAGATATTATTGAAAACAGTAAAACAAATCCACTGTGCTATTTTTACAATCACTTTTCAGAGTAGATCTCCACTTTAAAACAATAGGTAAGTGCATGGGACTGGGAGTGGGAGTCTTGCCACTGACTTCTTATGTGTAGTCTGTTTCTTACATCTACCCCCATTTACTTACTTACCTCACAGAAGAATACCACAGTGCTATTTATTTACCTGTCTCACCAATGACATTGATGTCCTGACTGTAGACAGCGGTGGCATTTCCATCATGTCTGGTTACAAACTGCCATGCAAACAATTCATGGTTGCTAGCCCATGTCACCTCAAACATGACAAAACATGGCTGATCATCAGTGATTAACAATCACAGAGTCAAACAGGGCTATAGTGTAACTGATAAAAATAGTGAATTAGTTGAACTGTGGGCAGATGCACTCAACTTGAACTTAATTCACGACTCCATGCCTTCCAGTTCTTTCAACAGCAGATAATGGAAATGGGGCCACCTCCCTAATCTGGTATTTGTCATGCAACAACATAGCTGGTTTGTGTAACAAACTTAATATGGGTCTGGTTCCACATTCACATCACCAGCCTATCGCCATCCAGATCAATGCAGCCATAACACCTAACTCAGTACCATTCCAGCACAGCTTTAACTTTAAGAAAGCTGAATAGAAGGGCTTCACCAACTACCTCAATGCCAATGTAAGAAAGATAGCCAATACCAGAAAATTATCATCAGTTTGTCAGTGTGGTGCATACTGTCTCAAGGAAACATATTCCACAAGACTGCATTACAAATTGTGTGCCAGGATTAATATCTGAGTTATTGGATCGGTATGCAAAATATAAACAGAAGTTTGAAGCGGACTCATTTGCTGAGGATACCATCACAGCTAACAAAGAACTGGTCTCTGTACTAAAGGATGAAAAGCAAAAGTCATGGCAGAATCTCACAGAGTGTGTGTACATGATCCAAAGCAGCAAGAAAGCATGAATAACTAATGATCAAAGGAAGCAGAGCAGCACTACAATGTAATTACAGACCAGGTCACACACACCAACTCCTAGAGAATTACAGATTGCCAAACAAACAACCCAAGATGTGGTTTGAGTGGCAAGAACACAAGGTGATAATACAATTATAATTTTAGGGCACATGACTGAATTAATCTCCAGAATTAATGCCCTCAAGAATGGCAAAGCCACCAATCTAGGTGACACCTGTACAGAACAAATCAAACACTTCAGACCAGCAGCAAAGAACTAGTTAATCAAGTTGTTTAGCACATGCTCAGCCTCATATTAAGTACCCAAGATCTGGTGACAAGCACGTACTGTGGCACTCCTGAAAGAATGCAATGGAGCTGAAGAACTTTAGGCCTGTATCACTACTAAGTCATTTCTACAAACCACACGAGCATCTAATTGTAAACCATCTATCATGACTTGTTGAAATGCACCTAATCCCAGAGCAAGCTGAATTCCACCCAGGCAAGTCATGCACCAATCAAGTGCTGAACATCACTCAATATATTAAAGACGGCTTTGAAAATGGTATGGTAACAGGGCCGTGGGGTGCTGGGAGTGCGGTAACACCCCCGGACTTGAAGTGGTTTCTGTGATATACAGGTTTACAGTTTTGTTCAATGACTTTGAGCACTCCCACTATAAAAATAGTTCCAACATCAATGTTGTCGACCTATCAGCAGCATATGACACAGTGAATCACTGTAGGCGCCTCACTAAAATATATAACATGATGAAAGATCATCACCTCATGATGACTGATAAAAATGTTGTTTTTAGTACAGATTGTATGTCAAACTATGTGGGAAGTGGAGCCAATCGTGGCAACAAAAAAAAAGCCATACCACAAGGCATGTGGTACCAAATGCCATACCACAAGGGAGGTACTCTCGCCAATACTTTTCAACATCTACATCAACGATCAACCAATCCATCTCAGCACAAGAAGTTTTATCTATGCCAACGACCTATGCGTTGCTGCCCAGGCCAAGGATTTGGCCCAGATCGAACTTATGTTAATATTGGTGCTGTCTAGGCTCTCAGTTTATCACAAGAAGAACCAATTGCTTGCTAACCCAGCCAAAAAGCAAGTGACTTTTCCATCTTCGCAATTGTGAGGCCAATGGAGAAGTTATCATCATCTGGAATTGGGTATCACTTGCCCATTGCTAGAATCTTGTCTATCTTGGAATAATGCTAGAGCACACTCTGTCTTTTAAGGCACACATGGAAAAGACAAAATGCAAAGTTAGCACCTAGAACAATGGTTCCCAAACTTTAACTGTGAACCCCTATCACTAAAATGACAAGTCTCACGAACCCCCTCCTAAAAATGAATATTTCCAGGGATTTTCTCCTTTACCTGAGTATAAAGTTATAAAAGCAGTGATCTTGGAAATACAGAAGTTGTTTTTGACATGCTTATTACACACTATATTTTATTATTATCATTACAGTATTTTTATTACATTATGAAAACAGCAACACTCTTCCAAGATCTCACTTTTGGAGCTTGTATTACTTTGAATAAGCCTGTTATAAGACAAGGCTCCTACGTTTCATCAAGGACTATCAGATGTGAAAGAGCATGAAGGTATTTAAGAAGCCAACTCAAAGAGTTCCTCCTACATAAGCATTCAGATCTTGAGCAGTCCTGGCAAACAACGCATGTTACAACAAAGCTTAAATTGTTTTTTATAATAATTTTAAAAACAGCAGAAAATATTCACCTTCTTTTCCATTTCTTATAAGGAGTCTTGAAGTTTAAATCTCCTCAGTGTGATAGATATGCTTGCTTTGATCTGTTTAGCTCTTGGAAGTCAAGGGGCTCCGGGCTGCTGGCCTCATGCTGCCTGGGGTCCCTAGGGACAGCTCTGTCTGCCATTAGAGATTTTTTCCCCTGAGAACCCCCTGTAACATTTTGCAAACCCCCAGGGGTTCATGAACCCCAGTTTGGGAACCACTGATCTAGAACAACTTACACAGGAAGCTTAGAAGTTAAAAATGGGGAACCAACCCAACACTAAGAGCCACTGCACTTGCACTTTGGCCATCGATGGCCAAATATGCATGTCTGGTGTAGGAAAGATTGGTTTATACAAAGAAGCTGGACCCTGTGTTGAATGACAGCGTGTGAAGTTCCCCTCTGGTGTTATCCAGACCGGTGATCTTCTAGGTCACTCCAATCCTTGACTCTGGGAGCCAGCCTTACCCTGATCTGCTGTGAGAACCTCCACTCCTGGACTGTTCACACACAGCCTCTAGCATGTAAGCTGCTCCTTAGATTGTGCAACCGAATGACACTAGCTGATATTTCCAGTCCCAGACACAACCCTAGGAACCCCCATCTTGCAGAGTCCAGTTGTACCCGCTGGATGCTGCAAGCTTATATGAGTTAATCAATTCAACAAAGAAATTGATATGTACCAGGCTTGTTTTCCCAAGGAGAGTCTCTGACATGCTTCAGACCAAATGAACTGATTCAGGTAGAACAAACAAACAAATTTATTAACTATAAAGATAGATTTTAAGTGATTATAAGTCAAAGCATAAGAAGTCTGATTTGGTCAAATGAAATAAAAGCAAAGCGCATTCTAAGCTGATCTTAATACTTTCAATGCCCTTACAAATGTAGATGCTTCTCACCACAGGCTGGCTGGTTGCCCTTCAGCCAGGTTCTCCCCTTTGATCAGCGCTTCAGATGCTTGGTGTGGTGGTGTCTGTAGACGTAGGTGGAAGAGAGCGAGAGAGCATGGCAAACGTCTCTCCTTTTTATCATGTTCTTTCTTCCCTCTTGGCTTTGCCACCCTCATTCTTCAGAGTCAGGTGAGCATTACCTCATCGCAGTCCCAAACTGGCCAAAGGAAGAAGGGTGACTCACTCGAGAATCCAACAGATTCTTTTGTTGCTGCCTAGGTCAGCGTCCTTTGTTCCTGTGAGGCTGGGCTGGGTTTTTGCCTGGGCTTATTTTAAGCCCCAAGGATACATTTTCAACCTCATAACTACACACATGAAATTATAACCTATAAGATTACTGTAACAACAATGCTCAGTGCATCATCAGCCTTCCAAAGACACCCGACATGACAAACTTTGTATTGGATACAACGCAATCATTTTACAAGTATGAATGTGGGGATGTAGGGTGTTCCCCCAAGGTATAGAGCGTCACAAGCTGCCACTACATCACAGGAGTCTAAAACCAACAAACATGAACAGCCTTTATGTGCTTGCCAGAATCACTCCATCAGATATTAGGAGAGTGGTGACCAGGGCCGGCTCCAGAGCCCAGCGGGGCAAGCACCCGCCTGGGGCGGCCCTTTCGCGGGGGGGCGGCAGGCTGGGCCGGCGGACCTGCCGCAGTCATGCCTGCGGGAGGTCCACCGGAGCCCCGGGAGCAGCGGACCTGCCGCAGGCATGACTGCGGAGGGGACGCTCGGCCGGCGGCTCCAGTGGACCTCCCGCAGGCATGACTGCGGACGGTTCGCTGGTCCCGCGGCTCGGCTGGACCGCCCGCAGGCATGCCTGCGGCAGCTCAACCGGAGCCGCCGGACCTGCGAACCGCCCGCAGCCGCGGGAGGTCCAGCCGAGCCGCGCGACCAGTGGACCCTCTGCAGTCATGCCCGCGGGAGGTCCGCGGCTCCCGCGGCTCGGGGGCGCCTCCCGGGCACGACTGCTTGGGGCGGCCAAAAACCTAGAGCTGCCCCTGGTGGTGACAATCAAAATGGTACAATTGTCAGACTGAAGATATTGGACTTCTGCTGTAGGGCCACTCTGCAGCAGTTATCCACCTGAAGTCACGGAAAAAACTTCCTAGCTGCAACAGAACTGCTTATAAAACAAAATCACTGACTGCTACATGACTGGAAAGGTAGTGTACAGGGCTCAAAATACTCATGAAGGATGTCAAAATGCATATCAATCTTGCTAAACACCTTCCCATGGGTGCGGAAAAGGATTGGTCAACTTGGAGATTTTTAAATCGCCTCTGTCAAGGCTGAATCCCCACTCTGTCACTCCAAGTGCAGAATTTAAGGGTAGGGGCCTGCAAGGATTCTAAAAATTAATACGTGCCACTCCAGACTTGTATTAAACTCCCAAGGTTATAGCTTTTCTCTGACCTTGGCTTGGTAAACGCTGCCACCACCCAAATGCAAAAAACCCACTTTGAACCCAGGAAGGAGCACTTGGGAATTTCTCCCTGTGGGGTACCTTCAAGCCCTTTCACCGCCGCCCCGTGGTGGAAGAGCTGAGAAAGAAAACAAAGGAAATTAGCTGTGGCTATCAGCTAATCAAACAACATGCACAAACCTTTTAGGACACCAAAAATCCAACCCTGTTCTTAAAAACAGTAAATTTTATTAAAAACAAAAAGGGAAAAAATACATTTGGAACTCAGGCTTTTTGATAGATCTTAAAATAAACAATTACAAAATTTTAGCACCCAAAACAGCTTTCTTGGGGGTTCAGCTTAAATGTTACAAGCAAACAAAAAGCATCTGGGGTTAGCACAGGGGAGATCCACAAGCCTTAAAAAAATGAACAGACATAAACCTGATCACGTCTAGCTAAACATTCTGATCTACTTACACATTTGGAGTTCAGATAAGTAGTTCTAGGCATGATCTAATGATTTATGATCATACCTGGCTTAAAGCTGCTTATAGCATGGCTGCTCTGTCCCTCCAGCCCAGAGAACAACAGACAAAGGGAAAGTTTCCTTCTTCATTTTAAAAAGTTCTATCTTCCCATTGGCTCTTTTTGGTCAGGTACCCACTCCCCCCCCCATTTACCTGGGGTACTTTTTAACCCTTTACAGGTAAAGCAAGTAAAGAACAGCTACCAAGAGGAATTTTACAGCTAACTGGCTGGCTGTGCGTCCATCAAAGGGAGCTATCCCCCCACTTTGTTTATCAAAGCATCCGAACAAGAACTGGTGGGTCAAAAGTCAATATGGGGAAGTGAGGCTATTCCAATAACCCAGAAAACATGTGACTGAAGGGAAAAATAAACCATGGAACATCTATTCGTATGCTGGCTCCTAGAGGAACTGCACACCATCAAAGATCTCGCCAGGGCTACAGACCAAGCCATATATTGTGCCCAACATTGGATGAACTTATGATTGTGGTGGAAGGACACAAGATGATGACCAATCTCTCAGAAAATACAGTACTTAGTTGTTTCCAACTACTATGAAGATAATAAGTAGCACTCATAATGCTCTTCATTACTATCATCATCTTTGGGTTGAGAGTTCCTTAAGACTTCTTTACATGGAGAAATTTATCAGCAGAACTATACTGGTATAATTATACTACTGTCATTGTACTGATATAACTCCCCACCTGGACACTTATTCTAGAGTAAATGTCCATACGCAGAGTTATACCAGTGTAACGATAGCAGTATAATTATACCAGCACAGTTCTGCCGGTAGATTACTCGCATAGAGACTCTAGGCTGAAGCCCAAGCTTTGAAGTGCTTGTTTCTGCATCAAATGAATAATTTAGAATGCTGTAGCCTCCAGTGCCATTTCCATTGTAAACGGATTAAAAGAAATCAAACTTTATGAAAGTGCTTTTGAAAATAGATTTTTGGGTTCACACTTCAATATTTGGGAAAAATGAGAAGTGCTTCATAAGAAGCAACTATTTATTCATGAGAGCAACATCAAACATTTGATGGATGATAGATGTACTCATTGAATCTTGAAAATATTTAGCCTTCCGCCTCAAGCCTCACTGAACAGCAGAAGTATGCAGCAATCTTTTTTTCCCCCCTAAATAAAATGAATAACTACTCACATGTAAGAGACTCACAGACATGCCTCAAATCATATGACATTACCTTCTCAGTAACAAAATCCACTTCTTCAATTTCAGGAGCCAGATAAAATGTATCATAACATCCTAAAAAAAGAGAAGAGAAACCAAAACCAAAGAGGTAACATATTTGCTTTCCTCACTTCCACAACAAGGAGGAAACATTGCTTTTATTACTATTTTACCTTCATCTTTTGGAGCAGCAAAGAGAACATTTCCATGGCAGTCAATCAGCACACAGTCCAAACATAAAAACACTGCAAAATAGGTCACAAGAGAATCATAGCTATACCAAAGTGCATCCTTTGAAGAATGAATTCTAACATGAATAATTATGACTGAATTTGTTTGAAAAATATTTAATATTAACAGTCTCATGAATCATGTAACTGATTAAGTTTGTGTGTGATATAGTTAAATAAAAACTAAAGTTGAGACACAAACTGGCTAATAAAAAGTAAGAAGATAAAATTACCCAGACCTGCAGGTAAAGATGTCCTATTACTGCAGAATAAAAACAAGCAAGAAAGACAAAGTTGGATCTTTAGGAATAGAAAGGACTTCGTAATAACGTCACAATACTTTATGTAACGTCTCTTTTCATGTAGTGCAGGAGAGTGATGTCAGACGAGAACAAGAGCAGCAGCTCTGGCTGGATCTGCCCTAGTCTCCTCACAAGGTAAACATGAAGGTATGAAATTACTAACCTAAGAGAATTTTTTTCTCCCAAACCTTGAAGTGACAATACCATGGAGATTAAATGTAACAAATGCTCAACTAAGGTCCCTCTAAAGTGAAATTAACTGGGACTGCTGACCATAATTGCAGAGGCAATATCATCAAGGAGATAGAACACAGAGCTAGAAGGGCCATTATCTGGAAAGGAATTGAAGGCATGTGTCATAAACATACAGTTAAGGGTTAATTCCTCTTTTACCTGTAAAGGGTTAAGAAGCTTTACCCTTCACATTGGTTCCTCTTGACACCTGGCCAGAGGAACCAATGCGGGGACAAGATGTTTTCAAAGAGGGAGGAGGGAAATCAGTCTTTTGTCTGTTCAGAAAAGTTTTGTGCTGGAGTGAAGAATCCAGAAATCAGCCATCGAACATTTCTTAAAAGTAGTAAGCGTTTAGAGACGGAATGTATTAGATTATGTTTATTTTCTTTTGTGACTTTGTTTTTGCATAGAGGGAGAATCAAATTGGGTTTCTTTGTGTAACTAAGGTTTTGCCCAGAGGAACATCCTCTGTGTTTTGAATCTGTTGTCTGTGAGAGTAGCTTGCATGCTAATCTCACAGAAGTATTCCTTTCACCCTTTTTCTTTAATTAAAAGTCTTCTTTTAAGAACTTAATTGATTTTTCCTTGTTTTAAAATCCAATGGTATTTTGGATCTGGGCTCACCAGGAATTGGTGGGAGGTGAATCAGTCTCAATCCTGCCAGGAAAAGAGGGATAAAGACTGAGGAAATATTTGGGGGGAAGACAGAGTTTCTAAATAACTCTCCCATAAACGTTTGTTTAAACTATTTGGTGGTGGCAGCTACTAGATCTAAGCTGGTAAATAAGCTTAGGGGTTATCTCATGCAGGTCCCCATATCTGTACCCTAAAGTTCAGAGTGGGGGTGACACCTTGACATGTTTGGCAGCAAGCCAGATGCAGGACTCCTCTGGGAATTTTAAGATTTAGAGCCCAATCCTGCAAACACTTGTGCACAAGTAGCTTTAGTTACCTAAGTAGGCTCACTGAAGAAGATCCTCACTTGCATAAGCATTTGCTGGCTCAGACCCTCAGCCCTACTCTGTTTAAGAAGATACTTGAGTTGTATAAATATTTTAGCTGAGGTGAAATCTCAAGAAACTAATTTTCCTGTATTTAACATTAAGAATGGAAGATCATTTTATAAAAACTCAACCATGCAAAACAGATGAGTAAGACTCTCTCTCCATTAGATATCTTAAAAGCACAGACTGACTTAATGTGCTTTGATATGATAAGCCATCTGATTAATGTGGTTCTGTCTCAGTGGGAAAGCATCAAATAAACCCTTTTCCTATGAAAAAAAGTATTAGGGTAATAATTTTACATTATATAAATTCTAAAAAAAAAAAAAGAGAGAGAAGTTTGAATATGTTCTGAGAAAATGGTGAAAAAGTCCTTCTTTAGTTAACAACAAATCCATGAAGAGCAGGTTAAGACAGAACAGCGAGGAAATTAAAAGTTATTGGCCTCAATTCAGGAGAGCACTTAAACTGTCCTTAACTGTAAGTACATGCTTAAGTCCCATTGTCTTCAATAAGATATAAATCACATCCTTTGGTACTGTCCTGAAGAGAGATGCTTTCCTGGAGTGGGGGGGGGCATTACTTATTATATCAACTGAGGCAGTGCCCAGAAGCACCATCAGGACTAGGACCTCATTGTGTTAGGTGCTTTACAAACAAATAAGATGTTGTCCTTGCCCCAACGAGTCTAGATTTTAAGGCCCTGAACCTCCAGTTGGATCCATGCAGGGCAACCCTGGAGCCTCACTGCAAGAGTGGAAGGATCTTCCTGCATGTATCCAATCATAAGATCTGGGCCAAAGCCCAGAAGCAACATATAGAGGATAAGAGGATAGGAAATAATCGAAGTCCCAATAAAGGACTCAGTGTGCATGTAGGGATCCATAGTACTAGAATCCAGTGTAGGGTCAGGATCAAAATACATAAATTTAGAGGGTGTTTTAAATGCACTTGAGCTACCTCAAAAATTCTTAGTTAGCTAATTATTTGGAAAGTGGGTTTGAGAACGATTCAGAAGGAGGAAAAGAAGTTTTTATAAATATGCTCAAGAAGGGCAGCCTACACATAGGACAGCATTGGGAAAGGCAGGAAGCATTAAAATTAAAAGGGATACTGATTTTAAAAAAAATAATTAAAAATCAATTTTATAACAGGAGTATCCTGTATACAGTGTGTCATTAACTTTATATCTATATCTATCTATCTATCTATATATTAAGTACAGTAAAAGACATGCTATCCAGCATGTTGGAGGAATGGGGGTTGCTGGCTAGGCAAAAATTCCTGATAACTAAGTGGGCTCAGGGAGGGAGTTTGGATGCGGGAAGGGGCTCGGGGCAGGAGGCTGGGGTGCACAGAGGTTTCGGGGTGCCAGATCCAGGCAGCGCTGACCTCGGACAGCTCCCTGCAAGCGGCAACATGTCCCTGCTGCTTCTAGGCAGAGGCACAGCCAGGCGGCTTTGCAAGCGCACTGCCCTGTCCCGCCCACTGGCTGTGCAGCTCCCATTGACCAGGGACCGCAGCTTATGGGAGCTGCGGGGGCGGTGCCTGGGGCAGAGGCAGTATGCAAAGCTGCCTGCCCATGCCTCTGCCTAGGAGTGGCAGGGACATGTCGCTGCTTGTGGGGAGCCACCGAGGTGAGCGCCACCCAGATCTAGTACCCTGAAATGCCAGTTTCTAGAGTTTTCCTGTTTATAAAGTGCCAGAAAACACAACTTTTACTGTATTAGTAACACAGCAGAATCACATATGTTTAGAACAGTCTTTTGGATAAACTCAAGAAGGTCCCTATCAAACAAACTCAGTTCACTATTGCTCTCGCTCCCTACGAACACACCTGCCTGCAGTCTCTTTTGTTTCAGATTGACTTCTGCTCTGGTGCTAAACACCTTCTTGCAGGACTACAGGAAGAGCCATACAAGCTGCCCTAGAGCACTATGTAAGTGATATAATCACTCTCATGCAAGAGACAAGAAGTGAAACTGACCAACAAACCAGTGAAGTCGATTATACTGAATGTGCTGTCAAAGTAAACAAATGAAGCTACAGGTGAAAAACACACTAACTTTTTGTTGTAATTTTTTTCAGTTATAGTAGCCTTATGGGTTACTGGTTCAACATTTTCATATGGAAATGTGATTTTCAGGTTGGTAGTGCCCTTTTCCAGCTGCATGTGCAAATTCACTCTTTCCTTGTCTGAATTACAACACAGACTTTAATACTTTGGTGTCACAATCACATATAGTACTTTACACATATGCTATTTGTTTTATCACAGTGGTCCAGAGGTACATCTTTTTATTAACTCTGGACCCAATCCTGCAAGCTGCTGTGTGGGCAACCCCACCCCCATGCAAGTCTCCACTGCAGTCAATGGGGTCTACAAATGTGAAGTACCTTGTGGGATCATGGCCTTAAGCTATTTATATGGCAAGTTCTAAGGTATGTATTTTAATAATTGTGAACACCCATGATCTAGCGTCAGGGGCGGCTCTATAAATTAGAGCGCCCCAAGCAGGGCGGCGCGCTCCGCCGCCCTTCCCCGGTCCCGCAGCCGGGTCTGCGGTGGGTGCGCTGGTCCCGGCTCCGGTGGAGCTTCCGCAGGCATGCCTGCGGGAGCTCCGTCCGAGCCGCGGGACCAGCGCACCCGCCGCAGGCATGCCTGCGGGAGCTCAACCGGAGCCGCGGGAAGAGGGGACCCGCCGCAGTCATGCCTGCGGCAGGTCCGCTCGTCCCGGGCTCCGGTGGACCTCCCGCAGGCATGACTGCGGGAGGTCCGCCGGAGCCAAATGCCGCCCCCCCGGGAAAGGGCCGCCCCACGCGCCTGCTTGGCGCGCTGGGGTCTGGAGCCGGCCCTGTCTAGCGTTTATTTTCAACCAGCAACACAGCTTTCTTCCACTGCACTTCAGGACTAAGTCAGTTAAGCAAATTTAGGTGGGCCTACATGTGCCAACAAAAAGTTTATTCTTCTTCTATGTAACTGTCATGGCTACAGGGTAAACTGTGCCTCTCAAGTGCACACCTTAGATGACAAGTCTGGCTTCCTGCACCTCACTTTGGATAGAACCACACAGACCAACCACACAGCCCCAACTTTGTTTTGGCAACCAGGGCCGGCTCCAGACCCCAGCGCGGCAAGCATGCGCGTGGGGCGGCCCTTTCCCGGGGGGGCGGCAGGCTGGGCCGGTGGACCTGCCGCAGTCACGCCTGCGGGAGGTCCACCGGAGCCCCGGGACGACCGGACCGGCCGCAGGCATGACTGCGGACGGTTCGCTGGTCCCGCGGCTCGGCTGGACCTCCCGCAGGCATGCCTGCGGCAGCTCAAGCGGAGCCGCCGGACCTGCGAACCGTCCGCAGCTGCAGGAGGTCCAGCCGAGCCGCACGACCAGCGGACCCTCCTCAGTCATGCCCGCGGCAGGTCCGCTGCTCCCGCGGCTCCGGGGCGCCTCCCGCGCATGACTGCTTGGGGCGGCCAAAAAGGTAGAGCCGCCCCTGTTGGCAACTGTAAGAGTTTCCCCTTCAGAAGCCTGTGACGTGTGCAGTGACACAAACAACGTCTTGAAAACAAAGCTTTATTTATTCTCTCACCAAAGGTACAAAACAGATAGAGAAAAGAATAAAAACAACAAGAGGCCAACACACATGGGTATTAACCACTGTAAATTCCCCTCAGGCCAGCTAACTCCATTCCTGGCAGGGAGAAAACAACCTGGCTTGCTCACAGCACATGCGTGTCTATCAATCTGTCAGCTTCCACTGACACCCTTGGCGTCTTCTCTAGCTATCCAAAACACCTCCCTTTTCTAGGATCTTTGAGATTTAGGCTATGTCTACACGAGAGACCTTAGAGCAGCACAGCTGGACTGATGCAGCTGCACCGCTGTAAGATTGCTTGCGTAGTCGCTCTATGCTGACGGGAGAGAGCTCTCCCATTGACATAATTAAATCACCTCCATGGACTTGTTAAAGGTACAGCACAGACTCTCACCCAGGGAAATTAATCTCTTTACTCTATACACTTCCTCAGACATACCAAAAGTTCAGTAAAAAAGAGATATAGTCTTCCCATGAAATGCATGAAACTTAACTCCAAGTGTACTAAAAATTTTCAATCACAGTCTCTATAACTGAAGTTAATCACAGTATTTTAAAATTTCAGGTTTCATTTAAGTTGCAGAAGAAACATTTAAATAGGTATATGCAGTGAAAAATCCTGATATATATTCAACAATAATCTATGCAAGTGAATATACATATAGAGTATTTAGAAGTCATGAAGGCACTACCTGGATAATCTATGCAAGTCTGTAGAGTAAATAAGCATTCATGACATAATGCCCAGAGTTCATAGTCTTTCAATGGCTTACCATACCAAGACAAAAGAAGTTTCAGAGCGACCCCCTGAAAATAAAATCAAAGAAAAAAAAGTTATGAGACAATACATTTCTAAAAATAAAATATCTACTGATGTTTTGATAAAAAGTACCTTAAACTAAATGCACACATTTTAAAGGCATTGAGCTTAGGCATTTTTTTCCAGTTAGTGTTAATAAATGTCACTGGTAATTTCTCATAGAAAAATCTTTGCACAACAACAAGATGAATTAATTCTAAACTTCTGAAATACACAGAAAAAATTGTAATTCAAATTAGCTTTCACGGGAAGGGGAAAAAAGTATCTCTGGAGAGCTGATCTGTTTGAAATCTTTTTGCTTATCACAATACAAAGATTCTTTGCAGCATGACAGAAATAATTAAAAGGGACATTGCCTAGCAGAGCCCTGCATGAGACTGCAGCAGGACTGGGATTCTGTGGGTCCCACAGGACCGCTGGCATAATAGCAGGAGAGGGATTAAAGAATAGTTCCATGAAGGGCTTTATTGCCTAGCCTACAAAAAGCAGAAATCCTGATCTATCTTGACAGCAGCATTATAGGTCTTACCTTAAAGATTGCATCAAAGTTTCTTGTACTTCTGTGAAACAAGTTACACAACACTGACAACAGAAATGTCAGAATTATTTTGAAGTAAAAACATTGTTTTGTTTTTAATAATTGTTGACAATTTAATTTACACCAGTGGCATGTTGTATCACTAAAAGTTGTAGCTTGTTTATCAAGCTAGATGTTTACACTTGACCATCACCCTAGTATAAAAAAGTGTTATTGTACAAAAGCAAGAGAATATTTACTGTTCTTCATAGGGGCTGGTACTTTCTAGGCTATAATTTATGAATATTTGCTTTGGAGTTTCATAACTATAACAAAGGTTTATTACCTTCAGTCACAACAATTTGATGCAAGTCATCAGACCAAGGATCAGTAGCCTTGGGGGAAGAAGCCATATTATATTCATACCTGGAATCTTGCAGGTACACTGACTTTCACCATAAGGCAGCCATCAAGGTAGGTAAATACTTTGGCCTAATGCCTTTTAAACATCCCTTTAAAAAGTGAACTGTATACACTTTGTATTAACTGTTGAGATGTACAGTCAACAATCACTTTTTAAAGTGCTATGTTTTTGTAGTCTGCTCTTAACATACCGGTATGTTTCCTCGTGTTAGATTCTCTCTACCAAACACCGCGTGTAGCATGTTGCATAAAAAAAAGCATAGCTAACTTCACTACGGGTAAATGTCATCCAACCTGATTAAGTTTCATTTTCAAATTTTGCCATCACCAGTATTTTTGAGCCTGACACAGAGCTCAAGAGCTCATCCACAATTCTGTTTCTTGATCTTGTTTAAAAAAAAATAGCTGATGAAAGCTATTTAAATAGTTAAGAGGAGTCAGCTGCATAAAAACATGACTCTTTAAAAATAATTTTAAAAAAGGAGCCAACTTCTCAAAGTTTGCCAGACAGCAAAAACAAGACACTAACTGAGCTATATGACCCTCACTTGAAAAGTGATCAACATTTGGTATGAAGGATTTTTTATGTCCCTTTTGGCTACCCTTTTTGTTCCCCTCTTCATACAATGATACTTCTGACAAGTCTCTGAGCTGTGCCTATGACCTCCTCCTGGAGAGAGGCTTTAAAACGAAAACAGGTGTTAACATTTCAAATTCAGCCATGGGATAAAACTGCCAGAGTTGGAGAAACTCTCAGACAGTCTGGGAGTGCTGCTTGGTCTCAGAGAGTCTTTCAAGTCAACAAATACTGTGATGCCAACTTCTCCACATTTCCCTCTGAGGCCATGCTACTCTGTTCTACATCAGAGCAGCTGCTAGGGCAGAGAGGAAACTTTCCTCACTGATACTTGCAGTCTGCTGCCCCTAGAGGAACTCAAAGATCTGCACAGAAAGCTGATGCTACCTCCTCTCCTTTTGTTCACCTGACTGCTTTCTCTGCTCCACATATCAGGTGCTTCTGACCACAGCGAGGAGCTAATGACTAGCTGGCAAGGGAAGGAGGAAGAAGATGGCCCAGTCCCCCATGTTCATCTTCAGCAATAGCATCCACCCTTAAGGCTCCAGTGATGTGGGGAGTAAATATGAAACACACAAGTTAGTAGGGGAGCAGAAAGAGACATCCTGTACTTTCTCATTACATGCAGGGAGAAGGAGAGAGAGGAAGGAAAGAAAGGAACATTGACTGGAGCAGGAAAGTTGAGAGAATTTAAGAAGGGTAGCAAAGGGGAAAGGCTTACCACAGGAGAGTGTGTGCAAGCAATGGTGGACAACAGAATGGATGAAGAGATGAGAAGAATCATAGGAATGGAAATGCTGTTTCAGAGAAAGGCAGCAAAGACAAGGATGTAACAAAGTAAATACTAGACAAGAGAAATACCACCATTATCTGTGACTGAGTGAATCAGATAAGCACAAGGGGAGAATAAGAAAAAATAGAAGTGGGAGGGATGGGGAAAGAAAAGAAAAGATGCAGGCAAGTTACAGGTTACTTAATTTTATTTAATTGGTATTCTTTTGAGTGACACTTCCCTGGCAAGTGTCCTAGATCTCAGTTTTGGAAAGAGGGATGAAATAAGTACTATAGTTATTTAGAAGTATTAGTTTCACTGGCTATAGAGGATCCTGTAGTTCCATAATGAGGTTACCTTGGTTTCTACCTATATTGCTATTACTTCTTCTGGGTGGCTGTTGTCCAGATACTGCTAGACAAAGCAGCAAAGAATCCTGTGGCACCTTATAGACTAACAGACGTTTTGCAGCATGAGCTTTCGTGGGTGAATACCCACTTCTCCTGCAAAACGTCTGTTAGTCTATAAGGTGCCACAGGATTCTTTGCTGCTTCTACAGAACCAGACTAACACGGCTACCCCTCTGATGCTAGACAAAGATTACTTTTTCTCCAGATGGTATGCAATGCCTAAATGTTGTCATTATGGAGAGAGGGGAAACAGGAAAGAAAAGGAAGGCCCCACCAGAGTCCACTATCAGGGCTTTATTCGCCCTACTCCTTGTGTAAATTATTAAGTAAGAGCACTATGCATGTTATCAGTAAATACTCAATACTCTTGTTTAAGCAAAATAATTGCACCAAGTCCAATTAAATGAAGTTTACTTGGTAAGCAGTGTTGCTTTCCTTAATTATGGCTATGAGGCAACTTTTTTACTTAAGGCCCCAATTCCCCAAATAATTTAAGCATACATTTAACTTTATGCTCATGCTTATGTTCCACTGAATTCAGTGGGACATTTTAAAAAAAGTTTAAAAGCCTATTTAAGCTTTTCAGAAATAGCACTAGAGACTTCCAGCAACGCAAGTTTCAGAAGTTTTGAATCTTCTAGGCTGTTGATATCAACTTTATCCAACATCCCTACTTCTTTAGTACTGGACCATTAGCAATATACTTATATGCATAAGTCTGTGCAAAATCCTCATTTTCTCTATTTATTTCTGAAATTCTCAAATTGTATCAATTTTTTGGAAATGTATCCTTTTCGTATTCGAAATGGTTTAAGAGCTCAATTTTTAAGAAAACATTTTCTTAATCAGAGTAGCTTTGATGAGAAATATGAAGGTATAGTAGAAGTTGGTTTATCCGGCCTGTTGGGGGAAGGGAGGGTGCCGCTTAGTAAAAAATGCCGGTTAACTAAAGGGAGGGAGTTTGGGTGTGGGAGGGGGAGTGCGGAACACAGGCTCTGGGAGAGAGTTTGGATGTAGGTGGGGGCTCGGGGCAGTGGGTTGGGGCACAGGAGGAGGTGCAGGGTGCCAGATCCAGGGGGCGCTCACTTCTGGCGGCTCCCCACAAGCAGCGACCTGTTCCGCCTGCTCCCAGGCAGTGGCATGGCAGGCAGCTCTGCACACTGACTACGCCCACAGGCGCAGCCCCCGCAACTCCCATTGCCCGCAGTTCCCAGCCAATGGGACCTGTGCAACCAGCACTCAGGGCGGGGCAGGGGAAGAGTGCGCAGAGCCGCTTGCCACGCCTCTGCCTAGCAGCAGCCAGGACAGGTTGCCACTTGCGGGGAGCTGCCTGAAGTGAGTGGCCCCCAGATCCAGCACCCCCTCCTGTATCCCAGGCCCCCTCCTGCACACAAACTCCATCCCAGAGCCCACAGTCCACACCCACTCCCGCACCCCAACCCCCGTTGGCCCTGTGCCAACCAGATTATAAACCAGCATTTCAATGAAGATCAGAAATGCTGGTTTATAGAGCTTTCCAGTTGGTGAAGTGCCGGATAAAACAGCTTTTACTGTATATTATAGATTAATATATATTGTAGGCATTAATGACTTTTCACTTTAATGTGAAAATTCTTTAGTATGTATTGTATGCCCCTTCTGGCTACTAAGGAGAATGATGTTGGTAAAAGGATTAAAGTAAAAATGTTTAGTGATATTCTTATAATTTACTGTTGATACCAGTTTTATATACCCAAACATCTGGGAATAATAAATATCTGAACTATGCCTGCCTTTTAGGCCAAGAATAGTACTATATTATGCGAACATACGCTGGCATCTTACAAACAGCCATAATGAGGCAATAAATAACACATTAGCCCTCTCCTAGGGAACACCATTCTGGGAGTACACAATTTTTCTTACCTGTAAATTATATTTCACCAATGGTCAATGTCATTCTCTACCTAGGTGGGTTTTCACTTCTGTCACACTTGATTAGATATGACCAACAGAACACAGATGTTTGAGCACCAAAATAGTCTACCTCCAGGTGCCTGTTAGTGGCTCTCTGGTGTGAAAGCCATAATATTTGTATAAAAAAATATTTAAAAGCACAGATATGAGACACACCTGATTGGAATGAAATTGATTAGAGAAATAAAGGATCTCCACTCATCCTCGAAGTGATAAATGTTTATTTATGGAACAGCAAGCTATCACTAAGTGCCCTGACAAGATACATTGGAGAAGCAGGACAATAGCAAATGAGCATCTTTAGTACCGCCAATTGGCTGTAAAGCACATAGGAAGCAGGGTTAGGGTATTAGACAGACAGATGTTGTCCTCTGGAAAAATACTATTGACAGGTAAGAAAAAAAGAAAACCTAACTATTCTCCAGAGTGGACAAGGTTAATCACTAACTAGATGGGACTTACATAGTATTCTTTTTAATTAGAGAATACTTGGAGATGCTAGAACAGTTCTGTTGAAAATTGCATTTGAAGACATATGCATATCTATTATATAATGTCTGGTATATAGTAGCTTTGCAGATCTGTTCACATAAGCATTACCTATTCAGGGGAAAAGCTGGCAAAGTACATTCTTATTGGAGTTACACCCTCTCTTTGTTCCCTTGCAGTAAATGAAAAAACTTTGACTCAAATTTTGTGTTCAATACCAAGACAAAAATGTTATATAGAAACCTGGAAGTTTCTTTTGGCCCCGCTGGAAAAAGGACATAAGAATTCTGACACTGGAGAAATCAGGTGTGGCACATGTGCACAAAGGATGTCACAGAACTTCAGGCTACTTCGTAAGAATAGAGTTTTTAAAATGGGGAGGAGAGCCTGTAGGCAAAGGCTACCATGTGCCAGAAACTGGAGGAGAAAAATCATTTGCTGTTAGAAACAAAAAGACAGTTGCTAGAAGCTTTAAAAGAACTTCCTTCAAAAGGAGGATTTACAAAGAGCTCTCAACTCTGTGTTTAGTCTGTAGGTGGGAAAACATCTGCTTAAAAAGGCAGCTTAACTCTAGAACTTTAAGGAACTGTTTGGACAGAGGTTGTTGTCAATGGCTCCCTTTAAAGGTCACCAGAGCAGTGCCACAATGCCTTAGAGAACGTATGGCAACGTCTTTGTCAACATCTTGTTTGTAAAAAAACCTAGAACTTGATGAGAAATAATTTGGTAGGTTTAAATGGCCCTCTCTTTAAATAGTAAAATTTCTTCTAGACCCTATGTTAGGCAAAGACCTAGGAGAGCTTCTGGATTTTAACAGGGTCTCTTCAACATTAACTGTCTGTGCGTTGGAGCCTGAAGTTTTATGTAGGACTGTTCACTAAGACAGGAAGTTGAGAACCTGAGTCAATAGGACCCTTCCTTCTATTTACAGTACGTCTCTATGATCCATGGCCTTCTTCGTCACAAGCTTGGTGTCTGTCATTTCTGCTCAGATCAGATTTACTACCCTATGAGGATTAGAATAACTGGAGCAACATCCAGGGTGAAATCCTTACCCAATGAGAGTTAATGAGAGTTTTGTCACTGAATTCAAGGGGGGGGAAGGATTCTACTCATCACCCAGAAGAGAGGAGGTGAAAAGTAATAAACCCACTTATTAAATCTGTGTCCAGAATGAGCAGGCTATACATTCTCACACACACACAAATGTGACTATGAAATAAAGTAGGCACATGGAAACTCATCAGAGGAACTGATAATCACTTCATCATGGAAAAAAAGATACAAGATTGATTTTCGATCCAACCTTCCCCATCCCCTAAAGAGTATGTAGAATAAATGGGTGATAACAGAAGATCAGAAGAAACTGAAATAAATTACCTGCAACAAACATACCTTGTCCAAGAATATGAAAATCCATGGGGTTTGAATAAAACACAGGGGACACCGTTTTTATAGTCAGAAGAATTCCCTGCAAACTGAACCCTATGGAGCTTGCACTGTGATCTTGATAGGCAGGAACAATGTGGGGGTGGGGGTGGGAGTGAGGGTATAAAATCTCCAACATGGAGTTCCTTTTTGATAATTCAGGAGCCTACCTGCATCACAAGCTCTTCAGTTAGATATCTGTTAGTTATTTGCTACTATTCAGGCTGAGGAGGTAGATACCTCAGAGTTGAGACCTGATATGCAGCAGACACTCTGTTACAGAAGGTAGGTTGATCAATCTTTCCTTTAGAGAAGAATTTTTTTTATAAAAAAAAAAAGAGCCTAGGCAAAATTATGCAAATCAAGCATGAGAACTGAACATTCATGATGCTCATTCTGTACAAGTCACGCATTAACTTGAGAAGCTTAAACAACCAGAGTAGGTATTCACAAATTCTCCTATTCCATGGATTGCTCATGACTGTTAAAGTGTGACACAAGAGAAAACCATCTAGTCAGAGACCAAACTTGTCCACCCTGAGAACTTTGATGGGGAGGAGGCAACGTTGCCCCAACTGTCTAGTAGAGCACATTGATGGAATCGACTCTTCCTCTTCCCCCTCTTTTATTTGGCTGTTCATAGAAGCAAAACATTTTTGGTCAATGTACACATATAATACATGCATATTATGAAATGTAACGTAGCACATATAAAGAAGGGCCTTTTAGAATGAAAGGATGAATACGAAAATTTTTATACAATTCTGAAATAAACTTAAATATGTATGTGGCTTTAAAAGACAAAAAGGAGTGAAATCTTGGCCCTACTGAAGTCAATGGCTTGTTTGTCAGAGATTTCAATAAAGCCAGGAGCTCACCCAAGCACTCTAATTCTCATTAATGCCTGGAAGGTCCACTACAGCTTAGTGAATTTTGTGAGTCAGCAAAACATATGAACCTCCTAAAAACAACCCTCCCCCCTACCCCAAAACAAACACCCAAAGAAAATCCATCAAAATACACTTTGTGCTTTATCCCAATAAATGGAGTTTAATTTAAATTATATGCTGCCACTTTGTAATATACTAGCATACACAAGTACAGCCTGAAAAAATGTTAAAATGATGAAGGCTTAGCAATCAAGACACCTTACTTCAGGCCTTACTTATAAACCTTTGGTGAGAAAAGGGGACAGACCAAATTCATGTGAATTGTAAAGCATGCAGATTAGTGAGGTTCTACTCTATATAGCTATGTTAATGTGGGGAAAAACGTGGATAACACATGGTATTCAAGTCATTTCCTCTCCACATAAATGACTACAGCAACTATATAATGAAGATTTTGTTTTTACTACCTGCTCATTACTTTTGACTTCTGATTCTCTGCTTCCACAGTGATTTTCATTATTGTTTGTACTCATCACACCAGTAAGTAATTCTGGAGAACTAATTAGGCTTGACCCATATCCATTCCTATTGGTTTTTGTTGATAACACTGAAGCCATCTTATTAAAATGTGCTAAACAATTTTCACTTGATCCTTGAGAAGTTTCAGTAGAGTCCTCCAGTGCCGTATAGTTGTTTACCATTTCTGCTCCAGCAGCTGATTGATCTGGGTTTTTTAATGTATTAGTGATATGTCGAGTTTCGGCGGTAGCATGGGAAGATTCTTCTATATGATTACATGAAAGAGCAGCTTTCTTTTTACCACTAAAGGATGGCATATATTCCTCTAGATACATGCCAGAGACCTGCGTACACACACAAGATGCATCTAAATGAAGATCAGAGACCTGGTAATTCTTTGGTTTTATTCCTGGTGGATTATTAACATTGAATTGACTACGTTTTCCCTCTAAAGCAGCAACCTGATTATTGTCTAGAGGTACTGATTCATATGTTAGTGATTGTTTTTTATGAGCCAGTAGTCCACTGTTTGTTAGAGATGTGAAAACATTACTTGTGTCTGTAACTTCAAGCGGTAGCTTTGGAAAAGTTTTCATTTTTCTCAAACAACTTTTCTTAAAAACATCTCTCTCTCTGTCATTAGTAAATGGTTTGGGCTCCAAAACAATGTTAGCAAATCTTTCATTATATATTATATGCTTGTCCTCTTCTTTGCTCTTTCTAACCTCAGTTGCAAGTTGTGAATGTTGAGATCTTTCATTATTCAGATCAATTTGCATTTCCTTTAAACCACACTCTCTTGCATTCAAGGCCACATTGGCTTCAGAAGGGTCTCCGTGATAGCTTGTTGTCATGTCTTCCATTGTAGAGGAATCACCTTCTATGTTGTTTTTTTCATTGGTGTATAATTTAAATCCCACACTTGTCTGGCACACTTTTCCCTTCCACATGTTATCACAGCTGTCTAGATGCAAAAACAGATGTTCACATTAAAAAGTGTTTAAATCGTTCATCTTTTCTAAGACTTTTCTTTTATGCTTTTATGTTTTTTTGCCCCCATAGCACATTTTAAAGTACATTATAGAAACAAGATTCTCTGAGCATGTCATTTTTATCAGAAAGGACAAAATTTTAGGGAGCTTCATCATAAATCACAATGGAAAATTGTTCAGTGTAAGTTTATTATTGTCACTGAATGTTTGGCTTTTTCTTAATAAAAGAGAATCCACATATATTTTGATCCAAGTGTTATTAAATAGGTTATATTTTCTTTCTAAACAACAGAAAATGAGTACAGCGACAGAATATAAGACTTCCAGATCATGTTCTTTGATTTCACTATTCACGTGTTAGGACTGTCTGAAATATGTTATTTTAATCTGAAATACATTAAGTTTACCTTGAAAAGTACCAAATGATTCTATTGAGAGCACCCTTCTTCCAACAGCAGATAGATTTCGACAAATATTAGTTGAGGAAGCAAACTTCAAATTTTCTTCACATAATGAGATGATACTCTATAGACAATTAAAGTTAAAACATTTACTGGTTATTTAAGGTAAATAAATTCTCCAAGTTTTTGACTTAAAATGATCACGTTATCATACATAGCACATTGGAATTTTTTAACAAGATCTTAGTATATAGGACCTACATTCTGCAATATATTGTATGTATATTACATTGTTAACTATAATTTATTTCTAGCATGGGCTACTATAGAATACTTGAAGTCACGTTTCAAGTTATGTATCACAGTTTTAGACATAGGAAATACTAGGAATGACTGGTAAAGATAACTATTTTAAAATTTAATTTCTATAAATAATTTACTCTGTGTTCTCAAAATAAAAATAAGTATACTATTTTGTAATGGCTCTAAATTGTGGCTTGTGTTTTACAACAGCATACATTAAAAGCACTAGAAAAAAGTCAGTACAAACTAAAATTACATACAGACGACGACTTGTTTATACTGCTCTATATACTATACACTGAAATGTAAGTACAATATTTATATTCCAATTTATTTATTTTATAATTATATGGTATAAATGAGAAAGTAAGCAATTTTTCAGTAATAGTGTGCTGTGACACTTTTGTATTTTTATGTCCGATTTTGTAAGCAAGTAGTTTTTAAGTGAGGTGAAACTTGGGGGTGCCCAAGACAAATTGGACTCCTGAAAGGTTGAGAGCCACATCTATGAATTGCTTTGGTAAACAATTAGAAACAGATAAAATAAGAGCAGATATGGTAAAACAAACATTTAGAATGTTAAAAAGGCATCTAATCAGAGACAGTTTGCCAAAACAGCTGTACAATTACAGAAAAAAATCATCGGTAATCAAACACAGGTTTATTTATTTATTTAGTACTTAGTACTTTAGTAAAGAATGCTCCAGAAATGCCCAGAAGTAGAATGACCCTAAGCCTGATTCTCTCATCCCCCTGTTGTATACACTCAAAGTAACATTTGAGAGCCCAATATGGGTTCCTTTGTAGTATAATACCCTCTTTTCTTACTTATTTCTAACATTTTCAAAAGTAGATGTCTCAAGAAACTAATCATATGTCTCAAGCGATAGTGCATATGGGAGACTTTGGATCCACATCTTACATGTACAACCTTCTGGGAACTACAACTACCATCAAGTAATTTCTCCTCTCTTCTCTACATTTATAGCTAAGACTTTGGAGATGAAGGAAATGAAAAAAAATTTCTAACTCAGAAGACACTTCAGGTCAATTATACAACCCGGACACATGAAATTAAAAAAAAAAAATCTTCTATGCCTTATACACATGTAAGAAAAATGTTAGCTTACTAAAAAAAATTAAAAAATCATAGCTGGATACTTTACCTCAATGTCTGGCCTAGCTTCAGGATTCTCTTCTTGCATTTGTTCCAGCAGAGTCTGTAGATCCTGCCCAAACTCTGATTCCATCTCAGACTCTGTCACATACTCAATTGTTGCTTTCAGTGTTGCACCCAAAGAATAGATATGTGCCTGCATGAAGTTTAAAATAAAAGTTATTTAATATCTTATCAATAAACCATTAAGAAAACGAGCCATATCCCTATTCATTTTATGTGGATAACTTCTATCCTAGCAGAAGCTGAAAGTGAAAAACATACTTTAGTGTTATTTTTACAGTGTCCAAAAGTTGAACTATTATTTTTAGCAATATTATGGAAGAACATGTTTATAACATAAATAAAAAAGAAATATCAGGTTGCATGCTTATAAGCTTTTCTTTTATGACCTTTGATGGTTAAGAGTCAAGTTTATATCAGATACATTTTGTATACAAAAGCTTTGTACCCTCCTATGTGTATGAAATCTAACAAAACAGAAGACTATGGGAAGATTTTATGGTGCCCAAGTTGATTTCTGACACAGGCCTTGGTAATGTGGTAAAAGGTGTAATTCACCTCAGATAAATGGACACAGGCCATACAACAGGAATGTGATATCCTCATTTTATGGTCTCATGAGAATTTTAGAGTAGGATTTTGAAAAGTGCTCAGTGCTGGCCTAACTCTGCTCCTACTTCAGTCAATGGCAAAATCCCACTGATTTCAGTAACAGTAGAGTTAGGCCAATGCTGAGTACTTTTGAAAATCTGACTTGAAAGTACTGAATTTGTCATATAATCCAGATAATAGAAACCTTTTAATTTTTCTAGTTAAAATAAAAAGAAGAAAAAAAAAAGAACCAGAAACAGTAAGCCAGCACTTTCAGTTTTGGTTTAGATTGTATTATATTTTCAAATTCTGTTTAGAGCACGCTATTCTAATATAGTAACATTTCTAACCAAGTACACAATTGACCGTGAGTGTAGCTTTGGAGGAGGAAGTTATGTAGATAGGCATTTGCTGGTGCTGAATATTGCCCTCACGGGTTAAAAAGCATGACCAAATTGTACACTATACAGTGAAGCTACAGACTAGGAGCTTGTCCTTCTAACTGCCTTGTTTTGACCAAGTTAACCATGTTTTATAATTCAGCCAGTCCTCTAGGCTCAGCCATTTTTCTGTTCTTCCTAAATCATAGAATCTCAGGGTTGGAAGGGACCTCAGGAGGTCATCTAGTCCAACCCCCTGCTCAAAGCATAATCCAGATAATAGAAACCTTTTAATTTTTCTAGTTAAAATAAAAAGGAGAAAAAAAAAAAAAAGAACCAGAAACAGTAAGCCAGCACTTTCAGATTTGGTTTAGACTGTACTATATGGCAGAATTGCCTTCATTTTAGGCAAAGGAGGAAGGAGCTACTCTAACAGGAGGCAGAGTCAAACCTGAGCTAAGGTTGTTCAGCTAAAACAGGCCTGGCTCCTCCACCCAAATTCATGAAAGTACAAACCAGAGGACTGCTTGCCTGACTGTGCATAAGGGCTGCAGACTTGTATGGACGGGGCTTGATCTGTTTGCTTAACTGAGAGGTACCATCCCTTTTTGTAAGCAAACATCATAGTTGTGACAAAGTTAGGTCAGTGAATTGCATATGATCTAAGGCCTGGTCTACACTAGGACTTTAATTCGAATTTAGCAGCGTTAATTCAAATTAACCGTGCACCCGTCCACACCAGGAAGCCATTTAGTTCGACCTAGAGGGCTCTTTAGTTCGAATTCGGTACTCCACCCCGACGAGGGGAGTAGCGCTAAATTCGACATGGCTATGTCGAATTAGGCTAGGTGTGGATGCAAATCGAACTTACTAGCTCCGGGAGCTATCCCACACTGCACCACTCTGTTGACGCTCTGGACAGCAGTCCGAGCTCGGATGCTCTGACCAGCCACACAGGAAAAGTCCCGGGAAAATTTGAATTCCTTTTCCTGTCTGGACAGTTAGAATCTCATTTCGTGGTTGGACATCGGGGCGAGCTCAGCAGCACCGGCAGCGATGCAGAGCTCTCCAGCAGAGGAGTTCATGTAATCTCTGACTAGAAAGAGGGACCCAGCATAGACTGACCGGGAACTCTTGGATCTGATCGGAGTGAGGGGCGAGGAGTCTCTGCTTTCGGAGCTGCGCTCCAAATAACGGAATGCAAAGACCTACGAGAAGGTCTCCAAAGCCATGAGAGACAGAGGATACAGCCGGGATGCAACGCAGCGCCGCGTGAAAATCAAGGACCCCAGACAAGGCTACCAAAAAATCAAAGCGGCAAATGGACGCTACGGAGCCTGCCACCACTGCCCCACCAGTGACCATGGACTCTGACGATGGGACAGTGTCGACGGCCAGTTCCTCGGCGATGTTCGCGGACGGGGAAGATGAAGAAGAGTTTCTGGAGGACGAGGCAGGCGACAGCGCTTACAACGCTGGTTTCCCTGACAGCCAGGATCTCTTCATTACCGTCACGGAGATCCCCTACCAACCCTCCCCGGCCATTAACCCGGATCCTGAATCAGGGGAAGGAGCAGTCGGTAAGTGCTTTAACCATGTAAACTTTCATTCTTAATATAACAGGAATCTGAAGTATGTGAAAAGGAGGTCTCTCTATATATGGGGATAGAACAGAAATCCTCCTGGGAGATCTCCACGAACCTCTCCTGGAGGTAATCGAAAAGCCTCCGCAGGAGGTTCCTGGGGAGAGCTGCCTTATTGGGTGCTCCGTGGTAGCACACTTTTCCGCGCCAGGCTTTCATGAGGTACTCAGGGAGCATTGCCTCCCCGAGCACGGCTGCGTAGGGCCCTGGTTTGTGCTGGCTTTCACGCAGCATGCGCTCTCTATCTCCTTCAGTGACCGTCCTCAGGGTGATCTTGCTCGGAGACTCCTGCATGTAATTAGGGGAATTACTGTAATGTTACGCCTGGTCCAAAGTATTTTTAAAAAATCTCCGGACAGACGGCATAGCATAGACTCAGCACGCTGCTGCGTGACGAGCGTAATGGAAAGCCAAAGATTCAAATGGACGCTCATGGAGGGAGGGGGGACTGAGGACGCAAGGTATCCCACAGTTCCTGCTGTTTCCTAAAAGGATTTGCATTCTTGGCTGAGCTCCAAATGCTTCTAGGGTCAAAAACAGTGTCCGCGGTGGGTCAGGGCATAGCTCGGCAATTTACGCAGCCCCCCAACCACCCCCAGAAGTGAAAGGGAAAACAATCCTCTCTTGACTCTTTTACATGTCACCCTATCTTTACTGAATGCTGCAGATAGACGCGATGGTGCAGCACTCAACACCAACATCCTTGCTCCCCCCACGCTATGGATGGCTGATGGTACAATACGACTGGTATCCGTCGTCGTCATCATCAGCCTATTGGCACATGGGGCAGTGCAAAAGGACTGGTAACCATGCAGACTACCATCCGTTAGGTCGATCAAGGGCGCCTGGCCCTAATTTTTCCTGGTAGATGGTACAATATGGCTGATAACCATCGTCATCATCGCCACAGGGGGCTGAGCTTCATCAGCCCCCAACCCTTCATGTGTAAAGAAAAGATTCAATTGCCCCTGGACTAGCAGCAGGATGCTGGGCTCCTCTCCTCCACACTCCTTAATGTCCTATCTGGACTATCATAGCAGCTGGAGGCTGCCTTCCACTCATTTCTCACTAACAAGTCACTGTGTCTTATTCCTGCATTCTTTATTACTTCATCACACAAGTGGGGGGACAATGCTATGGTAGCCCAGGAAGGCTGGGGTAAGAATGGAATGAACAGGTGGGGTTGTTGCAGGAGCACCCCCTGTGAATAGCATACAGCTCATAATCTATGCAGGATCTGACACAGAGCAGCTGTGCTCTCTGGTTCTCTGATACAGTGGTTCTCTAGTACACTTGCCCATATTCTAGGCAGGACTGATTCTATTTTTAGATACCAAAAAGGAGGGATTGACTCAGGGAGTCATTCCCAATTTTGGCTTTTGCGCCCCTGGCTAAGAGCAGCCAGGGGCACTTATGACAGCAGCAAATGGTGCAGTGCAAAAGGACTGCTAACCATGCCCATCTTATTACCAATTTATGGTGTGGTAGATGGTACAATATGGCTGGTAACCATCTCTGCTGTCATGCAAAAGCAAAAGCATGCTGCTGTGTAGCGCTGCTGAACCGCCTCTGTCAGCGGCATCTAGTACACATACGGTGACAGGCACAAAAGGCAAAACAGGCTCCATGGTTTCCACGCTGTGGCGTCTGCCAGGGCAATCCAGGGAAAACGGGCTTGAAATGATTGTCTGCTGTAGTTTTCCCGGAGGAAGGGATGACTGACGACATTTACCCAGAACCACCCGCGAAAATGGTTTTTGCCCCATCAGGCACTGGGATCTCAACCCAGAATTCACAGAGACAGATTAGACTGTGTTCATTCTTCGCAAAAATTTATCTTGGCAAGGAATTCACTCCCTTTTTCCCATCACACAGCTTGGACTGTCTCCAGACCCGCCACAGCATCCCCCTCACAGAGGCTGGCAAAGATTAGGCGGCGAAATAAAAAGACACGGGACGAGATGTTCGCTGAAATTATGGGGTGCTCCCGAGATGACGCGGACCAGCAGAGCCAGTGGAGGGAGACCCTCTCTCTGTACCAGCGCTCACTCAGCGAATGGGAGGAGAGGTGGGGTGAGGAAGACAAGCAGGCGACTCAAACGCTGCTTGGACTAATGAGAGAGCAAACGGACATGCTCCTGCGCCTTGTGCATGTTCTGCAGGACCTCAAGCAGGAGGACAGAGCCCCCCTGCAGTTATCTGCAACCGCCCTCCCCCGCCACAAAGTCCCATACCCCCCTCACCCAAAATAACCAGAAGGAGGGGCTCCAGAGGCCGTGTAAACTGTCACTGCACCCCAGCAGAGTGCTCAAGTACCCAAAAGCTCTCATACCCTACATTTTGAAAAGTCCTTTCCTTCCCGCCTCACCCAAGCCCCCATCCCAGTTTCATCCCCTAACTGTCTAGTTGATAATAAAAAATACTTTGCTGTTAATTACTGTTTCCGTCATGTTCTTTTAGAGGAGACTGTGTTTGAAGGGGGGGAAGGGGGTTGGTAATTTGACAGGACAATCACCTTTACCAGGGTACAGACATGGGGGCAGGATCAGCAGCAGGTCACACACACACTGCAGTCAGTACGCACCCTGGTCGGTATGGGAGATGGTTTGCAGGTTCTGTGTGGGTGGGGGGGTACGTGACTTTGTAGCGGGGGAGGGGAATTACAGATCTCATGCAACGGTCCCTGTCCTGGACCACAGAGCCACGCAGCAGAGGAATCTGCATCCGTCCTTCCCCGCCAAAAGGCCACATAGCCCCCGCACACAGAGTGCCAAAAAGGAGGGATGGCAGGCTTCGTTGAAACATCCAGTCCGGCACTGCAGACCGCTCTGGGAGCAGGAGCCTGTCATTCCTCGAGTTTACAGGCGGTCTTTACATCACTGCACACCCTACCCAGCACAGTCCGTGTCCCAGTTTCAACCCTGTAATGCAAAGTCATCAATAAAGAAACCTTTGTAAAGTTACAGTGGAACATGTATTTTATTTTTAAACGTGTGTTGGAAGTTGGGGAAGCGGGGTGGGCGGGGTATGTAACTGCAGATGCTAGTCAACAGTCACTTGGTAAAGAAACGGGCAGCTTCAGCTTCTCTGTAAAGAAACTGCACAGTCACAGGTCACGCTGCTCGCTGCTCGCTGGTACTTGAAGAGTTCCTTGTCGCTGTGAAAGGCGCCTGCACAGAGCTTCACGAGCCAGGGCATTAGCGGGTAGGCTGGGTCCCCGACGATCACTATAGGCATCTGCACATCCCCAAGACTTATTTTGTGGTCCAGGAAGAAACTACCTTCCTGCAGGCGTCTAAACAGACCAGAGTTCCTGAAAACACGCACGTCATGAACTTTGCCTGGCCACCCGACGTTGATGTTGGTAAAACGTCCCCCATGGTCCACCAGTGCTCGCAGCACCATTGAAAAGTAGCCCTATTTCTCAGCAGCTGAGTGTGGAAGAGGTGGACGATAAGGTGCGAGGAGTTGACAACGGCCATAACTGCAGCAGGATCCGTGCTCAAAGTGCTGTGGCGCCCGCGCTGTCACTGAGCAGAAAAGTGCACGAACAGATTGCCCGCAGGCGCTTTCAGGGAGGGAGGGAGGGAGGGCGTGATTGACGGTTCAATGACGACAGTTACCCAAAACCACCCTCGACACATTTTTCCCCCCAGCATGCATTGGGGGGGAAATCCCAGGATTCCAATGGGCAGTGGGGAGTGCGGGAACTGTGGGATAGCTTCCCACAGTGCACCGCTTCCAAAGTCGACACTGGCCCCGTTACTGTGGACTCACACAGTCGAACTAGTGTATTTAGTGTGGATACACAACTTCAACTTCATAAGGTCGATTCCACAAATTCGAATTAAGTTGATTCGAAATAGTCTTGTAGTGTAGACGTACCCTAAGAGAATTGAACATTCCTTAGAATTTACTCAACTGTTTTGCAGAAAATTGTCTCAATTAGCTATCTTTTCCATCACACCTAGAAACATCATTCTTTTCCCCCCCCAAATCCACCACTGCACTATTAAGTGGATGAGAATAATGGATGAGAATAATGTCAGCCATGTTTTGAACGTCTCAGACATAAGTCTAGATAAGAATATTAGAAAATATTTACAGTTTTGAATGGAGGGAGAAACTGCAACTAAACACAAAGAACTGGCTCTATTCACTCTCCTTCTGCCACTTAACTAAAGTTGGCACAGACTAAAGTTAGTGCTAGGTAACCAAGAAAAAACACAATGTATACTAAGGATCATTGATAGTCTGGTAGAATCCCTGTGATAAGATGGGAAACACTGACATCACTGGTAAAAAGCTATGCAAACAACAAGTCTGGGTGCCTAAAACATGAATAGCAAGATGATGGGAGCAATCATTTCTGAACTCTCACTAGTCTCCCAGCCATACCACTACTCCACTTCCAAACATGGGGATGAATCCCCCGCTAACACTAATAGGACTACCCCCAGTATAAGTGCTACACCCTGTAGTAAATGTTTACAGGATCAGGCTCTTAGTAGCATTCTTATAAGGCAAAATAGCTGTAAAAGAAACAAGGAACAACAGTCTTCTGAAGAAAGTATTTTTTTCACTGAAGAAAGTATTTTTTCTACTAGCCTAGAATTTGGTTTTATAGCCAGTTTTGTAGACTGAATTACAAACCAGTGAACAGCATATGATATATCAAGCTGTAAAACTTATTCCTTTACTTTGAGGTTGGATGTTTCATTTCTGAAAGTAAAAATGATTTTATGTTTCTCTTTGGAAAACAGAACACCTGAAACTGAACAACCATCACCAAAAAGGAACAAGAAAATACTGAGATAAATCCTTCACCTTTTTATATTGTTATGTTTGGAACATAGCAATAGACTGAGCTTTTTGGATATGCTGAACATTCAATATACAAGCAGCAAAGAATCCTGTGGCACCTTATAGACTAACAGACGTTTAGTCTATAAGGTGCCACAGGATTCTTTGCTGCTTCTACAGAACCAGACTAACACGGCTACCCCTCTGATACTATTCAATATACAATGGCAGATTAATACCCAGTAAATAATCACAAGTATAAAAAAGTTATTCTATACATTTCTGTATGCATGAATACCAAATAAGCGGTAACACACTGCACCATTGTGTTCCATAAAGCATATCTCAGTATGGCCTTCCTCAAAATTAGCAGTTTTACAAGAACAGCTTAGTTATGCTCTAAAATTTGGAAAGTCTTCAACATACACGTATTTACATTTAATAGACTTTGACAATATATTTAATTGTGTAATTACAGAATCTCTATAAAAGCAAGTTACTGTCACTCTAAAGTGAGTGTGTCAGAATATTAGAGAAACTGATACTAATGTGTGTGGGGCAGGAAGCCCTATCATTCAGGAAGCACTAGCAACTGGGACAACCAATAAAAAAAATTCTATGAAGCAAGATTTAAAAAACAAACAAACAAACAAACCCCCCAAATGGCATTTTTAGTTCCTCTACCTGGTGAAAGTCAATTTTAACACAACATATTTTGCTCAACACATTTCAAGAGATCCTGGAATGGAATTAATATAATATGGTTCTAACAATTTATATACATTTTAAGGCTCAGTAATGCAGCAATGGTTAGGGGAAAGCTTGATATGGAGAGCACTTGGGGGACTAACTTGGGCACTTACTCATCCTGTAAATAATGAATAAGATACAATAGTAACAATATTCTGAAAGTTACCTGAATCTGTAGCACTCAGTATGTTCTTTACAAAAAAAAAAAGGTTATTTCAGAGCTACAGCTATGGAAGGACAATTTATTTACTCTAAGTCTTCAACCTACACTGCCAGAAAGGTTTGCTTCTTTGGATTAGCTGTTCAGCCCAATAAACACATAAGAAACACATAAGAAAGCTCCGAGAACCCTCTCCTGCCACATTTAAACTACAGTGCCTTTCAGCACAGCAACTAAGTTAATAGGCCACAGAGAGGAGTCTAGATCATTTCCTATTAATGAAATTTAAATACACAATGCACTAGATTGTCTGTCTAATTTAGAACATAAAGTCCTTGGGGGAGTGTGTTCATGCGTGTCTTTTGTAAAGAAATGAATGCACAAGTTACATTCAAGTAAAAAACAAAAAACAAAAAAACCCCACAAGTGTTTACCATAACGGTGTCCATAGAAGCAGACTGACATACCCACAAGATTCCACTTCAGGATCAAGAATGAGGAAGAGGTTGACTGAGTAAAAGATTTGCCTTTAATAAAGCAAATATTTTCAGTAATAAACTGAACACTAAAAAAACTGGTCAAGGACATTACTTTTCAACTACAGTATTTCCTTTCAAGTTTGCTGTACAGTAACTCCTCGGTTAACGTTGTAGTGATGTTCCTGAAAAATGCGACTTTAAGCAAATTCAATTTCCCCATAAGAATTAATGTAAATGGGGGGTGGGGAGGTTAGGTTCCAGGGAATTTTTTTTCACCAGACAAAAAACTATATATATATATATATATATATATACACACACATACACACACACACACATACATACACACACAGTATAAGTTTTAAACAATCTAATACTGTACACAGCAATGATGATTGTGAAGCTTGGTTGAGGTGGTAAAGTTTGAGGGTGGGATATTTCCCAGGGAATGCCTTACTGCTAAATGATGAACTAGCATTTGGCTGAGCCCTCAAGGGTTAACACATTGTTGTTAATGTAGCCTCACACTCTACAAGGCAGCACGAATGGAGGAAGTGGAGACAGCATGGCTGACAGAGACAGAGAGACACACCCTGTGTGTGGGACAGAGAGAGAGAGATGTGCATTGCCCCTTTAAGTACGCTGACACCACTCTAAGTACATTGCCTTTAAAAGATCAGGAAGTTGAGACAGCAGCTGCAGCCAGCAAACTCTCTCCATCCTGAGCCCTGTCATGTCCCCACCCTGCTCTATATGGAGAAAGCGGAGGGCAGGAGTAGGGGTGAGGGGTACACCCTGACATTAGCTCGTCTTCCCCCCTCCCCTGCACAGCAGGCAGGAGGCTCTTGGGCGCAGTTCTAAGGCAGAGGGCAGGAGCAGCACATGGCAGTGGGGGGAGGGACAGCTGAACTGCCGGCAATCAGTAGCCTGCTGGGCAGCTGCTGCACGGGAACTTAGGGGAGCGGGGAGTGATAGGGGGCTGCTGGTCCACCCTGTTTCCAAGTCCCCACCTGCAAGCTGCAACGGCCGGTCTTCCTGCAAGCAGTGGACAAAGCAGGCGGCTGCCAAACAACATAATAAGGGAGCATTGCACAACTTTAAATGAGCACGTCCCCTAATTGATCAGCAACGTAACAACAAAGCAATGTTAACCGGGATGACTGTAAGTGAGGAGTTACTGTAGTAGGTACAAAGTGAAGATATTCTTGTGGCTTTTTTCCCCACCTGAAGCCTCTTCTGTGTCTGGTGGGAATGGGAAAGACGAGGGAGCACAGGGTGGGTGTAGGGGTAAGCCATCGGCCTCACCTCCAACAACTCATCATTGCCGGATTCACAGAGGAGACCCATTGGCTTCCCCTTTAAAGTGCATAATGGGCACCTTCTAGATGTGGATGGCCAGTATTTGGCACCCTTTTGGCTCCATCCCTTTAAACAGTTTTCCATTTTCCTCCCTTTACATAGGTGTGCTGCATGTCCTCTAGTAGAAGGGCTGGGCCAATCACCCTTTCAGGGGGTCAGGAAGGGATTTCCACTCCACATATTATAATTGGCACAGCTGTGCTGCTCCCCACCACCCCCAGGAGTCTGGTTTTCAAAACATCAGTTTTAATTGTTGCAAATTGTGGTGAGTTTCCTGTGCCAATTGCAGCCTAACATAAGTCAATCTGGGGCCTTTCACTCCAGGTAGGGATTTTTCAAAGGCGTTTGTTTGGGCATTAATTTAGAACAGTGTGGGTGCCACTCTGTCTTGTGCAGTTTGAGGCTCTTCTCATCTTAAAATTCCTATCTCACACCAGAAACAGGGCAGACACTTTAGCTATCCAAAGGTAAAGACAATAAAGAAATGCATCAAGGGAGAAATAAGACCTTTCTCCATATTTGGGTTTCTTGATCCCTCTGCTTGAAATCTATACTGGAAGTGTCCAGCTAGGTAGTTATGCACTGGGGTGCTGTGACTGTAAATTAAGTTAATGGTTAGTTAAATGAAGTTGCAGCCACTGCATTTAACCCATACTGCTGTGTCTCTGTGTCCGCATTCATAGAATTCGAACACCGAACAAGGAATAGGCAGCTGTATCTGACGAATGCTTAATATATAGTCTATAGAAAGGACCTTGATTGGAAAATCTCAGGGGAAGTGAAAACATGTATTGTACCACATATGTGGAATCATTATCATCCAGGAATTAAGTTGCAGAGGCAAATGAAACTGCATTTATCTTACATTTTCAGCCATATCACCTGTACTCTGCCCATACTCCAGGATTAAAATTGGTTTAAGAACAACCATCCACAAAAGTGTTGATCCACAAATGCGAGACCACCCTTTCCCCTCTGCCCCCAGAAATAAGTTACCCTGGGCCAAAGGTTGGAGTAAGCAATCATCAGTCAAGCACTAAGCTGCAGGTTTAAGAGGTGATCTACAAAGGATTTAAAAATCTACCAATTAGAACTGTCCTCCTACCCTCCTTCATTCTTTAAAAACAATCTCATGTTTCACCTTAGAAGCATCAAGTCTGGTTTTCCCTGATTTTGGTGAAAGCCTTACTGGGGACTTCAGATGTTTATTGTGAACTCTGACACTTTAATTGAAGAGTAAGGGGTTGTTGGGTCCTTAACAAGACATCCATTGTTCTAAATGCAAAATTGTCAATAAAGCCTTAATACTAGACTACTCTGTATTTGGTATTTAGTTTAAATGAATTACATGTATTGTGTATCACACCCCCTTTCACAGAACTCCATTGTAAAGTTTTTCCATAAGTCTGAGATATTAGCAAATGTTGGTATGTTCCATTTGTATTTATAAAATATCTTTAAAGATCCTACTTGGTTTGCAAAGGAAGGATCTAAAACCTAACGACTACTTTGTCAGAGTACATATGGCAGACTGTCACTCATACATATTAAGTGTACCACTTCTTTTTGGAAATAGATCTGGGGTAAAATGGTAACAGAATGCATTTTTACAATCATCCACTTGATGGAGTTTTCCCCAAGTTTATAAGAACCACTCTTATAAAGGATATGGACAGAAGATTTGGTGCTTCTGGGGCAAATTTAGGCCCCTAGTTTATACTTTGGGAGTTTACTGGCTTTAAGAACTTTCACTGAAGATTTTTCTTAACAAAAGTTTTATAGGTAAATGCAGAGACTGATTTATGAACATAAACAATTATTATAGGATATGAATATGGTACATTTCTTACTCTTTTCTGAAGACTAGCTATTTGGTTCAGAGATTAAAATAGATATAAAAGAGTATGTCACTAACTTCTACCCAGAATGAGTATGGACATTAGCATTTAATAAACTCACTACCTGCTTAAGATGACATGAAACGAGGAGTACCATAACAGCATTGTCACGATAACTAAAAATCTGTGCACTCAGTTTCCTTTTCAGAACATAACATAACCCTGTTCAGTTACACATGGTGAAAGACTGCCTGTTGTCTTAGAGAGAGATTACATTTGAGGTTGAATTAACAAACAAAAATACAGTAGGTGTGCAAAATGTCATTTGGCAATATGGACTTATATGGACTAAGCACGCTACATATTACCAATGGCGTAGCTCTAGAAGATTAAAAGAGTTAGTGTGGACTTTCAGAGTTTAATGAGATGTCCGGCAAACTTTTAATCAAATTAAATCAAATTCCAGTTGATCCATGGAGTTTCAGCTCTTCTCTGACACATTTCTTGAAAATGACCATTCAACAGCTTTTTGAAGCTGTTCATGAAAAAATATTTGTGAATGCAAGTAAGTGACATCAGATTCACATCACCATAGGTATGTAAAGCATTAATCACATATCTTTCATCACAGGACACTGAGAAATCTTAATCTACTAGTCGTCATGCATGCATTATTAAACAAAAACCTCAACATAAACTGCCTGCAGTAGGAATTGCTTTGCAAGTTTCATTGGAAGTCTCAAACCCCTGTATTAAATTATGCCCAGCCAGTGGTGGCAACA
The DNA here is from genome assembly GCF_020497125.1 of Mauremys mutica. Classification (NCBI taxonomy): domain Eukaryota; kingdom Metazoa; phylum Chordata; order Testudines; family Geoemydidae; genus Mauremys; species Mauremys mutica. The sequence goes on from NC_059078.1 coordinate 100,409,213, forward strand.
TGGTACAGTATAATCACTATGGAATGGCAATTAGGCATACCACACTTTGGTCACTGCTTCAGCTTTGAACAATGACTCTTGGTCCTGAAAACAGATTAGCAGTCACTCATTCAGACACTTCAGCTCTTCTAGGAAGGTGAGAAAAATCCCAGCCTCAAAAAGAAAATTTCTGTAACATCGGATTCATGAAACCTAGAGTTGAAAGAGACCTATTGACCCTTTTGCATGTCAGACTCACTTGTTGCAGCTTGTCTGAAGTTTGTATGTAAGTTCTTTGAGGCAGGGACCATCTTTTACTATGTGTTTGTATAGCATCTAATACAATAGGGCCCCCAATCACAATTGGGGCTTTAGGCACTACTGAAATAGAAATAAATAAATAGGGTGGGAATAAGGGAGAAGGAAGGATACAAGACAGCATTAAGAATGCCCAATAGATGAACATTGTTTCCACCCCAGCTGTGAACAACAGAAGACCACCCTTGCCCCTCCCTGCATACATATTTTCCTTAGAAGCGCAACAAATTCTACAAGAAAAGGAACTTAGCCCTGGTCTACACTAGGAATTTAGGTCGAATTTACAATGATAGGGTCTAAATCAGCTGTTACCACTCAAGAAAAACAATTAATAAGACTGGGACTTTTCAGCTTGGAAAAGAGGCAGCTAAGGGGGGATATGATAGAGGTCTATAAAATCATGAATGGCATACAGAAAGTAAATAAGTAAGTGTTATTTACTCCGTCTCATAATACAAGAACAAGGGCCACCAAATGAAATTAATAGGTAGCAGGTTTAAAACAAACACAAGAAAGTATTTTTTCATGTAACACACTGTCAAGCTCGAACTCCTTGCCAGAGGGTGTTGTGAAGGCCAATACTATAACGGGGTTCAAAAGGGATCTAGATAGATTCATGGAAGATGAATGGGGGGAGGGATAGCTCAGTGGTTTGAGCATTGGCCTGCTAAACCCAGAGTTGTGAGTTCAATCCTTGAGGGGGCCACTTAGGGATCTGGGGCAATAATTGGTCCTGCTAGTGAAGGCAGGGGGCTGGACTCGATGACCTTTCAAGGTCCCTTCCAGCTCTAGGAGATTGGTATGTCTCCAATTATAAATAAATAAGATAGGTCCATCAATGGCTGATGGGCAGGAATGGTGTCCCTAGCCTCTGTTTGCCAGAAGCTGGGATTGGGTAACAGGGCATGGATCACTTGATGATAACCTGTCTGTTCATTCCCTTTGGGGCCACTGTCAGAGGACAGGATACTAGGCTTGATGGACCTTTGGTCTGACCCAGTATGGCCATTCTTATGTTCATCTACATATCTATCGGGCAGAGGGTCTGTTTCTCCAGTTGGCCTGCCTTATCTGGACACTTTTAGCAGGTCCTGGTCGTTGCTCCACCAGTTGTCTCCACTGCCCTGCTCCTCCCTGCATACATACTTTCCTTAGAACCGCAACAAATTCTACAAGAAAAGGAACTTAGAAATATGGTCACCTACAATGAATTTAGAAGAGAAGAAATACAGTGTCCCTCAGCATCATACGTAATGTAATAGTCCCATTATTTTTGTCTTGTTTCATAACAGAGAGAACAAAAGGCTTCCTGCATAAGCAAAATGTAATTACTTTGAAATATTGTATTATGAATAAAAAATCATATATTTTGCACCTTAGATGTGATAGAAAATTAGTCTGCAAATAAAAATCCTAAACAGTAGAATACTCAAACTACTTTCTAGTTATTGAATTGCTGAAACAAACTGTAGGATAATTGTATACCTATATTCAGGGTTATGTTTTTTTAAAAATTTACTCTGGTAATCATTCAGATTTAATTTGTTTGCAAAAAGCTGAAGTGTCCAAAAAGTATTTGAAAGCTATTTACTCAAAAAATATTTCTGCAGGGGGGAAATATGGAATTACAGCCCGGGAGTAATCAAATAATCCACTAGTGGTTGAAATTTACAGGCAATTTATTTCACTACTCAGATTGACTTTTTTATTGGCCTAACATCTAAATGAAAGCTTGCAAGTCTTAACTTGTTCTTTTGTGAAATGTCAAGCAATCAATTTGCATTGCACAACATTAGTAATTCTTTGCAGTCATTAAAGTCTAAAAACAGAGCTGGAACAAAATAAAGAGAAATGAGACAACCTAGTTTAACTGACAAGTTATATAACACATATGGTATAATATTTGTGAATTACATAGTGTATACCATGATCTCTAGGCACATAATACTGTTGTGTTTCAATTGCCCCTAAACTAAGTAGTCCCTGCTTATTCACTCAATATCATAGCTGATGAGTCAAGCTCCTTCGGTTTTAAGGCCTTATAAAAGGTTCTCACACTTTTCACTATTAATACTTCTATTGTCCTATGCATTTACAAAGCGGTCTATTTTTAAAGATTTCTCTAATTTCAATAACTTTATCTGAAAGCCAGGAGTATAACCAAAAAATCTAAATAAGTCTGGAGGCAGGGGCAGGGTGGCCAGGTGCCCGGTTTTCAACTGAAAAGTCTGGTTGAGATGGGGACCTGACTCTGTCCAGTCGGATGTACTGATCAGACACTCAAAGTCCGGTTACTGCAGGTGGTGGAGGCGCCGGGTCATCACTCGCACCAGCCCCTACTCAGCCAGGGCCGCCACCTACCTGTGTCAGGCAGCTGTGGCTCAAAGCCCTGGCTGGCTCCACGGATGAGACCCTCCTGATCTGGGGGTGGGGGAGGGGTGAAGAGGTGTTAGCAGCCAGTGACGGGGGAAAAGAGGGGAAGAGGCAGCACTGTTGGACTGTCTAGTTTTTAAATATGACAAAGTTGGCAACCCTGGGCAGGGGAAGCACAACAAGATTGGATGCAGTGGGTAGACTGATATGGAAGGACAGAAAGTGGTATCTACAATTGAAAACTAAGATATTTCAATGTGCCAACTCTTTTCCAAGACACCTTATTCAGATTTTCCATCTGGAGTACAATAAAGTGCCAGACATTTCTGTCTTGATTTATAAGATCCAGGCTAGTCTAGACACACTTTCATTTTAAGCAGACTCAGTTATACAAAATTATGGTTGTCACATTTCAGAATGCTATTCTGTTCAGTGAGGCAGATCTTCCCCCATTAACATTAGGAGTCACGCATGAACAATAGCAATAGGATTTTAAAAGAAAACAAGCTTTGCAAACATTAATAACTGTGGGTGCCCATCATTAACCCACTAAGTCCCTACAATAATCACACAGACTGCCACATTCTCTCAGGGGCAAAAGGGGTACAAAGGACCTCTTGGTAGCAGAACCAATGAGGGAGAAAGGCAATAAATATTTCAAGAGGGACCTCTTTATAGCTTAGATACCTGCAGTATGGACTGAAGTTTCACAGGGAGCACCCCACATAGCAGAACATGGAGTGGGGGGAGAGGGAGGAAAGGAGATCATGGACAGACCAAGGATGTTGGAACTGTCACCACTGGGTCCCCTGGTCTCTCTGACCTCTTCCTCCCAGTAAGTCCCTCGGCCCACGCCGCTTCCAGCAGCTCCCATTGGCCCGGAGCAGCCATCCGCGATCGGCCGGACCTGCGGACGGGGCAGGTAAACACACCAGCCCGGCCTGCCAGGGGCTTTCCCTACACAAGCGGTGATCCCTGTTTGAGAAACCCTGGACTTATGCTTTCCAGGCATAAAGAGCCACTATGTATCTTCAGTTCTAATGATTTACTTTACATTATGGAAATAAAACCAAGAACAAAAGTAAACCTCCATTACAGAGCAGAGTGTGTGTTTCCTCTAACGTGCTGAATCAACTCTGCCTCACATAATGGTAGCTGACCTCACTGATGGGCAAAGTCCTAAAGACTAAAAGCTGTGGTACACTAAAATGTCAACAAAAGTTATAACGCTACATACCACACAGACTTCTTCATAGTTTGGGCCTGAAAGCCACAGACTAACTACTAATATAGTGCCAGTAGTGAATTAGTAAAACAGCTGTTGTGGGCTCAGAACTGCTCCCATAAAAATGGAAGCCATATTGACAGCTGGCTGAAAGGTCAAACCCATAAAAGTCAGTTCACTTTTTTCATTTATTGGGAGACTGACATGTCTTACTACTTACCAAAAAAAAAAAATTGTATTCTTTCAAACTATTCAAAACCGTTTACTGGAGGGACATAGCCACTAAACAGCCTTAGCTTAGTTTACGGTAAATCTGCCAGCCTTTCATCTCCAGTAACTAGAGTTCTAATCCTGCCTCAAGTCAAAATGAATATTAGTTTGATGCCATTCTACAGTTGCCATTAGCGCACATAAAAGCCACCACACAATTCAGTGTGCTTGACAGTTTTTGTTTAGGAGAGACAGAGGACTGAAAAAACCCCAACTGTTACAGATAAAAATTTGTGCATAGGTCCCCGCAGGCTCAGGGCACTGCTATTAGTCACTTTCCAAAGCATTCACTTCACTTAAAAACCCTCTTGTGAAGGGTATACACACACAAGAGAGGTCCTCAGCCTGCAAACACTTAAGCTTGAATAATTTTACATATGCTATTAACTAGATGCACTGACTTAATGGCACTATTGAGCTATGTAAAGTTGCTCACTCATGTATTTGCACATTTGGGCCAAAGTGTAGAAAAAGCTACCTATGCCACCATTCTGACAGTACCCTTCTAGCCAGCAAAAATTGTGTATACACCTCAAATTTTGATGAATAAGGTCCCAATTGATTTCCCTGCTAAGGATTTGAAAGAGTAATCCAAGGAGTAATTAAGAAACTGCTGGGAATAGCATTACAATAAAACACCTGGATGCCTGAAAGACCAGACAGGAAAAATTAGAAAACTCATTTTAGAAGCTTCTTACATTCAAATTTTAAACTCACTCTGAAATTGTGAGCTTCACATCTACTTCTTTAGATGTATCAATAATTACCCAGAATACTTCCTCTCTACTTTTAAGGTGACTCTTTTGGTGTGAAACTGTTATCACTTAATTAACTAACAAGCACAATTTGTTCCCAATTGGCATAGTAAGAATGGGACCTAGAAAGCAGTTATACAACTGTTGAGCAGAAAATATTTATATTACCTCTCAAATTCATACCTGAATTAGATTTTTTTATTGTGCAAGGAAAAGTTAAAATTAGAGCTATCTACAAAAAATACTAAGAAAACACCTACACAACACATTTATCAATAAAAAAAAAATCCCACCAAGGCCCATGTGGTGCAAAGACAACCCTGAAACAGGGAAAGGTTAAATTTATCTGTGTTGACAAGTCGCCTATTTCAAGCTTGATTTAATAAAACCTGAATTCCTTTGTGTAGGAGACACATCACTCAAATGATAAATATGGACAAGTTTCTTTGTGGAACCTACATTAAGATTAGTGTTCTATTTTAAGCAAGTGAATTAAGAAATCCTCCCCACCTAACCCCTCACATTCTCCTCTACATGATAAATAAAACCCCCAAGAAAGATAAATATTTTTGAACACACACACTTTCTGAATCTTAGGAAAAATAAATGTTTCAAATTTGACCTAGCCATAGTATTAAATCGTGCATTTTTAAGGGATCCCAGTAGCCAAAATCCAGCATCAAGGATTGCAATCTTACATTTTGTCATTGGATATGAAAAGAGAGACGACAATACAATGTCTCTCATCCCAGATACATGATACATTTGTCCTTGTCTATTAAAATTTGATGTTAAAGCTCCAACTACATTTCCCATATTTCCTGAAGTGTCCATTGACTCAAGCTCTAAGGTGTTACCCTCACATATGGTTCACCAAACAGATGGAAGCTGCACATTAAAACAGAGCTTGAAGAGAGCTTCTCAGACCCAGGGCAAGGCACAGTCTCTTCCAGTCAACAGATAACCAAGAGAAACTAATTTCTTCTAGACCTCACTGCACAAACAGAACTACTTCTGCACAGAAAGAGCTCTCCCAACAGATTAAGAGGCTGTCAAAAAGGGTTAAGAAAATCTGATCATGCAGTTTTCTGCCTTTTGATGGCATTTCTCTGCAAAAAGAAAAAAAGATACAGACTGATAAATATGAATAGCCTAATATTTGAACATGAGTCCCTTAACAGCCAAATCTCACATGTAGACATATACAGTAAACTACCATGTAATATGCTTAAAGGCCAGTTTGAAAATCCAAATTCAACAGCCATACAATCTCAATTTGGGAACTGAAAGACCAAGATGTACTTTATTACAAATCTGTTATTTTGCTGGCCTCGTATTCTGCCTTCAGTTACATTTGTGCAAAACCAATACAAAAACAATGACAGAATATGTTAGTAAGAAGAGTTGGTTACTGGAACTTTGTTAACAATCTTATGCATGCACAGAATCTAACTCCCTCTTCCACAGCATTGCAGAGCTATTATAGTGAACCAAAATAAAAGTTGCAAGTTATTTTTGTCATGGAGGGAAGCAGGCACAACGCTGAATAAAATACAGGAAACTGAACTGTGGAGAATGGAGACAGACAGCTACAATACCTCTCTTCCCCAAGCAGCAGAATGAATTTAACAAGACTGATCAATTTCACTTATATTATTCAAGATTTTCTGGACAGCAGTCAACTACCAAGGATCATGTGAATTTCCTGTTACTGCTGGAGGAGCCTCACCAGGAAGCATACTGCATTTAACCACAGTGGAAGAGAACCCACAAGGAACTGTCAGAGGGGTAGAGTATCAGAAAAATTCCTTGCTTTACCTCCTATCAGAAAAAGTGTTCCACGGAATGAACAAAATAACTTCTGCCTCTTCCTTCCAGTGCCCCCGCCACGCACACATGCAGCTTAGGAGGAAAGAGATATCCTACATTTCACAGCAGTCAAAGAGGTGGCTTTGGAAAGGACAGGGAAGTAACAAGACAAAGCTTCTTCACACTTTCAGTAGTTATGGGGGGTGGGAGGGTGAATGTGACAGAGGCCCACTGATGGTTCATTACTCTGTCAGCAACTTTTGTCAGGCATGACATACTCACTACAACTAACTCACTGTTGTCATAATCTGTTCTAAAAGGAGTCACATATGGTTTCATATGCAAATTGGAAACACTCTGGTCCCCAAAATCATTGCATGGTGTATGTACAGGGTGTATATGATGAGTTGCAACTACGTGCTAGAGCTATGTTCTTAAAATGCATTTGGCTAGCAATGTATAAGCCCAATCTGCCCTAGACAAAGGAATATGTATTTGCTTGTCTGACCAGCCTGGTTGTCAGGCAGAGACAAACAAAGGTACAGTTACATGCAAGGCAGACTAGAATGGAAGATGGCCACTCTTGGCAGGGGATGGAAGTCACAGCTGCAGAAAACCTTCCTGTCTCCTGAAGCAAGGTCATTGAACTTTGGAAGATATAAGCAAGGACAGAAAGCCATTTTGGCATCCATTATAGAGCAGATACAAGAGACCAGGGCTCTTTTATACCTGAGAAAAGTGGAACCTTTCAACCAAGGGGGCTGAAAGTCTCTGAAAACTGAATATAGGTGAGAAAAACTTCTTTGAACAAAAGACTCTAGCTTGCTAAATTGAGTTTTGGTCTTAGCAGCATATTTAACTTTTATTTGTTTGTAGTCATTTCTATCCTTATTCCTTATACTTAGCATCACTTAAGCCTATATCCTTTTGTTAATAAACTTGTTAAATTTTTATTATAAGCCAAGTGCTCTGACTGAAGTGGAGGGTTCATCGATGCCAGTTAAGTTAATAAGCTGCATACTGTCTCTGTGTTCAGCAAGAGAGCTGAACACTACAGAGCAGACAGTTTGGGGAAAATTTAGGACAGAGGAGGTGTTGGGATCACCCTGCAAAAAGTAAGTAGGCAGTGAAAGCCGGGGTGTGACTTACATGCTCGTATTCTAGATGTAGGTGTCAGGGCTGTGAGCCACAGCATCATAGCATTTAAGGCACTCAGAGTTGCAGGGAAGATGGTGTCGCAACCCTTTACTTGTCTGGATTCAATCCCGAAGCGCCACTGGGTGGAATTTCAAATTTAGAGAGACACCTACAGTCAAGCTGACACAAAAGCTAGAGCCTCAAGCAAGGTATAGGGAGAGCAGCCTGGTAGAAGCCACAACATCATCAGGGTATTGCCTGAGACCACACTGGCAGACCCAGCACACAGACCCTGAACTCCCCCCCTACCCACTTCCTACCTCTGCCATCATACCCTATTGGGGATTTTATTCTCAAGACTTCACTATAGTTACAAAGTGTGGTAGGGTAAAAAATAAAATATAAACGACTACACTTTGTTTCCGTCTCTTAAAAAGGAAGAGATCACAGAGTTATCATCAATATTTGTGCTAAATGTTAAATCTGCTATAGGCAGAAAAAAAACATCAAGAAGTCCTGAATGCACATGTAGATTTGGATTAAACAGATCAGTTAGTTGGCACATAGGTGAAATGAACAGCTGTGCTATTAAAATATTATAAACCATGTTCACACATGGCAGACATCTAAGTCTTGCATCTAAATGCAAGATCACATGCTAGAAATGTGGGGCTGTCCTTCAGTGATCCACTGCCCCAGACTGAAGGGTAGTTTTGTGATATGGACAAACAGCCATTTGAAACTCGGCTGAAACTAGCAACACTTTTAACCCAAGGCAAGCTCCTATTATATTGAGTTGGTGATGGAAACAAATCTATTGAAGAACTCTCAGTAACACTCAACTATTTCTGTTGTGCCTCTCTTATTGGTCAAAATTCACTAATCACCATGCTAGCAAACTGTGATACAAGGGAAAGGGGAGGAGTGATAGGGGGAGCTGGGAAAATGTACAGTAGGTCAAACTTTTGATTTAGAGAAAAGAAACGTGTCTCAATATTAGTTCATATAGAATCTAAACTGTCCTTTTACCGTGCTGAGTAAACCTGCATTTTTTTAATATAAAAGCAGGCAAATATTGAAAGATAGCAAAAGACCAGATCAGGAATATAAACAATACTTGTAAGTAATAAGTGCCTTGAAATTAGTTTATTTCTCAGCCTCTTTTATAATAATGTGCACTTGATACTTTGTTTTCCAGAAATGCTACTGTCCACTAGAACCAGAGCAGTGTCCTTGTAAAACGTATGTTCATTTTTGGGGTAGGTCTTTAGGTCTGGAGTACCTGTTAAATATCCATAATGCATTCTGGAGTACCTCTGGGCCAGAAAAGCTCAAAATCTTTCATTTCCAAACTACTGGCCAGCCAGAGGCTTACACATGATGGCACACAAGACCAAGCTCACCAGAGGTAAAGGTCTTTGGACTCATGGAGAGAAGACAGGCTTGTGTAGGAAAGGAAAAAGGATGTAGATCTCAAAGAGCTGGCATGAGAATGCAAGACTTGAGTAAGACTTGATCAGATGCAAGCGGCCTATCTGGGCATAAGGAGTAGAGAAAATATTTATCACTCCAGACTTGAAGGAGCTGCAGGGACATCAATCTAAAGGAGAAAACTAAAAGTTTCAGTGCCTCTCAGGAAGGAATAGCCACCAACTATATCTTGCTCACCCAAAACAAGTCAGAATATAAAGAACATTATCACTGCCCTCCTAAGACAGTGTGCACCAAAAACTGGAAGTAGAGACTGTCAAGCCATTTGAGCTCTGATTGCCTACGTAATTGTAATGATTGCCAAGTGTTCATGGTGGTGGGTAGAGATGAAGAGGAACTCCTGTCCCTAAAGCTTCCAAAACTGTACTATACCAGACACATTTTATATATAATATGTGTGTGTGTGTGTATATGTATATGTGTGTATGTATTTGCTAAACAAGAGATAATTATAAACCAGATTATACAAAAGATAATCAAGCATCAAAATTAAGTTATTTATATTAGATTATGTGGAAACAAAATAGATTCCCTTGTATCTTGACTGACAACAAAACACGCTTCCCATTAAACCAATTTAGGTATTATCTAGAATACAAGCCAATAAAAACATTAAATAGTGTATCCAGGAATTTCAATAGAAAGGAACAAAACCAAACATTCTTGTAATACAGCAATGGGATGGCTGATTTGGGAGACTAATGAATTAGTGTAAACAATTTAGCACTAATTTAATTTAACAATGTAGAGCATTTGTGGATTGCAAGGCAACAGACATCCATTTGTTTTTTCATTAAGCCAAAGATAAAATTGTTGATTGCCCCACCATGAATTATTTTATTGAAGAAGATAGCAAACAAATGTTATATTTAGTATAAAAATTCATAGCTAGTCTCTGAACAAACAAATGTAACCAATGAAGGATACATAAAACAATACAGACCAGATGTGGTTTAAGGCAGACCAATATACCATTCTTGCAAAAAAGGGTTTACATGTTTTCAGTTAGTGAAGAATTATTTATATAGAAAATTGTTATAAACATACCATTTTACTTCACTAGAAATTTCCATTTAATACACATAGTCTGCATTCCCAAAATAGTATACTCATTCATGAGCATTAAATACAAACATTAAAACTGTATGCTGAAGAAAAACTATAAGCATTCAGTATTGTAAAAATACCAACAATAACAACAAGATCTATATCTTTATCTGTTACTTGCCTCAAATGTGTTACCAGTGATATCAAATTCTGGTGGGACAAAGGCACCTTCTGGATCGTCTATAAAAAAAGAATGCCAGATGAAGAAATTGACAATTATATATGCATATAGCACGTTTTGACAGTTTGATGTCACAAAATGAAATCTACATAATTGACAAGCCTGTTGGTTCTCACACCTCCAAGCTACAAAGACAACTCTGTACAGAGCTGATTGTTCCAGTGCTGTAAGGGAACTATTAACTCTTACCAAAGGACCCTTAATGATTACATATGGAAATGTGCCTTTCTGTACCTTATTTCTAACCATCCTGATGAAGCAAACTATCACTCTCCCCACTAAGAAACAAAAAGATTAAATTCAGAGAAAGAAACAACCACCATTTGAGACACCAAACTACCAACTTAATATTTTTAATCCCCTTCCTTCTGTGAACCTGAAAGTTTTCAGGTCAGGGCTACAGCTGGGGCCAGGAGCTGAGGCCAGGGCTGCAACTGGGGCCAGGAACAGAGCCGGAGGAGAAGGCCGGGGCTGTGGCTAGGGGTGGGAGCTGGGAACGGGGCTGCAGCTAGGGCTGTGGCCTGGAGTGGAGCTGGGAGCGGAGTCGGGAGCTGGGGCCGGGGCCAGAAACCGAGGCCAGAAGCTGTGGTTGGGGGCAGGGCCGGAGCACAGCTGGGGGTGGGGTAGGGTGAGGCTGGGTGGTGCTCCCTCCCCACCCCCAATGAGGGCTGACCTTGGCCCTGCCACATCCCCCCAAAGATTCCTCTGTGCCCCACTGGTGGGGGGCACCCCACAGTTTGGGGACCACTGCCTTATAGTGAAAGGCTGAAAGAGCTCAATCTATTTATCTTAACAAAGAGAAACATAAGAGATAACTTGACTACACTGTAAGTCCCTGCATGGGGAAACAAATATTTATTAATACACCGTCAGTATAACAGAGAAAGGTATAGACACAAACCTATGGCTGGAAGCTGAAGTTAGACAAATTCAAACTGACAATAAGGTGCACATTTTTGACAGCGAGGATACAACCATTAGAACAATTTGCCAAGGGTTGTGGTGGGGTTTCTGCAACACCAACCATTTTTAAATCAAAATTGGATATTTTTCTAAAAGATGTGCTCTAGGAATTATTTTGAGGAAGTTCCATGGCTCGTGTTATACAGGAGATCAGACTACATGATCACAATGGTCCCTTCTGGGCTTGGAATCTCTGAATCAAAACTCCAAGCCAGTAACCAAAGGAGGGAGATTTCCCAGGGCCAGCTAATAAACGCTTATAGGAGTTTGCCTTGTATTACTTTTTAGAAGTTACGAAACAAGCACATGTAGGTAAGTCTCCACAGCCACCATCTGTAACTACCATCTTCTGAGATGAGGAAGAACCAAATCTCCATCTCCAAGGTACGCAACCTAGTTGACTGCTGACCTACTCACACCACAAATATGACTGATGCCCTTGTGGGCCTCTCCAACCAGCAGGCCAACATAGCTGCTCACTCCACTTTCCAATCAAATCCATATGGAAAGACCAGGGGATAAGCTCTTCATTAGAGGAGTTGGGCCTGGACGACAGCTTGTAAGTAGACTACTTCAGCAGCGATGCTGCATGATGCTGTATTAATGCCTATCTGGCAACTCAGTCATTGGAGGTATAACTATGGTGGTGTTTTGGTGGTGTTGCCCCATTTGCCTGAGGGATTTGGCTCCAAAGGTTGGGTAATTTCCCTTAGCCCTGGTCTACACTACGAGTTTAGGCTGAATTTAATAGCATTAGATCGATTTAACCCTGCACCTGTCCACACGATGAAGCCATTTTTGTCGACTTAAAGGGCTCTTAAAATCAATTTCTGTACTCCTCCCCAACGAGGGGATTAGTGCTGAAATCAACATCGCCGGGTCGAATTTGGGGTAGTGCGGATGCAATTTGACGGTATTGGCTTCCGGGAGCTATCCCAGAGTGCTCCATTGTGACCACTCTGGACAGCATTTTCAACTCAGATGCACTAGCCAGGTACACAGAAAAAGCCCCAGGAACTTATGAATTTAATTTCCTGTTTGGCCAGCGTGGTGCGCTCATCAGCACACGTGACCATGCAGTCCCAGAATCTCTAAAGAGCTCCAGCATGGACTGAACAAGAGTTACTGGATCTGATCACTGTTTGGGGAGACAAATCCGTGTTATCAGAACTCCGTTACAAAAGATGAAATGCCAAAATATTTGAAAAAAATCTCCAAGGGCATGACGGACAGAGGCTACAACAGGGACCCACAGCAGCGCAGTGTGAAAATTAAGGAGCTCAGGCAAGCCTACCAAAAAACCAAAGAGGCAAACGGCCACTCCAGGTCAGAGCTCCAGACATGCCATTTCTATGATGAGCTGCATGTAATTCTAGGGGGAGCCTCTACCACTATCCCACCCCTGTCCGTGGACACCTGCAAGGGGGGAGTCTCATGCAACAGGGATGAGGATTTTGGGGATGAGGAAGGTGAGGAGGATGAGGATAGCACACAGCACGGAAGCGGAGAAACCATTCTCCCTGACAGCCAGGAACTGTTTATCACCCTGGAGCCAATACCCTCCCAAGGCGAGCTCACAGACCATGAAGCCAGAGAAGGCACCTCTGGTGAGTGTACCTTTGTAAATATAATGCATAGTTTAAAAGCAAGTGTATTTAATGATTAATTTGCCCTGATGACTTGGGATGCATTCGCAGCCAATACAGCCCCTCCTTTTAAATGGCCAACGCAATGGGTGCTTGGTATGGGAAAGGAGGGCACGGCTATTTGAAACCATTCCCACATGTTATGAAGGTTGAAGAAGTTGAAAGACTGTGGCTTACCATGGCTGCCTGCAAGCTGAATTCTGTTGCCCGGTCCTGCATGTGTGATCTCTCACACCAAACTGACAGGCCCTCAATATAAGAGGCAAAATGTGACCTTATACCGAAAGCACATGTGCTACGTAATGTTAACAGCTTTGTTCACTGTGAAAGAGTCTATCCATTGTTCTCTAAAATGTGTCTTTAAATACTACTCTCCTTTTTTTTCCTCCCGCAGCTGCAAATGTTTCAACGCTCCCCCTATCATCTGCATCTCAGAGGCTAGTGCAGATAAGAAGGTGAAAAAACCCGCACTTGCGATGAAATGTTCTCTGAGCTCATGCAGTCCTCCCACACTGAATGCGTGAAGGCAAACAATGTCATAGTCCAAGAAAGCAGAAAATGAACACGAGGACAGGAGGGACGAATGAGATGAGAGATGATGGGAGCAAGATGAGATAGGCAGGATGCAATGCTGAGGCTACTGGGGGATCAAACTGATATGCTCCAGCGTCTGATGGAGCTGCAGGAAAGGCAGCAGGAGCACAGACCACCACTGCTGCCCCTGTGTAACCGCCTGCCCTCCTCCCCAAGTTCCACAGCCTGCTCACCCAGATGCCCAAGAACCCCGGGATGGGGAAAAGGGTGCACTCCGGGCACCCAAACACTCCACCCCAGAGGACTGCACAAGCACAGAAGGCTGGCATTCAATAAGTTTTGAAGTGCAGTGTAGCCTTGTCCTTTACTCCTCTCCTTCTCCCCCCACCCCTCCCAGGCTACCTTGGCAGTTATCCCCCTATTTGTGTGATGAATTAATAAAGAATGCATGATTTTGAAACAATAAATGACTTTCTTGCCTCTGCAAGTGGTGATCGAAGGGGGGAGGGTAGTTGGCTTACAGGGAAGTAGAGTGAACCGCGGGGGGTAGGTTTTCATCAAGGAGGACAAAACAAAAACAAAAAACTGTCACACCATAGCCTGGCCAGTCATGAAACTGGTTTTCAAAGCTTCTCTGACGCACAGCGTGCCCTGCTGTGCTCTTCTAATCACCCTGGTGTCTGGCTGTGCATAATCAGCGGACAGGCGATTTGCCTCAACTTCCCACCCTGCCATAAACGTCTCCCACATACTCTCACAGATATTGTGGAGCAGACAGCAAGCGGCAATAACAATTGGAATATTGGTTTTACTGAGGTCTAACCGAGTCAGTAAACTGCGCCAGTGCGCTTTTAAACATCCAAATGCACATTCTACCACCATTCTGCACTTGTTCAGCCTATAGTTGAACGGCTCCTTATTACTGTCCAGGGTGCCTGTGTATGGCTTCGTGAGCCATAGCATTAAGAGGTAGGCTGGGTCCCCAAGGATAACTATAGGCATTTCAATGTCCCCAACAGTTATTTTCTGGTCTGGGAAGTAAGTCCCTTCCTGCAGCTGTTCAAACAGACCAGAGTTCCTGAAGATGCGAGCGTCATGCACCTTTCCAGGCCATCTCATGTTGATGTCGGTGAAACGTCCCTTGTGATCCACCAATGCTTGCAGCACCATTGAAAAATACCCCTTGCGGTTTATGTACTGGCTGCCTTGGTGGTCTGGTCCCAAGATAGGGATATGCGTTCCATCTATCGCCCCACCACAGTTAGCCATCCACTATAAGCTGCACATTTCCCAGAGTCACTACCCTTGATAGCAGCAGCTCAGTGACTGCATTGGCTACTTGGATCACAGCAGCCCCCACTGTAGATTTACCCACTCCAAATTGATTCCCGACTGACCGGTAGCTGTCTGGCACTGCAAGCTTCCAGAGGGCTATCACCACTTGCTTCTCAACTGTGAAGGCTGCTCTCATCTTGGTAAGCGCCCTTACACATTCAAAAGTTTCACAGCCACTGGGAATCATCCCAGACCTGCAACACTATGTGATCCACCAGTCTGTGTTTTTTTCCCGGGCCCAGAATCAGCATTCCACAGCATGAACCTGCCCCATTACCACCATGCTGTCCAAATTGCCAGGGCCCATGCTTTAAGAGAAGTCTGTGTCCATGTCCTCATCACTATTGTGATCATGCTGTCATCGCCTCCTCACCTGCTTTTGCAGGTTCTGGTTCTGCACATACTGCAGGATAACACGCGAGCTGTTTACGATGATCACAACAGCAGCGGTGAGCTGAGTGGGCTCCATGCTTGCTGTGGTATAGCGTCTGCTGGAGAGCAGAGTTGCAGCGGAAGCGGTGGATGACGATGGATGCCACAAGAATAGATATTTATACCGAACGATGAGACGACCTGCGAGGTCAATTCATGGCACCAGGAGAGCAGATTTGCAGCGGAAGTGGTGGAGGACGACGGTTAGCACCATGCACATTTCCCAAGGAAGAACACACGTTCCCAGGAGCCCATGACAGACAACATGGAGAAATTCGCAATCGAGACACGATCAGGAGAGCAGAGTTGCAGCGGAAGCGGTGGATGATGACAGGATGCCACGAGAATAGATATTTATAAAGAACAATGAGAGGATCTGCGAGGTCAATTCATAGCACCAGGAGAGCAGAGTTGCAGTGAAATCGGTGGTTGGATGACGATGGTTAGCAGTCCTACTGCATCATCTGCTGAAAGCAGTATGGCATCTGCATGGAAAAAAGGCGCCAAACAATTGTCTGCCTTTGCTTTCACGGAGAGAAGGGCGACTGACGACATGTACCCAAAACCACCCGCAACAATGCTTTTGCCCCATCAGGCATCTGGAGCTCAACCCAGAATTCCAATGGGCAGCGGATATTGTGGGAACTGTGGGATAGCTACCCACAGTGCAACACTCCAAAAGTCGTTGCTAGCCACGGTACTGTGGACGCACACCACCGACTTAATGCGCTTAGTGGGGACACACACAATCGACTGTATAAAATCGCTTCCTAAAAATCGACTTCTATAAATTCGACCTAATTTTGTAGTGTAGACATATCCTTAGAAGGGGAGAATTGTTAATTTTTAGACTCACAAAATGCTCTTAGAGTTGATCACATATATAACAAATTTAACGCCCCACACCCAATGTCAAATGAAGACTTCAAATCAGACAGATGTTAAAAAGCTATAAATCCTCACCCCAAAGATCTCTTTCTCCAACCCATCCTTCCAGGCAAATGTCTGGGTGAACAGGAGTCCAATATGTCAAGCTGAAGTTCTATCAGAGTAGTGGGAGGCAGGGGAAAGCAAAATTCTAGAGCCTAAGAATTTTAAGAGCTCTTTCTTTTTCCAGTTGTTTAGATCTAGGTGATAGCTTGAACATCTCAGCTGATCTAAGCTGCTGGGGAACAAAGCAACCATCACCTTTAATTGCACCAGAAAATTAATATGTATCTAGTAGCTGTACTATATTCAGCAGTGCAGCTCATGAAGTACTGATGTCATTCATGCCTTGTGAGAAACACTGTGAAACAAGCAGTCTATATGAGCTGAAGCTTTTGGACTGCCTTCTAGTGCATCTCCAGGTAGACTACTCTAATATGAAACAGGCAAAGGTATAGCATAACAAAAACAACGAGGAGGCCGGTGGCACTGTAAAGACTAACAGATTTATTTGGGCATAAGCTTTCATGAGTAAAAAACCCACTTCTTCAGATGCATGGAGTGAAAATTACAGATGCAGGCATAAATATACTGACACATGAAGAGAAGGGAGTTACCTTACAAGTGGAGAACCAGTGTTGACAGGGCCAATTCAATCAGGGTGGATGTGGTCCACTCCCAATAACTGATGAGGAAGTGTCAATCCCAAGAGAGGAAAAATTGCTTTGGTAGTGAGCAGACACACAAAACTCCTCTATTACAGAAGCAGATACTAAATTCTTCCTCTTAGATCTTGAGTAGAGGGCTGAAGCAATGGCTCTTGTGCTCTAAAGCTGCTAAGTGGTCTGGTTCACATATATTTATTCATCATCACCAGCTGGCTCTGGCTACACAGGCTGTTGCCTCCTTTGGTCACAGAATCCTTTTAACTAGTTTACAAAATAGTGTGGCTTTCTGCAGGAACCAGCTTCCATTCTTTCTATTACTCTCTTTCTTTCTCCTCCTCCTACCCCACCAGTCTCGGAGCATTTGAGGGTCACAGAGGAGTATTATTTTAGATTCAGTAATCCTATAGTTTATACTTTTTCAAATCATGAAGCTCTCCAAGGGACAGTGGGCAATTTGCAGCTACTGGCACATGGTGCAATACAATTTTTGTATTCTTGCTTCCTGTTGCATGGAGTCCACAGTGTCATTTCTTTAGAAGGAAAGGAAAGGTACAATGTAACAACCTGAATTGCTTACAAGTCATTTCCTCTTATTTAAAAAAGAGAGACAGTCACCTTTTCTAGCAGAGTAAATATGAGTGACAAAGTTCCAGAAATGACAAGATAGTAAAAAAACGTGTTGTTTGATTTTGACTGAGTTGCATAGGACAAAAAAATAGGGACAAAGTGGGAGAAGCACAGAGAAGAGTGGGGGAAAAAATCATTAAAAAATATGCATCTGCATACCAACTTCTTTCATTATGAAGTTTCTCTTAGAGTTTTCTAGACACAGGCAATGTTTCTTTAACTATAATTGAATTTTGAAACATCCTAATCAAGACTTTCCAATAATATGAATTATGTCCATGCACATAATTTGCTTCACTAAAAACCCATACTCTGAGTATTTGCATAAGGCCATATTTAACTGATGGCTGACAACCAGGAACTGAGCTTAGATTTTTTTACCTCTTGTGAGCACTTCCTTTCTTTCCCCAAGATCTTAATTTTTGGCAGTACAAAGAACTTTTGTCCAGTAGACATATTCTCCTTTAGCAAGGCTCCTGTACGTTTCTTTAAGAAACATCAGGTCAAATTCGATCCAAGATTTAGATTTTGTAAGAGTCAACTTTTACAAAACTGAAGAAAAGTGTTTCTTTACTGAAGTTATAATACAAACAATTCTTTTAACACAAAAACCAATTTCCCCTGCAGTGTTAAATGAACTATGGCAGCACAGGATTAGTACATGGGAATCTGAAAATGTATTATACTTAAAAACAAACACGAATCTGTCAAATCTATTTTGAAGTTGTTCATGATGAGAAATAAACAAATAATGAATACATTTTAAAATATACTTTCAGTTTTATGTCATGTTTTATGACCTCTCAAGTAAGGACATTTGATTTAAAACTCTGATTTTTAACCTGATATAGTTTCATTTCAACAGTTGGACCAAAATTATGGCTAACACACACACATACACGGTTCATTTAACGCAATCTGGAAGCAAAGTGACAGATGTAGTTATTCTGACATTGTTTTAAAAATAAATTAAGATTAAAAGACATAATAAAAAGCCTAAAGAGAATAGGTATGGCACAGAATTGATCTCTGAGGCCTGGTCTACACTAGGATCTTAAATCGAATTTAGCAGCGTTAATTCGAACTAATCGCTCAACCGTCCACACCAGGAAGCCATTTAATTCGAACTAGGGGGCTCCTTAGTTCGAATTTGGTACTCCACCCCGACAGGTGGAGTAACGCTAAATTCGCACTTGCTAGCTCGAATTAGGCTAGGTGTGGATGCAAATCGAACTTAGTAGCTCCGGGAGCTATCCCACACTGCACCACTCTGTTGACGCTCTGGACAGCAGTCCGAGCTTGGATGTTCTGAGCAGCCACACAGGAAATGACCCGGGAAAATTTGAAATCCTTTTCCTGTCTGGACAGTTAGAATCTCATTTCTTGCTTTGACATCGGGGCGAGCTCCGCGGCACCTGCAACGATGCAGAGCTCTCCAGCAGAGGAGTCAGCCCAATGCAAGAATAGAAAGAGATCCCCAGCATGGACAGACCGGGAAGTCCAGGATCTGATCGCTGTGTGGGGCGAGGAGTCTGTGCTTTCGGAGCTGCGCTCCAACAAGCGTAATGCAAAGACCTTCGAGAAGGTCTCCCAAGCCATGACACAGAAAGGATACAGCCGGGATGCGATGCAGTGCCGCGTGAAAGTCAAGGACCTGAGGCAAGGCTATCAAAAAGTCAGAGCGGCAAACGGACGCTCCGGAGCACAGCCCCAGACATGCCGCTTCTACGAGGCACTGCATGCCATTCTCGGTGGGTCTGCCACCACTGTCCCACCAGTGACCGTGGACTCAGTGGATGGCATAGTGAGCCAGGACAGTTCCTACTCGATGTTCGCCGATGGGCAAGACGACGAAGGGTCCGTGGAGGAAGGCGCAGGCGACAGCGAACACAATGCCGCTTTCCCTGACAGCCAGGATCTCTTCATCACCCTCACAGAGATCCCCTACCAACCCTCACCGGCCGTGAACCCGGACTCAGAGTCAGGGGAAGGATCAGGCGGTAAGTCGTATAAACAAGAAAATATTTATTTGCTCGAAAACATGTATACCAAAAATATAAATTCTATCTATAAATACTATATCTAAAAGTTTTTAAAGGGAAACTAAACGAACAGTAGGTCTACACAGATTGGGATGGAACAATAGTCCTCCATGGACAATTCCACAAATGCTTCAAACAGTTCCTCAAATACCCTCCGCAGGAGGTTTCGAGGAAGAGGTGCCTTATTTGGTCCTCCGGTGAAGCTCACTCTTCCACGCCACGACATCCTCAGATACAGGGGAACCATCGCCTCTACCAGCATGGCCGCGTAGGGTCCCGGTCGGTGAAGTGCTTCCCTTAACATCCTTTCTTTCTGCACTCGAGAGACACGCCTCAGGGTAATCTCGTTACTGAAGTGCTGCATCTAATTAGGGCAATTAGCGAATAGTTACTGTTCTTAATGGTTTACTTATAGTTTGCATAACAAAGCCCCGCGCTTAGCAGCCACGTGCTGTAGGCCACACAGGAAAAGCATACATTGATCTTTCCCCTGCAGTGTCGGGAGTGGCTGCAAAAGGGTCATAGTATCTGATTTCCAGATTGCCTTTAGCACGACGGCACAGCTATCCGTTAACTGATAAGCATAATGTACTGTAAGGCTTACCAGGACTCTCTGCTAGAGGGATTCTGCTATCTCTCCCGACTTCTCCGCTCTCCTGTTCAATGGCGCAGCCAATCAGAGCGTAGGCCAAAATGTTGTGCTTCTCTGGAGACCACGTGACACTTGTTGTCCGGTACGGTCTTCTTCATAGAAATTGACTAGACGGTGTTCACTGTTCGCCAAAATGTATCTGTACAAGGAAATCACTAACTTTCCCCATCACACAGCTTCGGCTCCTTCCCGGACTGCCCCGGCATCCCCCTCGCAGAGACTGGCAATGATTAGACGGCGAAAGAAGAAGACTAGGGACGACATGTTCGCTGAACTGATGGCCTGCTCCCGAGCAGAGGCTGCAGAGCAGAAACACTGGAGGGAGACCCTATGTGAGCAGCATCGCACACTCATGGAACGTGAGGATAGGTGGCGGCAGGAAGACCAGCAGACCACCCAAACGCTGCTTGGTCTCATGAAGGAACAAACGGACACGCTTCGTCGCCTTGTTGATGTCCTGCAGGACCGCAGGCTGGAGGACAGGGCCCCCCTGCAGTGTCTCTGCAATCGCCCTCACCAGCCAAGAAGTCCTGGCCCCCCTCACCCAAAAGTACAAGACGGAGGGGTGGTAGAGGCCGTGAGAACTGTCACTGAACCAGAGCAGAGCAGCCGTGTACCCCGCACTTCTCACGTTAGAAATTTGTAGAAGTGCTTCCCTTATAGGCTCAGCCAGTCCCAAATCCAAGGTTCATCCCCCCACTGTTTATTAGATTAATAAAAGATGTTTGCTGTTAATCACTGTTTCCATCATGTCTTTCCTGTCAGAGGATTTTTCGGTGTATGGGGTGGACAGGGGTTTCATACTTGCACGGTATAGCCTACAGTACCAGGGTACAGACTTGGGGAAAGGATCAACTGCGGGGCACACACACACTGCAGTCAGTAGGCACCAGGGTCATTCTGTGTTGTGTATGCTGCCCCTGATCATTTCGTAATGTGTATGCTTGTCCAGGTTCCTAGCGCCTGCCACGCCATTACTGTGAAGGCAGGCTGCCCTTACGATGCACTTGCAACGGATCCACGAGCCTATCCGCTGCCCTGAGCCCCAACAAGAGCCCTCATCCACGGACAGATAGTCACCCTTCTCCCACACCCATCACCCCTTCCCACGCAGAAACCCGCAGCCCACTGCCGTCATCCAAACCCCTATGCAAAGAAGGCACCACTCGCTCCTTCCTGCAAACCCTCCCCTTCATGCAGAACCACTGTCATCCGTCCCCCACCCCAGGGACCTATGTAGGAGCAGGAGGATGTCAGTCCTCTATGGAGGAAGCGGTCTGTACGTCAGTGCACACCATGCCCAGCACAGTATGCGTCCATGTCTCAACACCAGAACAGAAATGCAAAGTAAAAGAAAGATTTATTAATAATGAGTGTAACAATTAATTTGCTTAAAAACGTGCTTTGGAAGTGGGGGAAACTTGGAGAACGCGGCATGTAGCCGCAGATCCAAATCGACACAAACTGACACAGGCCCAGGGTCAGTTTCTCTTGAAAGCAAGTGGAGAGTCATAGGTTACCCTGATCTCCGAGGAAACTTGCTTTCAAAGCCTCCCGGATACAGAGCGCTTCCCGCTGGGATATTCTCTCGGCACGGGTGTCTGGCTGAGCGTAAACTGCAGCCAGGCGATTTGCCTCAACCTCCCAT
This sequence comes from Mauremys mutica, assembly GCF_020497125.1. NCBI lineage: Eukaryota > Metazoa > Chordata > Testudines > Geoemydidae > Mauremys > Mauremys mutica. Next base: position 100,431,332 of record NC_059078.1, read on the forward strand.
CCGGACAAAAAGGCCTCGCCCTTGCTCTCACACAGATTGTGCAGCACACAGCATGCAGCAATAACTACGGGGATATTCTTTTCGCTGATGTCTGAACGAGTGAGTAAGCTCCGCCATCTCCCCTTGAGACGTCCGAAAGCACACTCCACCACCATTCTGCACTTGCTCAGCCGGTAGTTGAAGAGTTCCTTCTCTCTGTCCAGGGCGCCTGTATAGGGCTTCATGAGCCAGGGCATTAGCGGGTAGGCTGGGTCCCCGAGGATCACTGTAGGCATCTGCACATCCCCAACCGTTATTTTGTGGTCCGGGAAGAAAGTACCTGCCTGGAGGAGTCTAAAGAGACCAGAGCTCCTGAACACACGCGCGTCATGAACCTTGCCCACCCGACGTTGATGTTGGTAAAACGTCCCCTATGGTCCACCAGTCCTTGCAGCACCATGGAAAAGTAGCCCTTTCGGTTAATGTAATCGCTGGCCTGGTGGGCCGGTGCCAGGATAGGGATGTGAGTCCCATCTATAGCCCCACCGCAGTTTGGGAATCCCATCGCGGCGAAGCCGTCTATGACAACCTGGACGTTTCCCAGGGTCACCACCTTTGAGAGCAGTTGCTCAACGATTGCGTGGGCTACTTGCATCACAGCAACCCCCACGGTAGATTTGCCCACACCAAAGTGGTTCGCTACTGACCGGTAGCTGTCTGGCGTGGCAAGTTTCCAGAGGGCTATGGCCACTCGCTTCTGCACACTCAGGGCTGCTCACATCCGGGTGTCCTGGCGCTTCAGGGCAGGGGACAGCAAGTCACACAGTTCAAGGAAAGTGCCCTTACGCATCCTGAAGTTTCGCAGCCACTCTGTGTCATCCCAGACCTGCAGCACTATGCGGTCCCACCAGTCCGTGCTTGTTTCCCGGGCCCAGAATCTCCGTTCCACACCATGAACGTGACCCATTGCCACCATGATCTCCACTGCCCGGCGTACCCTGCTTTCTGAGAGGTCTGCGCCACTCTCCTCACCGCGCTGCCGGAGCCTCCTCGCCCGATTTCTCAGCAGCTGACTGTTGCAGAGGTGGACGATAAGGTGCGAGGAGTTGACAACGGCCATAAGTGCAGCGATGATCGCAGCGGGCTCCATGCTCGCAGTGCTGTGGCGTCCGCGCTGTCACTGACCAGAAAAGTGCGCGAACAGATTTCCCGCCGGCGCTTTCAGGGAGGGAGGGCGTTTGTGAGTGACGGTTGAATGATGACAGTTACCCAAAACCACCCTCGACACATTTTTCCCCCAGCAGGCATTGTGAGCTCTACCCAGCATTCCAATGGGCAGCGGGGACTGCGGGAACTGTGGGATAGCTTCCCACAGTGCACCGCTTCCAAAGTCGACGCTGGCCCCGTGAATGTGGACTCAGAAATTCGAATTAGTGTATTTAGTATGGATACACAAATTCGACTTCATAAGGTCGAATCCACAAATTCGAACTAAGTTGATTCGAAATAGTCTTGTAGTGTAGACAAGGCCTGAGGCTTCTACAGCTTGGCACTAGGTTCCTTCTTCCTCATTCTCTACTGTAATTTTCTTAGCTGTCATTTCTTGCAATGTGAGAGACTAAGGCTCTTGAGATTTTTGCTGATTTCATCTTATCCAATAATAGACTTTCGTTCACAATGAAATCAGAAGTCCTTTTGTGAATGTCAGCATCCCCATGTCTCCAATGATACATAAAGATCTTACATTCTGCCATATGCAGACACCACTCAATCCTCCATTCTGGGAAAGCTTTATCAGGTCACATCTATTCTACTGTTAGATCTACAGCCAAATAGTCATCTTCGTTAGCCATACTTGTAATTTCATGGACATATTTTAAGTGGTGAGAGAAGCAGCACCATGATTATGCTTTGCCCATACTTTCAGACATGCAAACACATATCTGCACAAGTCCATAATTTACTATGTTTAAAATGTAAGTGCAATAGACTCATGGGGAAAAAAAATCTGTGAAAACAAGTGGATCCAAGATCTTACTAAATTCAATCGGAAATCTTTATTCAGTATTAGTATAACTAGTGAATGTACAGTGCTCCTGAATCTAATTTAGTTTCATATGGACCGCAATTCATCCATTTATCAAGAAATTCTGCTTTGCAGTCTAATTAAATCTACATAAAAGTTTGAAGACTATAATGTTTTATTACATGCGCTCAGCATGACTTTGCATACTTTTTAACAAATTGCCTAGAAGCATAAATACTTACCACTGAGCTGTTCCATGAAGCACACATTGCCATTGGTGTTAAAAGCCAAAGTGTCAGGAGTAATGCAAAGTGTCTGGAAGATTGCTGAATGGGAGATGCTCTTCATAGAATGGCTGCACTCCAGGCAAATTGCCCAGATATCTTGCTCGGTAAGACAGCTATCCCGCAGTGACAGAATATCAGCAAGGGACACATTCTCCTGCCAAGACATGAATTCAGAAATTACTCTGCATTTGATGACATTACTTGTAGCCAATTGTGTCAAATGTCATCTACAAGACACAACCTGATGTGATTCCAGCAAGTTCTCAGACTTCCTAGGACAAAGAATTTAACCTCCAACTCCTACCCCCCAAGTATTTAATGTAAAGAACGTTCAGCACAAAGAGTGCCTCAGGGGAAACAGTCAACGTGTGCAAAGATCTTACACTAACATCAGAAAACAGGTATTTTTTGTGATATATTTAAATTGAGACACTCCTGCACCACACTAAAATGAAAGGACAGTCATGAGGTAAAGGCACAGGGACTGGGTCACATGAGATTTGGATTAATTTTCCGACTCTGCCACAAGTTTTCAGTGTGACTTTGGGGAAGTCACTTTAAGCTCTTTTTGCCTCAGTTTCCCCCACCTGTCTCCTGAAAGGGGTCGTTGCAAGGTTTACTTAGTGCTTGTAACTGCTTTGTGAGCCTCAGGTAGCGCAACACACCTTATGGCCTCTTTTTTGGGGGGTGGGGGGGGAATAAGTCAAAATTTTAGATAAACAGCTCCAGGTGCCTGATGGTTGCCTCAGGTTTTTGTTTATCCAGTGCTCCCCAGTGGTCAAGGTAACATATGACTTACAGCTAAAGGCTGTCTTCACAGCTGTGATATTTATTAGGCTCATGTGGGAAGTCCAAGAAACATGGCAAAAGCTGTGTTGGAGACATTTAGAAGTTAGTATTTGCTTTGTTCTGTCTAGTTTAGACTAGAGAATAACTTTACATTGGAAGGATGATGCACTGGAAGATCTGACAGGCTCTTTCAATTTCTTACTTCTATGTATGCTTTAGGAAGCTGCTTGGATAAAAAGATGCCTAGTAGCTGTATTATCACACAATAATTACTGTTGCCAATCCTCCAGGATTGTCCTGGAATCTCCAGGAATTAAAGATTAGTCTTTAATTAAAGATTGTGTCATGTGATGAAACCTCCAAGAATATGTCCAATCAAAACCAACAATCCTACACAACATAATGACCCCAAGATAAGGGCAGTAAACACAAGAAACGTATTTGCCTTTCCCAAGCAACTCTAAAAAAATGGAAACAATTCGGGCAAAATTTCAAGCTGGATACATACCGATTACAATTTAGTCAAGAAAAGACCATAACAGCAATTTTCTCAAAGCTCTAATAAGTAGCTGACATTTCTCAGACCTCCAAAATTCCAGATATTTAGAACTGAGTTTAGCTATAAAAAGTAATCAAAGAGTTTTGGGTTATAGAATGTGTGTTTTACAAATATCTAACAATTGATTTTTGTTTGTTTTTCTTTGGGATGGAGTAAAAGCAAATTTGTTAATATTTGTTATTTATCATTGCATTCAGCATCACTTAATGGGAAAAGTATTCCCAACATTAGAAGCACCACCATTTGGGTCTTCTGATTCTCCTTTCTCTTCTTCCCAGTCTGTCTCTTCCACTTCCTACTTCAGTATCTCCCTCTCTGTAACAACTCCCAATTCCATGTTACTGGGCTCCTCTTCCACCACTACGTTCCCTTCTCTTAAAAGGATCAGGAATCAAATAAAAAGTGACAGAGTCCTGTGGCACCTTATAGACTTACAGACGTCAGACGAAGTGGGTATTCACCCATGAAAGCTTATGCTCCAATACGTCTGTTAGTCTATAAGGTGCCACGGGACTCTGTCGCTTTTTACAGATCCAGACTAACACGGCTACCCCTCTGATACTAGGAATCAAATAGCTAATGCTAAATCTTGAAGAGATTTTCTAAAAGTTTAAGGGATTTAGGAGCACATGTCCCCATTGCTTTTAGTGGGATTTGTGTTCTTAGATCTCTTAGGCATTTTTGAAAAATCTTTCCTTCAAGTTCAAGGCTCATCAGGCTTTCAAGTTAACATCTCAATGAAATGAAAGGAGAGCTCAGACTCTTAGAGCCATTTCTTATGGTCACCTGTAGACTCATTGCTTGTGTTATCACATAGATCCTATTTGGAAGATCTTTATCATAAGGTTAGAAACCCTTTGAGGGAGATAAATGAAAGCTTAGATTCTGCAGACTCTGCACATGCTTTGTGGTCCAGGGCCAACCTGGATGTTTGCCACCAGTAACGATACTATAAAACACACTGAAATGCGAAAGATAGCATTTTAAATATAAAGAGGCATCTGACAGAGTGAGCAGTGAAGAATTAATAAAATATTCCTAGACAAACTGGACAGCAAAAAAACCATTTCTCAAAACAAGACTATAGAGTATCTATTCAAATGGGAACTTTTAGGAGCTTGCCAGGAATGGCAGTCAAGCTCCATTTAATAAATATCCAGCTCTTCTATGGTGCTTTAAGAGATTAAGAGGTTGTTTTCCCCTCCACCACCCATACTTTTGGGTCTCCAACTTTTAATCACTCTTCTTGAATATTCCTAAGAATGCTATAATTGTGTCAGTGAGCACCCTTAATATCCTGAGAGCAGTCTGGGAGATCTTCCAAAGGGTAGTCATGGAAAACTTATTGAATCATGATTCATACATCAGCAGCAGACAATAATCTTGTTCAGTCTGAGGAATAAAAAGGTATCCCCAACTGGTTTCCACATTGCTAAAGGATTTTGATTCACGCTCAACTCTCTTGAGAGCAAAAATGATTGTGCCAGATCTTCTCCACCATGTGACAGGCTACAGGAAACAGAGGTCACCGGACAATGTCCACAAATGGATTATCTGATCCTACTTGAGTTTGTGAAAAGAACTGTAGCCAGTCCCTCCTCCAAATTATTTACATTGCTAGGAGCTTTCTCTATGGGTACTCCCTTTTCACTGTTACTACTTGATGGAGTCTACCCGTGAAACTGGCAGAGATGTAAGAAGAAAGAGAAGGTGCTATTTAACAACTTAACCTAATATGTGAAATGTATCCATCACTATTAACTGCTAGTTAAAATATTTCTGGTCCATGTTATCCAAATGCTAACTAACCAGGCAAGCAACACTCTCCAAATCATTCCTTGAGTTATGAAGGAAGAGATCAATAATGCAAGAGTAGAACTATCTATGACAAAACAACTCAGAACTAGAGTCAGCTCCATCTTTACGTGTTTGTTTAGCTCAACTACTGACTAATTTAAACAAACAACAGTATAAACAGTCTTAGCGGCCTTTTACGTGGCAGCAATGAAACTTTTACAGAAGAAAAAAAGATTTGCTTATTACCAAAGGGGATTTGTTTGATTTATGTGATTTTGTCTGATTAAGAGTTATTGTTATTAAATGCTACAACAAAGTCATAGTCCAACATTTGTGACATTAGTCTGCAGACATGACAATAATTATGATACAACAGTTAAATCATATTGATGAATATGGGGTATCAAGAAGTAGGGTGTGAGGGAGTAAATCCATTAGGAACACAGGTTTCTGGGATTATTAGGAAGAGGGAAGCAAGAGAATCTTATTGACATGAAAAATGCCTCTTTGTATGCCCCCTAAATAGATTTCTCCAGTTCCTATATAATAAGACTTCCAAGACTTTTGATAGCTGCTAATCCTAAATCCTTACCCAGTGATGTTTGCATGCTACAGTTTTGCAGGAAGAAGATAGTTTTATAAGGAACTGTTCTGAACTTACTGCTTTAAAGAGTAAAAGCAATTTGCCCTCACAGCTTTTGAATGGTCGGAGAATCCGGCCCTTTCCCAACAACTGAACTAAGATGATCGGGTCCCTGTGAAAGTTGATTTATACCCCTTTGACTGGCCAGTCCGCGTTCACCACAGGGTTAGTTCCCCGTTAAGTCAACCCTTTCCACTCTCCCCTAGTTTGCGCAGCGCAGCGCACCGCTGTAAACAAAGCGAAGGCCGGGAACTGGACGCACAGGCCAGCAGCACAGCGACCTAGAGAACTAGCAGCTGAGTTGCTGACACAAAACAAGTTCATCCAGAGAAGCTACCCCAGCAACTGCAGCGCCGGGGCCACTCTGCAGCTGGGAAGGGGCGGTCTCGCCCACAGGTGCACGCAGGGGCCAGAGCTCTTCAGGGATGAGCGGGTGCTCTTGCCAAGGAGGGGTGGGGGCGGCTGCACTTTGGCACACTCACCTCATCCTCCAGCAGCGTCGGCAGCGGCTCGAAGTCATAGCAACCCACCTCCTCCTCCTCGGGAAACCCAGCCACCGCGGCGTCCGCAGCCTCCATGCCGCCTGGGGAGGAAGTGGCAGACGAAGGCTTCACCCCAGCAGCCTGGCTGCGTGCTCCAAGCCCAGCCCTCTGCGGCTCATTCCCACCGCCGGCTCGTGCCTCCGGAGCGGCCCCTGGCTGTAGCCCCGCAGCGCCTCGAGCCCTCCTCCCCCGGCCCGCTCGCTTCCCGCGCCCACCCCCGGCCGGGAGCCCTGCCCGGGGCACGCCCTGCCCCTTCGCTAAGGAAGCGATCGCATAGTAACGGGCACGGCCGCCGCGCCTGGCCTGAGCGGCGCAGGCCGGACTGCAGCTCCCCGCCCGACCGCCTCCTTCCCCGCACAGCCCAGCTCCACCGCTGCAGGGGCCTCGGCCCGGGTCACTGAGCCCTAGCGCCCTCCCGGCGCAGCCAGGTGCCTGCCCTGAGACTCACCCCCGCCCCCCGCTAATCCGCTTTCATCCCTGGTTCCCAGCGCCCCCCCGCTCCGAACTAACGCGGAGCAAACTTCAGGCAGCAACTTGCCGCCAGCGCAGCCGCGCCGCTGCCGCAATGCTCCCTCTGCACCGCCGGAGAGCGGCGTGGCTCGGGGCGGTTGTCAGCGCGCAGGCTGATTGATGCACCAGGGTTGGTTTGTGTCTGATCTGCCGGGCTCAGCGAGCGAAGCCTGCGGCATGCACTGGCAGACTGGCCCTTTGCCAGGGCTTTCCAAAACCTTCACCCCTGGTATTGATGATCGAAACTGAATGTTATCAATCAAAGCGAACGCTCCAGTCCTGCAATGAGCTTCATGGAAGTGGACCATGGAGCCCTAGTGATTTCAGTGGGGCTGCAAGGATGTGCAATCGGGGAATGGATTTCGGGATCAGGGCCTTAACATTGACAACATTTTCTGTTTGCTTTCATTCGACTTGGACATTCAATTAAATTTAGTTTAATTTTGTCCCTTCCCCCCACATGCACACACCTTGCTGCAATTTGTTCTACCAGCGGGGACCCCTCACCTTGAGACAGGGCCGTAGCAACAAAGAACGTGGCCCCCTCCGAACATATGTCCGGGGCCCCTTACAATGCAGAAACTGGAATGCGGTATTTATTTTATACAATATACAGGGTTCATATTATGTATACATAGGCCTACTGTGTACATGTATTCCATAACTAACTTACCTAGTTATACCTTACATTTTTTTTGCCACTTTTAGGGGCCCCCTTCCTTGCGGGGCCCACTCCAGTCAGAGGGTACGGAGGGCACTCGCTACGCCTCTGTGAGAGAAAGTGGTTGGGACACTAGGCTACAAGTTGGGACAGCAGGGTTCAAATCCCTGTCATGCTACAGACTTCCTGTTTGACTTAGCCTCTTTGTGCCTCAATTCCCTGTCTGTAAAATGGGCATAAGAGGACTGCCCAACCTCACAGGTGTTGTGAGGCTAAAATACATTACAGATTGTGGTGTCCAGGTACTTGTGACCCAGGGACCTCTTGATGCCAACTGGCAGATTGGGTGCTTAGAGTTTTATAAGACTCCCTTGGGTCAGATATATGCATAATAATACACTAAAGGGTAGCAGGTGAGATCTCTACCAAGAGTCAATAACCCACTTACCATGATAATTGTGAAATGTATATTTGGATAATGTTTAAGGAATTATGTATCTGAACTGAAAATGGTGTTCTCAAGGTATGTGAGTTAAGGCAGGTCAGCAGAAGGTGATAAACATGCTCCTGGCAAGCAAGAGGCACACTCCTGCTTAGTGGTAGGAGTGTGCCTGTTGCTAACCTGCAGAGGGACATCAGATCTCCATCTGGGTGGTCATGGGTTTATTGTGGAGTGGCTGCTTAAGGATGAAGCAGCAAAGAATCCTGTGGCACCTTATAGACTAACAGACGTTTTGCAGCATGAGCTTTCGTGGGTGAATACCCACTTCTTCGGATGCAAGACATCCGAAGAAGTGGGTATTCACCCACGAAAGCTCATGCTGCAAAACGTCTGTTAGTCTATAAGGTGCCACAGGATTCTTTGCTGCTTCTACAGAACCAGACTAACACGGCTACCCCTCTGATGCTTAAGGATGGAGGCCACTGTACAGACTGAGCCAAATGCTAATCAAGCGTTTGTGAAATTGACAAGAAAGCACACAGGAAAAAACAAGCAGCCAAGGGCTCCTGTTTATGGTAAAGACAATAGATTTGGGGAGTATAAATAGGGGTGCAGAGAGACACCCTGAATTTTTTCCACTGAGGAGGCAAGCTGACAGTGGCTTGTCTCATGAATGGAAGATCACAGCCAAGCCTGGCTGTAATATGCTGCAAGGATTTGGGTTGAGCTTTGTCCTGTAAGTCATGACAGTAACAAACAAGTCTACGCTCCAGCATGCATGTTATGATTTTATAAGTAATCATTTGTTTGCAATGTTTTTACTTGCTATCACTTGAAACTCTGTGTTAAATAAACTTTTACTTTTTTACCACTATACATTTATCTCTAAGTGCTGTGTGTTATGAGGAACGGTGATCTGAGGTGTAACTGATAAGCTGGGGTGTATTATCCCTTTGGGAGCAGTCAATCTGTGAATAGTGAGCATGTTCAATGGAACAGGGCAGGGACTGGACACGTGAGGGGATGCTCCAGGGGGCTTAGTGGTAGGAGTGTGCCTATTGCTAACCTGCAGAGGGACATCAGATCCAGGTAGGTTGAGAGGGGAGTGCTTATATTGCCTGTGGAGGTAGGGATCTGACTCATGGCAGGCAAGACAAGGCTTCCTCACACTAAAGGCAGGCAGTAGCAAGGTGCCTCACAACCCAAGAAGCATCAAAGTACTATAGTAATGTGGGCTACTTCAGTAGCTTAGGGCATGTCTACACAAGCACTTGGATTTACACCCCACTTTGGTGGGCAGTAAGTTCTTATGTAGAAATGCCCTAAGATAGTGGTAATGGGGAATCATAGAAATGTTAGTAAATCTTCCTACATAACATATAAATTGACCTCATACTGTCCATTTAAGCTTTAAAAGGTGGAAAGAAGGATGCTTTCTTATGGGTTCTGTTTTCTCTCTCACTTCCCCTTTACATGATTATTGGAAGCCTGCTTTCTGCTGTGATTTCACTCCTTTCCTCACCACACTACTACAGTTCTGCATCCTCAGTACTACAGTAAGGACTGGGGAATCTTCCTGACTTCAAGCAGCTGTGTGGAAACGCAGGCAACCTTTGTTCACCTGTGTTGCCTCTTGATTTCCTTGCTCTAATTTGCACAGGTTGAAAAAAAACAGAGCCAAATAAGAGAAGCATTGGACAATCTACACAAGCAGCTGTTGGAGCGCAGCAGCAAGATAAAAACCAGGAACCCTGAGAAAGTCAGGAGCATAGAAGATCACACTCCAAAATAGATTACTTCTGTTGTTATGTAACAAGTTTCTTATATGTGTGGAATCTTCCACTTACATTATTTAGATTGTCTAAAGTGATTGTTAAGCAAATAACCCAACCAATTGTAAGTTGTACCAACTTAGTTGGAGGAAGAATTCCTCACTTTGGATCAATATTAAGGCAGTTTTTACACTCCCATTACAAATGATTTGTGATGTATTTGAATTAGATTTAAAGATTTACACAAATTTCCCTCATTCAACTTTGCACAGTTTGAAATAATCCTGAGTGTTATCTTTACTTAAAAAGCATTATGGGAAGGTTCCGGAGGTCAGTTACAGCGTAGTAAGATTAATCACTGTTTACACTGGCACTCCAGCGCTGCAGCACCAGCGCTGTTCTCTTTATTCCTCTCATCGAGGTGGAGTACAACCAGCGCTGTAGCCAGGGAGATACAGCACTGTATGTGCCTTGCTAGTGTGGAAGGGGAGTAAGTTACAGCGCTGTAAAGCCACCACCAGCGCTGTACTCTCAAGTGTAGCTAAGCCCACAGAAGTCTGATCCTGCAGCTCTTAGTCCTGGGAGTAGTCCCACTAAATTTAATATCCAAATTCAGATCTGATGAAAGTAGATACAATTTCACTGACTTTGGATAGGCTCATTAGAAAATCCAGGCCCAGACCAGCTCAACAAATTTTACTTTCACTGACCAGTGCTGCCTCAGAAGGATTGCCAAAGGTTCTGGCTATCCATTTGGAATAAGTTAGTTATTCTGTACGTAGAGTCTGAGCACTGGGCTGGATTTATTAAGAACCAATTTGGTACTGATACTGCCCACATAATATTACTTACATGTCAAATGGATAACATAGTGTTACTACTGGATTATCTTTAGCTGCTGAGAAAGCATTCAACCTCATGAAGTGGAAATATTTATTCCATATGCTCACTCTGTTCCAAATTAATTGAGTGTCAAGGTGTCATTGATAGTCTCTTTTTAGAGTAGCTATCCATTGAAGACCCATGTCAGAGTTCAGGGCAATTGTATCTATACTGTCCCTCTATGATACAGCAAGGGCACCCACTCTCCGGCTTCCCCTGTCTGCCATCTCTCTGGGGTGGATACCTACATCGCTCTCCCTTCTGACCAGAGCATCACCAGGCTGAACAGTTCCCTGCCTTCTTCCTGATCCAGCAAATGGACAGGACCTCTGGTCCATGGAGGGCCCCCATCCTTAGGGAAGGGTTGGAAGAACTTGGCTTACTGAGGCCCCATAAGATTGTGTTCTTGGTCTGAGCTGAAGCAGTGATGAATCTGAAACCACAAGGAAACTCCAGGAGTGGTTTTGAAGGACTGCACCTGCCAGAGCCCATGGGTTGATCTCTGGTAAGCTTATTAAAATACATTAGCATTCTATTGTTTTTAATGTTTTCTCTGTAGCACTTTTACCTTAATAATAAAATAAGCTTGGATAGGAAGTGCTGTGTTGTACCTTATAATGGTGGGCAATTACTCTGTTCTGAAGAGAAGCTTGCTTAGGGACCCCATCCTTTGCTGGGAATAACACAGTGAAGGCAGAGAACTGTTCAGGCTGAAGCTATCCCAGTCGGGGGGTGGGAAGGGAGGGAGAGAGAGAGAGCGAGATCTACACCAAACAGAGGTAATGGCCAGGAGAGCACAAACTATTCTCCCAGGACTGCTTCCAATCTTCCAATATCTGCCTTTCATTTTTCTAGACTGCTGGGTTACCAAATCTTAAAAGGGACACACCACTGGACAGGGAATGGGATAACCCAAGGCCCTTCTTCCCTTAAAAGAACAAACTACCCTGTCACAGGAAAATTCTAAATGTTCTCTTTAGATGGTGGGCTGCCTCCTCAGCTACACAATTTGCACCTCCGTAGGCCAGTCTGTATTCTACCTTGGTCCCATGGCATGTCAACGATCTTAGTTGGTGGCTCCTTCATGGACACATGAGCACAGTCATGTACCTAGAGTGGTTCACCCTCCCTCCCCCGACACTCGCCCATTTTGCAGCGTGAGGGGGACTCTGGTGCACATTTACATTGAGTGCACCAGGTTGCAGCCCCTTTTCCGGCTTCTCCAGAACCGTCTCCTTAGGTTCTGGCTGCACTTTTCCCTGCACCTCCTGATCTACACTCGCCACATCCTGATGTTTGCCAAGGCAGCCATCCATCATACCAGGAGGAGGATGCTGGAGGGGGAGGTGCGCTGTGACTGTGGGACCTATTTCTGCTCCTCCTTCAGGTTACATATCTGGGCAGAGTTCCTCTGGGATGCATCCACTGGCTCCCTGGATGCTTTTGAGGAGCAGTGGCTGCTGTTTAGGGTTCTCTGCTTGGTGTCCCCCCTTAGCACCCTGATTTTAACTCTATGACCTCACTCAAGTCTGTTTTTCATTAGTTGCCCTTCAACCTCATTTGAGCCCTGGGCTCAGTGGCTCCTCCCCTTAGGCTGGGCGAGGGGGCATTAAATGTTGGTGGGCTTACACACACACACACCCAACCCCCCAAGAACTCAATAGGTACACAGAGATGTGCAGCTGAGAATGGGGAACTGGGAAGATGGACCTACTATCCCTACCCTGCAGCTTCTGGGCTTTATGTCCTATGTGGGGAGTGGGTGACAGAAAGTCCCAGATATGCAGCTTGGTCTCCCACGCCTCATTCCTTGCTTGAGATAACTTTAAGTCTCCTTTGCTGTGCTCCAAGGCTGAGGAACTGGACCAAAGTCTTAAAGACATATGTTCCTTGGATGCATGTCACTGATGCAGATTATCTTGATTTTGGTCTTAGAAAATGACATACACACTTCAATCTGCAACAAACTGGTTTGGTGACATGCTGCAACACACGTTACCATTATTAGATGCACTTTTTTTTTGTTTCTCCTGTGAAAGTGTGTCATATAGCCCTTAGGGTGTGTCTTCCCTAGGAAAAAAGGTGCATTCTCAGTTTGAATTAACCACTAAAAGTGAAATCCTAGTGAAGACAAGGCAGGGAACTCACTTGAGTGAGTTATCTCATCATATAGTCCAGGTTAAAGAGTAAGCTTGGCTCCTCCACAGTCTTTAACTCAACCTGCTAACTCCTGTGAAAACTAGAAAGTGCCTTTTCTTCATGAGGATTTTACCTTGAGTTAGCTAAATGGGTTTAGAGCACATCATTTTTTCCCAGGGGAAAATAACTCTAAGTAGAATCAAAATAAGAACCATACAGCCCTATGTGTTGTATACTCTGCCATTCTGTCACAGGAATCCTCTGCAGTGTTTTAGGCATTAGTGATTGCACCATTAAATAGTGTAGGGAACCTCATGCTTCCTCCCGCCACCCCCCCCCCCCACAAATAAACCCAACAACAACAACCACCACCACCACCACCAGGACCTTGAACTAAAGTAGTGATAAGTAAATGGAGAAACTGATTTTCACCCCCCCGCCTTTGGATGTTATTAATTATCTGCAAATTCAAAAAGAAGCCATTCTGATTACCATTACTTCATTAAGCCCTTTTGATTTAGTCATCATGGGGCTCACATCTTCATCCTTTCAAACGCCTGGACTTGCCGAACACCGTCAAAAGTTATAATCTGAACACAAATAGCTGGAGGAGGGAAATCCGATACATTACTTTTATGGCACATTGTGTCACTAGTTATGTATTTCATGTAAATTACTAACTTTTCTTTTCTTTTCATTATAGCTGTTTGGTTATTATTCTTTATAGATTACATAATTATAATTGACTGTATTAAAATTTAGGAGCATCAGCATAGTAGATAAAACATATATTGTTACAGCATTAGATGATGCATTCTGTTTTTAAAAGCTTTGTTTACTGGCAGTTTGTCTGAAAGTTCTCATTTCAATTTCGTTTGGGTGATACTGCAGGATCCAAGGGGGGAGGGCGGGGGTCACTGTAAATAACTAGTCATTGCATGTGTTTCTACTATTTATACCCTATTCATACTGCTTTTATTAAACAGAGCTTTTTCTAATTCCATGTGCTCTAATACAGTTTCTGTCTATGAAATTACTGCTCCTTTATAGCAATTATAGCCTTTAAGACAAGGGAAAGCATTCTGCTAATAGCTGACTGAACTGCCTATATGGCAGCAATGAAAATGCATCATAGAAAAAGGTAAATAGTGTTGCTGGACATTAGCATTCTGCCACCAAATTCAGAGTGAAGGACACTAGAATTTTTAAACCTACCCCATTAGTGTTACTAATTGTGTATAACCATCTATTTGTTGGTCTGAAAGGGTTGGTGAACTGAGGCTGCGCTAGTCTTGATGGACTGGGCTTTTCTGAAAAGCATTGGAAAATTCTGTTCATGATTACCTTCCGCACATAGTATGAAGAAGACTATTCCACAAACATGCCCCCGCCTGGGGGGTGAGGTGTTGAAGAATCTACCACTCAAGTAGTACAGCAGCATGGACCTGATCAAGTAACCGCTGAAATCAAAGGCAAAATCCCCCTTGACATCGGTGCTGCCTCAGAAGAGGCCCCATTGAAACAAGACTGTGATTGGAAGGAGAATGCCTGATGCCTCAGCTGCAAATACACAGAGCCAGCACAATAGTCTTTCTGTCTGTGTACAGATGATCAAGTAATCTACCAATGGGAATTCAAACAGTGTACAGTCCCCTTTACTCCAGTGGAGAATTAGCCCTAGAGAGGAGAAATGATTTGCCCGAGTCCAGAAAGCAAGTTTGGTACTCAGGAGTCCTGGGCTCTCTCTCCCACTGTAAGTCCACTAGACCATCCTGTTTGTCATAAGTCTGGTTAATATCTTTTGCTTTTTAAAGAGATCCATAACTTCTATCTTCCTGGGTTCTTATATGGCCTCCATCACCACAGTACCTGAATGCCTCCCCAGTATTTATGGATTTATCTTCATAACAGCCTGGTGAGGCAGGGAAGTGTCACTCTTCGCATTTTACTGATAGGGAAGAGAAGCACTATAAGATCAAGTGACTTGTAAGATCATACAGGAATTCTGTGGCTGAAATGGGAATTGAACTTGTATCTTGAATCCCAGTCCAGTGCCTTATCCACCAAACCATCCTGTCTCAATTAGTTTGTAATTGGATATTTATAAGATCACATATACATTTCTTTTCTTTTATAACCCATTTTAGTAGTGTTCACTTGAGAGCATCGAAAAAAGGATGCACATGATTATTTTAAAACAGCGTGCTTTTGTATAATAAGATACCCTTTGCAATTTCACATTGTAAAATATGCTAACAGTTTAGTAACTGGCCTGCCATTAAAATAGCATCTCACAGTAATTTGTCTGCATCTTAAAGCTCAATTTTAAAAAGCAAAAGTAACTGATGTGCAGGCACAGTAGTTATTTTGAAAACACTTGTATATCTCACACGTTAAACTATTTCCTTAAAATACTTTCTATGGAGATTTATGGTGTCACTACAATTAGAGCAGAATCACATAAAGACTGGTAAACCAAAGGCTTCCCCCAGCCATGTGAGAATGAAACCAACTACATTGGTTTATCCCCAAGGCTCACAAAGTTGGTGAGCTGCTAGAATGTCTTTCTGCTACAAGACCAATGAATGGAACTATGCAATTAGCTGGTGTCCTCAACAATTGATATAAATCCCCCAACCCTCTTCCAATCCCCTTCTCCCCAATAGCACAGATGCCTATAGTTCATTAGCAAACTGGGAGGCATGGACCAGCATTCACATTGCACTCCTCACTGGTACCTGGCCCGGGCTGGGGAAGCTAATGATCCAACCAGTGGACCAAAGTTGGTGATGAATCTTGGTCATGTGCCACCTGAGGCATGTTGTGTGTACGTTAAGACGATGACGTAAAAACTATGCCCCGTGAAACATGAAGACAGGCATCTAGGACACAGGTAGGACATAACTTGCTATCAACAGAGACAAGATATGATGTCTCCCACCTTCAGCTTCCCAGGATATTATGCTAATTTCTTTCCAGTGAGGACTTAGCTACTGTGCTTCATGTAACTCCCCCTACCTGAAACTAAAGCCAAAAGGTGTAGAGAAATTCCAGCTTGTGCAATATGCAGCAGCTCATCTCTTGAGTAAGGAAAAAATGTTGAGTTCATGCCAAATGGGTGTTCTCCACATTCCATTGCCTCTCCATTCGTTACTGATTACAATGCAATGCCTGGCTCTAATCTTTAAGGCCCCATAAGTACATGGCTATTTCAGAGACTGATTCTTTCATCTGTCTTCTCTCAATGCCACTGTTATCAGTGAAAGCTCAATGGTTGCTGGAGCCCAGTGTGAAATTCTCAGAAGCAGGTGTCAGAATGGTCTCAGCAAAGATCCTAGACTGTGGGACTCTTTTCCAGAGGTGATTAGAATGAGCCTGATCATTGTCAGGGAATGATACAAAAAAACCACTTTTCTACAGAGACCTTTAGTCAACAACAAAGTGAAAGAGGGTCAACCCTTCCCTGCTCCCCCAAAATCAGTTGGCCTTGCAAATGGCGAAGAGCAGGGTCTTTTATAAACTGAATGCAAGTCTTCATTTTGTATTGGCACATTGGTAATTTGGTAATGGATGCATCAGTTATACGCCTATGCTCTATGCCACTGGGGACTCCCCTCCAGTGAGGAGATGAGATCAGTGCTGACCCCACTGTGCTGCTAGAGTGACACATCATAGGGAAAAAATCAAGGGAGAGAATTTAGCCGTGTACATCGTATAAATAAAACAAGCAAATATAGAGAAGCGACTAAACCCTTATCCTTGCAGCAGGAGGGAAATGTGCAGTTCTCCCTTCTGGAAGGGGAGGTTATCAACTGCACAGAGGAGACATTGTGTTTCAGATATTTGTCATTAATTAGGCAATTATCTCTTGGATAAAACTACAGCCATTCCAGACCCCATAAAACCTACTGAATCACAGTCTATGCCTTAGGAATTTGATAATCCAAATGAGTCAGCTGGATAAAAGCCTCCTTAAAGCTAGAAGTTGCCCAGATCTGTAGAAGCCAGGGCCTCATCTGGACCTATGATGTGGTGTTAAATATTAATTCTTGCTAAAGTTTGTTTTATATAAAGGAAAAAAGGAGAAAAGACATATTGTTTAAGTCTGTAGCAGGCAGGTGGGAAAATGAGGACTGGGAAATGTCCTAGGCAGGAGCCTACATAGAAAGAAAAAGCCAAAATAAATGTAGAGACAATGGATGAGATTCACAAATGTATTCAAGCAACTAGCTCCCATTTAATGTGAATCCCACCAAACCCTGAATCTAATACAGTTCCTGAGTCTGAGGCCTGGTCTACACTAGGACTTTAATTCGAATTTAGCAGCGTTAATTCGAACTAACCGCTCAACCGTCCACACCAGGAAGCCATTTAATTCGAACTAGAGGGCTCTTTAGTTCGAATTTGGTACTCCACCCCGGCAGGTGGAGTAACGCTAAATTCGACATGGCTAGCTCGAATTAGGCTAGGTGTGGATGCAAATCAAACTTAGTAGCTCCGGGAGCTATCCCACAGTGCACCACTCTGTTGACGCTCTGGACAGCAGTCCGAGCTTGGATTCTCTGACCAGCCACACAGGAAATGACCCGGGAAAATTTGAATTCATTTTCCTGTCTGGGCACTTTGAATCTGACGTCCTGGCTGGACATCGGGGCGAGCTCCGCAGCACCTGCAACGATGCAGAGCTCTCCAGCAGAGGAGTCCGGCCAATCCAAGAATAGAAAGAGGTCCCCAGCATGGACAGACCGGGAAGTCCTGGATCTGATCGGTGTGTGGGGCGAGGAGTCTGTGCTGTCGGAGCTGCGCTCCAGCAAGCGGAATGCAAAGACCTTCGAGAAGGTCTCCAAAGCAATGATAGAGAAAGGATACAGCCGGGATGCAATGCAGTGCCGCGTGAAAATCAAGGACCTGAGACAAGGCTACCAAAAAGTCAGAGCGGCAAACGGACACTCTGGAGCCCAGCCCCAGACATGCCGCTTCTACGAGGCACTGCATGCCATTCTAGGTGGGTCTGCCACCACTGCCCCACCAGTGACCGTGGACTCAGTGGATGGCATAGTGAACCTGGACAGTTCCTCCTCGATGTTCGCCGATGTGGAAGATGAGGAAGGGTCTGTGGAGGACGGCGCAGGCGACAGCGAACACAAAACCGCTTTCCCTGACAGCCAGGATCTCTTCATCACCCTCACAGAGATCCCCTACCAACCCTCCCCGGCCGTTAACCCGGACTCTGAATCAGGGGAAGGATCAGGCGGTAAGTGCTATAAACATGTAAACATTTATTTTTTATAAAACAGGTATAAAAAAATAGAAATACTATATATAAAATTTTCAATGAAAAACTATATGAAAAGTAGGTCCACACATATAGGGATTGAACAATAATCCTCCAGGGACAATTCAAGAAAGGTCTCATTTAGGTCCTCGAAAAGCCTCCGCAGGAGGTTCCTGGGGAGAGGTGCCTTGTTGGGTGCTCCGTGGAAGCACACTCTTCCGCGCCAGGACATCCTTATGTAGATGGGAATCATCGCCTCTACAAGCATGGCCGCATATGGTCCTGGTCTCTGCAGGGCTTCCCTTAGCATCCGCTTTTTGTGACTCCGAGGGACCCGCATCAGGGTGATCTCGTTCATGAAATGCTGCATCTAATTAGGGCAATTAGTGTATTGTTACTGTTGTGAATGGTTGACTTTTACTTTGCATAACAATGACCCTCGCTTAACAGCCACGTGTTGTAGGCCACATAGGAAAAGCATACATTGATCTTTCCCGTGCACTGGCGGGAGTGGCTGGAAAAGGGTCAGAGTATATGATTTCCAGATTGCCTTTAGCGGGAGGGCACAGCTATCCATTAACTGATAAGCAGAATGTACTGTAAGGCTTACCAGGACTGTCTGCTAGACGGATTCAGCTGTCTCTCCCCACTTGTCCACTCTCCTGTGCAATGCCGCAGCCAATGAGAGCGTATTCCGAAATCTCAAACTTGTCCCGAGATCTCGTGAGACTTATTGCCCTGTATGGTCTTGTTCAGAGAAACTGACTAGACTGTGTTCACTGTTCGCAAACAGGTATCTGTTCAAGGAAATCAGTTACTTTTCCCATCACACAGCTTCGGCTCTTTCCCGGACTGTCCCGGCATCCCCTTCGCAGAGGCTGGCGCAGATTAGGCGGCGAAAGAAAAAGACTAGGGACGAGATGTTCGCGGAACTGATGGCTTCCTCCAGAGCCGAGGCGGCAGAGCAGACACAGTGGAGGGAGACCCTATGTCAACAGCATCGCACACACATCGAACGGGAGGATAGGTGGTGGCAGGAAGACCAGCAGGCGACTCAAACGCTGCTTGGGCTAATGAGGGAGCAAACGGACACGCTCCGGCACCTTGTTGATGTTCTGCAGGACCGCAGGCAGGAGGACAGAGCCCCCCTGCAGTGTATCTGCAACCACCCTCCCCCGCCAAGAAGTCCTGCCCCCCCTCACCCAAAAGTACAAGACGGAGGGGCAGTAGGGGCCGTGAGAACTGTCACTGCACCACTGCATAGCGCTAATGTACCACACACCTCTCACGCTATACATTTGTAGAAGTGCTTCCCTTACAGGCTCACCCAGTCCCAAATCCAAGTTTCATCCCCCCACTGTGTATTAGATTATTAAAAGCTGTTTGCTGTTATTCACTGTTTTGGTCACGTCTTTCGTGTCAGAGGATTTTTTTGTGTATGGGGGGGGGATTTATAATTGCACGATATAGCCTACATTACCAGGGTACAGACTTGGGGGCATGATCAACTGCAGGGCACACACACACTGCAGTCAGTAGGCACCAGGGTCACTCTGTGTGGTGTATGCTGCCCCGGGTCATTCTGTGATGTGTATGCTTGTCCAGGGTCCTAGCACCTGCCACCCCCTTAATGTTAAGGCACGCTGCCCTTACCATGCACTTCCACCGTAGCAACGAGCCTCTCCGCTGCCCTGAGCCCCAGCAAGAGCCCTCATCCACAGACAGATACTCACCCTTCCCCCACACCCCTCACCCCTTCCTACGCCCAAACCCGCAGCCCACTGCCGTCATCCAAACCCCTATCCAAAGAAGGCACCACTCGCCCCTTTCTGCAAACCCACCCCTTCCTGCAATCCCTCCCCTTGATGCACAACCACTTGCAACCGTCCCCCACCCCAGAGACCTATGTAGGAGCAGGAGGATGTCATTCCTCTATGGAACAAGCGGTCTGTACATCAGTGCACACCGTGCCCAGCACAGTATGCGTCCATGTTTCAACACCTGAACAGAAATGCAAAGTAAAACAAAGATTTATTAATAATGAGTGTAACAATTAATTTTATTTAAAACGTGCTTTGGAAGTGGGGGAAACTTGGAGAACGGGGTATGTAACCGCAGATCGAAATCGACACATACAGACACAGGCCCAGGGTCAGTTTCTATTGAAAGCAAGTGGAGAGTCAAAGGTTACCCTGCTCTCCGAGGAAACTAGCTTTCAAAGCCTCCCGGATACACAGCGCTTCCCGCTGGGATATTCTCTCGGCACGGGTGTCTGGCTGAGCGTAAACTGCAGCCAGGCGATTTGCCTCAATCTCCCATCCGGACAAAAAGGTCTCGCCCTTGCTCTCACAGAGATTGTGGAGCACACAGCAAGCAGCAATAACTATGGGGATATTCTTTTCGCTGATGTCCGAGCGAGTCAGTAAGCTCCGCCATCTCCCCTTGAGACGTCCGAAAGCACACTCCACCACCATTCTGCACTTGCTCAGCCGGTAGTTGAAGAGTTCCTTCTCTCTGTCCAAGGCGCCTGTATAGGGCTTCATGAGCCAGGGCATTAGCGGGTAGGCTGGGTCCCCGAGGATCACTGTAGGCATCTGCACATCCCCAACCGTTACTTTGTGGTCCGGGAAGAAAGTTCCTGCCTGGAGGCGTCTAAACAGACCAGAGTTCCTGAACACACGCGCGTCATGAACCTTGCCCGCCCACCCAACGAAGATGTTGGTAAAATGTCCCCTATGGTCCACCAGTGCTTGCAGCACCATAGAAAAGTAGCCCTTTCGGTTAATGTACTCGCTGGCCTGGTGGGCCGGTGCCAGGATAGGGATGTGAGTCCCATCTATAGCCCCACCGCAGTTTGGGAATCCCATCGCGGCGAAGCCATCTATGATGTCCTGGACGTTTCCGAGAGTCACTACCTTTGAGAGCAGTTGCTCAACGATTGCGTGGGCTACTTCAATCACAGCAACCCCCACGGTAGATTTGCCCACGCCAAAGTGGTTCGCTACTGACCGGTAGCTGTCTGGCGTTGCAAGTTTCCAGAGGGCTATGGCCACTCGCTTCTGCACACTCAGGGCTGCTCGCATCCGGGTGTCCTGGCGCTTCAGGGCAGGGGACAGCAAGTCACAGAGTTCAAGGAAAGTGCCCTTACGCATCCTGAAGTTTCGCAGCCACTGTGATTCATCCCAGACCTGCAGCACTATGCGGTCCCACCAGTCCGTGCTTGTTTCCCGGGCCCAGAATCGCCGTTCCACACCATGAACTTGACCCATTGCCACCATGATCTCCACGGCGCGGCGTACCCTGCTTTGTGAGAGGTCTGCGCCACTCTGTGAATTCCTGTCCTCACCGCGCTGCCGGAGCCTCCTCGCCCGATTTCTCAGCAGCTGATTGTGGAAGAGGTGGACGATAAGGTGCGAGGAGTTGACAACGGCCATAAGTGCAGCGATGATCGCAGCGGGCTCCATGCTCGCAGTGCTGTGGCGTCCGAGCTGTAACCGACCAGAGAAGGGTGTGAACAGATTTCCCGCCGGAGCTTTCAGGGAGGGAGGGCGTGATTGACGGTTCTATGATGACAGTTACCCAAAACCACCCTCGACACATTTTTCCCCCCAGCAGGCATTGGGGGCTCTACCCAGCATTCCAATGGGCAGCGGGGACTGCGGGAACTGTGGGATAGCTTCCCACAGTGCACCGCTTCCAAAGTCGATGCCAGCCCCGTTACTGTGGACTCAGAAATTCGCATTAGTGTATTTACTGTGGATCCACAAATTCGACTTCATAAGGTCGAATCCACAAATTCGACTTAAGTAGATTCGAAATAGTCTTGTAGTGTAGACAAGGCCTAATACAGTTCCTTGTTTAGCATTTGAAGGAAGCTGTCGTGGTTCTAGGGTGAGCTGTGCTTTTGACCCCTCAAGCAGCCTCTCCAGGGGCACCTTCTTCAGGTGACAAGCCCACATCTGCACTTCTCTCGGAATGGAATCCTGAGAGTCACCTCACTTTTAGGCAGGATCACCAGGCTACAGAGCCAGTAGGTAAATGCAATGACTCAACACAGCTCCATCAAAACAAAATATTATTTATCCAAATGAGCATAGCAAAGGAAAAAAGTTATATGTATATTAAGCGAGCATTCTTCTCACAACTTAGGTATGCCCAACTTACCTCAGTAGTCCCTACCTTGTACTCCTGGAGACCTTACAGCCTGCTACTTTTTGCTGACTGTGTGTCTTGTGTCACAAATGCTCAGCTTTTAACCACTTTCAAGCTCTTTAAGATTTCCTGCCTAAAGGCCCTTGAGTCAAGCTCAGACCTGTCCCCAGTGCCCATGGGATCAACCAGAGTTCTGATTCCACATACATACATTTTCTGTTTGAATACTGGCCATTGGGGCTGTCTACAGCCATTGACTTTGGTTCCTGCAGATACATGGCTAACCTAGACTAATTTAACTGATTTAACCCTTAGCTAATTTTGGACAGCAACACAATAACAATCAAACCCACAGAGATCTATTCATCTATATAACAGCCATAAACTTAATACAGATACCTCCCATGTAGTTCACAGAAGAATTAAAGAATCATAGGAAGTCACTATTTTCACATGACCAGGGGAAAGGCTCCTTTTACCATTTCTCCCACTTTCACACCCATGTAAAGCTAGCCACATTTTAAGATCCATAAACATATGACCAAATTCACTGGGCCACTAGTTCTGTGTTGTGTTGCTCCTGTAGTGCTATTACACCAGTTTACCTGGGGATTCCCCTGATGTGAGAGAATCTGAGTGGCATAGCGTCAGTGAAGTGGCTCCTATACACATGTCCCCCTTGTGTAGGAGGACAGCTGAAGAAAAAAGGGGGAACAACCAAGGAACATGCTCCGAACTCCTGACTGCTGGAGCAGCCTTTGTAAGATGGGAGCAACGTCAAGGTGGCTCTATCAATGCAAAGATGCCCACCAGGAGGATTCCCCCGGTATAAGGGGAACTTCAGGTGTCACAGAGCCACTGTAGTGATGCCTAAATCATCCCTTCCTGGGGCAACATGGTGGGTAAGAAAGTATGGCAGAGGCATCTCCATGACCTAGTGATCCCTGGCTGCAATAATCTGAGCATGGGCTACAGTTAGAGAAGCCTATTAACTTGACCCAGGGGACAGACTGGTATAGGATTGGGGTATTGATGCCTAAAGCCAACTTGATACCCTAATCCTCCTCAGCTCTGCCAAGTGTATCTGAGCTGCAGACATAGACCTAGCAAATACACTCACTTAATCATACTCACTGAGTATGCAACAAGCAAAGAATTTCAGCCAGGAAAATTAAACAGTATTAGCACATGAAACAGTCATTGTCCAGTCATATCACTCCTATTCCACACCAGCAATTCACCTTGAAGTCTTACCATTGAATAGTATCTGCCTCTCATCACTTAATCAGTATTTAAAGCTGTGTCTGCTGAGTCATCGAACCTAATTACACCTCCAAGGTGTATGTCACTGGAAAGTCTAAGAAAGAGTACAAAGCACTTTGCCACCCTCCAAAGAGAAGTAAAAAATGCCTTTTTCTTGTTTTCTCATTTTTGATTTTCTCATTTGTTTTATAATAGCAATAATCTCTATTGCTTTCATATACTTGCAACAAATGGCTTTTGCAATCAATAAAATGTCTCAGCTTTGCTTTGGCTATTAATCATTCTCAGTAGTCATTTACTGCTTTGTATATTACAAAACCATAGTGGGAGAGCCCAGACTCTGCTGTCACGCACCCTTGTTATGAAGTACATGAAAACCCTTGTTTCCACACATCCCCATCCACCCTTTTGGCAAGCGGCAGACTTTGGAAACTCTGCGGCTGGGATTAGACACCCACAGGATTGATGGATGGATGACAGGTCCCCCACAATCATGAGGGTGGGGAACCCAATATCTTCCTTAAAGCTCTGCTATCCCAGAGAGGTAGAAGGCTAACTGGTGACCTAACTGGAAGGTTGAGTCAACACCTACCAAAAGGCAGACCACCATGAGGTGGGACAGTATTCCAAGAGATATTGGACCTAGGGTGATAGGAGACATACGGCCCTAACCTGTACTTCAGTAATGATACATCCTGCCTAGTCTACATCTGCATATGAAATGAGTCTGTGCTTTCACTGATGCAGTTTTATGCTATTGCAGCACAGAGTCACACAAGATGCTATGATACAAGAACAGCTGAAAAGGCTGCCACTAGAACATCCATGGTTGTTAAAAGGAATCCTTTGTCATTTGCTTTTTCCATTAGGATTTCAAAAAGCATTGATCAGCCCTGAAAAAAGTTCACCTAATAATGAACCATTTATGCTTATTTTAGTAATTAAAATATGTTTACTGCTTTTTACTCCTTTTAGTTCTGCAGAGACAAATGAATTATGAGGGAAGGAGCTGAATTCTATTCCTTATGCATCATTGACTGAGTTGTTTACTCAGTTCCAATCTAATCTAAATTATATCTGTGTAAACCCCTTGAAGGGCAGGTGTAGGTGCAGGACTGCAACAGAAAGGTCTGGCACCTGGTCTTGGGCATTTTTCAGATCGTGTAGGCCACACTTCACTTTAGTAGAGCCACTTTACTCCCATATCTCTGATGAACTTTTGGGATGGCAGGTCCCACAATGCAACCCTGGCTAAAAATAGTCTTGTGGGTTGGCGGAAACATATACCTCATCTGAACGTTGTTATTCAGTGCAGAACATTATTTTATCTTTACCACTGTGTGGAGTAGGCTGAGGATTAGAAATAGTCAAGAATTTGTTGACAAAGATTTTTTTTCACCTTCTTTTTAAATCAAAAAGTGGTGATTGAAACTGATTTTTTCCCCTCAGGAAAGGATCAGTTTCAAACAAGAAGGTTTCTCATGTCCAGGATGGAATTTCTGGTTAAAAAAAAACACAAATCAAACCAGAGAGTGACTCCTACCCCAGAATAGTCTGGTGCTGAGGGCAGTAACCTGGGATAGGGAAGACCTGATTCAGCTTGAACCTAACTCTTCTACTGCCCAGGTGAGTACCCTCACAAGCAGGCAATTGGCTATTTTGAGGGGGACACTTTCATCCAACCCCCTCTCTCCCTCTTCCATCCAAAAAAGCACATCAGTTTCATCCTGTTGTGGAACAGAATTTTTTACATGTTTGTGGGAGGGGAAAGCCATTTCCCACCTAGTTTTATTGTGTCTCACTTCACCTGTCTCACTTTTAAGTGTGGTTACAAGAGACCCCTTTTAGGGTGACCATATTTCCCAAAGGGAAAACAGGACACCACGTGGGGCTGGCCCAAGCCCCTCCCACCAGCCACCTGGTTGTGTCCCCCCCACCGGGCTGGCTCCAGCTGCCCGCTCAAGCCC
This sequence comes from Mauremys mutica, assembly GCF_020497125.1. Taxonomy (NCBI): domain Eukaryota; kingdom Metazoa; phylum Chordata; order Testudines; family Geoemydidae; genus Mauremys; species Mauremys mutica. Next base: position 100,457,017 of record NC_059078.1, read on the forward strand.
TGCCAGCCCTCTACTTGAGGCTGTCGCTCAAACCATGCCAGCTCCCCCACTCCACAGCATTCCTCTGCACCGCACCCCACCTTTTTGATAAAAGTGAACAGTTGTCCCATTTCCTCTTGCCAACTGATCCGGTTGGCAAGAACAAATGGGACAAATGCCCACTTTTGCCAAAAAAGTTGGGCTGACTGGGACAGGGCTTAAAAAAGGGACTGTCCTGGCCAAAATGGGACGTATGGTAACCCTACCCCTTGTTGCTGTCTTGTGAACTGAACAGAGTTATTCTATTAGGGACTGTACCTTTGAATTGTGATGTAATCTTGGGTAAGTCATGCACTCTGTGCCTCAGTTGTAAAATGGTATGAAAATGCTCCCCAACCTTTTCACAGCACTAAAGATCTATGGCTGTAAATATGCTAAAGCAAGGCAAAGTATCATTATGGGTTCTATGTTATTATTGTGGGGTTGTTTTTTTTTAGAATGGGCTGGTAGCACAATGTGTCACCTTCTCACTTGTTAGAGTACTGTATTTTTTAAAAATGTGGGCTAAACTCAGATTTTTACCAACCCCAAAATTTGGAAATGTTGGAACTGGCTTCAGCTTGGCATCCAAACTTTACAGCAACCCCCCATCTTCAGATCCAAACCCTTGAATCTGAACAACTTCAAATTTAACAGCTTACCTCCAACTCTTGTTTGTTATAGAATCATAGAATATCAGGATTGGAAAGGACCTCAGGAGATTATCTAGTCCAACTCTCTGCTCAAAGCAGGACCAATCCTCAGACAGATTTTTGCCCCAGATCCTGAAATAGCCCTGTCAAGGATTGAACTCACAACCCTGGGTTTAGCAGGCCAATGTGTAAACCACTGAGCTATCCTTCCCCCCAAAAATATAGGGAGATATACCTATCTCATAGAACTAAAAGATCATTGAGTCCAGCCCCCTGCCTTCAGTAGCTGAACCAAGTACTAATTTTGCCCCAGAGCCCTAAGTGGGCCCCTCAAGGATGGAGCTAACAACCTTGGGTTTAAACAAGCCAGTGCTCAAACCACTAAGCTATCCCTCTCCATATATACTCAGTTGAGTCATAGCATCCCCATTACCCATGAAACCTTGGCATCACCAATAAGAAAAATATGTTCTATGAAAAACAGCTTAGAGCTGCCTGAAGTATCTCAGCTACAACCTACAATTACTGAGATTTGAAATATATTATCAACAGATGTTTGTATGGAATAGGAATTTCAAGGATACTTAATAACTTAGGTGTTATCTTAGTCGAAGTCATTGTCTCCAGTTTATGTTTTAATCAAAGTAAATAAAAGTTAATTACTGCAATAGTTATAAACAACCAAAATGCCATACATACAAAAGCCCAGTGAAAAATTATTGCTAATACAACCTCCCAAAGCATAAACTTTACAGTGCAGATTGTAGTGCTGGTAATTTAGAATTGATTTGAGACACAAAACTTTTCTTAAAGTTTGTTACTTCTAAAACTGCTCTATAGCATCTAATAAAGGTAGAGTGTACATTCTGTTTCTTCTTACTAAAGCAAAAAGATGGATGAGTTGTTCTTTATTTGCAAATTGATTTCAGTAACCTCTAAGGTATTCCATGCTTATGTTTTGGACACATTATTCATCATGCTTCTATTTTGGAGAAGTTATTTTGAATCAGTTAGCATGCTCTCTTGTTTCACTGTAGTCTTCTATCACATTTTTATATCAATTTTACATAATTACATCAATCACTGCTGTTCAAAAACTAGAAAATATAAATATTACTCTGCAAATAGTATAGCTCCTTTTGTCTATTTGTATTCAGTCCTCTATTTTTCTCTTCATTGCCTTATTAAATAAAGAAAATTAATTTATTCAATGAATCGGGTATATAAGTAGAGAAAACATGCATGAGTTTCTTGATATACACCAACAAATTACATAATATCCATCAATAATTTTATTCACTGATGTCGAATATGAAATAGAGAGTTTGCAACTTTCCATGAATTTAATCAAATGTTCTTTTTATACTTAGAGTTTTAAAGCTTAAGTAAGAAAAAAAGGTCAATCAGAAATTCCAATCAGATTCCCCACCATGTCAAATCTATAGCAAAGAGTTTAGACATCTCATATAATGGAGTTCTTTTTTTGCTTTATCACCTAATAGGCTGTCCTCTTCTGTACTGGTTGCTACATGATATGGTGATAAATTTGCTTCTAAAAACCTTCTGGCATCTTCAAGGTTATGAAAAATGTGTGTTTTATTCCTTACAAAACTACACTTTATCTGGTTATAAAATTTGCCACATCAGCCTTAATACATGTGTAATCTATTACTTTCTTCTGCTCTTCAAAAAGTTACAATCAGAGTTTACATCAGTTGTTTTGGAGACAGTGAAATAATTTTTATTCATAAACTACAGCACTTAGTACAAATTTCCACTTTAAAAAAGGAGCAACGGCACTTGACATATAATCAAAGCCATAGAGCAAGGTTCTATGCAAAATAACATTGCTTGAGAAGTGTGAGGGAAATAAGTTCTTACTGAAATAAGAATATTAATGTAAGGCAAAAATTCCTGTAATCCTTGGCTTGTCTACAAGGGCAAATTGACCCAAACAGCTATTGCAAAATAAGCTATACCTCCCTGCGTGGGCACTCCATTTCAGAATAAAAGTAACTTTTCCCAGAATAATTAGTGCACTGTGAGAGCACACAAATTATTATGGGAAAAAGTAATTTGTATTCAGGAATAGAATATCTACATGGGACACACTGAGAGCTATTCCGAACAGCAATTCAGAATAGCTTACTCCACAACAGCTCTTCTGTTCAAATTTCCTCTGTTCAAAGTCTAGGTATACAGGTTTTCTATAGGCCAGAACCACAAAACTGGGGAGGATGGAATCCTTTCTGCTCCACCCCAAGTCCCCAAAGCATTCAGAGCTACATGGCTGCTGCTGAAGTGCATGGGCTGTATATGTCATGGTTTTAATCAGTGGCTCATTCATTTGTGGCCCCTGCCCTGCCCCGCCCCAGCTCCACTACAGCATGGGGGGGATAGCTCAGTGGTTTGAGCATTGGCCTGCTAAACCCAGGGTTACAAATTAAATTGCTGAGGGGGCCATTTAGGGATCTGGAGGAAAAATCTGTCTGGGGAGTGGTCTTGCTTTGAGCAGTGGGTTAGACTAGATGACCTCCTGAGGTCCCTTCCAACCCTGATATTCTAAGTATTGTTCCATAGCAGAGACATTACAGAGCAACACATAATGTGCTGTCCATGTTGTGTGTTCACTGAGCAATTGGAAAAATAGAACTGTACTAGGTAAGAATATTGTTACCCTTTTTGACCCAAGCAGCTAGCCAAAATTCAGGGCTCTGGTGACATTCCAGGTAGGAGTAGAAACTGGACAATGGAGTCTCATGTTTTCCTTGATGCAACCTTGTTTATTTGTAAAGAATGTATAAGGTCCTGTTCCTCTGAATGCAGGAGGGACCAAAACCAAAAGTACAGTTTCTTAGCTTGTGGCCCCAAGCTTTGTTCAGCTTGCACTCCTGACTCACACTTCTCTCTAGGCTTCTCCTGGGTCACACCACGTGTACAGGCTGCAGCTTGGCTCTCTCACTCTGGTCCTGAGTCTCCCTTGTTCTGTGCCCTCACACTCCACCCCTCAGCAAAACCCACCCTCCACTCATTCAGTCCAAAACTCTTGGGTCGGTTCACAACCCCTTTTATCATAAGTGAGGGGCTTGTGATTAACTTATCCAGACAGTTATGTTAATTGAAATGTATGTTCATAGCCAATCTCAGAGCGTCTGTGACTGATGCAGTCACTAGTACCTCTCAGTATAACAATATTAAATTCTTGTGAATATCAAAAAGGCCAGACAAGCTACATTTAACACATAGAAAAGGTCAGTATCCTATTATATCAACAAACATTTTCTGAGAGCCAAATTATGACTTGACCAATCAAGCAATAATCAATAAAAACTGAGATACAGGAAAGAAAATTTAAGCATAAGTAGAATTAGATAAGATCCAGAAGACTAGAACAAGAAGGCATACAGTACAGCAGTCTCAATTTCAGAGTGGTTATCTAGCAGTAGCCTGGCAAAATTCACATAAATAGTGGAGCAGAGCAACCACATTCCTTTCTAGAAACCTGATTTTACATGTTCACTATGGTCTTGATCCTGTCCTACTGAAGTCAATAGGAGTTTTGTCATTGATTACAATGGGAGTAGGATCAGATCCTAAGTCCCCAGTGCACATTAGGCAGCTAGGATGTAGTGCATTAAGCATGGAGCTGGTAGTCAAAAGACCATGATTATCAGTTATCCCATCTGTAAAACGGATAATGTTTACTTACCTCTTTATAGCACATTAAGGTCTGCAAATATAGAAAAGCCATCGAAGTACTAAGTTACATTATAAATAAGTTTGGAGATTTCATTCTCATCCCCTTTCATATGCCACACAATCACTACATGACTATCAGTCTGCACAGAAGGGATCCAGGAGTGGACTAGAACATTGCAAGTCAGGACAGATGTCCTTTAGCAGGGCCACTGTATGTGATGACATCTCTATGGCCTCTGTTCACACCATGTCTGACCGCCAACTTCTGCTCTCATTAACACCAAAATTAACCCATTTTCATGGGCCAAATCTTCAGCTCTTGTAACTTGTTGTAGCTCCACTGAAACCAGTGAAACTAAGTTGATTTATACCAGGTCAGAACCTAAACTATTGGCTTCTTTGGATTTACACTGGTGTAACTGAGGGCCAAATTTGACCTTATGAATTAGCCTTCAAATATTTTTTAAAGAGTGGAATGAACACAGTGGTGTCTCCAAAGTACACTGTTGGCTGCACACAATCTGTCAGATTAACAACCACTCTTATTTTAGACTCATAGACTTTAAAGGTCAGAAGGGACCATTATGATCGCTAGTCTGACCTCCTGCACAATGCAGGCCACAGAATCTCACCCACCCACTTCTGTAACAAACCCCTGACCTATGTCTGAGCTATTGATGTGCTTAATTTGTGGTTTAAAGACTCCAGCAAGTGACCCGTGCCCCATGCTGCAGAGGAAGGTGAAACCCCCCCAGGGCCTTTTTATGAAAGAGACAAACAAGCAACATTAATAATGGTAAGAGGCTCATCTTCCCAAATAGGAACAAGAAAGTGTTACCTTTATGTCAGGTTTTACTATCACTGAAACCATTTTGATGAAGGAGGTGGATGGAGCAAGGTAAAACTGACTCAAGAAAGGCCTTTGGGTGTATTCCCCCCCCATTGCAATTAAAAAAAAAGGGAGGAGGGGTAGTACTTGCCAAGAAGAGGTCCTGGTCAGGGCTCCTTGGGATGCAATGACTCAGCACATTCAGTATACATCCTCCACCAGCAAATCTGCTATGGAGCCACAGGTGTAAGTTAAAGATATCTCCCTCTGAGAGAAAGTGGTGGTTCAAATATCATAACTGGAACCTGGGAAGATAAGTAAGTTGCCACTCGTTCATTTCTTCCCACTAAACCTCAGGATTCAGCTAATGCTTATCCGGATATGCAAAATACAAGCTGTTTGGCTGTGATTCCCTAGAATGTAATCTGATGACTCTTAATAACAACAAAACTTTAAATCCACATGTCTATCTTAAAAGACATAATATATAATAATATATTTATAAAGATAGATAATTTAACAATGTCATGCTAGCTGTTCAGTGCTTAACTTAATGCATCTATTTAACAGAGCCTTTCTTTGAACAATCCCAAATATTAGCATGTAACAGCAGGACTGGGGAAGCATAGCAATAGTCTCATCTGAGGCTTTAATATAAATATGTACCATCAGTCAGTCTGCCTCTAAGCGAGAGGTTTAGCCATCAATTAAAAATGAGCTTTACAAAACTCATGAAGGCTTTTTTCAAGGTTTACTACTCACTGAGTTTCCTTTCAAATTTTTCACTTACCTTAATACCTTGTTACTCCTTTTTGACCCAAGCAGTTAGCCAATATTTTGGAGTCTTGTGGGTTCTTTCCACAGGGATAAAAAAAATGATGATGGATTCAGGTATTTCTTTGCTGCAATCCTGTTTATTTACAAAGAATGTACAAAGCCATGCTTCCCTAAACACAGTAAGACTCAAGCAGGAGGCAGTTTCTTTACTCACAATTCCAAGCCTCTTTCAGCCAACACTGTGCCCAAAAACACACTTTAGGTTTGCTCTGAGAGTCATGCTACAAGTGCTTCTTTGGCTGCATCTGGCGCTTCCTTCTCTGCCTGGGTCTACTTACTTACTTACCTACTGAAGTGTTTTCTCAGTAGGGACCATTTTGCTGTTCATGTGATATTTAATGTTAATGGGTTTCAAAGGCACATTAATCATAGCCTATGTGGGTCATGATTTTATTTTATCACTCAAAAACCATTAATAAGTCACTGCCATAAGTGACCTTATTTATTTGTATTGCAGTGGCAGGCCATGAATTAGAGTTTCATTGTGCAAGGTACTGTACAAACAACAAAAAGACACCCCTGAACTGAAAAGGTTACAATGTAAGTAAGTTTATCTCACTTTTAGGTTACTTATTTTGTCATTTTATTGCAATTCAGATTAATTTTGCTCCAAAAGAATTTACCTAGAATATTATTTCAGACTAGAAATAAGGAGCACATTTTTAACAGCAAGGGTAATTAGCCACTGGGACAATTTACTAAGGGTTGTGGTGGAGTTTCCATCACTGGACGTTTTAAAATCAAGATTGGCTGTTTTTCTAAAAGATATGCTCTAGTTCAAACAGGAATTAATTCAGGCCCCCTCAATCCTCTGGGCAGCCCTGCCAAAATGGACTGTGAATTTGGCAGGGCCCTTATTATGGCTCCAGGAATTACAGCTAGTGAAGAAGAGGAAGAAAAAATGCAGTGCCAGAGCTGAGGTAGTCTCAAGAAATTAATTTCCAGAACACAGGAGGAAGCACACTCACCCATAGCCCCTGCTACAACAAGTCAAAATTTTCCACGAAAAGCAGACACTGTTTAGAAAAAATTGTTTAATTGAAAATCCAGTTTTCTGTCAAACAGTACTGAGAGAAAATTTTCACCCAGCCCTATAAAGTAAGCCATCTCTCTTCCAGGTAACATCGCTGAAATTCTGGAGATTTCTCCTTGATTCTGAAGTGCTTATGCTACACAGAAGCAAGAGACAGCCTCTTTCTGCTTTTCCAAAAGGCACAGCTGCAGTGTGTGCGCTTCATAGCAAAATGCATTCAGGGTACAGATAGTATCTTCTGTTTTGTCTTGCAAAGTGCAAGGCACACCTCAGCGCATAACAAATAATAAATAAAACAACAATATAATTGTGTCTGGGATTAGATTGCAGCTACCATACTCGGCAGTCTCTGTAGTGCTCTTTCATCTCCCTTTTGGCAGCCCACTTGCCAGTTTCCTATCATACTTTGATAAAGATCAGCAAGGGTATCAGCTACACACGAGAGCAAGAAATCCAAAACATATTTCATTAACATGCCCTCTGCATGAGTATTTCTCAGCAGGAAAACCTTTAAATGTAGCTTGTGAAATAGAGGCCAGCACAGAAACAGAATGCAATTTATAGCACACCCTTTTAATGAATTTTTAATTTCTGTCTTCTGGAAAAGATGGTTGATATAAAGACACAATACACATCCTAATTCCTCCCCCTCCCCAGTTTTTTTCCATCTCTCTACTTTAATTCCGATTGCATATGTATGTAAAGTATATATTCCTAGAAAGGCTACCTCTATGATCCTGTGAACAGTACTTTTATTAACAAAAGCTAGTATAATATCATAACCATGGTTGCACACTGCAGTAAACCTGAAGTAAGCTATGTAAACCCTCAAGCTTCCTCACCTCGAGCCACCTGCCATGGCACCAACAGAGTTAAACACAATCCAAAATTCTCTCTCTCTCGCTCCCTGGACTATCATGTAGCCCTTTTGCTCTGTCTGTTTATATTACACAGTAGCTCCTCTGGTGTCTTTCTTAATCTTTACCATGCAAAATGCATTCCCTTGGATACATTCAAATCTGTACACAGGACACTTCCCAAGGCTCAGTGTTGCAGTGGCATAGATTAAACGTATGTGCAGATGTATAAACAGTTACTAGATGTTCCAGTAGTTATTTATTCATTGAGATTCATAAATAAGTGCCTGCCCAATGTTCTGGGAGCACCTACATAATTTACTATTCACAATAAATATCTTAATAGAGTGCCAACATGAAAATCCACTTACACAGGGCTGCAGCTTTCTGCACTGGCTTCAGTTTCTGAGTGGTTTCAATGCAGAGCATCGCGTGGAGCACTTTACAGTAGCATAACCTCATGTGTCAAAGGCAAAACTGGCAAGACCCACCTTAGTGCACACTCTTCCTGTCAGGAACAGGTGGAGGAAGAAAGCAATCTTCCATGGCCCCTACTAATATAAGATTATGTTAATACATTTAAAAATGACTTGGTGCTTGTTTTAGTTTCAAAAGACAATTGGCAGGTGACACAAAACTTAGGCGTTCTAATGTATAACTGAAAAGTCAACATCTCCATGAATAACTCTTTAGTCCTCCTCCTTCTCCCTCTCCAGCTACCTGGGCTGTTATCAGAATAGCTAACATTAGGTAACATTAGGTTACCATTAGATGTCAATATTCCATATCTAAAAAAAAAATGATTATTTTCATCAGCCTGTCCTGCTCTTTTACTTCATTTTGAAATTCCCAGAAATAGGAACATTGAGCACTTTCTAACCTCTTATCAAGAAAAACATATTGAATAATGTAATATCTTAAAAAAAGAAAAGAAAGGATTTGTATATATCAGGAATAACTTATCACGTGGAAAACTCTACTTAAAAATAATTCTGCATAACTAAAATATCTCCGTTTGGATATACTGCTTTGACCTCATTGATTGTTATTCAAAATGAATCTAAGCTTGTTTCTAAATGAAAATATATACATTCCTTGATGTTATCCAAGAGAAATAAATTAGAATATTTATATATTTTCCATGAAAAGTATAAACATACAAAATGAATGAATTCTTTGGAGGGTTATTGTCTGAAAAAGCAGATGCATTAGTGTCACATAGCATTACCTTCATCCATAGAAGTTGAGATGGCACCCTCAATTACTCACTGTGATTTCTGATCAGGTGGAGAAAAAAGTTAAAAGAGAAAACTTTAAAAGTTGATTTTTTAAAATAATTTTGAAATTGACTGTTGCGTCGCAGTGCCTCTCAGGCGGGCACGGACAGAGCCCAACAATCAATGTGATTGGTAGCAAAGTCATTTATTTCTCTCCAGCATGTTCTTATATACAATTATAACAGGCAATCAAGCAATTGCTAATTGGTTAATAAGATACACACAGGCACAGCTATAACTTCATAGGGTAATTGTCATCCTGTACAACTTTCTGATTTATTATCCTGTTTACTGCCTGCTGGCAGATGAGAACCAGCCCAAGGCCAGCCCTCACTACACAATTCACAGCCTAATTAGCCCCGTCCTTGAAGTCTAAACAATTCGGCTTCTCACATACCCATCTGCCAAATTCCCACAATTGACAACCTACATTAAGGCCTAAACTTGCTATATTCTATAAAAATCATTTAAATTAAATATACAAATAACATTAAGCAGTACATGTTTGCTGCTAAATTTTAAAGAGAGTCAGACCACTGAATGGGTGGAAGTCACTGGCTAAGCACCTGGATCCAGAATTTGTTGAAGTGTTAAACCAGCTTTTGATGTAGTATTTTCTTCATTTCACTTTATTCAGCTAGTTCACTTCAATGGCTAGTTTATTCAAAGTTAAGTACACCTACTGGGAGATGAAAAGCAGGAAAACTTGTTTTCTTCTAATCTATGAATAAAAACTAGGTGTGTGAGGACGAAGTCTACTAGCTCTAAAATCTGGAAAGACATGGCAACTAGAAACAAATTCAATCAGTTCAATCCACCACCTACAGATAATACATCCTTAGTTTTATATGCACGTTTTGATCATTTTTTTCTTTGTGTCCAGATGTAGTTTTATTTAATTTATTTAAAATGTTGTTTCTGCATTTTTAATTTAATATACATCTAAATAGAGCTTGAGATAAGTTACAAGTAAAGAACTAATCATCTATTAAATAAGAAATGCATCATTATGTTTTCTAACATAAAAATGATAGAATAAGAATAAATGTAAATTAAGCTATATAATTGCTTGAGTAAGTGTATAGATCTCATATATCCTTCCAGTTAGAAAAAAAGAAGCACCAATTTAGCATGAAGACTATATTTAGTTGCAAATCAACATGTTTCAATAGTTACCAAATCAATGAGATTCAATCTTTTTTTAGGAAAACCTCCCACAATGATTTAAATAAAGATTTCCTGCTTGCCAACTTAAATTATGATTAAATTGATTTAAATCAATCTACCTTGTTTCTAATCTCATTATAGGTGGTTCAAGTCACAAAATATAGAGGAAAATATTTCCCACTCAAGCTTTATTTTACATAAATAAGCGAACCCGTACTCTCCTCTCTGAATATAGAATTCCTCTCTGAGGGGAAAATTCAGCTCAAGACCTATGCACCACTTAAGTCTTACCTAAAACCTCCAAATAGTGTGTAAGTGGATTTAAGTTGTGCCTTGAGCTAGCCCAATGCACAAGGAGGGCTCCCTCGAACCCTCTCCAGACCTTACTGCCAGCCCTTTATACTGTCCTTTCCCCCAGTTCTCAGCACATGAGGGGTTCTCCGAGTCAAGCAAACAGACAGAGAGGGGAGAGAACCTTTCTTTTCTTATGAGAGTGGAATCTGAATGAAAACAAAGAAAGGCAAAGGTGGTCTGTCTCTCAGGCAGTCTTTCTGGATTCAGTTCTTTGAGCTTGGTCAGTCAAGGTCTATTGCCCCTTAGTGGGGTTTACCCTCCCCTTGGAGAATAGTTCTTTGCTGCTAGGCCATGCAGCTTTGGGAGCAGTGCTTAATTTATGCCAGGATTTGCCAGGACTGAGCACTGGCAGTTCTAAGCTTGGCAGCTTATAGCCCCAGCCCCTCTGGTCTTATCACATCAGTTATGAAAGTAACAAAATTGCTTGACCCCCGGCACCTCTCTCATTACAAATTAAGCACTGGTAGTGAGGCTTGCAACTGTCTCCTTCTCAGCTGACCCATCTCTGTTGTCAGCAGCCTCTGAGGTGGAGTAACTCTCCTTCTGTTTACCACCCTTTCCTGTGGCAGATTTTCCCCTTTTAAGCTCCTCCCCATCCAGGCAGAACAAGCCTTCCAGGGGCACCACATTAGAGGTGAATAGGCCCAAAAGAGCTTGTTAGTCTCGCCACCAAAGTGAGGGCGTGTCCCTTCAGACCCTAGTTTCTTAACTTTCAAGTACTAGAATTTAAAAGGTCTTTTATTTCATGTAAGAGTGAAACTTTAGCTCTTAGCCCTTGGACATTTGTGTCTAGCTCTTTAGAGGTGGATAAGGGGTCAGTTCTCAATTTGGAGCACACAGTCAAAATCATGAATTAGCTTTTCAAATGCAATATTTGAACATTTACAAAGATTGTCAAAGAACCACAACAATATGATGCAAAGAGAAATATTTGAATAAAGAATGTTTAACATACACTATTACATTCAATTCAGTCTAAAACCTCAGGCAGGAAATCTTGCAAGACAGACGATGTAGAAATATATAATACTTAGCTTTTTCACAGTCATACCCAGAGATCAGCTATGTTCCCTTTAACATTCTCTGCCAGCTCAAACACATAGAAACAGACAAACACATTTTGGGTCTCTCTACCTGACTCTATGTCATTTTATGCACAGACACCAGAAGCATTCATACTCCTGTGTGATACTTCAGTCTCCATTTCTTTCCCTCCTACCCTAAGAAGCCTTCTCCTGTCAAAACTCTCCATTCAGAATTCTCTCCAAACATTTCCTGAGCATTTCACATAGACTATACAAGGCATTCACTGGTCAGTGTAGTGCAGGGAAGATAAAGATAAACTAGATGACCTCATAAGTATCATGATGTTCTGACATTGATTTATTAAGCAAGGTTAAAATATTTTATATCACATTGTACTTAAGGGCTGGGGCTTGATCCAATCACATGTGGATTCTCTGAACCCGTTTACTAAGGGAAAATCATCACTGTCCCTTAAGGCCTCATCTGGTATATGCAAGTTCCCAGCAACAGGTCCCTGGCTCACTGCTTCTGGCTGTCCAGTGACTACCCAGTGGAATAGGTGCAATTCAAGGTGCTATGTGATTTGTTCAACCCCTGTTCAGTCTACATTGTGGGCACTGGGAAAAGAGCATGTGTTGAATGCCAGTGTCCAGGCTCAAGGGGAGATACTCAGCAGGACATGCCCCCCTATTGGCCATTACCCCATTGTCATCAATGCAGGCTCTCTGATGTTCACTTTGGGGCTAATCTAGGTACCACATCACTCACACATTTCATTAAAGGTGAAATGGAAAGCAAAAGCATTGTTTTCACCCTTCCACGCTTCTACAAGATGTAGTAAGAGGGCTGCAGATTTTTCACCTTTCCCCACCCCTTTTCTCAGAGTCCTTGGCATGGTCTTTGGGAGGCCTTGAGACAAAAAGGTGAAACTTACCATGCAGCTTTCCCAACTGCCAAACATGGGAGGAAGAGATGGTGTAGTGCAAGTATCAACTTGCAGAGTTCCCTTCTGATTCTTCTAACCAGATGTGAGGTTCAACACCCTGCCCATCCTTCACAGATGCTCCCTGGCCACTGCCCTCCCAGCTCCCTGCTGCCTGTTGACAGCACAACTGCTATAGGAGTCGGTGAAGGAAGATGCTCACCACTGGCACCACCTAGTGGTGGTGAGGGTGTGGCAGGTTGTCTTCCCAAGCATCGCCCTTTTCTTACTGTGACTGTGCCCTACACTGGTCTGTCTTTCCAATGCCTCTGCCCTTCAGCCAGGTCACATGTTCAAGTTTATCCCTTTCAGGGGATGTATCAAGAGTCCAACAATGGGGGAGCCTTTGGGATTAAGCAGGAGGCTTCAGGGCACCCCTCCCTCTTTGGGTCTAGATCTCACAGCCCAGACCCTTTTATCTTCTCCCCTCAACTACATTCCCTGCATCAGGGATAGGCCTCTATAGCTGTCCATGTTTAGGGGTTGGTAAGGAAGCCTGTCCCCACCACTCCACTAGACTCCAATCCAGGGCCCAATGTCCTGCATCCTGGGGTACTATACGGCTGCTTCCCTGGAAACCAGTCCCCTCTCCTACCACACGGTGAAATAAACAACTAAAACACAAGGGTAACGTCTCTAACCTTCAGAAAGCCACAGGTTAGGCTTGGTCAGGTCACTGTAGCCAGGCCACAGGCAGCAAGAGCTACTGTGGGGTTCTTCCTCAGGAGCTTATTGTGTAGGTCAGCTCACCTCCACTATCTGCCTTCCACTACTCTGGTCCCGCTTTTAAGCATCTCCTCTGGCCTGTGCAGGCTTTTCTGGTGCAGTGGAGCAAGACCATCAGGGCCTGGGGTAGGGCCCTTCCTTTCCAGGGTGGGATTTGTACACCCCATCACGGAGCCGCAGTGCCAGGGTTCCCTAATATAGCTACTGTAGGAACCCATGGACTGAAGTCCATGACATGGAAGGGGAAGCAGTGCATATATCCCTGCAGGCTTGAGACGAGGGACGAGCACAGTGGACACCTGCCAGCCTGATCCTCCCCATACCAGTCACACCTACCCAACCCACCGGGGAGCACTCACAGAAGAAGTTCCATGGGGTTGGGGAAATGGTAAACATGGTATGGAAGCACCATTCCTCTTTTGTCTTCCCCACTCCCATCATCTGCAGCTCAGCTAACACCGGCAGAGGGAAGCATTAGGGGTCATGACTTTTATACTTGAATTTAAAAATTAAAAAAAAAAATCAGAGATTTGCTTTTGCTCCAGAAAAGTGATAATCGATAATGGCAACAATGAGGGAAAAAAGTTAACAGACCTTTTTAAAATGAAGAAACAACATGAGCAAAAGTGATGAGACATTATAAAGCTGAAATTAGCCACCAAAAAACGCTCATTTGATCCAATATGCTCAGTGGCAACTGTTACTTTGACAAAGACACAGACTAACTAAAATTGTTTACAGGAGCAAACAAGCTGTTGTTGAAATATTATGATGCAGTTGGCGGAGGGCAGGGGGGAGGAAGCTATGAAGAATCGTGTCTCTAAATATTTTACCAATAATGCAGAAAATTTACAAGAATAGCATCTGTGAGAGAGGAAAGCCGCTACTACAAAATGCCAGAAAACGCAAAACAAATGGAGCCCATCCCATAGGTGTTAGTGCAGCAGTGCAATAATAAATAAATAGAACAGATGAGGAAGACCACGAGCGCCAGTTTAAACATCTGCAACCTCAATTTCTTATTGAAATGGGGAGAAGAGCTAAAAGGTGATCCCATTCCTGGCAGTTCCAATGTGCAACCTCTGGGACTTTGCAAAGCTTGAATGGCAACTCCAAGCACAGCTCCCAAGGCATATGAAAATGGCTTTGAAATATAAGCCAAACATGGCATCCAATAGGCTAAAAGACTTTGGTTAACAGCACAGGGAAATCTAAAAGTGACTTTTTAGTCGCAAATAGAAATTAATGTCGTTCCTGAGAATGATGAGGAAAACATTTTTAAAATGGATAAGCCTACTAAGGAAATATAGTATGTCCATTAGTCTATTTAATGATATATCAGTGATACAAATCAATAGTCTAATGTTTTAAAACGAAGGCTCATGCTAGTGGTGACAATGCTGAGTTACTTGTAAAGATGGGTATAATGTTACCACTAGCATGGAAGGGGTGTCATAAACAGTTAGTTCAGGGTTAAGGTTTTTTTTTCTACCTGTGAACACCTGACCAGAGGACCAATCAGGGACAAGATCATTTAAAATCCCTGTGGAGGGAAGTTTTTTTTCCTGTGTCCTTTGTTTGAGTGACTCGCTAGTTGGAATTAAAGGAGTCCAGACGTCTTAATCAAGTCCTCTCAGAGTTGTGCAATAATTTCTTCTATTCAAGCTAGTGAGTATTAGAAAGGGAACTAGTATTTTTATATTGTTATTTCTGTATTTGCAATTGTGTGTTTTGCTATAGAATTTCTTTAATTCTGTACTGTTATTGCTTTTACTGAGAAAGAAAGGAGGGGGGATTCTCTCCAGAGATTGATAAGTTTAGACCCTGTGTATTGTTCCATCTTGGTATTACAGAGACAGTTTACTTTCTTTTTATTCTTTAATAAATCTTTTCTGTTAAGGACTTGGTTGATCTTTCCTTGGGTGAATTTTCAGGGAAAGGGGAGGAGGGAGGAGGAAGGCATCCCTCTGTAGTTGAATCCCAGTATCTCTCCTAGGAGGAGGGAGGGGGGAGGAAGCAGGGGGGAATGGTTTACTTCTCCTAGGTGTAAGAACTCCATGGATTTGGGGCTCTTGGGATCCCCAAGGATTTTGGGGAAGGACTGTGTCCCAATACACGTACATTATTGGGTGGTGGCAGCTTTTACCAGATCTAAACTAGGATTTTAGTTTAGGGGAGTCCATGCAGGTCCCCATCTTGGAACCCAACAGCTGTAAGTGGGGGTGAGACCTATGACATGGTTGGCAGCGGTGACGAACCTGAGAGCCATACAGAGGCAAGGCTTTTCTACCAAAGAGAGTTTTGAAGCAGTTTTCAGGGTTGGAAGGAATCTTCAGCTAGGTTGGCTGGAGGGAATTAGGTTTTCTGGCAAGGCTTTGTTACAGGAGACCCCATACTGAGAGCTACTTAGCAAGGGTGAGAGACACTGGTTAAACCAGTTTCTCTTACTCTTAGGTGGAGGGGGAAAAATTTTTTTTTCTTTCTCGGTCAAAAGCACAGTCAGTGGCTGTGAACAGTCACTCCCGCAGAACACAATTTGCAAACCAATAGATTTGATTTCTCTTTGTTTAGTCGATGATAGACAGGGTTAGGAACTGAAGCAAGCAACACAGTACATTCCCTGACTGCAGAGGGGTGTGGCCAGCACCAGAAGGCACAAACATGAGTGGCAATGATACAGTTGACAAACTGGAACTTGCTAGGTTGCAAATAGACCTAGTTAATGCAGAGAAGGCCAGGGAGGAAGCTACCCACAAGAGAGAGATGGAGAAACGAGAGGCTGACCAACAAGCCAAAGAGGTGGACCACAAGAGGGAGATGGAGAAACTACAAGCCAGAGAGGCTGACCACAAGAGTGAGCTGGAGAAACAAGAAGCTGACCACAGAGCCAAAGAGGCAGCCAAAGAGGCTGAGCACAGGAGACAAATGGAGTTAAAAGACAAAGACCTGGAATTAGCAAGGACTAACCCACCTGTTCCAGCCCCACCCAACAACCCTTCTCCAGCCACTGTTCCCCATCCCAAGAAATTTCCCACCTACAGGACAGGTGATGACGTTGAGGCCTTCTTAGAAAACTTTGAAAGGGCCTGCATTGGGTACAGCATCCCTGAAAACCAGTACATGGTAGAGCTGAGATCACAGCTCTGCGGAGACTTATCAGAGGTGGCAGCTGAAATGCCTAAGGACAAAATGAACGACTATAAACTGTTCCTAACCAAGGCTAGATACAGAATGGGCATAACCCCTGATCACGCCCGTCAGCGTTTCAGAGCCCAGAAATGGAAACCAGAGGTGTCATTTCCAAAACACGCCTACTATCTTGAAAAGTAGTATTTTTCTTGGTTGTCAGGAGCCAATGTTAACACCATGGATGAACTAAACCTCCTGATACTGATGGAGCAATTCTTGGATGGTGTTCCTGAGAACATTAGACGTTACATACAAGATGGAAAACCAAAAAATCTCACTGAGGCAGGGGAGATTGGAGCCAAATGGATGGCAGTGGCAGAAACCACGAAAGCTACTGTCAAGGGGAGCGAATCCCACAGGGTACACACCAACACTAAACCCTACCATCGAGGGCCAATCAAGCCCACACCCACAACCCAAGGACAGCCGCAAACTACCTATTCTTCTACCTCACCAGTCTCCAGTAATCCACCTCGGACCAGTGACCCGTCAGCTGGGCGATGTTTTAAATGTAATGAACTGGGACATATAAAGGCCAAATGCCCCAAGAACCCAAATCGAGTACAGTCCATTACCCCAGCATCCCACCAAGGATCCCTAGGCCCAGATATCTCTCAAATACCCCCAAACCGCAGGGAAACCTTGAGAGTGGGCGGGAAGAAGATTACTGCGTGGAGAGACACTGCGGCAAGCGTGTCAGTTATCCACCAGTCCTTAGTCGACCCAAAATTCATCAACCCAGAGGTCAAAATCAAAATTTCTCCATTCATGTCAAAATCGGTAAGCTTACCTACAGCTGAATTGCCTGTCCAGTACAAGGGCTGGTCAGGAAAGTGGACTTTTGCTGTCTATGACAATTATTCCATCCCCATGCTACTAGGGGAAGACTTGGCCAACCATGTGAAGCTGGCCAAGAGTGGGGGGAGTGGTCACGCGCAGCCAGGCCAAACGAGTTTCCACTCCCATCCCTGTTCCTGAGCCGTCCACCAAGACCCTGTCTGTGTTACCAGAGACCCAGACAGAGGTGGTGGAACCGGATCTCATGCCAACAACTACAGCAGCCATAATACATCCAGTCCCAGGACCGGAACTGGAAAAGCAACCAACGGCAGAACCAGCGCCAGCACTGACGCCAGCGCTTGCAACTCCACCGCCAGAGGGCGCCAACGGGCCTGAACTGGCAGAGGCAGCAGACAACCCTACCCAAGAGGCTCAGCCGGAGCCTGAAATAACACCTAGTGCACCAGCGGAGAGCGGTCCACAGTCAACGGAAACAACCTCATCACCTACATCGCTTCCAGAGGGACCAAGCCCAAGTCCACAGTCTACGGAGGAACTGGTGTCTCCAGCCTCAAGGGAACAGTTCCAGACTGAGCAGGAAGCCGATGACAGCCTTAAAAAAGCATGGGCGGCGGCACGGAGCGACCCACCGCCTCTCAGCTCTACTAACCGATCCCGGTTCATTGTCGAACAAGGACTTTTATATAAGGAGCTTCTTTCTGGTGGACACCAGGAAGGCTGGCATCCTCAAAAACGGTTGGTAGTTCCAACTAAGTACCGGGAAAAGCTCTTAAGCTTAGCCCATGATCATCCCAGTGGCCATTCTGGGGTGAACCGAAGCAAAGACAGGTTGGGAAGGTCCTTCGACTGGGAGGGGATGGGCAAGGCGGTTGCCAATTATGTCCGGTCTTGTGAGGTATGCCAAAAGGTAGGAAAACCCCAAGACCAGGTCAAGGCCCCTCTCCAACCACTTCCCATAATTGAGGTCCCATTTCAGCGAGTAACTGTGGATATTATGGGTCCTTTCCCAAAGAAGACCCCCAGAGGAAAGCAGTACATACTGACTTTTGTGGACTTTGCTACCAGATGGCCGGAAGCAGTAGCTCTAGGCAACACCAGGGCTAAAACTGTGTGCCAGGCCTTAACTGACATTTTTACCAGGGTAGGTTGGCCCTCCGACATTCTTACTGATTCGGGAACAAATTTCCTGTCAGGGACCATGAAAGACCTGTGGGAAACACATGGGGTGAATCACTTGGTTGCCACCCCGTACCACCATCAAACCAATGGCCTAGTGGAACGGTTTAATGGAACTTTGGGGGCCATGATCCATAAATTCGTAAATGAACACTCCAATGATTGGGATCTAGTGTTGCAACAGTTGCTGTTTGCCTACAGGGCTGTACCACATCCCAGTTTAGGATTCTCACCATTCGAGCTTGTGTATGGTCATGAAGTTAAGGGGCCATTACAGCTGGTGAAGCAGCAATGGGAGGGGTTTACGCCTTCTCCAGGAACTAACATTCTGGACTTTGTAAGCAACCTACAAAGCACCCTCCGACACTCTTTGGCCCTTGCTAAAGGATGCTCAAGCAGAGCAAAAGGTCTGGTATGATAGACATACCAGGGAGTGTTCCTTCAAGGTAGGAGACCAGGTCATGGTCCTGAAGGCGCAACAGGCCCATAAGATGGAAGCGTCATGGGAAGGACCATTCACGGTCCAGGAGCGCCTGGGAGCTGTTAACTACCTCATAGCATTTCCTAATTCCTCCTTAAAGCCTAAAGTGTACCATGTTAACTCTCTCAAGCCCTTTTATCCCAGAGAATTACAGGTTTGTCAGTTTACAGCCCAGGGAGGAGATGACGCTGAGTGGCCTGAAGGTGTCTACTACAAAGGAAAAAGAAATGGTGGTGTGGAAGAGGTGACCCTCTCCACAACCCTGGAACGTCTACAGCGGCAACAGATCAAGGAGCTGTGCACTCACTTCGGCCCTTTGTTCTCAGCCAACCCAGGATGGACTGAGCAAACGTACCACACCATTGACACAGGTAATGCTCACCCAATTAGAACCCCACCCTACCGGGTGTCACCTCATGCCCAAGTTGCTATTAAATGGGAGATTGAAAACATGCTGGAAATGGGTATCATCCGCCCCTCTACCAGTGCATGGGCATCTCCAGTGGTTCTAGTTCCCAAACCAGATGGGGAAATACGCTTTTGCGTGGACTACCGCAAGCTTAATGCTGTAACTCACCCCGACAACTACCCAATGCCACGCACCGATGAGCTATTGGAGAAACTGGGACGTGCCCAGTTCATCTCTACATTGGATTTAACCAAGGGGTACTGGCATGTACCACTAGATGAACCCGCCAAAGAAAGGTCAGCATTCATCACCCACGCAGGGGTGTATGAATTTAATGTACTTCCGTTCGGACTGCGGAATGCACCCGCCACCTTCCAAAGGCTAGTAGATTGTCTACTAGCGGGATTGGGAGAATGTGCAGTTGCATACCTCGATGATGTGGCCATTTTTTCTGATTCATGGCCTGAACACCTAGAACATCTGGAAGTGGTCTTTGAGCACATCAGGTGGGCAGGACTAACTGTTAAGGCCAAAAAGTGTCAAATAGGCCAAAACAGAGTGACTTACCTAGGGCACCAGGTGGGTCGAGGAACCATAAACCCCCTACAGGGCAAGGTGGAGGCTATCCAACAGTGGCCTCTCCCACGGTCAAAGAAACAGGTCCAATCCTTCTTAGGCTTGGCCGGATATTACAGGCGATTTGTACCACACTACAGCCAAATCGCTGCCCCACTAACTGATCTGACCAGAAAAACACAGCCAAATGCAGTTAAGTGGACTGATGAGTGTCAGAAAGCCTTTACCCAGCTTAAGGCGACGCTCATGTCTGACCCTGTGTTAAGGGCCCCAGACTTTGACAAACCCTTCCTAGTAACCACCGATGCATCTGAACGTGGGGTAGGAGCAGTTCTAATGCAGGAAGGACCGGATCACAACTTCCATCCTGTCGTGTTTCTCAGCAAGAAACTGTCTGAGAGGGAAAGCCACTGGTCCATCAGTGAAAAAGAATGTTACACCATTATGTATGCCCTGGAAAAGCTACACCCTAGGGGCAATGCAAATAATGGCATGTTTCTGTGGAGATAACTATTCTAATACCTGCATCAGGCATCTGAGCATTATCTTCTGTAAATTAGACATTTCTAGAAGCTTGAGCAGAGTCAGATTGCTCCTGGTAGTCACGCCATTAATCAAGTGGAGTGCCTTCTCTCCACCAACCTGACTCCTCTCAAGTGCTTTGCTAAATATCGAACAGCTGTGTAAATTGAAATGCTACATAACATAGAAAGCTGCACCATGGCTGCCTCTTGAATACAGCAGAATGTTACAGTGAGAGTAGAGCACCCAGAAAAGAAATACATTTTCACAATTAAATCTCCTTGACAGAATTGTGGGACAACATGGCTCAGAGGAAAAGCCACAGAAGTTTACAACTGTTGTTTCTATAAAATGGCAGAAGGTAGGTCTGTGGGAGGATCCCTTTGGTGTGACATGGTCCCGAGAATGAAGAAACCCTGGTCTAAACATCAGATGGAATTAGGAAGAGTGAAAACAACTGTGCTTGAAAAATATCCTGGTCAGATTTATGGCTTTCTGAATAAAAATATGGACTCTAAGGAAAATGTGCTAAGGTGTTTTGTAACTTCCACTTGGTTATTTTTTTTAAATTCATTTGAAATATTTCCTACCAAAATACTAGCAGCAAGAACTTCAATTTTTCAAAAATGAAAATCTGACTCCCAAACAGTCCAGAATTTTTTTTAAAACAAATCCAAATTAGAAAAAAAAGAATTCATTCCTGAAAAAAGTGATACGGTGCCTATAAAACTAGGTTATAGGCAAGTTAGTAATGTTTTGTTAGCTTCTTGAATTTTTAGAAGCAGCAAAGAATCCTGTGGCACCTTATAGACTAACAGACGTTTTGCAGCATGAGCTTTCGTGGGTGAATACCCACTTCTTCTTGCATCCGAAGAAGTGGGTATTCACCCACGAAAGCTCATGCTGCAAAACGTCTTTTAGTCTATAAGGTGCCACAGGATTCTTTGCTGCTTCTACAGAACCAGACTAACACGGCTACCCTCTGATACTTGAATTTTTAGGTTAACCAAGACACAATAAGGGGTAACTTGATTTTCCTTCATCAATTCATGACTCCTATTTATGTGTGGATTTATGAGCCCATAAGAGAGGGACAAATTAGCCCTAACTGTTCTGGCTGAATTCACAAAATCACTACATTGTGACAATTTAACAATAAAGATTTCAAAAGTTCTCGGTTGATATAGACTGAGACATTAGAGAGGGAGGAAAAGCCCTGTTGAGGGGTCCTCTGTCTAGTCTATCCCCGTCAGTTCAGGATTGTCCCTATCAGACATTTTTTTAATGCTTTGTCCATTCTCCTTTACAACTATCTCCAGGGATGGCGCTTATATCACTTTTCTTAGAAGATTATTCCATAATTTTATAGTTACAAGCAATGGCAGCATGAACCAGATAAGAACCAGTTCAAGCACCTGCTCATTCCCAGTGCTCAAATAAGGGGGATATCCCATCCCTTCTATCCTATCATCAGATTACACTAATGTATTGATTTTATTTAAGCAGAACTGCATTCCCCTTTCTTCCCTATCAGTTCAACCCTGATCTCAACTGAACTAAACTCTTTGTAATGGTCCAGATGAATCTGGGTAAGTGTAGTGCCCCTCTCAAGAGTCCCTTTCCTCCCCCCGCCCCCAATCATCCCCAATTATTTGTTTACAGCAATGTCAGACACTCTGCTGGGTATGAATACCAATGGCTGGAATGCTTGTGGGTCCTGAATTGCAAAACATTCCATCAAGGGATGCCTTCGGATGCATTATGCTTTAATTCAGGAGCAATCTTGCTGACGTTGATGCTAATCTCCACAAATAAATCCCAAATGTAAGGGGATTTTGAGTGTCACTGGGAGTTGTGCTGAGCATGTTAGTGGAGGACAGGGAGGTGTATTCAGTTACTGGGAGCTTTCTGTGGAGGGAGGGTGTTACTGCAAATCTGTTTGTTGGGAGATTGTTACTAGGAGCCTGTTGGGAGTATTTTGGGGTAAAGTCACTTGGAGCATTGTCCACACTAGACTTTCTTCCTAACATTTCCCACTATTGCTATCAACTGGTGTGGCTTCATCAGTGGTAGGGGACAGGGCTGCCCAGGGGAGGGGCAAGTGGGGCAATTTGCCCCGGGCCCAGCAGGGGCCCCCATGAGAATATAGTATTCTATAGTATTGCAACTTTTTTTTTTATGGAAAGGGCCCCCGAAATTGCTTTGCCCCAGGCCCCCTGAATCCTCTGGGCAGCCCTGTTAGGGGAGCTGCCTAGGGCATCAGAATTTTAATCACTGTGCTGTCTAGTTCTGCTCTATGACAGTTGATGTAAGGCCTGGTGGTTTGAGTCACAGTCAAAAACAGGTACAAGGGTCAAAGCTGGCTGTAGAGTCAGGACCAGGCCAAGGGCAGCACTGAAACTGAGGTTGGTGACAAGCTGTGGGTCAGCGTCCGTAGACAAGCCAAATCAGGAGCATAGAGTCCAGATGCAGGCCAAAGGTCAAAGCTTGGTGGGAGTCAGTCCAAGGGCCTGGGGTGTCAGGAAGCAACTGCTGGGCTGGAGCATGGTCAGAATAGGGCTGGAACAAGGTTTGGGGAAGAACTGGATCATGAACAGGCTGGAAACCTAAGGAGTCTGTACCACTGTGAGGCAGCAGGAGGGTTCTGTTGTTGCACAGACACAGGTGCAGCTCTGGTGGGGTCAGAATATTAGAGAGATGGATCTAAAATTTAATTTTCCGAAGGAGGTTTTGAAATGAAAATCTAATGTGCAGGTTCTCCTACAGCAAGGGTGGGCAAACTATGGCCCGTGGGCCAAATCCAGCCCGCCACCTGCTTTAACCCAGCCCTTGAGTGCCCGCTGGGGAGCGGGGTCTGGTACTTGCCTGCTCCGGTGCTTCAGCCGGGGAGCAGGGTTGGGGGCTGCTCCACGCTGCTCCCAGAAGCATCAGCATGGTCCTTCTCCGGCTCCTATGTGTAGGGGCAGCCAGGGGGCTCTGCTCTGCATGCTGCCCCCGCCCCAAGCACTGCCCCCGCCGCTCCAATTGGCCGGGAGCTCCAGGGGTGGCGCCTGCAGATGGGGCAGTGTGCAGAGCCTGTACCCCCATCTGGAGCCTGGATCTCTTCCCACACCCCAAACCCCTGCCTCAGCCATGATCCCCCTCCTGCCCTCCAAACCCCTCAGCCCCATCCCAGAGCCTGCAGCCCCAGACAGCGCCCTCACCCCCCCCACACACACACCGTACTCCCCTGCCCCAGCCTGGAACCCCCTCCTGCACCCTCAACTCCTCATTTCTGACTCCACGCTGGAGTCCGCACCCCCAGCCAGAGCACCCTAAACCCAATTTTGTGAGCATTCATGGCCCACCATACAATTTCTATTCCCAGATGTGACTCTCGGGCCAAAACATTTGCTCACCTCTATCCTACAGCAATAAGTAGGTAGAAAGCTGGAGACAGAGAGAGCGGAGATATGTATATGTGATATAAATCAGTATGGCACGTAACCTTTGTTCCCATAAAGAACTCCCCTCACATGTTTTAGCAACATAGTTGGGTGAAAGAGCTCAAGTAGGAACAACAGTCAGTTCCATTTTTTAAAAAATTATCATCATCTAGCCTCAAGTCTTTTCTAAGGCAAAAGAAATAAATCTCCCTAATGTGTCCATTGTCCTATAGTAAATTAGTGGTGATCATCAAATTGCTCATTCTACTGAAGGCCATTTCCAATCCAGCTCATTAGCATAATTTTCAATCCAGTTAAAGCTGGGTCAAACTGAAGTGAGCAACTAATGGACTGAAACATTTAATTTTGGCAAAAAAAAGTTTGCAAACTCAGAAAATGTAATGTCTCAAGTGCAAGATCAAATGTTAGATGTGTTTATTTTGATTAGAAGAATTTCAAATGTGTATCAGCATGTATTTGTTCCAGATCCCCTCCGAAAATAATAAAAGTTAAAAGGGAATTATGTTGACAAAATACACCAGAGGCCAAAATCCTGCCTGATTTAAAACACAGGCTTTAACCGAGGACAGAATTTTTGCTTTTGAAAAGTATGAAGTGGAATAATTTAGATTTTTTTTCTTTTCCCTGAACACCACAAAAATTTGCAAAAAGAAACAATCCCATTGACTACCATGAAGGTCAGAAATAGATGTAAGAGCAAAAGTACTTGACACAGTGTAGCTCAGAATGTTTATTTAAAAAAAAATACAGCGAGTGTGTGTATTTATATATAAAGATATAGTGGAGAGGGATGTAATGTGTATGAAAAAGAAAAATGCTCAATATTCAAACATGTGCAAGATAGTGTTGTTAATTGCTATATATGCAATAACGTTTGAAGGTTCAGATTTTAAAAAAGAAGAGAGGCTCTGGGCCTCATATAAAACATGTATCTAATTTGTTCAGGGATAACAACTGTGCATACAATACAAGTATTTATGCATGTAAGTGCCCAGTTAGGTTTCTACAGGCCCACTTGCATATTGAAGTATCCAGTCTGCACATACAATGACTGGAGGGTGCAAATTGGGCACAGAAATTCACTCGCTGCGAATCTGCCCTGCTGAAAATCTAGCCACTAGTGTCTTTGTATATTTAACATTTACAAATATAATTCTATGTAATGAGTAGTTATAAATCATCATGGTCTAATGCATGACATAATTAGATGGCCATATAATCGTCCATGTAATTCCTGATATTTGGAAACAGCTACTTAATTATGCTCCAGTATCTAAGCTTTCCATTTTAAAAAGTCTCAAGTCCTTATTGTTGTGACGATAACCTTGAAAATGGAATTGATTCAAAACATAACTGATGCACTTATAGCTGCTGAGCATGCAGGCAGACTGGAGAAACAGCTGTGAAAGAGGAGTAACTTGCTCCAATTCATCTTAATGGAGTGTTAATTGTGAAACCTGAAAATGAAATGCAAACATTAGAATTGTTAACTGTTTCACTAGTAATAATTTTGGCAGAAGTATCTTTTGAATATGCCCATATATTGTTGTTTGATGGGACAGACAGAGGGGTGAGGTGCAATGGGGTAGCTAGTTTATCTGAGCCCTGGTCTACACTAAGCTCGGGGGTCGAACTAGGGTATGCGAATTCAGCTACGTGAATAACGTAGCTGAATTCGAACTACCCTAGTTCGACTTACTTACCGTCCAGACGCCGCGGAAGCGAACTCCGCGGCTCCAGGGTCGACTCCGGCAACTCCTCCTGCCGCGGTGGAGTACCGGAGTTCGAACTAGCGCTTCCGGGGTTCGAACTATCGCGTCTAGATCAGACGCGATAGTTCGAACTCCGAGCAGTCGAACTCGCCGCGTCGACCGTCCCGGTAAGTGTAAACGTACCCTTAGTTATAATAAGGGTATGGAATGAAGAATTCAATCCCACTCCTCTCCAAATGTGAAGTTATCTCCACCTTTACTCAAACAGGGGAGGAAAGGGAAAGGTGCATAGATTATAAAGCCAGAAAAGACCACTGTGATTATTGAGTCTGCTCTCCAGCATAACACAGGCTGTAAGATTTCTCTGAATTAATTCCTATTTGAACTAGAGCATATGTTTTAGAAAAATATCCAGTCTAGATTTAAAAATTTCCACTGATGAAGAATCTACCTCAATACTTGGTAAGTTGTTCCAATCGTTCTTTACCCTCACTGTTAAAAAAAAATTATTATATCTAATTTCTATTCTAAATTGTCTAGCTTCAATTTCCAATCATTGGATCTTGTTATAGCATTGTCTGATAGATTGAAGAGCCCTCAATTATCAGATATCTGTTTTCCATGTAAATCTTTATAGATTGTAATCGTTACCCCTTCACCTTTTCCTTGATAAGATAAACAGATTGAGCTCTTTGAATCTTTCACTATAAGGCATGTTTTACAATCCTCTAATCATTCTTGTGGCTGTTCTCAGAACCCTCTCCAATTTGTCAACATCCATTTTGAACTGTGGACACCAGAACTGAACATGGGTATTCAAATACCAAATGCAGAGTTAATATAGTGCCATGAGCGGGGTTAAACTTTGTTATAAGTTATGGTAAAACCTCATTGAGACAGAGAAGTGTGAACTCACCTTAATTAACATCATTTTAAAGATAAGCCCCCACCTAAGTGAAAAAGGAGTAAATGATCCCACCTGTGACAGAGTGCTAGGAGCCTAGAGCTGACCTGGTACTTAGGTCATGGTCAATAAGGTACTAAACTATTTTCACTCTGGAGTGGACATAACTGGGGGATGGTTCTTAATGGATTAATTAGGCAGCAAGCTGATGAACTTGTCAAAGTTGATTCCCCACTCTGGAACTTTGAGTGCAGAATGTGGCAACCCACAAGGATTCTAAAAATTAACACTGAACACTCCAGGTGAGTATTAAACTCTCAAGGTTACAGCTTTTCTCTGACCTTGAATGGGTAGATGCTGCCACCACCCAAGTGCAAAACCCCTTTGAGAACCCAGGAAGGTTCACTGGGGAATTCCTTCCTATGAGGTATCCTCAAGCCCTTTCATACCCCCCCCCCCGGCACCCAGGGAAATGCTGAGAGGGGGAAAAAAAGGGGGTGGGAAAATCAGCTGTTGCCACCAGCTAACTAAATAACATGTGCACAAACCTCTTAAGACACACAAATCCAATTCTGTTCTTAAAAAAGGTAAATTTTATTCATAAAAATACATCTGGGAATTTAGGCTTTTGCTAGATTAAAAAAAATTACAAGAATTAAGCATCAAAAATAGCTCTCTTGAGGTCCAGCTTAAAGGTTACAAGCAAAACAAAAGCTCCTGGGGTTAGCACAGAGGAACCCACAAGCCATAAAGAAATAAAAGAGATACGTCTTCCTAAACATTTCCTGATCCTGCATATCTGGGGTTTTAGATGAGTGGTTTCTAGGCATGATGCTGATGATTTTTCATACCTGGCCCAAGCTTCTCACAGCATAACTGCTCCCTGTCTGCTTCTCCCCAAGAACAACAACAGACAGACAAAAGGGGGGTCATTTCAATTTTAAAAAGTGCTAGCCTTCCGACTGGCTCTTTTGGCTAGGTGCCCACTCACCTCCTTTTATCTATGCATAGCAGTGAGACTTTTTAACCCTTTACTAGTAGAGCAATTAGAGAACAGCTACTAAGAAGGATTTTTATAGCTACCGGCTAGCTGGATGTCCATAAAAAGGAACTACCCTCCCCCCACACAACATTTATCACAGAGTTAATGAAAGCAATTAATCCATCTTTTGGGACCAGTTAAAGGACAGGAAGGAGATGCACAGGGGAGGCTGGCAGGGAGTAGGGGATATGAGGGTCTCAAGATGAAGAGATCTTACCCTCTGCCTTTCTAGAGAATAGGCTTGGAGGAAGTTTACTTCCAATTGTATATGGCTGCACAAGGCTCTACTCCTGAACAGGGGCGGGAAAGCCCCATAAATAACACACTGGTATTTATAAATTCAAAAGCATTCAGCCTGTTTGTAGGAATTCAAAGAGTGGAGAAGGGAGCCCTGTCATGCCACTCAAGAGTTTTTGCTGAGTATTGTTTTGGATAGATGTGTGTGTGGCCAGAACAGAGGCAGAGGCAAAAAGCAAGAAAGATGGCAGTAGCCAGTGAGCCCAGTGTGACCCTGGAAAAAGCTTGAGAGAAAGCTTTTGGTCTGTAGGCTAAAGAGATTTGGGGGGTGTAAGCTAAGGGCTGGTCTACACTGGGAAAGTACATTGGCAAAGTGGTCTCTTGGGAATGCAAAAAATCCACATGCCTGAGAGACATAGCCATGCCAACCTAACCCCCGGTGTAGACAGTGCTAGTCTGATGGAAGAATTCTTCCGTTGAAGAATATCAACTATCACAGGGGTGGATTAACTACAGTGATGGGAGAACCCTTCCTGTCGCTATAGTGAATATCTACATAGAAGTGCTACAGCTGCAGCACTGCAGTTGTGCCGCTGTAGCATTTTAAGTGTAGACATATCCTATGAAACTGTTCCTTTTATCCTTGGTTCCTTCTGCATTGGGAGGAGCAGGACTTCACACTTTCTTTGTAAATAAACAAAACTGCATAAAAAAACCCTAGACTCCATCAATTTCTACTTGCAACTGGAACATCCCCAGGCCCTCAAACTTTGACTTCCCTCTTGGGTCAAAAGGAAGCAACAATAAACCTCCCTCTCTTCCCTACTTGGTATATCCCTGTTTATACAGCCAAAGATCTTATTAGCCCTTTTGGCCACAGCATTGCCTTGGGAGCTCATGTGTAGCTGTTTATCTTTTTCTGAGTCCCCACCCTAGTATCAAAAGCTTCTCCCTATCTCATTGAAAAATGAAGACAAATTGCAAATAAGAAAATCTAAGATGTAATTTCCTCCCCAAGAAATATGTTGACTGTGTGTTCAAATTATAACAGATGTCCTGGCTTTGTATACTGCAACTAGCATCAACAGAACTGCCCAAAACAGCCAAAATGCCCAAGAGAAACTGTCTGGAAGTTCTACAAACCAAATCTTTATCAAGCCATTTGATCGTTTGGATGATGGAGAAACTAGGATTTAGATTGCAATGAGATCACATGCCATTATAAATTGCTGTTCTCAGGAAGTAACAATTGGTCTGTACAAGTAGTTTACAGTTTGCTAAGATTGATCATAAAATGCTCTGAGCCTCAGAGGAAATGCTGTTATCCACAAGATATTTGGAAAAGACTGATGACTATTTTTAATTGTACAGCACACATAGTGTTAAAGGAAGAGTAAGCAGAACTTGGTTATGCTTTTCTGGGGGGACAGGTGCCATGTAATGAAAGTTTCTATATTTCATTTCCAAAATTTGTTTTACATTATTTCTTTTACTCCTCTGATTAAAAAAACATCCTGGGTTTGTAATTTAAGGAAGCAATAAGAACAATTTGCACCTTTCTATGTCAATAAGGATAATTAGACCATAGCATTTATATTATGTACCACTCCAACAAGGACTTTGCCCACCGTTAAGAAACATGGGCCAACAGAATGGAGGCCTCTTTTAATGCTGGAAAACAGAGGGTTTGATTTTTCAGAGGGGTTCAGCACATACAATGCCTATTGACTTCCTCTGGAGTTGGTTTTGCTCAGGATCTCTGAATATTAGGCCCATAAATCTGGGCCCTTCCTAGGATCTTTGAAAATACGAGGAACAATAATGTTATTGAACTGAACTGGAACCCAGTGGATTGGGTGGGCCTGGTTTTGCCTACCAACCCACCAAGGAACTTAAGAATAGAGGGGGATTTCAGATCCCTCTTGGCACTAGGAATTGATAGATAGGCCCACCAGACTGAGTGGAATCAGTTGCAATGCTCTGCCTGGCTAAAGGGGGGCACCATTGCACCGACACAGTGGCCCACATTTACCTTCAATCAACCAGAGATTTAATTATTCGTGATGCAAAACCTCTTTTGTGCTCTACAAAAATGATCTTATAATAATCAAAAACTTCAGAGGAGTGCCCCATATCTTTCAGAAGTAGAGCTGCATGGAAATTATTTTTTTCGGTGAAACCTTTCAATGAAAATGAAAATTTTTCTTCTAAACTTGTTGTTTTCATTGAAAACCCTAATACCAAAAAAAGTTCCCCTTTTTTTTGGCAAAAATTTCCATTTTGTCAAAAAGTTACTTTTTATTAGGAATTTTTTAAGGAAAAGTTTTGACCAACTCTATTTATAATATCAGTAGGAAAACTACAGAATAAATCCCACTTAATGGTATGGCTCAAGTTTAAAGTGTAAACAAATTAGAAAATATCTCTCCTTCTGGTATCCATATTTCTGTCCATACTGTATCTGATACAATTTATCTCACTTGACATTCTTGGGAAAATTATTTACAGCGCTGAAGGATTAAAGTTGTGCCATTACTTAAACTCTTCTATTGGGTAAAATAAGCAAATCACTAGCCTGTCCTTCCAAAAAATTTCTTCATCCTGTTTTTGCCTCTAAGTTGTCAGGCATGAGCCTGTGCATGTTGGGGAAAGAGGGAGAAACAACAGCACTCTGCTATTGGCATAAGAACATTCTTTCTTTTTTCTTACATAGAGCCCTTAACATGGGGGGGGGGGGGAGGGGCGGGTGTCTCAAACACCAGTTACATAACTGACCCATTTGTATCAAACTTGTCCAGCCTGTTTCTCTAGACTGAGATCTAGAAAAGATAAGTGCAAGAGGAACTTAGGGTAACTATAGCAGCTTTAGGAACAAGATCTTCCACACATGTAACCAAGTCTCTGTGAGCCAGCAGTGCAGTCTTATTCTTGAAATTCACTCAACTTTCTAAATGACCCAGCCTCCTGGCTGCTACATTAGGCCCTTTCAGCCAACCCCAGAAAGCCACTTTTGTTTTAAACTCTGCTCACCATGTTATGAAGCCTCCTGTCAAAAGTTTGAACTTTTTGTGCATTGCCATGAACGTGACCTTCCAGTGTGTTACAAATGACTAATAGTCCTTCAACTCTCTACTGCAGAACATAAGAATGGCCATAGTGGGTCAGACTTTAGGTCCATTTAGTGCAGTATCCTGTCTTCCAACAGTGGCCAATGCCAGGTGCCCCAGAGGGAATGAACAGAACAAGTAATCAGCAAGTGATACATTCCTGGTCACCCATTCCCAGCTTCTGGCAAAGAGAGGCTAGGGACACCATCCCGGCCCATACTGGCTAATAGCCATTGATGGAGGTATCCTCCATGAATGTATCTAGTTCTTTTTTGACCCCCATTATAGTCTTCACCTTCACAACATCCTCTGGCAAGAAGTTCCACAGGTTAGCTGTGCATTGTGTGGAAAAACATACTTCCTTTTCTTTGTTTTAAACCTGCTGCCTATTAACTTCATTTGGTGACCCTTAGTTCTTGTTATGAGAAGGAGTAAATAACACTTCCTTATTTACTTTCGCCACACCAGTTATAATTTTATAGATCTCTATCATATCCCCGGCCTTAGTCGTCTCTTTTCCAAGCTGAAAAGTCCCAGTCTTATTAATGTCTCCTCATATGGCAGCCCCAATTAGTTTTGTTGCCCTTTTCTGAACCTTTTCCAATTCCAACATATCTTTTTTTGAGATAGGGCTACCACATCTGCACGCAGTATTCAAGATGTGAGCGTACCAAGGATTTATATAGAGGCAATATGATATTTTCTCTCTTATCTATCCCTTTCTTAATGATTCCTAACATTCTGTTCGCTTTTTTGACTGCTGCTGCACATTGAGTGGATGTTTTCAGATAACTATCCACACTGACTCCAAGATCTCTTTCTTGAGTGGTAACAGATAATTTAGACCCCATCATTGGGATTATGTTTTCCAATGTGCTTTACTTTGCATTTATCGACAGTTAATTTCATCGGCCATTTTGTTGCCCACTCACCCAGTTTTGAGAGATCCTTTAGTAGCTCTTCACAGTCTGCCTGGGACTTAACTATCTTGAGTAGTTTTGTATCATCTGCAAATTTTTGCCACCTCACTCTTTACCCCTTTTTCCAGATCATTCATGTTAACTGTGTCTTTTCACCAATGAACCCAATACTTCAGTCCTTGCAAAGACATGCTCCCATTGCAGACAATCAGAGTTTTGCCTCCATTAGGGTTGCAGCACTGGTCTCCTTTATTGTTAACCACTTTCTGGATTTTTCTTACTGAGGCTTGGTCTACACTAGAAAATAAGATTGGTTTAACTACATCGGTCAGGGGTGTGAAAAATCCTCCTGAGTCCTTGTGTAGACAGTGTTAAGTCAATGGAAGAATTCTTCCATCAATCTAGTTTCTGCCTCTTGGGGAGGTGGATTACCTACACTGACGGAAGAATTCCTTCCATCGGCATTGGTAGTGTCTACACAGAAATGCTATAGCAGCACAACTGCAGTGGCATGGCTGTAACATTTTAAGCATAAACAAGCCCTTAGTTACTGGAGAAAGTGGAGATGAAGACAGAAATGGCAGCAGTCTACTGCAGAATAGCAATAAGCAGCAAGAGAGGGTTTGGGTGACTTACAGAGACGATCCTAGTAGATGAAAGACAGTCAAAAATTGGCCAATGCCAGCCATTTTACAAAATGATTAAGTAGGAACAAATGAATATACAATTTTATTAGGTATTTTACTTACCACACTCCACACCCTCGTGCATTATTCCCTGTAACAGTAACCAGCGGTGCTAGTGGATACTGACCTCTGTTATATTACAGGGCCATTGGCCTTAGTAATCCTGACCCAGATCAAGTAACTGAGACCAGGACATAAAGTTCCATGGTCTCTTAGCAGCAGTCCTGTGAGCCAGGTTGTTATTACATTCCCCTTCTGGTGTTTGTAGTTTAAACCAAGTATTGAAAATGGTTCTGCCAAAACACTGCTTCTGCACGTCCAAATTCACATCCAAGAAAAAAATAAAAAGAAAAAAAAACCTGCACATCCAGGGCACCAGAAAAGGGATCTCTCTTCTTCCTTCAGTAGCCAGACTATTAAATTAGATTTAAAGCAGGAAGGAGGGGAGGGAGAGAGAGAGAGAGAGAAGTTGAACACATAATGTTAATTATTCTTCTGTACCACTTTGCACTTAACAAAATACCATTGATCACATCACTACTAAGGCATCAATAAAAGCACACATTCAACCCTCCCTGTAGTTTTATGAAACAGATGTTTCTGCATATTAAATTATATCTTACTATTCAGCTGGGGCAACTTAGAAAAGGCCTCTCTTTTTAGTTTCGCTATCAACACAACCTGAATTAGAATTTCTTGGCAAATAAATCCCTACCAAATGACAGAGTAAGATTTAAGATCCCAAAGTTAAAAAAATTATTTTGTCTTCTGTGTGGCATGCCACAGCAATGCAGAGCCTGTACCTCATAGGCCGTCATAGATGATCCCTTATGGTCACAAATACTGAACCCGCTTTATGTGCATAGCAGAAAACAACCCTCCAAAACACAGCACAATAGGTTCTGTTGGTGAAGGGCAGCGTTCACTGATGATTTACTGGTGGGTGTTCAAGAAATATAACTTTTCTCTCCAGCCATCAGTTTCTTAGTTTTGAAGCTTTCCCAATGAATTCTGAATACCTGGCTTTTGGAAGATCAAAGTGGGCTCTCAGAGCAGGACAGCCCAGTTGGGAGCTGGCACAGTTAGCCCTGGGGTTTGAGAAGTGTGGTGCACTCTCGTGGTATAAATACTGGAAAACCCCAATGGTGCAGAGAGAGAGTGAATGAAGCCATGGTAGAAGGGTTATGGGTCCCGACATAGGTGGTGCCTGTGCTCCACCAATATTCAGAAACATGGTCCCGACTCCACCAATGTTTGGGCTTATATTTTCAGAGCCATCTTGTCCATAGTACAGACTGGGGCAATCACCCCAGGCCCCACACTTTGGGGGGGGGCCCACACTGCAGGGAGACATGGGGTCCAGGGCAGCTCTGCTCTGCCTCTTCCCGCCCCTGCTCTGCCCTCACCCCGCCTCTTCCCACCCCTGCTCCACCTCCTCCCTGCCCCCATTCCACCCCTTCCTCCAAGCCCCCGCTTCTGCCCTGCTTCTTTCCGGGTTCCACCCCCCTCCCTCAAACAATGCCAGGCGCTGGCGGGGAGCGGTGGGCTGAGGCCAGGTCACTCCCTGCTGCCAGTGCCAGGCCCCCCGCTAACCTACATGCTGCCCTGAACTCCACATCCCCCTGAAAACGCAGGGTTCGGGGTGGTTGTCCTGGTCCGTCCAATGGACGGGACGGCTCTGCTTGGACCCGTTCTGGGCACCACCAAAAATTATACAAACCTGGCACCCCTGGGTCCTGATCCTGGACTAGGGAAGACCTTCCAAAAGGGGTGGAGGAAACCAGAAACCTTTTGGCATCCAGGAGGCATGGGAACCTTTCCCATACCTACATGATTTTTCAAGAGGAGGAGGTTATAAGGTCACCAGGTTGCATACCAAGAACTTGCGCTGGGATAAAGAAGTACCAAGCTTGTACCTGGACAGAGTGGTTAGGTTATTATTTTGCCTAAATTGGATTGCCCATCTCTACCACTAACTTGACAGACTCTAATAGCAGAGCTAATCGAGGTAGAGAGCATTAAAGGTTTATCACAGTTTATAGCCCTTGACATATAACATAGTAGAAGTTATTTTTTGTATTGCATTGTTTATACTAATGAATCCTTGGACACTTCAGTGCCTCAAGGATCACTGGCACCTGCACTCAGTGTCTAAAATGCAGTTATGTGGTCACTTAATTTACCATTTTTTGGCAATTGCTAGATAATTGTGCTCCAGAATCGCAGCTTTCATTACAATCCCATGCCTCCTGGATGCCAAAAGCCCTAAATATCTGCTATCCCAGCTGTCAAAACCTACAGCTTTCCTTCGATAGCTTCTATACTGCACTTATGTAGTGTTGTACAACTGTTTGTTGCACACTGATCATTTGGGGGCAGAGTAAAATAAACTGAATTTAATAGCAAATGAATTAACTCAAGGGATAGTGTGCTGATTGTACTGGATAGAACTGGAGGTAGGAAAGAAAGTGGGAGGGTTGAGGAAGGATAATACTACATAGTTCCAGGATCCCTACTGCATAATTTAGGTCTAATGTGCCACTTAGGACCCAGGTCTTTGGCCATAGGGGACAATCCTGCAGTGGCAGGATGCTGGGCTAGATGAGTAAACAGGGCTTTTTCATATACAGCTTCTACATTTCTATGTACTACAAGTAGGTTGTGAGATACATTTATAGGCTACCTGTAGGTGTGCTAGGGTTAGGGCAGGGGTCGGCAATCGGTGGCTCGCGGCTCGCCAGGGTAAGCACCCTGGCGGGCCGGCCCAGTTTGTTTATCTGCCGCGTCGGCAAGTTCGGCCGATCGCGGCTCCCACTGGCCGCGGATCACGGTCCCAGGCCAATGCAGGAGGCAGGAAGCGGCGCGAGCCGAGGGATGTTCTGGCCGCAGCTTCCTGCCTCCCGCATTGGCCTGGGACCGCGAACCGCGGCCAGTGGGAGCTGCGATCGGCTGAACTTGCCGACTCAGCAGATAAACAATCCGGGCCGGCCCGCCAGGGTGCTTACCCTGGCGAGCCGCGAGCCACCGGTTGCCGACCCCTGGGTTAGGGAGTGCCTCTTGATCTGGCAGAAGTCAATGACAAAACTCTTTATGCTATCAATGGGAGAAAGAGGAGGCACTAAGTGCTGTGCTGCAGACAAGTTGCTATGTTGATAATTGTGCATAGGAAAACTGGAAGCTTGACATGGGAGTAGAATTTTTATTGTATCTGTTTAATTAAACAGGCAAAAGAGAAGAATTGGAAGTCAAGTAAAGAGAAGCTGTAAATGATGGTGAGAATCACCCTGGGAAGATTTACTGTTCTCTGTGTAGACAGTGAAACAAGAAATGTTGTTTTGGTAGAGAATGAATTGGCCAAATCTGGCCATCCTTATTCAGGCTTCTCTTCTTATTATTCAGAGAGTTTTGCCAGGGCTAGAATTAGAATAAGTACTAAGGCTACTCTATGCCACTGGAGTGGAATAAAGCAGCCTTAGCAGGGACCAAGATCCAGCCCTAAGAAACTATTAATTAAAATGGCTATTATTATATATTTACTATGCATGAGAATCAGAATTGTTTGAATTATACTACAGAGTAAATATTCTATGCTTTAGAAATTCCAAAACAGTTATCAGCTGTCATGTAGTTGTAAAACCAATTTTCCTTTTTTTTTTTTGCATAAAGAGACATTTTAAAAGAACCTCATGGAACAACAAAGCACACTAAACCAAATAAAAACTAGGTTAAAATAATGTTTATAATCTCCCAATACTTCCCAAAGCAAAAATAGTCAAAGATTTGTTTAAAAATCCATGCTGACTTTTTAGATTTATTTAGATTTTGACTAGGCAGATTCATGCTGTGTTGAAAGAATGATCATTACTGCTGCTTGGATCCCAATAACAGTGCATGTACATTTGTGGTTGTTTGTGCTTGGTGTCACTCCAAATAGTCCATAATCTGTATCCATTCTTATGAGAATCTTACCATCAAAAGAGAACCTTGATAAAGAAACCAGAAAAAATCATGTGACACTGTCATTTACTCAAACTGATTTATTTTGTTTAAGTACCAGCTCATGTACTGTCTTGGCCAGGGTTAAGGATTGAGCATCGGCACAGATTTTATCCTTAACTTTAACTTTCCACAAAAGTTTGTCAAAATACTACTGTTTTCACTGAGAAGAAACTTCCAACTCTGAAATATTAACCGGACAAATATGATTGTAGGTTAGGTAACACTGCAGGGATTCCCATTACGATCACAGCAGCTAAAACATTATTTTCCCTCCAAAAAAATCTTGCAGGGTATGTTTGCAAAGTCTGCAAATTGCTGTGGAAAGTTCCTTTACAGTGAAATGACTGCTCTGCAGAACCTTGAAGAACTGTAAACAAGTCAGTCTTTAGCTGACATCTGAGTTCAGTTATAAAATTTGCATTATACCATCCCTAGTGAGCTTTCAGTTTTTACACTGGTAATGTAGGTTGATATTTACTGAAAAAATAAAACTAAAAGCTGCTGACTAAACAAATAGGCTGGACAACCATGTCCCTCTGTCCTGGCAGCTCGGATGCAATGAGCGTTTGTCAGCAAAGATAGCATTTATAGGTATTTCAAAGTCTTGTGAAAGACAAGATAGATCTCAAATGGTCATAAATGGCTTTGCCTTAGGGAAATGTATCCTTTTGCTTTTATAGGGTGTATTTTTCACATGCCATTCAGCATATGCTCATGTGTGATGTTTATCCAACATGAAGTGTTTTTGTTATTTATATTTCATAATTTTTCAGGCCAGCATTTACTTTCCTTCCCCAGAGCCTTGGCTGAGCTGCTTGTTTGACTGCCTTAGAGCCCAAATCTGATTCCTAAGCTGAATGTTTTTTCTCACTGCTCCAATAAAGGACTTTAGCTTCAGAGTCGTGACTAGCATGGGGCTGGATATATACCCACCTTACATCTAGACTCTCAGTGATGATGACATGCTGACTCATCTATGAATGATCAAAGTACAAACTCATCATAACACACAGAACATAACTCAAAAATAACCTTCTCAATCCACAGCCCATCTCCCTGCCATGCCTTAATCACTGGCAACCTTAGGAAAAATGTGTCATGTTACTAGCTTTTCAAAATTAGGGTCTGATTCATAGTCAGGAAAGTACTTAAGCATGTGTTTAACTTTAAGCATGTGCTGAAATCTAACTGAAGTTACTTTTGTGGCATTTGAAGGGGCTTTAAGTGCTTTCCTGAATAGGGGATGGATTTAAGAACCTGTTCAGTGTATTCCTGATTTGGGTTTATGGGATTAAAAAGGCTGGCAATATTTTGTTCAACAGACAGATCTGGCTTTGGTTCTTAATTATTAAAATCTGCTATGTTGACTTACTTCTAGTCATGACACTAAAAGAAGAGGCAGAGAAACCTCATTTGTACTGTTTTGCCTTTGACTTTAGCATAGTTTAAATCTGTTTTGGAAATTACTTTGCACAGGGGAAAGGCTTGCTTTCATTTTAGCTCCATTTGAAGGGGCACAATACTTTTGACTCCGGTAAATCAGGTGCCAGGTCTTGCCAAGTTTGTAGGCATCAGCTGAGCTGACAAATTCATAGCTGGAAACCAGACCAGCTCACCTATATGCTGATATTGTTCAAAATAGGTGTTAGATTTGTAAGGATGTGTTTAATGCTTAAACTCTATAAACTGCTTGCAAGTTGCTGCATGCATTAACCTCACTTGTAAAGTCTATATTACATGTTAGAAGGTAAAATATGAGTTTGTTTTATAATTGTAAAAATGCCTGCTCTGAACTCATGAAGTCAGACAGGAAGGGTGGCTCCCCCTTGCCTACCCGGGAGGACTATCAACATTAAGTGGGCCATCATAGGACAACAGCTTTGTTAATTGCACCATCCACCCATGGGGAAAACATGCTGAAGGCTTTGTCCCATTAGTTTGAATGCTGGAAGAGGGAAATGAAAATAGCTAACAAAGATTTTTCATCTCATTTTTTGGATTCTTACAAGGGCTAGAGCTAAGAAACAAAAAGCAGAGATATCCAGGGTCGACCTGGATTAAGCCCTAAAAAGACATTCAGTGCAGACAGATCACTCCATTTCTGTCAACTTTTGAATCACAGACTGAACCTCATTTGTGTATATATACTTGCTTGCTATAACCTGTAAATAACCCTTATTTCCCCCCCATTAATAAACCCTTAGTTAATTTATTACAGGATTGGCTACAACCATTATCTTCGGAGTGAGATCTAAGGTACAAATTAATCTGGTCTCTTGGGCCTAGAAGCAACCTGAACATTTTGTGATTTTTTTATATAAGTGACCATTTATTCCTAAATCCAGCTTGCCTGGGTGGAAAGATAGATTGGAGTGCCCAAGGGAACTGCCTGTGACAGGGCCGCCCAGAGGATTCCGGGGGCCTGGGGTCTTCAGCGGCAGGGGGACCCCACTTCGGTGGTAATTCGGCAGCGGGGGGTTCTTCCGCTCCGGGACCCGCCGCCGAAGTGCCCTGAAGACCCGCGGCGGGCCGCCCCTCCCCGCCGAAGTGCAGTCAGGTCTTCAGGGCACTCCGGCGACGGGTCCCGGAGCGGAAGGACACCCCGCTGCCGAATTACCGCTGAAGACCCGGCTGCACTTCAGCGGCGGGTCCCGCTTCGGTGGTAATTTGGCGGCGGGGGGGGTCCTTCTGCCCTGGAGCGGAAGGACCCCCCGCCGGCAAAGACCGGGAGCGGAAGAAGCTCCGGGGGCCCCGCGAGAGTTTTCTGGGGCCCCCGGTGAGTGAAGGACCCCGCTCCAGGGGCCCCAAAAAACTCTCGTGGGGGCCCCTGCGGGGCCTGGGGCAAATTGCCCCACTTGCCCCTCCCTCTGGGCGACCCTGGCCTGTGACTCCTTGTGACTTACAGTGATGTAAGCGTTCACATTTGTTACTGATTGGTGAAATCTAATTATAGAACATACCACCAATTTCGGGTATCTGCCCTGCTTTTGACAGTCAGCCCTGAGGCTGGAACTCTCTGTCATGAGCCACTTCTGGAAGCATGACAGCACTCTTTCATCCAGACAGCAACTTCTCAGAGACTTGACCTGGGGCTCTGTTGGATTTATTCTATCAAAACATAGGTACTCATGCAAGGGTCTGAACGTTTCCTCTGTTCCTCAGTTCCCATTGAATTCAATGAGCCGCTGTCCTTTTTTTTTTTTTAAGTTGTGAAAAACTGATCTTTATTTTCCAGAAACAGACAAACTTATTCTCTTATTTCTCCATCTTCTTCTCCTACTCCTCTGATGTACAGCAGTGGTTCTCAAAGCCTGTCCGCCGCTTGTTCAAGGAAAGCCCCTGGCGGACTGGGCTGGTTTGTTTACCTGCCGTGTCCGCAGGTTCAGCCGATCGTGCCTCCCACTGGCCGCAGTTCGCCGCTCCAGGCCAACGGGGGCTGCAGGAAGGGCGGCCAGCACATCCCTCGGCCTGGGCCACTTCCTGCAGCCCCCATTGCCCCCATTGCCTGGAGTGGCAAACTGTGGCCAGTGGGAGCCGCAATCGGCCAAACCTGTGGACGTGGCAGGTAAACAAACCAGCCCAGTCCGCCAGGGGTTTTCCCTGAACAAGCAGCAGACCAGCTTTGAGAACCACTGATGTACTGGAGGTTGTTACATCTTATCAAAACTTCACCAAGGTGTCCTGACAATGCACCATCTATGTATTCTTCTGTGTTTGCAAACTACATGTTCATGTAGCTGTCAACAGACACCAGGTAGCCATTGCATTGTACTCCATCCCCGATTTCGGCTTCACCATCACCAGCTTTTCTGTCAGACTTTTCAGGAAGGGCTTGGGTTCAGGGGCAAGGAAGCAGTAAAAACAAAAATTATTCGCCAGGCCGCACATGTGCCTGCCGGAGTCTAAAGTATAAGAGAAAGGCAGGAAGTGACACCTGCCATTATTTCCCTTTACTGAGAAGGTCGGCAGCCAGTATTGTCTTCAGAATTGGATTTTGAGAACCCTTTCTGAGTTCCCAAAGGCACTAACAAAACAAATCTAATGGAGTCTAGTTCTTGTTTCCGAAATTACTTACCAGATTTTGCTGCATTTCAAGCATTAACTGGTGCTCATTGTGTAACAGGAAACTGTAGTCCAACTGTACCTACGGCAGGACTGGTGTGTGTGTGTGGATTGTGGTACAGTTACTGAAATGTTAGGAATTATATTATTAGATTTCTAAAGTCTCTGTTGTTCCACAGAAATAAAGCAATCCATTCTTCTTCCTATCTCAGAGCCTTGGAAAATTCCATTAAATGCACCTTTCAGCTGACAGCAGTGAATACCAATCACTTCTCAACAATCCCTTGAAATAGAAATTGATGGTGGTGATGAAGAAATCTTCTAATAAATGAGTCCCTTTTACATTAACTTCAGCAATTCTCAGTTGCAAAGAACTCACTTTTGTACCAAAAAGACCAAATGAGCCCTTCACATTCATATGACAGTTTCTGTAATTTCAAACAATGTGGTAGGGTATAATCTCTTAAATACAGAGTGTAGTTTAAATAAGTTTGAAAAGACTCACTTTAATACATAATTTCTTATTGAGTAGAAAGCTGAGACATTGCCTGGTAATTGGGATAATGCTGAATGCACTTGGTAACTTTCCTAGGATAACAGTATTCTGATAGTACAGAAGAGCTGAGCATAGAAGTTATTTTTCTTTCTCAAGCTGCTCACCCAGTAGATTGAAGCCTGGTTTCCACAGAAAAGTTCTATTGGCTGAGCTACATTGGTCAAGGATGTGAAAAAAATATACCCCTGACCAACGTAGTTATGCCAACATGACCCCCAGTGTGGACACAGCTACAGAACAGGGCTTCCATCAACTTAACTACACCGACAGAAAATAGCTATGTCAACGCAACTACACCACTATAGTCTCTGTATTTAGAAGCACTCTGATTACTTTTATTTCTGTAATGTTTTTAAGTTCAGCATCCACATGGATGTTTTTATTGTATTATTAAATCGCATATTTAACATCAGTCTGTAGAAAAATCACATGTCCGGACAATGTGTCCAATATTCATTAGAATTAAATGGAAAATTAGATAGACTATATGACCTCTTTAATAACAGAGTGGCATCAAAATGTCTCATTGACAGACACTTCTATGAGGCCTATTACACTATTGAATTTTGCCTCTGTTTTTTCCATCATTTACAAAAACAAAACAAAAACGAAGCAAGGTGACCTTTCATCACATAGACTGCAAAGAAGCTTAGGAGTGGCTTTGGGCACTGATATCAGCTGCACCTCAATTTAGTAATCTTATTGTCTCTCTCTGAAATAGGTCATCTGAAAGCCAATTCCTCACTCTTGCCTGAAGGGTATTGCTGTTGGTATTACGTACCAGATATTTCTGTACAAAATGACTAAAATGGAACTCTTAACTCAGCATTGTGAGAATAGATTCAGATTAACAGAAATAAAATCAATGTTTTTGCAAATGCCATAAAATGCATCATTATATTGGATGCATTAATATAGTATCTGCCTTATACTGCAGGTCCATGCAGTGGCAATGTGTGGTCTTTGCAAAAACAAGAACAAATTTTAAATTACTCAGCAACCCTCAAATTGTAGCATTTGTTTTGCTACTTAATAACCATGTTACCTATTTTATGAAAATTCGTGTGTACAAATGGTCATGTCATTATATGCAGCTGTTAAAGACCTAGAGATCAAACAATGTGCTATTAACATGCAAATATGTTCTGTTCATAGTTAAATATTTGTACTCTTTTTGCCACATTTTAATCCCTTTTGATGCCAACTGTAACAGCTAAAATAGAACATTAACAAATGTTGTGATGCAGGGGCACAGATAGTTGCAATTCAGAGTGTCAAAATGTTTCATTTTCCCCCTAATGAATGGCAAATTGTGGGAGAAAATAGATCTTGTCAATAATACCCATAATCCCAGGTGTGAAAATGGTATTGGTTAGCTAACGAAGAATTATTTCAGATGAACATTCATAAAATGTTAGTTTGATGGAGGTCACATACATAAATAAAAGATCTGTGAGGTAATATCTTTGACTTGACCACGAGGTTGGCATATTGGGAAGCCATCTGAGTACCCATGGCTATTCCAATGGTTTGAACAAAGTGTTTATTGTTGGTGGGGTGAATATATGCATGTTGTGCATTGTCTTATAGATATTCAAGGCAGGCGGTGATGCTGTTATTGTGAGGGGTGTTCGTATACAGGGAAGTGACATCCATAATCGCAACATCTCTCACAATGATGGCATTGTCACCTGGCTCAAATATCTACAAGAAAATGGACAACACTCAGCCATCCACCCCAAACACATCTCCAAACTCATCCATTTCATTCTCACCTACAACAAATGTTTTGTTCAAACCATAGCAACAGCCATGGGTGCTAGTATGGCCTATGTCTTCATAAGCCACCATGAGGAAGAATTTCTGGATAAATGCATCATTCAACCAATGATATAGCAGAGATACATCAAAGATATTTTCATCATGTGGACAGATGACCGTGTCAAACAAACTCACCACTTATCCATTAAACTCTTTCTAGAACACTCTCACACTAGGATCAATTTCTGGGACACAGTGATCAGCTTCAGTGATGGAAGCCTACAGACAACTACATACAAGAAACTGCCTGGATCACCACCCTTCCACTGCCACTGCCCCCTTCTCCCCCTTGCTACACCTTTCAAGATCCTTGGGTACTAAACATGCCTATCACAATATGTAATGTACCTCATCCAGTGTGCTAAATGCCCTAACAACAACTATGTAGGTGAAATGAGACAATTGCTAATCTCTCAAATGAACGCACACAAAAAATGATAAAAGACAAAACACTATATCACCGCCAGTAGGTGAACACTTTTCACAAAACAATCACTCTATTTCTGACCTGTCAGTCCTCATCCTCAAAGGAAACCTGCACAATAGCTTCAAAAGATGAGTCTGGGAGCTTAAATTCATAACTTTGCTAGACACTAAAAATCACGAACTGCATAAAGACAATGGGTTTATGGCTTATTACACCAATCTACACCCACTCATCATCCCCCTACCCCCACTTTTCTCCCCTTTCCCCCACTGCAATTGGAGGTGTTAACTGGCCACCAGTGGTTTCCCCAGGAATTGAAATTAGGGGGGGTGTTCGAATTTACAGGGGGGGTGTCAGGACCAATGAGATATATAAAAAAGATATGAATAAAGTAAATGTTTTGTTAGGATTATGCAAATTTAACATAAGAATAATGCAAGTTACACCAAAACACATAACAGGTCTAGATTTCTAAAAAAATATACATTTTTAAAAAAAGTATTTAATTTAAA
Source organism: Mauremys mutica (assembly GCF_020497125.1). Classification (NCBI taxonomy): domain Eukaryota; kingdom Metazoa; phylum Chordata; order Testudines; family Geoemydidae; genus Mauremys; species Mauremys mutica. The sequence goes on from NC_059078.1 coordinate 100,501,060, forward strand.
TTGACTTTTGAAAAGTAAGCCATCATGGGGGTAAGAGGAAAGTCCTCTCATGGATCAGTAACTGGTTAAAAGATGGGAAATAAAGGGTAGGAATAAATTATCAGTTTTCAGAATGGAGAGAGATAAATAGTGGTATCCCTGAGGGGTCGGTACTGGGACCAGTGCTGTTCAACATATTCATAAACGATCTGGAAAAATGGGTAAACAGAGAGGTGGCAAAATTTGCAGATGATACAAAACTATTCAAGATAGGTAAGTCCCAGGCAGACTGCGAAGAATTACAAAGGGATCTCATAAAACTGGGTGACTGGGCAACAAAAATGGCAGATGAAATTTAATGTTGATAAATGCAAAGTAACGCACATTGGAAAGCAATCTCAACTATACATACAAAATGATGGCATCTGAATTAGCTGTTAACACTCAAGGAAGAGATCTTGGAGTCATTGTGGATAGTTCTCTGAAAACATCCACTCAATGTGCAGCAGCAGTCAGTGATTCCCAACATTCTGTTTGCTTTTTTAAAAAGAACAGGAGGACTTGTGGCACCTTAGAGACTAACAAATGTATTTGAGCATAAGCTTTCGTGGGCTACAGTCCACTTCATCGGATGTAGCCCACGAAAGCTTATGTTCTTTTTGCAGATACAGACTAACACGGCTGCTACTGTGAAACCTTTGCTTTTTAAAGAAAGGGATAGATAATAAGACAGAAAATATCATATTGCCTCTATATAAATCCATGGCACATGTACACCTTGAATACTGTATGCAGATCTGGTTACCCCATCCCAAAAAAGACATACTGGAAATGCAAAAAGTACAGAGATGGGCAACTAAAATGATGAGGGGTATGAAACAGGAGGAGAGATTAAAGTGACTGGGAATTTTCAGCTTAGAAAAGAGACGACTAAGGGGGATATGCTAAAGGTCTATAAAATCTTGACTGATGTGAAGAAAGTGAATAAAGTAAATGTTTTGTTAGGATAATGCAAATTTAACATAAGGAAAATGCAAGTTACACCAAAACACACAACAGATCTAGATTTCTAAAAAAAATATAATTAAAAAAAATGTATTTAATTTAAATTGACTTTTGAAAAGTAAGCGATCATGGGGTAAGAGGGAAGATCCTCTTATGGATCAGTAACTGGTTAAAAGATGGGAAACAAAGGGTAGGAATAAATTATCAGTTTTCAGAATGGAGAGAGATAAATAGTGGTATCCTTGAGGGGTCAGTACTGGGACCAGTCCTATTCAACATATTCATCTGGAAAAATGGGTAAACAGTGAGTGGCAAAATTTGCAGATGATACAAAACTATTCAAGATAGTTAAGTCCCAGGCAGACTGTGAAGAGCTACAAAGGGATCTCACAAAACTGGGTGACTGGGCAACAAAATGGCAAATTAAATTCAATGTTGATAAATGCAAAGTAACGCACATTGGAAAGCAATCTCAACTATACATACAAAATGATGGCATCTGAATTAGCTGTTAATACTCAAGGAAGAGATCTTGGAGTCATTGTGGATAGTTCTCTGAAAACATCCACTCCATGTGCAGCAACAGTCACAAAAGCAAACAATGTTGGGAATCATTAAGAAAGGGATAGATAATAAGACAGAAAACATCATATTGCCTCTATATAAATCCATGGTACGTGCACACCTTGAATAGTGTGTGTAGATCTGGTCACCCATCCTAAAAAATATATATTGGAATTGGAAAAGGTACAGAGATGGGCACCTAAAATGATGAGGGGTATGAAACAGGAGGAGCGATTAAAGTGACTGGGAATTTTCAACTTAGAAAAGAGATGACTAATGGGGATATGATAGAGGTCTACAAAATCTTGACTGGTGCAAAGAAAGTGAATAAGGAAATTTTATTTAATCCTTCAAATAACACAAGAACTAGCAGTCACCCAATGAAATTAATAGGCAGCAGATTTTAAAAAAACAAAAGGAAGTATTTCTTCACGAAATATAAAGTCAACCCAGGGAACTCTTTGCCAGGGGATGCTGTGAAGACTAAAACTATAACAGGATTTTAAAAAGAACTAGATAAATTCCTGGAGAACAGGTCCATCTGTGGCTATTAGCCAGGATGAGGGGGATGCAACGCCATGCTCTGAGTGTCCCTAGCCTGTTTGCCAGAAGTTGGGAATGGGCAACAGGGGATGGATCACTTGATTCCCTGTTCTATTCATTCCCTCTGAAGCACCTGGCCTTGACCACTGTTGTAAGACAGGGTACTGGGCTATATGGACCATGGGTCTGACCCAGTATGACCATTCTTATGTAAAAATTAATTATAATAAAAATGTTTAGTACAGAAACTCCCCAACATAATGACCTCCCAAGATAGCAACAATGTGAGATAACAACCTTGGCAAATACTGCATTTTAAAAACCTTGGCCTACTGGGAAACATATTTATGTAAGTTTCCATTCCCAGTCACAAATCTAGCATTCTGGAGCAAAGTGACTAAAATATAGTCCAACAAACAAATGTTTATTTAACATGCCCCTGACTTTTCCCTCCACTGCACTCCACTCACCGGTGTTGTCCTTGGTCAGTGGAGACTCAGAGTTCAGAGGTGCTTTCACGTGAGTACACCTTCCAGGTGGGGGACAAAAAGGCACAGTTTGCTCTGGCCACGGCTGTTCGTTGTGTCACCATTCACTCCACCACTCTGTTGCCAATGGCCCTGCACAGTCACCTTCTGCTGTCACCTACCACTGTGACCTCTGTGAGTTGGTCTCTTGAGGTTCCACCAGCTCTCAGTGATTTCAGTGTGGGAACCTCGCTGCTAGTGCAGGCTGGGCCGTCTCTTCCACAGAAACACTGTACCCACAGGAACACTATCCCCACAACAGGACTAAGCACTTAGACCTGATTGTCAGTGATTTCAGCTGCAGTGGTCACTTAACAGAACAAAAGACTATCTATTGGAGCCTAATCAGCTCTGTCTTTAAACAGTGGAGAGGGACAGGTCCCCACCCTCTCTCTTGATGCCTTCAAATCATCACAGGCTAAGTACAGTTCTACTGCCCTTTACTCATACAATAAGAACAACATTTCATCCCCTCTTCCCCCCACATTCAAGTGGTTTGTAACCCAACCCCAGCCAAAATCTATCACTTGGACAACACAGCTCTGTTTGCTGGATACCTAGGTAGATTAGGTGTGAAAGTAAATATAATCTGGCCCTGAAGCCTTAGCTGTCAGGGAGAACTCATTTAGACTTTGCTTACAAATCATCATTTGAAATTATTAGGCTGGCCAACATCACCGAAATGAATGCACTGACATCATAAAAAACAGCTGTATAAGGAAGCAAGGAAGCTAGTCTGTTCATACTTTCCAAATCTATTATACTTTTTCAGATACACATATTTTATCATACACTGTATAAGCTTTTAAAGTGTGTATTAATGTTTCAGTTTAAATTCAGATTTCCAAACAGTCACTAAATTGGTATGTAACTAGCTCACAAAACTGGGGGGGGGGTGTTGGGAAAATTCACGGGGGGTGTAGGGAAATCACTGCTGGCCACTTCATCTTGAATGGTCTCCTGTGTTATACTAAAAAATCTGTTCCACCTTGTGTTTAGTTGTGACACAGAGTACATTTCCCAGACCAGAAGAGTGCTGTGTAAGCTCGAAAGCTGGTCTCTCTCCCCAACAGAAGTTGGTCCAATAAAAGATTATTACCTCACCTACCTTGTCTCTCTAGTATCCTAGGACCAACAACCCTGTCTCTCTAATATCCTAGCCACAACAACCTTGCATACAACACCCCTCCCTGTGGGAATAGAATGTGAGATGCTGAGATTGTTTAGGCTTCTGGGCTGGGAACTGTGTGTGAAGGGCTGGCCTTGGACTCATTCTCATTGGCCAGCTAATTGTAAATAGGATGATAAGTCAGACAGGTGTGTAGGATGATAATTACCCTATGGGTTACAGCTGTGGCTGTGTGGGTTTGATTAATTAGTTAGTAATTGTGATTGCTTACCATATGGTATATAAGAGCATGCTGGGAATGAATAAACGCATATGCATACACACACACGCTCTCTCTCTCTGCTTGGGCTCTGTTCCTGCGCGAGTGCGATGCAACAAATGGTGGAGAAGCTGCGGGCCATAGTATCGCTGGCCTGAAAAAAAAAAAAAAAAAAAAAAGCGTCCGAGATCCCCCGCCGCAGGAGGGGGAGAGAGGCGGAGGAGCCGCGCTCCGGAAAACTTCCCGGCGCTGTGAAGACGCAGCGGGCAGGGGGCTGAGCGGGGGGGGGGGAGAGGGGCTCGGGTCCCACCTGGCCCCTGTTCCTGAGCCAGCGCTGATGCCTTGCGGTATCGTCCCTGCCAGGCGCTTGTCACAGGCGCTGGAGCGGCGTTCCCAGGGCGGCGGAGTCTAACAGGGCTCTGGTGTCACCTGCAACAAAAACAAAACGCCTTTGCAAGGGCTTTTCTGAAAGCTCCAGTGAGAAATGCCACGCTCAGCCTGGGTGCGCTCAGTGAATCTTCAACTAGTGTCTGCGCGGCTCCCTCTTGGCAAGTTTGGAGCGTGGCAGAGAGAGGAGAGATCAGGAGTCATAGAAACGGGAGCTACGTGCGTTTGTTACTTACAGGCAATTTGAATCTGTATTTAAATTGGAGAAAGGCCTGGAAAAAAAAAATCCGTGTGTGTGGAGGAGAAGAGGCAGAAGTCAGCCAGTCAAAAGCCTGTGTATGTGTGAGAGTTTATAAGGGAGCAATATTTTCTGACGTGCGAATCTACACTTGGAAACAAAAGTGAAGCATGTTGCATGGAGCAGATTTTACCTTGTGTTTGTAAAATGATTTTGAGGTCTAAGAAATAACCCGTTGATATAAAAACGAAGAATAAAAAAAAACACTCGTGTTGCCATAAAAAAAAAAAAGGGGGGCGCACCTGAGCTCAGTGTTGAGCGGCAAGCTGCAGGGCGTCTGAAAAGGGAGACACACCCGAACTCAGAGGTGAGCAGCTAATATGGGAACCGCTGCGTCAACAGAGGAGAAGACAGTGACACGCATCACGGAGCGGCGGGGAGAAAAGTTCCCCTCTGATGCGTTATCCCGCCTGTTGCGGTGGGGACGAAGAAGGGGACTTTCCGTTAAAACTGTTTGGGAGCGGCTGGGCTGTGAGCTTTGGAAATCGGTGGCTCAGGGCGATGAGGAGGCTTTCTCCCTGAGTCCAGTATGGCTCACCGCGCAGAGAAGACTGGAGGAGTTTGAGGATGAGAGAGAACAACTGCAGAAAATGGCTGATTTTGCAGTAACACTGGAACAAGAACTGGAACAGGTTAAATTGATTCTGCATCAGCGAGATCTGCAGTTTGAATCTTTACAGCAAGAGCATCTAGTGCTCATGAAGCAGCTCACCTTAACCCAAGAATCATTGCACACCAAAGAGCAGTCCCTAAATGACCTACAGACTCAATATGATGAGCTGGTGGCCAGGTTAGAGGAATTCCAGGGTGATGTTATTTCCAAGGATGACACGATCCAATATTTGCAGAATGAGAAGATTGTCCTAGAAGTAGCTCTGCAGGCAGCAAAAGCAAGCACAGAAGAACTTGATGAAGGAGCAAACTTCTTAGGTGAAAGTACTGAGGCAGCATCAGAAATCTTGGCACAATTGAGCCAGGTGGAAAATCTGCAACAGGAAAGTGCCAGCCTGAAGAAACAGACCCAAAAAGTAAAGGAGCAGTTCCTACAGCAAAAGGTAATGGTGGAAGCTTATCGAAGAGATGCAAGTTCACAGGACCAGCTGATTAGTGAATTGAAATCTACAAAGAAGCGGCTGGATTTGGAAGCGAAAGAATTAAAACGGGAGCTACTGAAACTTCAAGGTGAAAAGCAGTCCATTGATGTTGAACGCTCAAGATTTCAGAAGGAAGTATCCCAGGTTCACCAGCAGATGGTGGAGTTAGAAAGCCACCTCCAGTCAGTGCAAAAAGAACGGGATGACATGGAGATACAGCTACAGTCTTTGCAGATTGATAAAGAACAAATGACATCTCTTGCTGAGATGAATGAGGTATTAAAACTACAGGTAGAACAAATGCAAGAGGAAGCCAAAAAGGCCATCACTGAACAGAAACAAAAAATGAAGCGTCTGGGGTTAGATCTGACCAGTGCACAGAAAGAAATGAAGGCAAAACATACTGAACTGGAGCTGAGCAAACTAAAAGCACAAATCGCTGATGGAGGAAATACCCAGGCTTCCCATGAAAGGATTCAAGCTTTGGAGATAGAGCTGCAGGCTGTTAGCCACAGTAAGATGATGTTGGAGAAAGAGCTGCAAGAAGTAATTTCACTCACCAGCCAGGAGCTTGAGGAGTACAGGGAAAAAGTGATTGAACTTGAGGATGAGCTTCAGGAATCTAGAGGTTTCAGGAGGAAGATAAGACGTTTAGAAGAAATAAACAAGAAGTTGGCCCTTGGACTGGAACATGAACGGGGGAAGCTCACTGGTCTTGGTCAGTCTAACACTGCTTTGCGAGAGCACAGCAACATCCCCGAAACAGTACTAGCAGAGAGAGAGGCAGACCTGGTGCAGCTGAATTTCCGGGTTCAAGCAGTCCTAAAGCGTAAAGAGGAGGAGGATCAGCGAATGAGGCAACTTATTCAAGCCTTACAGACTGCCTTAGAAAGAGAAAAGTCAAAAGTTAATAACCTTGGAGAGCAGGTTGCGGCAGCCAGGGTGGGTGCAGCGCATGACCGTCGTCATTATAAAGCTGCTGTTCTTGAGCTGAGTGAAATTAAGAAAGAGCTACAAGCCAAAGAACTGCTTGTCCAAGCCCTTCAGGCTGAAGCAGACAAACTACAAGCTATTATTGAACATGCTCACGCCTCTCTGAAGGCGCTCCTCTTAAGACAGAAAGGGGGGATTTGCAGTGAGCGGGCAGACGCCTTGGATAAGACGCCTGCCGCTCGGTTGCTGAAAGCTCTTTACGTGAAAAACAGCCAGGTGCCCCCCGCGATTAAACATGTCAGAGGGATGACTGGGGAAGAGCAGGGTGCGGCCCCCCGACCCTCGGTCAAATGGTTTGATTATCAGCAGCAAATATGGAAAGGACCAGTTGACTTGCTAACGTGGGGCAGGGGTTATGCGTGTGTTGCCACTGATGCAGGTCCCAGGTGGATACCGGCGAAGTGGGTTTGGCCTTGGCTGCGTCTTCCGGAGAGCCTCACAAGACGCGCCCAGGTGCCGCGGAACCAGAGCCCCCGGAGGAGAACTGTTTGTTAGCTCTGTCAGGACTTTTCCTGTTTGATCCTCCGTGAATGAGTTACTTGTTTGAAATGATTTTTGCTGTGCCTGAAAGAAATTTTGTGTTGGCTGTATAGCATTTAGTGTATCATACAATTATTATTTAGAGTTAAGATTTATGTCTTGTGTTTTTGTTATGTTTCGTGTTGTCTGTTTTCTGGCCAGAATTGTTGTTGTGTTGTTATGTGGTTTGTGTTGTTATGTGGTTCGATGTGTCTAGTACCTCCCCCCACCCTCAGTGTCAGTTTGATTGCCTGACATCTGAGGGATCAGAGAGGGGGGAATCCTGCAGAATTTACATCATTTGTTTGTTGTGTCTTGTTTTTGTTTGTTCGGTGTTTTGGGGTTATATGTTAAGGATCGTATACCATTCTGGTAAAGCGAATGATGAGAGGTCTTGGGGCCGAAACGATCTCAACCTATTCTCAAACTTTAAATGGGTAAGAAGGCAGTTTTATATTCAGAGTTTGGACCATTAACTTTTGAAAACAGGTATAAAGTTTTAATTTTGGCTTGTGATAGATTGTGGTGTTATGTTGTTATAAGTTGGAAACGTTTGGCGAATGTTTTTATCTTGTTTCCCCTTTTTCTCTTCTTTTGATTGTGAATAAAGGGGGGAGATGTGGGCTCCGAGTAGGACTTGGTGCCTGCCCCCGATCACATGATGATTGAAATACTTGTAACAAATGTTTTTATCTTGTTTTCCTTTTTTCTCTTCTTTTGATTGTGAATAAAGGGGGGAGATGTGGGAATAGAATGTGAGATGCTGAGATTGTTTAGGCTTCTGGGCTGGGAACTGTGTGTGAAGGGCTGGCCTTGGACTCATTCTCATTGGCCAGCTAATTGTAAATAGGATGATAAGTCAGACAGGTGTGTAGGATGATAATTACCCTATGGGTTACAGCTGTGGCTGTGTGGGTTTGATTAATTAGTTAGTAATTGTGATTGCTTACCATATGGTATATAAGAGCATGCTGGGAATGAATAAACGCATATGCATACGCACACACGCTGTCTCTCTCTGCTTGGGATCACATTGAATGTTGAACTTTGCTCCTGCTCTTCTGCGATGCAACACCTCCCCCCCCGAAAGGTCTGTCCTATAGGTAAATTACTTTGGCCCAATTGATTTTCTGCATCTGAAGGGGACTCTCAAAACCACATTGAAGTTTGCAGCCTCAGTTCTTTTGGGGGCTGAAAGGTACAGTTATTTAAAAAAGGCAGGACAGCTTTTTATGGGAGACACGCCTACTGAATGCAGTACAGACAATGAATGTGTTAAATCAACTATTCTCAGAAATGGACTAGTTTTAGAACAGGTAGAGTAGTTTGCAGATGCCATCTATCTATCTTCAGAAAAGTGTTTTGTGGAGAAAAACTCAGAAATTAAAATAATGGGGGCAAATTCTGCCCACAGGCAACACCTGTGCAATCCTACTCTCCCATTGACATAATTAATCCACCCCAAGAGTGGCGGTAGCTATGTTGGCGGGAGAAGATCTTCTGCTGACATAGCACTGTCCACACTGGGGCTTATGTCAGTGTAACTTCTGTCACTCAGCACGGTGGTTTATTCACACCCTTGAGCAATATAAGTTATGCTAACATAAGCGGTAGACATAGCCTAAATGTTCTGTCAAGGCCTCCCTAAGCTGTATAGCTCCACAGTGAGCTCTTCTAACAGCCCTTGTGTCTGGCTCAAATTCAGCTCCACTTTTGCTAGGGTGACCAGATATCCTGATTTTATAGGGACAGTCCTGATAGTTGGGGCTTTGTCTTATATAGGCGCCTATTACACCCCATCCCCTGTCCTGATTTTTCACACTTGCTGTCTGGTCACCCTAACTTTTGCCCGCCACACCTGTGGCAACTTTTCCCCCTTTGCCTCACAGATATCATGCAGGACACAGCAGGCAGCTATAACCTTTGGGATGTTTATCTCACTGAGATCCAATCTTCTGAGTAAATAATGCCATTGTTCCTTCAATCTACCAAAACCACATTCAACTGTCATTCTGCACCTGCTGAACTGGTGGTTGAATCTTTTCTTGGTGCCGTTGAGATGGCCAGTGTATGGCTTCAAGAGAGCAAGGGGTAGGCTGGGTCTAGTAGCATCACTACTGGTATTTCAACATCACCAATGGTAATTCATGGTTGTGAAAGAAAGTCCCTGCTTGCAGCTTTCTGAACGGTCCTGTGTTCTTAAAGATGCAAGCATCATGAACCTTCCCTGACCAGCCAACATTGATTCGGTGAAGCATCTCTGGTGATCCACCAAAGCTTGCATAACCATAGTAAAGTAATCCTTTCTATTGATATTCTCTGGAGTAAGATGGGCTGGTGCCCAAACAGGGATATCTATCGGTGCCATCTATTGCTCCACTGCACTTTAGGAACCCCACTGGTGCAAATCCATCCACTATGTCCTGCACATTGCTAAGAGTGACAGTCCATGAGTAATGGCCCTCAACACTTACATGACAATGGCCCCCATAGTGGATTTTCCAATTCCCCTATGATTTCCCACTGACTAGCAACAATCCAGTGTTACTAGGTTTCACAGTCTGATTGCCACTTGCTTCTCCCATGAGTGCATCTCTCATTCTGTAGAAGCAGCAAAGAATCCTGTGGCACCTTATAGACTAACAGACGTTTTGCAGCATGAGCTTTCGTGGGTGAATACCCACTTCTTCGGATGCAAGTAGTGGTTCCTGCACAGAAGGGCTGGGGTGAGCTCAGCACACCGATCCACGAATCTGGCCTTTAGCATCCAAAAGTTCTGCAGCCACTGCTCATCATCCCAAACCTGGATTACAATGCCATCCCACCAGTCAATGCTCATTTCTTGGGCCCAGAAGAGGTGCTCCGCCATCTGCAGCTGCTCCATGAACACTACCAACAACCCTGAATTGGTTTTTCACCATGTCCCACGCCAATCTGTCCTCCATGATGATGTGGTTCTTTTTGCAGCTCTGCAAAAACTGGAGAAATTGTGCTTGCAACGCTCATTACAACAATGCAGAGCTGTGTGGGTTCCACACTTCTGTCAGAGATGGTGGACAGTGAGGACGGCTGTGTGGTTTTATGGGATTTTTAAAAAAGGTGTTAAAATGATGGGATATGGTGATATTAGGGGATGGAGAAAGTTGCAGGCTGGAACTTGACCCCTTGCTCCCAGTCACTCCTGTGTGACTTGTTTCTGCCCAACTGTGCATTACCAACTCCTCCAACCCCACTCCTCCCCCAAAAGAACAATGTGCTGGGCAGTGGAGAGTTGCACACTGGGATGCCTGCCCATGGTGCACTATACTGTACATGGACACAAGCACTTTTGATTCGTACATGCAGCACTGATGCAAGGAGCCAAGTAGTCATGTGTACAAGTGATATACTAACTGCAGCAGCTTTATGCCAATGTAATTTGTGGCAGCCAAAATTTGTAATGTAGATATGGCCTGAGTGGAGAAAAGATATGAAAAGTAGATTTACTAGCAGAATCCAGGAGGCAGCAAGTTCATTTACATGACATTTTATCCCTCCAGGCAAATCCATAACCTACTGCTGCAGAGCTGGGGTTTTTGTGTTTTGCCATCTGCAGAAAGGCATCTTTTCTGCTGAATAGGCAGGATTATCTAGCTTCCCTGGTCTGTGCATCTCCGAAGACTCTGGATGGTTTTTGGCTTGAATGGGCCCTGCAAGACTAGAAAAACTGCTTCCATAGTAAAGAAAAAAACTGATCAGATCTAATCTCGGCTCCACAGTGCTCACTACCTCCATCTAAAACCACCTGACATTTCACCTTCAACAAAATGTGTATCTCAAAGAGCTGCTTTGCAGAGGTTTTTTTTTTCTCTCTCTATTCAAAAGAAATGAAGTGCACTGAAATAACATCTCTACTTTACATAGCTATTAGGGCTGATTTTCTGCTCAAGGATAAAGTGTTCTGGGGAGATTTCATAGGAGTGACCTAAGGAAGGGAGGGGAGAACTAAAGGGAGATAAAATGCATGCAAAATACTTGGGACTAAAACCCAAAGTTCCTTTTCTTATATCTCTGCTGGTTGAGCAAAAAGGTATGAGCCACATCACCCTGACACATTGAGGTGCCTTCAGAAGAGCTACAGGGGACCAGGAATATTTGTGAGACTGAATTTGACAAGTTCAAAGGGGAAACACTAGAAGTCCCCTACAACATAGGTAAAGGTTGCAGTCTCAGGATACTGCAGACATCTTAAGATTCATGAGGAAGGGAAATCCATCTACAGGAGCCATGCTCGCCAGAATCCTCACCCCATGCCTAGGCTCCCATGGCTGTTGTGTGCTGTTGCAGCCATGAAGCTTACCGAGCAGGAAAGAATTCTGCCTTACATTCCTCTCTGATTTCCAGATGGAAAACCTAAGGTGAACAAGATATGAAGCAGTGGAGAATGGCTGGACTACCAGCTCCAACCCAAGCCTAATCCCTAACTAAACAAAGGCAACCGCAGATTTTCAAGTTATGCAGGGATGTTAGAGCCACACAAGTTTTCAAGGAAACTTTTAGAGCTAAAATTCTTTAAAAATGGGGTCTTTAACACCACCCTTCTTAGCAAGGAAGCTGTGCCCCAAGAGAAGAAAGACATCTTTTGGGCCCCCGTGGTTCCATGACAGAATCCTGTACTGTTGACTTCCTCAGCAGCAGAAGGGAAGGGAAGGGGGACAGGACTCCTCCCCCACCACAAGTCACCCTGGCAACTCTTCTCCCTCACCCGATGGGCAGAAGACAGCTGGGCAGCCTGCAAACAGCCTCTGACCCTGGACAGAGCCCTGGGTGCCCAGGAAAGGAGCAGTGAGGCTATGAATAGCCCTGCTTTCCTCCACATGACAGATACCAGTCAGGGAGTGGAGGAGAAAGAAGGTTTCCCTACAGCTGGCCAACATAGCACTTCCAGGCCCAGCAACTGGCCTGTCTGGAGGGAACTGGCCTGTCAACTACTCCTGCCCCTAGCCTGCCAGCAACAGAAGGAGACAGACCATCTCCCCTCATGCGTTGCAGCCAGCCCACACTGGATCTGGGATTTTGGTTCCAGAGACCCAACCTGCTTACAAATGAATCTGCAGGTTCCAAGCATCAAAGACTTAGGACTGTTCCAGGTGGGATTGGATGGTTAGTCCCTCTCCAGTGATCCCCATGGAGGACCTGCATGCTTGCACCAATCTTCTGACTGCTCAGCCAGAAAAGGAACCTGAGTGAGAACCCTGTATTACAGTTAGATTGGTAGTTAGGGTTTAATTTTGCACCATTAAGGCACATTGCCTCTGCAAATGGGCTTTCATCTGCCTGCACTGCCAATTCCCAATATAATAAAATGTGTTTCTAACAGCATCTCCTTTCAGGCCTGTAACATGTCTCCACATGTACCACCTGGGTACCCAAGATGTGGGGGACAGACAGAACTGAAGGGGCAGACATTTTTATTTAGAAACATTGGGGAGTGTGAGTCATGTGACCTAATGTGCTTGCCAGCATAGTTATTAGTAATGAAAAAGCATTATTGATATCTATTGTCATTTTAATCCTCTAATATTTTTACTGATTGTATATTCCGCTCTAATCAAATCCTTACATACAGTTCCTAGTTATTGTTTTTAATTTGTTTGCTTGTGTGAGTTTGAATTATTTGCAAGCTCAAGTGTGGTAGCTGCTGCCCAAGTATGGTAAACTCCTTGTCTCACCGGGGTCACTGCCAAGTAATTTTATACTTTAGCACACCAGAAGGAGGAGTCAGGCACATTGAGCAGCACCATGAAATGATTCCAGGTGACAGAAACTTTGGAATTGTCCAAAGGCTATAAGGTACCCCTCTCTTGCACATCATACAGGTACTCAGCCAGTGCTGAAAAAGGAGTTACATGCCTTTGTCACACTTTTCTTTGCCATGAATGAACTTAATAAGAAAATTACATAGATTTAAAACTTTAAATCTTCTGCACAGGAAATGAGGTTATATTTAAGATAAATTATTCATGACTGATATATCTGATAGTTATGATTATAAACTACAGACAGGTTCCGGTAACTCCAAAGTGGTGCCATTATAACATCAGAGCTAACTCAACTAATCAGCAGCCTTCATCTATAGATACTTTGCATGTAAGAATTCTATTGCTTGCAATGCCTCTGATATGAGAGAGACTGGTCAGATGTTTCAAGAGTGTTCATTGGTAGATTAGTTGGCTCAGTTGGTGCTATTCTTTAAAATTCACAAGACTACATGCTGGCTTGGGTATCAGTACTTGAAAAGTGACCATGGCACCACAGCTCCTTAAACCAATAAGGTAATTGTAAATTAAGAGCTAGATTCACCAGCACACTTCAACTGCTTTCTGCTGCTTTGACAATGCAAGTCAGCCATAAACCCCAATTAACTGGGCAGGGTATTTTGGCAGCTTTGCGCTGCTCTGGTTTACTGGTTAATTTGCTCCTGCAAATTAAAAAATAGGAAAACAATTTAAAGTTGATGCTACATATCTGCAAAGCATTACAAATATTGCATGGGAGCATTCCCATTGGGTTTCTTGTTTACTGTTTATGTAGGATTTTTTTTAAAAACTAAGGAAATTCACAGACAAACTATGTGAAAAGGAAGTTAAGGTTGGAAGCATGTATCAGTACTTTAAAACAATAATACGTCTGATTTTGTCAAACTTAACACAAAATGCTAGATTTCAATATCAACATTAAAAGCTGTAGTCTTCCTTCTTACACATTTTTACACTAATGAACTCTCATATATTTCCACAGCGTTGTTTTAAACCAGTGTAAATGCCAGGCTATGTCTAAGCTATGAGCTAGGTGTGTGCTTCCCCTGCTTGTGTACACATAGTTGCAGTAGCTCAATGAGAGCTAGCACACATATAAATAGTACTGTACCAACGGTAGCACACGCAGTGGCAACAGAGATATGGCTGAGTACGTACCCACTGATTTCAGGTTTTTTTTTTTTTTTTAAACTTGGCATGACTCAGCCATGCCTCTCTGCCAGTGCTACCGCAGCTACACTACTATTTGTACCAGTGCTAGCTCTAATTGAGTTACCACTAATATGTGCACATAGAGCAGGGGAATCACATACCCCTAGACATAGCCAAAGAGGAATCAGGGATCCAGTCTATCTGCTCATAGCAAAAACAGCTGAAGGCCAATACCATGAGCTAATTCTTGATTAAAGAGACAAGGTGGGTGAGAATATCTTTTTTTGGAGCAACTTCAACAATAAAAGATATTACCTCACCTACCTTGTCTCTCTAATATCCTGGGACTGACAACTACAACTACACTTAATTTCTGCTGACAGAATTGGAATATCACAATTTACTTGGCAAATTGAACAGTGGGTGCAGTTTAAAATGTCAAACTTTTGTTAGCAGTAAGATTTTACCACGGCTACCACTCTGAAACCCGTTACCAGCACTAGTGGTGTTCCTGTTCCAACTCAAACTAGGCAGGAAAGGGTTATTCTGTTACACATTGTTGCCTAAATATCTTAGGATTACATCACAGTGCAGAGCTATCAGTACAAAGGCCAGCACTGTTAAGTCAGTGCTGAAGTCAGCACTGTGCCTGAGTGGGCGATGAAGCCTAGCTTCTTTCCTAAACGGATTTTTTAGTGTCTACATCAGGAACAAAGCAGCTGGGTGCATCTCCTAGCCAGAGCAGCATATGGGGGAACACGAGAGAGAGAAAACAGAAATAAATAGAAACGTACAAAATCCCAGTCTCCACTCCTCAGGCTTCATATCCCTGTCTCCTTGCTTAGCCAGTCTTAGTCTCCCCCTCCAGCTCACGGTCCAAGTCCCAGTTTTTCCCTCCCAGTCTTTGACCCTTCCCAGATGCACTCCCAGGTCAGTCCTTGCCCAGCCATTCCTAGGACCCCACTCCCAGCTCCACATCACATCTCTTTCCCCTCCCTGACCACTGGATTCCAGTTCTAGTGTCCCCCCAGAGTTCATTATCCAACCTCAGTCTCTCTCCCATGCTGGCTCTTTGCTCCAGTCTCCTTTCTCCCTGTTTCCTTGTACCAGGCTCTTTGACCAGCCAGTCCCAGTTCTCTCTCAGCACTCCAACTCCTTGTCAGAGTTGTTGTTCTCTCCCCACAGTCCCCAAACTTCTTCCTAGCCCCAGTCTCCTTTTCTAGTCAGTCCCAGACTCTCCCCTTTTCCCAGTTCCCCAGCCGATCTCTGTTCCCCACCTCAGCTCACTTGCTCCCAATCTTCACACCATTTCCCTCACCAACTCCCAGTCCCAGTCTCCTTGCCCAACCAATTCCAGCCTCCCCTCACCATGTTGGCCCCTATTGCCAGTATCCTTGCCCAATGAATCCAGCCTCCACGCCACCAACCACCAGTTTCCAGTCCCTTGTTCTACTCCCTCCCAGTCTCAGTCTCCTTTCCCAGCCAGTGACAGTCACAGTTTCTCCCCGTCCAGTCCTAGTCTCACTCTACTCCTTTCCCTCCCTCTAGTTCAGCCTTTATCCACTCCGCATTTGAATAGGACAGCTTCCTCTTCCATGCTGCATGGGCGCTAGCAAGGGGGTCATTGAGAGCACAAAAAAGACAGGCTCCCTGCTCTCAGTTCTGGTCCCTGGCCCCATCCCAGGCCAGAGCAATTGGAGGAGCCATTACATGGAAAGTGCTCCTGAACACACATAGCCCTGGGCTGGAGCATGCTCAGTCACTCTGTGTGGGATGACACATATGCAGTGATAGAAGCTGTGAGAGGCTGTAGTGTGCTCAGCGAGAATGGAATCTTTGGAGAATTTAGTTGCTAAAACTGAAGGTGTTGAAAATGTGTGACCTGCTATTTTTCAAAGACTTGGCCAAATTTGGGCAGATTCATGGGGATGGTAATTGGTAAAAGGCATTTCCCTTGACACAAAGGCTATCCTCCTGCCAAATTTCAACTCTTTGCTCCAAAGCATGGGTGAAGCAGAGCTGTTCAGTGAAAAGATCACCAGAATTGTTTACCATGGGCAAAAAATAATGTTTGTCCCTAGCCTTATTTGTGGTAATGGCTGAGTGGTTTTTGGATGAAATTTTCCAAATAAATTCAGGTTGAGGCAGATCATGGAAAACTTCAGCCAAAATGGTTAACATGTGGCAAAGTTACAAGCAACTGAAAACAGGGTCTTATAACAGGAAGTGTAAGGTAACCTTAAGAAATAGTGCTACCAGCTCCACCTATAATAGGATAAAAGACGGGTAATGAATGAGTGCATTCTGCTAGGAATGACTACAATTCACAAACCTGAGATTATCATCTTCTCTTTTTCTCCCAAAGAATAGCCCCCGAAGATTAGTTCTTCCCTTTTCCAGCTGCATCCTTCAGGTATTGCTTAGTCTCAGGGGGTAAGTGGATGGAGCCACCGTATGCTGAGCCAGATGACTTGTCCTCTACTTGCCAGACAGCTAGACAATGTACTGCAGGAGTGGAGGAGGAGCTACGACAGTTATAATGACCAGCCAATGAAAGAAGTTGGTTGTCTGCCTACCCAGAGCCCAAGAGTCTTAAGTGATAGATATCACAGTGCGATCGGTACCTTTAGAAATACATCAAAACAACTCCCAAAGCAGATAGTAGTTGGAAGAGTAGCCCCTACTGCTTGGCAGGGGGCATGCATTTAAAACAAACCTCTCTCTCTGACTTGGTATGCTGCATAGTCTTAAGGCATGAAATTTATCAGGGAGGGTGGACAGCTCTAGAAACTGCAGAAGCTTGAAGGCCAAATCCTGACCTTTCCCATTAGACAGCAGTAAAAGCTGCTTTAGCACTTCAATTTCATTTATGCTGTCTGCCTGGACCAGACCAGTCCTGAGGACATTCAGGTTGTGTGGGAAGGTGGGGGTGAATTTATTGATTTTCACCTGGAGCTGCAGTAATTTCTGCAGAGAAGATATAGAGCAGGGAGAGAAGAGGGGACCAAAATGTATGTCTTTTATTTTACACACGCACACACACACACACACAGATTTATACCTTCACACACACACACACACACACACACACACACACACACACACACACACACACACACACACAGGTTTATACCTTGATAAGAGTACAGCTGGCTTTGAGGAATCATAGGGGATTATGCCCTTCTACATCTTCCAGTCTCCAAGGCGAAGTGATTCACCAAAATGCTCCAGGTGACATCTCATTCTGGAACTTTTGAGTGGGTCAGGCCTTTTCTGTCAAAAAAACCCATTCTGTTTTCAAAATCTGCTTAGACTTACCCAGACTGCCCCACTGATTGTCTGAAGGAAGGAACATGCTTCACTGTAGAAACAAAGAAGCACTGAGCACTAACAGGACGTCCACAACAACATCCTCAAGTGCTCAGGGAGCACAGCATTATGGACTCCATCTCAGGGCATAGATCAAAGGGGGCCAACCATTGAGAAGATTTGTGGCTGAACCTCAGGGGGTGTTTCCCTCATGATATACTTATGCTTCTCTGACAACACAGCTCTACTAGACTGTTTAGCGCCATCTGGACTCTGGATGCTCCTGGACCAGGATTTGTTCCTGAGTCTCAAAGTGAGCATGACTGTGTGGACACCTGGGAACAGCACACATGCCCCAGGCATAATTTTCAAACATTCATAATTTATTTCCATATTGAATTTCTTTACATGAGGTTAAGCAAGAATTCCTCATGCAAAACTGCATGTGTGCCATGATCCAAGTCTTAAAAGAAAGCCACTTTGGGGTGCCCAAATCTGAACTAATTAAAACTGGAAGCTGTGTACATACACAGAGTTAAGAATATATCCATCATAAGAAATTGGAGTAATAAATTTGATCCCTGTTAATTACCTTTATTTAGAGTTCAGTATGAATGTTAATTACCAACCCTCAAGTGATCTGTCAGGCAGAGGATTTTTTAAAAAGTTTACGCTTTCTTGGATTATATCATCATGGGAGTTACATTGGAAACCATAACTGCCACACTGGATTTGACTGATGGTCCATCTAATCCAGTATTCTATCTCCAACAGTTAAGAGTAAGACATGCTTTGTCTCAGGCCAGGAAGTGATCTATAAAAATCTGTTCTGCCACTTTTGTTATATTCATGCACAACTAAAACTAATATTAGTATTCAGGTGGGTTACATGTGCATGTCCAGGAGGGAATTTGTTAATACAATATATCTGCTATCCTATATGTATTTCACGGACTTTATTTTTATGTCATAAGAAATCAGGTAAAGTCAATGATTCACTGACTCTAAATGACAAAAAAAACCAACAACAATGAAATTATCCCATTTATCTTGGAAAAAAAGTCAAAAGCACAGAAAGAATTTTGGTCAAATCTGATGTTATAAAACATTTTTTAATTTATTTAATATCATGTTCTCCTACTCTGTAGTTATATATTTCTGAAAAAATAATATGCAAACAGATTATTGCATAACACATCTTTTCCAAATTAGCCCCAAAATATTTACTAAATTAATATTTTAACACAATAAGAAAGGTGTTTTCATATTTAACGTTAATTTTCCAGAGAGTTTTATCACATAAGATATTCTGTGGAAAGCAGCACCTATTTTACTTTTTTGTAAGCCATTATGAAGATCATACACAAGCCTCTCAGACAAAACAACACGAGTGACAGAAACACAAGCTGAATAAAGAGCCTCACTGAGTGTGTTCTAGCAAAGTGAATATTTCACCTGGCCATGTATGTGGGATATTTTGCATAATGGTCTATAGACCCTCTAGGATTCATCTATTACAGAATGAATATATAGTGCTGAGATACAGAGAAGTGGTATTTAGCATTATGTCTATGCTTGCTTAGGGCTCACTGTCTATGTGAAATGAGAATAAAATAATATTAAAATGAAAATAATTATTAAACAGAAAATATTGCATTATGCAAACAATGAAAATACTGTATTTTAGTTTTGAGACAGTTCAAGCACATACAGTATATACACAATAAAGCATAGGTTTTTTTTAAATTCCCCCCATCATTTAAAGAAGCAGTCATGAAACGGTTGTATACTGGTTTAAAACGCAACAACCAACTAGTGCATTCTTCCTGCTCACCTTTTAACGACACACATAATACGAAATGGATACATTACACTGCTGTAGTTTACAATATATATTTCAAATTTACAAAAATACAGAAAAACAAGATTTCTTGCACTCAGATACTGAGCATTAACCCTTTGAGTACTAATTCCCACCTGCAACACTGCAGAACACATTCATTTGACTTATGCACTTTTATAACATTGCAACAATTATAATTGTCATCTATATGTACACTGTTAGGAAATGTATTCCTACATAATTTAAAAAAAAGAGTAGGGACTAATAAACTGCAGCTAAAAGACAAATGATGGGTTGAAGCATATAAGTATTTCTGCAAAATATACATTGTAAATTGATGCTCCATCAAGGGGCTTTTATTATTTGTTCTGTTCTCTATAGCAATGTATCAGCTACCCAAGCCTGTGTTAGAATATGACAGACTTGTTCACATGGCCATACAACATTGTGCTTTGTCTTTTTATTTATGGAACCACTTCTCTCCTTTCATTGCAGACATTTTTCTTCCAGCTATATGTTTCTATTCACATTATATAACTCATTCTTACTTTGCAGCCTTCTTATTTTAAAAAACAGTTTCATTTCACATAAGGATAATTATAAATCAGCTCTGTCCTGTGAGTTGACGCTTTGTGTACATACGTTCATGGACAAAGAATTTCTTGCCAAAAGCCTTGTTAGCAGAGAATGTGACTGACCCTAAAATGCCCCATGGTTGAGCGGAATTAATGAACACAAGTAACTGCTTTTGAAGGTCAAATTTGCATTAAAGGATAAAGACAATCTGAAATTTGCTGGGACGGAAAGTGGCTTTCACATAAGATGTGAAATTAATAAATTAGTATCTGGAAAGTTATGTTTCTGGAAAATGATTAAACGTTCACTTTCCTGACAACTCTGGACTACGTTGTTCATATGATTAAACAGACAATATAGTATATACAGTCTCTCTGAACTAGATTAAGCTATTTTTAAGAAAATGACAGTAGTCCTCAAAGAGTTAATGATAAAACTGCTCTACCTAAACAGATTTTGAAAGGTTATTGTGAAACAGCTTACAGATTTGTTCAAAAGGCATACTTTACAAAGAAGTGTAAAACTTGTTGAGACAATTGCTATTACACTGCACAGTGTCACATACAATGAGTAGTGCATGCTCTGTAAAGACATTAGAGTGGACCCTTATCAAAGCTATCATATAACCTTATACAAAGGATTGTGCCACTTAAACTAGTGCAGTAGTGATTTTTTGTAGATTCATAATGCTTTAGATTAATACCAACAGGGTTTCCACAGCCTTTTACAATACTTGTTTTTACACATGTAACACTACAACACAGCAAATGGTATATCCTGACATATGTCATGCAAAATACAATCAATACAGCACCATAGATGTAACAGACATTACCTAGTACTTCTCTCCAACAAGAAAAGAGACATAACGGAGACTGTACATTACATGATTTTACAGGCCATATGCTACAGAAGATCGTTAGAGGCAGTATCACTTTGTAGGGCTAAAAAGCTGTATCAATAATTTTATAAAATCCTGCTCCTCATTTTTATTATTGTAACTTCTGATTAAAATCCATGGCACAGTAATAATATTTTGCTACAAAAATAAATAAGTAAAAGATGCGGATATGTATATAAAAGAGTCTGAAGTTACCATAGAGTTAAAAAAAAACAAAATCATGAATTAAAAGTGATGTATTTCTAAAGAAATACAGTTCTTTGTAACAAAAGGATATTGCCTCTTATATTCAGTACTCTAGACTTCAGTTTCTAATTCTCTCCCAGAACAATTTTCTAACATTCTTTTAAAAATAACTTCACTTTTAAAACACTGCTGCTACTTCTCTCTTTTAGTCGCTCATTCAGAAAACAGAAATAAAGGTGGAAAACCTGTACAATTTGCTGATGTGCTACACAAACATGTAATCTTATTCAGTTTAGAATAAAAACAAAACTGAAGATGATCTGAGTTGAAAAAGACAATATAGTAGCTCATGAACTACACAGTAGTTTCATTCTTCCAAGGACCAGTTTTGATATTTCCTGTACTATCTGAACTGTATATCATGGCTTCATGCACATTTCCCTTGAGAATTCCATTGTGATTAGTTGTATTAAACGGCAATGATTGTGTTCGTGGATGCATCTCAAAATGAGCTGTATGGTGCACAGTGTCACTTTCTGGGATTTTAGCACAACTGTATATTACAGTACTTGCATCGCTACTTTCAGGCTGGTTGATAGTAGGATATGCATCACTTTTCGCACAGCAAGCCCGTCTGTGCCCCGACTGACTATCATGCGTACTGTGTGGACTGTCTGTATGTGAACTGTGGATGCTGCCATCAATGCTCGAAGGAATATGATAGGCATATTCTCTTTCTCCTGCAGATCTATGTCGACTGAAGTAACGTGGTTTAGTTCTGCTTTTCAGACATCTGTGAATGTGCATGTTGGGCCTGAAAGTTCCCTCGTTATGCACGTGTATATGAGCTTCATCATCCAAAAGTTGATCACAGTGCATTTTTGCACAACATGGTGTAACTGGTGAAAGGCAGTTAACATGGTTTTGAACAGCTTGTAGATTAGTAAGCTTGCAGTGATTAGCAGCTGGCTGATTAAAAACAGCTGATTTGTTAGGACATGGTGACTCTTGAAGACAAGGTGCATGAACCTGCGTGTCCCCATTGACATTAACCTTTGGGCGGACATTAACTTGTACAGAATATGTGCTTCTTCTAGATGGGCAACAGGACCACCAGCAATGCCATACATCATCTCGCTTTGCACAGTGGTGGATGAGGATGAAAAGCCCCAAGGTCACACAAAATGCTCCATAGAGGCAGCTAAATATCATATCCAAGAAATGTCCTTGAGATACGGCAAGTGCTCCAAAGGTCCAAGTGGCAGTAAACAAGAACAAAGTGAACGCCGCAGCTCGAAGCTGAGCCTTAAACGAGTGCTCGTTTTCCAACAAAGAAGAAGAAATCATGGAGCATGTTGTCTGGGAAACTGACCCAGAGTCTGTAATATGACTATGGCCCACTTCAGTACTTGCCAACCTTTGCTGATCTTCTGTCCTTTCTTTTAATTCATACTTGCGTTCTGGATGACGCTTCAATTGCACATATGTGCAGAGAAAGTAAACGCAGGTGACTAGCACAATGAATGCTACTGGCCCATAAAATGCACCGAGGCTAGGTTCCCAAGCCATCCAACAACTGCAAACAAACAAACAAAAAAGTGAAAGTCAAATTAATTTTTAAACCCAAATTTGACATAATGGACAATAACGTCTCATATGTACAATACATTGGTTTTGCCTTAACAGCATGATATCCCCTTGATGTGTATGGAGAGCTCTCATTAATGTCAAACTATTAAATGTTAGCAGTGGGGGAGAGAGAATATGATAATTAAGGTTCATTATTTTGAGTCATCACCCTCAGTCCCATTAAACACGTATTTAGATTGAGATACTTTGGACTCTGGATTTACTGACTTTTTTGTTGTTGTTTGTTTTTTAAAGGAACGAATACATTGTAATATAGTATATTAAGGCTGGAGTTTTCTAAGGAGGTTAAGTGAGTTAGGCACCCAAATCCAATTGAAATTTAAGGACAATTAGCCACCATATTCCTGCAGGCTCTTTTAAAAATCCGAGCCTAAATAAATATCTTAAAGACCCAATGAAGATATTAGGTCTTCATTGCAGGTACTGCATGAGAAACACAAATGAATAGGATTCACCTATTTGTATCATTACACTTTTCAGTTTTCCTTTTGGTAGGGGAGAGATAAAAAGTAACAGCAAACAGCAACAGCAAAATAAACAGGATGTAAGGGAAAGGAGAGAGCCACATTCCCAGCCATACATAAGCTCTGATCAGCAGATCCTGCACTAAGCACAGCTCACTGGACTTAGTAGTTGGAAGATAAAGATGGCTGCATATCACCTTTGAGCTCCCCCTGTTTTGGTTGCTAGGGGCTAGCTTGTTAAGTCTGAGCAGCCTTTTAGGGAATCTTTATGGACACTGTTGCTCAGGCAGTGCAAAATTGTTGTAGCATGGGACAATATCTGGCCACACTGTAAATAACACAACCGTATGTACTTTTAGAATATCAACTACATACTTATGGGTAAAATCCTAAAGATAATCTGCATGGCAGTATAGGCTGCAAATGCCTCATTTGGTTACATACACTGGCTGTAAACTGAGCAGAACTGTCCTGGGGATAAATGGAGCTTTGTGGAGATTAGGCACTGCAGGAAATGCCACCCAGAGAGTCCAGACTGACACCACTCTGCAGCTTTCTGATTGGCCCCTGCTCATGATTTAACCCTGGAATGTGGCCCAGGAAGTTGTCTGGACAACCACACAGACTTCTGATCTGCTATTGTAATGCTGACAGACCCCGGTCATCGGGATCAAAACGGGAACCTCTGCAGCTTAGTGCATGAGCCTCTACAGCCTGAGGTAAAAGCCAACTGGCTGTTAGCTAATGCTGTAGAGCAGACTCATTAATTGCTCTCTGAGTGGTCTCAGTGCCACTAGATGGGACAGAACACCTCACCCAGAAGATGTGTGGGTTACACTATGACTCTAGACCTCACCTTGCTTTCTGACCTCCAGTCTCCAATCCCAGCCTGACTGACCCTGACTCAGTCATCCTGATTCCCACCCGGTAACTGTCTCTGATATCCAGCCTCTGACCCCAGCCTGACTCTGACTCTTGTCTATGGATCCCAGGTCTAGCAATTACTCATTCCTGCTCACTAACTACCACCTTGTGGCTGTCCTTGACTTGCAGACACCAGCTCAGTTGTGACCACAAGGTCAGACCACTTATGCCCCCGGTCCTTTACACCGTGGTCATGAGGCAGCAGGAGTTACTTCTACCCTAATGCTGTAGTCATTTAAGTATTGTGGAGAAAAGGTAACAGGACGGTGTTCCTTTTCTATTTATTTCAAACAAAACAGCAACACATGTTAGCTGAGAGAGGGAGAACGGATGAAATCCCTTTCTGTTTGCCAATATGATTGCTATTTGGGGATTGCTATTTCCCCCCCGGATGACACTCTTCTATTTCTCTTTGACTGAGTCCCATTTCCGAAACATAAGAATTCTCTGAAACCTGCACTGACCCTTTTCAGTGTCTCTCCTGTGGCCCACTGACATTTAAGCCAGGGAGGAGCCCACCATGAGAAAATGATCATTTCCATAGAAATGCAAACGTTGAGATGGATAAGTGGTATAAGCAAGAAAGACCACATGAGGAATATGTTTGTTAGAGACAAGCTCAAAGTAACAGTCTAATGGAAAAATGAGGGCGTGCAGGCTCAGAGGATTTGGTCATGTAAAGCACAGTCCTGACAGCTATATGGGTAAGAGAGTCCAGCAGATCAAGATTGAAGACAAAGCCAGAGAGGCTGACCCAAGAATAAAGTGGTGGGATGTTATAACAGAAGACATCATCATGTGGTGTGATAGAGGATACAGTATTAAACAGAACACTTTGGAGCGAGAGGATTCAGAATGGATACAGTTTGATGCAAGGAAGAAGAACAAGAAGGACCCACTCTCCTGCTGGGAGGTAGATGAGGTTCTACTTTCCCAGAGTCATTTTTCAGAGTTCATTATCTACATATGGTATTCAGAGTGAGAGGTAACTCAGACTATTTGATGTGGGCTCCATAATGCAAAAAAAAATATGCATGTTAACAATGGCCCCTTAGGGAAAGGAAAGTGGCATGGAAGAGGCATGATACTTTATTTACAATACTTATTCACAGTCCACTAATAAAAAATAGGGTTAGTCATTTACAGCCAGAGGTGTGCATGATGCTTTACAGGAGAACAGAAGTCCCCAGTACTGCATGTGGTCCATCTAATAAAATGGTTCTGAAACTTTTCCATGCCAGGACTCCCTCTCACCACACTTTCATGTAGCCAGAATCCCCCTGACCATTTAGTAATATGAGTGGTTATACTCTCTGGGTTCAGAACCCCCATCATTTAACAAAATTCAGCTGTGGTGTGTTTTGGTCAGCTTGAGTAGCATTTACATTTGATTATTATATTAACATTTTTGATTCTGGACTCTGATCTTTAACAGATGCACACAATTTATTATTTATTTCCTAAACACCTCAGGGGTTAAGTATTCTGCCCTCCTGACAAAAGACCAAGGTGATTTTACTCCCAAGGTCATAGGAAAACAGGTTAACACCTACTTTTCATTTGATAAGGGTAAAGCATCAATATATGTGCATACATTAAATAAGTTCCAGTGTTGCACATTTGATGCAAAGTGAAAAGCGGAACATTCCCCAGTAGAACACTGTCTCAGGATGGTGTTGTTTCACGTGGAATCTCATCATGGATCACTTCAAAAATCAGTTCCCCAGTTTCATAAAAAACATGCTGAAGTTACTGCATCTATATATTTGTGTGTTAACATTATTAAAAATGAATCAGGCACATAACTCACTGTGCTGATGCTCAATTTGTATCTTTCCTAGACAATTTTATAACCATCCCTCACCTGCTTTCTGTTTTCTGTACAGATTTTGATATCTGGTATTGATTGTCTGTGATTAAAGTGATTAAAGAAGTACAACCTCTGTAATTGTGCCAAAATAAAAAAAAGTCTCACAGATTTATGAACATAAATAATCAAGTCTTTAATATATTGTTGATTATAAGTGATTGTTTAATTGTACATGTTTGAATAAATATGTCTTGAATATATGACAGGGATGATCTGAGTAGGTACCAGCTAAGCAGATTAAGTTGCCTAGGGTCTGTACTAATGTAGTCAGGTTTTACAATTTAATTCTCTCTGAAAATTATTTTGAAAGGTCAAATATTTAATTTTTATACCTTTCACTTTGTTTCCAGACAACTCTATATCTACTCATTTCCATGGCTGCTTTGAGATGTATCAAGATGCATTTTCAAAGCACCATAGCATTAATTGAAACTGAAGCCCTTCCAAGAATCAGTAACCCTGTATTGGCACAATGGACTGAAAGTTCCATTAGAGCACTGATCACTGGCATGATGAATCATCTCCATGCAGCCAGTGTCAATTGCTATTCTAAACCACTTCCTGTTCAGCTCTTCTGGAAAAAGCCTAGTGGGAGCCTCCTTTGACACTCCCCACCCCCAGGCAACAAGAGCAACTAATGTAGCGAAGATGCCTGAAGCACCAACATGTGACAGCTGTACAGCCACCTTGGTCAGACTGGGTACTAAATGGTTGGGTCATAATTGCAAGACAATATTGCTAAGATGTTTCTGGGTTGATGAAAACCCAAGAATGTTTTTTTTAAGGGAAAAAATATAGACAGGGTTTTTTTTTATTATAATTTTGTTGAAATTACATGAATGATTTCTTCATTTACAAAGAATAGTCTTTATTTCCTTTTAAGGTTGGGGGCTAAAAGTGTCAATAGCGCCCTTAAAAAATGCTCCGCATTAGGTATTTTGTAGCAGTCATAATGATACTAAGCAAAATATGGAGGGACAACATCTGGGCACCTGATAGGTGCATGCAAGTGGGGGTTTCTGGTCAGCTCAGTGAAGTGTGGTACTTATTCCTCTGATACCAGCTGGTGTACGTGGGGGTGTCCTTTCATCATTGCCCCCTTTAGGGCTTCTCCGATGACAGTCAGACAGTGAGCACTGTGACTGTCCATTGCACAAGTGTGCAAGAAGTAGGGAAGGTCATGTTGAGCTATCACTCCCCACCCAGCACAAACCCAAGCAGAGCCAGTTATAGTCTGGTTGCACTGGTTTGAATAGGAGAATACATGGTAAATCAGACAGTAGTTAGAGACATAATTAAGATTTTGTTGTTTCTGATTGGCTAGTGTAGTCCTTTTTATACAATACATGCAACAATACATGATTACAGTGAATGTAAATCAAATGTAACTCCATTGATATCAGTGGAGTCAAGCTGGTATAAAACTGATGGTAAATGAGCAAAGCAGCAGACCCCAAGGTGAGACAATGATCTTTCACAGCCATTATTCCATGCAAGCAAATATGAAATTTTATCTTAAACTTTTATGGACAGAAACATTTATCAGCACCTGACAGAGACATATTACTTATTTCTGAGAGTATTTTATTATAATGCTATATACTTACTATGGGGCATTGCTTTCAATTCCATAATTATTGATGTTGGTCGCTGCTGTAATCCCACATATAATAAAAGGAACACCTCCACTAATTAGATAAAATCTGTCAAGAGATAACCATAGATATTTTAATTTTCTTGGTTTGCAATTGCTAGACTTGTTTTTAAACAGTTTTTCTTTTTTGTAAAAAGATAACAATGCACAATATAGCCTGAAATATTAAATATCAGAAACATAAGATCAGAAAATCAAGAAAATAAAATGAAAGCCCTATATGAAGCAATAGCAGAGGGCTAATGTTTACATCGATCCATTTCAGAATTTCCTCACAATCTCTTGACTTGTAGTTTCAATATGTATAATTATACTCAAAAAATGACCTCAGTAATGAGAAAGTTATTACAACATCTCAAATAATAAGCTATTCCTCCTACTTAAATGTTTTTGCTTACACGCACACACACACTATAAATTCAGAAAGTACAGCCAAGTCAGCTGTTTATGGTCTATATCCAACCTAAATTTTCTCAGCAGCTCCTGTTCTATAGAGGTTCTGGGGTAACAAAAACTGTTTCCTAGCTGACAACTCTGAAATGGAGGAGCAAAGAGGCAGTCCATTGGGCAGAGCTTGCCCTCCACACAGGGACACCCTGCTAACTGTAATGAGGGCCCTTTCCGCTAAGGCATGGCAATCAGGATGCTAAAACCTCCCTCTGGCTACTGCTCCTCACTAGTGAAGGGTGATGGGACAGCACTCTCACTAACAATTTAATGCCCTCATCCTGCATCTGCATCCATGTGAGCAAACCTCTGAACCCCTGACCAAGGCATCACAAATATCTAGCAAAATATACATTTTAATATCTTTCTTTGGTAACTGGTATGAAAAGATTGGAACACATAATTTCACACTCATTTAACTGGTTAAACACCACTTTACTTGGAACCAAATTAATCCCAATAACGGGAATTAATACTAATACTGTCCCAGTTAAGCGGCAGTCATTACCATTCACTATCATTAGGCTAAATCAGATTCCTAGGAGATGTCCCTTTGAAGCAGCCATCCTATTTTATTATGTTCGAATTCAGCAGAGTGTACTGTAATATTATTTTACATTTGCATAGCACCTTCCCTTCCAAAGCAAACAGCAAATTATGCATATAATGCAGCACTGGACTGCTGTGACCTCTGAGATAGAGAGCAGCAGCCAACTGGTGCACAGGAGACTGCAGAATAGTTATGGTGGAAAGGAATTTTTTTCAGTGGCCCACGGAGAAAACTCAATTTTTTACAGACAGTGTTAGGCTCTTTAATAGCCACACAGAAAACTTTAGTTTGTAGAGTGTTGTCTGAAAAATCCATGCAGTAAGCACTGGTGAACTCACTTTATCTACCTTTAGGATGAAGGCCTGAGATAACCCTGCTTAGTTTTGAACCTGTGGCTGCAAGGACACCACTCATTTCAAACCAGAGAACCAAGCCCCTCCTGCAGGCTCCTGGAAGCTCTATTGTTGTTCTCTGTGGGCATCCTCCCTCATCTCCTATTTAAACCAGCTTTTCTCTCTGCAGAAACAATTTCTTTCTCTTCTATCACCTCTCAACTGTGGAAGACAGTAGAGTTAAATTATAGGAAGGGATATTTTTTCTTCCCCACCCAGTATTTTCTGCTCCTCCAAACAAAAGGGGAACCTCTTACTTATACAACACATTATTGTGTGAGGTTCTGATCTGAGATCAGAATCTGGTCCCTATATTTTCCAAAGCCCTGGTCAAACATTAAATAATCTCATAGTCATTGTAAGATAGTGCTTGGGCAGATCGGTGAAACAGATGCACAGTGAGTGGAAGTGACTGCCCTAAGATCACTCAGCAGGCTAATCAGAATCAGGGTTTTAATCCAGATTCTTTTGGTTCCTGGGCCCAAAGTTAGAGGTCACTTTGTAAACAGAAAGATTGCACAGCAAAGCTTATAGCACACTTTGCCCTAGGGTTCCAAGCTGTAAAAAAAAGCAAAGAAACTTACCAGAAAATCACCCCGCATACGCCTCTTTCATCTTTTATACCTCAAGCACAGTTCCTTCAAACTTGGCTTAACTAGATCTCAATGAGTGCTACAGAATAAGCTAAGTCCAGACAAAATCCATTCAGCCATTGCTACTTTATGATTATGTACTGTAATCATTTTGTGATCTCGGCAGATAGGACAAATGTAATGTAATTAATGTATCTTTTTTACACACACAATTCAAAACTGGATGAATGAAGTTTTCAGAAATGTTTTAAAAAATGACTCTGGGTAGAGACAAAGCATGAAACATTTCAGACCAATTTGAGAAAATTATAAGAAACACAAAAATAGGAATGTACAGATCTGTATAGGAAATCACATTTCAACCTTAAGCATAGTAGTCACAAAAAATTCACTATATTACATTCTATAACTCACTTTCTATCTAGACACACATTTCTTCTATGTTGAATATACACTCACACACATTGTATATCCTTAAACCCTATAAAAACTTCTATTGTATATCTTTAAAATAATCTATTTTAGGTTTTCAAAATAAATACATCATGTCAATATCACAAAGGGTACTGTGCTGTACTGTATGCTGGTAATTCTCAGATGCCCTGGAAGCAGTTACCTACATGACGCTCCAGAAATGTGGCAATATCTAGCCAAATGTCTGTCCTGTCTCATTACTAAACATAGGAAAATACATTCTAGAAGTGACATAAGGTGAAGTCAAATGCTTTCAATGCACCCGAGGTACACTGTACTGATATCCATAACAGCACAGTGCCTGCCCTGTCTCAATGCTATTTAAAAAAATAATAATAAACAAAAATCACAGGCTATAAATGATACTATGTACAAATGGTTCCTCAGCTATGGTATCAGGCCTCCTCAGGAATAGGAAATAACTCCCCAGAAAATATGAGGCTGAGGCCTGGTCTACACTAGGAGTTTATGTCGAATTTAGCAGAGTTAATTCGACTTAACCGTGCACCCGTCCACACCAAGAAGCTAATTAGTTCGACCTAGAGGGCTTTTTAGTTTGAATTCTATACTCCTCCCCGATGAGGGGAGTAGCGCTAAATTCGACATGGCTATGTCGAATTAGGCTGTGTGGACGGAAATCGACCTTAGTAGCTCCGGGAGCTATCCCACAGTGCACCACTCTGTTGACGCTCTGGACAGCAGTCCGAGCTTGGATGTTCTGACCAGCCACACAGGAAATGCCCAGGGAAAATTTGACACGCTCTGGCGCCTTGTGGATGTTCTGCAGGACCGCAGCCAGGAGGACAGAGCACCCCTGCACTGTATCTGCAACCGCCCTCCCCCGCCACAAAGTCCCAAACCCCCCTCACCCAAAGTAACAAGAAGGAGGGGCGACAGGGGCCGTGAAAACTGTCACTGCACCCCTGCAGAGTGCACAAATACAAGAAGGCTCTCATTCCCTAAATGTTGAGAAGTCCTTCCCTTCCTGGCTCACCGAAGCCCCAATCCCAGTTTCATCCCCTAACTGTGTAGTTGATTATTAAAAGTAGTTTGCTGTTAATTACTATTTCCATCAAGTTTTTCTACAGAAGACTGTCTGTGAAGGGGGGGGGGGAAGGCGGTTGTTAATTGCATAGGACAGTCACCTTTACCAGGGTACAGACACGGGGGCAGGATCAACAGCAGGTCACACACACAGTGCAGTCAGTAGGCACCCTGGTCGGTCTGGGAGGTGTTTTCCATGTTCTGTGTGGGTGGGGGGTACATGATTTTGTGGCATGGGAGGGCGGTTACAGAACTTATGCAGCGGTCCTTGTCCCGGACCACAGAGCCACGCAGCAGGGGAATCTGTAACCGTCCTCCCCCACCACAAGGTCACGTAGCCCCCGCACACAGAGTCCCAAAAAGGAGGGATGGCAGGCTCCGTTGAAACAACCAGTCCGGCACTGCAGACCGCTCTAGGAGCAGGAGCCTGTCATTCCTCGAGTGTAGAAGCAGTGTTAACATCACTGCACACCCTACCCACCACAGTCTGCATCCCTGTTTCAACCTTTTAACGCAAATTCATTGATAAAGAAAACGTTGTTAATTAACAATGTTCCATTAACTTTATTTTTAAACGTGTGTTGGAAGGGGGGAAACGTGGTGAATGGGGTACGTAACCGCAGAAGAAAGTCAACAGTAACTGAAGCAGGGGCAGGTTCAGCTTCTCTGTAAAGAAACTGAACAGTCACAGGTTACCCTGCTCCCTGAGGAACCTAGCTTTCAAAGCCTCCCGGATGCACAGCGCTTCCCGCTGGGCTCTTCTAATTGTACGGCTGTCTGGCTGAGCGTAATCAGCAGCCAGGCGATTTGCCTCAACCTCCCATCCCGCCATAAAGGTCTCCCCCTTGCTCTCACAGAGATTGTGGAGCACACAGCAAGCTGCAATAACAATGGGGATATTGGTTTCGCTGAGATCCGAGCGAGTCAGTAAGCTCCTCCATCTCCCCTTGATACGTCTGAAAGCACGTTGAATGATGACAGTTACCCAAGACCACCCTCGACACATTTTTCCCCCCAGCATGTATTGTGGGAAATCCCAGAATTCAAATGGGCAGCGGGGACTGCAGGAACTGTGGGATAGCTTCCCACAGTGCACTGCTTCCAATGTCGACACTTGCCACGTTAGTGTGGACTCACAAAGTCGAATTAGTGTCCTTAGTGTGGACACACAAATTCAACTTTGTAAGGTCGATTCCACAAATTCGAATTAAGTTAAATCGAACTAATCTGGTAGTGTAGACATACCCTGGGTGTCAGATGAATGGTACAAAGCAAAATGAAGACAAAATATGGAGAAACGAGAGTTAAAGAATAAGAGCTAGGTTATATGCACTTTGGGGCAGGAACCATGTATTCCTGTTTATCTGTATAGAGACTAGAACACTATGAGTGCCGTAAATATTATATTAATGAACAAACAATACGTATCTGATGATTGAACAGAGAGGAAGAGGCATTGTTCAGGATGGCCCAGAGGACTATAAGTAGTAGTTTAAGAAATTTAGATCATTTTTAATGTGGTCTATGAAATATTAGAAGAGCCTGCCAAGAGAAGAAGTGGATGAAGGCTCAGTATTTGAGTCATTTAAAATGACTGGACAAAGGACTGGAGGAAATACTGCTGGGGACAATTTGTTAGGAGACTAGACTATGTGACATAATAGGTTTTTTCCAATCATTAGCGGTTATGCAATATTTTATTATTAAAAGGAGAACATTTATAAATGCAAATAATTTCTAAGAAGCAGTCAAGAACAGAATTCACAATGCAGAGGAAAGAAAAACTACAATAATGAATAAAAAAGAACAGGTTGCTAACAATTAGTAACACTTAGTACTTATAGAGCACCTTCCATCTGAGGGAATTAAGGTGCTTTATAACATTAATTGATTTAACCTTACAAACCCCCTGTGTGGTCGATAAGCATTATTAACCTTGTCATACCGATGAGAAAACTAGCAAAGAGAGATAATGTGGTTTGTCCAAGGTCACACAGAAAGTCTCTCTCAGTACCAGACCTCTTGATTCCCAGTCCTGTGCTTTAAACACAAGACTATCTTTCCACCCTGTTAGAGTAAAATGAAGGGAATGGGTCACAACATGCCATCCAGGAAACAGTTTCCACATCAAGGAGCTTACAAGAAATGGGATTTGCCTCCCCTTGGAGGGAACAAGGGCATCGTCCTTCATTAAACTCTGACATCTCCTGGATCTTAGAAGCAGGACTGAGGATTCACAAGGAGGGCTGGGCAGCTCTGTGCTACTCCTGGGACTTGTTGATGCCCGGGTGTCCCTGCTTATATCTGGCCATTACTCCCTGAAAGGGTTTGAAAGCATGGATGGAACCTGTGTGAGTTAATACTAGCTTCCATTTGAATATCCTTCTTGGATTGCCAGGGAATGTCACAAGCAGCAGCTTCCCCCCCAATCCAATCAATGGAGCTCAAACACACAGAATTTTGTCAGAGGTGGGGGGGTGTTCCTCTGAGATCAGAGCAAGAAGAGCACTGATCAGGTTCAGCTCCTCTCCCTGCAGCATATTTTCTGCTATTTCAATAGATGTTCCGTTACTTTCATTTATACAGCAGGGAAAATCAGGGGGAATATTCTTGCCCAATGACACACACACACAATCCAGTACAGTAACCAATTTTGTGGTGTGAAGTGCAACTTTTCCCCATAAACAAACACACGTCTCTCCATCACATTCTCGGCCCATGTTTACTTTCTCATTTTTTTATACCACCCACCTTTTTTCATTCGCTTCTTCACAGTGTCCCTTTGCATTTATATACTCCCCTAAACTTACCTTATCTCCCTGTAGGTACATCTGGGTTTCAGAGCTTGGCTCTGTGCCCTTTGCCTTTTCACTTTCTAATGAACTTCTCCACCTTTGCATACAAGCCACTCAATTTTTTTACAATACAGTTCTATTTGTGCTTCACCCTCTTTAACTAAGCCTGGCCTAAGCCAGTTTGTATACAAGGTTTACAGCCAAACCAGTGCCTCCACTTTGAATTTTTATTTCTCCTTTGTTTTACTAGCTCTACTTTTTATTTACTATGTGCACACTGACTCATCACTAGATTTATTTAAAGTGTCTGATCTATGGAATAGATGATGCTATAACATCTTAGCATTATTGAAAAATTGGCAGAGATATGGGCTAACTGTTAAGAGATGGATACATGACATTGGCTTGCCTAAACTTCAAACAACAGGTGAAGGTGCTTGCTGTTCAGATTGTGACCTTGTTGGATGCATACAAACTCAGCAGTTGTATCAGCTGAAGGAATGCAGATTGCTAGCTAGAAATAAGGATTCCCATGATCAGGCACTCTGCATACATTTGACATCTGCATACATTTATTTACTTGAATCATACACTCCTTCCATTTGAAGGAGCACCTATCCTTTGCTCCAGGACACACACACACACAAAGTTAGAAAAATAGACAAATCTTCTAACACCTTCTGTCCAATAATGCACATATATAATAACCCATCAGCTGAAAACATATTTAAGGTCTTTTCAATCTCCCATCAGTCTTCCCAGTCCTTTGAAGACAGGGAAAATAAATGGCCCTTGCAACGTATCCTGCAGTTTGATAAAGGCCAATTTCAGAACCATATGAACCCATGAGAGTCTTGGTTCCATATCTGTGGCCTGGTGAAGATGGAGTTGTGCAGCTCATTAGGAGTTATTTTTCTTATCTTTCTCATTCCCAAACATAAGCTCTCTCTCTGTTTCTGCAGGAAAACATCCAGTAACATCAGAGATCAGAGCTAGTTTCACCAACTAGTGTGGCTATTTCAGAGCTCATGCAAGTTAAAGCTGATAATGTATTTTATCAGCAGTGAAACAAACCAGGAGGCAGTAAGATAGAAAAGCCATGCTAGTGGGTGAAGCCAGCCCTGGCATCACTGTGGAGTAGGCTAATGTGTGGGGTTTGGAGTGGGAATGATGCACATACACATGCATGCCAGAAATGGCTTCACACACACAGAGGAAATGGCTTCACACACACAGAGGAAATGGCTTCACACACACACACACACACACACACACACACACACACACACACACACACACTCAAGGAAAACTACAGAGAAGAAATAAGGATTTTATAGATAAAAACTGATCTTGACACACTGTAATATTTTAGAATTGTTTTAAAGGGAATTTAATCCAGGGGGTAATTCTACACATAAAGGCCATTGCCAAGCAATGTCTTCAGCAGTGCCTGAGGAATGCTTTTGAGTATTTGCACATTGTCGTTAGCATTGGGCCACATCCTTGCCATCAGTCCAACGAAGTGGGTATTCACCCACGAAAGCTCATGCTCCAATACGTCTGTTAGTCTATAAGGTGCCACAGGACTCTCTGCTGCTTTCTTGGAGACAGTGAAACTGCACAGCCCCAGAAGGGCTCCAGGAGGTTCCTTTCCTGGAGCTTCCAGGAGTGCAGTTGCACACTTGCTACTAGGGCCCTTTTTCGGGGTGCATCTTATATGCTACAACCCCATGGTGTAAGTCAGCTTTGTTGGCCCGTGCACGGGAAGGGCAGAGTCATGGCCCTGCCTCTTCCCCAGCCCCTTACAGACTCTGACTCCCCACACTGTCCAAAACACAAGGGCTAGAGCAGATTCTAAGAATGGCAACTGCAACCTATGTGGTCCTTACAGGGACCATGTAAGTGGGGAAAGCTCTCCTCATGTAAGGGTCGGGAAGAATCTGGCCCAGAACGAGAGTAGCAACTGTAGAGATTTCCACTCAAGCTCAATGAATAATAACTAAGTAGCACAAATGAGTAAAGAACTAGTAATGCTGAAATAAGTAAATAAAATATTTCTACAGCCTGTTTGTGATCTGTAAAATATAAGGAAAGTAAATGCACAAAAATCATATTTCTTTAAGCAAAGGACAAAAGTAAAGGAATGCAAAATGAGGATTTAAATTACAGAGAAAAAATGATTGTGTTAATCCTTTGAGAAGAATTATATAATCTAAATAAATATCTCTTTCTCCCAAAATTTTCACATTTGATCCTTACCCCACCCCTGCCCACATGCATTTTCACTCTCATCTTCTCCTTAGGAATCATAACAAGCTTGTCAATGCTGTTTAAAATGTTAATTTCTAGCAGTAAAATGGCTGATACTCTTGTCGTAAGCAATTCATTGCTTCCTCCTTCTTCCGGGCATTTGACTACATCAGTGTAGAGCTGTTATCTAAAATTCTATTGCAGCTCCAGTCTGCTGAATCAAACACAACTGCATTACCAGCCATCACAGAATACACCTTTAGCAAGTCAATTACCATCAAGATGTCCTTCTGCCTTTCAGTGAGGAGAAAAGAACCATTAACCTATCAACCCTCATCTAGGCAACAAATTCTGATAACTGCCTATTTATGACGATGCCATTTTATATCATACAAAGCTGAATGGAAAATAAAGCATACAAAGATAATGATAATAAGTTCTATGACCTTATATTCTGCACATTTAATACATGGTTCACATTATATTAGTATCAATGTTTTATAGCTGTCAATAGAATCAGCTTGCATTTTAAATAGAAAATATAGATTTATTTGGTTCTGCTTGATGTAAGTTGCATTAAGTCTGCCAAAGGAACCAAATCAAACTATCACCAAAGGGAAGTGAATTGTACTTTTGATCAAGTATGTAAGTCCTTGACAATGGTTCCCAGTTTGTGTTCCTCTACAATTGAAATATGAAATAGTAGTTTTTAAAACGAATTTACTCTAATCCTGTAAGTCATTGGGGGATCAGCAGTGTAGTTCCCTGATTAGTAATAAAATTTATCTCCCATGCTACAGAGCTGTTTTTTTTGGCCATTAAATAACATTTTGTATATTTGGCAGCATTCTCTCTCCTATAGGAATTCTCTTATTTAAAATCCAATGCACACATCTTAAAACACCTTTCCTCACTTGTATAAGAAGAAGCATTTGTACAATTCTTTCTGCAGTATTTTATTCACTGTTGGGGATTTTTCCTTACAATATGAAAGATGGCACCATAGATTCAACCAAAAATAAATACTGTATCTGGCAATAATTACACCATGAGTTATACCAAAAAATTAAGATTCCATTATCTGAATCATGGATTTCAAAGAAAATGTGTGGAACTGTTCATTTGCCATGACAAAAATGTAAAGTCTCTGAGAACAAATGAAATTTAACTTTCTGCCACTTTTCTCCTACTACACATGCATAGAGGGAAGCTGGGGAGCCCTGGAAGAGACTGAGCAAGCAATCTAATTGAGTTACAGGCTTTACTAGTGGAGCCAGATGGCTTGTTCTTAGGCTCCCACAGCGGAGCCTATAAATTAGAACTCTGAAAACAGCAGAGGAAGAATGGAAGACAACACACAGGAGGGCTCAGGAGATAGGAGACCCACTTCTATTCTATTCCCTTCTCATAAGTTCATGACTCTTCTTTTCCCTCCTCTCTTACTGCAATCAATAGTTTAGCCTGAAGGGCGGGCTCCTTGTTCCAGCAGCCAGAGAGAATTAAGTCACTGAGAAGTGGGAGAGTGGAAAATATCTCAAGTCATTCAGAGAAAGGAGCCCTGACTTTCCATCCTAGCCTGCTATCAGTGTTCCAACTCTCAAAATCTGATTGCAAGTCTTGCAATATTTGATGTTTTTCTTAACCCCAGTTCTTGGAGTCAGATGATTATGTGAGAATCTGAGTTTTCATTAAAAAATAAAAGTTTCCAACACTGGTGGTTATGGAGAAAAGCTGGAAAATGGGAACCCTAGTGGTTCAAAAACCAGAAGACAAATCAAAGGAACCTCAAATTTATTATTTTTAAACCTCATGATTTTTGGCCAAGTCACGATTCTTGAATGATTCAGATTAGCAATGCTGCCTATTGGAAAAAATACTATTAGGCAAGTACAGCTCCAACAAGCTAAGAAGCACTTGGAAATTATTTTTATCTTTTTTTTTTCAGGTACCAAAACATTTTTAGCACCTTATAAAGCCTTGTTTGATTGATACTGGCCAATAAAATAATGTAAATTAGGAAATTTAATGTTGCCCCAAGAAATTTGCCATTTTCTTCATAAAAAAATGGGCCATTTTCAATTAAAACAAAAATTACAGTCTTACACATACTGTATATAAAATCAACTGAAATGCATCAGCTGGCTTCCTTTGCATAATGGTTAACAAATGGTACAAAGTATGGAGATTAACCTGTCACAAATATTTTAAAATTATATGCTCTACGACCATAATGTAAAACATTTTTGAGCTATCTAGCACTATACATTCCTATTTTCCAGCCAAGCTCTATATTATGAAGTCACGTTTAAAGCGAAATGGTATATTTTGTTACTTTTATGGATTTGTTGTGCATATCATATGCATATCTATTAATGAAGGCTTTTTTATACCCCAGACAAAATATCTGATTATATTATATGTGCATGTATATGGAGATATTTCCAGGGACTGTTAAAAGGTTAAAACATACCTACTGTTTCTGTGGGCATAATTCACAAGATACTAAGAAACAAATCTTTAAAATATTCCTAAAGCATAGTTGCTACATCGTCAAAATTAAATACATTTAGTATGTCAGGCTACTGCATCTTTTTTCTGCAATTATGTTCTAATCACAATTTACTCTTTCCTCCTATCTATTTAGATATTCAGATTTATTTTCAACTTCATGTATCTAAAAATCTAATCACACACAGCTACAGCAAGATGTGTCCTCAGGCAAAGTGAGAGAATAGCACTCTTTAAGGCAGGAAGTAAACCAAACAAATAAAAATATCATCATTGTATTAAGTCTAGTTGGTCTAATTGAGAAATTCAGTCACAAACCCAGAAGGCAATTCAAAATTGAAGAGCCTTTATAGAAATGCTCCATGGATATCATCAAAACCCCAGCTGTTGAAGCTTACTAGCTGTCAGCTTTTGTCATGGACAAAGCCAGCATGCACTTTACAGAACAGATGAAACATTCTCCTGAAAAGAATGGCTTAATATCTGAAAGAAATAAGAGATAATAAATTCTTCTAAAGTCCACATTCAGTGCACCATACAGAAAGCAGTGTCGACCCCTATATTTAGGTTGCCTATCACTTCCCATTCTAAAAATGTTTCCAGTCTGTTTGGAAGGGCTCTAATGCTTCCATGGTTAGCAGTAGGAACTTGAAATTTGTCAGGGGGTAGTCTTGGGGGTGCGAGGTTCAAAAAAGTGCTCACTTGAAACACCAAGGACACGATTTTCAGAGACGTTGGGCACTAAAAACTCCAGATGAAGTCAATAAGAAATGCAGATGTTCAGCATCTCTGAAAAATAAGGTCCTAGCTGCCTCACCTCGGCCGCCTAATCATTGAGGCACTCCAAATTAGTGAAAAATTTGGTCTAAATGACTTGCCGAAGACCACACGATGTCATAGAAAATCATTACTATTCTCAAGGTATTTATAGGACTTAAATGTGGAAATATGCCATATTTCATCAGTTTTATTTCCCCCTTTTCATTTTCACTCTCCATTTTAATCTGTCCACTAACATTGGCTGAGCAAACATCTCAAGCTCAGGACTGAAATGAGAGAACAGTGTATCCTAGTTTGAGGAATTTCCTTACAGTATATGAAGGCTGGAAGTTTAAAAATCTTTGATGGAACAATTCTCTGTAAGAAAATGCAATTTCCTTTAACCATTTCAGGAGGCCATGTTAATTTCAACAACATTTTTGATGGGAAAGTCAAAATGTTTTATTTAGACTTTCTTGTTTCATTTCAATAATGTTTAGATATTTCATTCAAATAATGTCAAAACCATTCATTTTAGTATCAACTTCTATATAACATTGATTTTATTATATTATATACACATTGTAATTAATATACAGTACATATTTTTTCTAATTTTTCTAATTTTGAAATTTAAAACTTTTGGTTTGATTTGGAAAAAAAACAAACTTTGAAATGTCAAAGTTTTCTGTGGAACAGAAATTCCATTTTCTAATCAGCCCTAGTTGGAAGATACAGAGATGATATCTGAAGTTGGAGGTCCAGATATGAAATGCTATTTGTGAGCAGACAGACACACCTACAAAGAATACAGCAGAAAGCCAAAACCTTATCTTGATTAACGATAATGTAAATGGCTACACTACTTGACCTGGTAACTTAGGTGCTATTTTAATGTTATGTCAAATGCACTTTATCATTTCCAGTCTCTCATGGTGAAGCATTAGGTGTAAATGCTCTTTATAGATACACTTGTAATGC
Organism: Mauremys mutica; assembly: GCF_020497125.1. NCBI lineage: Eukaryota > Metazoa > Chordata > Testudines > Geoemydidae > Mauremys > Mauremys mutica. Next base: position 100,541,477 of record NC_059078.1, read on the forward strand.
CAACATCACTGTGTGTTTTCCTGCAATTCAATACTATAGGCTTTAAGCCAGCTTCAGTGTTTAAAACAGGACATTCTTTTATGAGCTTCCTTCTTTACATGTGCTAAGCGATGAGTGGACCAAGTCATTATTTAATACTCAAATATATAAATCCAGATGAATGTATTTTGATGGCTTTACTATGGAAAAACAATGGCATCCAGTGGCCAGAACCCTTTATTGTCTAGCCTGTACGGAATATAATGCACCAGACAGTGATTGCACTATGGCATAAATTCCCCTCCATACATTTAGGGTGTGTACATGTGGTGCCAAAACTGGCAAAAGTGAGTAAATTCTAAGCTTCATTGCTTACAAGGCCAGAAGGGACCATTATGATCAACTAGTCCAATCTCCTACATAATACAAGTCAAAGCTCAACGCAGGACCAATCCCCAACTAAATCATCCCAGCCAGGGCTTTGCCTAGCTTGACCTTAAAAACCTCTAAGGAAGGAGATTCCACCATCTCTCTAGGTAGCCAATTCCAGTGCTTCAGCACTCTCCTATTGAAAAAGTTTTTCTTAATATCTAACATAAGCCTCCCTAACTGCAACTTGAGACCATTACTCCTTGTTCTGTCATCTGCTATCACTGAGAACAGTCTAGATCCATCCTCTTTGGAACCTCCTTTCAGGTAGTTGAAAGCAGCTATCAAATCCCCACCCCCCTCATTCTTCTCTTCTGCAGACTAAAAAATCCCAGTTCCCTCAGCCTCTCCTCGTAAGTCATGTGCTCCAGCCCCCTAACCATTTTTGTTGCCCTCTGCTGGACTCTTTGCAATTTCCCCACATTCTTCTTGTAGTGTGGGGCACAAAACTGGACACAGTACTCCAGATGAGGCTTCACCAATGCCGAATAGGGGGAATGATCATGTCCCTTGATCTGCTGGCAATGCTCCTACTTATACAGCCCAAAATGCCATTAGCTTTCTTGGCAACAAGGGCACACTGTTGACTCATATCCAGCTTCTTGTCCACTGTAACCCCTAGGTCCTTTTCTGCAGAACTGCTTCCTAGCCATTCGGTCCCTAGTCTGTAGCAGTGCATGGGATTCTTCTGTCCTAAGTGCAGGACTCTGCACTTGTCCTTGTTGAACTTCATCAGATTTCTTTTGGCCCAATCCTCTAATTTGTCTAGGTCCCTCTGTATCCTATCCCTACCCTTCAGTGTATCCACCACGCCTCCCAGTTTAGTGTCATTTGCAAACTTGCTGAGGGTGCAGTCCATGCCATCCTCCAGATCATTATTGAAGTTATTGAACAAAACCGGCCCCAGGACTGACCCTTGGGGCACTCCGCTTGATACTGGCTGCCAATTAGACATACTGGCAGCCAGTATCAAGTACAATGAAATCCAGAGTGTTATGTTCCCTCCACCTTCAGCAACACTCTTTGAGAGGCTCCAGTAACTCTATACAGTGTGTGATTTGGAAAGACATTCTGGTGGCTACAGACTCTCAGTGCAAGTCTCAGAGTAGGTCCTGTACAATGTATCATCTTATCAGTCTAGTTCTCTTTAGTTTTATTGTAGAATGATTTATTTACTTAGCGGTGGGCACATATGCACATATTGTGTTAATTGTACTCTATTACACTGCTTCACAATGCCAACAACAGATAGCATTGGGAGATTGACCACAAAATGAAATTGTCAGTGGCTTTAGTTCAAACTGAACAGGCAACATCTTGTATTATAGCAAGCAACTATATACTCTCATATATCTAAATTTATGTGGTCAACATCAAAAAGTGGTGTTTTCCAATGGTTACCTCTCTAAAATTACCAGAGTCTTCCTCTACTCTCACAATAAGAGATATCTACATGGTAACATTTGGCAAAAGGTGACTTTTTATGGTGACCACTGTAACTCATTTCCCATATCATTATATACCAAGTGATAATTTAAACGGAACCACAAGGGCTACAGATTTAAATCATTTGCTGCTATAAACTTTATTATATGATTTTATTATTTGTTAGGCGATGACAGAGGTATGGTGCTGCTGTATTAGTCACAAAGTTAAAGATTGTCCCTGCTTACAGGCTAAAAGACTAGGCTGAGTTCACTCAGAAATCCAGAAAGTGTGTTGCTTAAGTTTTCTTTATTCCTTTTTTTTATGAACTCATAATTTATAGGTATATAGGAGAAGTGAGTTTTATATTTCTTCCATATTCTGGCTTAGGTTTTTTCATATCTTTCTTGTTTGATTCTTGTTATCCTTTAAATCATGCCAGTTATCCCTCCTTATCAGCTGTTCCCTGTTCAATGCAGAGAGAAAGTCTCTTTAGTTCTACTCTTATTGTTCCTTTGTATGACAATGTAAATTGGAACTACATACTTTTCAGGGGACTAATGTATTTGACATACTAAAGTTCAGATAAATATACATCAGCGTTTCATGTAGAAGCTATATATTAATCTTCCACTGCACAAAATTGAAAGAGGTCGTATATTACACCAGGTGGATCACAGACCTATAAGACATATCAGACCAGATTCTTTTCTGCATTCCTACCCTTTGCGATGATTTGATAGTACAAGGGGTATGGAAAGCCACTGAATCCCCCCAGGAAGGGATCCTCCGAGTATCGGGGAATCTGTAGCTGGCACACATCTGGCAGAAGCAGATCTATAACACCTGCCATGAAACTATGAGCACAGAGGTCAGGTCAGGGCTACAGTGGGGGTCGGCAAAACTCTAGCTATTATTCTATGGTGTAATGGTCCCCAGGTACTACAGCCAGGGTGCATTAAAGTATTCCTGGGCTGGTGTTGAATTGTTCTCTGATGTGAGAAACCACAACCAACTTCTTTGAGACTCATCCCTTCATCCCAGAAGATAATGCACACAGCTGAGTATGTAGCCTACAGCCTGTATACTTCTTGCACTAAAGGAAATGCTTCCTCTAAAGCCTATTTTTATCTGTGCTGTCTATAGAACCTCTCTGTTACAATACAGACGCAAATGTGGAACTGTTACTCATGCTGATGAATACATACTGTGACTCATGCAAGTAGTCACACTGACTTCAATCAAGCCCTATACAAGTGTAGTCTAGACACATAAAATTCAGTACTACAGACATGCATTGTTCATCATTGGGAACTCATTCATTCTGTGAAGAATGTTGGTGAGGTTTCATCAGTTTTCATGAAGAAAAACTAACTCTTCTAAGTTTGTTTTCATGGATAAAATCTCACTTTTTATTGGTGGTCCAATTTCACATTTTACAATTTATCACCCTAAAAGATAACTATAGATAACCAGCAACTCAAACCCTTACGCAGCTGCTAACTATTGAATACAATAAAGTAGTATATTTGAAGCACGAAAACATGATGGAAACCACTCTTCCTGCAGTTTCTCCTCCCTAGGTGTTCACACCTCAACTGCTAGAAGAGGGCCCCATCCTCTCTGATTAAACTAACCTCATTATCTCTAGACTGATTCTTGCCTGCATATTTATACCTGCCTCTGGAAATTTCCACCACATGCATCTGATGAAGTGGGTATTCACCCACAAAGCTTATGCTCCAATTCTTCTGTTAGTCTATAAGGTGCCACAGGACTCTGTCGCTTTTTACAGATCCAGACTAACATGGCTACCCCTCTGATACTTGACACCATGCAAGGCACTGCATTTAGCCATATGGAGTGGAAATACATCAACCTCATGAAGAAACTTGCACAAGTGCAGACAGATGATATTTTCCTTTCCAAATGCAAACGGATGGACATCATACCAAATGGACTGAAGGTGAAAAAATCCATTACTATTTACATACTGCACAGACCACAATGAGAGATTATGCCATACACTATCAAAGAAACTGAGGAGCCACCTGATCAGCATCATATACAGCAAACGGGAAAATATCAAAAAAGAGCTCTCCAACCTGGAGACTTCCATAAATAACCAACCTTCCACATAGACGGGAATTACTAAAATAAGGCAGGAGATCTACATTACACACTTCACCTCTCTACAAAAGGAAAAAGGACCGTAAACTGTCTAAAATCCTACCTGTCACATGGGGCCACAACAGTGGTATCCCTAACTCACCCAGCAATATCATTGATTTATCCAGCTACACACTCAACCTGACAGAGGAGTCTGTTCTATCTTGGGGACTCCCTGGACACACAATAGCAGATTTAAAGGTAGCCATCCTGCAGCAAAAAAACTTCAGGACCAGACTCCAAAGAGAAACTGCTGAACTTCAGTTCATTTTCAAATCTGACACCATCAGCTCAGGATTAAACAAAGACTGTGAATGGCTAGCCAACTACAAAAGCAGTTTCTCCTCCCTAGGTGTTCATACCTCAACTGCTAGAAGAGGGCCTCATCCTCCCTCATTGACCTAACCTCGTTATCTCTAGACTGATTCTTGTCTGCATATTTATACCTGCCTGTGGAAATTTCCACCACATGCGTCTGACGAAGAGGGTATTCACCCACGAAAGCTTATGCTCCAATACTTCTGTTAGTCTATAAGGTGCCATAGGACTCTCTGTCGCTTTTTACACTCTCCCTGGTGACTTCTGACTTTTGACTTCTTCTTAGAGATCTCTCTCTTTCATTTCTGCTTTCTCCAGAGGGCACTGTTCAATCTGCTAATAAAGAGACAGCATAAAAGCATGCTCTTTTAAAGTTATACATGAAGGATCGATATTAGGGATTATAATGCTATTAAGTCACAGAGTAACTGTATTCAAGTAATGATTTGAATCCACAAAACCAAGGAGATTTAGAGTTAATGGCAAAAATTCAGGTTGACATATCATCCTTAGCTCACCCTACTGAAAAGTAAAAAACAAAGGTACAATGGCAGGAGTGTCAGCCCAGATTTTTAGCTTTAAGGTTGAATTCTTTTGCTATTGTCGGTTTAAGTTGGATACCTACATGGAGCTATGTGAAAACTTTCACATATACAATTAAATTCATGCATTCTGGCTTTCTGTTGTTTTTTAAAAACTGACCACACACATCTATTTTTGGTGGCTCCTGTCCCAGATTTTTAACCAGAAGCCAAAATAAAACTTTGCCATCATCTGTAAAAGTCAAAGGGTAAATTACAGAAAGTCACAAGATTGTGAAGGATGAATCCCCCCAGCATTCAGACCAACAATGATGAAAGACTTCAGAAAGAAAGAAGAGAGGAGGGAAAGAATATGGCTATTTTGATGTGTTGTGGGTTTTTTTGTTGTTGGTTTCCTTCTTGAGACACACACATCAGGTTAGAAATTAAAATTGGCTAAATTGCCTAAAAATGTTGGGCTAAATATCCAGTCAATGGGAGATTTGCTAGAAGAGGAATGAACAACTAGCACTGATATCATCAACAAAGCTGCCAGTCTCAAAGTGCGGTTTCTGCTCAGTTTCCTGTTCATTAGGCTGCTTAGTTTATAATCAAATGAATTTATTTTGGCCAGCGCTCATGATCTTTTTGCATTCACTTTTCTTCATGAGATTGACTTTTACTGGCATAAATGTTCACAGAAAGCAAATTTCAAAGTGATATGCATATACACTTGTGGAAAATAAATTTTGCTTGCATAGGTATTTGTGCTGGAAGTGCCTGCACACTCTATCCACTCAGGGAGCAGAAGCAATACCCTGTGATCTGTTTGACTGTCATGACCAACATATAAAGCAATATCAAATATTCATAGGACTTTCCATAATCAATTGGGAATTTTTGTTTTTTTAAATCATGAAATAATTTAGGACAACAGATAAACCTGAGGAAATTATAATAATCTGCTCCTGGACATTCTGGGAGCAGAAACAGAAGCTATATTTACTAGGTAAATTATTAATTGAAAATTATATACTCTGTTGTACTGCTTATATACAATGAGTGTAGCTACAGATCGAGGCATCTCAGAAGAGAGAACTGTGCTGTATGCCTATAACTTCCTACACTTTCAATGTCTTTCACAATAAACAACAAAACCTTTGTAGGTAAACATATGCAGCAGTTTAGCATAGCCAGTTTTGCAGGCACTGTTGAAAAAAATCACAGGTACTAGCACAAATTATCTTATGGAACTACTATTGCACAGTACATCTATTTACAATCAGATGACTGGATCTGGATCTCACCTGGATCTCAAAAAAAAGGCTAATTTCCACTCTTAGATGCACTGGTATAAATCTGGAGAGACTTCACTGATAGTGGTCCAATAAATATGGCATTACCCACCTAAAAAAGGAAGGACCCAGTAGGGACATAAATTGTATACTGGACATTGACCAGTATTGTTGGAGCATGTGAGATATGTTAAATTGGTAGACTACTTGTATTTCAAACTATTTTAAACTGTACTGCTGATACTAATAAGTACAGGAATATACAAGTGCCAATAAATAAAAGTAAAGGGGAAAAGATATGTGGATGAAATACTTCCCTGAGTTACACATGCGCAGCTGGCAATGGTTTCAGTGAGGGGTATGCGTGTGTTTGTCTGACTCAGAGCAGAACTTGGCCTACATTTTTGTTTTGTATTGCAGAGCTCTACAGCAGTGTGGTACCTGAACAAAAATACCTGGAGGACCAGCAGCCAGCTTCTACTAGACTCACAACAAATATGCCTTCCAAACACTGCAGGCATATTTGGAACACATTAGTTTCAAAGTCTCCTCTGTCAGAGTTGGCTTACATAATAAAAGACAATAGGTTCCTACCAATTCCATAAGCTGTAGGAATTCAGCAGGAAACGGGCTTTTGACAATAAGAACACGGTTAACAAAAATGCTTATTTTTAGATTCCTTATCCCATATTAATATACTTTCCAGAGAACATTTTTTGGCTTATTTAAAGATGCCCACAGCCATTCAATATTTTCTATCTGGCAGGGACTTGCCATCTCCTCATTTTATTTCTGTCCTCCTTTCCCTCATTTTCTGAGTGCAAGACCTTCCTCCTTCTGCCTGCCTCTAACACCTCCACCTGCCCACTGACCCCATTACAAGCAGTCACTTGAGGGCTGAGATGGAAGAGAACTGAGGGCATAGCTCCTAAGACCAGTGGTGAGAGGCCCACACAGGCACTTAGGGACCCAATTGACCACCTCTTTCTGGAGGAAACCTCTATTCCTGTAATTGGACTGTTTTTCTTGGGGAAGGGATGCTTTGGATCCCCCTTCTCTTAACTATCACTACATCTACATTTGTAGCTGGTAGTGATATTTCCAGTTGAGCTGACATACTTGTGCTAGTGTAACGCTGACAGACCCTGGTCATCAGCAGGTGGGATCAAACCGGGCACCTCTGGAGCTTAGTGCATGAGCCTCTACGGCATGAGCTAAAAGCCAACTGATTCATTTGACTCTCTCTAAGTGGTCTTGGTGGCACTAGATGGGACAGAACACCACACCCAGGTGTGTGGGTTACACTAGCCCTAAGCAAGCTAGTGTGCTATAAATAGTAATATAGCCACATTAGCACGGGCAGTGGCCAGTGACAGCACAGTCTAGCTGCCCTGAGTATGTATGCACAGGGTGCAGGTGGGTTTGTAGTCGAGGCAGATATCTCAACACTTCCTATGGCACTGGGGCTACACTATTATTTTTTAGTATGCTAGCTCATTGAGCACCAGTGTGAGTTTGTCTACATAAGCTGGGAATCACCCCCCCATGTAGATGTTGCCTCTATGTTGAGACAAGGTCTTTTAGCTTTCTTTTCCCTCCTATCCTCCACTATGCTCTCAATGACCTGGTCTGCAGACTCCTCTCTTAACGGCTTCCCCTTTGCTTCAACCTGCAGGGCCCAGTTCATGTGAACCTGCTCCAGCAGGGGTCCAGTTTTTCAACCTGCTCCCTATCTGGCTGTTCTAAGTAGGTGAGACCAAGCACTATCTAAATGTTAATCATAGTCATAATCTCTTGCCTTGATTTTTGCACCCCTCTAAATTCCGCCCCCGTTCCCCCTTATGTTACTGCAGCTAACATTTTCTACCTCTTCTGTATTTCATTAGCATCATCCCATCCTCAAATCCCTTCAACTCTTCCTTCCATTTTCTGCATTATATTGTCATTATTACCTTTAAGGGTGTGGACAGTTCTCCCCGTGACCATGTCAGCCTTTGTTTCCACCTGCACCCTGTCTCAAGCCCAAGGCCTTCTCAGTTCTCTCTCCCTCTCTAAAGCTTTCTTTGCCCACTTTTGTACCTTTTTACACACTGGCCTTACACTTGAAACAGCTTCTTTTTTTCTGTGCCAAACTTCCTTCTCCCCATGTGCCTCTTCAAGCCCACTTTTTTCACTGGCTCTTTCATTTGCCCTCATTCCTGGCCCTTCAGTCCTCTGCATTGTGCCTGTCCCAATTACAATGTATGCTCCTCTGGATGGGGAACTTGTCTAAATGTGTTTGTAAAGTGCATATACTCCCATAGCATTGTATAATAAATATGGTAAGTAAAATCAATGTGAGATTATGGTTGAGAAATTCAAAAAACGAATTCCATCATGTTGCACAAGATGTATAAGTTAAGGTGTACAGTTTATGGTACACAATACTATAAAAATTAAAATGTTAATGTAAACATTAAAAAACACATAGGGAAATACTACTGTGAAAAACATCATGGAATTAATGTTAAGAACCCAAGAACTGTCATATTGGATCAGGCTCATCTACTCCAGTATCCTGTATGAGACAGTGGCCTGTATCAGCTGCTTCTAAGGAAGGCGTAAAAAACAATGCTCTAGTCAGTTATGGAGTAATCTTCCTCCCCAGATTTCCTCTTAACACCCAATGGTCAGCGGTTGGCTTATGCGCTGAAGCATGAGGGTTTATATCCTCTCAGTACTTATGTTTTAATATTTACTATTATAAGTCTGGATATTGCATAAGAAATCTTCATTTGTCAAGGCCAGTGTTGCATTAACTTTAGTTACAGCATTTAGTTCTCCTATTTTTTAAAAGTTAAAAGAAAAGTGAATATAAATGCAAAAAGCAAGCTAAAATGCTTTAGATGTCTTTAGATGTCAAGTGCTTAAGGTAGATATGCACTAAAAGCAGTCTTAAATGCTCAGCCACCTTACACTTTAAGGCCTTAAGCATCTAGCTACCTAAAGGTGGTTTTGTTGCTTACAGCTTTAATGGTTTAAGGGCAATATAAAATGATTTGGTGCCTGCCCAGCATTTTAAATGGATTTACCTTTAGGGTGCCATGAAAATCAAATTAAAACACTCTATCATAGCTTTGTGCATATTCCAACTGGAAACATTCATAACTTTAAAACTACAGGTGCAATTTTAATTCAGATGTCTTGACATTTGGTGTCAAGGCTGATTCCCCACTCTGGCACTTCGAGTGCAGAAGGTGGGGGCCTGCAAGAATTCTAAAAATTAATACTGGTCGTTCCAGGCTGGTATTAAACTCCCAAGATTACAGCTTTCTCCGACCTTGGATGGGTAGATGCTGCCATCACCCAAGTGCAAAAAAACCCACAACACTTTGGGAACCCCTCCCTGTGGGGTACCCTCAAGCCCTTTCACTCCCCGTCTGGGGAAGAGCTGAGAAAGAAAAACAAAGGAAATCAGCTATTGCCACCAGCTAATTAAACAACATGTGAACAAACCTCTTAGGAAACAAAAACCTGTTCTTAAAAAAGGTAAATTTTATTAAAAACAAAAAGAAAGAAAATACATCTGGAACTTAGGGTATTGCTAGATTTAAAAAGAGCAAATATAATAATTCAGCATGAAGAATGGTTATCTTGAGGTCCAGCTTAATGGTTACAAGCAAAACAAAAGCACCTGGGGTTAGCACAGAGGAGTCCACAAGCCATAAAGAAATAAAAGAGATAAACATAATCACATCTTCCTAGACATTTCCTGATCTACTTACATATCTGGGGTTTCAAATGAGTAGTTACTAGGTATAATTTGATGATTTTTCATACCTGGCTCAAAGCTTTTAATAGCATAGTTCCTGTCCCTGCTTTCTGGGAGAACAGTAGACAGACAGACAAAGGGGGAGTTTTTTCCCAATTTTAAAAAGTTCTAGCCTTCCCATTGGCTCTTTTGGTCAGGTGCCCACTCCCTCCCTTTTACTTATGGACTTTTTAACCCTTTACAGGTAAAGGAAGTAGAGAACAGCTACTAACAGGGATTTTATAGCTAACTGGCTGGCTAGGTGTCCATAAAAGAGAGCTACCCCTCCTTCATTTATCACATTTGGATTCTTCAGTGAAGACTATAAAAAAGACAGATTTGCTAGCTTCAGCCACTTATAATGTACAAGCATAAAAATGCCATCTGGAACATATGGGGAAAAGTGTTTTTTCCCAAGCTCCTATAACTCAAAATCAATTGAGCTAATTTAATTCAAACCTTTTCCCCAAAACACCAAGACCAGTCAGCCAAATACACACACTTTTGGCTGGAGATTAAGCATGGAAAATTCCAGCCCCAAGTGAATTTGTCAGAGGAGGTTATGAGCAACCAAATAAAAGGATGTTAACATGGTAGAAAGATTTCAACCTTAAGCATAGTATTTGCTTCCTGCCAATACAGACGTCCATACAATAGCACTTACAACAGTAACCACCACACACTGCATAGTGTAATTAATAATCATGAAGTCCCATAATCTTCTCTGGTGACTATAGGCAAGTTATGCTTTGGTTTGAATGCATTATAAGACACCAGTGTGTAGCTATCTAATGATAATTCACATCTTCTGTGTGTTTACTTGTTCTTTAATTTTTAATTATATTTACTACTTGTGAAATGTCCTGAACTGACAGCACTTACAGACTGAAATGCTCTATTTACTCTGTTCTCAATGCAGATTACTACGCCATAAACCGCTCAACATCATTTCACCAATCTGCTTAATCCTTTTATGGAGGGAGGACCTTCACAGACTGAAAGGTAGCCAAAGTCTTCTGCCAATATCAACTTTGGTCTCCTGGCAGAGACTGCCAAAAAGAGGCCAGTTAGCGCCGACTGTGATGTGACACCTGTCCATGTGGGATTGATCTAAAACCTCCAACTCATTTGAACTGGCAACAGACACTGAAGGAAATAAACATTTTACATGCTAGTTGTCCTCTGTCCTCCTGTTCACCTTGGGCCACATCCTCTGGGCTGCAAACTGTCTTAGCTGAGCAGCTGAGGATATTCCCCACACTGGGAAATCCCTGAGTGTCTGCAAGTGATTGTTCCTTCCGAAGTGGAGTACTTTGCATTTGTCCTTCTTGAATTTCATCCTATTTACTTCAGACCATTTCTCCAGTTTGTCCAGATCATTTTGAATTTTAATCCTATCCTCCAAAGCACTTGCAACCCCTCCCAGCTTGGTATTGTCTGCAAACTTTATAAGTGTACTCTCTATGCCATTGTCTAAATCATTAATGAAGCTATTGAATAGAACTAATCCGTGCGGCACCCCACTCATTATGCCCTTCCAGCATGACTGTGAACCACTGATAACTACTCTCTTGGAACGTTTTTCAAACCATTTATGCACCCACCTTATAGTGGCTACATCTAGATTGCATTTCCCTAGTTTGTTTATGAGAAGGTCATGTGAGACAGTTTCAAAAGTCAAGATATACCATGTCTACCACTTCCCCCCTTCCTCAAGTCTAGTTACCCTGTCAAAGAAAGCTATCAGGTTGGTTTGACACTATTTGTTCTTGACAAATCCATGCTGACTGTTACTTATCACCTTATTATCTTCCAGATGTTTGCAAACTGATTGTTTAATTATTTGCTGCATTATCTTTCCGGGTACAGAAATTAAGCTGACTGGACTGTAATTCCCTGGGTTGTCTTTAATTTCACTTTTTATAGATTGACACTATATTTGCCTTTTTCCAGTCCTCAGAAATCTCTCCCATTTTCCACAACTTTTCAAATATAATCGCTAATGGCTCAGATATCTCCTCAGTCAGCCCCTTGAGGATGCATTTCATCAGGCCTTGGTGACTTGAAGACATCTAATTTGTCTAAGTAATTTTTAACTTGTTCTTTCCCTATTTTAGTCTCTGATCCTACCTGCCATTTTCACTGGCATTCACTATGCTAGACGTCCAATCATCACCAACCTTTTTTGGTGAAAACCGAAACAAAGAAATCATAAGCAACCTCTACCATTTCCACATTTTCTGTTATTGTTCCCCCCGCTCACTGAGTAACGGTCCTACCATATCCTTGCTCTTCCTCCTGCTTTGTGCAATGTTTCCTTGTTACCCTTTATGTCCCTAGCTAGTTTGGTCTCATTTTGTGCCTTGGCCTTTCTAATTTTGTCCCTACATACTTGTGTTATTTGTTTATATTCATCCTTTGTAATTTGACCTAGTTTCCACCTTTTGTAGGACTTTTTGATTTTTAGATCATTGAAGATCTCCTGGTTAAGCCAGGTGCTCTTTTATCATATTTCCTATCTTTCTTATGCAATGGGATAGTTTGCTCTTGTGCCCTTAATCATGTCTCTTTGAAAAACTGCCAGCTGTCTTCAATTATTTTTCCTCTTAGACTTGCTTCCCATGGGATCTTACCTTCCCAGTTAGGTAAGTTGTAGAGGGCTGGGAAGGGAAAGTCAGACAGTCTTTGGGATAACCAGTCAAGGCTTTATAAATTAGGACTGGTATGGTCACTGTAGGATGAAAATGCGTTTCCATAAAGGAAGATTAGAGAAAATAATATTTAAGAACACAGAAGAAAGAGGAAAACAATAGGCAGTAACTGATGCTTATCTGGCGACCCCGCTCCCTCTCAATCATTCTTTTACACTAGGGGACATAAATTCCTAAGGTTCATTTCTAATTCAAAATGCACTAGAACTTAACTGCATAAATTTCAGAGCTGCTGGTGCCAAAGGGCCTGTACAGTCTGTGTCTATCAGGGTGTGAATTATGCCACTTCATATGATTTGACCTGAAGATGGCAGGACTAAAGACGTGAACATGGCTGAGAAGATGATGTGACTCATTTGGAAAGTTCACACAACTTTGAAAGGATCCAAAATACAAAGTCTAGACATTTAGTAAAGGATTTGTCACCCTCGGCCAAAATTCATCCCAAAATAACTTCATTACATTGACTGGTATTACACTAGGGATGACTTTGCACCCATGAGCTATACATTGATAAGGGAAATTTCATTGACTCTGAGGTTAGTGACATCTCTTGCTAAAGGAACTTGCAACCTCGAGTATACTAGATATACTCGATGTACTAGATATATTGATAAGTGAGGGGTATTATTGTGCCTGAGAGAACTAACTATAAGACTCTTGAAAAGTTAAAGGAGAAACTTTTATGCGTATACATGCTTTGACTCTTAGTTACCAGAATTCTAAACATTCAACGCCTTCCTTAGAGTCCAGAAAAATTGCACACTTGTGTTTTTATGATGTAGCTTAAACATACTGCATGCGGCCAAACTCAGGAGTGCCACAGGGTGGTATAAGGCAATTGTATGTAAGTCAATGGAAACAAATGTAATTTAAACAATAAAGGGTGAAACAGGAAGGGTGTAGAAGAAAAGAACAAAAGAGGGTTTAATAAGGTAAAAATAAATGAGATTCATGCATCATTCTGCATAATTAGATTCAGGTTCATCCTGCTTTATCTCAGAACCACTTCTTAGTTGCTTTTCTTGTTACTTGCTCCCCAAGTCCACTGAATTATACCCATTCACAACAATTCACTGGTGTGCAACTTACACAATATTTACCTCACTGCCCAATTTGGCTTTTTAAAAAAAAAAACAAAAAACCAACCACTTTGGCTCATAATCCTTGCTCATAAACTAGGATCTAGGGCAGCAGCAGGGTCAGGGAAGCTGCTTTCAGTATTCATAATTTACAGTGAGTGGAGGGTTGGTCCATAAGAAAGATGTGGTTTGCTCGTCATAAGGGTGGGCCCTTAGGGCACCCAGCCCTGATAGATGTGCCCTAGATGACCCACAATTTCTGCAGTGAGGTAATTACTATTGCACATTGTTCAAACTGAACAAAAAAGACTGTTCTATTGGTTTGTTTGCTAATTCAATAAAAGTTGCAGCCAATTTGATTTCCATCCAGTCTCTC